>NC_133465.1:31328023-32578023 GCF_048565385.1 Saimiri boliviensis
TGGGATGACGGGCATAAGCCACCATGCCCAGCCTGGGGTACTATTTTGAAGGGAAATGGATACCTGACAAATGCCAAAATGATAAATGACCGCTATCACAGTAAAGCTTCTTAGATTAGATCACATTTTACAAAATAATTCAGAACAAGCCCATGACCAGTACCCAGGAATGGCACTTAGGATTCATGGGGCCATATGGAGCACATCTCTCAGCTTTAAATTAAGATTTTTGGCTGTAGGCAAAGGCTCCTTTTATACAGACATTCCCTTGTGAAACATAAATAGCCATCATAATAACAAATCTCTGTTGAACAATGGCTGTATGCTGGGCACTGTTCTTAGTGCGTGGCTTGGTGCTCGTCTCATTTTTCCACCAACTCCATGATGTAGGTACAATTATCATCACCAAGTTTCGTATGAGAACGCTGAGGGCCATGGAGCTCAACTCATTCACCCACACGGCCAGTGAATGGCAGGCAGTACACAACGATGTCTTTTTACAATTCAAATTCTAGAATGTTAAATAGGATTGGGGACTAAACAGCAAAGGTCCTAGAGGCAAGACTTCCTCCTAGCTAAAGAGCTCGAAGGGTCTGATGCTTGCTTGATAAAGAGTCTGCCTTGATGTCTGATCTGAGATGTTCAATTCCATTTTCTTAATGGCTGTCAATCAGTTCCCTACTGTGTCCCCGGAGGCTGGATCCAGCAGGGGTGTCGTCAGCACTTAGGAATAGCATTAAGAACAAAGCCTGATTTGGGCTGTTTGTTTTTCCCCAGTGAGATTGCCCACCCTCAACACCGTCAGGAATGAGCTCAGATGTCGCTCAGTGCTAAATGAATTGCTTCTCAAAGCTCTGGGCTTTCCTGAGGCACCCACATCTACCAGAGCAAACAGAAATGACATGTGAGTTCCAATAATGCCTGCAATCACTTTCACTCCCAGGTGCTTCACAGGCTTCATCTGATGGAAATATAACATAAGCTGTATTTGTCATTTTAAATTCCTAGGAATCACATTTTTAAGAAGGTGAATTAATTAAAAACACTTTTTTTGAAACAGAGTCTTGCCGTTTCCCAGGCTGGACTTGAACACTTAGGCTCAAATGATTCTCTTGCCGTAATTTCCTGAATAGCTGGGACTACAGGTGTGTACCACCATGGCCGGTGCTAATTTTAAAAATATATTTAATTTAACACAATAATCCAGATATTACCTTTTTTTTTTTTTTTTTTTTGGTGAGATGGAGTCTTGCTCTGTTACCAGGCTGCAGTGCAGTGGCACGATCTCAGCTCACTGCAACCTTTGCCTCCTGGATTCAAGCAATTCTCCTGCTTCAGCTTCCCAAGTAGCTGGGACTACAGGCACGCACCACCACACCCTGCTAACTTTTGTATTTTTAGTAGAAACAGGGTTTCACCATGTTGGCCAGAATGGTCTGAATCTCTTGACCTGGTGATCTGCCCCCCCTCAGCCTCCCAAAGTGCTGGAATTACAGGCATGAGCCACCATGCCCAGCCCCTTCCATTTCAACATGTAATTTACATAAACATTTATTAGGGCCAGCCACTACGGCTCCTGCCTGTAATCTCAGGAGCCAGTAATCTCAGCACTTTGGGAGGCCAGGCAGGCAGACTGCTTGAGCTCAGGAGCTCAAGACCAGTTTGAAGAACATAGCGATACCTCATCTCTGCAAAAAATACAAAAATTAGCTGGGCTTAATGGTGCATACCTGTGGTTCCAGCTACTTGGGAGGTTAAGGAAGGAGAATTGCTTGAGCCTAGGAGGTTGAGGCTGTAGTGGGCCGAACCACTGCACTCTATCCCGGGTGGCAGACTGAGAGTCTGTCTCAAACAAATAAGTTTTTTTTTTTTAATTAAAGAGATATTCTACATTCTTTTATTCATATGAAGTTGTTGAAATCCAGTATGTGCCAAGCACACAGCTCAGTCTGGGGTGGCCCCTGTGGGACAGTGCGGCTCTAGACCATCACACTTTCAACAGCTTCATTCCTCACCTGTGAGCACCTATGAGAGGCCTCCACAGCCTGTGACCTCATGTACTCTACAGTCTAGAGAGTGGAATGGACAATAAATGAGTAAACGTGTAAGTAAACAAGATAATTATAGGTTATAATTAAACTACGCGGGAAATCAATCAGGTGGCAAAGAGTGACTTGGGTTGTGTCTGAATGCAGCTGGGGGCGCTGTTTGAGGAGGGGATGTCTGAGTCAGAATTAGAAGTACTGAAGGACCGGCCATGTGAAGAAAGGGGCAGAACCTTCCAGGCCAAGGCCCCGGGGAGATGCAGAAAGGAGGGCACCAATGACTGGGTGTCTGGGCACCAATGATTAGGGAGCTGAGTGGGCAGGGGCCAGGTTGCCTACTCTGCGTTTTGGATTTTGTCCTAAACGTGGAGAAAAGCCACTGACCCATTCACATAGGACAGTAGCAGGATCTAACCTCGGTTTTAAGATGATGGCTCTAACTGGTAACAGGGTAAGTTGGGCCAATGGGGGTCTCCTTTCCCTCGCCCTCTCCTTACTCCACCATAAACACAGAAATGACTTCCATTTTAAAAACTAAACTAGGCCAGGAGTGGTGGCTCAGGTCTTTACAGAGCACTTTGAGAGGCAGAGATGGGCAGATTACGAGGTCAGGAGTTCAAGACCAGCCTGGCCAACATGGTGAAACCCCGTCTCTACTAAAGATACAACAAAATTAGCCAGGCGTGGTGGCTTGAGCCTGTAACTCCAGCTACGTGGGAGGCTGAGGCAGGAAAATTGGTTGGACCTGGGAGGCAGGGGTTGCAGTGAGCCTAGATCATGCCACTGCACTCCAGCCTGGGCGAAAGGGCGAGACTGTCTCAAATAAAAACAAAAACATGCAGATTCTGAATCCTTCCATCTAGGTCTGGGGTGGGGCCAGAGATTGCATTTCTAACAAGCTTCCAGTGGTGCTGGTCCCTAGTCCACACTTTGAGCAGCAAGGCTCTAAGTGACAGACAGTGGTGGCTTGGAGTAGGTTGGTGGTGGGATAGAGAGAAGAGGACAGACTGAAGGACAAGTTGGGGAGAGAATCAACAGGACTCAACAGGACTCACTGTTCAGGGAAGGGAGAGTCAAGGAGGGTTCCTGGATTTCTAGATCAGGGCAGGAACAGGCTTTTTTTAGGGGAAGGGACAGTGTGTGGCGGGGGGTCGGGGTGGGGGTGGTGGGAGGGCTCAAAACTCATGGAGAGGCAATTCCAAATACTGTGCCTTATCTCCTTTCTGTGCAAAAACGTTATGAGGCATTCAGGACATAGATGATCTATTTTCCTAGTTTGGGTTTCTGACACCAGTCTTTGCTTGGTGGCCCAAACTGTTAAGGTGTCTTTTGTTTGTTTGTTTGTTTGTTTGTTTGTTTGTTTTTTGAGTGTAGTGGCGTGATCTCAGCACACTGCAACCTCTGCCTCCCGTGCTCAAGCAATTCTCCAGCTTCAGCCTCCCAAGTAGCTAGGACTACAGGCACGCGCCATGGTGTCCGGCTAATGATTTTTTGTATTTTTAGTAGAGACGGAGTTTCACCATGTTGGCCAGGCTGATCTCGAACTCCTGACCTCAGGTGAGCAAGGTGCATTGAACTTCATAAAACATCACTCCGGCTCTTGAGGAGTTTAATCTAAACACTCCACCCACCTCAGCCTCCCAAAGTGCTGGGATTAGCAGGTGCAAGCCACCACACTCAGCCAGGCAAGTCTCAAAGGCTTAATAAATAGCCAACTTTGTAAATGAGGTCCAGAAATGGCCAGCAAACTCCCCCTCTCTGCCTCTCATGCACTCAACATGCACCTCCCCTGATCAGCAATGATCATGACACTTAGTGGGCTCTCACCATTAGAGTTTTCTCAACTCCTCAACATGCAGTCAGTGTGAATCGGCAGAGAATGTGAGCATTGCAGTTTCTTTTTTTTTTTTTTTTTTGAGACGGAGTTTCGCCCTTGTGACCCAGCAGGCTGGAGTGCAATGGCGCGATCTCGGCTCACCGCAACCTCCGCCTCCTGGGCTCAGGCAATTCTCCTGCCTCAGCCTCCTGAGTAGCTGGGATTACAGGCACGTGCCACCATGCCCAGCTAATTTTTTGCACTTTTAGTAGAGACGGGGTTTCACCATGTTGACCAGGATGGTCTCGATCTCTCGACCTCGTGATCCACCCGCCTCGGCCTCCCAAAGTGCTGGGATTACAGGCTTGAGCCACCGCGCCCGGCTTGTAGTTTCTAATAAATGATATAGCATCCAGAGTTAAGGTTAGGTTTTGACAAACATGTGGTTTTTATTTGTTTGTTTGTTTGTTTTTGAGGAGGAGTCTTGCTCTGTCATCCAGGCTGGAGTGCAATGGCACAATCTCAGCTCACTGCAACCTCCGCCTTCAGGTTCAAGCAATTCTCCTGCCTCAGCCTCCAATAGCTGGGGCTACAGGTGTGCGCCACCACGCCCAGCTAATTTTTGTATTTTTAGTAGAGATGGGGTTTCACCATGTTGGCCAGGGTGGTCCTGATCTCTTGACCTCATGATGCACCCACCTCGGCCTCCCAAAGTGCTGGGATTACAGGCATGAGCCACCGTGCCTGGTGACAAATACGTGTTTTTTAAAGGAAAATAAATTACCTCTGTTCTTTCAAATAGGTTCCATTATCCCTGTTTTCACAGGTGAGGACAGTGAGATTCAGAGGGGTAAGAGACTTGCTCCAGGTCACACGCAGCCCGTGAATGGAAAGGCTGGGAGTTGAACCCCTGTGAGTCTTAGTTCAAAGTTGTCCACATGGCTCTGGGCTCACAACTGCAGGCTCTGTACCATGTGCTGAGCAAGGTGCACAGAACTTCATAAAACATCACTCCGGCCCTTGAGGAGTGGGATCTAAATAAAGAAGGGAGACGACCCTGCAAATATACTTGGTGTGTGACTTTGCACTGCTGTTTAAGTCTGCTGGAGTGCTGCAGATGCCAGCGTCAATGGAGACACTCCTTCAGACTCAGCGTTGGGGAGTCTCAGCAGAGTCTTCTAGACAAGGTGGGACCTGTGCCTGCAAGAATGGTTAGGAATGGAGAAAGAGAACTTTCCAGGTGGCAATTCCAGGTAGTGGGGCTAATGCAAGTCAAGCAAGGAGGAAAAACTCCTTGCCTGCCAACAGTTTTCCTCTCTTCTTCTTTCCACCTTCCATCATTACCACTATAATAAAATCCACGCCGGACGCGGTGGCTCAAGCCTGTAATCCCAGCACTTTGGGAGGCCGAGGCGGGTGGATCACGAGGTCAAGAGATCAAAACCATCCTGGTCAACATGGTGAAACCCCGTCTCTACTAAAAATACAAAAAAATTAGCTGGGCATGGTGGCACGTGCCTGTAATCCCAGCTACTCAGGAGGCTGAGGCAGGAGAATTGCCTGAACCCGGGAGGCGGAGGTTGCGGTGAGCCAAGATCGCGCCATTGCACTCCAGCCTGGGTAACAAGAGCGAAACTCCGTCTCAAAAAAAAAAAAAAAAAAAAATCCAAACAGGGGTTTCCAGGCCCAGGTTAAAGGCCTGACCCCTTTTAGGCTGAGACACGGGTCCATATCCAGTTCACTCACGGCATTCTGTGATTATGGCTAACATTGTTATTTCCACATAAAATGTTTGTTTTATGGGTTTCCTCCTTAAGGTCAAGAACTTTGTTTATTTTTGAATCCCCAGAGCCCAGAGCAGTGCCTGGCATATAACAGGTGTTTGATACATTTAAAAACAATCGAACATGCTTCTTGACGATTTTCCTCTCCTCGGCATCCCTCTGTTACTTGGCTTGTACTACTCTCTGTTGCTTGGCATATGCCTGAAACAGAGTCAATACATCAGTGATTTAAACAAAACAGGTTATTGCTTCCATGTAAGAGTAGGAATAGAAGCAGTCCAAACTGATACGGGGTCTTCAAGGCGTCCCGTATCCAGGATCCTACCAGCCACCCACTCTGTTAGCCCTAGCATGCTGCCTCCATTTCCCTGGGTGGAGGTGCCACCAGCACATCTGTGTTGGAACCAGCAGGAAGGTGGAAAGAGGAAAGAGAAAACAGGCTACTTCCCTCCCTCCCTCCTGCCCTCCCTTTTCCTTTCTTCCTTCCTTTCTTCCTTCTTTCCTTTCTTTTCTTTTTCTCTTTCTTTCTTTCCCTCCCTCCCTCCCCCCTCTCTCCCTCCTTCCTCCCCTCCCCTCCCCTCCCCTCTCCTCCCTTCCCCTCTCCTTCCCTTCCCTTTCCTTCCCCCGACCCTCTCTCCCTCTCTCTCTCTCTCTCTCTCTCTCTCTCTCTCTCTCTTTCTTTCAGACAGGGTCTCGCCCCCTCACCCAGGCTGGAGTGCAGTGGCACAATCACAGCTCATTGCAGCCTACATGTCATGGGCTCAAGCAATCCTTCCACCTCAGCCTCCCGAGTAGCTGAGACTACAGGTGCACACCACCACGCTCTGCTAATTTATTTTTTTTACTTTTTGCAGAGACAAAGTCTCATTATGTTGTGCAGGCTGGTATCAAACTCCTGGGCTCAAGTGATCCACCTGCCTCAGCCTCCCGAAGTGCTGGGATTACAGGTGTGAGCCGCCTGGCCCATTTCTTTTGTGACATGGAAGTTGCTCCCATCCCATCTCTTTCCATCCCATTCTCAGGACCTAGTCACGTGGCCAGATCCATACAAAGGAGACTAGGAAAGGTAGATCTTATTTGGGTAACTATCTAAGGCCAACATTTCTATGACCAGAGAAGGAGAGGGCAGATGTGGGGCAGTGGAGAGGGCAGGGACAAGTTGAACATCTGCCACACTTTTAAATGTCATCTGTCAGGGAGACTTTAGTCTCAGGTTTCTCACTGTAAAATAGGAATAATTGGGCAGGGCGCAGTGGCTCACACCTGTAATCCCAGGCCGAGGGGGTGGATCATGAGGTCAGGAGATGGAGACCATCCTGGCTAACACGGTGAAACCCTGTCTCTATTCAAAATACAAAAATTAACTGGGTGTGGTGGCGCAAGCCTGTAGTCCCAGCTACTCGGGAGGCTGAGGCAGGAGAATTGCTTGAACTCAAGAGGTAGAGGTTGCAGTGACCAGAGATCCTGCCACTGCACTCCAGCCTGGGCCACAGAGCGAGACTCTATCTCAGAAAAAAAAAAAAAAGTGGGAATAATCACGTTCATCTTATAGGGTGGCGGTGTTACTGGAAGGAGGTCTTGGTCCAGATGCCAGGAGTGGGTTCCTAGATCTTGTGCAAGAAAGAATTTGAGGCGAATCCATAGAGTAAAGTGAAAGCAAGTTTATTAAGAAATCAAAGGAATTTTTAAAAATGGCTACTTCATAGGCAGAGCAGCATCTGGGACTGCTGGACTAAGGATACTTACAGTTATTTCTTTTTTTCTTTTTTTTTTTTTTTTTTTGAGACAGAGTCTCACTCTGTCGCCCAGGCTGGAGTGCAGTGGCAAAATCTCAGCTCATTGCTACCTCTGCCTCCCGGTTCAAATGATTCTCCTGCCTCAGCCTCCTGAGTAGCTGGGGGTGCAGGTGCCCGCCACCATGCCTGGCTACTTTTTGTATTTTAGTAGAGACCAGGTTTTGCCATGTTGGCCAGGCTGGTCTTGAACTCTTGACCTCAAGTAATCTGCCCACCCTGGCTCCCCAAAGTGCAGGGATTATAGGTGTGAGCCACCACACCTGGCCAGTTATTTCTTATTTGCTAAGCAAGGTTGGGGGTGGGATTATCTATGAGTTTTCCAGGAAAGGAGTGGGCAAGAAGTCACCCTGTGTGGTCTAAAAGGGAAAAGAACCCTCAGTTCTGGGGGTTTTAGAAAGGAACCCTCATTTCTGGGGGTTCCTCAGAACTGAGGGTTCCTTTCCCTTTTAGATTATATAGGGTGACTTCTTGGCATTGCCATGGCATTTGTAAGCTGTCACAGCACTGGTGGGAGTGTCTTTTAGCATTCTAGAGCTTTCTTTCTTTCTCTCTCTTTCTTTCTTTCCTTCCTTCCTTCCTTTTTCTTTCTTCCTTCCTTCCTTTCTTTCTTTCTTTCTTTTTTTTTTTTTTTGAGATGGAGTTTCGCTCTCGTTACCCAGGCTGGAGTGCAATGGCGCGATCTCGGCTCACCGCAACCTCCGCCTCCTGGGTTCAGGCAATTCTCCTGCCTCCGCCTCCTGAGTAGCTGGGATTACAGGCACGCGCCACCATGCCCAGCTAATTTTTTGTATTTTTAGTAGAGACGGGGTTTCACCAAGTTGACCAGGTTGGTCTCGATCTCTTGACCTCGTGATCCACCCGCCTCAGCCTCCCAAAGTGCTGGGATTACAGGCTTGAGCCACCGCGCCCGGCCTCCTTTCTTTCTTTCTTGATGGAACCTTGCTCTTGCTGCCCAGGTTGGAGTGCAGTGGTACCATCTCGGCTCACTGCAACCTCTGCCTTCCAGGTTCAAGCTGGGCTGAGGCTCCTGCCTTAGCCTCCCTAGTAGCTGGGATTGCAGGCACCCACCACCACGCCAAGCTAATTTTTGTATTTTTAGTAGAGATGGGGTTTCGCCATGTTGGCCAGGCTGGTCTCAAACTCCTGACCTCAGGTGATCCACCCACCTCGGCCTCCGAAAGTGCTGAGATTATAGGCATCAGCCACCTGGCCCGGCTTCCAGTGCATTATAATTAACATATAATAAGCAGTGAGGACCACCAGAGGTCACTCTCATCACCATCTTGGATTTGGTGGGATTTGGCCGGCTTCTTTACCTGTTTACAGCAAGGTCTAAAAAAACCTGTTTAGGCTGTTTTATCAGCAAGGTCATTGTGACTCCCTATCTCATCCTGTGACTTAGAATGCCTAACCTCCTGGGAATGCAGCCTAGTAAGTCTCAGCCTTATTTTACCCAGCACCTATTCAAAATAGAGTCGGTCTGGTTCGAACGCCTCTGACAGTGGTGAGTACTGAATGAGAAAACAGTCGTGATTACACCTGACACAGTGTCTGGCATAGAAAAAGATGGCCAAATGCGTTAGTGTCCTTTCTTTTCTTTCTTTTCTGGAGATGTCTAGACAGTTCTACCTAATATCCATATGATAATATGCTTGACCTATTTTTTTTTTCCTTCTAAGGTACAGTTGTTATTGAATTGCTTGCAACTGTCAAATCATAGGTAGTCATCTTACCTTTCCTTTGGGAGTAGGAGTTCTTTCTTGACAGAGGCTGTATATTTCACGAACTTGATCGTACAGCATGCCTTGTACACAGATGCTCAATCAATAGTTGCAGAACGAATACATGGGTTGAAAAGAGAAGAACCTTTTCATCATGCCATCACTTTGTGTCTATGGAGTGGGATTTATCTATTATCTTGAGGCAACAACACACATATATCAGCATTGTCCAGGTTGTGGCCCCACAGATGTCAATGCAGTACGGAACATACACATCTCATCTCTGCCTTCTGTTGGTGCACAGGAGCCAGGGACGAGTCAGATCTGGGACAGGGTGACTACTCCCAGGACACATGTCACAGCACAACTGTATCACCACCAGCTTCTCCCTCTTTCCTCTGACTCTCCGTCATAAGGAGAACTCCCTCTCCCCTTCATAATTCTAGACATACTTCTTGAAAGTTAGAATGCAAGTATTTTGGGAAGAAGAAAATAGCCTTGATGATGAACTTTTTTTTTTTTTTTTTTTTTGAGACGGAGTCTCACTCTTGTTGCCCAGGCTGGAGTGCAATGGTATGATCTTGGCTCACCACAACCTCCGCCTTCTGCATTCTATCGATTCACCTGCCTCAGCCTTCCAAGTAGCTGGGATTACAGGCATGTATCAACACGCCTGGATAATTTTTTTTTTTTTTTTGTATTTTTAGTAGAGACGGGGTTTCCTCCACACTGGTCAGGCTGGTCTCGAACTCCCGACCTCAGGTGATCCACCTGCCTCGGTCCCCCAAAGCGCTGGGATTACAGGCATGAGCCACAGTGCCCGGCCTACGATGAACAACATTCTATAGAGTTTTGAAACTGCTCTCCCGGCACGTTTTGGTCATCTGGTTTTGGTGCAGAGGGGGAAAGTGCCCATCATCTTGTGAAACTGGGTTTTGATGCCAGGCCAGCTGTCCCCAGAAAGATGTGTTACCATGGCAAATGTAAGATCACCTTGTGGTTACCCACTTGACCAGAGCTTGTTACGCCTGGACACTCATGCTGACGCTGACAGCACCCCGGAAATCAGAGACGCACGGATGCCCCTTCGTTGCTGGTTTGTCCCATTTTCTTCAGTCTCCTAGACCTAAACAGGGTTATCAGCTCCTTTCATATTCATGCCTGGCATTTCCTTGCTCTCTGCTCTCCTGGGGCTTGATGCTTTCAGCAGACACTGCCCCTCCCTCCCCAAGCCAGGGGGGGCACTGACCTCTATGACAGCAAATCTATTGCACCACTTAAGTTTAATTAGAACACAATGACAGATGATTAGTTTACACATCAAAGCACTGAAACAACTCAACAAATTGGCCCCATCCCAAAGCCCAGTGCAGGAGCTGGCCTTGAACTCAGAGGCTCTGCCTGCTGGTGCAGGGGAGCTAGCAATGGGAAGCTTGGGAGCCCCATGCAGAGGCGCACAGAGGAGTTCTGCTTCTCCAGTGGAGAAATGGATCCCAGCTGTTTCCAACCCTAATTGTGTCCCAGCGTCTCTCTCACCTTGGCTTTCTACCCCCAAGCCCTCCCTTTGCTGCTGCTTAAAGTTCACGTGTAGTTGACTCTCAATTATTTGGGGACTGATTATTCAGTCTATGGGTTATGCAAACCCTTTGCTAATCCTCGCTTTTTTACCGTTACTCTCCAAGTGGGATTTTTGACTGTTCATTAGGACACCTACCAGGGAATCAGAGCAAAAAGCAAATGAGTTAATCTTCTTCAAACCAGGCCACTTGGCTACCAGCCATTTTTTTGTTTGAGATTTGGTGGGGAAGGAGATAGAAAGTATAGGTTACAACGAGGTAAAAAGGATTATTTCTGGGTCTCCTTCATGCACACTCTACCCATTCCGTGTGGGTGACCAAGAGGCAGCTGCGTACGTGAACACAGTCTGCATTAGACTGTCTTTGCCTTTTATTACATTTTTCATATTTCTTCTTATCATGGTGAGGCCCTAGTCAGGCTGACTGTGTACTGGGAGAGGTAAGCAGTTTGGTTCCTCTGGGTCAGAAGACTAGTTTGTAGCCGGGCGCGGTGGCTCACGCCTGTAATCCCAGCACTTTGGGAGGCCGAGGCAGGTGGATCACGAGGTCAAGAGATCGAGACCATCCTGGTCAACATAGTGAAACCCCGTCTCTACTAAAAATACAAAAAATTAGCTGGGCATGGTGGCGCGTGCCTGTAATCCCAGCTACTCAGGAGGCTGAGGCAGGAGGATTGCCTGAACCCAGGAGGCAGAGGTTGCAGTGAGCTGAGATTACGTCATTGCACTCCAGCCTGGGTAACAAGAGCGAAACTCCATCTCAAAAAAAAAAAAGACTAGTTTGTTCATACTAATGATCGGTGAAACAGCAAACAAACAAAAATCCCTAAAGGTTCACCCAGTAGCTGGGCCAAATTGACCTCCTTTCTTGGTCCTCAACACAAGCCCATCAAAACAATTGGCGTGTCCTGCTCCTAGGTTGTACCGTCAAAGTCGATGGCAGAGAAGAGACTTAAATCTAGGTCTTCGTCATAGCCCATATCCCTCAGGACTACATGATCTTTCTCATTGTGGGAAGATAACAGAGCTGTGGCTATGTGAAAACCTCACGGAGCACAAAGGCTCAGGCCTCTTTCCTAGAACAATTGATGGAGGCCCGGTGTGTGGCGGGATGCTAGTTCCCTCACTGTGGGCCTTGAGGGTGAGCAGGCATCAGCCTTACTGCTGTGATGTGGGCCGACAGATGAATGCCGACTGCCTCCAGCACAGGACGGTGGGCGGGAGCTGAACTGGGTTCCGGCTGCTGTGAAGAAAGCACTGCAGAAGGAGGGTGACTCTGTGTGATTAGCATAAACCAGGAGTCTATTGATCTAGCTGATTAGAAAGTCTTCCAAGGCACCGGGATAATCAGCACAATGTACAGAGTAGCAGTTATCAGCTTCGTTGCTTAATTAACAATGTAAATATCTTTCTAAATGACATTTTATAATCCTGATTAGACCCTCCAGCGTTTGCCCTGTTCACCGCTAATTCCTTCCCAGATGTACGGATAGTCAGATAGTCGTCTTTCTTCCATGCCTGACATCACCTTTCTGCATCACATGCGATAAAGCAATTGTACACGCCCTACATCTCCTCCTTTGTATCTAACTAAGGGGTCTGCTCTGCCTTCGTCTCTCTAGCTTGAAATACACAGTCTGCCAGTGGAATTGCCAATTAAAAGTACTTAATTAAACATGAAAGGGGAGTTCTATCATGTTCTGGATTTTGAACTATTTTTTATTTATGTGCTTAGCAAGATAAGTCATCTCAAATTAGCATCACATTTTTTCCTCTGAAGAGCATGTGAGGAATGAGGCTATTAGGAGGAGAGGTTTAACACAATATTTGTGTACACTAGTCATGGGTGCAAAGAATCATCCCAAACGCATATGTTGCTTTGGCAAGCAGAGTTGTTCTTCATATTTATTTTATTTCCTTATCATTTCTGGTTGAATTAATGTTTGCCACAGAATATTTGGCGTGCCTAATCAGACATATGTGCAAGGAGCTTGGTTATTTTATTTAATTTTTACTTGAACTTCACCTATTATTTTGAGTATCAGAGCCACACTAACAGATTATTGTTCCATGTCTAAGTTCCAAATGGCATACACGCAAATCCTCATGGAACTCTAGGGGTGGAAAGTTCAGAGTTCAGAGGCTCCTACTTTCACTGGAAAGAATGCCCCGAAGCTTTCCATTGCTGGAGGCCTGATGATTTCAGCCCATGGACTCTTCACTTCTGGTCTTGTTGCACCCACTAACTGCGTGATGGCCAAGGCAGTTACACATCTATAAAGTGCGGGGGAAAACTAAAAAATAAAGAATTTAATATAAACCAGTCCATATAATACTGGCAAAAGGGTAGGGAAGGCAAAAATGAATTTTGGAGGAATTCGCTGTAGGTTTTAATTAACCATCTTGCCCTTGTTCCCCATTATCATTGATTTGTGTGATAAGTGCCAATTATATGTGTCATAAGTATACTCCTTTTCGCTGAAGACAAGAGATCTTATGTGTGATGCAAATAAGGGTTCTCAGAATGCTAATTTTGTAATGAGCCAATGCATTCTTCAAGGAGTTTATAGTCTAGAGGGGGAATAAAACATGTGCATAAATAATTATAATGCAAAGTAGAAAACTGGCATGTCTTGAGACAGCACAGAGAGAATTATGGCCAAAAAAGAGGGTGGAGAAATAAATTATAGTTGAGAGATGTGGGAAGGCCTGCTTGAAAGTTGAGGGAAATTGGCATAAAAGCAAATTGCGAGTATTAGGTGTGGTTTCCAAAAGAGGAGAACAGCAGAGAGAAAACACAGAGGTGGAACAGCAAGACATTGAAGTGAGGAACGAGGTTTGCCAGGGCTATTGGGAGGGATGTGAAGCAGGAAAGCCCCACAGGTAAGGCTGCAAAGGTGGGTCAGGATTCGGTCACCATCACCATGATGCAGAACCTGGAATGCAAGGCTGAAATACCTGTACCGCTTGCTGTAGACCAAGGATCCACAAACATTTCTTTTGGAAAGGGCCAGACAGTAATTATTATTATTATTTGAGATAGTCTCACTCTGTCACCGAGGCTGGAGTGCAGTGATGCGATCTCTGCTCACTGCAACTTCTGCCTTCAGGTTTCAAGCGATTCTCGTGCCTCAGCCTCCCAAGTAGCTGGGTTTACAGGTGCCCACCACCATGCCCAGTTGATCTTTGTATTTTTAGTAGAGATGGGATTTCACCATGTTGGCCAGGCTGGTCTCAAACTCCTGGGCCCAAGTGATCCTCCCACCTCAGCCTCCCAAAGTAGTGGGATTAGAGGCATGAGCCACTATGACTGGCCCAGACAGTAAATCTTTTAGGCTGTGTGAGCCATATTGTCTCTGTATAGTTACTCAGCTCTGGCATTGTGGCACAAATGCAACTATAAACGATACATAAATAAATGGGCATTGCTATGGTAAAACTTTATGGATACTGAGACTTGAATTTTGTATATTTCCAACTTGACACAAAATTTTCTTTTGATTTTACTATCTTCTACTATTAGAGTAGGCAGGGGCGTGATGCTGTAACCATCTCTTAACCTCTGAGTTTCCTTTATCTTTGGCCATATCCCCATCACCACAGAGGGTCCAGTGTTGACTGAGTTTGGCTCCAGTCGGTCAGACCTGCAAAGCCAATGCGTCAAGTGACTATGGTGGTGCCTAAGTGCAGCAGTGGTTGCGTTCCCAGGACCAAGCTTCAGTGCGCAGCACTAGGGCAACATTTGAGCTGCGTGCTCCTGACAGACTCTAACGCGATTTGATACTTAAAGGAATACCTGACAGGGTGCATTGACTCACACCTGCAATCCCCGCACTTCGGGAAGCCAAGGAGGGCAGATCACTTGAGACCAGGAGTTTGAAAATAGCTGGATCAACATGGTGAAACCCCATCTCTACTAAAAATACAAAAATTAGCTGGGTGTGGTGGTGCACATTTGTAATCCCAGCTACTTGGGAGGCTGAGGCAGGAGAATTACCCAGCTACTCGGGAGGCTGAGGCAGGAGAATCACTTGAACCCAGGAGGCAGAGGTTGCAGATCATGTCACTGTACTCCAGTCTGGGTGACAGAGCAAGACTCTGTCTCAGAAAAACAAGGAAAAGAAATACCTAGGTCAGGCCAGGCGGGTGGCTCAGGCCTGTAATCCCAGCACTTTGGGAGGCTGATGCAGGCAGATCACAAGGTCAGGAGTTTGAGACCAGCTGGCCAATATGGTGAAACCCTGTCTCTACTAAAAAGAAAAAAAAAACTAGCTGGGCGTGGTGGCGTGCACCTGTTGTCCCAGCTACTCAGGAGGCTGAGGCAGGAGAATCACTAGAACCTGGGAGGCAGAGGTTGCGGTCAGCTGAGATTATGCCACTGCACTCCAGCCTGGGTGACAGAGTAAGACTCCATCTCAAAAAAAAAAAAAAAAAGAAAGAAAAAGAAAAAGAAATACCTAAGTTAAGAGGTTTTTTTTTTTGTTTGTTTGTTTGTTTTTTTTTTTTTTTTTGAGACGGAATTTCGCTCTTGTTGCCCAGGCTGGAGTGCAATGGCGCGATCTCGGCTCACCGCAACCTCCGCCTCCCGGGCTCAGGCAATTCTCCTGCCTCAGCCTCCTAAGTAGCTGGGATTACAGGCACGCGCCACCACGCCCAGCTAGCTTTTGTATTTTTAGTAGAGAAGGGGTTTCACCATGTTGACCAGGATGGTCTCGATTTCTCAACCTCGTGATCCACCCGCCTCGGCCTCCCAAAGTGCTGGGATTACAGGCTTGAGCCACCGCGCCCGGCAAGTTAAGTGTTTTGACAATCCATGCGTAGTAAATGAGGTATGCAGTTCTCTACTTTTATGAAACCCTTGCTTTGGTACAATACATACTAACATCCCTAAACCACCTTCCCTGGGAGGAATTAGGTCTGTCTCTACATCAGGAGACTAATGATAACTTCCATCCATTTCCTGGGTATGGTTCTGTAGTTCCCAGCAAATGATTTTCTTTTTCCTCACCCTCTCTGCCCCTTCACTGTTCCAACCTGTTTTCCAGGGGAAAAAGGTGGAACGAGAGTGGGTTCAGGCTGGTGGGCCAGTGGAAAGCCTCTTCGCCCCCTCTAGCTCTCCTTCCTGCTCAGATACCCTGAGAGTTAACACAGAGGTGGGGGAGGCCAGTTGACCTCCAGCTGAAATGTTGAACCAGTTTTTCCCTCGGTGAGCTGGATCAAAGCAGTTATCTATCTCATTTCCAAATATACCTGACGTAACAAAGGGTTGTTAAAACATCAAATAAAATGTATTTTTTACTGAATTTGGAATGATATATTTACGCTTGATTAAATAAAATTTATTTAATTTATCTCCTTCCCTTTCATCTTTGCTGCCATCTCTTATCCAGAAAAGTCTTTTTTTTTTTTTTTTTTTTTTAATTTTTTTTCCCTTGAGACTGAGTCTTGTTCTGTCACCCAGGCTGGAGTGCAGTGGTGCAATCTCAGCTCACTGCAACCTCTGCCTCCTGGGTTCAAGTGATTCTCCTGCCTCAGCCTTCTGAGTAGCAGGGATTATAGGTGCGTGCCACCATGCCTGGCTAATTTTTCGTATTTTAGTGAAACAGGGTTTTACCATTTTGATCAGGGTGGTCTCGAACTCCTGACCTCATGATCTGCCCACCTTGGCCTCCCAAAGTGCTGGGATTACAGGCGTGAGCCTGTGCGCCTGGCCTTTTTTTCTTTGTTTTCTTTTTTTTTTTTTTTTTTTTTTTGAGATGGAGTTTCCCTCTTGTTACCCAGGCTGGAGTGCAATGGCGCAATCTCAGCTCACCACAACCTCCACCTCCTGGGTTCAGGCAATCTCCTGCCTCAGCCGCCCAAGTAGCTGGGATTACAGGCACATGCCACCATGCCCAGCTAATTTTTTTGGGTTTTTAATAGAGACGGGGTTTCACCATGTTGACGAGGATGGTCTCGATCTCTTGACCTTGTGATCTACCTGCCACTGCCTCCCAAAGTGCTGGGATTATAGGCGTGAGCCACCGCGCCCAGCCTTTCTCTTTGTTTTAAATTGAGGCAAGGTCTTCCTCTGTCACCCAGGCTGGAGTGCAGTGGTTCAATCACAGTTCACTGCAGCCTTGATTTCCTAGGTTCAAGTGATCCTCCCACCTCAGGCTCCTGAGTAACTGGAACCACAGGCGTATGCCACCATGCCTGGCTAAATATTTTAATTTTTTTTGTAGATACAGGGTCCCACTTGGTTGCCCAGGTTGGTTTTGAACTCCTGGGCTCAAGTGATCCCTCTGCCTCAGCCCCCCAGAGTTCTGGGATTACAGGCAAGAATCACCATGCCCAGCCAGCAAAGTCTTTTTTTTTGGGACGGAGTTTCGCTCTTGTTACCCAGGCTGGAGTGCAATGGCGCGATCTCGGCTCACCGCAACCTCCGCCTCCTGGGTTCAGGCAATTCTCCTGCCTCAGCCTCCTGAGTAGCTCGGATTACAGGCATGTGCCACCATGCCCAGCTACTTTTTTGTATTTTTAGTAGAGACGGGGTTTCACCATATTGACCGGGATGGTCTCGATCTCTTGACCTCGTGATCCACCCACCTCGGCCTCCCAAAGTTCTGGGATTACAGGCTTGAGCCACCGTGCCTGGCCAATTTTTTGTATTTTTAGTAGAGACGGGGTTTCACCATGTTGACCGGGATGGTCTGGATCTCTTGACCTTGTGATCCACCCGCCTCGGCCTCCCAAAGTGCTGGGATTACAGGCTTGAGCCACCGCACCCGGCCCAGAAAAGTCTTTAATTTTTTTTTTTTTTTTTTTTTTTTAAAGACCATGTTGGTCAGGCTGGTCTTGAACTCCCAACTCAGGTGATCCACCCACCTTGGCCTCCAAAGTGCTTGGATTACAGGCGTGAGCTACCTCGCCCAGCCAGGCCATTACTTGTGACAGCAGGGAAGCCATTGAAAACCTTGTTTAGCAGTTTCAGTGGCACAAGATGGAAAGCAACTGTGTTGGCTGATGGGTAAATGGGGGATGGTAGGTGAGAAATTAAGGCTTCCCATGTAGACAACTCTAACGATGGCTTCTTGTCACTTAGATCTCAGTTTAAATGTCACCTCTTTGGAGTGATCTAGAGTAGCCATCTGGTGACGACCACATGACCACATTTCCACATTTTATTTCTCTGTGGAGCATTTACTTATGACCTGATTGTGTCTTCTTTCTTTGTTTTCTCTGCTCCTAGGACACCACACATGCACACTGATCAAATGGGTTTTATTTATTCTGTCTCCCCAGAACCTACAAAACAGCTTGGTACCTGGTAGGTGTTTGTTTTTTGAATGAAAGGATAACAGTTTGGCTATAAGGGAAAGCAGAGAAATGGAAATCTATCTGATGGGGGATAATGGAGCAATCCTATATGGGTGTGGGATATGGATATGCACATTTTTTGTTCATTTGTTTTAATGGGAACCCCTAGCCCAGTGCTTGTCTGACTTTGATGTGCCTGGAAACCATCTGGGGATCTTGCTAAATGCAGATTCTGATTCTGCAGCCCCAGGTGGGAGATTCTGCATTTCTATCACGCTCCCAGGTGAGGCCCAGGCTGCTGGCCCATGAATCCCATTTTGAGTAGCAAGGCCCTGGACCACCTTGGTATGTTGCTTAGAATGAACAGGTGGAAAGGGGGCAATTAATGACGCAAGAGAGAGGGGATAACTATAGGAGCAAAGATTTGAGGAACACACGGGGATTGAATTCAGACAACCAGCAGAAGGACCGGTTTTTCTTTCCTTGTTTCTTTTTTTTTTTTGAGACGGGGTTTCACTCTTGTTGCCCAGGCTGGAGTGCAATGACGCCGTCTCGGCTCACCGCAACCTCTACCTCCAGAGTTCAAGCGATTCTCCTGCTTCAGCCTCCCAAGTAGCTGGGATTACAGGCGTGCACCACCATGCCCAGCTAATTTTGTATTTTTAGTAGAGATGGGGTTTCTCCATGTTGGTTAGGCTGGTCTTTTTTTTTTTTTTTTTAAAGATGGGGTTTCACCATATTGGTCAGGCTGGTCTTGAACTCCTGACCTAGGTGATCCGCCCACCTCAGCCTCCTAAAGTGCTAGGATTACAGGCATGAGCCACTGCGCCTAGCTGGTTAGGCTGGTCTTGAACTCCTGACCTCAGATGATCCACCCACCTTGACCTCCCAAAGTGTTGGGATTACAGACATTAGCCAGCACGCCCCAGCCAAGAACCAGTTTTTCAAAGGCAGAAGGAAACTTTCCACAGCGTATCAGGAAAGAAGGGGAAGAAGTGAGAAGATCTGATGATGTCTATCTTTCAATGAGGTCCTCAGCTGAGAGTGAGGGTGGAGGTGGGGTGTGGGAGTTCTGAGAAACAGAGTTATTTTCTTCCTAGGCAGCATCCATTATGCCTTTGAGGTTTGGATCATAAATTTAAAGTAAAACCCATCAGCTCTGTTGTATAATTTTCTCAGCATTAATCTACTTGGGTGCAGGTCAGAGGAGGAGGATGGTGGATCATCCAGAGTGAGTGTGACAGAGACCAGGAAGAACCAAGGAGTTGAGGGTGTTGGTGAGGGGGAGATTTTAATGGTGGACTACAGGAAGTGAGGCCCAGGCACTGGGTGGGATACGCTACTCAGTCCCAGCTCTCACTCATGGGGCTCTAGTGAGGAGACAGATATGACTGAGATAATCACACAAATGCACATCTGTCTACATGTACCTACACATATGTATGTGTGCATTACATGTAAATGCCCATGTATGTGTAACTAGCACAACTGGCAGTGCCCCACCCATAATCCCTTGCGCCTTACCACTGCAGTACACCTGGCTGATTTCCAGCTGCCAGTGTCTGTATCTCTTTGCCTGAGAGCATGACAGGCCATTAGTACCAGGGAGTTAGTGCCTTCTGAGAACATTGTTTGGCCTGTAACTTAACAGGAATTGGTGCCTAAATACTCCAGGATGGGATAACCAAGGTGTGTGTTCCATGCTGGTTTCCCGGCAGGATGAAGCTCAGTGGTACCTGGTGGTAACTTGGGAACACTCTCTACTGGCTGCCTTTTCCTTGCCTCACTTCCCCCACTTTCTTTCTTTCTTTTTTTTTTTTTTGGTGGGGAGGGGGCGGACGGAGAACAGAGTTTCGCTCTTGTTGCCCAGGCTGGAGTTACAGGTGTGAGCCACCATTGCCTGGCCTCACTTCCCCACTTTCTTACTGAGTGTTTTCTAGAACCACCTTTCAAATAAACTACTTGCTCTCAAATCCTTGCTTCAGGGGCTTCTCCTGGGGGGAATCCAAAGGAGGTATGCATAACTATAAACTGTGATGCACGCCATGAAGAAAAGTACAGGCTACTATTGTGTAGGGGGCGGACCTGCTCCAGTATGGGGTGGGAGCGTGGATGTCAGGGAAGGCGCAGAAGAGATCTATTAGCTGGGATCTAGAGGAGGAGCAGGGTGGAAAGAACTCGGGACAATGAGTGTGCGAAAGGCCACTGTGGGCTGCCACAGAGGACAGGGACATGGATGGAAGCTTACAAGATCAGACCCTGGCCGGGCGCGGTGGCTCAAGCCTGTAATCCCAGCACTTTGGGAGGCCGAGGCGGGTGGATCACGAGGTCGAGAGATCGAGACCATCCTGGTCAACATGGTGAAACCCCGTCTCTACTAAAGGTGCAAAAAATTAGCTGGGCATGGTGGCGTGTGCCTGTAATCCCAGCTACTTAGGAGGCTGAGGCAGGAGAATTGCCTGAGCCCGGGAGGCGGAGGTTGCGGTGAGCCGAGATCGCGCCATTGCACTCCAGCCTGGGTAACAAGAGCGAAACTCCGTCTCAAAAAAAAAAAAAAAAAAAAAAAAAAAAAAAAAGATCAGACCCTGGAGGGTCTCACAGGACATGGTAAGGAATTTGGCATGTGTATTCAGCGAACACCGAGAAGCCATTAAGGGGACTGCAGCAGGACAGTGACAAGATTATACCTGCCTCTAACCATAAGTGGAGAAGGACTGGAGAGCCTTCATGGCTGGGACAGAGTTCATAGGGCCTTGCAACTATTAACCACCTATTTGACTGACCAGAACACTCTATTTTCTGGCCAAGCCAAAAAATGTTTTCCCTTCATCAATGTTGCACTTTTTTCCCCCCTGGGCTGCTGCACTTAAAACTCTTATCAACCCTTCTCTTGGGGACAGCACCAGCAGGTTAACTCCCTTCTACTTGTTCTCATTCTCCACTTCCCTCATGCTCACGCTCTTCTCTCTCTCCTTCCCTTCTTCACCCCTTGGTCTCTCCTGTTTCTTCAAATTATCCTATTTAATAAAATTGATTATTTCTTTCAGTCTCCATTTGTCTCTGGACGTTGCAAGGCACTGCTGAGGTAGTCAGCGGAAACAGAATTACATTTTGTGAACAAGGTAATTTTAAAGTGGATCTTTAGTTAAATGCTGTCAAAATGCAAAAAAGAAAAATGTTCTCAAGCCCGTGGACTCCTTTGGTGATATTGCCACGTACATGTCCAGCATGCACTTGAACTTTTTATGAAAAAGAAATTCCATTCCAAAGGTGGTTTATGCAAAAAATTATGCATATGTGTGTGTTATTTGCAATTTGAAATCAAGAGACATTGAACATATTTTCAAGAGATTAAAAAAGTGGGGAAATTTTCAGAGATGACATACATCTGATCACCAAAGTGGTTTCACATGTGGTCACTGTAAATAAATTACTAGAGAACACACTAGAAACAGAGAATGACATATACCAGTCAGCAAAGTTGAATTTATGGTGCTGCAGAAAATAACATAAGACAGAGAACCAGGAAGGCTGAAACCCAGCCCATAAATTTATCTCCAAGGGTATGTTGTAAATAGTCACAATTGTACCTTTTTTCCTTTTGTGTTACTTTTTATAAAAATCTTGACATCCTTGATAATCCCCTTTTTCACCCAGCAATTAAAGAAAAACAAACTAGATGTCTGAGATTTCACATAACCTTTTATACTCAATATTTTGATTGTCTTAAAACAAATCTTGAGTAGTCAGCAAGGGTTGTGTTTTGCAATACGGTGGGGTAAGGAAGATCTGTTCATCTGGTTTACCATTTTTGCCCCTGGTGTCCTCTTCTGGCATATTCACCCATCACCCCATACCCCTCACCCTGTGTTCTGGCAGGATTTGCGACATGCAAATTGCAAACTGGTAAATAGCAACTTTGCATATTTTGAATAGAAGAGAACAATGTGGTACCACTCATTCTGTTCTCAGGAAAATCTGAGATAATGGGGAGCGAGATCGAGGGCAGACTGAGGGTCCTAAGTATTTTCTTCAAAGTGTTTATTATGCTTATTAAACCTATTGTGTACTGATGAATTAATGTGAATTATTTACATAGTCAACCTTGGAGACAATAACCTGATTTAGTCACAGGATGCAAATGTTATTTCTCTTTGAAATCTAAAAACAGGTTTAAACTGGAAACATCAGGACTTCTTGCATCTTTCCCTACAAATATTGGCTACAGACCTGCAGTTGTCAGGCTAAATGACGTATGTCAGAAAGTAAGAGAATGTGGTGTTTTATTTCTTAAGAAAGTCAATAAACTCCCCTTTGCAAACATGTCCCCTGGACAGTGGGTGACTAATTTCTCAAGTAAAAAGTCTTTCTATTTTGTTTACCTGTGAATATCATGCACTGTCTGACATAAGGGCGTTTATCTGCTAAAAGTTCAGTGTATAAGGGAATGACACGGTAAAAATGGTCGGGGTTTCATTAGATAAGGAGCCTGGTGTCATTTATTGAATGGTTGGACTAGTAAGAATTCTTTCATTTTACTATTGAAGTGGTAAGAACCTGAAGTGCTGTCAAGTTAAAAGGTTCAAATTCAATTATTTTCAAGTCTACATTTCTATTGTGACTTAGGAAAAAAATTATCGACTGTTCAAATCTCTCCTACTTTGGATTATTTTTTTTTTCTTAGTGTTTGGATGTTTATGAGGCATTTTTGTGAAAGGTAAAATCTTGTGTGTTTGTAAAATTGGAAGAAGCACAAGTGATTCCGAAGGTGGAGCCTTTCGGAGGTAAAGCAAACAGCTTGCATCTTGAATATTTTATGATACCTAGGTATTAGAACCATGTTTCTGACACAGGAACATAGCGATCTAGGAACAAAAGGGAGATGAGACGAGAGAACAGACTGTGAAATTTCTTAAAAATACTAAATGATCCTCAGACCGAGCACAGGGTGGATGACGTTACTGCAGATTGTTCCTAATAAGGGCTGTAAAAGCTTAATAATTTATTGATTGGCTCTGCACTAATGATGTGCCCTTCATTATGCATGTGTAAATAAGAGGGCTGATTTATGAGGGTACAATTGTATCTTTCAGATATATTTGCCCAAGTCTACATCTTTAAAATAAATGGAGGCAATTATCTGAATTATTTCAAGGGAGGGACCCCCCATTCCCATCCCCCACCCCCGCTTTGAGGGAAGTCTGGTATGTTAGGTGAAGAGGAAAAAAAAAAGAAAAGAGAGAGCCCTAAAGGGAGTTAGGAACAAAACGAAACTTCCATCAAGAAATATCCCCTGATTCTCTTATCCTAAGAGAAGAAAAATAGATTCCCAGGTGCCACCAGGGAGCAACGTTTTACTTAAAAAAAAAAAAAAGAAGAAGAAGAAGAAGAAGAAAAAAGAAAAAATTATAAGTTGTCCTGTGAAATCAACGACACATGGAGTCTGTGAAGGAAATCAGCCTTTCCTTACAAATAGGTTTAAAAAGCTCTGGAGAAGAGAGACGTGAACAGAAGCAATATTATCCACTAACAACCTAATTCCCGCTTAGACATCAGCAGAGAGATCAGCAGCATCATTGAACAGGGGTTTGTCTTAAGATAATGACTCATCTTTATTTCTTTCAGGATATAAAACTTGTATTTAAATCCATTCAGAGAAGCACTCGAGCTTTAAACATTAGAGAGCAGGGAGAGCCTATTTAATAAAACAGCATTATTTGATTTTCAAAGAATGATACTGGCAGTAGCTCTAAGTTTAAATTTTGTATTCTTTTCCTCAATTATAATTATAGATGGGTCTGAAAGGAAGCATGCTTATTACTGTCATAGTTATTCTTTTGACAGGTGTTATGGGACTGTAATTTGATGAAATGATTCAAAACGCAGATTCCTATCCAAACACAATTCTTGTCACCAACAAGAGATGTTTAGGAAAAGTCCTCCAGCAAGCCTTTCCGAGATCTTGAACACCCCGACTATTTTAGCACAATCCATATTCAGGAATAAGGAGGAGAGCGTGCCTTTGGGGCTTATATCCGGCGTAGCACCAGCCAGAAGGCAGAGTGGGCGTTTGAGGTAACAGGTAACGGAGGCTGTTAGTCGGGACAGCTTTCCTTTTTAACTGGGTGGAGTCGGTGTAAGGAAGAGGCACCCAGTAGGACCCCGAGTCCCGCGAGCGGCCGGCAGAGGGCGCTGGGCTCGCCTTCATCGGGCAGGGGTGGTGCCGCTCCGTCCCCGGGGCGCAGGCGCACTTGTCGCCGCGGCGGCGTCCGGGGCTGGCGTCCCCCTGGAGGCGGGTGAGCCGAGCCGCGCCGCGCAGGCCGAGGCCGAGGGAGGGGGCGCAGGGGCAGCGGCGGCCAGAGCCACGGGGCGGCGGGGGCGGGCTAGGGATGTGAGGGCCTCGAGCGTCCTCAGACCTATGGAAGACCTAAGGGCGGTCCGCGCTCTTCCCCCGAAGAGCCGGGTGCACCGGAGCGCGGCGCCCGGGCCCGACGCAGGCCTGGCCGGTCGGCCCTGAGAAGCAGGGAAGGCCCGTGGCTCGAGCGAGGGACGCGGGGGGTTCGGGGCGGCCAGGGGAGCCAGCCTCCCAGAGGCTCACGGCCAGGCCGCTTTTAAAGGAGAACGTGACCCCCGCCGCCCCTCGGCCCGCGGCACGCGGCGGCCCGAGCCACCTTGACATCATGAATTATGCTGCTGCGTTTAAGAGCAGGTCCTCGTGGCCGACACCCTTTCCCTCCTAGGATTGATCCTTTTTTGTGGTTGTTTTAAAAACAGTTTTATTGAGATGTAATTTACGAAGCATACAGTTCACCCATCTAAAGTGCACAATTGTCTTTTTTTTTTTGAGACCGAGTCTTGCTGTGTCGCCCAAGCTGGAATGCAGTGGCGGGATCTCAGCTCACTGCAACCCCACCTAGTCTCCTGGGTTCAAGCGATTCTCTTGCCTCAGCCTCCCGAGTAGCTGGGATTACAGGTGCGTGCCACCAAGCCCGGCTGATTTTTGTATTTTTAGTAGAGACAGGGTTTCACCATTTTGGTCAGGCTGGTCTTGAACTCCTGACCTCGTGATCTGCCCGCCTTGGCCTCCCAAAGTTGCTGGGGTTACAGGCAATTCAGTGTCTTTTAGTGTGTTTGCAGCCATCACCATAATGTTTTAGAACATTAACCCCCAAAAGAAACATCTCCTTTAGCTGCCATTCCCCCCTCCCATCTCCTCCCATTCTCCCAGCCCTAGGCAACCACTAATGTACTTCTGTCTCTGTAGATTTGTCTATTCTGGATGTTTCATATAAATGGAATCATACATTAAGTAGCACCTTGTGACTGGCTTCGTTCACTTAGCATAATGTTGTCTGGGTTCACCTGCCGTGGGCTCATGTTTCAGACAGTTTCCTACTTGGTTTACTTTCCTCTGGTAACTTGGGAATCGCTCGACATCTATGTAACTTCTGTTACGGTTCAGGTACTAGTAACTGTGGAGGAGTGACTAATACAGTATATATATTTTTCTTATAAATTTCATTTCACAGGTGTTGAACTAATGCAGTACAGTTTCTTGTCCTCCAGAAGCTTACAGTCAGCAAGGAACAGATAGGCAAGTAAAATAGGAAAGGGTAAGATGTTCAAGGCTGGACCCAGTGGCTCAGGCCTGTAATCTCAGCATATAGGAGGCTAAGGAAGGAGGATCATTTGAGCCTAGGGTTTCGAGACCAGCCTGGGCAACTTAGTGAGACCTCGTTTCTATAAATAATTTTTAAAAATCAGCCAGATGTGGTGGCATGTGCCTGTGATCCCAGCTACTTGAGAGGCTGAGGTAGAAGAATTGCTTGAGCCCAGGAAGTGGAGACTGCAGTGATCCCTGATCATGCCACTGTACTCCAGCCTGGGTGACAGAGTGAGACCCTGTCTCAGGAAAGAAATAAAAAGATGTGGCCGGGCGCGGTGGCTCAAGCCTGTAATCCCAGCACTTTGGGAGGCCAAGGCGGGTGGATCACGAGGTCAAGAGATCGAGACCATCCTGGTCAACATGGTGAAACCCCGTCTCTACTAAAAATACAAAACATTAGCTGGGCATGGTGGCGCGTGCCTATAATCCCAGCTACTCAGGAGGTTGAGGCAGGAGAATTGCCTGAACCCAGGAGGCGGAGGTTGCGGTGAGCCGAGATCGCGCCATTGCACTCCAGCCTGGGTAACAAGAGCGAAACTCCGTCTCAAAAAAAAAAAAGAAATAAAAAGATGTTCAAGCTCTTAATATGTGTCAGCCCCCTGTGCTAGGCACTTTCCATATGTTAGCTACGTTGGTCATTACAAAACCTCTGTGAGGTGGGTTTATTCTTTTTTTTTTGAGATGGAGTCTGCTCTGTTGCTCAGGCTGGAGTGCAATGACACGATCTCAGCTCACTGCAACCTCCGCCTCCTGGGTGTAAGCAGTTCGCTTGCCTCAGCCTCCTGAGTAGCTGGGATTGCAGGGACCACCACAACGCCCGGCTAACTTTTTTGTATTTTTAGTAGAGATGGGGTTTGTTCATGTTGGCCAGGCTGGTCTCGAACTCCTGACCTCAGCTGATCCACCCACCTCGGCCTCCCAAAGTGCTGGGATTACAGGCATGAGCCACCGTGCGCGGCCAACAAAACCCCTGTGAGGTGGGTTATTCTTTTCTCCAGTTTACAGTGGGGGAAGCAGAAGTCCAGAGAAGTCAACCAGGTTGCCCAGGATTACACAGCTAGTAAATGGCAGAGGTAGGCTTTTAAACTAGGGTTCTCTGTCTCTAAAACCTGCTCTATATTCTTCTGTCACGTCGATTGTAATCACAATAAGTGATTACAGAGTAGTGGGGTGACTGTAATAGAGGTGTGAACAGCATGGGATGAGAGCTTCACAGAGGTGACCTGGAACTGGATCTTTAAGGATGCAGAGGAATTCTGGAGGCAGGTCAAGAAGTCAAGGTAGGGGAAGGAAGTATTGAAAAGCACAGCTTGTTTCAGAGATGATATTAGCAGTAACAGTTAGTAGTAAACATAGTGTGTACCAGGCAGGCATCATGATTAGTAGTCTAGGAGTGTTAATTTCATCTTTACAATAGTCCTATGCAGGAAATACTATTTATTAGGTACCCCATTGACAGATAGGAAACAGACTTCAAGATAGAAGTTAAGAAACTTGTCCAGGGTCCTGGAACTAGCTAGTGATAGAACCAGGATTTGAACCCAGACTGTCTGATCCCAAAGTCCTCGAAGTTTAGTCTGTGGCTAAAATGCAGGAAGTGTGGGAAGGACAGCAGGAGGGGAGATTGATGAGAGGGATTGAAACAGATCTCAGAAGGCTATGGGTAGAGAACTCTCCACACAGGTTTTGAGGAAGGGGAGTGGCAAGGTGTGCTTTTTAGGAAGAGATCTTGGGTGGCACTATGTGGATTGGGCTGGAAGGAGGGAGAACAGCAGGTATTCGGATGGTCCCAGCCAGGTATGGGTACAAAGCTGGGAACCAACGTAGTGCCAACAGGGACAAATGGGGCAGGGAGGGGGTGAGGGGACTTGAGAGCCTTGACTGTGTCAGAGAGGGACTGGAGGAGGCAGGGATTGCTGCCCTATTGCCAGCTTGGGAGAACACAGATGTGCAAGATGGAACCCTGGAGTGGGTGGGGGTGGGAAGTAAAACCACTTCCTTCCTATTTTTCAACTTTCCCCGTCAAGAAGAGTAATTGCATATTTAAAAAATGGCCTGTGCAGGCTTAATTTAGCTTGTATAAGTGCTCAAGAGGGCATAAATTCTGGTTATATTCTGCAGTTTCATTCCTTCTTTCCTTTTTTAATAGATGACTTTTTCCCATTTATTTTAAGTTAGGGACATAGGTTAGGGGAAAGGACAGTGGGGTTGAATGGGACTGTAGGCCTGTTTGTCAGCATCTGTGCCAGTGATACCACTTGGCATCCAGGAAATTCCCTTTGTAGCTTTATTTTCTCTTTTTAAAAATTCTATCATATTCTCCTCTGGATTTGTCAAGAGCTTTGTTGTTAAGCACTTCTTTAGTTGCCTCTTTCCTTTATCTGAGTAATTGATGTCAGCCTGGTGACTCCTTCTTTCTGTTTGTTTGTTTTTTTTTTCCTTCCAATCTTTGTGCAGGGGGAAGCTGCAGATGATGTCCTTGGGCTTCAGAAAGGCATGAAGCAAGGTTTTGTAGAGAAGATTGAGGAGTACTGGATAATAGTACAGTCAAATGCTTTTATAAATGCTTGAACCTAGTCTTGCATGACCCCTGCCAGAATTCTTTGTGGGTCCTTAGCCCTGATCTGTTTTTTGTTTGTTTTTTGAGACGGAGTCTGGCTCTGTCACTCAGGCTGCAGTGCAGTGGCGCTATCTCGGCTCACTGCAACCTCTGCCTCCTGGGTTCAAGCGATTCTCCTGCCTCAGTCTCCCGAGTAGCTGGGATTATAGGTGCATGCTACCACGCCAGGCTGATTTTTCTATTTTTAGTAGAGACAGGGTTTCACCATGTTGGCCAGACTGGTCTCGAACCCCTGACCTCGTGATCTTCCCACCTCGGCCTCCCAAAGTGCTGGGATGACAGGCGTGAGCCACCGCACCTGGCCAGGCAGGTCAGTGTTTTTGTGGGTGGCTCAGACATAGCAGGTGGTTTCATGAAGCAGATAAGGCCATAGTCTTTGGAATGAAGTAGGCCTGGGTTCTGTTCCTGGCCTTGCGCTATACTAGCCTTGTTGCTTCTGGCAAATTACTTAACCTCTCAGGGCCTCAGGTTCCTCATCTGAAAAAATAGGACTAATGATGCCTACCTTAAAATATTTTTGTGAGGATTAAATGAAGTCACATGAAAAGCTCTGCAACTTGGCATGTCCTGGATGAAAGCCATCAGCTTTGCAGAAGGCTCTGGGTTGGAGAGCTAGGTACACTGGACTGTTCATCTCTGTGGTCCTAGAGCTGGGTCCAGAGTAGTACACACGCTGGATGCTCTGAATGGCACAGTGTAGTGGACTGACGCTTACAGTATATAGGGTTAGTCTCTGTCTCTTTGTACTTACCTTGTGGGTACCTGGTATGTGACCGTTTCTGTGCTTTTGTTTTGTCGAAGTGAGTTGGGTAACAGTCAGTCAGATAATAGACACTCCCCAAGGATGATGGCAGCTTGTGACTCTGGAATGATCTCATAAAATAAAATATGGGAAACAGACTTAAGAACAGCTCATGGCCAGGCGCGGTGGCTCAAGCCTGTAATCCCAGCACTTTGGGAGGCAGAGGCGGGCGGATCACGAGGTCAAGAGATCGAGACCATCCTGGTCAACACGGTGAAACCCCGTCTCTACTAAAAATACAAAAAATTAGCTGGCCATGGTGGCGCGTGCCTGTAATCCCAGTTACTCAGGAGGCTGAGGCAGGAGAATTGCCTGAACCCAGGAGGCGGAGGTTGCGGTGAGCCGAGATCGCGCCATTGCACTCCAGCCTGGGTAACAAGAGCGAAACGCCGTCTCAAAAAAAAAAAAAAAAAAAAAAAAGAACAGCTCATGGAGCCAGATGTGATGGCTCATTTCTGTAATCCCAGCACTTCGGGAGGCTGAGGCGGGCAGATCACGTGAGGTCAGGAGTTTGAGACCAGCCTGGCCAACATGGAGAAACACTGTCTCTACTAAAAATACAGAAATTAGCTGTGGGTGGTGGTGCACACGTGTAATCCCAGCTACTGGGAGGTGGAGGCAGGAGAATCATTTGAACCTAGAAGGCGGAAGTCACTTGAACCCAGGAGGCGGAGGTTGCACCACTGCACTCCAGCCTGGGTGACAGAATGAGACTCCGTCTCAACAACAACAACAAAAGAACAGCTCATGGAAAAGTGCCTGTGGGCCAAATCTCAGGGCCATATGAGGGCCCCAGCAGAGAATGCAGTCTGAGCTGCATTTCTTGAATTGCCAGGTCAAAGGAGGTGACAGGGAGCTGGTCAGAACTGTTGTTTTCCCATGGGACAGCATGGTTAAGACTGGTATCAGAGGGTCGGGCGCGGTGGCTCACGCCTGTAATCCCAGCACTTTGGGAGGCCAAGGTGGGTGGATCACGAGGTCAAGAGATCGAGACCATCCTGGTCAACATGGTGAAACCCTGTCTCTACTAAAAATACAAAAAATTAGCTGGGCATGGTGGCGCGTGCCTGTAATCCCAGCTACTCAGGAGTCTGAGGCAGGAGAATTGCCTGAACCCAGGAGGCGGAGGTTGTGGTGAGCCGAGATCATGCATGCCATTGCACTCCAGCCTGGGTAACAAGCGAAACTCTGTCTCAAAAAAAAAAAAAAAAGAATGGTATCAGAAATAAAGGTGCATGTGTTCAGAGGAGGACAAGTAGGATGGAGACACCTTGAGAGACGACAGCATGCTTACGTTGGAAAAAGGGGCTGGACTAGTTGTGAATAATGAAAAGCTGGGCTTTCGGGTAGGTGAGGGAAGATTTTGTCCCAAAGAGTAGAGCTCAAACCAGGGTGTAGAACTTTACAGCGGGGGATTTTAACTCAGAACCAGAGGGACTTTTCAGTAGCTTTCGCAGAGTGAAAATGGGGGACTTGGCCAGGTGCGGTGGCTCATGCTTGTAATCCCAGCACTTTGGGAAGCAGAGGCGGGCGGCTGAACTGAGGTTTGGAGTTCAAGACCAGCCTGACCAACATGGAGAAACCTTGTCTCTACTAATAATACAAAAATTAGCCAGGTGTGGTGGTGCATGCCTGTGATCCCAGCTACTTGGGAGGCCGAGGGGGAATCACTTGAACCTGGGAGACGGAGTTGGAGTCAGAGGTTGCTGTGAGCTGAGATTGTGCCATTGCACTCCAGCCCGGGCAACAAGAGCGAAATTCTGATTCAAAAAACAAAACCAAAAAAAAAAAAAAAACTGGGGAACTCGAGAGTTCCCTGCGACTTGGAGCACATGTAGGGAGGAAAGCTGGGTGACTCCCTGCCAGGTGTGTTTCTAAAGCAATTTTTTATTAGAAAAATTTTCCAAATATATGGAAGTTAAAACAACAGCATGTTGCTCACTCTTACTGCCTACTGTCTGAGCACAGTCTTCACATTCTGCCCTGTTTCTTCATCTTCCTCACTCTCTCTCTCTGTTGTCTTTTGCTGAACTATTTGAAAGGAAGCTGCAGACCTGATGACACATCAACTCTAAGTACTTCCACCTGCATCTCCTGAGAATATGGTTATTCTCCCACATAACCACATCTGTCCCCTAACCCAAGAAAATTAATCATTCACACTGTTGTTTCACATCCAGTGAAGACTTGCATTCAGGAAGTTGATACATCGCTGTGACCCCCATATGGAGCATGGCTGATGGGGTCCGAGGGCAGGTGGATATGATTCCAGCAATCCCGGCAAGAGCCTGAACTAGAAGCCTGACATAGAGTAATGCGGGCTGATGAAGGCTGTTTTGAGGTAACCACAGGCCTACCACTGAGCATGGTGGCCGGGTCGGTGAGGGCTTTCAGGAGATGCCAGACCCCAGCGCTGAGAGTGGAGGAGGCAGGAGGTGGGCAGGAAGCAGAGAGGGGCACTGTAGGCAGAAGTAGGAGGATTCGTTCAAAATAGAAATGGAATGTCTGCCAGGATGGTTAATTTTATATGTCAACTTGGCTGGGCCACGGGAGGCCCAGATGTTTGGTCAAACATTATTTTGGGTGTTTCAATGCAGATGTCTGTGGACGAGATTAATATTTAAATTGTGTGATGGAGTAAAGCACACTGCTCTCTCTAATATCAGTGAGCCTTATCCAATCCATCGAAGGCCTTAATAGAACAAAAAGTCTAAGCCTCCCCTAAGAGAGGATTCTCTTGCCTGTGGCTTTCGAACTGGGACATCAGCTCTTCCTGGTTCTACAGCAGCTTCCAGCCTTTGTACTTGAACTGGGACATTGAAGCTGCAGATTTTGGACTTGCCAGTCTCCATAATTATATGAGCCAGTTCATTATAATAAACTCTCTCTCTCTCCCTCTCTCTCTCTCTCTCTCTCACACACACACACACACACACACACCCCCCTATACATTCTGTTTCTCTGGAAAATCCCAACTAATACATCTATTCCATGTCAGACATTCTGTCCCAGTGCTGAGACCATAATGGGAAACACAGCATGGGCTGTCATGGAGTGTGTAATACAGGGCTCAGTTTGCCTGGACTAGGCTGTGGGTGGTGAGAGATGCAGATGAGGGGTAGGTACGGGCCAGATCGAGAGGGGCCTTGCAGGCCAAGGAAAGGAGCCTGGATTTTATTCTGTAAAAAAAGTGAGGAAAGACCAGTGCTTTCCACACTTCAGGACCTTCATGATTTTTGCCAGGTCCACATTTCAATTGCATTATTATTTGTTTGAGACATTAAAAACAAAACAAAACAAAAAAAAGCAACGTTTTTATGCTGCTGATAGAAAAACAAAACCAAAAAATAATAGTAATAATTTTATGCCCATTTGAAAAAACTGCCTTAGGCCATTAATACCTATGAAAACGTATTTTTTCCCCCTCATTACACATGAAAATAAATGTAAAATCATTACAATAAAAAATGCTGGCCATATACTACTTAAATTAATTTCAGATATTTGTTCTACATTTTGGGAAAAGTTGCCATGAATGATGGAGGTAGGGATGGATACTGGGTGTTTGAGGAAGGATGGGACACCCTGATATTTATGTTTTAGAAAGATTCACTCTGGCTGTTGGGCAGAGTAGATTGGCAGGAAATGGACTGGAAGACAGGGAGACCAGCTAGGGGCTGTTGCAGTTGTCCCAGAGAGAGGAGAGTCTGAACCAAGGGTGTGCACTGGAGTAGGGAGGAGGGGACAAATGTGAGGGGCATTCAGAGATGAAATTTGATAGGACTTAGAAACCAGTGGCATGGAGATTGAGGAGAAGGAGGAACCTGGGTTGCTGGTGATGATTTTGGTTTGGTTGCCTGGGAAGATGGAGGAGCCGTCACACAGGCAGGGAGCCAGGGTGCAGAGGCCACGATCAAGTCCAAAGGGCAGGTCAAGGGAGGCACGTGTTGCCAGGGCCAGAGGCTTTGACTGCAGTTTTAGCAAAGTTGCTATGAGGTTCATTGCCCCTTAAATAATAGCAAACCCACACTTTAAATTAAATTAAAACGTTTTTAGTTTAGCTCTTCTAAGTGGACCCACACATGTATTCTCTACTAGTTATTACTGAGAATGACTAAGTATTATAATTGAGCTGAAAATAATCTGCCGCCCATACTTGCTGGGTTGGTTACTAAGTATTGCTTGAGTTTTTAAGTAATGAAACAAAGTTGTGCTCTTTCCAAATGTTAATTTTGAGGACTGCAGATGGTAACCATCTGTTCCGCGACTAGCATTTTACAATATTTGATTACTACTTTATATAGTTTGGGGAAGCCTGCCAGTGGAGTCTACCCATCAGGTTGGGAACTTCGGTGGTATGCCTCCTGTGGTTGCTGTGATGGTCTTGGCCACCCTTGAATGGGTTCCCCTCTGATTTCTGGGCCAAAGCGTATTGAGCTGGACTGGCACGGTCATGATTGATAGCAGGAGGAACTCGAGGAGCCCTGTCCTGTTCAGCTCTTCCTTACAGCTGGAACCATCAGAGTGCATCATGGAAGAATCTGTGAGGTCAGGATTGTCTGACAGTTGTACCTTTTGGGTTACAAGTGACAGAACAACAAACCTCGGCTACTTGGGTGAAAGGGGATTAATTGGCTCAGATCATTGAGAAGTCTACGGGAAGGACTTTCTTCAGGTAGATGGTGTTAGGGCTCAAATGAATTTTTTCTGAGACAGTCTCACTTTGTATCATCCAGGCTGAGTGCCATGGTGTAATCACAGCTCACTGCACCCTCAACTGCTGAGGCTCAAATGGTCCTACCATCTTAGCCTCCTGAGTAGCTGGGACTACAGTCACATGCCACCAGTTAACTTTTTATTTTTTGTAGAGACAGGGTTTCCCTATGTTGCTCAGGTTGGTCTCAAACTCCTGGCTTCAAACGATCCACCCATCTCAGCCTCCCAAAGTGCTGGCATTACAGGCGTGAGCCACCACCCCTGGCCCAAATAAATTCTTTGGGCTTGTTTTTTCTTAGGGTCTCAGCTCTGCCTTCTGCTATGTGGCTGTGGTCTCAGGATTCTAGAGGAGGCAGGATGGCTTCACTGAGAGTGAAGATCAAATCCTCCCAGCATCAAGTTTAGTGGGAAGGAGCTAGAGTCCTTTCACACCACTTCTGCAGAGGTGTTGCGATGCTCTTTGAACTAGCTAGCTTTTGTCACATGCCTGTGTGTGAGCCAGTCCTTGTACCCATGTGAATGCAGAGTTCTGATAGATTAGGACTGGATATAGTCCCACTCAGACCTTCTGCGTTGAGACCTGGGGAGGAGTGCACCCCAGATTGCACATTGGGGCTGTTACTAGAAGGGAGAATGGATAGTGGGGGTCAGACAACTACCTGTCCACTCCAGCATCAGAGCAAGAGTCAGGGAACGAGGAGGAATTGGCTAACATAGCTGAGGAGACACATTTATTGTTGCCGAGGAGATAATGTGCTGTAAATGGAATAAAGGAGCCTCTGCAACCAGCTAAGCTTCCCTTCTTAGTTTAAGGGCATCTGATAGATTTAGTTTCTGGTTCTTTTGGAGGGGGTGACAGGAGGGGGGTTGTCTTTTTTCTTGTATGTTCCTTTAAAACTAAGGCCAGTCACTGGATCTCTTTTTTTTTTTTTTTTTTGAGACGGAGTTTCGCTCTTGTTACTCAGGCTGGAGTGCAATGGCGCAATCTCAGTTCACCGCAACCTCTGCCTCCTGGGTTCAGGCAATTCTCCTGCCTCAGCCTCCTGAGTAGCTGGGATTATAGGCACGCGCCACCATGCCCAGCTAATTTTTTTTTTTTTCTTTTGAGATGGAGTTTCGCTCTTATTACCCAGGCTGGAGTGCAATGGCGCGATCTCGGCTCACTGCAACCTCCGCCTCCTGGGTTCAGGCAATTCTCCTGCCTCAGCCTCCTGAGTAGCTGGGATTACAGGCACGTGCCACCATGCCCAGCTAATTTTTTGTATTTTTAGTAGAGACGGGGTTTCACTATGTTGACCAGGATGGTCTCGATCTCTTGACCTCGTGATCCACCCACCTCGGCCTCCCAAAGTGCTGGGATTACAGGCTTGAGCCACCGCGCCCGGCCTATGGATCTCTTTTAGCTCCCTCATCTGGAACATAAGGGGTGTCTCTCTGTACAGAGGAGATAGTAGCTTCCTTCTGTTTAGTTGACAGTGAGTGGAGCCCACTGCAGGCCAGGTGCTTAGCCCAGAGAGAGCCACAGGTGAGGTAGCAGATAAGTCCCTGGCAACACCGTGAACGAGGCTCTGCAGCCCCACAGAGGACAGGGGGAGCCCCACTGTTTCCAGACAGGAACAGTGAGGAAGGGCTTCCTGGAGGAAGGGCACTGAGCTGAGCCTGGAAGGATGAACAAGGCTCCTCACACAGAGGAGATGGGAAGGAGTCTGCGGCCAGGGAGCTGCACGTGCACTGAAAGGCGCCATACTTGGTTGTTTGGGGAGTCTGGGAGCAGTTCCTGTGGCTGACTGGGATGCGCCCAGGACACTTGATTCCAGGGCTCACTTGGTGTCGGTGTGGAGACTGGAGTGACGGGCTAGGGACTGGGATACCAGGTTCAGGCAGGAGCCTGATGAAAGCTTAGCAAGCCCATACGTTTTAAAACCTGCCATTTAAAACAATCTATACTCTCATCGTTCCCTTAAAAAAAAGGAGGTTAGGCTAGAGTTGTGGGTTCCTTAGAGAGCCTTAATATAGAGAAAAATGTGGGTTCTGCAGACACAAAAGAGAGTATGCTGTGTAATTCCATTTATATGAAACTGGAAAATGCACACAATTCTAGTGACAGAAAGCAGAGCAGCAGCTGCCTAGGGTTGGGGACATCGAGAGGGCGGGAGGGAGGGATTACAAAAGGCATGCGGTAACTTTTGGGGGTGATGGATAAGGCAGTGAACACAAGACAGTGAACACATTGTCTTGAGTATGGTGCTCGCTTCTCCAGTGTGTACCTGTGGCTGCGCTTACCAAATTACATACTTTATGGAGTTGGCTATATGTCAACTGTACCTCAATACAGCCTCTTTTTTTTTTTTTTTTTTTTTTTAGAATAAGACTCTGGGGCCAGTCTGTCAGAGTTCAAATCCAAGCTCCACCTTTATCAGCTGTGTGATCTTCGACAGGTTACCAGTCCTCTCTGTGACTGTTTTTTTTAATGTGTGCATTAATTACATGTAAATAAAGACAAACAAGTGCTCATTGTGATTCTCTTTTTTTTTTTTTTTTTTGACATGGAGTCTTGCTGCGTTGCCCAGGCCGAAGTGCAGTGTTTCAATCTCAGCTCACTGCCATCTCCACTTCTGGGATAGAGCGATTCTCCTGCATCAGCCTCCGGAGTAGCTGGGATTATAGGCATGTACCACCAAGCCTGGCTAATTTTTTATTTTTAGTAGAGACAGGGTTTCACCGTGTTGGCCAGGCTGGTCTTGAACTCCTGCCCTTAAGTGATCTGTCCACCTTACAGGTGTGAGCCACCTCACCCAGCTCATTGTGATTCTGATCATAACTCATAGTGAAATGAAGTCACGTGCCCAGGCTCTCGGTGTACCATGGTGACTCTGTCCAGTGTCTTTGTGCAGAGGCCCCTAGATTCATGCTTCTCAGACTTTAAAATGTGCATGCAAATCTCCTGGCATCCTTGTTAAAATGCAGGTTTGATCTAGTGGGCCTGGGTTGGGGCCTGAGACTGCATTTCTGACGAGCTCCCGGTGCTGTGGGTTTTGCTGGTTCAGCAGCACACTTTGAGTTTCGAGGCTCAGGCCTGTGGGCATTCTCCCCTCTGTGGCCTGTGCTCTCGCCAGCCATGGCTGATGTCAGAGCTGGTTTCCTAGTGATTGCCCCTCAGGGTCTTCCTGCTTATCTCCCCTACCTTGCCTGTGAGGGACACCTACTCACACACCACCTGAAGTTGAGTTCCAGAAACAAGACGCCAGGGATGAGGCTGTACATTTCCCTCCACACTCACTCTTGGTCCTTGCGGGCCTGCTCTGGCCTAGGGCTTCTGCAGGACTAAACACTGAGCCCAGCCCAAGGTGCAGGCTCCATGGGATGGGACAGGAGGGGCACTGGGCCTCTGTACCAACCATGCCTGCTTCCCGGAATGCTGGGGCCTGGGGGCCAGAGCTGAGTCCAGAACTTGGCTTGATGCCCTAGAAGTGATGCTCCTTGTTTTCCAGGGACAGAGGGTCTCACAGATGGCCCCGCTGCCAGGGGCAGAACTGGTTCAGAAGCCACTGCAGCTCTACCGATATTTGCTGCGCTGTTGCCAGCAGCTGCCGACCAAGGGCATCCAGCAGCATTACAAGCATGCCATCAGGCAGGTGTGAGCTGGGTCCGCCGGGTCTGGGGGCTGCCTTTGATGGCAGGCTTGGGGGCATGGGCCAGAGGCCAGGGCACAGGGCTAGTCTCTCCGATGGTGGTGAGGTGGCAGGGTGGTAAGAGCCACAGGAAACCAGTGCTGGGCTGCCCAGCTCCTCTCTGTCCAGGAAACAGAGGGTGCATCACCCAGCACACTAGCTGTTCTAGGGCATGCATGAGGCAGCTAAGCGGATAGTTAAAATAGACTGTGAGGCACGACATCATCTCACAGGCATCCCTGCCAACAGTGCACAACTTGAATTTAATCCTGAGAAAACATCAGGTAGACCCTGATCGAGAGGCCATCCACCGCATAATTAATTGACCTGTCCTCATCAAAAATGTCAGTATCCTGAAACACAAAGAAAGGCTGAGTGTTCTGGATTAGAGAACTCAAGAGACATGGTGACTAAATGTAATGCATGATTCCAGATTGGATCCTAGACCCGAAAAAAAAAAAGCTTTAAAGAATATTACAGGCCCGGCGCAGTGGCTCACACCTGTAATCCTAGCACTTTGGGAGGCCTAGGTGGGTGGATCACCTGAGGTCAGGAGTTCAAGACCAGCCTGGCCATCATGGTGAAACCCCATCTTAAAAAATAAAATAAAAATAAATAAAAAATTTTTAAAAGACTATTACGGATTATGGGTGTGGTGGTTCACGCCTGTAATCCCAGCACTTTGGGAGGCTGAGGTAGGCAGATTGTTTGAGCTCAGAAGTTCAAGACCAACCTGGGCAACATAGTAAGACCTTGTTTCTATTAAAAAAATAATACTAATAATTAACAAATGAGATTGGAGGATTGCTTGAGCCCAGGAGGTCAAGACGCAGTGAACTGTGATTGTTGTGCCACTACATTCTCACCTGGGTGACAGGTGAGATTCTGCCTCAAAAAAAAAAAAAAAAAAAGGACTATTACTGGGGCAGTGCATGAAATTGGAATAGGGGCTATAGATTATAGTGTGTCAATATTAAGTCTTCTGAATTTAATTGCTGTGGTTGTGTCAGAGAACGCCCTTGTCATTAGGATATACACATAGGGATGTTTAGGCGTAAGGGCAGCGTGTCTGCACTTACTCTTTTTTTTTTGAGACAGAGTTTCACTCTTGTTACCCAGGCTAGAGTGCAATGGCGCGATCTCGGCTCACTGCAACCTCCATCTCCTGGGTTCAAGCAATTCTCCTGCCTCAGCCTCCCGAGTAGCTGGGACTACAGGCGTGCGCCACCATGCCCAGCTAATTTTTGTATTTTTAGTAGAGACGCGGTTTCACCATGTTGACCAGGATGGTCTCGATCTCTTGACCTCATGATCCACCCATCTTGGCCTCCCGAAGTGCTGGGATTACAGGCGTGAGCCACTGCGCCCGGCCTTGCACTTACTCTTAAACGCTTCTGAAAAAACGTATACATAGTCATAGAAAGAGAACAATAAAGCGAGTGTAGCAAAATATTAACAATCGATTCTGGTAGGAATTCTTTGTATATTACCACAACCTTCTGTAAGTGAGAAATCATTTCAAAGTAGAAAGTTAGCTAAAATTCATACAAATATAATATGGAAAGTAAAAAAAAGAAAAAAAAAATGGAGGTAGCGGTAGCCACAGAGGGCTGTGGAAACATGGAGAAGGGAGCAGTTAGCTGTCTAGGGAGTCAGGGAGGGCATCCCAGAGGTGGATGCTGAGGGGGCTCCTAAAGAGGAGCCAGGAGGATGTGTGGGGTTGGGAGTGACAGGGGAGGGAGGTGCCAGTTTTTTGTTTTTTTTTTTTGTTTTTTTTTTTTGTTTTTTTGAGACTAGTATAATGGCACGATCTGGATTCACCGCAACCTCCACCTCCCAGGTTCAAGTGATTCTCCTGCCTCAGCCTCCCGAGTAGCTGGGATGACAGGCATGCACCACCGTGCCTGGCTAATTTTGTATTTTTAGTAGAGACAGGGTTTCTCTGATGTTGGTCAGGCTGGTCTGGAACTTGTGACCTCAGGCGGCCCAGCACTTTGGGAGGCCTTCCTCAGTCTCCTAAAGTGCTGGGATGAGCCACCACACCCAGCGGTGAGCCATTGTGCCCGGTGCCAGTTCTTTTTGAATCTTAGGTTGCTTCTCAAGGGTGAACATCTGGTCACAAGCAAATAGCGGCCCATGCTCTGCATCGGGCCCAATGAATTTCCTGAAGCCACTCTGTCTATTGCCTCCCCTCCCTTCCCTGTGTGGCTATCTAGAGAAGCCCTACTTATTCCTCCCTGTTATGAAGCCCATGCCGAGATCTCACCCTGGGGAAAGCAGCTTCCTCTGAGGAAGAGAGATGGAAGTTCCCTTTGGCCTCCATGGCCTGGTAGCCTTTGGGCCTAGCTTGATTTTGGGGTACCTTGGGGGCCAGTTTTTGCACCTCCCCTGGTGGCAGGAGTACATGCTTTGCAGTCACATAGACTGGGATTCAAATGCTGTTGTTCAGCAGCAGGTGAGGATCTCTGAGCCTCTGTTTCCTCGTCTCCACAGGGGACAATCATCACCATCTATGGAGGATGAAGAGAGTTGCTGGGTATGAAGTGCCCAGCAGTGTACCTGCCCATGACTGGTGCTCTGAAGCTGCCAGTCCTGGGAATTTCATCTGGTCATCCTTCTTTATGTTTAAACTTGCAGAGTTTTCGGGTTCATTCAGATGAAGACAACCCTGAGAGAATCCAGCAAATTATTAAAAGAGCCATTGAAGATGCTGACTGGATCATGAATAAAGTAGGTGCTTAGCCCCCTGGCTCTGCCTGCGAGCTGGGGTGATGCTGGCCATGATCCCCATGACCACTAGAGGCCACTCCTGCCCCACAGTTGAGAATGGTCCCTGTGGAGGAGGCCACCATCCAGCTGCTTCCCTCCTCCAGAAGCTGAAAGGTGATGGCAGATCCCTTCTGGTTGCATTTATATTTTGCAAGTGGGGAGGGGCTGTCACTCTTCATCCTTAAAGGCAAATTTTTGCCTAACAGTGTTGATCAAGCTGAGAAGGGGCAGCAGGAAGAAGGAGGAGAGAACAGTATTCTGGAAGCCATAGTGCAGAGCCGGCAGTGGCATTGAGATACTGCAGAGAGGAAAGCTGTCCAGGGGAGGGACTCCCTGTCTCTGGGGGTATTCACACTGGGGCGGAATTACGGAGGAGACACTCAGTATGTTTTGGTGGAGGAAGGGAGTGAGTCAGGAATGTAGACTGGCGTCTTGGCCGTTAGACTCTGATATTAGAATGACCTAGAGAGTTGGAGTGTGCCCCTACCTCCCTGTCCTTCTAACTCACACTCTGCAGGTATGGGCCCAGGGTCCATTTTTTTAAAACCCAGTAATTGTTCCAGCTGGCTTCCAAGGGTCCTCCTCCACCTGAGAGTTTTTCCCCCCCGAAACAAGACTCAGAGAGGACGGGTGCCCGGGGTTTCTTATTATCCTCCCTCCCCAGCCCCGCCAGCTTCCCTTTTCATTAAAGAAGAAAGGGAGTCCAGGCTTGAAGTAGAGATTTGACTGCCCAGTGCCTCCTGCCTGTGTTCCCCACTTCCCAGAAGCCCCTGCAGGAGGCAGAGGAGGCCCAGATCATGGGGCCTTGAGATACCCCAAGAGTCCTCCTGCCCCTGTGGGCTTCCCTCCTTCACTTCGAATCTCTCTGTCTTGCAGTATAAAAAGCAAAACTGAGAGCCCTGAGAGTGACCTTCCTAGCCTCTGGATGTTGAGAGGCCCCTCTTCTGGAGCTCAGAAGCAACAGTGGGTTTGCAAGATCCATTGGCCTTGTTGGCTGAAAGAGCCAGAAATCGGGAGGAGAAGCTGACCTCGCTTCTCCGGAGGCTCCTCTTGCCACAGCCATGTTGCCAGCATCCTTTATGTTTGCACTTCCAGCCGCTCACCATGTGAAATATGGGGAGAATGTGGTATTTTTTTGTTTATTTTCTGTCTTTTTTATTTTTGTGTTTTTGTTCTTTTACTTTTCTCTGAAAGTGATCCATTTATTCTGGAGATCTTTTTATCATTCTATGAGTCCTAGAGCAGATGTCCCCTCAGGGAGCAGCCTGTACAGAAGAGAGCGCATGGGTTTTAGAACCAGACAGCTCTGGATTTGAATCCCAGATTCGGTAAGACGAAGGTGAAGTGCCTCACACAGGATGCGTGTGGCGGAGCCTGAAGGGCTCCCTCCGAGGAAGCCGTCCTGCCCCGCCCCGCCCCTCCTCTGCTCCCACAGCGCCCTGCACAGCTCTGCGCCAGGCCACTCAGTGTCAGGTCTCAGTTATTTGTTTACTAGCTTGCCCTGTCCCTGCTTGTAGCCCCGAGCTCTCACAGTTGTCACCCACCCTGCAGTCTGCCAAGGAGCTGCTCTTCCTGACCACTGTTTCTCCATGCCCGTGGAAGTCGAAGCCCTGGGCCTTGCCTCCAGGGAGCTGACAGCGTCCTTAAGTGGTGAAGTCACACCACATGAACCAAGGAGGGACGCCAGAGCAGCTGCGGTGAACTCAGGCCTGTCCAGGCCTCTGCGCACCTACAATTTGTTTTGACTGCCCTTCCCTGCTTTGCCACCGTTGTGGAAGGATAGAAGGGAGCGGGAGAGGCTGGGTGGGCTCAGGGAGAATGGCCAGAGTGGCCAGAAGATGCAGAGAAATCCCATTGGGATTAGAGTATTCCCCAAGGGCATTCAGCCACAGGGATCAACTAGTGTGTCTTTGTGTACTTGCAATTATGTGACTTAAAGTGACTCAGCGATATCTTTTTGTGTGTGGGTACTCTGCTGACAATGAAGTAAATATATCAATTTGTGGAAGCTTGTGTGTCTTCTCAACTGATAAGCCATGTATTCCCTAAGCATACGTTGTCCGCCCCCCTACCCCGTCCCCCGGGCGAGTGTCATCCACTGTTGAGAACATAAGACTCAGACATGAAGCTGCCCAGAAGGGGTCATTCTTCAGAGAAGGTGACTGGGACTGGCCCCGCTGCTCCACAACAGTTGATGAGGCCAGATTTGCCCCACCAGGCTGTGGGCAAGCTGAGGGGTTTCAGGCTAAGCCCAAAGCTGAGCCAGTCCCATCTCGCCCCTGCTGTTGAGCTGGGGGCCTCTCCTCAGGTGACAGGGCTATATTGAGGTCACAGGAGTTGGGGTGGCCGTATCCCAGATATTGTTCCTCAGCAGGAGAGAAATGAATGAAGGCTGACAAGCGTTCAGGATAGAGTTAGTGTCGCTTGCTCTTGACCAGCTCTCGGAGTGGTTCTGTGACTTTTGGTTCCTGGGTAGGTGCTTGGTCCAGCCGTGCTGACTTGCCACGTGTCAGACAGTGGGTGTCCAGCTGCAATGTGAGGCTGGCCGGTGAGGGTGCCAGCAGGGGTGGGGTGGGTGAACAGTGTGCTGGCTGCTCTTCCCAGTCCCTGTGCTGCCACAGAGGGTGGTGCGCCCGCTCATGCAGGAGCCCACGGTAGGGGAGGCGGGAGCACGCAGTGCTGTGCACACAGGAGCACTGTTGAAGCCTGGGAGAGCCTCCCGTCCTCAGCAGCAGCCTTGCCTTCTACCCTGCCCTCCGACTTCCACCGCTTCGAGCCCTGCGTGCACTGTGGGGTTGGCTCCTTCATCTCTCCTCTCAACTCTCAAATGCATAGAGTTGAAGGTTTATAGAAAAGCGTCCAAGCAAATGGAAGAAGATGAAGATTTGACCCAGAGTCAACCAGTGTGGCCTGCTGGAATTGGCTCTGGAGCTGCACACATCTGAATTTAAATCCCAGTCTGTCACTTAGAGGTGGTGTGATTTGGGGCAGGTTTGTTAACCTGTCAGGCTCACTTTTTTCACTGTGACAGGTTGCACATCCCACGGGCTGGGGAGATTAAGGCAGTGCACACAGATGGGCTGTCAGCCATGTGGCCTCCATCTCTTGTCTCTGGTGTACCTGGTGACGTCGCTTCTCTTTGGGTGGGTCCCTGCGGCTCTCCCTGGTGTCCACTGTGCAAGCAGAACGCCAGCAGGAAAGGATCCGACGTGTGTTGTCCACACTTTGACTTATACTTCTTTGGACTCACATTGCCTTTCTGGGGTGCATTTGCATTATAAAGTTGCTGGTTTTATCTGCATAGTGAAAGGCAGATGTTAAAGCCCTCAAGGGCTTCCTTCTGAGGCTGACTCCGAGGCAGTGCTAATCTTGAGTCCTGCACCGGCATGTGCTCCCTGGCCAGAGCCTGTCCTGCCCTACACAGTTCCCTTTTTCACCCCATGCCCACTCCCTCTTCATTGAACATTTATTGCACAGTCCTTCCTCCACGCAGGAAGGGACTCAGTGTAAGGGAAAGACAGACGTGGGTTGCCTGGAGGTTGAGCAGTTGTGGCTCATAGAATGTGATCATAACATAGATTGAGCTTTTTGTCTCACAATTCCTTTATATTTTTTTCTGGAGGTTTCTATTCTCCCTATCCCTGGATGAAAACAAAGCCTCAAAAATTTCTGGCCAGACTTAAATTTTTAAAACCCAAAGCTATGGCTGCTTTTTCTTTTTCTTTTTTTTTTTTTTAAGAGATTGCTTTGCATGATTTGGTTCCTGTGGCGTATTCCAGCCTCACCTCCTCCACCTCCACCCCTATTCTCTCCACCCACCACGACGTCTCAACCTCGCCAAGCAGCATGGGAGTCCCTGAACAAGTGGTGCTACTTCTGGCCTTTGCATAAACTGCTGCTTGGCCTGGAATGCTCCTTCCCCAAGCTAGCAAAGATGCCTGTCTCCTTCTCTGACAGAGGTTTCCTGTCTGCAGCAGATTCCAACTGGAAAAAGGAAGATGCCTGAACCTTAAGTTTTGAAATTTTATCTTCCTGCGACTGGACATTTCACTTAATGCGTTGAAACTGTTTATGACTTAAAAGTAGCCATAGCTGCCGGGTGCGGTGGCGAGTGCCTGTAGTCCTAGCTACTCGGGAGGCTGAGGTAGGAGGATTGCTTGAGTCCAGGAGTTCTGGGCTATAGTGCGCTATGCCAATCGGGTGTCTGCACTAAGTTCATTATCAATATGGTGACCTCCCGGGAGCAAGGGACCACCAGGTTGCCTAAGGAGGGGCGAACCAGCCCAGGTCGGAAAGAGAGCCAGTCAGAACTCCGGTGTTGATCATTAGTGGGATCATGCCTGTGAATAGCCACTGCACTCCAGCCTGGGCAACAGCCTTGCTAAGGAGTTTGGACCTTCTCCAAAGGGGTGGTTTTGTAATCATCTCTTCATATAGTTGTCTCCTCCACCAAAGAGTGAAGCCCTTGTGGTCAGGACCAGGTATTGGTTGTTGCAGAACCTTCCGGGCCAGTCGTGTGTCTGCTGCCCGGGCTGTGAGCTCTTAACTGTTGGCTGAATGGAAGAATGATGATCGCAGGCAAACTGTGATGTCTCTCTTTTGTTCTTTTGTTTCTCACTGCTTTCTAGTAATGGTAAAGGCTGGGAGATGGTGAATATTTCTTGGCTAAGTCGTCTTCTTACTACCAATGCTTGGGAGCTGCTTTAGAGCCCTCTGCATGATTGGCAGGCTCTCCCTCCAGGAGGTTTGTCTTGATGCAGAGAGAGGATTTCCCCCAAAGTAAACGTTACCAAGTGCTGAAACCCAAACTTCCTCCCAACCTCTTGACATGAACCTGTCCATTTTGCCTCCCTAGCAGGTGGGGATTAACTTGTGCATCCAAAGCAAATACCCCTTGTACAATGACAGGGAGAACCATGACTGTGGCCCATTTGATATGAGGGAGTAAACTTGTTAACTTGGGGTGAGTAACTGTAGTTAAAGAAGATCAGAGGCTTTAGAACAGTGCCTTAAGGGGTTAAGAGCACCCTATGGAGCAGGCAGGCCCAAGGTCACCCCAGAAAGGCACATGGTTTCAACAAGAAATCAAAGAAGCAGGGTGCAGGGTTGGAGCCGGTTAAAGGAATCTGCTTGTGAACTGCTGAGAGGCTGCAAGATCACCTTTGAGCCTCTCCGAAGAAATGAAAAGATATTTCTCAGTGGAACAGCTTCAAATCTTTTCTTTAAAGATCTGGTGAGCAAAGGAGGAGGAACACTTACTGAACGTCTCCTGTGTCCCTGGACTGAGCAGGTAATGAGGACATGAAGGAGGAATCAGTCTGTAGACAGGGAGCTCCACGGGCAGGACTTGGTTTAGTTCACCACTGTCGTCCTGCCAGCACCCAGCACAGTGCCTGGCACATAGTAGGAGCTTCACAGCTTTTGTTAAATGAATACATCACAGTCCTTGCCTCCGGAACTTACTGTCTAGTGGTAGACAGACCTTTAATCCCGTACACGCTATGCAGTCTGGGAAGTGCCAGGTTCTGTATGGGGTGCTGTGGGGCCCCAAAGGAAAGGCATGCTCATTTCCTCTGCAGTTTTGCCATTCATTCATTTACCCATTCTTTTTTTTTTTTTTTTTTTTTTTTGAGATGGAGTTTTGCTCTGTCGCCAGGCTGTAGTGCAGTGGAATGAGCTCAGCTCACTGCAACCTCCGCCTACCAGGTTCAAGCGATTTTCCTGCTTCAGCCTCCTGAGTCTTTAACTCAACAAGCATTAAGCACCTCCTATATATAGGATTCATTGGCCAGGTGGTGGCTACTATGAGTGGTGGTGGCTGTGCATTCTCAGCAGGTCTGAAATAACAGCACTGATAGTGCCAGGTAATACCTTGTACCCAGGGCAGAGTTCAGGTATTACCTTTGCATTGGCAAATCAGAGATGAGTTACTTGTCTGTTGATACATGACTCCTGATAGAAGAGGCTTGGAGTAGCAGTCAGGTTGAAAGGGGAGCAGCAAGTTCATTTGGGCAGCACTCATGTTGCTTTTTGGGGTAGCACTCATATTTTTTAAAATTTATTTTTATTTTTGAGATAGTGTCTTGTTCTTTTGCCCAAGCTAGAGTGCAGTGGCCTGATGTTGGCTCACTGCAACCTCCACCTTGTGGGTTCAGGTGATTCTCCTGCCTCAGCCTCCCTAGTAATAATGGTACTACAGATGTGTGCCACCATACCCAGCTAATTTTTATTTTTGTAGTAGAGATGGGGTTTTGCTGTGTTGGCCAGGCTGGTCTTGAACTCCTGGGCTCAAGTGATCTGCCCACCTTGGTCTCCCAAAGTGCTGAGATTACAGGCATGAGCCACTGTACTAGGCCTTATATTGCCTTTTTTTTTTTTTTTTTAATTTTTAATTTTTTGAGATGGAGTTTTTCTCTTGTTGCCCGGGCTGGAGAGCAGTGGTGCTATCTTGGCTCACTACAACTTCTGCTTCCCAGGTTCAAGTGGTACTCCTGCCTCAGCCTCCCAAGTAGCTGGGATTACAGGCATGCGCCACCACGCCAAGCTAATTTTTTATATTTTCAGTAGAGACAGGATTTCTCTGTTGGTCAGGCTGGTCTTGAACTCCTGACTTCAGGTGATCCGCCTGCCTCAGCCTCCCACAGTGCTGGGATTACAGGTATGAGCCACTGTGCCCAGCCTCCTATTGCTTTTTGTGAACTGCATATTTATATGAAGTTGCTTTGGAGTGGCCTGATAGAATTATGGGTGGCTGAAACCCCTTGCACAACTACTGTGGATGAAGCCAAGGAAAAGGTTGAGGGGAAAGGTTTTGGCTCTGGGAAGCAGAAGGCAGAAATACAGTTGCGGAAAGTTGTGTGTCTGCATCAAAATAATCACCCAACGGTGTCATCCAGCCTGAGTCAGACCCTGGAGGGCTTCAGAGAGAGTAGATGATGCCACTCTCAGTGGTGGAAACTACTAGGAACGACCAGGTTTGATGGGTCTTGGGCAAGCCCTCAAGTGCTCATCATCTAAATTAGAAGTTACGGAATAAACAGTTGCAGGCAGAGAGAGGGACTGGGTAGGTCCCTGTTGACTGGAAGTGAGTTAAACCTTGGGCCCTGGAAGACAGAAACCATCACTGTGAAAAGAAGGGTGAGCCATTGTTCCTTTTACTTTGCCGGTGCATCATTTCAGATTTGTTTGGGTTGGTGAAGACATTCTCAACAGTCCTCAAGTGGCAGCAGGGACAGTGCCAAGCAATATCTTTATGCGCTCTACCCAGATGACCATGGCTAAGCCCCAGCCTACCTAGAATTCCAAGAGGGGCAGATTGATAGGGGCTGGAATGGTCAGAGAAAGTTTCAAGCAGACCCTGGAACTTGAGCTATACCTTGAAAGGCAGACAGGATTGAGGCAGTCAGAGGGAGGAGAAGGCATTTGATGGTGGGATCAGCTAGAGGTCTAAATAAATGTGGGCCTGGGAGGAGACTCAGACTAGACTCAGACTAGATGGCAGGGTGCTCGCAGGAGATGGTGAGAGATAATCAACTCAGCCTCAGTCTGCTGAGTCTAGACTACACGCACGGCACCTTGCCAGCTGTATTAGTCTGTTCTCATGCTGTTAATAAAGAGTGGGTAATTTATAAAGAAAAAGAAATGTAATGGACTCACAGTTTCTCGTGGCTGGGGACGTCTCATAATCAAGGCGGAAGGCAAAAGGCATGTCTTACATGGCAGCAGACGAGGGAAAGTGAGAGTCAAGTGAAAGGGAAAACCTCTTATAAATCATCAGGTTAGCTGGGTGCACTGGCTCACGCCTATAATCCCAGCACTTTGGGAGGCCGAGGCAGGTGGATCACAAGGTCAGGAGATCGAGACCATCCTGGCCAACATGGTGAAACCCTATCTCTACCAAAATACAAAGAACTGGACTAGTGCGGTGGCTCACGCCTGTAATCCCAGGACTTTGGGAGGCCAAGGTGGGTGGATCATGAGGACAGGAGATGGAAACCATCCTGGCTAACAAAGTGAAACCCCGTCTCTACTAAAAATACTAAAAATACAAAAAATTAGCTGGGTGTGGTGGCATGTGCCTGTAATCCCAGCTACATGGGAGGCTGAGGTAAGAGAATTGCTTGAACCTGGGAGGAGGAGGTTGCAATGAGCTGAAATTGTGTCACTGCACTCCAGTCTTGGAGCACGACAGAGCAAGACTCCATCTCAGAACAAAAACAACCAAAAAACTAGTCGGACATGGTGGTGCACACCTGTAGTCCCAGCTACTTGGGAGGCTGAGGCAGGAAAATCACTTGAATCCAGAAGATGGAGGTTGCAGTTAGCTGAGATTGTGCCACACACACACACACACACACACACACACACAATCAGATCTTGTGAGACTCATTCATTACCACAAGAACAGTATGGGGCAAAGCACCCCCATGATTCAATTATCTCCCACCAAGTCCCTCCCACAACACGTGGGAATTATGGGAGCTACAATTCAAGATGAGTTTTGGGTGGGGACACAGCCAAACCCTATCACCGACCAACTTACTGCAAGTCTGTCATTCCTCGATTACCCACATCCATCACTCCTTGTCAGAAAGTTATTTGCTGTGTCTAATCCAAGTCTGCATGGCTAAGGTAAAGTTGTTTTTCCCAGTTTTGTCTTCAGGTAAGGCAAAAGACACAGTTTATGGAAAGCCCCACCCAGCAAGAAAATACACTTATCTTGACTCCAAATGTTGTCCCCAAGGAAAGCTTCTGGCATCTAGAATGGCACTGGCTGCAGCAGCCTGATCCTGCCTCCAGGAGGAACTCTGGTGGCTTTGGGGATCTTGGGTATTTCCTTTTGTCTTGTCAACTGGTAAAAGGACTTGAGTTTCCCCCTCCAGCTCATAGGAGAGGTGAGAAGAAAAGAAGAATTCTCCTTCTTTGTTTCTACAGTGGAAATTATTTGCCTATACCAATAGCACATTGAGATACAATATTTAAAAGAAAAATGGCAGATTCTTCAGAGCTAAATATTTGTTGTTGATTCAAACATGGGTCCTTCTGATTATATTAAAGTTGTCCCAGAAGCAAGAAAAGGGACCCTGGCATCAGAGAGACCCAGGCTCATATCCTGACCCAGGCACTAGTGAGCCGTGAGACCTTAGGCAAGTGAGTATACTTGTCTGAGCCTCAGTTTCCCCATCAGTACAATTGGGAGGGGGATTCAGGAGGGCAGTCATCCTTCCTCCATAGAGTTGTTATACAGATGACCACTTTATAGCACAGAGCATGCAGGTTGAAGATTCCCATCCCTCACTTGTTCTCACTCTTTTCTGTTGCTTCCTCCTTTACTTGGTCCCTCCTGGACCCAATCTCCTGGTCTGTGCCTCAGACCTCCTAGAGGGGACTCCAAGGCAGAGCTCACAGCAGCCTCTCTTCATCAGCACCTGGAGCCTGCCTGTCCCTGCCAGAGGGACAGGGAACTCCTTCTGGAGGTGAACCCCTGGCCTCCCTTTCATCCTTCTTCATCAAGCCAGGGTGATGAAATTGAGTGGCCTTCACTGTCAAGTGCCCTTTTTACTGGAATTTAATCAGAACTCACAGACCAACTCTGGTCATTGCAGTTGAGAAGCTCAAGACATTCCGGCCTTACCTGCTTTGTTCTGCTTTTCCTGATATTGCAAATACTTTTGGATGCTTATTTTTATTCAAGAAAGGCACTGAGTATCAGACTTTTTGATGAGAGTTCCCTGTGGAGAGATGATTGCATCTCCAGAGGCCAGTTGCTGCTTTAGAGACCCACAGTGCAGCTTTTCAGCAAGGAGCCTAATTAAACAAGTTTGGGAAAGTCCCCAAACTATGTTTCTTCGGGGTCCTGAGATAGCCTGATTTCAAGCTAAAAGAGGAGGCCCTTTCCTGGAAATGATGTAATTGACTGAAACAAATACTTTCATCCAACCTCCCTTTCCAAAGTCCCCTCTGTTGGTGGGTTCCCTTTGGGGGCTGCGTCAGGAATTAGAGAGTGGAGTAGGGGTCAGGACTCTTTAAATCCTTTCTGTCTGAATAGCAGAGGGGAGTCTTGGCTGAAAGCCGTTTAAAAAATAAATTAATTTTCTAATTCATTAGTTCATTTAATCCTGAATTCCTATCATGTAAATTTATTTTGTCATAGAATAGGTAAGATATTTGCCTGGTTCAGAATTCAGTAAAAGGATCTCCTAACCCAGTCCCCAACTGTCTGCTTTCCCTTCCAGGAGGGAAGTAACAGACTAGTTTCTTATGCCTCCTTTAGAGATACGCTATGTACAGAAAAACTGCACACCTTTTCTTCTGGTTCTCTCTTTTTTGGTTTTTAAAAACTTAACATATCATGGAGTTCTTTTCAAAACAATGCATACGAGTCTTCACTTTTTATGGTTCATGTTATTAGTCCACTGCATAGAGATATCACAACTTTTCCAGTAATCTCCTTATTGAGGGACAGCTGGTTTATTTACATACTTCTACTATTATAAGCAACACGGCAGTGAATAACCCGTACAAATGTCTTCATACATGGGAAAATATCTCTAGGATAAGTTCTTACAAGCAGAATTGCTGAGTGAAAATGTATACACACTTGTAATTTTGAAAGATGTGGCCAGGCGTGGTGGCTCACGCCTATAATCCCAGCACTTTGGAGGCCAAGGCGGGTAGATCACGAGGTCAAGAGATCGAGACCATCCTGGTCAACATGGTGAAACCCCATCTCCACTAAAAATACAAAAATTAGCTGGGCATGGTAGCGCACACCTATAGTCCTAGCTACTCGGGAGGCTGAGGCAGGAGAATTGCTTCAACCCAGGAGACAGAGGTTGCGGTGAGCCGAGATCGCGCCATTGCACTCCAGCCTGGGTAACAAGAGCGAAACTCCGTCTCAAAAAAAAAAAAAAAAAAAAAAAAGATGTGCTGAAGTGGCCCTACAGAGAAATTGGACCAATTTATACTGCCACTAATACCTAACAGTGTTTTAAATATGCAAGTGTTTTATTTAGTTAGTTAGTTAGTTTTGAGTCAGGGTCTCACCCTATTGTCTAGGCTGGAGTGCAGTGGCACGATCACATCTCACTGCAGTCTTGACCTCCTAAGCTCAAGAGAATCTCCTACCTCAGCTTCCCAAGTAGCTGAGACCACAGGTGTGCACCACCATGTCCAGCTGTGCTTTTATGGCCATGACACTGAGCCTACCTATGGCTGGCTCAGATGACTGTGGCCCCCTCATCACTGTCCTTCCACAGCTGTGTTACCTGCAACTGCTAACTTACTCTAGTCCTTGAAAGACACCTGGAGGGCTTTCCTTGATAAGAGGTATGCGTGTTTACTTTGAACATGATTATTTTCTCAGGATTCCTTAAAATTTTTTATACATATGACCCTATTTTTCCTCACAGTGAGTGAATAGAAGTCTGTGTTCTATCGTTTTTCTTTTCTTCCTTCCTCCCTCCCTCACTTCTTTCTTTCTTTCCTTCCTTCCTTTCTCTCTCCCCTTCTTTCCTCCTTCCTTCCTTCCTTCCTTCCTTTCAACAGGGTCTCACCCTGTCTCCCACCTTGGAGTGCAGGGGCACAATCCCAGTTAACTGCAACCCCTGCCTCTCAGGCTCAAATGGTCCTCTCACCGCAGCCTCCCAAGTAGCTGGGACTACAGGTGTGTGCTACCATGCCAGGCTAATTTTTTGTGTTTTTGGTAGAGACAGGATTTTGCCATGTTGCCAAGCCTGGTCTTGAACTCCAGAGCTCAGGTGATTCACCCACCTCAGCCTCCCAAAGCGCTGGGATTGCAGGCATGAGCCACTGTGCTTGCCTTTATTGGTTTTCTTATTCTGAGTAAGAAGAACACTACTTGCCTGAGATCCGCATTCGAATGATGTCTCCAGTGAATAACCTGTGATCTTGCCAACTTACCCAGCCTCTCAAGTTCCCTCCACTGCAGTGTTGCAGAGACCAGGAGGATAATGAACCACGGCAATAGTTCTCGAGCTTGGAGCGGTGGTGCACACACCATCACCTGGGGGGCTCCTGGAAACAGATGGCTGGGTCCCAGCCCCAGGGTCTCTGATACAGTCAGTGTGAGTGGAACCTGGTCATTTGCAAACCTAACAAGTTCCCATGTGATGCTGCTGGCCCAGGGGTAACACTCTGAGAGCCATTAAAACCATGTCCAGAAATAATAATTGCATAACTTTTTGTTTCTCCTATTGTCTTGACTGACAGGTTAAGAAAGGGAAACAGCATTTATTGAGTAGCAAAAATAATGCAAGCCATCTCATTTTATTTAATACTCACCCTGAAAGTACTTATTACTTTATGGATGAGAACGTTGAAACTAAAAAAAGTTAAACGATTTACCCAGAGTTTTACAATGAGGAAATGGTGAATCTGGGATTCAAATACAAGTTTGTCCAACTCCGGAATCTATATTCTATTTGTTACACCCTACCGCTTGCCAACAGTGTTTGGCCGTGGTAATTGCATAAGTTTAGGGGTTTAACTTTATTCTGCTTTTTCTTTCTTTCTTTCTTTCTTTCTTTCTTTCTTTCTTTCTTTCTTTCTTCTTCTTTCTCTCTTTCTTTCTCTCTCTCTTTCTTTCTCTCTCTCTCCTTCCTTCCTTCCTTCCCTCCCTCCCTCCCTTCTTTCTTTCTTTCTTTTCTTTCTCTTTCTCTCTCTTTCTCTCTCTTTCTTTCTCTCTCTCTCTTTCTCTCTCTCTCTCTCTCTCTCTCTCTCTTTCTCTCTTTTCTTCCAAGTCTTGCTCTGTCACCCAGGCTGGAGTGCAGTGGCATGATCTCAGTTCACTGCAACCTCTGCCTCCCAGGTTCAAGTGATTCTTCTACCTTAGCCTCTGGAGTAGCTGGGACTACAGGTGTACACTACCATGCCCAGCTAATTTTTTTTTTTTTTTTTTTTTTTAGTGGAGATGGGGTTTCACCATGTTGGCCAGGATGGTCTCCCTCTCCTGACCTCATGATCTGCCCACCTCGGCCTCCCAAAGTGCTGGGATTACGGGCATGTAATCCACCGCGCCCAGCATACTTCTTTCTATAGGATAGTTTGTCTTCTACTTTGACAGTCTATATTTTTTCCCAGATATTCTGTGTACAGAGTTCAGTCCACTGATCTAAAACAAGTTATTTTGGCTCTTTGAACCTCATTTTCCTCATATGTAAACTAAGGAACCATCCACCTTACAGTGTTGCAGTGAGAGTTACAGACAATACATGTGAACCACCTGGCAACGTGCCTGGCCAGCGTGAGGCACATACCACTCGACAGCTGCTGTTATTCACTAGCCCCTTGCTCCCCTTCCTTAAATGCCATCCCTGATTTCCAAATGAATCAGATGGTGTGTTCTCCTCTTGTTCTGCCACATTAACCAGAACTTATTCTGATCATATGCTCGAATTGCCTCATCGGCATGTCTCCTATTGGCACCTATTATATTGAAGAGCATTGTAAATATTAAAGAAGAGAACATGGGCCAGGTGCGGTGGCTCATGCCTGTAATCCCAGCACTTTGGGAGGCCGAGGTGGGCAGGTCACCTGAGGTTGGGAGGTAGAGACTAGTCTGACCAACTTGGAGAAACCCTGTCTCTACTAAAAATACAAAATTAGCTGGGCATGGTGGTGGGTGCCTGTAATCCCAGCTACTTGGGAGGCTGAGGCAGGAGGATCACTTGAACCTGGGAGACAGAGGTTGCAATGAGCCAAGATCATGCCATTGAACTCCAGACTGGGCAACAAGAATGAAACTCCATCTCAAAAAAATACAAAATAAAAAAAAAAAAAAAGAGAGAGAATACGTAAGATGCAATGAACCAGCCAGTCAACAAGCAAATATTGAGCACCTTCTATGTGCCAGGCGTGGGGTTATAGTTGTGCAGCAGAAAGCCCCGTTACAGAACTGAAGTGGGGTCGGCTTGCCTGGTGCAATAAACTCAAACATTCACACCCAGGCTTACAGTGGAAGAAAAAAGGGTGTTCATTTTCAGGAAGCCGAGTAAAGAGAATCAGGCAGCTCATGCTTAAGACCTGTCCTTCCTGATGGCTTGCAAGTAAGGGTGTTTAAGGGTAAGGAGGTAGAGGTTCCAGGCAAAATCATATATCAATACACGTAGACTATACATTGGTTTGACCTGAAAAGGTGGGACAATTTCAAATCAGGGTCTTATAGGTCATAGGTAGACTCAGAGATTTTCTGATTTGCAGTCGGTTACGGAAGCAAAGCTTTGCCTAAAAATCTGGGATCAGCAGAAAAGAACATTAGCCTGGCCCTTCAGCATGGCTTCCTCCGGGCTTCTCCGGAAGAACTTTAGGACTAAGAATGGCACTCAGAATTCAGTCCTCAGTTCCCCTTTATCTGAGGTCTGTGCTCCAGTGGATCCATTTGGTGGGGGTTTCTGAAAAACAACCCAGGGACATATGTTAAGAAGTTATCTTTAGATTCTGTAAGGAACATCTTGTGACTCTAACTTCCTTGGCCATGGTTTTAAGCTACTGTTACCTTCTTGCTGATCAAGTTGCTCATTTACTTCTCAGAGCTAGCTAGGTGCCTGGAATTTCCCTTGAAGAAACTCAAGATTTTCCTTTATTTCTGTGCTTTGAGGGGTGGGAGGAGGAGGTCCTGCTCGGTCTCAATTCTTCCTGTCTTTTGTCACTTCTCAGTCCTGGGGTGGGTACAGAAACACAAGAGTGCCGTGGCTACTTCCTGCTGAATTGGGGCAAAGATTAGGGACCGGGAAATGAGGAGATAAATTTCTAGCATGGAGCTCAAGATATTCATGAGTCCCAGGCATGGCACCATGGTGCTGAATTTATTAGCTGCTTTCATCCCTGCTTTGTTACAACATTTTAATTTGGTTATGATAGAAAGCATAAGCAAAATTCGCAAGACTGACATGCCTAACTTTAGGAATCCAGAAAACATGGACTGTATTTCATGAAGAATCCAAGAAAACAAAGAAGAAAACCAGTCCCTGGGACAGTCGGGGAGACCTGTTGTAATCAAGTATCTTGTTCTCTAATTCTTTCTAATGAGTTTCTACCTGCCCAGATTCATTTATATAAGAAAAGCATATGGTATTTGCAATTATACCTACTTTTCTCTAGTCAGCTAAGAGGCAATCTAAGACCATCTTATTATCTAAGACAACCTGAGCCAATGAATTAATTCCTCTTGGCTAAGTGACTGTCGTATGCACTAGCAGCAAGAATTTTGAAAGTGAGGGACAAATTTCTAATCGTGTGCTCATGGGATGCCACTCCCTACCAAGGTAACAACATCTGCCCAAAGTAGTAGCCAGCTCCATCTTTTTGGAACCCAGGTGAATGTGGATTTGTGGATTCCCAAAGTGAATATGCGGACTGTTTAGTTCCAATGAATTGTTTAATTTGCTGGGAGCTAAGATATGCAACTTCCATTTGTTTAGAGAGCAGGCCTCTAAGGGAGACATATTTGAGGGCCTTACTCACCTGAAGCGGCAAAATCAAAGAAGATTTTATAATGAGGCAATCAAAAGAGGGAACTACTAAAATAATAAAATTTTCTCATGTAACATTCTTGTGGCGGCAGGGAGGGCTCAGAGTATGACAATATAGCGAACTGTCGCACTGTTATTCCATTAACAGGGTCAGGTAACACATCTACAGGTTATCTGTCTTTGCCAGTGTTTGAGAAATTCCAATTATGTAATTGTCGTTTTAATCTAGGGGGCTCAAAGTCTACAAGGAAGCGTGACAAAAGGCAATCGTGTTTATGGTTCAATGTGAGCACTTGAAGTAATTAAGACCCTAGAGCAGCACACAGAGCCGCTTAGCCAGTAGTTGATAGATAAAACAAAATAAATGATAACAAAGAATAGTTTCTGTCAGTATCTCTCTCTCTCTCTCTCTTTTTTTTTTTTTTGCAAACAAAATATAATGAAATAACAACTTTTTAAAAATTGTGCTTTAGGTTCTGGGGTACCTGTGCAGATCATGCAGGATTGTTGCATTGGTACACACATGGCAATGTGGTTTGCTGCCTCCACCCCGCCATCACCTACATCTGGCATTTCTCCCCATGTTATCCCTCCCTGACCTCCCGCTGTTCCTCCCTTGGCCCCCCACAACAGACCCCAATGTGTGATGCTCCCCTCCCTGTGTCCATGTGTTCTCATTGTTCATCACCTGCCTATGGGCGAGAACATGCAGTATTTGATTTTCTGTTTTTGTGTCAGTTTGCTGAGAATTATGGTTTCCAGATTCATCCATGTCCCTACAAAGGACACAAACTGATCATTTTTTATGGCTGCATAGTATTCCATGGTGTATGTGTGCCACGTTTTCCTCATCCAGTCTATCATTGATGGGCATTTGGGTTGGTTCCAGGTTTTTGCCATTGTAAACAGTGCTGCTGTGAACATACGTGTGCATGTGTCTTTATAATAGAATGATATATAATCTTTTGGGTATATACCCCATAATGGGATTGCTGGGTCAAATGGAATTTCTATTTCTGGGTCCTTAAGGAAGCGCCACACTGTCTTCCACAATGGTTGAACTAGTTTGCACTCCCACCAACAGTGTAAAAGTGTTCCTATTTCTGCACATCCTCTCCAGCATCTGTTGTCTCCAGATTTTTTAATGACTGCCATTCTAACTGGCATAAGGTGGTATCTCAATGTGGTTTGACTTGCATTTCTCTAATAATCAGTGATGATGAGCATTTTTTCATATGTTTATTGGCCTCATATATGTCTTCTTTTGAAAAGTGTCTGTTCTTTTTGGATGGGTTTGTTTGTTTGTTTTTTCTTGTAAATCTGTTTTGGTTCTTTGTAGATTCTGGATATTAGCCCTTTGTCAGATGGGTAGATTGCAAAAATTTTTTCCCATTCTGTTGGTTGCCAGTTCACTCTAATGATTGTTTCTTTTGCTGTGCAGAAGCTCTGGGTTTAATTAGGTCCCATTTGTCTATTTTGGCTTTTGCTGCCAATGCTTTTAGTGTTTTAGTAACAAAGTCCTTGCCTATGCCTATGTCCTGAATGGCTTTGCCTAGGTTTTCTTCTAGGGTTTTTATGGTGTTAGGTCTTATGTTTAAGTCTTTAATCCATCTGGAGTTAATTTTAGTGTAAGATGTCAGGAAGGGGTCCAGTTTCTGCTTTCTGCACACTGCTAGCAAGTTTTCTGTCACTGTCTCTTATTACTCACTGTTAGGCATCTGTCTTCTGAGCAGCAGTGTGAGATCTGTCAGGGTTCACTAGTCCACCTGGAGAAGTCAGTCTTAGGGGTGTGCCTCCATTCCAGGTTCAGATAATCAGGATGGTAATGTTTTTAAGGTGTGGTTTCTGTTTTCTATCATATTCTGATAGGATTAGGAAACTCTTGGGGAACCAGGTTTGCCCAGGAATGGTGGATCAACAGTTTGACTCTTTTTAATTGTACTGAGGAATGAGTCATCAATATCATATGGTCCCGTCCAGTGAGGATGAGATTGATCTTCAACCAGTTTTCTTACAGTCTGGAGGGCAGTCAGTTGAGTCATCTAGATATTAGGCTCAAAACATCACGAGGCACGAATTTCAGCTCAGGAAAAACGTAGTAGCGATTTCATCGAGTCTAAGTCAGGTAAATGGAAGAAATTTTTCTCTCTCCATTTGGCATTTCTATCAAAGACAAATCATGGTAGGATCAATTTATTTGCAAAATAAGTTTCAGTCTTCTTATTTTTGTCCTGATTATTTTCACAAAGTGAGTGAAAATAGTTATTGACTGTATAGGTTCTTTTAAAGTTGGCATTGCTGGATTTTTTTTTTTTTTTTTTTTTTTTTAAGATGGGGTTTCACCATGATGGGCAGGCTGGTCTTGGAACTCCTGACCTCAGGTGATCCACCCACATTGGCCTCCAAAAGTGCTAGGATTACAGGCGTGAGCCACTGTGCCCAGCCTCGAAACTTTTTTATAAGGAATCTCAGATTACACTTTTTCATAGCCTCTAAAGCCAAGCCACGGATTTATCTGTGCCTGTAGATACCTATATGAATTGTATTAATTCCTCTCTTCTTGAGGTCCCAAAATATCCTGAGTTCTTGTGCTGTCAGAAAGCTGTATACTTTATTGACCACAAGGTCAAGAACTTTGTGAGGAAATTGTTTAGACGGTTTTTCCCAGGGACTTTTTGTTAGCTCTATAAAGTCAACTTCAATTCCTCAAAGCAGTCTGGTCATATGTGAAAATATGCACTTCCAATCAAAGCCTTGGTAAAATAATCAGTGTCTCCAATTGTGTCCTGTTACAGAAGAAAACAGATTCTTATTAAACTTATGCAAATAACTATATTGCCATAAACTAGGAATACTCACAAATGGTTTCCAAATTTCGGAAAAAGTAGGTAGAGAGAGAGAAACATGCTTCAAGTTTTGTTCACAAGGGTTTACTTTGATCAATTGCTCAAAGCTATAAATGGCCTAAAAGAAAAAGTCTTCTTGACTCTGGAAATAAAACAAAAAGAACCAGCAATGTTTCAAACAAAAAAGTAAAAATATTGTTCCAGTTATCTCTTAGTTTAGCTCCATATAATTAACTCTTTGTTCTCTTTGATGTTGAGTTAGCAATCTTCATAAATATGTCAGTTTTTAATTAGAATTCTGGAGGTTTTTTTGTTTATTTTGTTTGTTTGTTTTTTCCTAGTCAATGGTACCACCTCCAAAGTTATCAGAAACCTGTATTTAAGAGTATTTGTGAGAGTCCTTTCCATGAACTTCTCCAAAGAAGAAACCACTTTTTGAGAAGTTATAGGTAGCAAAAGTCTTGGAAAAGCTATGATTAAAGAAGCAATTGACAAGAGACTGTGACATACAACAATTTAACATAATAGTTATAATTATTGTTGATAACATACATTAAGGCACCAGAATTTTAAGAATCTCATATAATTTTGGAACGCATATTAATAACACATTTATGCAAATACAACCCAAACAAAGTTAAATACCATTTTATATTTCACAATGCTTCCTGTATGATTTTAACACACAAAGTAATGATTTTAACACACAAAGTAAGCTCAGTATGTCTTTCCTGGACTTCCAGGGGCCTTAACATCAAAAAATTAGTTTGAGGTCACAAAGACTGAATTGAGAATTTGAAATTTAATTTTGGGATGTTTGTCAGATATTAGAGGTTTAAAACAGTTGATAGCACAAAATAGGATCACAGGAAACTGTAAAGCAATAGTCATCCATTTAGCCAAAGTGATAATTCAAGGATTTTGAAAAGCGAAATTTATTCTTTCGTAGGGAGGAGACTCAGTTTTCCAAATAATCATAAGACCTAATAAAGACAGTACAATACCAGCTGAATCTGTCTTTTTCTTTTTTGCCTCTTTTATTTTTGGAGCTTATTCAAAAGGTAAACATAATTTGTTATTATGTCTTATTAATATTACATGAAAATCTTATTAAAAGAGAAAACCAAGTTCTACCTTTTCATTGAGTATATTATTAATGCTAAAGGTAATTTTAAGAAAACTTTATAAACAAATCCATCTAATCTCAGTCAGTTTTGACCTCGCAAGATAAGATTTTTATTACCCTTTTGTAACCTCTTATAATTTTTTTATTAAGGAGCAGATCAGTGCTCCAAAAAAACTTTGTCATTCTGACACAGAGGCCCAGACTCTGACCCTGCATCAGTGTGCTTTTGATATTAATGCGTAATTTTTAGAAAACTAAATAATCCCCTTTTAATTTTAGCCAAATTGATTATACACAAAGTTCCTTTCACAAGATCAATTTTTCATAAATCTTTTTCTACAACTTGCTTAAACTTTTAGTTTTGTCCAAATTGGACTTTTGCTGTAAATAGCAGAGAAACTGGATACTAGGGTTAAAAGAGAGGTGTATCATTATTTTATTACAGATGCATTGGGACCTCTATAGAAAGAGTACCCTCAGTTTTGTCCTATCATTTTACCTTAGCGCTAAAGTTTTTCTTTCAACATGACTTAACCAAGGGATGCATGAGGTCTCCAAAGAGGTGAAAAGCAGTTCTCATAAGATCCAGAATCACCCCAAAGACAGTTCCAAGAAAGAAAAGTTTTGCTAGCCACAAACGGAGTATAAGCCATATTTCTGTTTGGCCATATTCTCTAGAATCTCAGCTGAGAATCTACACATAAAGGCCCCAAAGCCCATGTGCCTCTAAGATGAAAAAAAATGAAGGGAATCAAAAGTTGTTCATGGAAGGGAAAAGAATCAATAATTGGCCAAAGTCCCATGAATATCAAATCAAAAAGGACTTGTTCTGTAATTGCCCATTGGGTTCTTCCTGCCTACTGGACAAATAAAGACCACAGCATTGCAGCATGGAAAAAGTTTAATTGATGTGAGGCTGGCCATGCCATGCAATAGATTGAGTTAGCACTCAAATCAATCTCATCTCAGGCTGATAGGTTAGGGCTTTTTCTTTTTATTTATTTATTTATTTTTAAGATGGGATTTTACCATGTTGGTCAGGCTGGTCTTGAACTCCCAACCTCAGGTGATCCGCCCACCTTGGCCTCCAAAGTGCTTGGATTACAGGCACGAGCCACCATGCCCAGCTAATTTTTTGTATTTTTAGTAGAGACAGGGTTTCACCATGTTGACCAGGATGGTCTCACCATGTTGATCAGGATGGTCTCGATCTCTTGACCTCGTGATCCTCCCGCCTCGGCCTTCCAATCCCTGTTAATTTTCTATCTCGTTGATCTGTCGAATATTAACAATGTGGTGTCAAAGTCTCCTGCTATTGTTGTGTGGGAGTCCAAGTCTCTTTATAAGTCATTAAGAACTTGTCTTATGTATCTGGGTGTTCCTATATTGGGTGCATATGTATTTATGATCATTGACTCCTGTTGTTGCATTGATCCTTTTACCGTTATGTAATGTCCTTCTTTGTTTCTTATAGTCCTTGTTACTATTAAAGTCTATTTTGTCAGAGATGAAAGTTACAACTCCTGTTTTCTTTTTTGGCTCTGCATTTGATTGGTAAGTCTTCCACCAACCTTTGTTTTGAGTCTTTATGTGTCCTTGTTTATGAGATGGATCTGGATACAGCGAACCAATGGGTTTTGACTTTTTATTCAATTTGCCTGTCTGTGTCTTTGATTGGGGCATTTAATCCATTTAAATTTAGGATTAATATTGATATTTGTGAGTTTAATGTTGTCGTTTAATGCTAGCTGGCTATTTTGCCCATTAGTTGATATAGATTCTTCATTATGGAGATACTCTTTACCTTTTGGTAAGTTTTTGGGATGACTGATACTGGTTGTTCCTTTCTGTGTATCATGCTTCTTTCAGAAACTCTTGTAAAGCAGGCCTGGTGGTGATGAAATTTCTGAGTGCTTGCTTGTTCATGAAAATTTTTATTTTTCCTTCATTTATGAAGCTTAATTTGGCTGGATATGAGATTCTGTGTTGAAAATTCTTTTCTTTGAGGATATTGAATATTGACCCCCACTCTCTTCTAGTTTGTAGGGTTTCAGCTGAGAGATCTGCCGTGAGTCTGATGGGCTTCCCTTTATGGGTAACCTAACCTTTCTCTCTAGCTGCCCTTAGAATTTTCTCCTTTATTTCAACCCTGGTGACTCTAACGATTATGTGTCTTGGGGTTGCTCTACTTGAGGACTGTCTTTGTGGTGTTCTCTGTATTACCTGCAGTTGAGTATTTTCCTGCCTTACTAGGTTAGGAAAGTTTTCCTGAATAATATCCTGAAGAATATTTTCCAGCTTGGATTCATTCTCTTCATGACATTCAGGTACACCTATCAAAAGTAAATTAGGTCCTTTCACAGTCTCACATTTCTTGGAGACTTTGCTCATTCCTTTTTACTCTTTCTTCTCTAGTCTTGTCTTCTTGTTTCATTTCATTAAGTTGGTGTTCGACCTCTGATATCCTTTCTTCTGCTTGATCAATTCAACTGTTAAAACCTGTGCATACTTTGCCGCGTTCTCGTATTGTATGCTTCAGTTCCATTAATTCACTTATATTCCTCTCTAGATTGTCTATTCTCCTTAGGATTTCGTCAAACCTTTTTTCAAGGTTCTTAGTTTCTTTACATTGGGCTAGAACATGTCCTTTTAACTCACAGAAGTTTCTTATTATCCACCTTCTGAAGCCTAAATCTGTTAATGGAACGCACTCGTTCTCCATCAGGCCTTGTTCCCTTGTTGATGAGGAACTGTGATCCCCTGTAGAGGGAGAGGCGTTCTGATTTTGGGTCTTCTCAGCCTTTTTACGCTGGTTTCTTTCCATCATTGTAAATTTATCCACCTGTCATCTTTGTAATTACCGACTTTTCAAATTAGGTCTCTGAGTGGACGTCCAACTTGATTCCCAGTGTCGGAATCTGAGCAACCCACTGCGCAGGCCAAAACAGCAGTGTTAAGATTCGTGGTGCTTTTCTGCCCGGGAATCTCTGGTTTGGCTTCCTTGAGTCCCTTTTTCAATCAGCTGAATAGGCGACTCTGCCTTCCCGGAGCTCCAAACGTCGACCAAAAGGGGACCCAGTCCCGTTTTCTCTGCATCAAGAACCGCTGTGCTGGCCACAAGAGTCGCGCTGGCAACCTGTGGGGCTTCTCCGCTGGGAATCTCCTGGTCCATGAGCAACAAAAATTCATCTGAAAGTGTGGCGTCCTCTTGTTCTCTGTGCTTTCACTAAGAGGGAGCTACAATCCTGAGCTGCTAGTAATCAGCCATCTTGGATCTCTCTCCTAAATCATGCACTTTCTAGCAAAGATGTTTTAACTTTGTTTTAGGTTATATTTTTGTTCGTTAATTTCATCAAGAGATTTTTTTTTTTTTTTTTTTTTCCCGTAGAGACGGGGTTTCACTATGTTGGCCAGGCTGGTCTCAAACTCCTGACCTCAGGCGATCCACCCCCCTCAGCCTCCCAAAGTGCTGCCATTACAGGCGTGAGCCACCTTGCCTGGCCAAGAGACCCGGTCAAGTACAAATGCATGGATCCATCCCTGAGCAAAATAAGTCAGGCAACTGCTGTCTAGGGGCTGCTGTGCCATGGGTGAGACCACCACTTGGGACTTTGTCCCTTTGCAGCTGCCAACTAATTGCTACTGAATCGACGTGGGGTCCACTCAATGGCACAGTAAGTCCAAACATCTACATCAAGGTTTGTGGTGGGAGAAAGGAGGATATTTATTTGCGAGTGTCAGCAAGGAGAACCCAGCAGCTCACGTTTAAGATCTGGCTTCCCCTGTGGCTTGTAAGAGTTTTTTAAGGAGAGGAGGCAGAGGTTACAGGCCAATTACATACATGAAGGCTATATATGGGTTTGACCTAAAAAAGTAGGGCATCTCAAAGCAGGGGCTTACAGGTCATAGGTAGATTCAAAGATGTTCTGGTTTGCAATTGGTTAAGGAAGCAAAACTTTGTCTAAAAATTTGGGGTCAGTAGAAAGAATGTGAGCTCGGCTTGTGGCTGTGACTTCCTCCCCATCTCTTGGGAAGAACTTGAGAAGAAAGAGGAGCGGTCAGAGGTCAGTCCTCAGTTCCCCCTTATCTGAGGTCTATGGGCTAGCGGATCCATTTGGTGGGGGTCCACGTATCTGAAAAAGAACTCAGAGAAACATATGTTAAGACGTTATCTTTGGGGGTAAAGGGATAAAGATACTGTTCTACAGGGAACATCTTGTGACGCTAACATCCTTGGGTATAGATTTAAGCTACTATTACCTTCTTGACAATCAAATTGCTCATTTGCTTCTCAGGGCTAGCAAAGTGCCTGGAATGTTCCTTGAAGAAACTCTTTTCCTTCATTTCCATGTTGCGGGGAGGGGCCTGCTGGCTCCTATAAGGGGTCCCTGCTCTGTCTCAGTCCTTGTCCTAAAGAATCCTATATAAGTGTTCTTACTGCTTCTTTTTGGAGGTGGCAGGGATTATATCTCTGAATCTCACAGAAGCACTGGTGCTACTTTTCCAATAACGCTTTGCTTTGCTTCTGAGCTGTTTTGATGTGTTTGTTGTTGGTTTCCTTTACGTATTCTGGGAGGCAATGACTTGGCTGGGAACTCGAAATCCTACCTTCGAACTCCTGGCAGTTCCCTGTCTGTTTTCACACAGATGGACTTGCTGGAATCAGTAGTGAGACACCTCTGCTCTTAATACCTGTAGGGTTAAAGGTGTGGGTGTGGTCATAGCCATCTTGGCATCCAAGGGCAATGCATTACTCATGTTTCTGGTGATGCTGGTGTGAACAAACCTACCATGCTGCAGTTGTATGAGAATATCTCACGTACAGTTATATAAGGTATATAATTCTTGATAATGATAATACAATGACTGTTTCTGGTTTGTGTATTTCCTATACATACATAAACAAGTAACATAATCATTTTCATTGACTATGTTAATAGGACAATATACTTCTTATTGTTATTTCAGAGTATACTCCTTGTACTTACCTTTTTTAGATTAACTGTAAAACAGCTTAGGCAGGTTCTTTAGGGGGTATTCCAGAGGAAAGCATGTCACCGGAGATGACAGTCCATGCATGTTGTTCTCCCAAAGACCTTCGAGTGGGACAAGATGTGGAGATGGAAGGCAGTGATAGTGATGATCCTGACACTGTGTAGGCCTAAGCTAATGTGTGTTTGTGCCTTAGTTTTTTTTTTTTTTTTTTTTTTTTTGAGATGGGAGTTTTGCTCTTGCTGCCCTGGCTGGAGTGCAGTAACACAATCTCAGCTCACTACAACCTCCGCCTCCCAGGTTTAAGCAATTCTCCTGCCTCAGCCTGCTGAGTAGCTAGAATTATAGGCGTGAACCACCACACCTGGCTAATTTTGTATTTTTGGCAGAGACAGGGTTTCTCCATGTTGGTCAGGCTGATCTCAAACTCCCAACCTCGGGATCCACCCACCTCGGCCTCCCAAAGTGCCAGGATTACAGGCATGAGCCACCACGCCTGGCCTGTGCCTTAGTTTTTAACAAAACAGTTTAAAAAGGAAAAAAATTAATTAATAGAAAAAGCTTATAAGCTTATAAGTTTTAAAAAAAGTTTATAAAGTAAAAAAGTTATAGTAAGCTAAGGTTAATTTATTATTGAAGAAAGAAATTTTAAATGAATGTAGTGTCATCTAAATGTACAGTAAGTCTACAGTCGTGTCCAATAATGTCCTAGGCCTTCACTTTTACTCACCACTCACCCACTGATTCACCCAGAGCAACTTCCAGTCCTGCAAGCTCCATTCATGGTAAGTGCCTCTACAGGTATGCCTTTGAAAACATTATTTTGTACCGTATTTTTTACTGTGCCTTTTCTATGCTTAAGCATGCAAATGCTTACCATCGTCTTACAGTTACTTACAGTATTCAGTACAGTCACATGTTGTACAGGTTTGTAGCCTAGGAGTAATAGGATGCACCATCTAGCCAAGGAGTGCTGTCGGCTATACCACTTAGGTTTGTGTAAGTGCACTCAATGATAGTTGCACAATGATGAATCACCTCATGATGCATTCCTCAGAACATATCTGATACGGTTTGGCTGTGTCCCCCGCCAAGTCCCATTTTGAATTGTAGCTCCCATAATCCCCGAATGTTGTGGGAGAAACCCAGTGGGAGGTAAATGAATCATGGGGGTGGGTTTTTCCCGTGCCGCTCTCCTCACAGTGCCGCTCTCCTCACAGTGCCGCTCTCCTTACAGTGCTGCTCTCCTTACAGTGCTGCTCTCCCTCATGAGATCTGGTGGTTGTATAAAGGGAGTTCCCCTGCACGTGCTCTCCTGCCTGCCACCACGTAAGATGTGCCTTTGCTCCTCTTCACTTTCTGCCATGACTGTGAGACCTCCCCAGCCATGTGGAACTGTGAGTTCATGATTTCTTTTTCTTTATAAATTACCCAATCTGGGGTATGTCTTTATTAGCATTGTGAGAAAGGATGAACATACTATCCCTGCCATTAAGTGACCCATGACTGTATATAGTTCCTTTTTAGCTTAAGAGAGAAGGCCAAACAAACAATAAGTTCTTTTTTTTTTTTTTTTTTTTTTTTTGAGACGGAGTTTCGCTGTTGTTACCCAGGCTGGAGTGCAATGGCGCGATCTCGGCTCACCGCAACCTCCGCCTCCTGGGTTCAGGTAATTCTCCTGCCTCAGCCTCCTGAGTAGCTGGGATTATAGGCACGCACCACCATGCCCAGCTAATTTTCAGTATTTTTAGTAGAGACGGGGTTTTACCGTGTTGACCAGGATGGTCTCGATCTCTTGACCTCGTGATCCACCTGCCTCGGCCTCCCAAAGTGCTGGGATTACAGGCTTGAGCCACCGTGCCCGGCCTTAATAAGTTCTTATAATGCTTCAAATGTACAAATAATTTAAATAAATTAATATAAATGTTTCTCTCTTGAATCAAAGGAATTTACAGAGAAAAGGAATTTATGATGGGTTTAAATGATTTTAACTGCTCTGATTTCTGCTTTTAAAAATCTTGCTAAGGGAAGAGTTTTAGACAAAGCTGTAATTTCCCTGGTAGGAACTCTTTTCCTTTATTTCCATGTTGTGGAGAGGGGCCCACAGGCTCCTATGAGGGGTCTACTAAGGAGTCTTTAACATTAGCCATTATACTCCTTTGTATCCTTTTATTTTCTCACCAATTAGTCACTTAAATTTTTTATTTGCTCTCTGTAAAAAGTCTTTTTAATTTAAAGAGACAGTAAAAAACTGGAAATCTTCTTAGAAGCTTCTGCACATCAGTGGACATCTCTAGGTGGCCTAGTTTGGAAGCCCTAATTTTTAAAAGCACTTCTTTTTTTTTTGAGGCCGAGTTTCACTCTTGTTACCCAGGCTGGAGTGCAATGGCGCGATCTCACCGCAACCTCCGCCTCCTGGGTTCAGGCAATTCTCCTGCCTCAGCCTCCTGAGTAGCTGGGATTACAGGCACACGCCACCATGCCCAGCTAATGTTTTTGTATTTTTAGTAGAGACGGGGTTTCGCCATGTTGACCAAGATGGTCTCGATCTCTTGACCTCGTGATCCACCCACCTCGGCCTCCCAAAGTGCTGGGATTACAGGCTTGAGCCACCGCGCCCGGCTAAAAGCACTTCTTAAAGTGTGGTGTGATTCATATGGAACATTCAAGATAATGGCCATTATATTTTAAAATTATCTTTGCTGTAATTTGCCCATTGGTTTAAAAATGTGCATGATAATGAGCTACAATGTTTGAACATGTAGTCAGTTGGAGTCCCTAAAGAAGGACTGTCTCTTCAAGTTTTAGAATTTGGGAATCCCATTCTGTTTCATATTAATTTCCCAAGAACAAAAGGAAAAACTTCATAAATACACTCACCACAAATGTGGTACAATCCACATTTCTATTCAGCCGTTTTCTTGGGGGCTGCCAACCTTTTGATCAGGCATCTGCAGAGGCAGGCCTCATCACCTGTGTGCTCCAGTAGACAGAGAACCAAAATAGTGTTGACCTGTGCCCATGATTATGTTATTTTGCCCTTGGAAGATGTTCAGAAACAAGAAAAATCTAACTCACCAAAATTGTCAACCAGATATGCAGATCAAACCAGAAGGATGATGGCCTTTACGCTTTTATATTACCAGATGTTGAATAAAGTTAACCAAAATTCAGGAGGAACCAAAATTTGAGAGGAGACTCACTGAGACAAAGGGACAACTCATGAAAGTGGGGAGTGCAAGTGTGTTGGTGGGTACAGCACATAGTCCTGGGGGCCACCAGTCTATCTGAGGTGAAGCTTGCTTTGGATTCCACTTCTGACACCATTGTATATAAACCTAAAAATAAAGGAATAGGCTTTCCAGAACAAATCTGTTTATCTGGGAATAGTGGGGGATTACAACCTCAGGATACGTGGGCTGTAATGGATCATAAGTATATCCAGGAGTGTTGGGGCAGAGGAGAATCTTTTAGAGAGAAAAAGAGGGCCACATAAGTTGCTTTAAAACAAAGTGCCAAGATCACAGAAGCTCATGACAAGAGTTGGCATTTGTTCATTGGTGGAGACGGTCATTGCTAGCTAAGGGCCCTGGTGTAGGCAGCTTACCTAAAACACTGTAATATTGAGGAAGTTCTTCGGATAAGTTGCTCTAGGGTACATGCAAGGCATGTACGGTATGTGGGACAAGTGCGCATGCAGGAGGTGGAGGAATTGCTTGCGATAAGACAGGGTGCAGGTATGCAGGCTCCTTCTTTCATGGCCCCTGACTCCATTTTGTTAGAGTTTTGACATAAGTTACTCCATTTTGGTCCCAGCAACTTTCACAATTCCAGTGAATCCAGGGTTCTAATTGAATAGATTGCAATTGATTGATTTTGCAAATAGTGGGCCCTAACATAACATTGTGAACACGATCCATGTTTACTCATTTCATAAACCAGTTGTAGGCCGGGCACGGTGGCTCACACCTGTAATCCTGGCACTTTGGGAGGCTGAGGTGAGCGGATCACAAGGTTAGGAGTTGGAGACCAGCCTGACCAACATGGTGAAACCCCATCTTTACTAAAAATACAAACAATAGCCAGGCATGGTAGCAAGTGCCTGTAATCCCAGCTACTTGGGAGGCTTAGGCAGGAGAATTGCATGAACCTGGGCGGCGGAGGTTGCAATAAGCTGAGATTGCACCACTGCACTACAGCCTGGGCAACAGAGCGAGACCCTGTCTCAAAAAATAAAAAATAGACCAGTTGTAAACCTGTTTTAACCAATCCTGGGCTCAATCCAAATATTGTAACTGTCCTGCTGCTTTTTTAGTTAACCATTGTTCTAATAAGTGGATCTCTTTTAATTCCCGGGACTTGGGGATCTTTCGTTTTGTTGAGATTTTTGCAGGGCTGCTATTTGTTGTAAAAATTTGGCTGAAAGATAAGAACGTGGATGTGTGTAGCTATGTGATGTGCTTTGCTGAGAGCAAGGAAGATTATTTTGAGTCACTGCACCTGCTTGCCTTGCTGGCTGTAATGCAAAAGATGATCCTTTCAAATAAAGGAGTGTAGAAAATGACCGTCCCTCAGCCTCACCAATCAACTGGAATCACTTCCAAGGAAACAGATTCAAATCAATAATCCAAACCCCACCCACAGCCAAGTCTTTCTGAACAATAGCTGTTACAAAGGTCGCAGGAACATTAGGTGCTCAATTCTATTTTAAGTAGCATGGTTGGCGCTCAACCCCAAAGTCAGGTTTAAGTAATCAAACCAGTTGTTAAGTAATTAATGAATTTTATTCTGCCTCTTTATTTAAAAAGGACCTGACGGGTTTTACAACTTAAAATATGGTGAAAATGAAGCATTTAAAAAGAGACTGGAAGCTCCGTAATGGCAAAGAGGGAAATATTCTATTAGAAATGTGGATAAGTAGTTTGAGCATGAAATTTGACTTTGGGCTTCCTAGCACTCAAGGCAAAGAGAGAAATGGTGGACCCTATAAATTTAATCACCTGATTTTCAAAGAAGAATAAGAACAAGAAGAAGTAGCAGCATCCGCATTTTGTTTGTTTACAAGAAGCATTGTTGTTTGGGGAAGCAAACATTTACTTGGCATTACCTTTTTGGAAAATTAGATTTCGTAGATCCTCATGTAAGAGACTTGGGGTAACTTGCTCAGAGATGTCTTCGACTGTGGTTTTGCAGAAGCAAAAATGGCTTAAGACTTATTGTGAAATCAAGAAAGCTTGAATCAGTGATTCTTCTTCTGGGGAGAGCAGTCAATTTATAATTAAGCTCCTGCATCAATGCCTGATTCCATGTCATATTTATTTTTGACTTTGGTTCAAGGATAAGAGGTGGTTGCTCACAATGACTTGAGTTCCAGAAAGATGGATTTTTGAGTCACAGCCGATACAGGTGACACAAACAAGCCAGCTTGAGTCAGCCACCAGAAAACCCCCATTCCTTCTATTTCCACTAGTTGCTCAATACTGTGTTTACCTCTATGAGCTACTCTCAAGAGAGAAAGTGAAATAACCAGGGTGATCTCGGCTAGAGTTGACACAAGGACTAGCACTGACTTCACGGACTGAACAGGAGTTTCAGCTGTTGGAAATTCCCAGTGTGCACATTTTGGCATTTCCACCTGGAATGTGGTCCTGCTGGGATGGTGACAAACAGCCAGACCTGTATGAGTGGCCTGGGCTCAAAGGCAAATGTCCTAACCTGGGCTGGGCTTCCCGAACCAGCTGACAAGCTGGCCCAGTTCCAATGTGTAATCTTGTATACAAAGGCCACTTTTCTTGATTCACATTTGCTGGGGATTCATTTAGTTTCTTGCCTTCTCTCTTCTACTTTTGCAACCAGCTGCAAGAACTGCATTGCAAAGGCCTGTAGGGGAATATTTAGAATAATAGTGACCCCATCACTCCTGTAGGCGGTTCCCAGGGAAGATTCCAGCTTCTCTGGATTGATAACCAATGCTTTGCACAAGGAAAGGGTACAGAATTCAATGCAGACATTCCATCTCCTGCTTCCAGCCTTCTTAATGAGAAAGTTTCCACTTGCGGGGACAGCTCAGTGATGAATTCTCTTTAGCTGTGTGTCTTTGGAAGGCACAGGATCCTTCTTAGGGTGCCAGGTGAAGGGCAGGGGTGGTGAGTAACAGTCTTGTCTCTAGGACAGTGCGCTATTTTATGGTCAATGGAAGGACATGAGTTGGCTTTGGGAAGCAATGGCTGGGGCTGTCCCCTTGCTGCCAATGTCAAGTCAGAGGATAGGAAACAAGCTCCCCAATTTTCCCCAGTTTATTAAACTGGTGCATTCTGGGGCACCCTGTGCAGTTCTGAGCATGGCAGTTGTGGGGTTTTCCCTGTCTGGGTGAGTCAAGTGATTCAGTTCTCTGGCTAATTTACTTTCTTGGCACTTGGCTGTAAGTCTTTGCTCTAGAAAAAATATGCTTCTCAGAAATGGGTGTAATTTGGCTAAACCACCTGCAAGAGAGCCAGATATCTCTGGAGAAATTCTCTAGGCTCCCCAGCCATCCAGGAATTAACATTAATTGAAAAAATTAATAATAGCAGCTATTCTTTATATAGTACTTACTATGTTCCAGCCTGTGTTGTAGGCATTTTCCATACATTTATTCATTTGATATTCATAAAAGCCCTATGATGTGGGTGATGTTGTTATCCTCATCTACAGATGAGGAAACTTGGGAGAGAGAGGTTCAGTAACTTGCCCAAGGTCACATAGCGGTGGGAAAAAAGTATCTGTGAAAACCTGCAACTTTGTTCTTCTCTTTCAAGATTGTTTTAACTATTCAGAGTCCTTTGGGATTTCATATGAATTTTAGAATAAGTGTTTCTATTTCTACAAAAAATATCATTTGGGATTTTGATGGGAATTGCATTGAGTCTGTAGATCACTTGGGTAGGAGTGACATCTTAACAGTATTAGTCCTCCAATCCAGTGAAAAGGCACCGAATGGCTTTTCTTTTAATCATGTCTTAATTTTTTTTAGCTATATTTTGGTAGCCTTCAGTGTATACGTTTTTCATTTCCTCAGTTAATTCCTAAGTATTTTATTCTTTCTGGTGCTGTTGTAAATGGAATTGTTTTCTTAATTTCCTTTTCTGATTGTTCATTTTTAGTGTAGAGAAATGCCACTGATTTTTCTGTGTGATTTTGTTTTGTGGAATTTTGCTGAATCCTTTCTTAGTTCTAATAGTTTTGTTATGGATTCTTTGGGGTTTTCTACATATACCATTACGTCATTTGTGAACAGAGATAATTTTACTTTTTCCTTTCCAATTTGGATGCCTTTAATTTCTTTTTCTTGCTTAATTACTTTAGCTCATTCTTTCAATATGATCTTTTTTTTTTTTTGAGACAGAGTTTCGCTCTTGTTACCCAGGCTGGAGTGCAATGGTGCGATCTCGGCTCACCGCAACCTCCGCCTCCTGGGTTCAGGCAATTCTCCTGCCTCAGCCTCCCGAGTAGCTGGGATTACAGGCACGAGCCACCATGCCCAGCTAATTTTTTGAATTTTTAGTAGAGACGGGGTTTCACCATGTTGACCAGAATGGTCTCGATCTCTTGATCTCATGATCCACCCGCCTCGGCCTCCCAAAGTGCTGGGATTACAGGCTTGAGCCACCGCGCCTGGCCTTCAATATGATCTTTTTAATATGATGTTGAATCCAGTTTGCTAATATTTCATTAACTTTCACATCAATATTCATCAGGAGTATTGGTCTGCAGTTTTCTCGCAGTGCCTGTGTCTGTGGTATCAGGGCCTCATGGAATGAGTTAGGAAGTATTCCCTTCTCTTCAATTTTTGGGAAGAGTTGGAGATGGATTAGTGTTAATTCTCCTTCAAATGTTTGATAGAATTCATCATTGAAGCCATAAGATCCTGAGCTTTTCTTTGTTGGGCATTATTTTGATTACCAATTTAATCTCCTTATTAAAACTATAGGTCTATTTAGATTTTTTGATTTCTTCATGATTCAGTCTTGGTAGCACGTGTTTCTGGGAATTTGTCCATTTCATCTAGGTTATCCAATTTGTTGGTTTACAGTTGTTCAAAGCACTGTCATAATCCTTTTGATTTCTGTGAAATCAGTAGTAATGTTTCATTTCTGATCTTCGTTGAGTCTTCTCTCCTTTCTCCCCTGGTTGATCTAGCTTGTCTCTGTGAATTTGACTGTGCTGGATACCTTATGTAAGTGGAAATAGTCCTTTTGCGTCTGTCTTATTTCACTTAGCATAATGTTTTCAACATTCATCCATGTTGTGTATCACTTTAAAAAAAAAAAAGGTGCATTTGCTTGGTACTTATGTGTAGAAGGGATCTTAAGCATTATCCAGTTGTTTTTAAAGATGATGAAACTAAGAAGCAGAGTGGTTAATTGACTTATTCAAGGTCCTTAGGTAGTTAAAGGCAGGGTAAAGGCCAGAACTCAGGTCTCTTAATAAAGTGTTGAATAGAAGTGCTGATAGTAGGCTTTTTCTTTTTTTTTTTTTTTTTTTTTTTGGACAGGGTCTTGCTCTGTCACCCAGGCTGGAGTGGCAGTGCCGTGACTGCGTCTCACTACAGCTTTGACCTCCAGGGCAAGAGTGATTCTCCCACCTCAGCCTTCTGAGTAGCTGAGACTACAGGTGCACTCCAACACTCCTGGCTAACTTTTATTTTTATTAATTAATTATTTATTTATTTATTGCAGAGACAGGGTCTTGCTATGTTGCCTAGGCTGGTCTTGAACTCCTGGGCTCAAGCAATCCATCTGTCTCAGCCTCTTGAAGTGCTGGGATTACAGGCATGAGCCACCCACACCCAGCCAGTAATCGATATTTTTGTCTTGTTTTCAAACTTAGAAGAAAAGTATTCAATAGTTTATCACTAACTTGGATGTTAGCATAAGTATTTTGTTGGCATTATGATAAAAGGTAGCAACAAAATGTCTGCAAAACCCAAATGTCTATCAAATAAATTTACATAGCAATGAAAAAGAATTAATTAATAATACGTTCAGCAGTATGGTACCTCTCTTGGCTATAACAATAAGCTAAGAAAGCCAGACACAAGAGTACATTCTATGAGATTCTACTTTTATGAAGTTCAAGAACAGGCAAAATTAATCAGAGTGCTGGTCACTGTAGGAGGTGGACGAGGAAGGGGCATGAAGGAACCTTCATAAACTGGTGCATTCATGAAGGGGAGGTGTCTTATATCTTGATCTGAGTGATGGGTACAGATATGTATGTATGTGAAGATTCACTGAGCAGGCCTGGCACAGAGGCTTATACCTGTAATCCCAGCACTTTGGGAGATTGAGGCAGGTGGATCACATGATGCCAGGATTTCGAGCCCAGCCTGGGTAGGGCAACTCAGCAAAACTTCATCTCTACAAAAAATGCAAAAAGTAGTCGGGTGTGGTGGTGTACACCTGCATTCCCAGCTCCTCAGGAGCCTGAGGTGGGAGGATCACCTGAGCTTGGCAGGTCAAGGCTGCAGTGAGCTGAGATTGTGCCACTGCACTCCAGCCTGGGTGACAGAATGAGACCATGTCTGAAAAAAAGAAATTAAAACTAAAAACAAACACAAAAACAAAAACCCCACTGAGCAGTATACATACAACTAATGCACCTTAATAAAAAAAACTTAAAGTTGTGCTTTAATGGAAAAGTCAAAATTCTGTGTGTTTTCCATGGATCTAAAACAGTGTTTCCATCAGCGGCAGCTGTTATTCTGCTATGGGACATCCGTGATTGTGCTTCTTAAACTTTTTGTTTCTTATTGCCCATGCCCTGTGCCATAATTAAATATTCCAGTTTTTAAAATATCTCTACAAGCCAAAGAGATTTTGTAGGCTTTACTTTCAGCAGTTTCTATTAGTAAAACTGTAGGCTTTTGGGCTATACCTTTGTAAACTCCTTCTGAACATTCTGATGGCTGCCAGGACTGCCTGCCCACATGGCTTGAGACTGACTGCTCCATGGTGGCCCTTGATACAATAATCTTTTCAAAAAAGGGGAAACCAAAGATGATCTGCAAAAGTGCAAATGGCTTGTTCTTGATGGATGTGTGTTGACCCCTAGGGATATGATCAAGGCACTTGTAGATCATCAATACAATGATTAGTCTAGAATTCTTCCAGGGCTGCGCATTAGGCTCCCTGGTGGTGAGAATTCTCACCTGCTCTAAGGACATCACAAACTCTGATAAAACCCTGCTGGACATTTGCTTACATTGATAAATTCCCTTTATTTATATTTGTTTGTTTGTTTGCACCAAATTACGTTTGGCAATCTGCAATCTGCAATTTGCCACTGAAAACATCCTAACTGATACAGAAAGGAAACTGACCCTGAGAAACTATCAGGTGGCAATTGGAGCCACTGACATTTAAATCTTAAATCAATGAAATGAAGGAGGTGCTAGTCCGCCAACAAATACATGAGGAAACTGACGTTCTGCAAGGAGTCAGAATTTGAATTCAGATCTTAGTCTTAGTACTAGGATCGAAGACCTAGTACCTAAGATCTAGTACTAAGACCATGAAAGACTTCACGGTCTTTCCACAACTCATTATCTCCCTCTTAACCATCAGGCCCAAGACTGTTCCACAGTCTAGTTTGAAGATGTTCTCTTTGATGGAGACCAGCCTAAAAACAGATGATTTCCTCTAACCATTCCTGTCCTATACAGCAACACAGTATCTCCAAAGTTATTTTCCATGCAGCCAAATGACTTGGGAAATGCTACTCTATCTTAGAGCCACAGATGCATTGGCACTGTAAAGGTTGTAATGGGCTATGCTTTTGTAAACTCCTGAACATTCTGATGGCTGTCGGGACTGCCTGCCCCCATGGCTTAAGACTGACTGCTCCATATTGGCCCCTGATACAATAAATAATCCTTTCGAAAAAGAGGAAACTAAAGATGATCTGCAAAAGTGCAAACAGCCTGTTCTTGATGGATATGTGTTGACCCCTCGAGACCCTGTCGTTTAAAAAAAAATGGTCTTATTCCCAAGCTTGATTATCTTCCATGCCAATTTCTCTTCTAGGAACCCATCACTCTGCTAGTTTTTGGTGTTTCTTCGTAAGACGTTTAATACATAAAAACCTATAGATGATAAGTTCTTCAGTAAATAACCTGCTTATTAATACTTAAACACTTAATTTTAAGTGTTACCCAAACTTATTGGTCACAGAGCCCTGTTCTGGAGGAGTATTTATTAAAATTTTGGTGGGATACTAAGGGTTCTCAAATAGAGTTTCAGAATGCTGATGCCATGGGCCAAACCCTGGGCTTGGTAGCAGAGACTCTGTTGGGTAACTCTTATGAGTCTATTTACCTAAGCTTCGCTGCATCAAAGTAACCTTCTTTATAAGGAGCTGTTAGAATTCAGATAAGATGCAATAGCCTGAACAGACAACATCTGCTGTATGTTTGTTCTGCCAGGCACAGCTTAAACATGAGTAAGTAAAATTTATGTAGGTAAAAAGACAGCATCAAAGAATATAGTATAAAAATTGGGCTGGGCACAGTGGCTTATGCCTGTGATCCCTGTGCTTTGGGAGGCCAAAGTGGGAGTATTGCTTGAGCCCAGGAGTTCAAGACCAACTAGGGAAATGTGGTGAGACCCCATCTCTACAAAAACTTTTTAAAACTTAGCTGTGTGTGCTGGTACACTCTTGTAATCCTAGCTACGTGGGAGGCTGAGGCGGGAGGATCAGTTGAGCGCAGGAGCTTGAGGGTGCAGTTAACTATAATGGTGCCACTGCCCTCCAACCAGGAGTGACAGAGTAAGAACCTGTAACTTAAAAAAAAAAAAAAAAAGGTCTTATTCCCAAGCTTGATTATCTTCCATGCCCAATTTCCTTTCTTGGAGCCCATCACTCTGCCAGTTCTCGGTGTTTCTTCCTAAGACATTTAATGTATAAAAACCTACAGATGCATCCTTCCCCCACCGATTGTTCACAAATCATGTTATACTAAAACACCTTGCCTTTTAAACTTAAACATCTACCTTGGAGGTTATAACGTATCAGTCCCTAAAGACCTGCTTTTTGTCTGTAAGTTACAGAGACATCATCAATTTCTTTTTTTTTTTTTTTTTTTTTTTTGAGACGGAGTTTCGCTCTTGTTACCCAGGCTGGAGTGCAATGGCGTGATCTCGGCTCACCGCAACCTCCGCCTCCTGGGTTCAAGCAAGTCTCCTGCCTCAGCCTCCTGAGTAGCTGGGATTACAGGCACGTGCCACCATGCCCAGCTAATTTTTTTGTATCTTTAGTAGAGACGGGGTTTCACCATGTTGACCAGGATGGTCTCGATCTCTTGACCTCGTGATCCACCCGCCTCAGCCTCCCAAAGTGCTGGGATTACAGGCTTGAGCCACCGCGCCCGGCCATCAATTTCTTTAATGTAGTTTATCTCATGCCCACCCTTACATTCACAACACATCATCTGGCTTAGTTGGTCTTGCCCACAGGGGCCTGCTCAGGAATCTACATACACACCTACACATGTAACTGAATGTGGGCTGAGGCAACTTTAAAGCTGGACCAAATGAAGAAAACCAGAGAGTTGTCATGTGCGGTGGCTCACACCTATAACCCCAGCACTTTGAGAGGCCAAGGTGGGCAGATCATGAGGTCAGGAGCTCGAGACCAGCCTGGCCAATATGGTGAGACCCCCCGTCGCTACTAAAAATACAAAATTTAGTTGGGCGTGGTGGCATGCCTATAATCCCAACTACTCGGAAAGCTGAGGCAGGAGAATCGCTTGAACCCAGGAGGTGGAGGTTGCAGTGAGCCAAGATCGTGTCATTGCACTCTAGCCTGGGTAACAAAGCGAGACTCCATCTTAAAAAAGCCAGAAGGGCCGGGCGCGGTGGCTCAAGCCTGTAATCCCAGCACTTTGGGAGGCCGAGGCGGGTGGATCACGAGGTCAAGAGATCGAGACCATCCTGGTCAACATGGTGAAACCCCGTCTCTACTAAAAATACAAAAAATTAGCTGGGCGTGGTGGCGCGTGCCTGTAATCCCAGCTACTCAGGAGGCTGAGGCAGGAGAATTGCCTGAGCCCAGGAGGCGGAGGTTGCGGTGAGCCGAGATCGCGCCATTGCACTCCAGCCTGGGTAACAAGAGCGAAACTCCGTCTCAGAAAAAAAAAAAAAAAAAAAAAAAAAAAGAAAGCCAGAAGGTTTGATGGGAATGATTGAACCCAAGTGCTGCAAGGAGGATGATACTCGTTTTCCTCTGCGGTAATCAAATCCACATGCGACAGAACAGAACCTCTCTGGACAGTCTCTTTTCTCACCCTGTAGGGGTGGACTCAGCCCTTCAACACACCCTGCAAGTGCCAACTTCACAGCATATTAGTAAGAAACAGGTCTGTTACCAGCTCTTTGGTGGAGAGGTAGGAAACATGTTTCCCATGACTCACACACCGCATGGCCACCTCATCACTTCATCAAGGCCACCTCATCACCTGCTCTCCCTCAGCCTCGCTCGCCTCCTCTTCCACTATATCTTCCTCTCAGCTTTCTCCTTCTTCCCTTTCTGGTCCAGAGCAATTTCACTGTCTTGCCTTCTCCGCTTTGCATCCTCACGCCCACTCCCTCGACGGGCACAGAGCATTTCTCCAGTATAGCCTCTGGCCTATCTGCATCAAAATCACCTGGATCCTGCCCAGGACTCAAAAGAACTAGGAATTGGGAGAGGAGGGGCCTGGAATCAGCATTGCTAGCAAGCCCCTAGGTGGTCTGTAAGTGGACTAAATGTTGAGGACCAGATGTGGAAAGTTGGCTTTGGCACCATCAGCTGGACGCAGGAATTTGGAGCCAGGTTGATGGGGTTAAGTGATATTGTATGTGGTGGCCTGTGGGTAGAAAAGCCACCATCTGGGGATGCTCTATGCAGAAAGGGACCATGGCATGGCCCCACTATTACTGAATCTGATCTCGGGGGTGAAGGAGGAAACGGCACCTCTTGCTTTGCATGTGGCCGGCCCTGCTTGGAGACCGGCAGTTGTTCCCTTTATTAAAAAAATGAGGGTAGAAGTGATGTGCAGTGCACAAAATCTAATTGCGCAGCTTGATGGATTTTTACTTACTTATACTCCTGTTGAGCCACTGCCCCCATCAGGATATAGAGCATAGGCTTCCTTGAGCCCCCTTCCTCATATCTCCCTGCCACTATTTTAACTACTGTTCTGACCTCTATCACCATGGATTAATTTTGCTTGTCTTGGAACTTTGTGTAAATGGAATCACATGGGCTGTACTCTTTTGTATTTGGCTTATTATTTATTTATTTATTTATTTATTTATTTATTTTGAGGCAGAGTCTCACTCTGTCTCCAAGGCTGGAGTGCAGTGGCATGATCTTGGCTCACTACAACGTCTGCCTCCCAGGTTCAAGTGATTCTCCTGCCTCAGCCTCCTGAGTAGCTGGGACAGGTGCCAGCCACCATAATCCATAATACAAAATCAGCTGGATTACAGGTCCAGCTGATTTTGTATTTTTAGTAGAGATAGGGTTTCACCATATTGGCCAGGCTGGTCTCGAACTCCTGATCTCAGGTGATCTACCTGCCTCGGCCTCCCAAAGTGCTGGGAGGACAGATGTGAGCCACTGTGCCCAGCCATATTTGGTTTCTTTTGCTCCACATGATGTCTGCGAGATCCATCCATGTTTTTGCATGTAATAGAGTCTGACTTTTCCATTGCTGTATACCAGAGGTCAGCAAACTATTTCTGCAAAGAACCAGATAATAAATACCTTTGGTTATAAAAGTCATAGTCTCTGTTACAACTTTTCAACCCTGCCATTGTAGCTCAAATGCAGGAATAAACAATACACAAACAAAAAGTAGGCTACAGGTTGGCCTGTGGATCACAGTTCACCAACCTCTGCTGTACAATAATTTGTTATAAATCACCATAAATACACGACATAAAGAATTATGACTTATGGCCGGGCGCGGTGGCTCAAGCCTGTAATCCCAGCACTTTGGGAGGCCGAGGTGGGTGGATCACGAGGTAGAGAGATCGAGACCATCCTGGTCAACATGGTGAAACCCCGTCTCTACTAAAAATACAAAAAATTAGCTGGGCATGGTGGCTCGTGCCTGTAATCCCAGCTACTCAGGAGGCTGAGGCAGGAGAATTGCCTGAACCCAGGAGGTGGAGGTTGCGGTAAGCCGAGATCGCGCCATTGCACTCCAGCCTGGGTAACAAGAGCGAAACTCTACCTCAAAAAAAAAGAATTATGACTTATAATGAGAATTGGAAATAATTATGAATATAGCACAATGTATTTAGTTACCCATTCTCCTGTTATGGGTGTCTGTGTTATTTCCACTCTTGGATACAATGATTAGGGCTGCACTGTGTTCAGTGAACCTGTGCACTCGTTTTGTGTTGTTGTCTTAGTAGATACTGCCAAACGGTTTTCCAAAGTAGTGGCCCCAAAGTACACTCCACTAGTAAAGTTGCTTCACAGTCTCAAGAACACTTGAAACTGTCAAAGTCTTTAGCTGTATGACTGTTACATTTTTATGAGGTCCAATTTAACAATCTCTTCTTTACGGTTAGAGCTTTTTGTGTTCTGGTTAAGAAATCTTTGCCTGCCCCAAGATCGTGAAGATACTCTCCTGTTTTCCTCTAGAAGCAGGAAGGTCTACAATCTTCACATTCACATCTAGGCCTATGATCCATCTTAATTCCTTTTTCTGTTTGATGTGAGGCAGGAGTCAATGTTTATTATAGTTCATATGTGAAATCATCTTGTCCTCCGTACATTGTGATAGGAAGGCTGCAAGTATGGTCGAGGTCTACTCTTTAAATAAAATCTGAATGCCGGTAGTATTTTCAAAGCTGGGCAGGGTCTCTAGACTGTGTGCCAGGAGGAAGAAATGAAGGGGAGTGGCTCTAGATGATATGGGCTGCAGTCATCTGAAATGAAGGCCATCCAGGGAAGGGAGGTTGATTCTTTCCATCTGTAAAGTTCTCTGACTCTGTAACACTTAGGGAGTATCACATTAGGCCTTGATTTTTCAGCTGTTGCTGGAAAAACCAGAGATTTCCAAGAAACTACCCTTAGGAAAAAGAACCTAACTGTGCATTTAAAAATGTTTTCATTTCTTTTCATATCGCCCAAGCCAAATTTTTGCTTCCGGAGGAAAATAGGCTCTAAATCCTGAAAGACTAAGTAAGCCAATGCTAGCAGCAGCAGTAACTGGGGAAAATCCTGTGTGTTTCAAGACCAAGAACGGTTTATTTCTGTCAGTGACAGAACGGGTGACCTGGCTCAGGTTTTGAAGACATCAGACTGTGGGCTAATATTTTCCAGACAGATGAATACTGTCCAGCGCTTTCCTGGACCGCTCCCCAGAGCCTGCTCTCTGGCTACATGAGTGAGCCTGGGCAGCCACGCTGCGTTTGCAAAAGGCAAGAAAGCGGCTTTTGTGTACATCACACTGATCTTCTGGGCACTGGGTGTTGGTTTTTTCCCCACCATTGCCAGAGTGGGAACAACCTGTGTGGATTTGGACTTGGCTGGTGGGCGCTGAGCCGGGGGTAAATAGGGAGTGAGAGTCTGGGCCCTCGAGTTGCTGCCGGAAGAGTATTTCATTCCCTGACTCGGGGTTTATTCCAGAGCACCTGGAGTCTGTGGGGCAGCTGTGCCTGGGGATGAGGCACCTCGGCTCTGCGGGCTCCAGCATCCCGGGATTATCTTTGGGGCCTGCTCTCTTTGGAAAGCAATAGTAATTGCAGTTAACAAAAAATTTCTCCTCTGCCTTATTAATTGATGCATTTGTCCAACAGATATATATTGAGGCAGGCACTATGCACAGCACACGTATACATTAATGAGCAAAACAGACAAAAATCCCTGCCTTTGTGGGGCCTTCATTCTAGTGAGGAGAAACAGACAATAAACAAAAAATATATAAGTGATGATGTAGGGTGTGAGGTTGAGCTCTGGGGGAGATGCACAGAGCAAGGTGGGGGGTCAGGAGGGTGGGGGTCAGGAGGGTGGGGGTCAGGAGGGGGGTCAGGAGGGGGGTCAGAAGGGTGGGGGTCAGGAGGGGGATCAGTAGGGTGGGAGTCAGGAGGGTGGAGGTCAGGAAGGTGGGGGTCAGGAGGGTGGGGATCAGAAGGGTGGGGGGTCAGGAGGGTGGGGGTCAGGAGGGTGGGGGTCAGGAGGGGGGTCAGGAGGGTAGGGACCAGGAGGGTGGGGGATCAGGAGGGTGGGGGTCAGGAGGGTGGGGGGTCAGGAGGGTGGGGAGTCAGGAGGGTGTGGATCAGAAGGGTGGGGGGTCAGGAGAGTGGGAGTCAGGAGGGTGGGGATCAGGAGGGTGGGGGGTCAGGAGGGTGGGGGTCAGGAGGGTGAGGGTCAGGAGGGGGGTTGGGGGGGTCAGAAGGGTGGGGATCAGGAGGGTGGGGGTCAGGAGGGTCGGAGGTAGGAGGGCTGTCATTTTAAATAGGGGTGGCAGGGCTGGCCACAGTGAGGAGGTGACACATGAGCAAAGACTGGAAGTGCCCGGAAGTGAGTCGTGTTATCTGCAGGGAAAGTTGTCCATGCAAAGGGACACCTCTGTGGAGTTCTCAAGGCTTTGTCTTGCCCCAAAATTAGGCAAATTCTAAATCTGAGTCTTAGAGGAGTAGAGAAGGAACTCCCTCCTTCCTTCTGCACGTATTACTTCAGTGCCTGCCACATACCAGACACTGTCACACTCTGGTTCTCCTTCAACAGAGAAACAAAGGACAACAAAGCTTGGAGTGGACTCTCCAAGCTTCTCAAAACAGAGTTGGACATCTTCAGAAATGCCCCCAGTGTGGCAGGCCAGATGGGAATTTAGTGATGGATTAAGTCTTTCTCTAATATTAGAACCTCATAGATATCCCTGAAATGAAATGAAATTGTAATGTGTTCACTCCAACTATTTTTATTTCATCCCAACTAACCCCTATCTTCTGAGGTTTTGATGGGCATTTTAATTAAATCATGAAGAGCCCTTTGTCTCCTGAGAAAGGGGATTGAAACCTCCCATCCCTCCGCCTCTCTCCTATCCTGAGTGCTAAGGAATGTGCCTTGTTCTCCGCAGGGTGTTGGGGTGGCAGGACCCAGTTCTGGACACAGCTTTCACCCCAAATCTTACTGCCAAGATCAGAAGGAATCTTCCCAAGAGAGAGAGCAGCAACCACTTGCAGATGGAGCAGCTGCAGGATCCCAGGTACTTGGTAAACATCACTGAAAACAACCTGCCTCCATCCTGTGTGTCTGTGCATCCTCTGCCCTGACCTGCTGTAAGCAGCTGTGAACCTTCTCATCGTTACACTTCAGCTCTACGCCCTTCTAACATGACGGGCCAGAGCTGTCTGTTGCTGTGCTGAGAATAACCTTGCCTGAATAGTCCATGCTCATATTACTATAAAGGAATACCTGAGACTAGGCCAGGCGTGGTGGCTCATGCCCGTAATCCCAATACTTTGGGAGGCCGAGGTGGGTGGATTACCTGAGGTCAGGAGTTCAAGACCAGCCTGGCCAACGCAGTGATTCCCAGACTCTACTAAAAATTAAAAAATTAGCTGGGCACGATGGCTGGCACCTGTAATCCCAGCTACTCAGGAGGCTGAGGAAGGAGAATCTCTTGAACCCAGGAGGTGGAGGTTGCAGTGAGCCAAGATCGTGCCACTGCACTTAAGCCTGGCCATCAGAGACCTTGTCTAAAAACAACAACCACAACAACAAAAACAGAGACTAGGTAATTTGTAAAGAAAAGTTGTTTAATTGGCTTAAAGTTCTGCGGGCTGTACATGAAGCGTGATGCTGGGATCTGCTTCTGGGGAGTCCTCAGGAAGCTTTTACTCATGCAGGAGGCAAAGCAGGAGCAGGCACAGGACTGAGAGAATAGGAGGAGGTGCTGCACACTTTTAAAACAACTGTGAGAACTCACTATTACGAAAACAGCACCAGCAGGGAAATCCACCCCCACGATTCAATCACTTCCCACCAAGCCCACCTCCAGCACTGAGGATGACAATTCCACATGAGATCTGGGCAAGGACACAGATCCAAACCCTCTCACTGGGGATTTGTCATTCATCAAGTCATTCACGCACTTCCTCGTTCTATAGTCATTCTTTCATTTCCATATTCATGTCCCATAGGTCCTTTCACGTTAATGCCTCCAACATCGAGTTCCTGATTTTATTCTACTCCTAAATCAGTTTCTCTTCCTGCCTTTCCTGTCTCAGTCAGGGGCATCCCTGCTCCTCAGTCTCAACAGCCAGAAACCTAGGAGTCACTGCCGACACCTCTGCCCCCTCACCTTCCATATGCATTCATCATCAAGCCTGTCTTCAACATTTCCAGCCCTACTCCTTCCATTCATCCCCTGTGTGACCTTGGGTAAGCTGATTAACCTCTCTGTGCCTTTCCCCATAGTAACATGGTGATAATAATATCACCATCTCAGAGAATTGTTTTGATGGCGGTAGGAGTTACTGCACATAAAGACATTATCTAACGCATAATAAGAACTAAATATATGCTAGCCTAGCGAGATGATGGGAGTAGGTTTTTCTCATCCTGTAGCCAGATGGGAGTCCATGGTAATTCATAAGATTACATTTGTAATGTAATGCTTTAATTTGAATGCATGAAATATTACATTAAATTATAATAAAGGAAAAAAGTTTATCTTAACAAAAAATGATTCAGTGAAAGAATAATGACATGAAAAACCAGTCACATATATTATTTATTAAGCAAAAACAATGCCACATTACAAAACAGTGCAAGTGGAGTGATCTAATTTTTATAGAAAAATTGTGTGTGTGTGTGTGTGTGTGTGTGTGTGTGTATGTGTGAATAGAAGAACCAGCCTAAATGATAATAGTGTAACTACCCTCTGGGTGATAGAATTATATAGAGTTTTAAACATATTTTTGTTGATCTATATTTTTCTACAATACATTATATGTAATTTTTAAATTTTGTTTTTGGAGAAAGGGCCTCACTCCTATCATCTGGGCTGGAGTGCAGTGGTGTGATTTGGGCTCATTGCAACCTCAACTTCCTGGGCTCAGGTGATCCTCCCACCTCAGCCTCCTGAGTAGCTGGAACTACAGGTATGCACCACCACACCTGGCTAATTTTTTAACCAGGGTTTTGCCCTGTAGAGACAGGCAGTGAATATGCTCTCGAAATCTTGGGCTCAAGTGATCCACCCTCCTCAGCCTCCCAAAGTGCTGGGATTACAGGCATGAGCCACTGTGCCTGGCATATATAATTCTTATAATTAAAAAGTTAACAAAAAGAAAAGTAAGCAATTGCCGTGCCCCTGGGTAGCTCTTATCTACAGGATGAGGGGCCCACACTCCTTGGCACGGTCCCCAAGATCTGGTCCCTTCTATGATCCCGTCATTTCCCTTCCCCTCCCAGCCACACACACACACACAGATACACACATGGCTGCACACACTAGTGTCTTCGTGTTCCCTCCAACTCTTGTGCGAAATGTGATCCCCAGTGTTGGAGGTGGGGCCTGATAGGAGGAAATTGGGTCATGGGGGCGGATTCCTCATGAATGGCTTAAGGCTGTCCTTATGTTAATGAGTGAGTTCTCATTCTTGACATCATGCAAGATCTTGTTAAAAAGAGCCAAAGAGTCAGGGACTTACCCGTTTCTCTTGCTCCCTCTCCCCATGTGACATACTGGCTCCCCTTTGCCTTCTGCCATTATTGGAAGCTTCCTGAGGCCCTCACCTAAAGCAGATGCCAACACTTTGCTTCAAGTACAGCCTGCAGAAATGTGAGCCAAAGAAACCTCTTTTCTTTGTAAATTACCCAGTCTCACGTATTCCTTTATGGCAATACATATCAACTAATACAGAAAATTGGTACTGAGGAGCATACCAAATTTGTAGTGAACCAACATTGAGTGTACAATATTGTAGTTCAGCAATATTGAAACTACAGTTGACTCCTGAACAATAGAAGTTTGAAGTGCATAGGCCCACTTATGAGTGGAGTTTCTTCTACCTCTGCCATCCCTGAGAGGAGACAGCAAACCCAACCACTCCTCTTCCTCAACCACCTCAACATGAAGATAACGAGGATGAAGACCTTGACTGTGATCCACTTCCACTTAATGAATTGTAAACACATTTTCCCTTCTATACGATTTTCCTTCTTTGAGACAAGGTCTTGTTGTGTTGCCCAGGCTGGAGTACATTGATACAATCATAGCTCACTGCACTCTAGAACTCCTGGGCTCAAATGATCCTCCCAGATCAGTCTCCCAAGTAGCTGGGACTACAGGCATGCACCACTGTGCCCAGTTAATTTAAAAAAAATTTTTTTTTTTTTGGTAGAGACAGGGTCTCGCTTTGTTGCCCAGCTTAGTCTCAAACTTCTGGCCTTAAGTGATCCTCTTACCTCAACTAAATTATTGGGATTACAGGTATGAGCCACCTTGCCCGGCCACTTACGATTGTCTTAATAACTTTTTTCTTTCGTTTACTTTATTGTAAGAACACAATATTTAATACATATACAAAATATGTGTTAATCAACTGTCAGGTCAATAAGGTTTCTGGTCAACAGTAGGCTATTAGTAAAGTTTTTGGGGACTCAAACGTTATACAGATTTTAGACTGTGCAGGGATCAGTTCCCATAACCCCCACATTGTTCAAGGATCAACTGTACTTAGAGTTCCCCAACCCCAGCCCGCTTTCCCAGGCCTCCGTGCATTTGCATGTGCTGTTTGCTTTGCCTGGAACTCCCTTCCTCTTGTCAGCTCAGTGAATGTGCTCTTCAAAACTTTGCTCAGTGATCCATACAAAACAACATTGACAAGTTGTAGTTCATTAAAAGTAACACTTTTGCTTTGCAAAATACACTTTAAGAAACTGAAAAGACTGGGAGAAAATATTTGCATACCCCATATCCAACAAAGGATTTGTATCCAGTCTATAGAAAGAATCCACAAAACTCAGCAGTCAGGAAACAACACATTTAAAGACTGGGGCCAGGCATGGTAGAATCCCAAAACTTTGGGAGGCTTTGGCAGGTTGATCACTTGAGGTCAGGAGTTCGAGAACAGTCTGGCTAACATCGCGAAACCATGTCTCTACTAAAAATACAAAAATTAGTCCTTGACGGTGGCAGGCACCTGGAGTCCCAGCTACTTGGGAGGCTGAGGCAGGAGAATCGCTTGAATCCAGGAGGCAGAGGTTGCAGTGAGCCAAGATTGCGACTGCACTCTAGCCTGGGCAATAGAGGGAGACCTTATCTCAAAAAAAAAAAAAGAAAGAAAGAAAGAAAGAAAAGAAAAAATAAACAAATTTAGAGATTGAGGAAAGGTTTGAATAGAAGCTTCACCAAGGAAGATACACAAGCGTGTAAAAAGATGCTGAGGCCGGGTGCGGTGGCTCACACTTGTAATCCCAGCACTTTGGGAGGCAGATCTCTTGAGCCCGGGAGTTTGAGATCATCCTGGGCAACAAATCTAGATCCCATCTCTACCCCAAAAAAAAAAAAGTTAGCCAGGTGTGGTGGCATGCACCTGTAGTTCTAGCTACTCAGGAGGCTGAGGCAGGAGGATCACTTGAGCCCAAGAGGTCAAGGCTGCAGAGAGCTGTGACCCCACCACTGTCTCCAGCCTGGGCGACAGAGTGAGACCCTGTCTTAAAACAAAAACAAACCAAACCCTGTTTAGGTGCTACTTGTCCTGGGAATCCTCCTTCATCCTCCTGACACTCTGAGTTACATGGGGAAAAGTATATTCAGACGGACAGGGGACCTGAGGATCTCCCTGAAGGATTCTCTGAGTTAGGTGGTAATTGCCAGGTAATCTCATGCAAGTGATTCAACCTTTCTCATCTCATTGGGAGAAAACCCAAGAGTCTCCATGTTCTACGTGGACTGATGGGTTCACCAAGAGATCATAAATGCAATTGTAAAAGTCATTATAGGGCTATAAAAGGTTGATAGCCTTTCCAACGAAATTCGGCAAAGTTATCAGCTTCTCAGAAGCCCAGCCAGTGCCGTATCAGGGTGCTTTCCAGGGTCGTCCCTTATCATCATCCATACATCTTTCCTTCCTCAATCCCTGCAAACTGCTTGCTCTCAGTGTGCCATAAAACAGCAGACTTCCTCAATTAACCAATAGTGTCTGTGCCAGGCTCTGTCACCAAGCTGCAGAAATGAAAGTCTCTCACATGGTTTCCTCCAGAGAGCAAGAGGTTATGGTAAAATACTCTGGGCAATAAGGAAGCTGGACCACTTGGCAGGAATCATGCAGCCTGGGGAGAGTTTGGGACCCTGAAGGCACTTCTTTAGGGCTTGGGTTCTCTCCACCCTGCTGGGCTGTGGCATCGTGGTCCGGAGCTCAACCCCTCAGTCCCTGCTCCTCCTGCAGCAACCTGCCCTGCGCACCCCACGGCAGGCTGCTTCTGCACGCCACTGCGCTCCATCTGTCATCTCTCTGCGGGTGCTTTTGGGTATCAGCCCTGCTATCAACCACTCCTCTTCTGTCTCCAGTTCAAACCTGCAGAGTCTGAGGGTCCTCCAGGCTACCTCTGAGGCCACTGGCTGCCCCTGGTGACGCGCCCACCCTTGTCCAGGCAACTGCAGGGGTCACATGATACCCAGCAGGGAGACAGGCCCAGGAAACCCCTCAGAAGTAGTCCAGGCCAGGGCAGATGGGTTAAAGAGGAGTTCTTCCAGATAGGAGTTAAGTACTCAAGGCAAAATAATGGATGTGGAATTCAAGACACAACCAGGACCTGGAGCAAAGTTGCAGTCACAGAGCTGCCTGTGTTTCTCGCGTTTTCTCCACCTCTCTCAAGCCACTGCAGGTTTCAGTTTTCACTTCGGGCAAGACTGAGAGCAGGTATTTCCCACATTCCCTTCTTCATCCACGTGCATGACATCACTTGGCAAGATAAACAGCAGCCCTGTGACATATGTCCCTGTTGTCCCCATGTTACATACAAGGAAGCTGAGTCACACAAGGAGCCAAGAATCTTCCCAAAGTGGGCCTGGCTCATGGTGCTGCTGGCCTCTCATAAGAGGTTAGTGACAACCTCCGCTGAGCACTCCATAAACTAAGCACTCAATGCTCACTGCAGCCTGGAGCCTGGGGTGGGCACTCCCCCATTCTAGCAATTTATTTTAATCCCCTCTTCTTTCATCTGGACCTTTCAGCTGCCCCAAGTAACAAACTATTTACATTGAAATTACCCAACAGACAGCTAATCTTATACTGGTCTAGAACAGAGGCAGTAAATACGGGTCATTGGTCATCTGCCCAGGGCAGATGTGGGTGGCTACTTTTTCCCACTGAGCCTTAAAAACACAGAACTTTAACATCCATCTTGCTGCAAGGCTCTGAGCAGCCATTCCTTGTCTATGAAGGTTGGCATAATGGATAAAATTCATTTGCCTTGGAATCGGGTTCACCTTTCCGTGGGGTTTGCATGGGGACCTGCAGTTGATCTCAGATCAGCACTAGTTAGATGCTGCCTTCTCCCCTGCCCATCCAAAGGCCTAATTAGGAGGCTTAGGTCTTCCTGACAGTAAGAGGGGTGCTTGAGGATGCAAATGGCTGGAGGAGATCCCCTTCTGAAGCCTGCGACGATCCTCCCGGGTTTGCTCTGTGACTCCCACACACTTGATAACCTGCTGCAGCTTCCTGCCATATATAAATCTCTTGCCTGGTTTTCCTGTCCTCCACCCTTTCCACTGCCTCACTTCTCAAGCTCTTTTCCAGTAGATAATTAGTGGAGGGGCATTTATGTACACATTGGATGAGAAACAGACTGGAAAAAGGAAACTCCCATTTATTGCAGACCTGCAATGTGCTGCACTCTGTGCTGAAACTTGTATGCCATTTCTCTTTCTCTTTCCATTTCACAGATGAAACTGAAACTGATGAGTAATAGAGCTTGTGCCACCCAGAATGCCCCCTCCAGGGCCTTCCATGGGCTTAGGGGAATCCAGAGCGCCCGTGTGCTTAAGAGCCACTGAGAACAAAGGCATGGTCGGGGCAGGCTGCAGTTGCTATGTCTCTACTTGATGCAGGTCCCCAGGAGAGCAGACTCTCCCACCAAAATCAGAGCTCAGAGCTCAGGGTCAGACATCTACCCCCATATGTCCATCCATCCATTCATCCATCCACCCATCCACACATCCACCCATCCATCCATTCACCCACCCATCCATCCATCCATCCATCCATCTATCCATCCATCCATCCATCCACTCATCCATCCATCCATTCATCCATCCACCCATCCATCTATCCATCCACCCACCTACCCACCCATCCATCCAACCATCCATCCATCCATCCATCCACCCATCTATCCATTCATCCATTCATCCATCCACCCATACATCCATCAATCCATCCATCCATCCACTCATCCATTTATCCATTCATCCATCCATCCATCCATCTATCCACCCATTTATCCATCCATCCATCCATCCATTCATCCATCCATCCATCTATCCACCCATTCATCCATCCACCCACCCACCCATCCATCCACCCACCCATCCATCCATCCATCCACCCATTGATCCATCCATCCATCCATCCATCCATCCACCCATTGATCCATCCACCCATCCATCCATCCATCCATCCATCCACCCATCCATCCACCCATCCATCCACCCACCCATCCACCCATCCATCCATCCATCAGCTTGCCACTCACTCATTTGTTGATGGTCCATTGACTACTGCACATCCATGAGAAGCTATATAATAAAAAAAGAAAGCCCATTACTGGTGTTGTCAAGGATGTGGACTGATTGGAGCCCTCTCACTATGCTCGCAGTGATGTAAAATGGTGCAGCAGCCACTTCAGAAATAGTCTGGCAGTTCCTTAAAAAAATTGAACATAAAGTTTCCCTGTGATCCAACAATTCTACTCCAAGAGAATTGAAAGTATATGTACACACAAAAACCTATACTCAAATGTTTATATTGAACAGCAATATTCACAATGACCAAAAATAGAAGCAACTCAAATGCCCATCAATTGATGAATGGATACATAAAATGTAGTATATCCATACAGTGGAACTTTATTAAGCCATAAAAAAGAATGAAGAACTTAAACATGCCACAACGTGAATGAACCTTGAAAACATTATGCTAAGTGAAATAAGCTATTCACAAAGGGCCAAATATTACATGATTCCATTTATATAAAACATCCAAAATCGGCAAATCTATAGAGAAAAAAAGTAGATTTAGTGGTTTCCAAGAGTTGGGGGTAAGGAAGAAATGAGGAGTGACTGTTAATTGGTATGGGGTTTCTATTTGGGGTGACGAAAACGTTCTGGAATTAGAAAGCGGTGATGGTTGCATAACTTTGTGAATACACTAGAAAGCACTAAATTATACTCTTTGAAAGGGGGAATTTTATGGCATGTGACTTTTATCTCAACAAAACAAAGTCCGCTGAGCACCTACTCTGGGCCAGGCACGCTGCTGGTGCTGCAGAAATGTGTGAGACCTGACCTTGGCTTTGAGAAGCTTGTGTCTAGTAAAAGAGACAGACCAGTGAGCCCAGTTAAAACAGTGGGATCAGTGTTGAGGGGAGGAGAGCCCAAGGGATTTGGGGAACCCCAGGGGGCTTGAGGATGGAGGGTCAAGGGAACCCCTAGAGGTAACAATGCCACTAAGTGAAGCGGAGTCTGAAGGGGATTTGAGACAGGGGAAGGGTGGGTCAGGGAGCTGGTGGGAAGGACATTTCAGCTACAGGGAACAGTGTGTGCAAAGGCATGGCTTGCTGGAGAACTCCTGAGTCAGGAGGAGCTCTGAAGTGCAGGCCAGGATGAGACAGGCCAGACACAGGTGTTGGAAGCAGAAGTGCAAGTTTCTTTCTTCCAGTATGGGGGTTCCCTTGCAAGTCCCTGGGGAACCCCTGCACTGCTCAGTCCTTCCTCCAAACCCCTGCCAGCGTCACAGATCATTCCTCTGATTTTCCTGCCTCTTTCCCAGGGCCGTCTCTGCCCTTTAAATGGTTGTTGTCTACGGGAGCTTGGTCTTGGGTGAGAGAGGGCTGCCTTCAGCCTCAGCCCGGTGGCGGCACAAAGATGCTCTTCCCAGATGCATCTGGAATCAAATGGACCTGAATCTTGGTTCTGCAGCTTTAACTGTGTGATTTTGGGAAAAATTCTTTACTCTCCCTAAGCCTCACTTTTGTCCTCTGTAAAATCGGGTTGACACAGCTCACCTCACAGCATGGTGGTGTGGAATGCATGCAATAACGCGTAAAAAGGCTCTGGTAGCCAGCTGGATGTTGCTCCTTGAGCTCCAGCACGTCCAGGTGCTGGGAGAATAGCAGCAGGCAGAGCCAGCCAGCTCCCTGCAGCTGCTCTGATAAAGCTACGGCTGTGCTCTGGCTCTGGCAAGACAGGCACGTGCTCAAGCTGAACTGCAGGGCAGGCGCTGTGTACATCACCTCGCTACTCCTCCCCAAGGCTCCAGGAGGTGGGGACTCTGTGAGCATTCACACTTTACAGATAAGCAAACTGAAACCGAGAGGAACCTCTCCAAGGCCCACAGATGACTTCAGGTGGCAGGCCTGAGAGTGGCTCCTGCTGTTATTAATAGCTTGGCCCCCACAGCCTCCCACTAAGTTGCGGGAGGAATTGCCCTTCCTCCCTTCCTCCCATTCTTCCTTCACCCACCAAGAGACAGACCCCCGCTGTTTCAAGAGTGAGCCTCTCTGCTCTGGCCAACTGTCCTAGAATTTTGATGCACTTGGCCTGTTCCCTTGGTTTCCACTCTGTTTTTAAGGAAGCAGCCTCTGTCTCCCAAGTGCCCTGCCTCCAACAGGCTCTGGCACTCATCTTGACTCCTCTACTGGCGGCAGAGGGGAGAGGGAAAGAGAGAGCCAGCTTGCCTGCCGTCACTCACCGCTGGATCCCCAGGACCCAGCTTGGAAAACATAGGATGATGCTCAGGAAACCGGTATAACATGAATGGAGAATGGGCAGGGGCATTGGTGGCTGCCCTCTCTGTGCCTCCTGTAATGAAAATGGCCACGAGAGGCTCCTTTCCTTTGGGAAAGGTGAATTACTGGCACAGTCACATGTCTGAGATAGTATTTCAAAAAGGAAAGATTCACCTTTTCTATTATATAACGAACGGGCTTGGTGGCTCATGCCTGTAATCCCAGCACTTTGGGAGGCCGAGGCGGGCGGATCATGAGGTTAGGAGTTCAAGACCAGCCTGGCCAACCTGGTGAAACCCCATCTCTACTGAAAACACAAAAATTAGCTGGGCACAGTGGCATGTGCCTATAAATCCCAGCTACTCAGGAGGCTGAGGCAGGATAATCGCTTGAACCCAAAAGGTGGAGGTTGCAGTGAGCAGAGATCACCCCATTGCACTCCAGTCTGGGTGACAGAGCAAGACTCCATCTCAAAAAAATAAAATAAATAAATAAAACTAACATATGCCCAGATGGCAAGTACAGAGAAGGCTAAAGAAAATATAACCATTGCCCATAATTCTACCACTTTTTAATATTGTGCTATTTTTTTCCTCACATTTTCTTCTGTCTTTATTTTGCATGGTGGGGGTTATTATTTTTCTACTGATATCATGAACATTATTTCTTATCATAATTTTTTTTTTTAAGAGATCAGAGTCTCACTGTTGCCCAGGCTGGAGAGTGCAGTGGTGCAATCATAGCTCACTGCAGCCTCTAATTCTTCAGCCCAAGTGACCCTCCCACCTCAGCCTCTCAAGTAGCTGAGACTGCTGGCATTCACCACCATGCCTGGCTAATTTTTGTATTTTTTGTAGAGACAGGGTTTCCCCATGTTGGCAAGGCTGGCCTCAAACTCTTGGGCTCAAGCCAGCCTCCCATCTTGGCCTCCCAAAGTGCTAAAATTACAGGCACGAGCCACCACATCTGGCCAAAAGATTCTTAATACACTTTTTCTTGGTGGTGGGGGCACACATGGGTCACCATAAGGCTGGTCCGGTGTGCCTTTCCCTGTGCTGACCATCTGGGTTGCTTCTGACTCACATAGAGGATGGTGCCCCTGACATCGCTGTGCACACCGTGGCCAGGCCCTGCAGGAATTGCCAGTCGTTGCTGCATTCTGCCTTTGGGTGGCACTCTGGTGGGGAAGAGTTTTCCTAGAGCATCAAAGACCTGATATATATGAGGTGGGGAGACTCAGAAAGCCCAGATCTCACAGCTGGCAAGGCCTCAGAGACCCCTAAGTGAAAAAAAGAAAGTCTGGAGGGCTCCTGCAGCCTAACAAAGATGCATTGATTCTTAGGGAATGATACAAGAGCATGTGCTTAGCTGAACTTCTTTGTTTTTTGTTTTTTGAGACTGAGTCTTGCTCTGTCACCCAGGCTGGAGTGCAGTGGCATGAGCTGGGCTCACTGCAACCTCCACCTCCTGGGTTCAAGTGATTCTCCTGCCTCAGCCTCCTGAGTAGCTGGGACTACAGGCGCCCACCACCATGCCTGGGTAATTTTTGTTTGTTTGTTTGTTTGTTTTTTGTACTTTTAGTAGAGATAGGGTTTCACCATATTAGCCAGGATGGTCTCGATCTCTTGACCTGCTGAACAGCCCACCTCAGCCTCCCAAAGCCCTGGGATTACAGGTGTGAGCCAGTGCACCTGGTGGCATTTAGAACTTCTTGGATCAGCATCCGGCACCCTCAGAGGCTGTAGTTGGGGAGAAGACGATCAAACATCGCTCTTCCTCAGTTTGGCCTAATTCTAACCCTCCTGTAGCAGCAACGTCTGTCCTTGTCTCGTTTCAGTGCACTCTGTGAATTCCAGAGGGCTTTTCCAGGAGCAAGGAAGGCTGCTCTGCCCACAGCAGGCCTTGGGGATTGAAACCCCCCAGGAGCAGCCTCAGTGAGCAATGCTCTGGGACCGCTGGGTCAATAGCCCAGGCCCTGGCCCCTCAGGTGGGATCACTCGAAGCCCTGTGTTCTGCATCGTTTTTTCAAGTTCCCTGGTGGGACTGAGCCTAGCTGCACATTGTGAAAGCTGACTTACAGGACCTTTAGTAGCTGCCTCCCTTTCTCTGTCTCACTTCCTCATTCCCCTCCTGATGTCCCCTGCACCTCCCAGATACACTATTTGCCCCTGAATCTTGCCCCTTGAACCACCACACCCTGGGACTACCCCAGGTACCACTCTGTTTATTATTTCTCAATCCAGAAGGGGAGACACCCGGGAAGCCACATGGGAGGGCAGGGAAGGGAGCGTGTTCTCGGGATGCTTGACAAGAAATGAGCCTTTGAAAGAAATTCCTGCTGGAACACCAGTGAAGTGCCAGGCCTACACCAGCCAACGTGAGTCACACTCCAGGAACTCAGCAAAGCTCGTCCACCTCCCTGGTCCACCGGGGGCCTGTCTGCCTGGAGTGACCACTTGTGCATTTCCAGTGAAAATCCCTTCGCTTCCGTCAGTCATCTCCAAGTCAGGCAAGGTGGTACCAAGCTGGGAAGACCTCCGCTTCGGAGCTGCTGGAATTTGTGTGACTCACGCCCTCCAGTGGTCACTTGACAAACGACATGGGGCTCCGGGGCCAGGGACTTGAGCTTGTTAAAGCATCAGAAGTGGGAGGGAGCCAGGAATGCGTCTTCTCAGTGCCTGCCTTTGAGAGTGGAGTGGAGTGAAGGCTCCGCAGGACACGGGCCCCGCCACGGGGCATGCACACACACAAGTGGAAAGGGCCACACCGGGTTTCTTTCACGTCCCGTCTTTATCATTTGTGTCGCATCTGCATGCACCTGAACTGTTATTTGCTTAGACGTTTTCTCTTCAGCTGGCTCTTTTTAAGCCTTAAGTCTATTTCCCAAATACAATTTTTTTCACTTTCCGTGAAGTGGGTCACACTGCGGGAACTCCATCTCCTCCTTCCGTGGCCTCACACAGAGCTGGCACCAGACACGGACACGGAGGGGACATTCAGCCCCAGGTGGTCCTCAGCTCCGACCTTGGCTTCAGTTTCCTGCTCCCTCCTGGCCACCTCTCCTTGCCCCTGGGTGTACCCACCTGTAGCAAAATGGGCACACACACAGTGGGTACACAAGGTGGGGTCCAGTCGAGGTTTCAGACCTGGGTCAGTCCTCAGCTTCGCCACTTACAAGCCAAGGGACACTGAGCTGCTTGCTCAAACTTTCTGTGTCTCCGTTTCCTTATCTGTGAAGTGGAGATTGTATTATAATAGTATGATACGATCACACAGCCTTGTTGAAGGATTAACTGAGATGAGAAACGGAAAGCCCAGGGTCTGGCTGTATTTATGGACCATGTGCTAAAGAAAGTACAAGCTGGGACTCCAGGGTTGTAACCCTGCCACCCCCTGCCTGTGTGATCTTGGACACGTCACTTAGCTTTGCTGAGTCTTAATTTCCCCGTCTATCAAATGGGGCTAGTGATCATTGCTACCGCACAGGACTTGTGTGGATTAAATGATTGGTATGTTTAAGTGCCTTGCTCAGTAAACGGTAGCTCTGCTCATTGTTTTTGTAGAAAGGGCTTCAAAGTTGCTAACTTCCGAGGGCTAACCGGACCTGAACCATCTTCACAGCCTGGCATAGGGACAGATCAAATTGAATCCATGGAAAATCAGTTCCAGGATAATGAGGCCGAGACATTCCCGTGCTGATTTCTATCAGCTGGTTTCTATCCCGTGCTGGTTTCTATCTGCCCGGGGCAGCCTGGGAATGCGAGGAGGAGGGCACTTCTCCGTGGCCGCCTCAGAACCTCCATCACCACCCTCCGGGGGCCCACCTGTCCCCCACCTGCCCTTCAAGGTGCCCTTTGATTTCTCCCCAGCTGAATTCACCTGCCGCATCCATCAGCAGAAGAGGCCCAGGAATGCGGCCCGCTGGGCGGGCAGGGCCAAGAGGAAGGCAGCGTTGCAGGCCCAGGAAGCTGCAGGAGATTTGGAGAGGGGATGTCTGCCAACCTCCAGCAGAAGGGCCAGCCCTGGGCCCTGCAGATAGGCGCTCTGGGGAGGGTACCAGAAGCTCACTGTCCCGGCTCGAAGGCTGTCTGCTGTGTGACCTTGGTGAGTCTCCTAACCTCTCTGTGTCATCACAATCATTATCACTGTTTTTACCCCCCTCCTCTTCCTATTTGCCGGTTAAGAGAGGACTGGGATAGTGGTCATGGTTACACAACATAAATCTTCTAAAAACCGTTGAATTTTACACTTTACAATAACGAATCAGTAATTTTATATTATGTGAATTTTACTCCAATTAAAAATTAAAAATACATACATGAATTTAATGCGACAGAGAGAGAGGGAGGACCGGGAATTTAAAAGCAGGTGTTTGTGGTGGATGGGGGACCTGTCTGAAGCTACTTCAAAAGGCAATTTGGCACTACTTGGTCTGTGTCAAGAGGGAAATTGTCACTCTCTGACCCCAGCAAGGATCATAGATTCTTGTGTGGCTGCCTTTTTGCTTGATGGCTCAAAGCATTTTCTTGTGTCAAGTTTACTTCTATTTTTGTCACCATTTGTCATGAGAAAAGTCAGGCCCAGAGAGAAGTGGCTTTTCCAAGGCCACACAGCAGGTTGGCTGTGGAGCTGTCACTCAAACCTGACACTTTCAGGCTGAAGGAAACCAGAACATGCCACCCCTAAATATGCCGATGTGGTGACCTGATCACTTCCAGCTGAAGGCACTTGAGAAGGAGCAGCGAGAGAGAGGCTATCTGAACAGCCCCGTTCGGCCTGCAGTCAGCCACGAACATTCCTTGCAGAAAGATGCTTTCGTAGCATCGAGATGAGAAGATAGCTTTCCCTGAGTCATCTACAAATACAAACAAACCTTGCTGCCCTGCTCCTTAGCTCACTGCCGTGCGTTTACCTGCTCACAGCTTCCCAGCCCTGGAAGCCTACAGCTGCGTTCCTTTTTCCTATCACTTTTCCTTCCTTCCTTCCTTCCTTCTTTCCTGCATTCTCTTTCTTTCCTCCTTTCTTTCTTTCATTCTCTCCCCCCTTTCTTTCTTTCTTTTCTTTTCTTTTTTATTTATTTATTTATTTTTTTAGAGGCTGAAGTGCAGTGGCGTGATCATAACTCTCTGCAGCCTCAAACTCCCAGGCTCAAGCGATCCTTCTACCTCATCCTCCTGAGTAGCTAGGGCTACAGTAGCTGGGCAAGCCACCATACCTAGCTAATTTATTTTCAATTTTTCTGTAGAGATTGGGGCTCACTATGTTGCCCAGGCTGGTCTCGAACTCCTGGCCTCAAGCAATCTGCCCACCTCAGCCTCCCAAAGTGCTGGGATTCCAGGCATGAGCCACCGCGCCCGGCCATCTTGTCACTTTCTAAAATGCATTGCTCTTCATGGCAGGCACTCCATAAGCCAGAGTTCTAAGCCACAGCCTTGAGCTACCTTCACTGAGGCTTCTCCTGCGTGATGTGCCTCAAAGACTTTAATGACCCTGCTTGTTCTCTTCTGTATTAATAATGTCTTTTGTTACAGTTGTCTGTCCAACAGAAAACTTAGGAGGATTGAGGAGAAATTATATTTCCTTCCCAACTGGCTAATTCCAAATGTGTCCTCAAGCCTGATGCTCAGTTTAGGCAGCATCTGCCTAACTGCTGACTCAAACCCTGCCCCAGGTCAAGAACACCACAATGAGCAGACGCTGCATTAGAGGGGCACCCCAGATGACATGCTTGACAGATCCAATAACTGAATAACTGCATTTTCTGAAGGAAGATCAACCAAGTGTTTTGGGGCCGAGTAGGTGGGATTCTTGAGGATTCCATGACCAGCAAGCAGTAGTATCTCCCTCAGAGGCTCTTGAGTTGGGGGGCATTAAATGGGTTAATACATGTGTTTGCTGCAGGAATAGCCAGAATATGTGAAAGCAGTTACAGGGAATAGAGTGCAGCAAACTCCTATTCATCCCTCAAAACCCTACCCTGGTATCCTCTCCCTTGTAAACTTTCCCTGAACAATACAGAACCAGCTACATCAGCACCATGCCATCCCTCCATTACTACAGGTATCACTCTGTACTGTACTTATCCATTCATTTTTCTAGGCTTTGCACTCGCCGAGACCAGGATTCTGACTCTTTGCTCAGTGAGTGTTGTTTACCTGAACTGAACCAACTGAAGCCTGAAAGATGGCTTTGATATGTCAAAACTCATTCCAGTTTACTCCTATTTTTCATTCATTCATCCACTCATTCACTCAACAAATACCTTTGAGCTCTGATATTTATGTCGTCTTGTGACTCTTTTTTTTTTTTTTTTTTTCTTGAGACGGAGTTTCGCTCTTGTTACCCAGGCTGGAGTGCAATGGCGCGATCTCGGCTCACCGCAACCTCCGCCTCCTGGGCTCAGGCAGTTCTCCTTCCTCAGCCTCCTAAGTAGCTGGGATTACAGGCACGTGCCACCACGCCCAGCTAGTATTTTTTGTATTTTTTTTTAGTAGAGACGGGGTTTCACTATGTTGACCAGGATGGTCTCGATCTCTCGACCTCGTGATCCACCCGCCTCGGCCTCCCAAAGTGCTGGGATTACAGGCTTGAGCCACCGCGCCTGGCCTAGTGACTCTGAATTTATCTTTGACAAAATGACTGTATTATCAGGCTGAATCTAACTTGGGAAAGACAGGAAGGAGATTTGCAGATGGTGGCAGCAGTGAGTTGGACGGTGAGATCAAGCGCGATTCTTTTCCTTTTGCTTCTCAACGCCTCCCTAACGTAGTTATTATTTTTCTTTTATGATGGACAAACGCATATGTATAGGAATGCTGTATTTGAGGCATCATAAGGAATGAAATTATAGGCCAGGCGCGGTGGCTCACCCTTGTAATCCCAGCACTTTGGGAGGCTGAGGTGGGCAGATCACTTGAGCTCAGGAGTTTGCGCCCAGCGTGGGTGATATGGTGAAACCCGGTCTCTACCCAAAACACAAAAACATTAGGTGGGCATGGTTGTGTGCGCTTGTAGTCCCAGCTACTCAGGAGGCTGAGGTGGGAGGATCGCTTGAGCCTGGGAGGCAGAAGTCGCAGTGAGCAGAGATTGTGCCACTTGCACTCCAGTCTGGGTGACAGAGAGAGACCCCATCTCAAAATAATAATAATAAAAGAAATGAAATTAAATGATAGTAAATTATCACTTTTTAATATAAGAAGTGATCGTTTCCATTATCAGAAAAGGAATTTTTTCCCCTGTAGAAAAAAATCCTACCTGCCATTCCGCCAAAGTTTACCTAGTGCTACAGGGTGAGGTGTTAGTAAGACCGTACTCGGAGGCCTCTCTGTGCCAACTGCCTGCCTTCCTTTCCCTTCCAAAAACCTCAAGTGACTAGTTCAGGGGCCCATCTGGAATAAGGGCATCATTTAACATCACTGACCTGCAGGAACCTCAGCGTTTTCCAGCATGTCCCACACTGTCAATATCCCCCCAGGTTCCTGGACTCCCGTCACAAGCTGGAAAAGTGAGAGGATCGGCAGGGATTAACCAGAGTCCCTGCTGAGGAAAAAATTCCCCAGATGCCGAAAGTGAGGCCGTGTGGCTTGACCAAATACAGCCTGGCTCCATGGTGCCTGTGTCTCAGCGGCTCCGCTGCTAATGAGCTGCCACCTTGGACTTGGGACCAGGAAGAGGTGGGTTGGCTGAAGATGCACCACACAGTGATGTAACAGCAAGATCAAGTCACTCACAGGCCCTGGCAGTCACAGTCATAAATGAGCTAACTGTACACCCAGCCCGGGACACTCCCTTTGGAAACAAAAAAAAAAAGAGCTCTTTATGCAAAAACAACCCTCTGGATGGGATGGGGTGAATATAAATACTTCTTGACTGCCAGTGTGTTTATAACTTTGCAACGAGTCGAAAACTGAGGCTCCAACTCCAGAGAACGCAGCCTCATCACTGCTTTAAACATCTCTCGGCCACCTTTGGCGAGGGAACTGGGCAGTTGCAGACAGTCCCGAAGCTCCCAAGGCACAGGGACTGTGTCTTCCCAGTTGGACTCTCCTTACCCTGGGGAGGCAGTGCAGCCCGCTGCGAGGTGAGTTGCCTTCATTTCTGGGGAAGCGGCTGTTTTGAGAGGGTCTTGTTTCTTCCCGTTTGAGAAGGCTTAGACAATTGTGGGACTTTTCTGCCTACAGAGAGAAGGTGATGGAAAGTCTAGGTAAAGAAATGCCAAGATGAGGTTCAGTCATTTGAACATGGCGTCTCCATCAGATTTCTGTTCTTCAGATACTGGCTGTGGTTGCTGCAAGGAGAAACTTTCTGAAAAGTCCAGAATGGGAGTCTGTGTCTGCTAAGACTTTTCTTTAACATAGATGATTTATCTTATTCAGTCCTTATAATATGCAACCTCCCCACCAATCCTGCTGAGATGGATGTATTCAACCCATTTTATGGATGAAGCAATGAGTTTCAGTTAAATAACTTGATCCAGGACACATAACTGGTAGAGCTAGGATTCCAGGATTTGAACCCGGGTCCAAGGGGCCATAAGCTCTTTTCTTTCCTTTCTTGCTTTCCCTCCCTCCCTCTCTCCCTCCCTCCCTCCTTCTTTCCTTTCTTTTCTTCTTTCTTTCTTTTTCTCCACTCATTCACTCAACAAAGACCTTCGAGTTCTGATATTTATGTCGTCTTGTGACTCAATTTATCTTTGACAAAGTGACTGTATTATCAGGCTGAATCTAACTTGGGAAAGACAGGAAGGAGATTAGCAGGCGGTGGCAGCAGTGAGTTGGACGGTGAGATCAAGCGCGATTCTTTTCCTTTTGCTTCTCAACGCCTCCCTAATGTAGTTATTATTTTTCTTTTATGACGGACAAACGCATATGTATAGGAATGCTGTATCTGAGGCACCATAAGGAATGAAATTAGAGGCCAGGCGCGGTGGCTCACCCTTGTAATCCCAGCACTTTGGGAGGCTGAGGTGGGCAGATCACTTGAGCTCAGGAGTTCTAGACCAGCATCTGTCTTCCCTCCTCCCTTCCTCACTCTCTCTCTTCCTTCCTTCCTTCCTTCCTTCCTTCCTTTCTTCCTTCCTCCTCTCTCTCTTTTTTTTTTTTTTATTTGGAGACAGGGTCTCACTCTGTTGCCCAGGCTGGAGTGCAGTGGCGTGATCACAGCTCACTGCAGCCTTGACTGCCCAGGCTCAAGCGATCCTTCTGTCTCAGCCTCCTGAGTAACTGGGACCACAGGCACAAGACACCGTGCCTGCTTAATTTTTAATTTTTTTTTTTTTTTTTTTTTTTTTTTTTTTTTTTTGAGACGGAGTTTCGCTCTTGTTACCCAGGCTGGAGTGCAATGGCGCGATCTCGGCTCACCGCAACCTCCGCCTCCTGGGTTCAGGCAATTCTCCTGCCTCAGCCTCCTGAGTAGCTGGGATTACAGGCATGTGCCACCATGCCCAGCTAATTTTTTGTATTTTTAGTAGAGACGGGGTTTCACCATGTTGACCAGGATGGTCTCGATCTCTCGACCTCATGATCCACCCGCCTCGGCCTCCCAAAGTGCTGGGATTACAGGCTTGAGCCACCGCGCCCGGCCGATTTTTTAATTTTTTTGTACACAAGGTCTCCCCATGTTGCCCAGTATGAACTCAAACTCTTGGGCTCAAGTGATCCTCCTGCCTCGGCCTCCCAAAGTGCTGCGATTATAGGCATGAATCACTGAGCCTGGCCTAGAATTCTTACATGGACTATATTCACTGCATTGTCTTAGAAAGACAGTTTCTGCGTCTTTGATCTTTCTCTTGTCTGTTTCAAAGGAGATGATCTCAGATTTTTAGAGCTGAGTGCGTTTTTCACAAATAGTTTCTCCCCATGTAATAAAAGATGAGCAAGTGATAATGCTGACTTAGAACAACTGCAAAATCTTTAAAAGAATGGCAGCTACGGCTTGAGTGCTTTTCCCAGTAACAGACCTAAAACTACAGTTGCTAATGAGAGCTGCTGGAAAGCGTCTTTCAGGGTCAGGCAAAGGCACTCCTGTTTCAGTGACCTCCTGGCTCTTCCTCACCCTGCCTGGAGCTGGCGATGAAGCCCAGCTGGGAACAGTGGACCAGCAGGTCCCGCTCAGGAGGCCCATGGGACATGTACGACATGTAGTTTGTCCTTGTTACATGGCAGTGGAGGAGGGGGTCCAGTGTTTTTCCTTTAGACTGTTAGGTGGCTTTACAGAATTAAGTCTGTGTCCGAAGCCTCCCCATTCCAACCCCCAAATAGAGACAGAGGTTGCAAAGCACTGATGAAGGGGCTCATGCTGGCGTTCGTTCAGCGAGACAACCCCATTGAGAAGCCCAATGCTGTAAACTCTTCAACCTTCCCTCACCACTGCTTTCCTTCTTCAGCCCCACAGTGAAGAACGTCTGAGCTCAAATCCAGAGAAGTGACATAAGTGACCTGCTTTGCGAAGCCGCAAAGATGGCCTGTCCTTGGAGGTTTCTGTTCAAAGCCACATTCCGCCAGGATGTAACGACGGAGGGAAAAGACATCAACAACAATGTGGGCAAAGCCCCCTGTGCCACCTCCAGGTGAGTGTTCCCTGGGGGCACCTCTCGCTGTCTCCTTGGGCACCCATGCCATGTCGGCGCCAGTGACTCAGAATTCCTCTCTCTGCTCCTCCTCTCTCACTTGAGATCTGATCTTGTTTCTTCTTGGAAGTCCCTGTTAGAATTCAATGAAGTCGCTGATGATTGGGCGTCTTGCTGTGACTGACGACAGTATGTGGAGGAGGAAGGGACATGGCACGGGGCTGGCCCCGAAGGAGCTTGGAATCTCTGGGGGAAGAATATGAGAAGGAGCTTGACCTGAGAATGGGAGGCAGTAGAGCCTGGTGGTGGGAACCGAAGAGGGGTCTGGGGGTGGGGGATCGGCATCCTGGCCTGCGTCTATTCCAATTCACCTCTCGATAGATGCTTTGAGTATCATCCCAGTGAAGGGTATCAGGATGTTAGACAAACTAGTTCCAAGTCCTATGCTGGTGGCACTGGCTGCCCGGTGCTGCCTCTTGCTGGCTGTGTGACTTGGAGCAAGTTAACCTCTCTGAACCTTAGTGCTGACCTGCGGTATGAGGAGCCCGAGGGGGCACTCCTCACAGTGTGCTGAGGATGAAATGATCTGCAGCACTCAGCACCGTGCCTGCACAGAGCAGGCGCTCAGTCCACATCAGGGTTCATAGCCATCTGAATACCTGCCCTTGCCAGAGCTACACAAGCCACTTTACATACTTTGCATATCAACTGATCTCTGCCCCGGCTCTGTGAACTTTGTGTGATTGACGCTTTTCACATAGGAGGAAATAGAAACGCTGATAGATTTATGACTTTCCCCAGCTTGAATGACCAGTAATTACAGAGTTGGAATTGGAGTCCAGAGTTGGATTCTTCATGTCCCTCCTCCCCAGGACCGTCCCTCCTCCCAGGGCAGAACCAAGAGAATGAGTGAGTCAATGAAGGAGTCAGGGCACAGGCTTGAGGCTTGCTCAGGTGGAAAGACAAGGCAATCTGCAAAAACACAATTGCGTAACTCAAAACAAAGCCCCCATCTGCACAGGGCACCACACAGCCCCACAGCCCCACCACCTCAGAGGGGCCTTTCCCATGGACTACAAAAGGCAGGGCGCCCCCTGGAGGTGTGCGCCATCATGGCCCTGAGTGTATCTGTCAGAGGCGTCAAAAAACTCCAATGGCTAAGAAGATGGGCTTGGGGATGAGCAAGTGGCTTTGCCACTCAGTAGCCCTGTACCTGTCGGCACGTCCCCTAACCTCTGAGCCCCAATTTCCTCCTCTGTAAAAAGAGGGTAGCAATGGTGATTTACTGGATTTGGGATAAGGATTAAACGAGATTTCCCATGCAAGCAACTTAGCACAGTGCCTGACCCGGAGTAAGTGCTCAGCAAATGGTACTGTTGGCATTGCCATCATGAGTGGTGGTGCTGGCAGCTAGGAGGTGGTAGAGCAACATTAAACAGAGTTCCCTCTAGGGGCATCGCAGAAGTCAGGTGGACTCTGTGGCCTTGGAAGTACGGGTAGAATGTAGATGGGTGCAGAGAAGTAGCAAGGACATTCAGGAAGAGGGGTGAGGTGAGCAGAGACTCAGAGGCAGAAATGAGCTGGACCGCACTTGGCCAGGAGTGGACTGGGGGCTGGGATAGGCACAGCCAGGCTAGAGAATGAAGGCTTGAAGGCAGAGTCGGAGATTTGGACTTGTTCTGCCTGGCAGTAGGGAGCCATTGTAGGTCCTTGAGCAGGACAGTCCAGGTGTGGTGTGGCAGGTAAACTGGAGGAGAAGGCTTTGAAACCAGGTAGTCTGGGCTGTGGTAGCCGAGGTGGCTAAGAGAACAAGAGGTGAGAACACAGGGTGTTCTGCTGGCACTTCAGATTCTAAGGGCTGTAGAGGGACAGTGGCTTCACCCCTCCTTCTCTTCGTCTCATCATCGCAGCCCCTGCCAGCTGGCCTCCGCAGCTCCAGCTCCCCACACTGGCTCTGAGCTCTCTCCTGCCAACTGGACTGCTAGCAAGTCATGCCCCTATTCTAGAGCCCTCAGTAGCTCCCCATTGCCTGTGGCCGCATTAAAGCTTCCACAGAGTTCTGTGTGAGCACCCTACCCGAATGGAGAGCCCATCCTACTGGCCCAGCCCAGCCTGCCTCGGCTCCCCAGTGCCTGCGCACAGCACATTCCTCTATCAGCTTATCCAGACACAACCCATTCCCTATTTTTTTTTTCTATTTTTCTTTTTAAAAATTTTAAATGTAATTTTTTATTGAGGCAGAGTCTCAAAAACAGTCTGCGCTGTTGCCCAGACCTCAGTGCAGTGGCTCCAAATCAGCTCACTGCACTGCAACCTCCACCTCCCAGGTTCAAGTGATTCTCCCGCCTCAGCCTCCCAAGTAGCTGGGACTGTAGGCATGTGCCACCATGCCTGGCTAACTTTTGTATTTTTAGTAGAGATGGGGTTTTGCCCTATCGGCCAGGCTGGTCTCGAACTCCTGACCTCAAACGATCCTGCTGCCTTAGCCTCCAAAAGTGTTGGGATTACAGGCATGAGCCACTGCACCTGGGGTTCTCTTTTCTTTCTTCTCTCTCTTTCTCTCCCTCTCTCTTTTTAAAGTTGAGAATCTTATTATGTTGCCCAGGCTGCTCTTGAACTCCTGGGCCCCAGCAATCCACCAGCTGTCTTTCCATATCACCCTGAATCTCTCTCCTCCCAAAACTCTTACGGTGCTGCCTGCAGCCTTTAACACTCATCCCCTACACTCTCTAATAACATTGCTAATTATCCCTGTGTCTTTGGGGACTGACTTGTGTATTGACTTGTGTCTTTGGACCATTCAGGAAACGTGAGGTCAGACCCCAGGGAGGGCCCTGAGCTGCAGTGGACCTGTGGCAAACCAGCTAACTTGAGCATCTTTTCCCCGCTCCTCTTCATGCTGAGGCGGGCTGGTGGAAAGGCTCCAATCAGATAGAAGAGGGGATGAAGAAAAAAATATCACATCAATTTGTTTAACTCTCCCAGCGATCCATGAGTTTTAGTCATCCCATTTTTAAGGGTGAGGACTCTGAAGCCTAGGAAGTTGAAGTAATTTTCGAGATCTCATAGTTAGCAAATGACAGAGCCAGCGTTCAGATCTGAGCAGCCCAGAGGGACCACTGCACGAGGTGGCCACCTTTCGTGTCCTGGGCATGTTCCATTCCATGGACGAGTACATGTGGATGCCCACTGCCTGGACCTGGCTGGGAGTGGAGACATCAGTGAAACCCTCCCGCTCTTCGGCGAATTGTTTGAGCCACTTATTACTTGCATACACGACCGCTAAAAACAGTAATGAGACAGGAACTATTACCCTTGTTTTACAAGATTGAGCAATGTATTGGAGGTCAATACCCGGGAAATGGTGGCGCTAAGGTTTTAATCAAGTCCAAAGTCATAACATCTACACCACCTAGGCTCTCCCGGAGGGCCTATGGTGTGCCGGACTGTTCAAGAGACAGAAAAAAGGCTCAGTTTCTGCTGTCAGGAAGGAAATGGGGAAACCGATGCCTTCCTCACTGGTTTGGGAGGTGTACATGAAGAACTCCATGTTAAAAAATTGGCCGGGCGCGGTGGCTCATGCCTGTAATCCCAGCACTTTGGGAGGCTGAGGCGGGTGGATCATGAGGTCAAGCGATTGAGACCATCCTGGTCAACAAGGTGAAACCCCGTCTCTACTAAAAATACAAAAAATTAGCTGGGCATGGTGGCGCGTGCCTATAATCCCAGCTACTCAGGAGGCTGAGGCAGGAGAATTGCCTGAACCCAGGAGCCGGAGGTTGCAGTGAGCCGAGATCGCGCCATTGCACTCCAGCCTGGGTAACAAGAGCGAAACTCCATCTCAAAAAAAAAAAAAAAAAAAAAAAATTGGAGAAACTTGTCAGGAATAGGTGGGACAGAGTAGACAGGAGGTAGCAGGTGTGGGTGCACTGGCATCATGGTAGAGGCCTCTTCTGGGGTGACTGCCGAGGTGCCTGGCCTGGCTGTAGTGTAGAGAGGAGTCAGGGGAGAAGGCTTTTGGGAGGAGGTGGGACCACCCAGAGAGCAGCATCCATCCCAGTGAGGGGAGTGGGTATTACTGGAAGAGGAAGCAGCCACGCAAAGGGGATTTCATCCCGAAAGCAATGGGAGCTAATGAATATGTTTTGATTTTTAAAAGTAATTTTCTAATCTGTTCAGGTGTCATGAGACCAAGAACCTAAGTGACTGATGATTCTATATCTTTTGTAAACAATTAGATAGTGAGCATGGGGTGTGTGCACGTGTGTGTGTGTGTGTGTGTGTGTGTGTATTTTAGAGACAAAGGCAAATATGGGAGTATCTAGGTGAAGACAGAATTCAGAACCAAGTCGAGCTACGTGTTGCTAGCCGGGCTACAGTTGGCTGGGAATAAATATGCATCCTCTCTCATTCTGCTTTAACTGGGGTTTGGGATTTAATGTGCTTGCACATGGTCAGGAGGGCCCCCTGCACGCTGAAGTCCAGGGCTGCTGCCCCATCTGGGTCTGGATCGTACCATTTATTCCGCTCTGTGAAATACAAAGAGCAACTTACAGGTGGAGCAAAGTCAGGAGGCTCTGCGCAGTTCAGGTAGCAAGGATGAGGGGCCTGCAAGGCACAGGAGCGCACTTACTGTTCCCCCAGCTATGTTCCCACGGAAATCACCCCCAACCCATTGCTTTCTTTAGTTTTTTTCTGGAATCGCAGAGAGCATGCTGTATATAACAAGTGCTATAACACTTCCCGGGACAGCCTTGTGAGGTGGTGTGAGCTCAGGCTGAGCTGTGGTTTGGGGTGGGGGGGGCGCTGTGTGGCCCTGGACAAGATCCTTAACCTCTCTGGCCCCAGCTAATGCCTCAATAAAGTGGAGATGACGACATAGAGCTGCCTTCTTGACCGTATTTAGTAAGGATTGGACGAAATGACAGAAAGGAAATTTGTTCTGTAAACTAGAAAGCACCGCACAATGTGGTAATGATGATAACCTTTATTGAGATTTTTATGGGGAATAAACAAACCCGAGGCCCGACACCACCCCAGGCTCTTAGCCCAGACACGGTCCTGTGCCATCCGAACTCCGCGGCGGATGCCGGCCGCGCGCCCCTGGGTGCTTGGGGCTGGGGATCACCGGGGAAGGCGGGGCGGGGCGGCCCGGCCGGGGACATCGCGCGGTTGAAGAGCCCGGGCCGCTCCTTGGCTCGCCCCGCCCCGGGGCGGTGGCCACGGGGTCTGAGCTATAAAGCGCGGGCTCAGGGAGGCGCGGGGAGCCCGCGGAGCTGCGCCTGAGGAGCCCCGCCATGCGCGAGGGGCTGGGCGCGGCGTGCGAGGCCGCCGGGCCCCGGCTGTGCCGGCTGCTCCGCAGGATCCTCCGGCCGAGGCCGGTCTGCTGCCCGCGCCGAGCCAGGTACCCTGCGGGCTGGGGTCCACCCTGGGATGGAAGCGGTGGGTTCTGAGCCTGGGCGTGGCTCCCAGCCCCTCTCGGAGAAATCGGAGGGCGGGGATGTGCGCCCTGTGGGGTTCCTGAAGGTTTACTGAGACGTTTTCTTCGTTTAGAAAGTGTGGAGGTCGCAGTTGAGGAGCCCTGACCGCCCCGCATGTGTCACGAGAGGCGTCCATGCGGGTTGAGTTGCGCTGCGCATTTCAGCACTTGGGAGTTTTTGAAAGTTTTCAGCACTGGGGTTGAAAGTTGCTACACTCTTTGGATCAAATATGGTTAAGAGAGCAAGGAGGTTCTTCTTTCACCAATGCGATCCATTTCCCAGGGCACCACCCCGTCCCCACCTGTCCCCACCACTACCCTTGATGTAAGGCGAGGTAGGCGGGCGGGGAGGCGTGGGAACCGCAGGGGAATCTGGCCCCCAGGTCAGCCCAGGCAAGCCACAGTCTGCAGCTGTGACCGGCGACTGCCTCGGCTGACCAAGGGCTTATGGAAAGTTCTGGGTCTTTCCATTCCCCACGCCCCCTACCCCTTTTTTTGCAGGGTCTCACTCTGTCGCCCAGGCTGGAGAACAGTGGCGCCATCTTGCCTCACCGCAGCCTCTGCCTCCCGGGCTCAGGTGATCCTCCCACCTCAGCCTTCTGAGTGGCTGGGACTACAAGCGTGCGTCACCACACCGGCAACATTTTTGTGGGTTGGTTTGTTTGTTTGTTGGTAGAGAAAGGGTTTCACCGTGTTGCCCAGGCTGGTCTTGAACTCCTGGGCTCGAGTGATCTGCCCACTTCAGCCTCCCAAAGTGCTGAGATGACAGGCATGAGCCACCGCGCCCGGCTGCCAGTACTCCCTTTGATGGCAGGTCCTTAAGGGTCCTCAGGACCCGGCACAGCTGTGGGTTTAGTCAAATTGCATGAGCGTTTGTGGGGTCGGAAACAGTGTGGTAATTTGAAAAGAAATGTCCAGATCCTGAACGTGCTCACCTGGCATCTGGTCACCCAGGCTCCTAGGAGCCAGCCAGAAGAAATGGTGGGGGAGGGGACTGGGCAAAGCTTGGTGTACTCATTTTTCAAATTTAAAGAATTGCCCAATTATGAAAGGAATTCATGGTTACTGTAAAAAGTTGGAAGATGTGGAAAAGTATAAGAAAAGTTAAATTGCCCATGGTCTTATCACTTAATGCTAGTCACTGCTAACATTTACTAGCATTCCCCCGAGGTGTTTTTCTGTACTTGTACACACACACACACACACACACACACACACACACACACACACACACGGCCAGCATCAGACCATGTATACAGTTTAAGGCATTATTTATATGAGGGCAAAACTAGACACAATCTAACATCCAGCCATGGACGATGGGACCAGGCTAACCATGGCCAATCTACATGATGGATTTTTAGGCAACTTTTAAAAATGATACTTTGTAATAGATGGGGTAAATGATTGTGTTAAGTATACAAAGACATTGCTTCTCAATCTAAACAGAACTGTAGATGTTTCTGGTCTGAAGCTTCTGAAATTTTCCAACCCTACCTCCAGAAGTAAGTGAGAGGAAGCAAGAACTCGGGTGCAGGGTGGTGTGAGGGGAATGGCAAAGGGCAAGGGTGTCAGTTGCCTCTCTGGGGACCCATCCCCCAAACATCTTCCTATTGAAGCAGCCCCCTGATGACTGCTCAGCCGTGGCTTACCTGTTCTGAATGTCCAGATTACCTTATATTGTTGTTTTTTTCTGGCAGACCGTACCAGTCTAGACCAGAGGCGGGGTGTGTTAAAGAAAAAAATTATTTAGTGATACTTGTTTGTTTCTGTTTTTTGTTTTTGAGATGGAGTCTCGCTCTGTTGTCCAGGTTGGAGTACAGTGGCCCGATCTCGGCTCACTGCAACCTCTACCTCCCGGATTCAAGCAATTCTTCTGTCTCAGCCTCCCGAGTAGCTGGGACTACAGGTGCACGCCACCACATCCAGCTAATTTTGTATTTTTTAGAAGAGACAGGGTTTCATCATGTTGGCCAGGCTGCTCTTGAACTTCTGATCTCATGATCCGCCCGCCTCGGACTTCCAAAGTGCTGAGATTACAGGTGTGAGCCACCATGCCCAGCCTCAGTGATACTTGTTAAAGAACAGTATGGAAAACTTTATTTAGGACCATCTCCATAGGTCCAGGAACCTACTGCAGTGGGGTCTTGCAGTGGAGAAGTGACAGTAGGGACAAGTGGGAACTTCCAGCCAAGTACCAGGGCAGGGCCTGTGGATGAAAAATTGCCAAGAAAAACTTCAGGCATGGGGGGACTCTGCCTCAACCAATCTAACAGGATTCTTGCTTGGGACAGGCTAAAGTGATCAGATACCACCTGGCGGATGATGGAGGATGAAGACTTTGATCAGATAGGGAGGGTGACCAGCTATCGAGGATGGAGGGCTCTCGTTAAATTGATTTAGCAGGAATTCTTTTGCTAAAACTGCATTTTTACAAGGAAATGCACAGATGGGCTCAGCAGAAGATTCTGAAGTCTGAGTAAAGTTTGGCCAAGCAAAGGGTCTTTGCCAGGTTTCAATCGTTGGTCGCATGGAAGGCCCTTTACAGGGTTGCGGCCTTGATTCAGATATAGGTTGCTTTCTGAGACTTACATCCTCTTTTAAGACAGTATCTCTTTATAGTTATTAATTATTTACTGCTACTATATAATGTATATAATTCTAGTGGTAACTTTTTTTATAGTGCTCATTTTTTCCAATAATAAAAGCAATACCTGGTCATTTATCCCATTTCAACATCACAGATATGTATGAAGCAGGAAATGAGAGACCCCTGCAATAGTTTCTAAGCCCCTCTCCCTCTGATGCACAGGCATGCACACCCCAGAAAATACTGCCAAGAACATGGAACACAATACACTTTCAAACCGTTTCATTCTCATCGGGAGGCATGTGTGAGTGGTGACTATTCAATTTGCTAGTATGAACCTGAAATTCCAAACCAGAACCAACAGTTTCTGACCAGCTTCAGAGTACTGAATGTTTATTTTTTGTTTTTTATTTTTGAGTTGGAATCTTGCTCTGTCACCCAGGCTGGAGTACGGTGGCATGATCTTGGCTCACTGCGACCTCTGCCTCCCAGGTTCAAGCGATTCTCCTGCCTCAGCCTCCCAAGTAGCTGGGATTACAGGCACCTGCCACCACACCCAGCTAAATTTTGTATTTTTAGTAGAGATGGGGTTTCACTATCTTGGCCAGGCTAGTCTTGAACTCTTGACCTTGTCATCTGCCTGCCTCGGCCTCCCAAAGTGCTGGGATTACAGGCATGAGCCACCACATCGGGCCTCAGAATGCTGAATTTTTAGGTAATGTTTCATTAAAACAATTAAGTAATGTCTAATTTAATTTTTAACTCATTTTTAATTTAATGCTAATTTTTACAATACTTATTTTTACCTTGGTGAAGCTGATTTGACTCTTAGATTTGCTTTAAAATAATAGGGAGGGTGCAGGGCAGGTATAGTGGAAACAAGATCAGCCATGAATTGATCACTGTTGAATTGGATTAAATCTGGGTGAAGGGCCCATGGAAGTTCATTAGACTATTCTCTCTTCTTTTGTACACTTAACATTTTCCATAAAACAAGTGTAGAATAAGTAAATAAACCAAGATAAATCAAATGTTTTTTTATTTTATTTTATTTTATTTTATTTTATTTTATTTTATTTTATTTTATTTTATTGCATTTTAGGTTTCGGGGTACATGTGATGAACATGCAAGATTGTTGCGTAGGTACACACATGGCAGTGTGGTTTGCTGCCTTCCGTCCCCTCGCCTGTATCTGTCATTTCTCCCCATGCTATCTCTTCCCACTTCCCCACCCCCCGCCCCTCCCCCATTTCCCCCCAACGGACCCCAGTGTGTAGTGCTCCCCTCCCTGTGTCCATGTGTTCTCATTGTTCAGCAAAATCAAATGTTTTAAATTTAAAAAGCGTACATTATGAAAAACCAGTGGCTTAGGCTGGGCTAGGTGGCTCCCGCTTGCAATCCCAGCCCTTTGAGAGGCCGAGGTGGGAGGATCCACTTGAGGCCAGGAGTTCAAGGCCAGCCTGGGCAGCATGGTGAAACCCCATCTCTACCCAAAATACAGAAATTAGCCAGGCATGGTGGTGTGCGCCTGGAGTCCCAGCTACTCAGGAGGCTGAGGTGGGAGGTTTACTTGAACCTGAGAGGTGGAGGTTGCAAACAGCTGTGATCATGCCACTGTGCTCCCATCTGGATGACAGAGCAAGACTCTGTTTCAAAAAATAGGAAAAAAATAATAATAAATAAAACCAAGTGGCTGCTACACAGTGCTGCTAGTCCAAGAGGCAGAGCTGTTGGCCGTTCTCTTACCCAGCCCCTGTGCCACGTTGTACTTGGCTTCCCAGAGAGCAAAGGAGCATTTTCTGGATTCTCTATGGGCTCTGTTTGGGCCAGTAGCTTTGGCTCAGCTCTGCTCATGCCCTTTTGGCTCTGTGAGAGGAAGAAGAGAAGAGGAAGAGGGAAGGTGGGATTGGGGGCAGTTGGTCAGACTGACCATGAACAACTCCCTCCCTTCCTCTGGACTCAGTTTCCCCATTTGTCAAATGAGGGGACTGGTGGAGAGAACTCCAAGATCCCCTCCACCCTCGGATACCCCATCTCATGGTAGCTGTTTCCTTTCACAGTCCGGTGGCACAGGATGACCCCCTGCGTCACAGCCTCGGCAAGCCCCAGAAGGAGTCCTCACAGCCCTTGGTGGAGACAGGAAAGGTCAGTGAGTCACACGAGTATGGGAAGCCCCTTCCTCCCTGGCCCAGGCAGATGCAGACAGAGAAGCTTGTTGGAGGCTGGGCTAGAGCGGGCAGGAAGCCAGGGTCTCGATGGAGGGTGGAGAGTCCCAGACCTGGGGTGTTGTGGGGAACAGGTGGGAATGAGGAAGGGTTTGGGGAGGCTGGGACAACCCCGGTGGTCGGGAGTGGTGGCCCTCAAGGTGCACTGGCACCTAGCTTCTATCCCATGGGTTCCTTCCCATTCTGGAGGTGGGCAGAGAAACAGATAGGAGAGGGAGAGAAGGTGGCTTTATGTCCTTACGTGCTTCCAGGGAAGGAAGGCAGTGGTGCCTTTCTGTTCTCAGTGGTATCGGCTCTGACAGTCATCATCCTCACCTCCAACCTAGCCCCTCCTCCCGCAGTTCCTCTGAAGAAGCATTTGGCAGGGCCGTGGGTGAGGAGAGGAGCCTGGCCAGTGGCCCAGGCACCTGGAGCTCTTAGCAGGCACTGGCCCAGGTGGCCCAGGAGCTGGAAACAGAGGAGGGATGTTCCCGCCCTGCCCTTTGTGGCCACCCACAGATCCTCCCCCACTCCAAGACAAGGCAGGACCTGGGGTCTGGGAGAGACCTGGGAGAAAATCCTGCTTTTTTCCCCTCACAGAAGTCTCCACAATCCCTGGTCAAGCTGGATGCAACCCCATCGTCCTGCCCACGGCACGTGAGGATCAAAAACTGGGGTAACGGGATGACTTTCCAAGACACACTTCACCACAAGGCCAAAGGGGTAAGTCTGGGGCTTCAGGGAGAACCACCTTTGTCCCAAGCTGGTGAAGCTGCCTGGGCTTTGTGGATCAAACAGGTGTCCCCCTGGGCAAACCAAACAATCATCTGCTTGGGCAAAGGGGTCTGGGAACAGTGACATTCCCCACAGATGACAGTAGGAAGTAAGGGATGCAACTCCCTGTTAACCACCCTAGTAGATAATGGATAATCCAGAAGGTCAAGTTAATGATTGCAGAAACAAATTCCTGTCTTTGTCAGACAGATTTCAGGACACTGTCAGGGAGAATTTTCTCTCAGAACGGCTTAGTGCTGGACTGTATTACATCAGGAGGTCGAGAGCTTCCTGTCACTGAAAAGAATTAAGTGCAATTTGATAGATTGCATAGGGATTCAAGTATCCAGTGAGTGGTTGGATTAAATGTCTTTTAAGGCTTCTTTCTGTCATCTAAGGTTTTTATTCTAATTTCAGGATACATTCTATGGTTGTAAAGTAGGAAAGATTGACAATTTCAAGACCATGAAAGCAAAATGATTTCCCACATGCCCCGAAAACCACCACAGTTAACATGCGGGTGTACTTCATTCCCGTGTGTGTGTGTGTGTGTGTGTGTGTGTGTGTGTGTGTATGTGTGTGTGTGTGTGTCCCATCCTATGTCTCATGTCAGTTTGTTCTGGTCAAGTGCCAATACCTGGTTCCCATAGGAGCCACAATGGATTGACTTTGCTCCGGATGTGGGGCTGGCTGGGGAGCAGGGCAAGAGACTGAACCCAGAGTAAGGGGACAAACCTGACTCACACCCACTGGGGTTCAGCCAGTGAATGAAAGGAGATCTAGGTGGGAGAAAGCCAGGTGGACTCCAAGGAGGAGGTGTCACAGGGGTGGAGAGGAGGTGCAGGGAGCTGGGGCAGCCAGGGAGGAGCCAGGTGGCCAGGAGAGCTGGCCCCAGAGGAGGGTGGCAGGAGGCCAAATGGCCCACCCTCACCACCTGCCCCTCTCTTTCCAGATTTTGACTTGCAGGTCTAAATCTTGCCTGGGGTCTATTATGACTCCCAAAAGTTTGACCAGAGGACCCAGGGACAAGCCTACCCATCCAGACGAGCTTCTACCTCAAGCTATCGAATTTGTCAACCAATATTACAGCTCCTTCAAAGAGTAAGGCTTCGTCCTGCAGGGCCGCTGCCCCCGGCCTTCCCGCTGCTCTCCTGTCTCCACCCCTTGCCCTCTGATCCTAGCTAGATCCCTTTCCCTCCCAGATTTGCGCTGTTAAATCACTACGGTTTTGCAGGGCGAGAATCCTAGTTTTCTAGGGGACAAGACTCTGGATCAGGGTCTTATAATTGTGGGATAAATTTATGCACAGTGACACTGGTGAAAAGTGACTGAATTTAAATCCTGGCTCACACATTAACCACTGCAGAGTCCTTGGGAAATCGATTTACCCTCTCTGTGTCTCGATGTCCTCGTCATATGAATGGCAAAAACCGCAGCTACTTTTGCACCAACCTCATATAAAATGGGGAGAACCATAGAAGGCGGCTCATGGGATTTTTATGAGGATTCAGTAAGTCCAGAACAGCATCCTGGCACACAGAGACCTTGATTATGAATTAATATGGACCCTTTAATTATGAAATTTTGGCTGGGTGTGGTGGCTCACATCTGGAATCCCAGCACTTTGGGAGGCTGAGGCAGGAGAATTGAATGAACCCGGGAGGCGGAGGTTGCCAATGAGCTGAGATTGTGCCACTGCACTCAGCCCTGGCGACAGTGTGAGACTCCATCTCAAAAAAAAAAAAAAAAGTGAAATGTTTGAGACAGAAAGGCTCTCTGAGACCACCTAGTCAGGCCCCTACTCCTACCGGTGTGAACCCAGAAGCTGGTGACTTACCCGAAGTCACAGCATTCCAGCTGGAAGCCAGGCCAGCTGACTAGGAGAGGGCAGGCCATTGCTCTTTGCCCTGACCCTGGTGGGGGTCTACATGCCTGGAGTTTTCTTTTTTTGCTACCCAATGAGGCTTCCCTGGGGCCATGCTAGACAGCCTTCATTTCTGCTGTCCATCAGTCATTCGGTTGACAGACACACATCAAACACTGGGTATGTCCCGGCCTTGTGTCAGACACTGGAATACAAAGATTTTTACTTATCATTTGCCAATTTTATTGCCAACGTACACAGTTTAATCATTCAAAGAGAGGTTGTATAGCATTGTGGCCTTCCTGGGTTCAAATCCTAGCTGTGCCTCTCACAAGCTGAGTAACCTGAGCAAGTTACTTTGTCTCTCTGTGCCTTGATTTTCCTACCTGAACATGGTGATGAGAATAGGACCCACCTTGCCGGAGGTGGGTGATTTGCAGGAGTTTATAAAGCTGAAAGGAGTTAAAGCCTAGAAAGAGCTAGGAACGATGCCTGGCCCTTAGCAAGCAGGACGTAAATATTAGTTGTTATGTTTTTAGAACACTGTGTTGTCCACATAAAATATATGGCTATATAATTCAGGCCCCTTTAAAACTCTAAGATAAAAATGCACAAAGAGATTGTAAGAAAGAATGTCTGAAGAAAATGGATTGTTTTCTAGGCGGGGGCGGGGGCCGTGGCTCTGGGGACAGAGCCTCACACAGCACCTCATCCCATGAAGTGGGCCATGGACATGTACCTGGGACCCCCTGGCGGAATGACTGGCTTCTGGTGGTACCACCTCCATTTTTCTTTTCTTTTTCTTTTCTTTTCTTTCTTTTTTTTTTTTTTTTTAACACCTAGACCATTTCTCAGGATTCTTTTCTTCTTTTTTTCTTTTTGAGACGGGGTCTTGCTCTGTCTCCCAGGCTGGAGTGCAGTGGCACAATCTCTGCTCACTGCAGCCTCAATCTCCTGGATCTAGTGATCCTCCCACCTCAGCTTCCTGAGGAGCTGGGACCACAGGTATGCACCACAATGCCCAGCTAACTTTTTAAATTTTTAATTGCGACAGGGTCTTACTATGTTGCTCAGGCTGGTCTCAAACTCCTGAGCTCAAGCGATCCTCCCGCCTCAGCCTCCCAAAGTGCTGGGATTTCGGGCATGTGCCACTGTGTCTGGCCCACCTCCAGCTTTCTACAACCCTAGAATGTCTGAGCTGGGAGGGACCTTGAGTCTTCAGAAGAGGCTCTGATCTTCCAGTGTCAGTGGTCCTCAATCCTGGCTGCACAGAAGACTCACCTGGAGGGCCTGCAGAATTCTGATGCCGGGGTCCCTTGAGCGGAATCTGGGGAGGTGAGGATGAGGCGGACATTTGTGTTCTTCAAAAGCTCCCAGGCGATTCTTCTGTGCATCCTGGATTGAGCACCCTGTGAGGGGCTGCCTGCTTTGTGACTACAAACTTCACCATCCTTGGCCCTTCAGCTCAGTTAATTAATGAGCCTTTCGGGGTCCAGGGATTTTTCTGGATGGGTTTCTTCAGTCCACAGTGGTTACGTTATTTATGTATTTATTTCTTTAGCACAAAGCACGTGTGCACCACAACTCTGTGAGACTGGTATTATTATCCTCATCTTACAGACAAGGCAAGTCCACAGAGGAGATGTACCTTGCTCAAAGTCACACCCTCTGAAGCCCCACAGTGGGGATTTGAACCCAGGCAGCTGGTGCCCAAGCCCTTGCTCTTCCCGTCAATGCTCTAGTACCTGGCGTGTGGCCTCGCAGTTCCCAACTCTATTCCGGACCCGGGAGGCCTCACTGTTGTCTGGAAGGCAATCGGGCAGGTGTTCAGAAATCCAGGGGGTGACAGGGCCAGGCTTGGTGGTGCTAGAACCCATATGCTTCTCACAGAGTAAAGCTGCATTTCTCCAAGTCACAAGTACATACCTCGAACCCCTGCTCCCCGCGACCAAGAGATCCTGGGGCTGTGGACAGGGAGTGGCAGCCTCGTCTCACAAGGACCATGGCAGCCTAAGACATGACCAGCTGAGCGGGTTCAGTGGCCTTTTGTAGCTGAAGAATCTTAGTATATTTAGAGATTGTGACTTGCTGAATGTAACATTGAAATCTGTTCACTGACGATGAAAGCCACTCCTTTTTTCAGAGCTCATAGACAGCATTTCTAATGCCTTAGAAACATAACTATATGAAAATGGTCATCACATCTGAAACTCTGAAGAAATTGGATGTGAATGTAAAAAATAATCCTTTCCTGCCTATGCATGTGCTGACCACCATGTGTGTGGGCAGCGTGGGTGTTATGGTGACCATTACTGTTTTCATGCTCGGGTGTAGAGGGGAGAATATTGCTGGAAGCTTTGTTTGGGAAGGGAGGTCTCCTGGTGGTGGAGCAGTCCCAGCCTCACCCAGCAGCTCCTTAGAGCAGCGATGTCCTTGGGGGTAAATATCATCGAATGTTTTGTCTTTGCGCTTTTTTTTCCTCTAATCAAGGAAAAGTTGTCGAGACACTCTTCATCCACAGAAAGGCCATTTTGTTTAGAGTTACCCACTGTCCTTAATCAGGAGTTCATTCTTTAAATAGCTTTGTTGTGTTTCAAAAGGCTTTGGTGCTGATTGAAAATCTCAAGGTTGTTGTTGTTTGTGGTGTGTGTGTGTGTGTGTGTATGTGTGTGTGTGTGTTTCAAAGCCTTTCTGACTGAGTCCCTCTCTTTGGGATATTTTTGAAGTCTGGGAGGGGAGGAAAGAAGCGAGTTTAGAACTGCAGCTGGAATGACTGAGCGAGCAGCTCTGAGGCTGAGGAACAGCACGGTTTCGAGAGACTCTGACGTCGGACCACACCACGTGCAGCTCCTTTCTGGGCAGGCCCTGGGACCTTGCAGGCTAAGCTCCCACAGCCCAGTCCTGGCCTGACCAGGCTCCTGAGAAAGGGTGGGCAGACCCTCAGCATCCCTGGGCTTACAGTCCCCGCTAGGGTGGAAGGTGGAAGGTCACATTGCCAGCAGTTAAGAACCTGGGCTTGGCATCAGGGCAACCTGGGTCTGAATCCCGACTTTGCTCTTTCCTGTGCTTATATTCCCGGGCCTGGTACTTAACTTCCTAGACCTCTTAGACTCTTGGCTATAAAACAGATGCAAGGCCAGGTGCAGTGGCTCATGCCTGTAAACCCAGCACTTTGGGAGGCCAAGGTGGGTGGATTGCCTGAGCTCAGGAGTTTGAGACCAGCCTGGGCAACACAGTGAAACCCCATCTCTACTAAAAAATACAAAATATTAGCCAGGTATGGTGGTGTATGTGTGTAGTCCCAGCTACTCAGGAGGCTGAGGCAGGAGAATTGCTTGAATCTGGGAGGCGGAGGTTGCAGTGAGCCGAGACTGTGCTACTGCACTCCAGCCTAGGTGACAGTGGGACACTCTGTCTCAAAAAAAAAAAAAAAAAAAAAAAAAAAAAAAAAAAAAAAAAAGATGCAAAAATACCTCCTTCCCAGACTCAGTGAGACCCTTCCTGTGAGTTGCTTCACCCAGTGCCTGGCTCACGCGGGTACCAAGTACACCGGAGCTGCCTCAGAGTGACTGGCTCGTCATCTCTCAGCCATGGCAAGGCAGGAGGGCATTCTCCTGACCAATGGAGAGGCGGGATGTTGCTAGGGCTAGATGGAACACTCCTCCGAGGCTCGTTAAGTGTCTGAAAAGGATTGCACCCCTTACTGAGATGAAACTGATTAAGGAAAAAAGCACCTGAAAAGCAGCAGTGTTCGAGTGGGCTCAGCACCCGCTAAGCAATCTTTGCAGGACTCTGTAAAAATGAAAATGTGGGCTCCTTAGTTTAAGACGATGAAGAATTTCAAGATGGGGACAAGAGCATGAGGGATGGGCACTTCTAGGCTGGGTGTGGGGTCCCCAAAGCCAGCCCTGGAGGGAGCTGTCTCTGGTGAGAGGCATCTTGCCCTTCTGATGTCCTATTTCAGTTCCTGCTTCTGTGGATTGAATTAACCCCCATGTAAGGCCATCTCATTGTTGATCTTCCTGCTGTCTTCCTGTCCCCCAGGGCAAAAATAGAGGAACATCTGGCCAGGGTGGAAGCAGTAACAAAGGAGATAGAAACAACAGGAACCTACCAACTGACGGGAGATGAGCTCATCTTCGCCACCAAGCAGGCCTGGCGCAATGCCCCGCGCTGCATCGGGAGGATCCAGTGGTCCAACCTGCAGGTGAACTTCCTGACACCCAAGCGGGAGAGAGCTGGAGGTGGCCAGGCCCTCAGCAGATGGCTTGGAGCAGCCACACACAGCTGTGCCCAGGCCTCCCAGGACCGAAGCCACGGCCCGGGTCCTCCCTCACCTTCCTGAATGTTGCGATGGGGGCCCTAGGGTCCTCCTCTAGAAGCCTCGAATCCTGTTTCAGCACCAGGGTCTCTAGCTGCCCGTTCTCTATTGTGTTAAATCTGGGAGACTAAACGCCATCAACAAACTAAACCACCGCCTTGTTTTTGTTACTCTTGAGGCCGTGGTGCTGCAAGAGATGTTGTTTTCTTCGGATGTTTGAACTCTTGGCTCCAAGAGAATGTTTATTTAGCCTAGCGTCCTAGGCCATTTTGTTGGGGAATCGTTTGTTGCAGGATAGTATCAAAAGCACTTGGACAGAGAAATTGATGAGAACTGCCAGTGAAACCGACTCTGGCTGTGTAATACCTGCTGCTGTGGCAAAGGACCTAGCCTGGGGCTGTGGGAATCCTGGTGCTGTCATGTCAGGTTTTCTTGGAATTCTGGCTTTGCTGGAGTCTTCTGAGGGGGATTGCCTGTGCTCCCCCAGAGGGCAGCCATGAGATGAGAGTGGTGGGTACGGATGGGAGGATGCACTCTCGTGTGTGGTGTTGAGTGGGTTTTGAGTGTTTCGGCTGCTCCACTGGTTCCCAGTGGCTTCTGAGCAGCCTCAAAGCCTCTGTCTGCCCAGTCTTTGATGGGCATGGTTTGGGTGGGCTGTTGCAGGTCTTCGACGCCCGCAGCTGTTCCACCGCCCGGGAGATGTTTGAACACATCTGTAGACACCTGCGTTACTCCACCAACAATGGCAACATCAGGTCGGTGCACCTTTCCCAGGGCTGTGGAGGGGCTCGCCGTACTTGAGACTCTCCGCCAAAAGACGACTGGGTCTAGGGGAGACATCTCCAGCTCCAGGAGAAACCAGGGACAAAGAAACAAGAGAAAGACTCTGGCTTCTTCAGGGACCTCCAGTAGTGAGCCCAGCCCCTGTGAGCTCAGCTCCCATCCGCAGCCCATGCCCTTGTTTTCCTTCTGACCTGGAGCCGTTTGGAGGGGATGGAGGTTCTTTGAGAAGTAACTGCTTCACTATTCAGGGTTGGGGCTCCCCATTTTTAGAAGGGATAGGAGGTAACCTTCCTCTCCCAACCAAAGAGATCAAAGCTAATAGGACTGAACAGCCCATTCAGTCATTCATTAATCTTTTTGTTCAGCAAACACTCAATGCCCACCTAATGCAACCCCACACTGGACTAGGCTGAGGGAGCAGGGGGAAGAGGGGGCATGGGGTGTAGAAGCAGAGTGACTAGGACCCTAAGATGCTGTTCCAGCTCCCGTGAACCTATGACCTGCACTAGGCAAGCATCCAGCTAACTCGACTGCAAGGAGGGAGACATGAAGCAAGCGAAAGATTGCGGGAGGGCGGCTAACCCTGCCTGGCGATGGGAAGGCCCCCTTGACGGGGGAGGGCAGGAGGAGAGGGCGGGGCAGGAGGCCAGCTCAGTCAGCTCAGGATCCGTGTACGGTGGAGGGGGAGGTAGGGCCAGTGCAGGGTGATTGGGCCGCCTCCAGGGCCAGGTGGTAAACAGCACTGTTCCTGTCCCTGGAAGGTCGGCCATCACCGTGTTCCCCCAGCGGAGCGATGGCAAGCACGACTTCCGGGTGTGGAACGCTCAGCTCATCCGCTATGCGGGCTACCAGATGCCCGATGGCAGCATCAGAGGGGACCCTGCCAACGTGGAATTCACTCAGGTACCTGGCCCAGCCTCGGCCCCCAGCCCTTGGGGTAGGGAGCCCCGTGGCGAGCGAGTGACAGAATGGAGCCCAGAGGAGACACAGTGCCCAGGCTTGCAGACTCACGGGGCCTGTCTTGTTCCCCAGCTGTGCATCGACCTGGGCTGGAAGCCCAAGTACGGCCGCTTCGATGTAGTGCCCCTGGTCCTGCAGGCCAACGGCCGTGACCCTGAGCTCTTTGAAATCCCACCTGACCTTGTGCTTGAGGTGGCCATGGAACATCCCAAGTAAGAGGGCTGAGGGTGCTGGGGACAGGGCTGAGGGTGCTGGGGGTGGGGGTGAGGGTGCTGGAGGTGGGGCTGAGGGTGCTGGGGGTGGGGGTGAGGGTGCTGGAGGTGGGGCTGAGGGTGCTGGGGGTGGGGGTTGAGGGTGCTGGAGGTGGGGGTGAGAGTGCTGGAGGTGGGGTTGAGGGTGCTGGAGGTGGGGCTGAGGGTGCTGGGGGCAGAGGCTGAGGGTGCTGGGGAAGGGGTGAGGGTTCCGGGGGCAGGGGCTGAGCGTGCTGGGGGTGGGGGTGAGGGTACTGGGGTGGGGACAAGTCCACACACAGTCCTTCTCTGACCCTAAGTGAGGCTCCACCCCCAGCCCCCAGCCCCCAGCCCCCAGCCCCCAGCCCCCTCCCCGTACCTCCCCTAAAGCCCAGCCAGCACTGGGCAACACTCAGGGGGCTGGCTTTTAAGGACTCGTTTGTCACTGTTAAATTCTGTAGCAATTCTGCATGGGCATCTTGGACCCCAGGCTTAGGCGAATGTGTTGCTTCTGGGGGGAAGCAGAGGCGTAGGCGGTTGGGGCCCTAGGAACTTGGGAAGTGGAGCAGCCCAGGCCTCTTCTGCCCCCCTGCCAATGCTCTTAGCGGTCTCTCCCCTGGCTGTGGGGACATACAGGGCTCCAGTGACTTCAAGAGCCCCACCGGGCCCGCCCCTGCTTTAGGCAGTTCTCCTAATTGCAAAAATACCTCTGCGTATTGAGAGTCACTGTCTACAGGCATTGGGCTGGGCTCTTCTTCCTGGCCCTTGGATGAACCGAGTTCGGTTCCAGCTCACAGCCTTTGCACTCGCCATTTCTTCTGCCTGACATGACCTTTCCTCGGAATTTTTCAAAGCTCATGTCTTCTTATCAAAGTGTATTTCCTATAATGTCACCTTCTCTGAGAAGGCTCTCTGACCGCTCAAGGTAGAGGAGGCCCCCTTACCCTCAGTCTCGCACGTTATCTTGTTTTTATTTCTTATGCATTTGTTTACCTGTTTATAATCTAGAGTCTAGACATTACACTACAAGCTCCTTGAGAGTAGAGCTCTTTTCTTTACCAATATATACCCAACAGCCAGCAGGATGCCTGGCACATAGTAGGTGCTCAGTTATAAATAGTTGCAGAATACATGAATATGCAAATGAGTGATATTACCAGCTTTATAATAATGTCGTGAATTTGTTGCTATGGTTTCTCTTCTGATGATGGGGATGCCGAGGCTCAGAGAGGCTAAAAATCATCCCAAGGTCACACTGCTAGTCAGTGGTGAGGCAAAACTTGAACCCCAGCTTTCTGACACTGGAGTCCTTAATTGCTCTGTTGTATTGCATTTTCAGCATTTATCACAGAGCCTGACACATACTTGATGCTTAACATATATTTGCATGAATGAATGAATGAATGCATAATTTAGTAAATGGCACCTAGTGTGTCCAATACATCTCTCTGGCTAGGATGAGAATCAACTCTTGAAAAGGAGTTTTCTTGGTTAACTCTTTCTCTGAAGCTTTTTTCTTGGTGGGCAGGTGGTGGGGACAGTGGGAGGGCAAAAGTGCAGCCCCCACGACCGGACGTGATGGTTCACACCTGTAATTCCAGCATTTTAGGAGGCTGAGGCAGGAGGATTGCTTGAGGCCAGTAGTTCGAGACCAGCCCAGGCAACATAGTGAGATTTTGTCTCTACAAAAAAAAAAAAAAAAAAAAAGAAGAGAAAAGAAAAAATTAGCTGAGCCAGGTGGCACATGCCTGCAGTTCCAGCTACTTGGGAGGCTGGGGCAGGAGGATCGCTTAAGTCCAGAAGCTAAAGGCTGCAGTGAGTTATGATGTGCCACTGCACTGCAGCATGAGCAACAGAGCAAGACCAAGTCTCAAAAAAAAAAAAAGAAGTTAAATGTTTCTGCCTTTCCCCCAGGTACGAGTGGTTTCGGGAGCTGAAGCTAAAGTGGTATGCCCTGCCTGCAGTGGCCAACATGCTACTCGAGGTGGGCGGCCTGGAGTTCCCGGGATGCCCCTTCAATGGCTGGTACATGGGCACAGAGATCGGAGTCCGGGACTTCTGTGACGTCCAGCGCTACAACATCCTGGAGGTAACACAGGCAGCCCAGCTGGCCAGCTGGAGGTGTGGGCCTGGGGGTGGCTCCGAGTCTGACTCTCCCACATCACTCTGCCTCTGTAGGAAGTGGGCAGCAGAATGGGCTTGGAAACACACAAGCTGGCTTCGCTCTGGAAAGACCAGGCTGTCGTTGAGATCAACATTGCTGTGCTCCATAGTTTCCAGGTACGGCTGGAGTTTTGCGAGTCTGAAGATTTTTTGGTTAGAAGGTCATCTGATCCAGAGACTTGTGTGATGCTTGATTTCCCCTCCAGCATCAGTCATTCGTGCATGCCTGCATCAGACAAGTGTGGAAGACCCAGTTAGTGCCAGGCACGGTGCTGGGATACAGAGATAAGGCAGCCGGCTTGCTCACTCTAGACGTCTAGCTACAAGCAGCTCCTCACCTCCCAAGACTGTTCAGTCCCTGCCCTTGAGCACCGAATCCCGTCCTCTCTCAATCGCGTGGGGACTTTACTCCTGAAAATTTCCCTCTTCTCCCTCCGTATCATCAGTGTCTTTCTCTCTGCTGAGTCATTCCCAGCAGTGCACAGACAGGCTCTCCTAGCCCCATCTCAAAGCAATAAATGAATAGCTAACCACATAACTCCTCCCAAACCTCAGGCTTCCTCCAGCCACTGCTCCACTTTTCTGCTCCTTTCTACAGCAAAACTGTGAGGAGATCTCACTGCGCTTCCTCATCCACCCACTGCTCCAGTCTGGCTTTCGCTCCCTGCCACTTCTCTGGTCATGCTGGAATCCTTGCTGTTTTTTCCACCACAGGGAAAATCATCCCCTGGTGGCTGCCCCTTCCCTTCACGCAGGTCACGCAGGTCTCACCTCCTTAAAGAAGCCCTCCCTGACCATGGCATGTAAAATGACACCCTCACCCCACTGCCAACCTGTCTCTCTGTGTTAGTCCTTTAACCATTTTATTTTTCTTCATCAGACTTCATCATACAGATCCTGGCATTATATAGGACATTGACTTTCTTTTTTCTTTTCTTTCTTTTTTTTGTTTTTGTTTTTTGTTTTTGTTTTTTTTGAGACGAAGTTTCGCTCTTGTTACCCAGGCTGGAGTGCAATGGCGCGATCTCGGCTCACCGCAACCTCCGCCTCCTGGGTTCAGGCAATTCTCCTGTCTCAGCCTCCTGAGTAGCTGGGATTACAGGCACGCACCACCACGCCCAGCTGATTTTTTGTATTTTTAGTAGAGACGGGGTTTCATCATGTTGACCAGGATGGTCTCGATCTCTTGACCTCGTGATCCACCCGCCTCGGCCTCCCAAAGTGCTGGGATTACAGGCTTCAGCCACCATGCCCGGCCTCTTTTTTTTTGTTGTTTGTTTTTGAGATGTCATCTCACTTGGTCACCCAGGCTGGAGTGCAGTGGTGTGATCACTGTGGCCTTCACCTCCCAGGCCCAAGTGATCCTCCCACCTTAGCCTGCTGAGTAGCTGGGACTACAGGTGCACACCACGCTTGCCTAATCTGTGTATTTTTTATTGAGATGGGGTTTTTCCGTGTTGACCAGGTTGGTCCTGAACTCCTGGCCTCAAATGATCCTCCTGCCTCAGCCTCCCAAAGCGCTGGGATTACAGGCATGAGCCAGTGCGCCGGGCCGGCTTGCTTTCTTTATCATTTTGTTTCCCCCACTAGAACGTAAGCTCTGTGGGGCAGGGACCTTGTCTCTCTGTTCACTGCTGCACCTCTAGCCTAGAAGAGTGTCTGGCACACAGTAGGTGTTAAAATAATATGTCTTGGAAGAATGAATGATGAGAGCCACATCCACGTTCTGGCTGGCACAGACTGGGTCTTCAGTCCTTGTCCGATGCCTGCATGAACAAGGGATGCTGGGAGGGACTGATGAGCTGTGGCTCATCTTGCTTGCTGTGCGAGAGTGATGACGGTCTCTACCTCCTCTTAAGCCCACACACACCTGGTGGGCTCCTGTGTGGATCTGAGTCCTCTGGCCCATCCATCCGCTGCTTTTACTCATATGAACACTTCCCTTCCCTGTGAGAAGGAAGCCTGGGATGCTACATCCTAGAAGATACTACTTCAGAAGCCACGGCCATTGCCATGAAGCTGAGAGACGCCCTGGAGACCCCACCACTGGGCAGTCATTCATTCATTCAGCAATGTTTTATGCAGCATTTGCTTGGTGCCGGGTACTAGGCTGGGCCAAGGATGAGTGGTGAGCAGACTACAGATAAGCACACACCGTTCCCCACAGCTGGATCACCCTGTAGCAGATCACGCCTGTGCTTGATGGGGGAGGGGAAGATGGAACAGGAAGAGCCCCCAGGTGTCTCGGGAAGGGCGGGCCTCACCCCACACATCCTGACTCCTGGGGACTCCCAGTACCAGCCCTGACGCTGGCAGGATGTGGATGCATCCCAAAAAATCCGTGAGCCTCAGCTGTCTCCTGACCGTGGCTGACCATGTCCTTCCACTGCCTGAGCGTCTCCAGGACTTCCTCACCACCCTCCTTCAGGGTAAACTTCAGTAGACGGCCCAGTTTCCTCCTCTGTAAAATGGGGATAGTTACAGTGCCTCCCTCACCTGGTGATTGTAAGAGTTAAGTAAAAGCGTATGCAAAATGTTTAGCTGTCCCGCCTAGCCCATAGGGAATAGTCAATACACAATGATTTTTTACTATTTATTATGTTGTCATCACAATCATGGCAACCACTGAGATTTTTTTTTTGGAGATGGAATCTCCCTCTGTTGCCCAGGCTGGAGTGCAGTGGCATGATCTCGGCTCACTGCAACCCCTGCCTCCTAGGTTGAAGCAATTCTCCTGCCTCAGCCTCCCGAGTAGGTGGGATTACAGGATTCCATCACCACACCTGGCTAATTTTTGTACTTTTAGTAGAGATAGGGTTTCACCGTGTTGGCCAGGCTGGCTTGAACTCCTGGCTTCAAGTGATCCACCTGACTCGGCCTCCCAAAGTGCTGGGATTACAGGTATGAGCCACTGCACCTGACCCGTGGCTACAACTGAGCTTAGAACTGATCTGGCACCCAGGAGTCACTGTGTCTTGGAAGAATAAGTGAATGAGAGCCCACGTCCACAAGAGTGGTGGCTGGACTTTTATATACACATATGTAACTTACATATTTCTATATAATTTTATAAGGCATGGCTGGACTTCCCAGGCCTGATCCCAGGTGGGTCCTCTCGTGCTTTCCTGCCTTGACTTATGCAGTGGCCCCCACCCCCAACCAACTTACACCCCTCTCACAAGACTCCCTCCTCTCAGGGGCTGCTCCTGAGATTCCCAAGCCTTGGGCCTCTGTCTGGCATTGGATCCTCTCTGCCTTCCCCAGCACCTTTGCCTGCCTCAATCAGAGTTTCTAGCAGGCCATGTGAAAATGACTGATTTTCCTTGGCTTCCCACCCATTTAGACTGGAATCGAACGCAGAGAAGGGGTTGTCTTTTCCTTCTGTAACGCTGATGCCTTATGCAGTGCCAGGCAGATGGAAATTGTAAGAGCAGCTAACATTTATTCAGCACTTACTCTCTTTTGCTTATTCTAGTTTATTGCAACCTTTCAACAACCTCATGATGTAGGAACTTTTTTTTTTTTTTGGAAACAAAGTCTTGCTCTGTCACCCGTGTGGTGGCGCGATCATGCAGCCTCGACCTCCTGGGTTCAAGTGATGCTCCTACCACAGCAGCCTCCCATGTATCAGAGGGCATGTGCCATCACACCTGGCTAATTTTTGAACTGTTATAGAGACAGGGTCTCACCATGTTTCCCAAGCTGACTTCAAACTCCTGGGCTCAAGCGATCCTCCCAAAGTGCTAGGATTACAGGCATGAGCCACTGCATCTGGCCATTATAGGAATTCTTATCCTTCCCATTTTACAGATGAGGAAACTGAAGCTGAGGGATATTAAAAAACTAATAGCTCAAGGTCACATGGCGAATAAGAAGCCAGCGTTTAAACCACTATGTTAAAGAAATGTCTCTTGACTGAATGTCTCTTGACTGAATAGGGGCCTGTGGCTGCCTCACCGGACCATTCCATGGGGTTAGACCCCACAGCTTGTAATTTCAGACTTGTGATTCACCTCCCATACACTACAGTTCTCCTAATGCTTCAGACCTCCCCACGGAGGGGTCTGGCTCCTTCCTGGCTGAGGAGGCTACAACCCCAGGGAAGTGACTCTTAGAACTCTCCACCCATAAATGGCTGGGATGGTATTTCCTTTACCTGCCAAAAGGGCTGTGGTTTGAGGTATGCAGATCCAGGGAGAGCCATTTGCTGTTGAGTCTGGAGACTTGTGGGCATGAGAAGATGGATCTTTCCCCCCGTGTTAAGGGAGGCCCCCCGGAACTGTGCGCTGACTGGCTAACGTGCTTTCTTAGACTCCTTCTGAGGCTCCACAAGCGCCTTCCATTTAGATGTTTACGCTCAGCAGGCAAGGAGAGGGCCGGGAGGAGCTGCTCTCCCGTGTTACAGATCGCCAGGCCTTCCTGGGCACCCCTGGGAGCCCTGCAGCCACTGGCCCCTCTCCCGACTGCCCCACACCTTATCTCCTTCCCCTTCTTGCCTTCTGATACAGAAGCAGAATGTGACCATCATGGACCACCACTCGGCTGCAGAATCCTTCATGAAGTACATGCAGAACGAATACCGGGCCCGCGGGGGCTGCCCGGCCGACTGGATTTGGCTGGTCCCTCCCATATCCGGGAGTATCACCCCCGTGTTTCACCAGGAGATGCTGAACTACGTCCTGTCCCCTTTCTACTATTATCAGGTGAGGAGCCTTCCTTGCCTCTCCCTCCTGGGGGCTCAGGTGTGGCTGTGTGTGTGCGCACGTGTGCGTGCACCTCATGCTTACACATGCAGGACCCAAGGGGAGGCAGGGGGATGTTGTGAAAGCTTTCCAGGCCCTACTCAAGGATGCTGAGCAGCCTTCGAGTGTTTCCACAGAGGGTGGCACTAAAGGAAGTGTCCTGCTGCACCGCTAGTGGCCTGTGGCTCAGGCGGGGTCGCGGGGTCTGTCATTACACCTGCTTCCACAGAAGCAGAGTGCTGAGGGAATTGGCTGTCGAGACAGACGCTCTTGATTCTGCCACTTCCTAACAATAGGGTCTTGGGTGGTTCTTTCACCTTTCTGAGCCCTGATCTTCTCATCTCTAAAAGGGACGGGCTTCCCTCCCTGCCAAGGGGTTGTGCGGATGGCAGAGCTGGTATATGGAACAGCTCAGCCCAGTGCCCAACCCAGAGTGCATTCAGTAGCCATGAGCTATTGAGACGAGTTCATTTTGTGCCAAAAAGGATTTGGGTTCGGTTTCAGGAAGAGCTTCCTCCATCGAAAGGTGGTCGCAGGTGCCTGCCTGTGCTGGTCCCTTGCCTGTTGTAGTAGCATCTCCTCTTGCTCTCAAAGGTGTCTTGGTGGGGACTGTACATTATATCATCTGCCAGGTGATAAGATGCCAAAAGCAAAAGGGGGTGCAGCCTGTTCCTTCCAGAAGGACACTAATGAGAAGAAAAGTCAGCCACCCCTTCAACATGCAGGCACTATGCCGGGTGTTGGAGAGGCAACTCTGGGGGAGACGCAGCCACAGCCCCCTCTTGCAGGGTTCAGTGACAGGGATGGGGTGCAGGCCAGCCTTCTCTCCCCAGCTCATGATGGTGTGAAGGGTCTTCTACCACTCCAGCATCCACAAGCCAAGCCGAGCTAGGACCCCACCCTGCGCTCACATCTCTCTCTCCTTTTCTGAAGGTAGAGGCCTGGAAAACCCATGACTGGCAGGACAAGAAGCGGAGACCCAAGAGAAGAGAGATTCCGTTGAAAGTCTTGGTCAAGTGAGTGGAGTGGCTAGTGGTGATGTGTGAACTGCGTCCCTTCCTTCCAATCAGCCTCCGCCTCTAGGCCTCACGGGGCAGGGAACGCAGGGAATGGATATTCTTTTTGCTTTTGTTTTTGAGACAGGGTCTTGCTCTGTCACCCAGGCTGGGGTGCAGTGACCCGATTACAGCTTACTGCAGCCTTTGCTTCCGGAGCTCAAGTGATCCTCCCACCTGAGCCTCCTGAGTGGCTGGGACCACAGTTACAAACCACCACGTCTGGCTAATTTTACGTTTTGTAGAGACGGGGTCTCGCAATGTTGCCCAGGTTGGTCTCAAACTCCTGGGCTCAAGCGATCCTCCTGCCTCCGCCTCCCAAAGTACGGGGATTACAGATGGGAGCCACCGCACCTGGCCTGGGAATGTGTATTCTTTGTGGAGTTTGGCTCTCCAAGGTCCAGTCACCAACTCCAAGGGTCCCCCACTGCCGCTGTCCCAGCCTTCTCTCTCTTTTCCCAAAGGGACTTTTCATAGCGGGTGAGGGGAGAAAAAGGGTGTGTTGTCACGGTGGGCGGCTGGTGAGAAACGTAGCTTGCTTTTCCCCAACCTGCCCCACTTTAAAAGCTGTCCCCTCCCATTCCCCTCACCCCCCATTTTCTTCTGGAAGGCTGACTCAGCACACAGCTCCCATCTGTCTGTCCCCACAGAGCCGTGCTCTTTGCCTGTATGCTGATGCGCAAGACGATGGCGTCCCGAGTCAGAGTCACCATCCTTTTTGCGACAGAGACGGGAAAATCAGAGGCGTTGGCCTGGGACCTGGGAGCCTTGTTCAGCTGTGCCTTCAACCCCCAGGTACCGGCCCCACGGGACGGCTGTTGCTGTCTCTGCTGGTGCGCAGGGGCGTCTAGGAAAGGTTAAAACGGCTTCCGCACTCCTGGATGTCTCAGAGCCTTGGATGTGCTCTTGTGCATCATAAATCTGCAAGAGAAAGATAGACTTGGGCGCAGGGATTCCCAGACTTACACAGTAGATGAGTTTTTCGTGGCGTTCTGGAGAACACAGTTTGAGAAACACTCCCGGTGAATCCAGGCCTTGATATACATCAGCCCCTCTGGCTGAACTTTATTCAGGCTCACCGAACACCTGCTCTGCAGGAGGCAGTGCTGCATGTGAAAGGGGCAAGGGACGACTAAGCTGCAGACAAATTTAAAAGTCCCCACAGGGTCTATCTAAGCTCTATCCCCTCCCTTCTGCACCTTCGGATAAAATCCAACTGTTAGGGAATGACTGTCACATGCTGGGCCATTCACAGAGGAAGAGCCTGAGCGTAAAACAGGCTGATGGGTTGCCAGGTCGCCCGGCTTCTGAGGGACAGATGTGACCCCGAGTTTAGGGCACAGGCCAGTGTGATGCCACGATGGGATGAGCTGTGATCTGTGCCCTGTGGAGGCCAAGGCTGACTGATGACCAGATCAGCCAGGTCACTGAAAACACTCTTGGGTCCTCACCTGCCGGCTCCCAGGAGTCTGGAACTGCCAGGAGACTGGTGGCAGGACCCCCATCCTTGGCTGGGTGGGCCTGGGTAGAACAGCAAGGCAAGGGCACATTTCGCTGGCCATTCCCTCCAGGGACAGCTGTGACCTGCTCATTCCAATTTCGTGGAAATACGTCCACACACACAGAATTGCAAAGAGCAGTGGGTGTGGTGAGAGACATTTGGACAGGGGATAGGCAGTATTTTGGAGGCAGAGCCTCAGGGCTTGTTGACAGGTTAGCTGCAGGGCGTGAGCGGGTAAGGAGAATTGAGGATGATGTGTTCGAATCAGTTCATTCATCTCTGCCGTGCCAGACCTGTGCTGGGCACTGGGAGAGACAGATGAGCACAAGAGCCCTGGCCTGGGGGAGGTATGGGAGGAAGCCCAGAGTGTCTGGGCAGGGTAGGAAGGGCCCTACTGGGAGCTGAGGGCTGATGCCCACCTGGGTGCCATCCAGGTTCTCTGCATGGACAAGTACAGGCTGAGCTGCCTGGAGGAGGAGCGGCTGCTGCTGGTGGTGACCAGCACGTTCGGGAACGGAGACTGCCCCGGCAACGGAGAGGTGGGTGGCCTGAGGTCTGGGTGGCCTAGGGGGTGGTAGGGTGCCGGAGGACCCAGGGAAGGGTCTGGGGGATGCAGCATGTTCTGCGGAGGGCATCTGGGAGTCGGTGCTCAGGCCACTCTGGGTCACTCAGCTCATTTGCTGGCCTCCGTTGTAATTGGTGCCTTATGGGAGTGCCACCTTTCCTATGACATAGTTAATATCTTTCTGTGAACAGCCTACCTGTTTATATTCAAAAATTCACATTTAAAGGAAACTTCTATCACTCTCACAAATGGAAAGCCAGCAAAATGTAAACTCATTGAAAACAAAAGTAAGTTGATGAATTTCAGCTAGATACTATTCCCTAACCAAGGCGTGCTCTAGCTTTGTTTTTTAAAGAGTAACAGGCAATGAGAGAGGTATTAAGGTTTCATTAGCATCAATTCGAGACTGTCTCTCCAGTGCTCAGAAGAATGAAAATGTAATTGAATGGGAATAACTAAAAAATAAATGATGAAAAGGGAGTAAATTCTCACCACAGGATTTGATGCTAGTTCTGCTGGGTCACGTATCTTCTGGAATGACCCTGGGTTCCTGGAAAGCCAGGCTTATTTTAGGGACCATAGGACCAACTGCTGTTGCTTCTACCAGGTTCCAAACAAGAAGACAGAATCTCGGCCTATCGGCAGGCCCCCTCTACTGGGGCCGGATGGGTGGGGCCATGCTGTTCCGGGTTCCCCAGTAAGGGGCAGGGCCCTCACGAGTGGCTGTAGTTCAGCTGGGGTGAGAGACAAGCTAAACTTGTCAGCTGACAACCAGGTCCTTGGCCAGGTGGCCCCACATGTAAACCAACTTCCACTGTGGGCCGGGAGCCATCTCTTGCCAGCTGTGGCCATTTTTTCAGAAGAAGGAAAAAGCAGTGTTTTTTTACTTTTCATCCTGGCTGAGAACTCTGTCTTTCCCTCTCTTTCTAGAAACTAAAGAAATCCCTCTTCACACTGAAAGAGCTCACCAACAAATTCAGGTAAGGCTTTTCCCCTCCCTCTACTCCTTGTAGCCCTGCCCTGTGGACCCAAAGTCTGGGTTCAGGGGATGGAACTGGGTGTGTGCGGGGGGGTCTTCTCAGAGCTGACCAGGCACAGAGGGACTCTGGGTCAGAGGTTCATCCTCGGAGTGTGTCAAGGGTCAAGCCACAGAAGCCAAGTCTCTCTCACAGGTCTGCAGGCCAAGCATGGGGTGGTCATGGGAGTTGGTGACCAGGCTGGGGGGTCTGGAGGACCAGAAGGGGATCCAGCTCGATGCTCCATGCTCTGTGCTCCAGCTGGAGGGGGACAGTCCGGGGCTGACCCTCCAGGCTGTTGGTGCTGGGTGCTGGGGGCCAGGAGCTGCTCGCATGGGATGTGAGTCTCTATGTGTGTCCTCGGGCAGGTACGCGGTGTTTGGCCTCGGCTCCAGCATGTACCCTCAGTTCTGCGCGTTTGCTCATGACATTGACCAGAAGCTGTCCCACCTGGGGGCCTCTCAGCTCACCCCGACGGGAGAAGGGGATGAGCTCAGTGGGCAGGAAGATGCCTTCCGCAGCTGGGCTGTGCAAACCTTCAAGGTCAGTTTCCAGCCAGAGCTGCCCCACAGCAGGGACATGACAGGGTGCATTCATGCCTAGGACATCTGTGCTGGGTGTCCTGGGTGGCATGACCTCTGCACCTGGTCCTTGTAGATGCAGTCCCAGGCGTGGGTCAGGGCCACGAGCCTGAGGGCTCAGGTCACTGCTGCCCTCCCTCAGCCCCCCTGTGCACATGACTCTGGGGGAGAAGGTGGCACAGATACCCCCTTAAGTTTAAGGTCTTCTCCCACTGGCAGTCTAGGTCGCCTCTTAACTTCTGTGTCTGTTTTAGTCTCACAGCCAGAGAAGAGCTTGGGGACGGGCACCACACAGTGGCAGCTCCACTTTGGATCCACTCAGTATCTCCATAGCTCTTTATTGCCTCTGTTGGCCCCAGTGACGTAGGGAACTCATCACTCCTGGGTAGCGTCACTCAGGTGGTGCTTAGGAGCATCCGCTCATGTCGGGGCAGCCTTGGTTCCAAAGCCCAGGCCTCCCCCATGTGGCTCCACAGCAGGCGCATGGGAACAATCAGACCTCTCCCGGGGTGGGCCTGAGGATGAAACAAGCTCATGCCAGTATCAACAGTCATAATGGCCAGGCTCAGTGGTGCACTCCTGTAATTCCAGCACTTTGGAAGGCTGGTGTGGGCAGATCGCTTGAGCCCAGGAGCTTGAAACTAGCCTGGGCAGCATGTGAAACCCGTCTCTACTGAAGATACAGAAAACAGACTGGGCTTGGTGGTGCACACCTGCAGTCTCCGCTACTCGGGAGGCTGAGGCAGGAGGATTGCTTGAGCCCAGGGAGGTTGAGGCTTCAGTGAGCTATGATGGCACCACTGTACTCCAGCCTGGGCGACAGAGTGAGACCCTGTCTGAAAACAAAACAAAACAAACAATATTTATAATCGTAGCAATAGCTACCACAATGCCAAGCCCAGGCACCTCTCTGAGTCCTTGCTGTCACTGTATCAGGTAAGTGTGCTTGGAAGTCACACGAAGCACACAGCTCAGTGTCTGGCCCATGGTAAGGGCCTAGAAAGTGGTAGCCCCAGGGATAGGGATGCTGCTGCTGCTGCTGCTGCTGCCCATGAACCCCAGCCGGCTCCACCTTCTTCCAGGCCGCCTGTGAGGCGTTTGATGTCCGAGGCAAACAGCACATTCAGATCCCCAAGCTCTACACCTCCAGTGTGACCTGGGACCCGCACCACTACAGGCTCGTGCAGGACTCACAGCCTTTGGACCTCAGCAAAGGTACCTGCTTCTCTGAAGCACATGGGGCTTGTCTGGGTTGGGGTCTGAGCCCTGAGCCTGTGGTCAAGGAGAACCCAGGTCTTTCTGAACGGAGACAGCTGGCCTGGGGTTCTCCCTCTCACTCATGCAAGAGCCTGTTAGGGCGCCAGACTCAAGGCGCTGATGGAGCCTGTGTCAAGAGGGAGCCCCAGGAGGGTGGGGGAAGAGAGAAGGGGGCACCATCTGCCAGGGGCCTACTATGTGCGGGGCACTGTGCGGGGTTTCTGGCCCACATGGAATACATGAGCCTGGACACTCCTCCTGGGAGAAAGACACAGACGGGGAAATTGCAGTTCAGGGAGGTGAAGCAAGTCGCTGGCCTGTGACCACGGTGGGATCTGAGCCCCAGCCTTCCAGCCACGCAGGCAGCCAAGTGTCAGGAAGAAGGTGTCACAGAGGCAATTCCAGGCTGCAGTGGTGACCTCTCCACTCTGCACCCTGGGTGCTGTGCCCTGTGCCCTAACTAAGACAGTCCTGCAGGTGTCCACATGTTTAAGATACCCCCGACATCCTCAGTGCTCTCCTGTGGATCCCAAGCCATGGAGACATGCTGGGACTTTCCATTTTTATGTACCTAAATTGAATTTTCCAACATCTAGAAGCAGTACCTAGAAGCTGCCCTGTATCAGACCAAGGACTTTTTTTTTTAAAGACACAATCTCGGTCTGTTGCCCAGGCTGCAGTACAGTGGTGCGATTCTGGCTCACTGCAACCTCCACCTCCTGGCTTCAAGTGATTCTCCTGCCTCAGCCTCCCTAGTAGCTGGGATTACAGGCACCTACCACCATGTTTGGCTAATTTTTGTATTTTTAGTAGAGATGGGGTTTCACCATGTTGGCTAGTCCCGACCTCCTGACCTCCAGTAATCCACCTCAGCCTCCCAAAGTGCTGGGATTACAGGTGTGAGCTGGCGCGCCCAGCCTGACCAAGGATCTTTATTTGTGATTCAGAAACAGTGGAATGAAGGGAAAGGAAAGAAAATCCCAATGGCCCCCTCAGCTGGACGCCCCTCGTGTCCAGGTGTCACTGACTTGGACATGTGGACGTTTCCCCCACCCACACTCAAGAGCCACTTGTCCATTTCACCGTCTCTCTGCCCTCCACAGCCCTCAGCAGCATGCACGCCAAGAACGTGTTCACCATGAGGCTGAAATCTCGGCAGAATCTACAGAGTCTGAAATCCAGGTAAGGGAAAGTGCAGAGCTTCTTGGGCGATGCTCTGTTGATTTTATTTCAATGAATGAAAGACCAGAAGTAGTCAGTCTTTAAAGGGAGAGGAGAGGAGCATCTGCCGGCAGGAGTGACTGTGCAGTCGGCAGGACCGGCTCACCTGGTAACCTGCGGCCACCTGTGCTTTTACCGCTAGTCTCGGTTAACCACGGGCCACTTCTCCAGCTTGGAAGCTAAGCGTCTGCTCACTTCCTCTCCTTCCTCATTGAACTCTTTCACCAAAAGGAGGGTGCAAGAGAGACTTAAACCACTGGACTCATTCTTAAGAACTTTCAGGAAAAGTTTTAACAGGGAAGGAAGTTTCCCAGCTCTGGGAAATGAGTCTTGTGCGTTCTCTGCAGGGTTCATTGATCTGTGCCATCATTAGGGAAACTGGCCTTGGTTCTAATAAGAACAGTGTTTGTCCTGGCGACAAGGAAAGGTTTCTTCTGATGTCCACGTATCTCCAAGTGGGGTGCTTTCTCCTGGCAGAAGCTGTGGCCAGTCACTCAGGGGGCTCAGAGGGCTGCTGGAAAGGGGTGGGCCCCCCTATTCCCCAGAGGGAAGCTCCCAGGGCCCTCTCGAGCACCCCTGCCTGTGGGGCTGCCGCGTCCCAAGCTCAGGGTGGCGGACCCGGCTTGTGGAACTGGGCGGGAAAATGAAAGGATGGCACAGGTCCTGGGGAAACGGGCCCGCCCGCCAGGGAGCCCCGGAGGAAACCCTGCAACGTCACCCGAGCCTTCTTTTTCCTTCCCCAGCCGCGCCACCATCCTGGTGGAACTCTCCTGTGAGGACGGCCAGAGCCTGAACTACCTGCCAGGGGAGCACCTTGGGGTTTGCCCAGGCAACCAGCCAGCCCTGGTTCAAGGCATCCTGGAGCGAGTGGTGGACGGCCCCGCGCCCCACCAGACAGTGCACCTGGAGGCCCTGGACGAGAGTGGTGAGCCCCGGCCTGGGAAGCCAGTGCTGCCTGCCATCCTCCGGCCACCCAGCCTGGCTGAGGGGCTGGGCCTGGACCTGCTGGCGACAGCCATCCCTGTCCCTCCTGCTAGAGGGTGGGCCGCCAAAGCTTATGTGAAAGCAGCTGTGGACGGACAGTCCCAGCCTATAGGCATGGCTCCCTGGCCTTAGTTTCCCCAGTTATAATGATACTGACAGTGTATCCCCCTAAGTACAGTGGCCAAAGTCAGAAAGGGGGATTAGCTGGGTGTGATGGCTCATGCCTGTAATCTCAGCACTTTGGAGGCCAAGGCGGGTGGATCACTTGAGGTCAGGAGTTCGAGACAAGCCTGGCCAACATGGGGAAACTCCATCTCTACTAAAAATACAAAAATAATTAGCCCAGCGTAGTGGTGCACACACCTGCAATCCCAGCCACTCAGGAGGCTGAGGCATGAGAGTCACTTGAAGCCAGGAGGCAGAGGTTGCAGTGAGCTGAGATCATGCCACTGCACTTCAACCTGGGTATCGGAGACTCCATTTCAAAAACAAAACAATGGGATCAGAGAGGCAGAGCCCGGCAGTGTCCCCCGCTATCTAAGAGAAGGTGAGAGACCCTGAAACACAGGGCTGAGGGGACAGACTCCCTTGTGACTATAGGGTGATGGGTGTGGCTCATCAGGTCTCTGGTCCAGAGGAGATGATGTCATGCTCATACTTTAACCTAATATTTAGAAAGCATCTGTGTACCAGGCACAGCACCATCTGTTATGTGCACAATTGCATTTGGCACTCAGGCCAACCCAGCAAGATCGGTTTTGGAATCAGATCTGTTTCACGGGGAGGGAAACCAAGGCCCAAAGGCTTCAGTCACCTGGGAAGTGGGGAGCCAGGGTTTGAACCCGTGTCTGCTGGCCCCAGGGTCTGTGTGGTGACTGCCCTGCATGCTGCCTCACAGGGATTCATCTTCTGCTCACCCAGCACCTCTTGGTACAGCACCCAGGGGACTGCAGTCAGGGGCTTTTCTCTGAGTGAATAACTCACCTGTGAGGTGTACATTAGTCTTTGGTGGATTTAGTCATTGTGAGTCTGTAGATCACTGGTGGGTGTCTTGCTAAAGTTCAGGTCTGGGCCAGAGAAGGACATGGTCAGTTCATCAGGACCATGCAACTTAGTGCCCCTCGGGGGGCTGGTGATCAGCTTTCCCCCGGCAGTCCTTTCTCCGTGCACCACCTCCTTCCTGCCTTTTGCTCTCAGAGCCAGGACTTTAGAGCCTCCTTTCCCCTGCAGCTGGAGAATAGAGTATCTGCCCTGGGGGCCTCATTACCTTCAGAGAAGCCCGAACGGGGCTTCTTTTCCATCCTGACACCTTCTTTCTCCATCCAGGCAGCTACTGGGTCAGAGACAAGAGGCTGCCCCCCTGCTCACTCAGCCAGGCCCTCACCTACTTCCTGGACATCACCACCCCCCCATCCCAGCTGCTGCTCCAAAAGCTGGCCCAGGTGGCCACAGAAACAGCTGAGAGACAGAGACTGGAGGCCCTGTGCCAGGTAAAGATCAGGGGTGATGGTCAGTGGGGGTCGGCGGGGGGGGGGGTCCCCAGCATGTGGGGAGCTGGAGCCCAGAGCTGGTCTTTAACTCTTTCACTTCCAAGAGGGATCCACACCAGGTTCCCAAAGTGAGGCTTGTCAAAGGCCGGCGGGAATCACCAGGCATCATCCGCTGTCCCATGGCTAGGATGCAGTTGTGTTGAGTGAGCTGAGTTTTTCCAAGTGCCTACAGGATGCAGCCAAAGTACACTCCTCGGACATGAGCTAGAAAGGGAGCCGTCCTTATCTGTCTTTGCTTTCCCCCAAACCGGAGTAAACTTGTCAGTTCAGATGTATTGGGGGATGGATGGTGTGGATTAATGGGTTAAATAAGCATAATGAACAGAGTGACAGATGGATAGTTGAATGAATACATTAATGAGAGAATGCATTAACTCACCTGCAACTGTCTCGTTCCGAATCTTTGCAAAAGGCACTGGTTGTCATTATTAGCGTCAACATTATAGCAAATTATCTTGATTCCAACTACCTCTACCACCATTATTTTGTGACTACAGTGTACTAACTTGGTAAATGCATTCTCATTTAATTCCCATAACATCCCATAAGGTAGGCAATACTATCCTTGTTTCACAAAGTTTAAGCGATTGGGACGAGATTCCACAGCTAGTGAGGGCATCCAGCCAAGATTTGAACCCAGGTCTGGTTGGTTCCAAACCTTGCCCCAAATAAAATACAACAAAGATTTGACCCCTGCCCATGAGTTGCTCACAGTGGAGGTCACACAAGTTAGATAAATGTACTGGCCTGAGTTCCTCCAGGACAGGAACTATTTCTTCTCAAGCTCAGTAGTCTCAGCACCCTGGACAGTGCCTGGCACATGGACTTACTTGTTGAGTGAGCGAATGAATGAATCAATCAATACTGGGTTGTGACAGCCTTTTCCCCCCAAGTGGGGCAGGTGCCCTGAGTCGCTCACATCACCCTTGGCTTTCAGCCCTCAGAGTACAGCAAGTGGAAGTTCACCAACAGCCCCACGTTCCTGGAGGTGCTGGAGGAGTTCCCATCCCTGCGGGTGTCTGCTGGCTTCCTGCTCTCCCAGCTCCCCATTCTGAAGCCCCGGTTCTACTCCATCAGCTCCTCCCGGGATCACACACCCACCGAGATCCACCTGACTGTGGCCGTGGTCATGTACCACACCCAAGGTGAGCCTGCGGCAGGGGCTCTGGAATAGCCCCACCCCGCCCCTTATTGGGCATCTGTTCATCAACTCAGCTTCAGCTTCCTCATCAGGTCGAGGAGGGAGGGAACACCCACTGCCCACAGTTGTTAAGAGTAATAGGAGGTGTGTGGGAGAGATCTCCACGAACCAGACACTAAACCAAGCCTTCTGTATGTCTATGACCAGTTACCATGTGGGGTAGGTACTGTGTGCATTTTACAGGTGGCACAGAAAGTCACACTGTTAGCAAGTAGAGAACTGAGATGGGCCCAGATAGTCTAACTGCTGAGTCCAAGTCCTTTAACGCTCCGCTGTCCCACTACCCTTGGGACAATTTAATGAGATCAGAGGTGAAGAGCACCAATCCTTGGTGGGAGGCCAGTGGTTCTTAAGTCTTTCTGATCGTGCAGGGGAGATTCTGCATTGACTGTTCATTCGCTCACTGAGCTCATTCAGTGATGGTTTATTTCACACTCCCATACTCGGCACTGGGGTGGGTGTGGAAATACAGCAGACACCAGCCCTACCCTTAGGGAGCATCTAGAGGCAGCAGTGGATGGGCATAGAAATAATTAGATTAGATTCTCATTGTGCAGAAGCCAAGAAGGAAAGGTCAGGGTCACCGAGGGCCACGAAGGAGGGGTGACACTGCCATAGGGGGGGAGGCCGACATCTCGTCCAGGTGGCTTTGGCTCCACACTGGCCTCCGCCCCCTGCCCTGCCCTGCCCTGCCCTCTGTAACTGAGCATTGCTCAGGTTGGCAAAGCTGGGAGCTGCCCACACTTCCGAGCCCTCTGTCCTCTAGGAAGCACAAACCCCGTTTCTAAAAACTGGACGGAGATTCTATTTGCCCTGCTGGAGAACACCCACCCAGACCAGGAGAAGAGAGGCAGGCATGTCCTGTGAGAGCAAGATTCAATCCCGAGAGTCAAATTTGGATTGCAGTTGGATGGAGGCCTCCTTCAAGTGCTGGGCGTTGAAAAGGGAACGCAACCCAGAGAAACCTCCTGGCTTTCTACAAGCTCAGGAGGGGCCACTGAGGAGGAGAGTGAGGGGTCAGAACAGGCAGAAATGCACAGAACTCATCCACCACCCAGGGTTGCTCCCAGCAAGGGTCACACTCATGAGGACACACAGCAGTAGCCACCCGGCGGGTCACTTCCAGCTGCTGTCAGCGGAGCTAAGTGGTGAGCTGGGAGTGCTCCTGAAGAAAGTCCTTGGAAGGAGCTCTGCAGTAGGAGTCAGGGAACCTGAGCTGCCCGCCTGATTCCACCCCTACCTGAGTGACCTTGTCCAAGTCACTCCTCCTCTCCCGGACTCAGTGTCTGCATTGGCAGAAGGGGCAACTTGCAGCCTCTCCAAGTCCCTTTCAACCTTCGTCAGCTCTGGGCTCTCAGAGGGTGGATCTCCGAACCAGGAGGATAAGAAGAGTGCCTGAGCGGGGCTGTCCAGGGAGGCCGTGGTGTGGGCGGAGCAGCTGGTACAGTTTGCTCATGGGCAGGGGGGCACGTTGGTCACTTTGCGTTATCGTTGCAGATGGCCAGGGTCCCCTGCACCACGGCGTCTGCAGCACGTGGCTCAACAGCCTGAAGCCCCAAGACCCAGTGCCCTGCTTTGTGCGAAAGTAAGCAAGCACCCCTTCCACTCCGTCTCCTGTGGGACCGCCGACCCCTGGGAGTTCCGGGAGGAGAGGGAGGGATCTGGGGTTTAGGTGCCGCTCGGGGCCCCTTGGCCCGTGAAGAAGAGACTGGGGTCATAGTGGTGTTGCTGTCTCTAGGAGGGACAACAGTGACAGCAGTGCTGGTGGGGCCCAGAGTCCAGTGAGCTTGGCCCTTTTTCAGAAGGACCTGGGGCAGCTGCTGGGACCCGGACAGAAGCGCAGCGGCCTGCAGGGCGTGGGCAATCAAACTGGAGCAGCTTGTCCTCCACCCCCCTCACTACCGCCCCCTGCAGGCCCCGCTCCCCAGGCATCCTGTGTGCACGTGGGCCGGAGTGTCTGAGCACTGGCCCCTCTCTTCTCCTGTCCTCTTCAGTGCCGGCGGCTTCCAGCTCCCCGAGGACCCCTCCCATCCTTGCATCCTGGTCGGGCCTGGCACAGGCATCGCCCCGTTCCGCAGTTTCTGGCAGCAGCGGCTCCACGACTCCCAGCACAAGGGTAGGCTGGAGGCTTCCCACGTGGGAGGGCACCAGGGGCAGCGCCTGCCTAGGAGCAGAACCGCAGCCCCATAAACGGCTCCTGGCCCTCTCTCGAGGGAAGGCATCCCAAGCTCGCCTCCCTGTGCGGCCTCTGTGGTTGAGAATGGCCGCCTTCCCGTCTCCCGCATCGGAGCCGGGGATCCCTCTCCTGGGAGTGGGGGGTAATGGGACAGTCCCTGCTTTTGATGGGCTGAGGGTGTGTGACGATGGATGAGTGGTCTGAACGCCCTGGGCCTCAGTTTCCTCATCTGTAGAGTGGGGATAGTGCTATTAAATAGGATGCTTGTGGGAGTGAAGTGAGAATTCCAGTTGGGCTTGGAGCCGTGACGCCCTCTGGTGGCAGACATGATAACAACGGCCCGGGACTCTTGCAGGAGTGCAGGGAGGGCGCATGACCCTGGTGTTCGGGTGCCGCCGCCCAGATGAGGACCACATCTACCTGGAGGAGATGCTGGAGATGGCCCGGAAGGGGGTGCTGCACGCGGTGCACACAGCCTATTCCCGCCTGCCGGGCAAGCCCAAGGTAAACGCAGCCTCGAAGCAGGTGAAGCATGATACACGCAGGCTCCAGTGTGAGCCCTGCGTCCCTGCAGGCCACTGGCCTCCCTGAGTCTTCAGCTCCTGAGCTCTGAAATTCGGGTAATTCACAACCATCAGAGTGATGCTGTAAAGAGCGTTATGCCCTCTCTTCCAGCAGAAGCAACAAGCTGGAGAGATTCAAGATTAACCTAGGTCACACATGGATTAACCCCAGAGCCCCGGGGACACGCAACTGCCCGGGGAGAGGTGGTCCAGGCTGGCCACGCTCAAGCCCAGCAAGGCTGGAGGGCAGCCAATGCTTCCATATGGCCCTCAGACAGGCTCTGCAGCCCCTAAGGGAGTGGGGTGTCAAAATAGACTCTCAGCCCTCACACATTCATCCCATCAGGGCACCTCTCGGGCCCAGTGCTCTGTGCCCGGTGCTGGAGCCACTGGGCATCCTGTGTGGAGCAGGAGCAGAGTCCCCGACTGACTCTTGGACCTTCTAACTGGGGAGCCCAGGATCCGCCCCTGCAGGGACCTGATGGACAGTCTGCATAGAGAGGCTCCCTTTTCTGGGGTGTAGGCAGAGCCCCGGGTGGGGGGACTGGCATCATTGATGCCTCTTTGAAGCATGGCAAATTCAGAGACCCTCTGGGAGTCCCACTCAGCCCCTCGAGGACAGGACTGTGCCTGACATTCATCTCTCTAATCCCAGCCCAGCCCCCAGGGCACCCATGTGCCTCCTCATCCTGAGCCTGGCCTTGTGCAAGGTCCTGGCTGGGAGAGGACTCACTCCACAGGGACTCACCCCTTAGTGCCCTCTCGCTGCCTCCCTGAGGCTAGCAGGGCCGCCTGCAAGCTTGGACCCCAGTGGCCAGGGACTGGATCCAACATTTCCTCTGGTTTCAGGTCTATGTTCAGGACATCCTGCGGCAGCAGCTGGCCAGCGAGGTGCTCCGTGTGCTCCACGAGGAGCCGGGTCACCTCTATGTTTGTGGGGACGTGCGCATGGCCCGGGATGTGGCTCGCACCCTGAAGCAGTTGGTGGCTGCCAAGCTGAACTTGAATGAGGAGCAGGTCGAGGACTATTTCTTTCAGCTCAAGGTATCATGGCGGGCATGTGGGCTGAGGGTACTGGCCAAGGGCACAGGCCATCGGAGCCAGGACCAGGGGTGGCAGGTGGACCCAGGGAAGTCAGGCCCAGAAAAGTTCTGGACCCCAAGAGAATCCCAGCAGCGGCTGAGATCTGAGCTGGATGGGCTATCAGAAGCCCAGCTGCATGGCCTGGTCTGGTTGCCAGCCAGCTTTGAGAAGTCGGGTGACTGTGTTCCATTTCTCCATCTGTGGAATGGGGGCAGGACAGTCTCCTTGGCCTCTCCCCAAACTTCCCTTTCAGACAGTATCTGTGTAGCCAAAGCAAGGCTGTGAGCATTGGGGAGAGCGAGGCCGGCCCCACCATCAGGCTCGAGTGAGCCTCACACTTCCTATTTCCAGCCAGGCTGGCATCTACTCACCCTCATCCACCCGGCAGGAAGGGATGGGGTTTTATTGATTAAGATAATACTGATATTTACAAGGGCTTACACTGGGCCTAGTGCTTGCCAAGGATTTTCATGTGGCATTTCGTTCAGTCCTGCCGAGAACTTTGAGGGAGGCACCCTGTTTGACAGAGGGAAGGGGGCCTATGGGGGCCACAGCAGGGACTGTGAGAGCCTAGAGTTCAGTCTGCCTCTCTCTGGTTCCAAAGCCTGTGACTGTCACTTCCATACATTTGTACGTTCAACTGAACATTCATTGAGCACCTACTATGTGCTAGGGATAGAACAATAAACAAAACAGGCAAAAATTCCTTACTTTCTACGGGGGCTGACAAACCCAAACAAGGAAGAGGTGTGGGGCTTCAGAGAAAAACAGGGAAGCAGCCCGGGGAACGCTGGGGAGTGTCATTTAAAACAGGGTGGCCAGGGAAGGCGGAACTGGAAGGAAGTTTGAGAATAGGCCTGAGGCGGTGAGGAGGAGCCCCGTGGATACTGAAGGAAACACCCTGGGCTGTTCTGGAGGGGGCAGCAGGCACAAAGACCCGGGTGGGAGTTCACCTGGCTTGTTTGAAGAACAGTGAGGAGATAACACCATTTCCCCAAATGTGTTGAATGGGTTGGTAGATCTTTGGCATCCAAAATGTCCCAAAGTCAAATAGTCCGGGACATGCTTAGCTCAGCCAAGGCAGGCATGTGGCTTTACTCCAAGACTTCTCGGAGCCTTCAACATGCGGCTGTGCTTCGGGACCTGCAAGGCTGGGAGAAGAGAAAGGACGTAGCATTTCCCAAACACGTCTATCGCAGAGTTCATACTTCCTGGAGCATCCTGGGTGGGCAGCGGGCGCTGGCAGGAAATGGGAATGCTAAGTAAAGCTTTCGCGATGGCGACAGGGCCTGCACCAGAGCGGGTGCTGAGCGGGGGTTAGAGTCTAAGTATGACAGTGGGGAGACAGATGGCTCGGGAAGGTCCACGTGATAGGGAAGCTGGGAAACCCCAGGGGCTCATCCCAGCCTGGACTTGACACCTTGGTCTCTGCCTCCACTTAAGAGTCAGAAGCGCTATCATGAAGATATCTTTGGTGCTGTATTTCCCTACGAGGCGAAGGACAGGGCGGCGGTGCAGCCCAGCAGCCTGGAGATGTCCGCGCTCTGACGGCGCACTGAGGGGTCGAAGCTCCCGGCACAGAACGTAACCACGGAGCCAGCTCTGCCGTTATCCGAGGCCACAGGGCCTGGGGAGACGGAGGAAAGCGATATGCCGAAGCCTCACATCCTGTTTCCTCACCTCATTCCCCATCAAGCCCTTTACTTGACCTGCCAAGTAGCACCCTGGATTGGTCAGAACCTTCTCTCTCAAGCTGGGGCCTCCCTGGTTCCTCGGAGATGAAATCTTCAATGCCAGGCCTGGCAAGTGGGTAAAGATGGAACCTGCTACTGAGTGCATCACTGCAAGTGACTACCAGGGGGTGCTGTCGTGCCACTGTGTATTTAACTGCCCTGTGTACAGTTATTTATGCCTCTGTATTTAAAAAACTAACACCCAGACTGTTCCCAGCGGCCACTTGGGCCTTCCCTGTATGATTCCTTGATGGAGATATTTATATGAATTGCATTTTATTTTAATCGCTCTGTATGTGTGTGTGGGTGTTTTGTAGGGAAAACTCACCTCAGAATGGGGGGCTGTGGCCTGGACAGACACCCCCACAGAGGGACACCCAGGCAGGCCACGGCTCCTCTGAAATGGCTGTCAGGTAGGAGAGGGCAGCAGATGGAGCTTCGTGATGATCCAAAGACCTGTGGTCGGGCGGGGGCCGCGGGCCTGCCTCCCATTCACAGGATCTGACGTGGGGTGCGGTGAGGGTGGGATTCTTACATGAGGCCAGCACTGCAGGGGAGGCCTGGAGCTTCTTGGACGCTGTCTTTTTCTTTTTTTCTTTTTTGAGACAAAGGCTCGCTGTCACCCAGGCTGGAGTGCAGTGGTGTGATCTTGGCTCTGCTGGCAACCTCTGCCTCCTGGGTTCAAGTGGTTCTTCTGCCTCAGGCTCCTGAGTGGCAGGGAATACAGGCACGTGCCACTACACCCGACTAATTTTTGTATTTTTAGTAGAGATAGAGTTTCATCATGTTAAGCTGGTCTCAAACTCCTAACCTTGTGATCCGCCCGCCTCAGCCTCCCAAAGTGCTGGTGTGAGCCACCACGCCTGGCCGGACACTGTCTTAGCGTTTTGCTCTGGGGCCACCTGTCTCATTCAAGTTTGGCCAGTATGGGTGTGGCCCCGGGGAAGGCAGCGTGTCCAGGCGAGTGTGGCCACAGCATCCTCACCCCACGGGATGGGGTCCCTCCTGGGTTTGGAGCCAGCCAGGGAAGACCTCTTAAGAGACTGAGCCCCGTTTCCTTCTCCTGTCAGAACCGAGGAAGGAGCTCGAGGGGGCCCCTGGGGACCTGGCAACACACGGCTCCCATCTCGGGTTTGGCCTCTGGCTCCTGGGAGCTCCGTGCCCTGTGCATCTCAGCACCATGGCCGGGAGTCCGCTCCCGGACCAGGGCATCTCAACTTTTTTTTAAGACGGAGTTTCGCTCTTGTTACCCAGGCTGGAGTGCAATGGCGCGATCTCAGCTCACCGCAACCTCCACCTCCTGGGTTCAGGCAATTCTCCTGCCTCAGCCTCCCGAGTAGCTGGGACTACAGGCACACGCCACCATGCCCAGCTAATTTTTTGTATTTTTAGTAGAGATGGGGTTTCACCATGTTGACCAGGATGGTTTTGATCTCTTGACCTCGTGATCCACCCACCTCGGCCTCCCAAAGTGCTGGGATTACAGGTGTGAGCCACCGCACCCGGCGAAGGGCAGCTTTAATGTGCTTACCTCGCTGGGGGTCTTGTGAAAACGGAGACTGATTGTGCAGGTCGGCAGGGGGTGGGATGCCGCGTTTCCAGCAAGTTCCCGGGGCTGCAGGTGTCCTGCTCTGGGGACGACGCTGGGGCCTGAGGAGCTGGATTCTTACTGGGCCCAGCAGGAGGCGTTGGCATCACATGGATGCGGAGCTGGGCTGTCTGGCAAGGCTCAGTGGCTGGCAGAACCCCACACAGGGACACAGAGACGCTTTCTGCATGTAAGCCCTAACACCTAATGCCCCTCCCTGCGGGAGACCCACAGTGGAACACACACCAGACGAAGCTTCAGGTCGGCTTCTGACCCCCCATCTGCAAGACACCTCCTCCCACTGGGACGCCCGGTCTGAGGAGCCAGCTCTGGCCCTGCAGTGGCCCTTACAGGCTCCGCCCCAGCCCCTCTCCCATCTCGAAGGCATTGGGCTGTTTCCTGGGGCCCCCCATTACCAACTCCCTGTGTCCGAGACTCCTGCCCAAGAGGCCCGAGCCCCAGCCTGCTTCTCCAACACCCTTGTGGGATTTGTGAGGGAGCCTCTGAGAGGAGGGGTGGAGGTCAGGACCCCCTGCCCAAAGGGAGCCTAGGCTCTCCCCTCCGCCTCCTCTCGGCAGGCTCCCCTGCCCGATTCACAGACTCGGAAATGTCTCCAAATGAATGAAAGAAGCCATGGCCAACCCACACGAGTGTGCCAATAAGCATTTTCATTTATTTAAGGAAACCGGGAAAGAAGCCAATCCCCTGAAGAGAACATTCCAGTCAGTTGGTGGGGGCCAGTGGGATGCCATCAGGCTAGCCTTCCTGGAGGGGGTGAAGGGTTGGTGCAGGGTACAAGCTGAGAGTGAGGTTAAAGGTCAGAGAGGAGGGGCTGAGGAGGTCACCTCTCACCAGGAGTGGACAGCTAGAGGCTTGAGACTGGGGTGGTGCTGTGGGGGGGATGGGAGGGGACTGCACATGGGGCTTCATCTTCACTGCCCCCTTCCCCCAGCCCACTGTGCCCACCTCCTGGGATGGTAGGATTCGGGCAGCTGGAGCCCCAGGTGCTGGCCCAGCTGAGGAAGGCTGCCTTCCCTGTTCTGGGTGGCTGTATGTAGCCAGAAGCAGGACCAGACAACGACATGGCCCCTGCATTACAGCCCAGGTCCCAGGCAGGGTTGGAAAGGGTGGGACTGGGCAGTGGGGATGATGAGAAGACCCAGACCCCAGACCCCACACCTCAGCCCCGGGCCCCAGGGCCAGGGAGTTGCCTATGTCTGCACGTGAGTCAGCTGGATGTCACCCCCCACTTCTAGTCTGTTAATGTCGGGCAGGTTCCACAGGCGATGGTAGTATTCAAACAGGTGCTGGCCATCCACGGCCACTTTGAGGCAGTGACCTTCACACAAGATCCACACCTGTGCGGAGATCATGCCGTTTGCACTACCCTTGGGAAGTCCTCCACCCTCACTGCCGCCTCCGGCCTCCCTCTCTCCCCAAACCTTAATAAGCCTCTCACCTGCACTCTGTCCCCACCGAGTGATCGGCTCTTCACTAAACAGGCTCTTTCCCCTGCTGTTCCCTGGCCTAGAACACTGATCCCACCCCATCAGGGACGGGAGCGCTGGCTGTGCTGTCTATCCCTCAGACCCAGCACACAGGAGGGCTCGGTGCCCGGGCTCCTGCAGCATCATCGGCCTCCTGACTTGTCTTTTCCACCCCAGTGCCGCCTCCGTGAGGCAGTCGGGTACAAATGTTAAAACCTCCTGCCCTCTGCAATAGCTAACATTCTATCGCATGTACCATGTGCCAGGCACTGTCCTAAGCACGTTACAGACACTGTCTCACTCCTTTCTTACAGTTCTAGGAGACTCATATTATTATTAGCTCCATTTTGCAGACGAGGAAACGGAAGCATAGAATAGTTAAGTCACTTGCCCAAGGTCACACAGCTATCTACAAATCAAAGAGTGTTGCTCCCTGGCTTGGAACACTCCTGTGGCTTTTCACCGTGTTAAAATCCAAGCTCCTTTCCACGGCCGCAAAGCCCTATGTCAGTCATCTCCCACTCTGACTGCAGAGTATAATCGCTTAAGCATGTTTTAAAAATACGAATGCTCAGGCCGACTGCCTCAGTGCCTGACAGGACGATGGACTTGGATGGGCACAGCCCTCCCGGAATGGTGGTGACGAAAGGCATCGGCTGCCAGAAGGAGGGGGACAGGTCAGCCAGTGGCGGCCAGCACAGCCGCCATGCAGAAGGAGAATATTGTACCAGGGTCCAAGAATTTGGGCTGTCAGCTGAGAAGCCCATGATATCTTTACTTGGTTCAGGAAAAGACAAACTTTACTGATGTTTCCTTTGTAAGCCCTCTGGGTGATCTGAATGTGTAGTCAGGGCGGTGCACGCCTGCCTGCTGTTCCTGGCCAGGCCACACCCGCGCCTCTGCACTCGGGCCCTAGCTGCCCCTCCCAGCCTCGCTGTCTCATTGCTCTGTTATGCTTTCTGCGTGGCACTGTCCTTATCTGCGATAATCTGTTCGTCTTTAGTTTCCTTGTTCCTTCCCCACCTAAACTGTAAACTTCCTGCAGCCAGAACCCTGTCTGTCTGCTCATGACTGCGCCCCCAGCATGTGGGGGGCTTCAGGCAAAAAGTGGGCCACAATAAAATAGCTGTTGAACGAATAAGCGAAGAAATGAATAACAGCTCCTGCTTGGTTCTAACGGGACATGCACTGGCTGTGACCACAAGCAAGTAACCTGCGCTTGTGAATTTGCTTCCTCATCTGTAAAAAGCAGATCCCAACACTTCCTTCATCTGGGACAGTTAAAAATAATCATAATTTGTTGGCCATCTTCTCTTCTTCTGGGCCCTCATCATGAGGCATCAGCTCCCACCCTGTTCAAGGTCTCCCTGACCTCCTTCACCCCCTCCCCTTGTGCACCCAGAGGAGCTTCTCCAAGCTCCAGACCGCGGTGGCTTACCGAGAAGCTCTGGCCTCGGGTGAAGGGCATTTTTCGGGGCAGACTCCGCTCCTCAGACCCCCAAGAGTTGTTGATCTGGCTGTTGCGGACCACAGCATTCTCATTGAAACGGGGGTTCAGGTGGAAGGCGATGTGGCTCCCACAGCACAGGTTGATGTGGAACCTGCGGGGAGAGCTTACCTGGACCTTTGTCCCCTGGGCTCTGGGCCTCATTTCCTTCCCATCATCCGCAGCCTGCCCAAAGCCAGGGGAATGGCCGGAATGACCCGGAAGGACTCTCTCTTCCCAGAGGCCACTGGAGCCCTTGGCTTACCCCTGAGCACTGGGCAGGACAGTGCCGGACAGGATGATGGACTTGGATGGGTACAACCCTCCTGGAATGGTGGTGACGAAAGGCATCGGCTGTCGGAAGGAGGGGGACAAGTCAGCCAGTGGCAGCCAGCGCAGCCGTCACGAGGAAGGGGACTATTGTGCCAGTGTCCACGAAGTTGGGCTGTCAGCTGAGAAGCCCAGAACATCTTTACTTGGTTCAGGAAAAGCCAAACGAAAACTTTCCAGTGCTCCTTAAATTAATGGGCTTAGTTCAGTGTCATAAAAGGAACTTTGGCGAAACACACAGAGGCTCGTGGGGTGAAAGGGAGGGTAGTGCAATGTGCTCGCGTTGACTTGACAGTTGAAGGTTGGAAGCTCCTCTCCACCGTCTCCTAATTCACTGGGATGCTCTGAAGAACTTCAGCTTACCAAAGGATAGCTTGTAATTTTGCAAGGCCAGCGGGTCCTCCCGCAGCTGCCCTCCACCCGCAGCCTGCCCACCACAAACAGAAGCCCCGCCCTCCCTGAGAAACCACTTACATAGGCTGGGTGGGGGTACATCATAGGTGAGATGGCAGGATTCTGTGGAAGAGACCAGGAAATTCAATGGGAGAGCGCATGTGTGCACAGCGCTCCCCACGCCACCCACACATTCTGGAGGGGGCTCCACTGTGAGGCTGACCCCGTGAGGCTTTGGCCCTTGGACCCTCCCATCTACCTCCCTTTTCGTGTTAGCTGTCCTGGAACTTCCTGCCATGTTCCCGGACCCCACCACGGTCACCTGCAACAGGCAGCCCCACTAACGATAAGCCCCTGCCTGATTTGCACAAGAAAGAGAAAAGCTTAAGCCTGTGATCAGTAGTGACATCCCAGGGACCCAGGATTCAGCTCACATCGGGGTGCTGGGGCCTCTGCATTCCCCACTGGGTCACAGAAGGGCCAGTTTCCCTCCTGATCTCTAGGGAACCTGTCTCGTCCACCACTGGATAAGTCCCGCTTCTTCCAGAACCTCTGCTGTCCCAAGGACAGCTTTAGCCACATGTCCCAAGAGCCAAGGAGTCAGCCCCAGATGTCCCCATCCTCCTTGCTAACCCCTTTCTTCCCGACTCTAGGGCTCTGGGGAATTTAGCTCTTGGTGAAGGAGGACACTGGGCAGCTATGAACTGACCAGAACTTGTAGACTTACAGAGAACATCTGTCCAGGGACGCTCTGCACCGTGTGGATGACGGTTTGGGTCTGGAAGAAAGAAACCAGGTCTCACCCAGGCTCTCCCATGTGAAGACCACCAGCTCCCACCAGAGGGCGCCACACGGCAGGCACCTCCCAGGGTGGTAACCAGCCCAGTGGCCCCACAGACCCCACAAAGGGTGGGTCCAGGTGTTTCTTCTCTCAAGGGGATGAGGGAGGGGCAAAGGTTAGAACCCTGGAGAAGACAGATGGGGACGCTGGGGGCTCTGGTCCATCTTTCCTCTCGGGGAAACGTCTCAGTCTAGCCTCCCTTTGTTGGCGGGAGAAGTGAATGTGGGGCCACTGTCTTCCGTGGCTGCCCACGGAGCGGCAACTCGGGTTCCTTCATCAGGCCCAGCCAACCACATCCACCCTCCAGCCTCGCCAAGCCGGGCAGACGGTCAAGGGCCTGGCCTCTGATGGGAGAGGCCCAGTGCCTGGTCCTGCCGCCTCCAGGAGCCCCCAAGAAGAGCCAAAATGAAGAGGATCCAAAAAGAAAGCAAGAGACTTACAATGGGAGCCGGGTTGGCGGGCCGCACGCCGGGAGGCTGCAGGGGAGACGAGGTCAGAACGGTGGTTAACGCTGGCACCACAGAACAGGGAGAGACACTGGCAGAACTCCAGGGAGGCTCTTGTGCTCAGAAACGCCTCCCCAGACACACTCGCTCCCAAGCAAGCCTTCCTGAGCCCGTGGCACCAGATGCTTACCCCAGGTGCGCAGGGGTTCGGGGTTGGGGGATAGGGTATCCCATTGGTTCCTCTTGAGAGAGAGCAGGATGGATTTGATAGAGACCTCATTGCTTTCTGTGGCTCCCAGAGCCAAGAGTATTACATCCAGTGTCATTTCAACCGTAAAGGAAGAAGTGGTATTTGTCGAAGGCCTGTTGTGGGCCGAGTCCTGGGCTGGGGTGCTTTCCAACGAGGGAAGCAGCCTCAGCTCCTGTGTCACTGGTGAGTCAATGAGACTCAGAAAGATTAAGCCACTTGCTCAAGCTCTCCCAAGTGGAAGGGATCAAATCCAAAATGGCAGCCAGTTCTGCCTGACTGTATCCACCACACCTTCTGTATCCTCCCCAGGGCCAGGGCCAAAGTTGGGCTGCCCTGCAAATGTTCCTTGGGGCTCCACCAGTCCTGAAGTCAGCGTGGCAGGAGGCAGGTGCGCTGTCTGTACCGTGATGGGCCATAAAAAGGCTTCGGAGACAAAGCGCCCCTCCTCCCAGTCCCCACTGCTTGAGTGGCAGAGGAAGGGCTGCCTGCCTCCTGTCCTGGGTCCTGCCTCACCCAGCAGACTGTTGTTGCCTGTCTGGGATCCCATTCTCCCTGGCTGTGTGAATCGCATTCCACATTCATTCTTTCATTGAGACCCTACTGAGTGCCAGGCACTGTGCAAGTCAAAAAGCCACACTCCCAGCCCTCTGGGGCCTCATGGGCACAGGGAGATGGGGGTGGAGTGACAGGGACAGACATGCACACACAGTTACAATGGGGTGCTGTGAACTGGCATGCCACAGATATGTACAGAGTCCATGGAGACGCGGGGGAGGGTCCAACAACAGTCTGGGAAGCGACACGTAGGCAGAGCAGGGAAGGGCACTGAGGCGTGTGCTGGGGGCAGGCTGGGGGAGGGTGCTTCTGGGACTAGGGACTGCATGTGCAAAAGCATGGTGGCCCCCGGAGGGCCTCGAGTGAGGCTCGGAGGCTGTGTGAGCTTCGTAGGTTGGGGGTGAGGCAGGGAGGTGGATTGGGGACTGACTGGGGTGGAATCCGTATACAAGGTACTCTGCTGGGGAATTTGGGCTTCATTTAGAAGGGTTTGGGGCTTTTAAGATTTATAAGCAGGGAGACGGTGTGACCAGATTTGCTCACAAGAAGGTCACTGTGGCAGTGGTTGGGTGTGGGGGGGTGGGGAGCTGGACCACTGCTGTCACGGTGAGGAAACTCAGAGGCCCGGGCCACGTTGGTGGCTTCAGGAGGGAGACACGTTGGTGCCTTGGAGAGACATAAAGAAGGGGGAGTGAAGAATCCAGGGCAACTCCTAGGTCCCCGGCTCTGGTCGCCTGGCGGACACAGACAGGGAACTCTTGGGTGGGCAAGATGGGGCCTGTAGTCCCTGGGTGGCCTGCTGGCTAGAGCCAGCCTCTCAGACCCCCGGTCCTTCCTGCTATCTGCTCAGCCACCCAGGGCCTCTGTGTTGAACTCACTTTTGGTCTGCGCCCCTTGGGCCTGGGTGGGAAACTGACAGGCTGGGAGAATTGCACCATGGAGAAGGCAGGCTGAACAGGGACTGCGCGGGTGTTCTGTTAAAACAAAAGGCACCGGGCGGTGAGGAGAGGCATTAATGGAGCCAAGGAGAAGCTGAGAGGCAGAGGCAGGGTCAGGAGGGAGAGACCAGGCAGGGAGGGGGATGCAACAAGCAGGTGAGGGCCACACAGAGGTGGGAGGGGCAAGGGCCAGTTCCAGTGAGCAGCGCAGGGGGCTGTCTCCCTCCGTCTCTTTTCCCACTTCCACCCACAGGGGAGAGAGGGAAGGAGGGAAGAGGCTCAAAGGGCAAGGAGCCCAGATGTGCTGAGGGCCTACTCTGTGCTTCTCTCATCTCAGGGAGCTCCCTTGAATGCCAAAAGGGTAACAGCGGCTCCCATCCGGCTGCTTGTGGGCATGTGGGCTCAGCATCCCCTAATCTTCCCATTTTTTCACCTGGTATTAGTATCTCCTGACCTTCTTTAGTTTTATTTATGTTATTATTCAAACAAAATTATTTTAGAGATGGGGTCTTGCTATGTTGCCCAGGCAAAACTTGAATTCCTGGGCTCAAGTGATTCTCCCACCTCAGCCTCCTGAGTAGCCGGTATTACAGACCTCCACCACCATATCTGGCTCTCCTGAACTTGTTGGCAACACATTCAAAGTTTTTAAAACACAGAGGTCAAAGAGACCCTAGTGTGGGCCCAGGCAGGCCATTGTGTGACCTCTGACATCCGTCTCCTCATTGAACCACCCATGGGGGGCAGGCAGTGATCATCTCATCTACAGATGAGGAAACCGAGGCTAGGGGAGGGGAAGTCGCTTGTCTAAGATCCCTCGGACGATGAACCGCAGCGCTGGGAATCTGAACTGGATTCAGTTTGGTTCCTGAGCCTGGGCTCTTTCTGGAACAGTATGGCCTCCTAACCGGGGTGGAAATTGAGGGGTGCAGAGAAGGGGGCAGCCGAGGAGTCTGGGAGACCAAGGCAGGTGTTCCGGACAGAGACAGTGACACAGAAGGAGGGGCAGAGTGACAGAGGAGAAAGGGCAGGCAGACACTGGGACAGGGCACCAGAGATTGTCCCCAGAGCCACCTGGGTAGGAGATTGGCTGGCGGCCTTGGGTCCCCCAGCAGGGCCTGGGCACAGTTACACTGGGCCCTGCACCCCGGCCCCTGGGACCGGAGCCAGGTGGACAATCTGACCTGGAAGCTGACGGAGGACAGCTGCACAGAGCCATTGACGCAGAGAGTGTCCACACGGTGGAAGGGCACGCGGTGGAAGTACTGCACGAAGAGGCTCCCATTCACCATCACCTGCCACAGGAGAGCACGTGTCCTGGGGGAGGCAGCCCAGGATGGGATGGGGACCACTTTAAGCTCCTGGACGCCTCCTTCTAGAGAATGAAGACCTGAGTCAGGCCTGCAGTGTGGGGCTGGTTATAGGTTACAAGAACGTGCGTGTGATCTGAAGGGCGTCAACCCGTCTCCACTTGCTCTAGTTGTTGGGCTCTTAGTTCTCACAGCTGTTTATTGCAGGAGGCTTGTCTTTCTAGTCTTAGCTCACCTGGGGTTTTATTTATTTATTTACTTTTCCTTCAACTTATTATTTTTTTTAGATTGAGGGCCATTTTGTCACCCCGACTGGAGTGCAGTGGTTCAAGCGATTCTCCTGCCTCAGCCTCCCAAGTAGTTGGGATTACGGGTGCCCACCACCATGCCCAGCTAATTTTTGTATTTTTGGTAGAGATGGGTTTTCACTGTATTGGTCAGGCTGGTCTTGAACTCCTGACCTCAAGCGATCTGCCCAGCTCGGCCTCCCAAAGCGCTGGGATTACAGGCGTGAGCTGCAGCATCCAGCATCTTCAACTTTTAAGTTCCAGGGTACATGTACAGGATGTGCAGGTTTGTTAACTAGGTAAACGTGTGCCATGGTGGTTTGCTGCACAGATAAACCCATCACCCTGGTATCAAGTGCAGCATCCGTTAGCTATTCCTCCTGAGGCTCTCCCTCTCCCGCCAGGCCTCAGCGTGCGCTGCTTCCCCCCCGTGTCCATGTGTTCTCATCGTTCAGCTCCTACTTATAAGTGAGAAAATGCGGTGCTTGGCTTTCTGCTCCTGCGTTAGTTTGTTGAGGATAATAGCTTCCAGTTCCATCCATGTTCCTGCAAAGGACATGATCTCGTTCCGTTTTATGGCTGCAGGGGTACTATGTAAATAGGCATAAAATGCTCACAGGGAGCAGAGGAGAGGCACCTCGGGTGGCATACTGAGTGGATGGGAACATCCTTATCTCAGATAAGCATACCCGGACGGACTTACCCGCCTGCTTCTTGAGCTCAGAGACCTACTCTGCCTGCAAAGGTAATCTGTAATGTGCTTACATAATTATACCCTTAATAGACCCTGGATAAAGTCTGGAACAATGTCGCTGAAAAATAAATATTATCAGGGACCTGGAGAGCAGGAATGGTGATAACAGAGGAGTGGAATTAACTTGGAACTCAAAGACACACAACAGCAAACAGCCACGTGATGCCTCCACGGGAAACACCCTTACAAGGAAATGGTGGTGTTATCTGTATTCTGAATGTCAGTTAAGAAAATTAAGTAGAGGCCATTCACCAGATAGGGCCAGGGTCCAGGGTGAGAGGTGGGGAGGAGATCCCTGCTCACCTTGAAATCCGAGCTCTGCACCAGGAAACAGAGGTGAAAGGGCATCCCCTTCTGGAAGGGCAGCTCCCTCTTCCTCTCCTCGGGCCCCCAGCTTCCATTCATCTTCGTGTTGCACACCACGTACCCTCCCTCTTCAAACCGAGGGTTGAAGTGGAAGGCAATGTCATTTCCACTGAAGCCGGTCTGAAAGTCCACAGAAAACCTAGGCCCAGGAAAGCAAACAGTCTTCTGTAGCATGGTTTACTGCCAGTGATGGGCACAGAAGGGCCTCCGCGCCTCTGCCTGGCATTTGTCTGGGATCTCAAGCACAACCTGCGTGCCGGAGACCGCTCGGCTGGCATCCTTTTTGTTCCTCTAATTTGAAACTAATGTATTTTTGTCAATTTTTACATTTTGCCTTTAGAGCATAATTTTTTTTTTTTTTTCTTTGAGAGATCAGTGAGTCCAGAGGCTCTATGGTGGGCCCTGCAGGCAGCCAGCCAGGGTCACCACCAAACCAGCAGAGACTGCACACCTCTGTGCCACCCGGTCGGGGTGCGTCAGTGGGGGTCAGCCAGGCCTGCGTGAGGGTCGGGGCCCTCCCAGCCCCTGAGAAGATGTGTGAGCTCCTCTCTGCTCCCAGACAGCCCACCTTGGGAGGAGGAGGGGTGGGAAACCTTATTCAATGTTGGTATTTTGAATTGGCTTAGCATTTTCCAGAAAAGGCCTTGAAACCAAATGAGACCAAATCACTTTTAATGGCAATTTTGAATGTTTTCATTCAAAATTGAAACGAAATTGAAGGAAGTTTTGTTTTTGCAACTCTCAGTCACAGTGTACCAGGTTCAACCCAGAACATAATCATCCGCCTCTGACCCCCCCACTCCCTCCTTAGACTGTCAGCTCCCAGGGCCCCATTCGTGCTGGAGTCCAGGTGAATGGCAGCCCTGGATGCAGGTGGTGACTGCCGGGTGGTGCCCTGCAGCGTGGGTTAGGGATGCGCTGGGCCTCCCTGAGCCAGGCATGTGAGCTTGGATGTTGCTGTTTGAACTCACCCAAGCTCACAGGCGCAGTGATTTACTAAGGACGAGGCTGGAGAGAAACATGTCCATCCACATACACACCTGGTGCTGCTGGAGTTGAGGATGGTCCCACTGACGGTGATCTGAAGTCCGTCCTGGAGACTCCCTTCGATTGTCCCAGTAAAGGGGACGGGCTGCAGGAAGAAGGTGTGGGACTGTCAGTCAGGGGGCCAGCCTTGTGTCTGTTCCCCTCTAGCACTAGTCAGTGTCTGGCCTGGGTGTGACAGACCATGTGAGAGGCTGGGGTGCGGCTGTGACCAGGACAGATGGAGTCTCAGCCCACGGGTCTTAGGGTCCCATGTGGAGCAGACACAAATCCAATTAAGTTACTCAGACAGTCTAAGCTTGTGATAAGGAGAAGCCTGGCCCTGAGAGGAGCCATCAGAGAGCGTAATGTCTTCTCTAATATCTCCTTTCGGTCCATTTCCTACACTCAGGTCAATTTCCTGCCTCTCAGGCAGCTGAGCTTGCAGGAGAGTCCGAGAGGCAGTGGAAGCCACATCAGGAACGCAGCCGGCGGAAGGCCTTCCTTCCAGGCAGGGAGGCAGCATGCAGAGGCCCTGGGCTGGTAAGGAACTAGGTAGCAATGGGGGCTGCTGGACCCCGTGTCAAGTTCCCAGCGAAGGCCCTGGGACCCTGGCTGGGGACTCGGGAGGCCCATGGGACCAAAAGGACCCATCAAGAGTCTGGAGGGTCCACCAACAGGGTCACCCAAGAGGGTCAAGAAGGCATGTCCTCTCCCCACCACCACCATATAACAATGGCCACCATGACCTTTGCCCTCTGGGCCACCTGCAGCAGAGCTTCTTCCCCATGCCCTCTGCAGCCCTGAGGCAGCCTCTCCTCTACTTCTGCCCTCATGCTCCCCACTCCTTCCCTCGGGCCTTCTGCACCCCCGAAGCCCTCTCGTAGTTAGTTCCCCACCCATCCCAGGCCTCATGGGCAACCACTTTTGTCAAATTCTCTTTTCTTTTCCACACCTCTTTAAAGGAGCCATGGGTCATGGTGAGGCGTGCCTTGTTAAGAGTCAGGCCAGCTCCAGGTCTGAATCCTGGCTCTGCTGCTCATGACTGAGTGGCCTTGGGAAGCCTGTTCCACCTCTCTGCCTTAGTTTCCTCATGTGTAAAATAGGAAGCTGTTTCTCCTGCTACGTATGATGGGTGATTTCATGAGAAGCAGCTTGCGATGCAAGAGACTGGCACACAGGAGCTGCTTCTCACTGCCGCCTACCCACCCCCCCCAACCACCCCTGGTCTCTCTGAGCAAAATTCACAAACTGGAACTTTCTGATTTTCAAAGTTTACTTCTGAAACGCCTCATATCCAATGTGATTCTATAACCCGCATTAAAGCACAGTTCTGTCTCCTATCTGATTTTCACGTTTTTCAAGTTTTTCTCTCTTTAAAAAATTATATATATATATATATATATATATATATATATATATATATATATATATATATTTTTTTTTTAAAAGAGATGGGGTTTCTCCATGTTTGCCAGGGTGGTCTCGAACTCCTGACTTCAGGCGATCCACCTGCCTCCGCCTCCCAAAGTGCTGGGATTACAGGCATGAGCCACCACGCCCAGTCTGTTTTTCAAGTTTTTAATGTCTTCTCTAATATCTCCTTTAGGTCAATTTCCTACACAAATTAAATGCCTAAAGGAGCCAGGCAGGTGATGTGTATGAGTGATAGGGAGAGATGGCCAGGTAGGGAGGGTGGGGACTGTGGCAGAGTAGATGTCACACCCCTCATCTAAAAAAGCAGCCTCTACTCAGCTCTAACCAGTGAGGACCATCTGGGCCCAGTATTGGCAGAGCTTCCACATTTTCAAGAGAAGACAGAAATCTGGAGTGGTTTTTTTTCCTGTAAAACTTTCATTTCTTGGGGGAAAAAAAAATCTGTCAAAAAGGATTATGTGAAAGTTTCTGGCTGGGCACAATGGCTCACATTTATGATCCCAGCATTTTGGGAGACTGAGGCAGAATAATCACTTAAGCCCAGGAGTTAGAGGCCAACCTGGGCAACAGAGTGGGAACCCCATTTTTACAAACAAATTTTAAAAAGCCAGGTGTGGTGGCACATACCTTTAACCCCAGTTACTTGGGAGGCCAAGGTGGGAGGATCACTTGAGCCTGGGAGGTGGAGGCTGCAGTGAGCCATGATCACACCACTGCATTCCAGCCTGGGCAACAAAGCGAGATCCTGTCTTGAAACCCCCAAATTCCTATATTATAGAGATACATAATGAAATATTTGCAATGGAATGATATCTTTGGATTTGCTTCCACATGTCTGAGGGTGGGGAGGGAAGCGAGTAAGGATACAGGATGGAGCAAGACAGGCAAGAGCTGGTCATTGCTGGAGCAGAGTGATCGGTGTGTGTTGTCGATGGTAACAATTCTCTCTGCATGTATGAATTTCCCATAATAACAAGTTAAAAGAAACACGGTGCAGACCAAACAGAAAATACCCACCAGCCAAGTTCAGCCTCCTGGCCACTGCCTTCTGGTCTGTATTGTTGAGTTGTGTGACTGAACCCTGGGAAACCCATCCTCATTCAGTGTACACGCCTGGCACCGTGAAAGCCCCCCGGAAATCTGGGATCTGATTCAGACAGACTCTGCTCCCCACGGATTTGAGGGGGGGCATCTTTTCTTACCCCTCGGGTCAGCTCTGAACTTCTTACCAGTAAGTACTTTAGTGACCTCAGGCAAATCACAGCTTCACGGTGTCTCTGAGTTCTCTTTCTTGTCCCTGTCTACACCAGCGGTGTGACGGAAGGAGAGTCAGGGTAATCCAGTTACGGACCAGCACGGCATAGGATCAGGAAGCCTGTAGTCCCTGAAACGTCTGGGGAACCTTTTTCCCCTTGCCTGTTTGTGGAAGCCTGCGATTCTCTCCAGAGCCTGTCATACTATCATGAGTAATGATGCTTCAAATACACATGCTCCTGGGAAGCATGCAGCCCCCACTTCAGCATATTCACACCGCAGTGTCTAGAATTGTCCACACGCAGGGCGTGGTGGACCTGGGCTCTCAAGTGCACACAAGGCTTAGTTAAGGAATCCAGGAGGGAGAAAGAGCAGGTACAGATCATGGGGGTGGGACAGGACAGGTTAATTCTAAGGCAACAAGTTCCCCCAAAAAGTTCTGTGAGGTTTCAAAATGTCTTAAATGGTGCTCCTAAATTCGGAAAAACAAGATTTTATTTTTATTTATTTATGATTTTATTTTGAGACGGGTTCTTACTCTGCTGCCCAGGCTGGAATGCAGTGGTGTGAACACGGCTCACTGCAGCCTCCACCTCCTGGGCTCAAGTAATCCTCCCACCTCAGCCTCTGGAATAGCTGGGACCAAATAGGTACATGCCCCACGAATTTTTAAATGTTTTTGTAAAGATGGGGTCTCTATGTGTTGCCCGGGCTAGTCTTGAACACTTGGGCTCAAGCGATCCTTCTGTCTGGGCCTGCCAAAGGGCCAGGATTTCAGGCATGAACCACCCTGCCCGGCCTGAAAAAAGGGATTTAAAATTGAATATCATCCTACAAACAAGGCTATTCATTGCAGCATTATGACATGAAGGATTATAAAGCAAAGCACTAGAAAGAGTTTTCCTGTTAGTCCTCTAACAGGAAAAAGGTGAAATAAATTAGGGAATTTCCATATAATAGATTCCGTGTAGCTTTAAAAGGAAAGAAAAAGAGGAAGAGAGAACTCTGAGCGCCGATATGGAATGATGCCATTTGTATAAAAAGTGGGTGGAGAAGGCTACGGACTTGCATGTATTTATATGTAAAATACCTCTGGAAGGAGTTATGGAAACTTACAACACTGGTTATCAGTGGGCTACCCCAGAAACATCCACCTTTGAATCCCCAGAAACTGTGAATATGTTGTAGAGGAGACGTTGCAGATGTGAATACGTTAATAATTTTGGCACAGGGAGCTTGTCCTGCATATACAGGTGGTCCCAATGTAATCACAAAGGTCCTACAAAAGGGAGGCAGGAGGATCAGAGTCGGAGGCAGGAGATGTGACAACAGAAGCAAGAAGCAACTGGTTTTTTTTGTTTGTTTGTTTTGAGACAAGATCTCACACCGTCACCGAGCTGACGAAGTGCCGTGGCATGATCTCAGCTCACTGCAGCCTCCACTTCCCCAGGCTCACTCAATCCTCCCACCTCAGCCTCCCAGTTTGTGGGGACTACAGGCAGGCACTACCACGCCTGGCTACTTTTTGCCTATTTTTTATAGAGATGTGGTCTCACTTCATGGCCCAGGCAGGTCTCAAACTCCTGGACTAAAGAGATCCTCCTCCTGCCTCGGCTTCCCAAAGCACTGGGATTACAGGCATGAGCCACTGCACCCCGCATCTTTAAAAGCTGCTGGTTTTAAAGATGGCTGGAGGGGCCATAAGCCAAGGCATGCAGGCAGCCTCTAGAAGCTGCAAAAGGAAAAGAAACAGACTCTCACCTGGAGCCTCTGGAAGGAAACAACCTTGCTGACACGTGGTTCTAACATCTGACCTCCAGAATCATTAAGAGAGCAAATTTGTTGTTTTAAGATTGGTCAGCCAAGGCTGCTGTGGAATTTAGAGCTGTGTGTGCAGGAAACCCAGGAAAACAACTGGACCCGCTTTTGTTCCATGCGGTGCAGGAGGATGGATTTTTGCATTGGATTTATGGTCCCACAGGCCTGGGCTCGCCTCCCAGCTCCATACACTGGCAAGTCAGATATTGGCCAAGTGGCCAGGTGCGGTGGCTCAAGCCTGTAATCCCAGCACTTTGGGAGGCCGAGGCGGGTGGATCACAAGGTCAAGAGATCCAGACCATCCCGGTCAACATGGTGAAACCCCGTCTCTACTCAAAATACAAAAAATGAGCTGGGCATAGTGGCACGTGCCTGTAATCCCAGCTACTCAGGAGGCTGAGGCAGGAGAATTGCCTGAACCCAGGAGGCAGAGGTTGCGGTGAGCTGAGATCGTGCCATTGCACTCCAGCCTGGGTAACAAGAGTGAAACTCTGTCTCAAAAAAAAATATATATATATATATATGCCAAGTGACTTGACTGGCCTGTGCCCCAGTGCCCTCCCTGAATGGTAGGACAGTGACACCACCCGGCAGCATTCTGAGAGGACCAGATGCGATGCCATGTGCTGAGCCTCTGGCTCGTGTCCAACTTGACGGTGCAGCTCTTTGCCTGAAATAACTCGATCCCTCTGCTGAGTCAGAACTTGCTTTCTGTTCCAGGTTGTACCCAGAGACTGGGGACTTTCTCCCCTTTTTCTATCTGGAAATCTAGAAAGCAGAGCTGGGCCCTATGGACCAGAATGTGGGAAGCCTTGTTCTGGACTGAGCATTACCAGCAGATACCCAGGCCCGGCCCCGACAGTGGGGAGCTCAGCCTGGCTGGCCGAGACTGACAGTAGGAGGCAGTTTGTGGCTCTTAGCCAGAGTGCCCGGCTGCCTCAGAGGCTCCACGGTCCTGCGGGCCACCTTCCATGACACTTTGATTTTAGCCTCTGACCTCCAACACCGTTAAGAGCAACGTGCTGTTTTAAGGTTGGCCAGCTAAGGCTGCTGTGGCATTTGGATCCACATGTGTCCATGAAGTCTCTGGGCACAACCAGGAACATTTCTCCTCACAGGCACCAGCCATTTTTACAGATGAGGAAACTGAGGCACAGAAAAGTTTCATAATTTGCCCAAAGCTACACAGCTGGTCAGCAACAGAGCTGGGATTTGAACCCCAGCACCCACCCTTTTAACTACCACACAGGCTTCCTCTCATGAGGAGCTGAGAACATCCTCATTCCGGCTCTCCCAGTACTTCCCTGGGCCACACAGCAGGCGGTTCCAGCTTCCCGCCATCCTCAGAAGAGGCTGGGTTAGATGAGCCCGGACAGGAAGTGAGAGTGAGGTTTCCAAGCCAGGCCCTCAGCCCCTCAGCCCTCCTCAGCAGGACAGCGAACTACGTGACATTCTCCTACTGTCACTGTGTGGAGGAAGTGTGGCTCCGGCTGCCAGGAGGGTCACCGAGTGAGGCTTAAGTGTCCCAGCCTAGGGGTGCCCTCGTGGGGTAGAGGAGAGCTCTGGACACCCATGGGGGCTGCACTGCCCGTCTTTCTTGTCTAGACTCCAGGCCCTGCTTTAACTCTCTGAAACTCTCTGATGCCCATAGGAGGATTCTCCTTCCGAATCCAAAGATTAGAAAGTAAAAACCAGTCACCAGCACAGTATGTCGGAACCTGGAAGAAGCTTTGGGATCGCCTCTCTGACAGAGAACCAGAGACAGGGTGACGTGCCCAAGGCGGCACATGCCGACCCTAAGCCCCCACCGGTGGGCTCGTTCCAGCTTCCCCCGGCCCCTCCGTGCACGTCCTACCTCGGGGGACTCCACAGGGTGGCTGAGAGGTCGTTGGTGACAGCCAGGAGGAAACGGGCCACCTTTCCCTCCTCTCCCTCTCTGGGGTCTAGACAGCAGAGCCGAGCTCTGCAGACCAGAACACAGGCAGCCTCATTCTGGACTCAATGTCACCAGAGGGCACCCAGGCCCCACCCTGGCCTCTGCTGAGGTGGTCCTGGCAGCTTCCCTGCCCTCAGCGCTCCGCTTCTGTCCACCCTCTCCACCCCGCCTCCCCACCCAGGAAGGGCCCATCAGCCCACCCTCTCCAGCTCCTCAGGAAGCTCTTTGCCCAGGCAGGGTGAGATCCTGTGACGGGACCTGGCCCAGGACACAGTGACCCCTGAAGGCTCCTGGGCTCCTGGGGTTGCCAGTCCCATCTAGGGGCATTTGGCAACTGGCCTCTGCCTCCCTGAACCTCAGATTTTCCATGTATGAAGGGGACTCATAACCCTCACAGGGTTTCAGCAAGGCCTCTGCTGCCCTGTGACCCTACACTGCAGGGACGGTCCCTGCCCCCCAACCTCTGAGGCTATCCCTGCACAGATGCCCTGAATATGCCCATGCCTTGTTAACTGACCGACCCTTTGGAGCACAATCCCCTCCTCAGGGGGCCTTCCCTGCTGCCCCCAGACGCCTAGTAACATGAAACACTCTCAAAGCACCTGCAGGGTGCCAGCCACTGTTCACAAACACTAGATACACCACCTCCTCAATCCAACTCCCACCCCTGGGAGTGGGAGGGGCTCAAGTATTATTCCCACTTTACAGATGGCGAAACTGAGGCCCAGAGACCACCAGGTAGCAAACAGCCAGACCCAGGGAGGTCATCTCCAAAGTTAACACCCTTAACTACCCAGCGGGTTCTCACTGCCCCGGAAGCACGCTTCCTTCTTCATACAAAGCACCCCGCTCTACACCTCTTCCCCTGAGCACGCGGGACAGGACAGCACAGCTCCGTCCGCATCGGCAAACCCTTGCCTCATGCCGATGAGCATCCCTCCGGGCACGAGCGAGCTCAGCATGGCACAGTGTGCCTGGATGCCCCTGCTGACATTTTGGCCCTGCTTGTGTTCTCCTGGGAAGCCCCCGCCCCTATCCCCGTCACCCAGGAGCTGCTTCCTCAGAGCCCCAGAGCTGTGTAGCCCTGGCTGCGGCAGCCCCACGCCCACGGCCCCGGAACTCACTGGGTTCAGGTAGGTAGTCGGGGCACCGCTGAAGGCCATCGCTCCACTGCCTCTGTGGCACTGCTGCCTTTCACACCTGCCAGGCAGTTCTCTGCAGAGGGAAGGAGTTAACAAAGAAATAGAAACCAAAGCAACTTGGCTGTTATTCAATGGGGAGGAGCAGGCAGCAAGAGGAAGTGGGTCCAGAGAGGGAAAGGCAGGGTGCTGGGTAGAGCACTGCGTGATACTCTGAGGGAAGTGAGCACTCCCAGCCCCGGTGATTTTCCCTCCTCCCTCTCCTGTGCTTTGGGCTCCACCCCTGAGCCCAGAGCCTATTTGGTTCTTAGAGGTTTGCGATATCCAACCACCTTGACACAGCAGTGCGTTGCCAGATGACACTGCCCGGAAGTGTGTGGCTGTGTAGCCTGACCACACTTGGTCACAGAATCCAGAAAATAATGGGGCTGGGTATTGCCTGTGGGTAGGGTGCCGGAGAGGAAGGGAGGCTTCAACCCATTCTACATCCAGAAGCTGAGGCTCAGAGTCTGAGGGACAGGCCCCAGGTCACACGGCTAATTCGTTGTGGCAGCCTGAGTTATATGAAGATTCTCAGACTCTTCAAAAACTATTTCTCCTCTTTAAATTTCTATTCTTCATATAGAAACATAATAACTTAGAGGGGAATATTTTATAAGAAAAACACCTTAATGGAGATTTTTATTCTAGAGTGGGGGGTGCCCAGGAGCTTCTGATCCTCCCGCTCTCAGTGAATTTCTCTTTCTTCTCTTCTCTATCCTTATTTTCTGTGCCTTAGGACGGGGGGATAAGTCTTGGACACACTAGAACATTTCAGGTGACATGTGGGTGGGAAGGAACGTATGGCGTGAACTGCCTTTAATCGGCTTGAGCACCGCGTTAGGGGAAATGATTGGTCGAAACAGAGAATAACAGGATAAGCTGCAGCGTGGGGAGGGAGCCATGAAAAAACTTCCCTGAAGTCGACCAGGTCCCAGCGATGTGCTGGCCAGAAGGCCCAGAACACAGGCTGGGATGGGCGGGTAAAGGCCTGTGCAGGCTCGAGGGGAGGGAAGGCGCAGGGCCATACATACGTCTGCACCTCTCTTCCATCTTGTGCTCTGCCTAGATGCACGAGAACCTGCGGGCGAATGCCTCTGAGATGCTCCCCCAGGCTGCGGCATGTGAGCCGTCTGCATGCTCCCCGTTACGTTCCTGGATCAAGTAGAATTTGACCAATTTAAGGAGCAGACAGTTTAGGTGGCGCAGAAGAGAGAGAAAGGAAGGGAAATTCTTCGAAATCCTCTGTGACACCACGGACAGCAGGAACAATTTCATCATGCGCATCATTTGCAGGCTGTCGCCGACCGGTTGGGATACGGAACAACTGGGACTCTCACTCACAGCAGACTGGAGTGGAAAACAATCCAGCTTAGAAAAGCTGGTGGGGTATGGTGGCTCACGCCTGTAATCCCGACACTTCAAGAGGCTGAGGCAGAAGGATCACTCCAGTCCAGGAGCTTGAGACCAGCCTGGGCAAGACAGGAAGACCCTGTCTCTACATATAATTTAAAAAGCAAATTAGCCCGGTGTGGTGGTGCACACCTGTGGTCCCAGTTACGTGGGAGGCTCGCTTGACCCTAGGATGCCAAGGCTGCAGGGAACCGCCATCACGCCGCCGCACTCCAGCCTGGGCAAAGAGCAAGACTCTGTCTCAAAAAAATTAAAAAATAGAAAGAAAAACCGCTTGGTGAGTTGTCACACAGCCAGATACCGACTTCTCCTATGTTCTGGCTTTTCCACTTCTAAAAAATTACCCAAGGGAAAGAAAAACATATTTTTCTGTTTTTTAACAACTTTATTCATCGTAGCCCCAGGCTGGAAACAATGCAAATCTTCACCAGCAGCAGAAGGGAGAAATGAATTGTGGTTTTCATACAAGAGTCGCCTCAGCAATAAAAAGGAGTGAGGCTACAGGAAACATCAACGGGCCTCCCAACTGAGCAGAAGCAGCCAGATCCAAACAGACACATGCTGTGAGATTTCCATTCAGGTCGAGATGAACAGGCTAGAATGGCGTTACCCTTGGGAGTCACTGACTGGCATGGGCATGAAGGACTCTTGAGAGGCTGGAAATATTCTGGATCTGCTTCTGGGTGGTGGACACACAGGTGTTTACATTCCTTAAAAACAGGCTGAGGCTGGGTGCAGTGGCTGGTACTTGTCACTCAGCACTTTGGGAGGCTGAGGCAGGAGGGCTGTTTCAGCCTAGGAGTTCGAGAGCAGCCTGGGCAGCATAGCGAGACCTCGTCTCTACTAAAAATAAAAAAAAAAATAGTTAGTGGGGCATGGTGGTGCAGGCCAGTGGTCCCAGCTCCAGGGAGGCTGAGGCAGGAGGGTTACTTGAGCCTGGGAGGTTGAGTCACAGTGAGCTACTATTGTGCCACTGCACTCTAGCTTGGGTGACAGAGCAAGACCCCGTCTCAAAACGAAACAAAATTCAAACAGAAAACCAGGATCTGTACATTTTACTCTACCTAGACAATATCTCCATAAAATACTGCTAAAAGAGAAAATCTTCCAGAGTCCAAGGAGACACAGGCACAGATAAAGAGTTCCAGCAAGTTAGCACCTTAGTATCACCTTGAGCCTTGGAGGTGAGTCACAGGTAAGCAAACTCACTAGTTAGTCCAGCCCATAAAGGAGGGCCCTCTGCTCCACGCCCTGCCTGGAGGGGCCCCAGTCATACCCAAAGGCCAATGTGTTTTTAGACTAATAGACACAGTAGGGAGGTGCTTTGAGGCACAGTGCCAGGCCACTGAGAATTCTAACTTCGGCAGCCTTCAGTCACCACAATCCATTTCCAGGGGTTAGCTCTGGTCTTCCGGATACGAGCAGCAGCCCTCGGGACTGTTCCTTCTCAGAGTATTCAAAGTCGCAGACCCTTCCTGGAGGCCCTTTGTTCTCTGTCCCATAGACTGAAGGATCTTTCCAAAATTTAAGTCTGCCACCTCACACTCATTAGGATGGCTACGATTTAAAAAAAAAAAAAAACCCAGAAAATAACAACTGTTGGATAGAAGGTGGGTAAACTGGAACCCTGTGAAAACAGCGTGGCTGTTCCTCAAAAACCTCAACACAGAATTACTATATGATCCAGCAATTCCGCTTCTGGGTGCATACCCGAAATAACTGAAAGCAGGAACTCAATCTCCGAGTGCGTGTGCACCCATGTGTGCAGCAGCATCATTCACAAAAGCCAACAGGTGAAAGCGACGGATGCGTGTCCATCAACGGATGAATGGATCAATGTGGGCTAGACATACAATTCAGCCCTAAAAAGGAAGGAAATGCTGGCACATGCCACACATGGATGGTCCCCGAGAACATAACGGGCTGTACATAGTAGGAATGGCCCACGTTTGAATCTTGGCCCTGTCATTTGCTTCTTGTGCGGTCTTTGGTAAGTTTCATTTCCCCAAGCTTCCTTTCCTCACCCATAAAATGAGGCGAATGAATGTGAACCTTAGAGAGAGGCTGTGGGGATGAAATGAGGGAATGCATGAAAAGGGCTTGGGGCTGAGCTCTGCACGCAGTGCCCACGCACCAGCACCTTCATTTACTCCCGGACTGCACCGATCCTGTGCCCGGACCCGTTCACCTTTCCCAGTAGTAGAGCTCCTCACGAAGGAATCCTTCCATCCACAGTGACGCCTCCAGCACAGTGGGCCCTCAGCAGGGCAGTCAGTGATGCCCGTGGATGCCCGAGTCCCGTCGTACAATGCAGGGAACTCTGGGTCCTCTCGTCCACTTCCCTTTGGAAACCTCATTGTATAGGTACAGCCGTATGGAACCATATTAATCACTGCAACATGCATGCACACACCCCTCCTGAGAACAAACATCCTCACTGAGCTTATTCTGCCTCCATAAAGTCAGATACATGGTTCTAACTGCTTCCTAATTGCCAGTGCACCTCTCTCCTGCAGACTAAGACAAAACACTACTTGGCTTCACTCCATAAATCCAGTAGTTTAACGCAAGTGGTTCCAACCTTTTTGGCACCAGGGACCAGTTTCACAGAGGACAATTTTTCACGGATAGAACAGGGAGATATGATGGTTTCAGGATGAAGCTGTTCCACCCCAGATCATCAGACGTTAGACTCAAAGATTCCCATAAGGAGTGCATGACCTAGATCCTTCACCTGTGCGGTTCACGGCAGGGTTTGCGCTCCTGTGAGAATCTAATGTCGCTGCCTAACTTCATCCTACTGTGGTTGGAGAAGATGCTTTGTACGTTACCTGTTTAAATCTGTTGAGACTCAATGTGTGGCCTACCACATGGTCTACCCTGGGAAATGTTCCACAACTTAGCACTATCTTTTGAACACAGGGGGTACTCAGTAAACATCTGACAAGTTCCCAGACTTCCGTTGAGAGGTTCTGGAGTCAAAGACGAGGCCAGAGTCCTGGACTAGCCACGCTGCAGCTGTGTGGTCCAGGGCGAACACCTTATCCTCTCCGTTTCACATTTTCCTCAGCGGAAACATCATAATTCTTTCCATGCCACCTTGTGGCCTTGTGAGGATTAAAGTGAGATGGCGTTTATCAAGCACCTCTTCTCCACCTATCTGTGTAACTGGCAACGAGGGGCTCCTAGAAATTGGATTCGATGAACACCACCTCAATCTGCCACATAAGCTTCCATAAGGCTAAGGCACCTCCAGTCCATGGTCTGCTCATGGCTTTGTTGCTGCTGGGAGCTGGATGATCTTCCTCTGCATTGTGGCCTTTGACGCCATGCCATCTCCATTCCTCCATCTGTTTAGAAACACTGCTGCTGAGGTCCTGGCATAACTTCTTCCTTTGGAAGGAGCTCCTTAATCCCTAGACCAGGGGTTCAGACACCCCAGATCCATTCCCATGCCATCCATCCACACGGTCCTCCGTACTCATCTAGAACTGACCAAAGCAAACACGAGCCCCGGGACACCTTGGTATAACTTTATTCACAAACTCCAGATGCCCGGGCCCAGCTTAGCCCATGCACAGAAGGCATGTTCTTGCCAGTGGCAAAAAAAAAACCGATACAGCACGTTTGTTAATACTAACCATTTTAATTTAAATTAATAGCATGTCTGGAAGACAAATGCAGTTGATAGAAAATATAAAAACTTTACTGTACAATTTTTACATCACATTCAAAAAAAAAAAAGCAAGTGTGTGGCTTGTGGCCACAGAAGATGCTAGGTTTGCACACGCTGATGAGGTCCTGGCTAACACTGCTGCACAGCACAAACTCCAACTGGCTTCACATTGACATGCCCGCCCTCCCCCCCAGGCCAAATCCACACAGAACAGCACAGGTTGCCAGGGCTTGCCATTCCCCTCTGTGACCTCAAGAGGAAATGCTGTAAGGAGACAGAGGGTGTTTTGATTTGGCGACATGGAGAGATCAGCTTTGCTACACACTGCTCACAACTAACCCCAAACTAGCTAGGATTCAAGACTTTGAGTTAGGCAGAAACCCAGGGGGCTGTGGCTCTGGTGGTTCAAGGCAGCAGGGGTTCTGAGGCGAGGCTGGAAACTGGGGGTGCCTTGGAGGACCCAAGTGTGGGCTCCACTCTCAGACCCCAGTGGGGACTTCCACAGCCCCTCAGAGCTCCCCCAAGCCCTCCCAGCCTTCTCCATGCCCTTCACAGTGGGCCGTGAGGGCTGAATTCACAGTATCTGTCATCCTTCGTGTTTCCAAGGCAGACGGAGAGAACACACAGAAGGGCAGGTGCCTTCCTAACCTCAGTTCACAGTCACTGAAATACAAGGGAAGCGGGGGGACCACCACGGGGTGGGGTGGGGTTCTTAAAAGACAGGCAGCGCAGAGGTGGCAGGCTGAGAGCCAGAAGGCTGCCCCCAGTCCTCCAGTTCCACCTTTGGGGCCCAGTGGCTTCTGGGTTCCTGGAAGGTAACAGGGCCCCACCAGGTCATCAGTTCCTTAAGAGCAGGGACCGTGACTGCCCCACCTCTAGGCGCCCAGCACTTGCATACGGCCAAGTACACTGTAGTTGCTCAACGAAGTGCTTCTTTAACTGTGATGCTCAGGAGAAAAGGCCAAACCCGGACTGACTTTCTGGGGGCCTGTGCATCCCACTGTGGCCTGGCATCAGGGGTTGGGGAGGAACTGAGCCTGACTGGCTGAGCTGATGTCCAACCGTGGGGCTCACCAGGACATCCATCGGGCCTGCTCTCGCCTGGAAAAAGGGCGCCGTTTGCAGGAGAAAGGTGGAAGGCCGGAGACACAGGTGATCCCTGGGAAGGGGCAGGGATGTAGGAGGCCCAAAGGATGACAGGGCAAAATAAGCAGTCCCACCACAGCACAGAAGCCCCGCATGGAGCTGAGTCCGTGTGGTTTACGGCTACCCCTCAAGTGCTGGGAAGGGTGAAGACGCTGATGGACAGGCACGCTGGCACTGCTATACAGCTGTGCCAAGGAGGGGCTGACCAAGGGGTGCCCGACCTGGAGAGGCGGCAGCTCCACAGCTTCCTGGCAGAGCAGCTATCTTCTGTGGCATTTTGACCAGGCTCTGGTGCGAGGGAAGGGGCTGGAGACTGGGGCTCTGGTAGGCGGGTCTAACTGCAAGGGGTGGGAGCCACCTCCCTCCCTCCCCAAGTCCGAGCTCAGAGCATGGTCACAGGTTCCGGGCCTGAATCCAATCTCATCTTCACTCCCAACACCCCTTTCTCCTTTCTGGTTTTGGAGCCGAATGCAGCCTAACCTCCACTTAAGGGCTCCCTTGCCATCTGGAACTTTTCTCTGCAGGTGAGAGTTGCTAATGAAGACAAGTGTGGGGCTCTCGCCTCAAAGACTTTTCCAAATCCAGCCCCTCCTGCTTCAAGTGCACACAAGTAGAAGGCCTAGTGGTGCCAGAGAAGGCTCTGCAGACGGGGGCCAGCTAGCTGGGTCTACATGAAAGGAGTCACGGGCCGCATGCCACCCATCTGAGCTCAGAGCATGGACAGAGGAGTTGGTAATGGGCTAAGGGGTTTCAACAGGACTGACATGGAAGAGGTGGGAAATTCTAGAACCTTCTGGCATGACTGACAAAGGGTTTTACAGTGACAGGGTCACCCTGTGGCTGGGAAGAGGGCTCAGGTACCTTCGCCATCTACTCCTTCTCCTTCTCCCGTCTTCCTCGTTCTCACCCATCCAGCCCTTGCGGTCAGATGTCAGTCAGGGACTGGGATGTACCGAAAAGCCGAGGTCCTGAGTCCCATCACCTTGACGCCTGCTGGGGCTTCATCGAAGACTCACATCTGTACAAGCCATGGGTGTTTCCTCACCTTGCAGCAGAAACCCTGGCTTGGAACCACTGGGTGAGTCCAGACATTTTCTGGATTCTGTTTCTATTTTTCCAACAGGAGCAGCCTGGATTACAGGGATAAGAAGGTGAACCCAAGCTCTCCGGGAACTCCAGACTCCATAATCTAACTCAGTTCCCAGCCAGGGTTTCCTCCGCAAAACGAGGAAGGGGCAGCCTCCCTCTGAAAGGACAAGGGGAGAGGCCTAGAGAGAGTCCCCGATTCCCTCAATGGGCTCTTGGGCCAAAAAGCCGAGTCCAGGGCAGACCTTGTGGGCTCCCGCTCCATCCCAAGAACAGCTGCAATCGCCACGCGTGTCTTCCCCTCTGGCCCAGCATGGGTCCCTACGAGGTCCTCCAGAGGACACAGCCATCTCCGCCATCCTGGCCGTCGGTGCCAGCACATCTACGCACAGACTGTTTCTATTATTAATCTATTGTAAAACATCAGGTTCACTCAGCAGACATACACGTGTAAACATTTGCTGTCTGTCAGGACAGGCTTGGTTGTTGGTGGTGTCATGTTAAGAAATAGCAGGTGCAGCTCCCTCTCCCGAATGGGGTTTCTTGCAAACAGTCTGAATCTAGGACACGTGCTCCTGGTTTGCAGCGCTGGGCAGGCAGTCTATTTTTTGTTGCGGTGGTTGTTTGGATGTTTCAGAAACGCATTTTAAAAAGAAAGAGATCAGCAGCTGAAAAACCACAGGGCTGGCTACATCTTTGAATTACTGGACTCCAGGACGCCCAAGCCAAACCTTTCAAACCGGGGTACAACTTTGCTGCTGTTAATGCTGTGAAGAGGAACAAAAACAAGAATTATAGCCCCGTGGGTCTTCATCAGAATTAGGGTAACACTAGCTAGGAAATGGGCTGAGCAGAGGATCTGGCCTCCAACAAGAAATGAAAATGATTGTCGGCCAATAGCACTGGCAGAGCTGCCCTGGTCACACAGCACCCAAGGCCCCAGCCACACTCCAGGTGGTTCTGCCTGGAGCAATAGTGGCTCATTCATCCCCGAGTCCCGAGTTCCGAGTTCCCAGTGTGTTCCGTGCTGCTGCGGGCTGCTCGCAATCGCTTTCTCATTTGCGGCCCAGGAAAGCTCTTGCTCCAAGTAGAACTGAGAGAGAAGAGAAACATGACCCCAGGATACCAGGAGTGATGTGGCACGTTCCTTTTAGAAATCAACTCGAATACTGGGGTGCATCAGGGCCACCTGGGAAGCAGGCTGAAAGGCAGATTCCTAGAGCCCAATTCCAGAGATCTGGTTCCACACGTTTTGCTGGGTAGGGAGGACAGGAACTCGGGTTTAGTAAACGACGCAGTGACTGCCGCAGGGGACATCAGCGATGCTCTTAACAAATGCTGACGTGGGGAGTGGTCTATGGCACACTGGACAGGTGTAAAGGGAATAACTTTGCCAGGGTGGCAGGGTGGGGACAGGGGAGAGACTGCTTTCGTGCGAAACATTTCTGGAGCCAGATACCTCTTTAAGACAGCTTTTCTGAGGGTGCCACTGAAGACACAACCCTTCCGAGCTGGTGTCTTTCATGGCCACAGAACTTTGTGTCTTCTGATGCAACTCTACAGATGGGACTGAGAGGCGGGAGCCCAGCAGAGGGTTCCCGGGACCAGGGTGCCGGCGTCAGGGCAGCTCTGAAATCACTCCACTCCTTGTTGGACAAAATCCCCATGGGTTAAAAGCTAAGCCAACACCCTCCCCACCTCTGCCCACCCCACACTAGGCACACACTCAGCGCTCAGAGGCTGGTATGCTCAAGGGTGTGGAAGCATCTCACTAAGGTGTTAGCAGTTAAGACAGGGCCACCCAAACAAAAACAAGACCAGCCCTCAGAAGAACACGGGAGCAATCAAAGTCACGTCCGGGAAGGCAGTCAGCAGCTGTGCAGACCGCCCGGGAGGGAGCTCAGTTAGTGGGATCCTCTGAGAACAGTTACTCAGGCATACGCCGGCCACGTGGAGAGGGCAGAGGGCCAGTTTTAAAAACAAAGCAAAAGAAGTAGGCTGGAGAGAGGCGGCTGGAGCAGCAGAGGTGGCATCCCCTGGGTTAGTGCCCGCATCTCATTGTGCATTTTAGTAGAAGTCACGATGCCGAGTTGTTGATTAGGAGGAAGAAAGTCCCTGGTGCATGCAAGGCAGCCAGGCCTACAACCTACGGAGGGAAAGAGAAGAAAGCAAAGCAAAGTGTCAGAACCACAGCCTCACGCGGAGCCTGCTGGGAGCGACAGTCCTGGCCAGAGCAGCTGGGCGCGGGGCTCCCTTTCCCTTCCGGAGAGAAGGGTCATCCCGGACTCCATCCCCCAGGCTTTGCTGCACTGCAGCCTCAGAAGGGGGCATGGGCACAAAGAACCCTCTCTAAGCTCCTAGAGGGCACAATCGCAGCACGTTTGTAAAGAGGCTGGCCCAGGCCCATGGCTCCTTAGCCCTTGATAAGCAAAATCTACTTCCAGGAGTAATTCTGCTTCACTGGATTCTCTTCTCTTGAGCTCTGGCCAGGGTGACTGAGACCCTGGGGACTCAGATCAATGACCCAAGTTCTCTCTGACCCAGGGACAAGCCATCCATCTACTTGTGGTGTGGACAGAGGCCCCAGCCACATGCTGTGGCTCTTCTCTTGCCCAGCAAAAAACGCAAGCCTGTGTAACGCTTGCTGGTGGCCATTTCAGCTGCAGAAACCTCACTGTGGTTTTTGAGAATACATGACACAAAGATGGGAGAAGCTGGGAAGCAGCGACAGAAAGGAAGCGGGGTTTGTGTCAGGACAACCAGAGAAAGGCAGCCAGCGAGGGAAGGAACACACTATTCCTCCAGAACCGGACAGGAGCTCTTAAAGTCAGGGTGGCCGTAGCGTCCTTTTCCATAGTAGCGGCTCCTCCAGCGGCTGGGAGTGGCCAGTGACCGTTCCGCCAGGCGTGAGAAGAGCGCAGTCCGGTCCCGGCAGGTGATGGAGTCGGGCACGTGTGGACAGGTGGAGGAATCAGATGATGGGAAAGCGGGAGATGACAGAACAGCACATCCCCCACCCAAGTGACAAGGTCAATGGGAAAGAAAAGAGAAAGTGAGAATTAGGGGCCAAGTGTGTAGAAAGTGAACACCGAACAGGAAGCCTGACACAGACTCATTCAGGAAAGGAAAACTCGCATGCTTTCCCTGAAGGGGCTGGGCAGGAAACAGCCCATCTGTGACTTAGTTTCCTGCCTGTGAAATGAGAAAGTGGGAATGTATGGTTTTCCAGGGAATCTGGAATGATGCCCTGAATGCCAGTGTCCACCTAATGGAGCCTTTTCTTTTGTGGGGGAGAAAACCAGGGCCCAGCTTGTTAAGCGAGTTGCCTGAGGTGTGATCGCGGCTTGGCCTCCCCACCTCACATCACCCTCCCTGAACTGCTAAGAGCCCCCTGCTCCTGGTCTCTGCTGCGATAGTTCTGGCTCAAAACCCAGCCCTGATGACCCTTCTTCCAGAAACTCTTCCTCATGTCCCCCAGATGGACACAGAGGCCCTCGTCTGGGCTTTATCACAGCACCTGGCATGTTATCACCCTTTGCCCATTCATTCATGCCCGTCAAATATTTAGTGACCAACTATAATGTTCCTGGGATTGTACCAGGAGCCAGGAACATAACGGTGATAAGAAAGAGTCCTGATGTGTGCAGGTTTCATTTCAGTGCCTGTCTGTCTTTATGACACTGGAAGCTCCTCGCTGGTGGAGCCGTGGCCTTGGCCACCTGTGTTTGCCCAGGTGTGCGGCAGATGCACAGCAATGGCTGCCTAAGACGCATGCCTCTATGGTTAAGATCCACTACCCCACATTTGTACTGGATGCCAACCCATCCTAAGTACCAAATACTAAACCCAGTATTGCATGAAATATGGTATTCCCTGACCCCACACTGTCATTCCTCCAGACCATCCCTCTACCTGGCCTGAATCAGTGAAGCACCAAGCATTTCTTTAGTAACTTCTCCTGCAGGAGAGAAAACTCATGCTGGGCCTCTCCTCAAGTGTAGCTGGAGGCCCACTTTGGCTCAAACCTGTAATCCCAGCACTCTGGGAGGCCAAGGCAGGCAGATCAACTGAGGTCTGGAGTTTGAGATCACCCTCACCAACATGGTGAAAACCCATCTCCACCAAAAAAAAAAAAAAAAAAAAAAAAAAAAAAAAAAAACCCACAAAAATTAGCCAGGCGTGGTGGCAGGCACCTGTAATCCCTGCAACTTGGGAGGCTGAGGCGTGAGAATCGCTTGAACCCAGGAGGCGGAGGTTGCACTGAGTTGAGATTGTGCCACTGCACTCCGGCCTGGGCAACAGAGTGAGACTCTGTCTCAAAAACAAACAAACAAAAAAAGACACAGTCTGGAGAATGGGCGCAGTGATTCATGCCTGTAGTCTCAGCACTTTGGGAGGCCAAGGTGGGTGGATCACCTGAGGTCAGGAGTTCGAGACGAGCCTGGCCAATATGGTGAAACCCCATCTCTACTAAAAATACAAAAATTAGCCAGTTGTGGTAGCGTGTACCTGTAATCCCAGCTACTTGGGAAGCTGAGGCAGGAGAATCGCTTGAACCCAGGAGGCAGATGTTGCAGTAAGCCAAGATCACACCACTGCACTCCAGCCTGAGTGACAGAGCGAGACTGTCTCAAAAAAAAAAAAAAAAAAAAAAAAAAAGACTCGCCCTGGAAAACAATGTGCAAGCCAAATCTGGCCACACGCTAAGAAAGGTTCTGAGTACTTTAAAGGGTTAAAAAATAGTAACAAAGAACATGTAGCAGAGACTGTGTCACTGCAAGCCCAAAATATTTACTACCTGACCCTTCCCAGGATAAGGAAAGCTGTCACCACCACACCTGGCGCTAGGTAAGGGAGGTGGGGAGGTAGCTTCTCCAGGCACTCAGTGACACATGTGCACAGGGACGGGAGCCTCAGGGGGCTTCCTTGGCAGTGGGTGGCAGACAGGCTCTTCCTGTCACTCTCATCAAGAGCAGCTCCACTTTATAGGTTTTATATAGTGGGGTTCTGTGGGAGACTTCACTTTTACAAAGTGTCCTTTCCCTTAAAGTTTAAAACTGGTCAGGCCAGTGGCTCACACCTGTAATCCTAGCACTTTGGGAGGCTGAGGCAGGAGAATCACTTGAGCTCAGGAGTTTGAAACCAGCCTGGGCAACACAGTGAGACCTCATCTCTGCGTATATAAAAACATTTTTAAGAAAAGTTTTTCAGAAAGGTAAAACTATTCTTAGTTTGCAGAGTGTACGGACACAGGTGGCAGGCCATACTTGACCTACAGGCTGGACTCCTGGGTGAGATGAATTGTTTCACTTTCTACATGGTTGGGGGCAAAAATACCAAAAGAAGACTATTTCATGACATGTGAAATCCCAATTTCCAGCATTAAGTCTTACTGACATGCAGCCAGCTCCCCGGTTTATGCCGACCGTGGCTGCTACCGTGCTGTGACGGCAGAGCTGAGATGCTGTGACAGAGACAGTGCTCGGCACCCTGCCAAAGGCAGCTTCCGGAATGAGGACCTGATTTGCCCTCTTGGCCTGCAATGTCTCAAATATTCACCTGGCCCCTTACAGCAATTTTACCTGCCCTAGATCTGACCCAACCCCTAGCCCAGAGACTTTTTAAGCCATGAAAACTGAGTCCCAGAGCATAAAAGGACTTCCCAGGTTCTCACAGAGCACTCATGGCAGGGCAGAGGTCTCCTCTGAGTGTTCTAACAGAGGCAGCCAGAGGACAAAGCAAAAAGGGAATGAGACAGAAGACAGGCGAGATGACAGTGGCCTGTAACCTGGTGGATATCACCCCCACACCGAGGAGTGCAAAGGGCTGTGCGTTAAACCAGGAAGGAGAGAGCTTCCAGCATCAAAGCACCACATAAACCCAAGTGACTGTGGTCCCCATAAGACGTGGCTGGCTTCAGTTGGTGCTTCAGTTGGGGACACCGTAAGCAATACTGGCTCTGCTTATTTCAGTGACGCTTACAATATGTCACTCTGACTTCTAACTGGCCCCATTTTGCCACTCCCTCGCAGAACCTTCTAGTCCTGGCCTGGCCTGGCATCAGTGCTGGTCTGCTAATAGTGATGATGCCGTTTCTCGTAGCTGCAAATTGGAGGTGCTCACCTGTCAAAGGGAGTCTCCAAAATAAATGTAGCCAATGAAATCCCGGTATCACTCTGGCTAACCTGCTTTGTGTATTCCTAAAGTCCTGGGCAGAGGCTGGGCATGGTGGTTCACACCTGTAATCCCAGCACTTTGGGAGCCGACACGGGCAGATCACTTGAGGTCAGGAGTTTGAGACAAGCCTGGGGAATATGGTGAAACCCCGTCTCTATTAAAAATAGAAAAACAGCCAGGTGTGGTGGCGCATGCCTATAGTCTCAGCCCCTCGGGAGGCTGAGGCAGGAGAACTGCTTGAACCTAAGGAGGCTGAGGTTGCAGTGAGCCAAGATCGCGCCACTACACTCAAGCCTGGCGACAGAGCAAGACGCCATCTCAAAAAACCCCCCAAAACAAAGTCCTGGGTAGAAAGAGCAGAAGGAGCCCTCTAAGACCCCAGGTGAAGCTGCGAGGGCCTGGCTGGCAGAATCTGGCTCGTGTGGGAGGCACTTACTCAGCTGACTTCCAGAAGTGCCCGGGGTGGGAGAGCCGCCGGTTCAGCTTGGGAAGTTTCTCCAGCATGTCCATCAGCAGGCTGAAGCTGGGTCTCTCCTGCAGGTCGAAAGCCCAGCAGGCCGACAGGATCTCCTGCAAATGGAGCTGCCATCAGTGGTGTATGAGCCGGCTGGGAGGGAGGTGGCACACAGTAGGGGCTCCACGAAGCATCCCTTCCATGTTCTCAAGTACCTCTAGCTGGCGGCCCCCCCAAACACCCTGCTGACGTGAAGGGCTAAGAAGTAACTGGGTTTCAAAGAAGCACTCGTGCTTCTGGCTCCACGTGAGATGCACGAGATTACCTCCCCTCCTTCCTTCTTAGATCCACGCCCACCCCAAAATAAGAGTAACCACGATGAACAGACTAGCAATGGGAAAGAGATCAGAAAAGGGGCTGCTGGTTTTCTGAAGATGCAAAGTGCAAGATACAATGTTCACAGGTGAAATGCAAGATACTGGGAATGTGCGCAGGGCGGGGCTGCAGTGGAGGAGGGAGCGCCAGCGTTAGCAGAACGGCGGCTGGAGTGACAAGGAGGACTCAATATAGGGGCAGCAGCTGAGCGTCAGCAGAACAGCTGTCCCGAATGCCCCCAGAGCAGAGCCCTTCTGACTGCGGCACTGTGCTGCCTGCTCTCAGGATCCCTGTGTGTGCCAGCACAGCCCTGCAGCCTGCCGATTCAGAGCTGCCTGTGAGGAAAGGCCTATTCCCTGCATGACCAGGCAGAATACATACATATGACCAAGCAGAATACATACACCCACACAGGCTCAGCAACTCAGGCTTTTGCTCTTAAATACTAGACTCCATGGGGTTGCCTGCCTATCAGGAAAACCAGACAGAGATCAAAGATAAGCAGATCAAGAAACTATCTCTGGAGGATATGGGGTGTGCATGTGCGTTTGTGTGAGGCAGCTACTCCACACATAAAACAAGACCAGGCTGCAATAAAAAAGAAATCAACAAAGAAGGAAGTGCTTGAAATTAAAAATACAATTTCTGAATGGAAACATTAAAAGTGCTGGATGATAAAAATCAAGGAAATTCCCCAGACTGTAGGCTCGATTCTAGATAGGAACAGAAAATACAAAAGAAGGCAAGAAGAATGTAGGCTCACTAAGAGAAACCAAATTCTGTCTAATGGGGATTTCCACAAAAGTAAACAGACTATTGGGCAGGAAATTATCCAAGAAATAATAAAAGAAAATGTACTAGAAACTTTCAAAAGTAGCATGTGTCTTCAGCTGAAAAGGTCCAATAAAGGGACCTCGCTTTTTGAAAAAAGTAAAAAAATTAAAAACTCTATACTCAGACATAATTTTATGAAATTTTCTCTATAGCAGGGATAAACCGAACATCCTAGATGCTTCCAGAAAGAATAAGATAAGCGTCCACAAAAGGCTGAGAATCAGACCAACACCAGACTTCTCAACAAGACCTTGGACACTTAGTAGACAGCAGGGCAAGACCCTTGTGTTTTCAGGAAAAATTATTATAAACCTGGAATTCTACTGCTGATGTGAGGACAAACTAATAATTTTTTTGAGGCATGCAAGGATTCAAAGAGTATCTCCCATTCTTCCACAGGCAGGCAGCTTCTTCAGGTTTCACTCGAAGTTTGTTTGCTAGAGTGCAAATAAAGAGAGGGGAAGGAACGAGACGTTAAGAGTGCAACTGACCCAGGAGCAAATGAAAAGAAAACAGAAGGGTAACAGCTGGGTGTCAGGCCTAACATCCCACTGATTCAAATGACAAGAAACCAGTGGGCTCTGAAAAGAATGAAACAAATTCCATTCAAGAAGCAGAATGCAGAAGAGCCTGAAAGACCTCAGGAATATGAGAAAGGTGTTTGCTTCTTTTTTCAGCAACAGGAAAAGGCAAAAAGAAAAAAAAAAAAAAGGCAATTGGAAACTACAGGAAAAACCTCAATTGCCGTGGTCCGAACGTGAAGCCAACAAAATGGTAAGCCTTTAGGAAATTGATGAAGTGGAAGAGATGGACCCACAAGGAAGAAAACGCAATCCCAGTGAACTACCCGACCAGTGGCTAACAGCACCTGCAGTCTCTTATAACAGTGTACACAATGTTCCTTATCTTCTCATTTTTAGCCTCCATCAACAGGCACAGCATGGAAGATTTAATCACGGCAACCTTAACAATAAATAATGGGAAAGCTGACCAAAGTAGTCCAGCAGTAAGGAGAGAGTGACAAGAGAGTGAAAAGCTGACAGACCGAGGCGATGCCTCTGGCGAATGACCTAGGGTGAGGAACTGCTGGTTTTCACTAAGAACCCTCTAGTCTTTTGATGTCTTCCCACGTGCATGGACCCTTAGATACAATGACTAGTAACTCACTGGCTGCCTCAGAATATAAAGCAGTGCCCAGTGGTGAACTATACAGTAGAGTGGCTGGAGAGACAGAGAAAGGCGCCACTTAAGAGGGCACTCCCAGCTTTTGTCTATGATAAAAAAAAAAAAGTCTCTTTATTGCATGGACCAGTGTTCCCCTACCCCTAATAGCAACGTGTTAAGAAGGGAAGGCAAGATGGACAGAAGAAAGGGAACTCCCGTGCGCCACAAGCTAGCTGCCGGAGCATCTGCTCTGTCCCCACTTCCCACGCCCCAACCCCAATCTGGTCTCAAAGCAACCATCACCCTGCACTAAAAGAAATCCTTCTAATTACTTCAGAACTCTGGCTGTGCTCTAGCATGATCTGAGGAGCTCTATTTAAAAATTTAAAAACCCTATGATCTTATTCCCATCCCAGGCCAATTAAATTGGCACCTCTATGGGACAGACCCTGACTCCGGCATTTTTAGCAAACTCCCAGATGATTCCAACCAGTGGCCAGTGCCGAGCCCTGATGCCCTCGCAGCCCTCAGCTCAGCTCTGCTCCAGCCTCTGCCTGCCTGACGATGGCACTTACCATTCTCTGCTCCAAGATGCTGAGTGTGCAGGAAGGAAACAAACCTGCTGCCAGGAGGGCAGAAGGAAGCAGCTCCTTTGTTCCAGACACAACAAACACACATAACGCTCCGCTTTACACAAAGATGTCCTTGCCAACTCTATTGTAAAGAGAGGTGAAAACTGGACAGACTCTCCATGTCCCGTGACAGAAGCAGTTACATTTTGGCGGAGCCGTAGGACACTAGGGCAGACAGCCTTAACGATAAGGATTTGCTAATGATTTGAGATAATGAGCATAATAAAATGTCAAGTGGAAAAAGTCACAACAAAAACAATCAGCTAGATGTTATGACATTTACGTCTTAATTTTTTTTTTTAAAGAAGACTAGGCTGGGTACAGTGGCTCATGCCTATAATCCCAGCACTTTGGGAGGTCAAGGCAGATGGATCACTTGAGGCCAGGAGTTCGAGACCAGCCTGGCCAACATGGTGAAACCCCATCTCTACTAAAAATACAAAAATTAGCAGAGTGTTTTGGTGCATGCTTGCAATCCCAGCTACTTGGAGGCTGAGGTGGGAGGATCACTTGAACCTGGAGCCTGGGTGACAGAGCAAGACTGTCTCGAAAAAAATTTAAAAAGACTGGAAGGCAGTGGTTACTTCAGCTGCCATCTGCGCTGCTCCAGAGCCTCGCCAAGGAGGCTACGGCCACGCCAGCGGCCCAAAACCTGTATCTTGAGCCCACTGGCAGTTGCAGGAGGCAGATAAAGAAAGGTCCCGGAGAACCTCCGTCCCACGCCACAAGTGTTTACAGCAGATATTTTTGGGCAGATGAGGAAACCTGCACAGGGTCTTGCCTGGGTACACCCGCAACAGACTGGAGACCCATACGCACTGGGGGAACGGGGTGGAGCCACCAGGAATTCACGCCTACGCAGGGGGAGGAGCCTGGCCTCTTCAGCTCACGTGTGGTGGCCTAGTATTCAATCTGTGAGGCGGGGGCCTGTTGGGGGGAGCCCCTCTTTTTGGCTGAGAGCATTCTTTTAATGAATTCTGCTCTCCTCACCTTTCAGTGTGTCTGCGTGCCTAATATTTCCTGATCACGAGACAAGAACCCGGATTTTAGCTGAGCTAAAAAGCAAAAAAAATCCCGCACCATCACTACACCCTCCTAAGGTACCCAAGGGTGCACTGAGGTGGCCCTGGCCCGAGAGTGTCAGGGAGGGGCTCATCACTCAAGCCCCTTGCCCAGTGCCCCAGAGGAAATGGATCAACTGGCCAAAGAGGAGCCTGCTGTTAGTGCTGTTACTTAGGATTTTGGTGTCACCTTTGGAGGCGTATACCTGTACAGATATTTTGCACTTCAACAAGATGACATATACTACTGTGGAATAAAGTAGATCAAATATAATGTCATCTTGAGTGAGCCTTCTGAAGACGCCCTAGCTGCTTGCCACCCATCAACTGAGAAAAATATTACAATCTATTAAGATCTTGGAGGAAGGTGAGATTGAATTCATCACTGTGGATTTGCAGACAGTGATCCTGCCAGCAGTGCTCATGACCTCAACAAGAAGCTCACAGCCTATTCGGATCTTAGCCTGGACAAGCGCTGGGCGGGCCCTCGGAAGACTTCGATTGCTATGCTGCCCGGATACTGACTGCAGCTGCTTATTAACATCAAGGCTGTTATGTCCCAATCCTATCCGATTCATGGACACATGGCTATCACCGATGCGCTGAAAATATCCAGCCCTGGAGTTTCTTTATACATCACTGCACCATGACAAAGGGAACTGAAAGTTGTTCGAATCAAAATAGAGTCACCAATGTGAAGAAAACGCCAACGAATCAGGCCTGGGAAAGCCCTGAAGACAGGCTTCCTGTGCTTGTATGTCTGAAAACGAAAACAATCCCTGAAGACTCCAAAACCTGCAACCTTGTATGAAGGCCACTGCGACCATATACAAAAAAAATACTCCTACAAGGACATCTGCCCAAACAGCCTGTCTGACCTTGGACTGACATCACTCTTGTGATCTTTGTAGCCAGGGACAATTATTAAATATTTCAAAACAATTACGCAATCCTCTTTGCTTTTCCCTTTGCCTCCCAGAATAAGCCATTTACCATGGCACGCATATTCCCAGTGCAGTGCTCTAGTTCCAAATAAACATCTTTTGAGAGCCTCTCTCTCTTATTTAGCCTGAAAAAACTTACAAACACAGAGAAACCATTCAGAAGGAGCCCTGCAGAAACGAGAAGTCAGCAACCACAATTAAGACTCGGTTTTTTGAAAACAAGTTTGCTGCAGAAACTTCGACTTGTTCTTAACGGTCAAGAAAAACATTACGGGGAAAGATTTAATACCATAGCATAACACAACTATTTGTAGTTTGAGCAGTGATTTTTTAAAAAAAAAAAAAAAAAAAAAAAAGAAAATGATCTTCCTTCATGTAAATAACATGGGACTTTTTCAGGTATAACTGTAAGGCTGGATGTGGATAAATAAATAAATAAATAACATGGGGCTTTACTTTCTTTTCATCTTATAAATCAATGAAAACCATTATCTTTAAGGAAAAGAAAAAACACTGAAAGGAATGAAAAAGGTGATGGTGGGTGTGGATGGATATTTTCTTATCTGTGCCTCCCTGTTCCTTCCCATCCCCAGCAGTGCGTGTCGTTGTCATCTCTAGCTAGACACCTGCAGGTGGCAGAGCCCCTCCCCGACCCCACTTCTCAGGTGGGTGAATGAAGGGCGGCCATGCCACGCACCCCACCCTACCCCCAGTCCTACTGCCCCTCCCAGGCAGGGTCTACTCACACTGACTTCCTTCCCCAGGCTGACAGAGGCCAGGACACGCTTCATTCCTTCCCCGCTTCCAATCTGCCAGATGGATGCCTCCGCAGCTTGGTTCTTCAAGGGCCAGTCTCGTGCTTGCAGCTCATACCAGACAGTCCTGTGGAGACCCAGTCGCGGCCGTGAGCTCTGGGGCCGCTCTGCCCAGCTCACGCGCAGGGGCTCTTGCAGCCATCACCCAGCCAGAGGATCAGGACCCCTCTCCAACCTTCCTCACTCATTTGGCTTCAGGGGAGACGACGATGGCCTCCTGGAGGCTCCTCCCGGCTTTAGAGGACCTGGGCCCTGTGCTGTCATGGGGTGGGAAGTCTGAGACAGCACAGGCTTGACTGGAGCATGGCTGGTCATTCCGACCTCAGCACAAACCCAGCTCTGCCACTTGCTACTGGCTCCTGGTAAAACGGCTTCACCTCAGTGGGGCTGATGCCTCTTGTCACAGGGTTGTTTGAGGGGTACTGAAGTGCCGAGCCCAGCACTGGGCACACACAGGTGCTCAGGAAAGGGTACAGTTAAAGGTCAGGGAAGAAGGCAGGCACCAAGGCCACCCCACTGGGAAGGACACCCAGAGACAGCACAGGGGACTCGGGTGGTGAGCCTGGCTTGGCTTCTCCGCATCCCCTTGGCTTTCTCGACTTAGGACGGGACTTTCTCCACCAGATCCACACTGTCCAATGGGGAAACCTCTTGCCACGGGGGAGCTATTGGCTGGCTGAAATGTACACAGTTGAATGGAGGGGTAATCTGGGCAGTAAACACACACCAGATTTTAAAGACTTAGTAGGAAAAAAGAACATAAAATATCATATTAATTTGTATGTTGATTACATGTCGAAATAATATTTTGGATATGCTGAGTTAAATAAAATATATTATTTTATAATATATAAAACATAAACAGGGGAAACTAAATTTCACCCATCTCTTTTTTTAATGTGGCTATTAGAAAACTTTAGCTTCTATATCAGGCTCATATTACATTGCTACTGGTCAGTACCCAGCTCTCTGTGGGGTACCACAGCCTGGCTGGCAGGACGCCCACCTCCCCCAGCCTGGGAGGGACAGTTCTCCGTCAGCTCTGGTGAGCATCCTGGCAGATCGGATGGGTGGGGCTGACGGCCAGTGTTAAGCACGGAACACAATGACCTATGTTAGCCCTCAGGAAATGACCTTGTGGGGAGGAGCTATTCCTCTTCACATTTTACTTCATGGGGAGGCAGAAGGTCAAGGATGTGGTCACGCACCCAGCAAGTGGCAGAGCCAAGACTCAAGACCAGGTGGAGTTTTACTCCAAAGTCTGGGTTTTCAACACCTAAAAGGCCGCCTCCCTCTGCCATGGATGGCCACCAGGGCCCTAACTCACCCAAACGCATAGACGTCAGCAGCTTTGGAGAACGGCAGCTGATCCTCATCCTTCCCAGGGGTCATCTCACGCACGATCTCAGGGGCCAGATAGCACAGCCAGTCGTGGGACAGCTTCAGCTGGTTCTCACGCCTGGAGACCAGGAAGCCGGGGCAGGGGCACAGGCCTTTCAGCAGGCAGTCAAGAGGGCTGCCTGGCTCAGGTCTGTCCCAGGGCCGGCAGAGCACCCACACACAGCTTAGAGAACACACCCAGAGCCAGCACACTGACCCCACACTTGGGAAAGGCACCGGTGCTTTTGAGGAATTCTATAAATGAGTCATGACCGGGTGTTTCTAGAAAAGTGGGGCAAGAACGGAATACATATTGACAGGGAGGAGCCTGTGAAGGTGCCCAGCTCTTTGCTAGGAAAATGGGGTGCTTCTCTAACCAGGAACCCCGATCTGCCTGTGGATCTCAAACCTGCCTGGGACTGGTCCTGCAGCCTCACTGCCATGCTCCCTTTCAGGGTTCCCCAGATGCCAGGGGAGGGTCCTTTTTCCCCACCCCGACCCCTTCAAGATTTGGGGAAATAAAATGATGCTCTTCCTCCTCATGGGGAAATGAATACTGGGTCCTTGGCCAAGTTGGTGAACAGCCAGGGCAAATATGAGTGTGGTGACCTGGTCTCCAGGAAGTCAGCCTGAGAATCCAAACGTGACCCAAATCTGATTCTGAACCAGAACTCTAAGCGCAGGACCAAAGCGACCTGAACTTCCCTGCAGGGACAGCTGCAGCTCAACAACAAACAGTAAAAGGCCCAGACCTCAGGCCCGCCCTTCCCCACCCGGCATCCCCGTCCCACCCAGACACCCAAGACCCACTCACCGTCCCTCTCGGACCACGCCCGAGATCCCGAACAGCCCGAAGTCTGTAATGACCACCTTGCCGTTGTCATAGAAGACGTTCTTGGATTTGAGGTCTTTGTGTACGATGCCCTTGGCGTGAAGATACCCCATGCCCTGGAGGACGGCGAGCCCCAGATCAGCAGGAGTGAAGATGCACGGTGACGACGGAGCTGCCACCCTGGGCTGGATGCTGTACCCAAACCCCCTCACTTGATCTTCACCATTCCATGCAGTATACTGTCCCCATTTTACAGAATACATCGAGGTTCAGAGAGGGAAAGTCACTTGCCCCAAGGCACAGAGCAGTGAAGGAGCAGAGTTGAGATCTGACCTTAGATGGGTCCCTGCTCTTAATGTTACCATGCTTCCAAATAGCCACCTTAACCTTGGATAAGGTAGGGGGGTAGGGGATATGAACGGGGTGAAGAGCGGGGAGCCGGGGGGTCAGGAACAGTGAGATTATCTGTGTTAAGTCATGAAGGGCCTAAATGAGCTGGGGTTTTCTGTAAGGATATGCATCACTGGTCTCCTCTCTCAGGCAGGGCCAGGGCTCAGCGCAGGGGTAACAGAGAGGCATTCCCACAGAGGGGTTCCCAACTTGGGATGCTCCTAGTATCTGAGCTGTAGAAGGAGCCCTGGACTGAAACTGAAATCTGGGGTTTGAATTCCATCTCGGCTCAGAGTATCACTCGCTCTGTGGCCGAGGACACAGTGCTCGACTCCTCTGAAGCCCGCTTTTCTCATCTGCCCAGCGAAAGGTGGCAGTGGGTGATTTCTAACCAATGCTCTATTTGAACTGAACACTGACGAGGCAGGTACATGGAACGCGGGTGACCCGACACAGGCATGATCTCAACCAAGGTCAGGCTTCTTCAATCACCAGACTCAGGGCTCCCGTGTACCCCAATGCATAGATTATTGCATTTTTAACCTAACACCAACCCAGAGAGGGAGGCTATATGAGGATCCCCGTTTTACAGGAGAGAAAACTGAGGCTCAGAGAGGCTAAACAACCTGCCCAGACTCACACAGCGGGTGTGACCAGGATTGAAACTGTCTCTAAAGTCCACCGAGTTCCTTCCCAAACAAGTCAATTCCATCAAGGCGAATCATGTAGATGGTCAGCTCCTAGTTGTGAGTGAATGAGAGCCAGGGAGGAGGAGACGGGGTCCCACCCTTGAGGAGCCTGAGCTAGAGGGAGAGGCAAAGCTGCCAAACCAACTTGCCGGGGGCTGACAGAGTGGGGGAACAGCCGAGAGCCCTGGAACTGGCCAGAAACCCACCCCTCAACAGCAGACACCCCCTCACCTTGATGATCTCCTGAGCGATCTGCCTCGTCTTGTTGATGTCCAGAGATGTCTTGGGGTCCCTCACAAACGAGTGCAACGTCCGCCCCTTGCAGAAGCTGTTGAGGGTGGTGGTGGGTCAAGCACGGGTCCCGGGCTGGTGCAGCCTGACCCTGTCCCTGGTGGAGCCCATGGGGAGAACTGTGCCTGCCTGCCTGCCTGCCTGCAAGGGCTCCGTCCACCCCCTCAACTGTGAGCCCAGTCTTCTTTAACCCAGCCAACGGCTGCTGGGGTCTGGCCTGAACATGCAGAAACACACATGAAGCCACGCACGTACACGCACACAAACCCCATTCCCTGAGAGCCAGTGCCTGCCTGTCCCACAACAGGAAACAGTGCATCAAAGCTCCCAGGAACTCGGAGTAGCCATGCTTGGTGGGTTCAAGGCAGGATCGCTCTGATGGGGAAGAACTTGGCCTTTTAAGGCCAACACCAGGCAACATCAAGGCACTGGAGACCACTGTCAAGAGTCTCATTCGAGTTTTCATTTTTTCTTGACCATGGGATTTATATAACACATAATAAAGGAGTATGAAAGGAGGGAAAGGCGGTAGGGGAGATGTTAGAGGCCTCACAGCGACTACTGGAAAAGGAGCCTGAGTTCTGGGGTCTCCACCTGCATCGCCTCCTAAAACCTAGGGCGAGGAGGGACCCAGAGAGAATGCGGGTTCACTCCCCTGTTCCAGGGGAGCTATCTTAGGAAAGGACTATGATTTTAGAAAAATATTCTGGAGTCTCAGAGCCTTTGAAAACTGGGCGATGGGCTGGGTGCAGCAGCTCCTGCCTGTACTCCCAGCACAGGGCAAGACTCCTCCTCAAAAAAAAAGAAAAAGAAAAAAGAAAAACAAGAAAACTGGGTGAGGGGTAGAGAGTATTGGTGATTTCCTTATCTGTGTCCCACTTTTCTTCAGTGTATTCTAAACAAAGTAAGACTTTTTTGTTAATGAATGTATTCCGGTTTCAGGCAGGCCACAGTGGCTCATGCCTGTAATCCCAGCACTCTGGGAGGCTGAGGTGGGCGGATCGCCTGAGGTCAGAAGTTTGAGACCAGCCCAGCCAACATGGTGAAACTCCCTCTCCACTAAAAATACAAAAATCAGTTGGGCGTGGTGGTGTGTACCTGTAATCTCAGGTACTTGGGAGGCTGAGGCAGGAGAACTGCTTGAGCTCAGGAGGTGGAGGTTGCAGTGAGCCAAGATCACACCACTGCACTCCAGCCTGGGCGACAGAACAAGACCCTGTCTTGTGTTTCATTCATTAATTACCTGTTTTGTTTTTCATTAATTTTGGAGACAGAGTCTTGCTCTGTAAATAAGTTATGGGACCACCAGTGATCAGCTCATGAGTGTTAAATGACTCATTCCAACTCTACTGCACGCCAGGGGGGTCAGGCTGGCAGTCTGAAATTGACCATGGTGAGAATATTTACACCACAGGAAGTGATGGATGTAACAAATTAGGGCTTCCCTCCCTACTGACCCCAAACTGGTTGATACACATTTACCAGCACACCACCAGGTTGGGCCTATGTGATGGGGATACCATGCATGTGTTAGAAGAGAGCAGACCTCAGACCCATTACCGAGTGCAGAAGGCAAGGCATGAACCAGCATGATCTCTCCTTTGCCTTTTTATAAGAAGGAATAAACAGTTTAAAAATGTGAGTACATGCAAATGTCTTCATTTTAACAGAAGGGATGTTAACTGTTTCTAGTGTCTCTGACTTTGGGGAGAAGCGCTCAGATGCAGTGGGAGACGACTGGCTTTCACTCCCTATCTTTGAGGGACAGTTGATTTTCTATAACCTTACAAAGGTCTCACTCTGTCGCCCAGGCTGGAGTGCAGTGGCATGATCTTGGCTTGCTGCAGCCTGGACCTCCGGGGCTCAAGGGATCCTTCTGCCTCAGCCTCCCAAGTAGCTGAGACCACAGGTACCTGCCGCCAGGCCTGGCTAATTCTTTGGTATTTTTTGTAGAGATAGCATTTCGCCATGTTGTCCAGGCTGGTCTCAAGCTACTGGGCCCCAAGCAATCCTTCCTGAAGATTTGGCTCACCTTGGCCTTCCAAAGTTTTGTGATTACAGGCATGAGTCACTGCACCAGCCCGTATTTATTTTTTAGTGTCACTGAGGTTACGTGAGAAGGAAGTTATATCCCATTTTTGGTTTTCTTCCTTGTGCCTCTATTAATAACTTCCACACCTTCTAGGGCACCCAAACAACGTGACGCCCTGGGAAGGGGGAGGCTGAGGCGGCCACCCAGCCTGAGGGCCTGGGGCTGGGTTACCTGGTGATGATGGCCAGGTGGGGCGGGTTCATGCAGGCCCCCATGAAGAGCACCACATTCTCGTGCCGCGTCTGCCGGTAGTTCATCACCTCTTTCTTGAAGAGCTTCAGGTGGTCCTGGTTGTGGCCGTCCATCTCCAGCAGGCGAATGGCCACCTCGCCATGCCAGCGGCCGCGGTGCACCCGGCCCCAGCGGCCCTGCCCGATGGGCTCGCCCAGCTCTACCTGCTCGAAGGGGATGTCCCACTCCTGCAGGTACACACTGGTCTGGCTGGCCTTGCGAGAGATGGGGCCCCGCCAGGGCCGGCGAGAGCTCGGCAGGTCGTCCACCTCATCCTCGTCGTCTTCTGCCTCTGACTTGCCAGCCTCCGGCTCCTCAGCCTGAAAGGAGAGCAGGGAGGAACAGGCATGGGCAGAAGATCTGGGCTCCGTGACTTCTCTTCCCTCTCCTGGAGCCCCTGCCAGGTAAGGGAGGAGAGAGGCATTCTGCCAGGGCACCCAGCTGCTGTGGACAGCAGGCGGCTCACTTAGCATCCCTGGACCTCGATGTCCTCATCCACAATATGTGGCAGTTGGCCCCGGTGACCTGAGGCCCTTCGTCCTGCTAATACTCCAAGATCTACCTGTGAGCCACATCTACTTGTCTAGGGAAGGGCAAGGGCAGCCCTGGCATAGATAAATTTCTCTGACCCCATCCTTCTGGAACTCTTGTTTAAACACAGAGTTTCTGACTCTCCCTGGGCAGGAGTAAATCAGCCTGTTAACATTCTCCAAGCCATAATGCAATGGAGGGATCCAGGCTCAGTTGACACTCATGCTCAAGGTTCAAGGCAGTGGTTCTTGACCCAGGCTACAATCACCTGGGGAGCGTGGGGAAGACAGAGCGTGGACAAGCTTGCTCAGTTACAGTCATCATCGTTCCTCCCGGCCATGAACCTCTGCAGTGGGCTCCTGGGACAGCCCTTGCCAGAGCCCAGCACCCACTCCACTCACTCTCAAGCCCCCTGCACATTCTGAGATGGGAAGGGAGGAGAGAGGGAGGGGCGATCTGCGGACTCACGTGTGTCACCCTCACCTCTGCTTCGTGAGCCTCCAACACGTCTGCTTTCGGCTGGTCGTTGAGCCTAAGAGTAAAACAGGGTTTGTCAAGGAGGCCTTGAGGGAGGTCGCTCTGCTCTCATCTGGCAGGACTCCCGGGTGAGGTCTGAGACTAAGGTCTTTAATCTGACTCACACCTGGCTAAGGGAAGGGCCACGTGGATACCGCGCGGACAGGCAGGAGGAAGCTGAGAGCCAGGCCTGCCCCTGTGCGGCCTCAGCCTTCCCCAGGCTAACTTGAAGGTGGTGGGGGCTGAGAGGTGGGCAGTGATCTCCAAAGCCCCTTTCCAGATGTGACACTGCCGCACGGGGGCTCCAAGCGCACCCACAGGTCTCGGAATCTGATGGCCTTGACTTGGAGAACTGGCTCTGTTGCTTCCTAGCTGTGTGACCTTATGTAGTTGCTTAACCTCTCTGGGCTGGCTGCATGTTATGATGACATCTACTTTGATACCTACCACCAGGCTGGATGAGCTATGGGAATATGAGTCAAGTGCTCAGCATGGCCTGGCAGAGAAAGGGCTCCGTACAGGAGCTATTCTTAGGCTTCTTTAACTCCAAGTGTCCTCTGTCCACCCCTCCTGGGTCCCAAGGCTGCTCCGGTTTGATATTCAGCCCCACCCAATGTTGACATACTGAGAGGAGGCAAATAAAACCCACTGCAGAGTTCACGGGCCCAGAGGGCAAATGAGCCCCAGGAGTTCTGCATCTGGCTGGCCGGAGACGGAAGGGTGGAGTGGGAGGCGGCAGGGATGTGGACACGGCCTAGGGATGCCTACCGGGTACTGTTGGCGGCTTCGGGGAGCGGGGCTGCCTGTGCAAAGGCCGAAATGTCTGGAGGAAACACAAAGCAAACGCATAGCATGAGATCGCTTCCTTCCTCAAAGAGACACCACGCTCAAACCCAGCGCCCCAGAGAGGTTGATTCTCCCTGAGCGGGCTGCCTGGTGTTCCCCCGGCACTTCCACAAGGACTAGCCTGTGCCGTTCCATGGACCTTGCAAGCATGCAGCCTCCACAGCTCCTGCTTCTGCATACAGAGCTCTGTCTCAGGAAGGAGCTCGGGGCGGGTGGTGGGGTGAGACTTCTCATGACCACCACTCCCCGGTGGCCAAACTGCCCCACACAAGCAAGTGGTAAAAGCAAACTGGGGTCTCATTTACTGGACAGGCGGCTGAAGCTGCTCCGGTTTGCAGGCCAGGACTGCTTGTGACAACCCTTGAAAGTAATGAGACTCCCTCACTTTGGCCAGCAAGGCTGTGGCAGGACGTGCAGGTGGCTCATTAGCGACACCTGGTGCCCGGAGCAGCTGCTGGGGATTTCCAGCACCAAGGCCCCAACCCCTCGGCTTCTGGGTATGGGTCACTGTGGAGCAGCTCTCAGGGGAGGGGGGAAACTCCACATATCAGGGGCCCAAAGTGGGCAGCTGGGGCTGACCGCTGAGCCTGGGGCGTTCCCAGTTTAGCACTGCAAGTCCCACGTCCAGGGACACCAAAACTGAGTTACTCCAGCATGGAACCAAGTGCTACAGGGAGATTGGTGGTCCCAGGGCCGTCATGGGCCGCTCACTCCCCGCTCCTTCTGCAAAAACAGAGACTGGCAGTGGCGGTGGCTGGAGCTATCAGAGGCCTCTCTCCTGCCCGTGTGGACAAAGACCTCCCTCGACCTTCTGCTAGGGCTTTCTTCTGCCTTTGAAGGTCATCTGAACCATAGGCTGTGACATCTCTGGAACCTCACGGATTTGGAGAATCTGATAGAGGCAGCGGGCCTTCCTATCAGGGAAATGCACACGTATGCCCAACATCCCATGCACAATTTCTGGGGCTCAGAACCTTAGAAACCTGCACGTACAAGGCCTCCCCCAGACACAGTGTGTCTGCAGACTATCAGCGGGGGCCTGGCCTTTCCACCCAGGCAACACGGCTCGAATGTTCCACAGAAGGCAAACACATGCCAAAGGCATGAGGGAAGCAGGAAGCGGGGGGCTTGGGGAGGAACTGCACCCCAAGAGGGAAGGCAAAATGCCTCTGAATCTGAAGTCCCAAAAGTTAGGAGTGTACCATACATTCTGCTCCAAAATGTGCCCATGTTTGCTTCAATAGAAATATTTCCTTGCCCTCCCCATGACATACCTTCAGAGGAAAATGGAAAAACTGCTCTTCTGGGAGAAGACCCATGTCGTCCCAATGTTTTGGGGTAACCCCTGTGTGCATCCTAGAGCTAGTAACCAGGGGACCACAACAAAAAAACAGGGGTGAAACTGCAGAGGCTGCCCAGCTACTCAGAGGAAGCCTCCTGGGGCGGGTTCGCAGGCCCCTGACCGCGGCCCTGCACACACCCGAGCAATGCCATAGGGACGGTCTCTAAGGACTCACAGATGCTGCAAGTCAGCCCCCTAATGGAGCTGGCTGAGGAACAGAAAAGCCTGGAGTAACCAAAATACTGTGACTCAAGACAGTCTTGTCCAAGCCAAGAAAACACCAGCTACAGTCTTTGTCTTAAACACCGCTATTCTCATTACCATCAGTTACAGAAAAAAAACCACTGATCTCAAACACTTTAGGGGCAGGAATGAAAAGGCTGGTACACAGTAAATGTACAAAACCATTTTTGCAGAAAGAACTCAATGGATTGACTTATTGTAAGGTTTTTCCTTTCAACTTTCTGCAATAAGGAGGCATTTCCAGCAACAGCCAGCAGATGGCACTGTGGGGTCAGGCACAGAAAGGCGACGCCCACTAAGTAAGCGAAGCCTGCAGAACTTCCCAAATGGGTTTCCACTTCTGTAAGACAAGGCAGTAGTTTCCCATCATTGTGCAAGGGAGGATATGGTGACAGATGCTCATTGGGCAATAGCAAAAAGTCTTCCCCCAATTCCATAAACCCAGGTTCTAGTCCTGCTTGTGCCATCTCCTGGCAGTGTGACTTTGAGAGAAGTCACCTGCAGTCTCTGTGCCAAGAGGCTGGATGGGATGGATTCCAGGGTCCCTCCCAGCAAGAACTTCTCATGTCAGAGGCCCACCTCCAGGGCACTTGCCCTGCCCCCTTCCCATCCTCCATGGGCAGCCAGCTCTCAGAACAGGTGGAGGGAGACTCAAGCACTTCCAAAGGTACTCAGGTGGGCTGGACAGAAGGGGTCACAGCAAGGGGCAGTTAATGGAACCATGCAAAGGACTCACCTGGAAAGATAAACTGCTGTCTATGATGAATGAAGTAGGCAGCTTTAAACAGAAGAGGAGGTGAGTCACACACACAGAACGGCCAAGGCAGGAGGGAGGAGCGGAATTGCAGACACCGGCTTGGGAGACAGGGACTTGTTACTGGGCTGGGACAGCCCTGCCCCAGATGGGCCCGGCAAGGACAGGCCAAACCATGCAGGAAGGAGGAAAAGAGCTGGGAGAAAGAAAATGGGCCCTGGTAGGAGTCCGCAGGACTAAAGGGGCTTGCACTGGAGGATCGGGCATTCCAAGACCCCGTCTCTGGTGACCAGCGCTCTGTGAAATCCATGTGAGCCCAGAAGGGCAAAGTGTAATGGGAGAGAAACAGTATTTCTGAAAAGTTTAACAGTGCTATGTGCAGAAGAATGGCCTCCTCCCGAGCCCCACCTGTACCTCCAGAGCAGGCGTCCCCAAACTACGGCCCGCGGGCCGCATGCGGCCCCCTGAGGCCATTTATCCGGCCCCCCACCGCACTTCAGGAAGGGGCACCTCTTTCATTGGTGGTCAGTGAGAGGAGCACAGTATGTGGCGGCCCTCCAACGGTCTGAGGACAGTGAACTGGCCCCCTGTGTAAAAAGTTTGGGGACGCCTGCTCCAGAGTGTCTCAGCCTTACCGCTCCCTCCCACACTGTTCTTTTCTCATGTAGGGAACTGAGAGGGATGCAGTGGGGTTCTGGAAGCTGACAGCATGCTGCAGCCTCAATTCTGCCACATAACTAGGCTCTGGGACCTTAGGGAGGTGGCTAACGTCTCCAGCACTGTCAAATGGGGTTGTAAATACAGTCATGTGCCGCAGAACGTTGTTTTGGTTAACAAGGGACCACGTACACGATGGTGGTCCTGATCACAACAGAGTGGGAAAATTCCTCTCGCCTAGCGATGTGGTAGCTGTGGTAACAGGGCAGCGCCGTGCATTCCTCGCGTCTGCAGTGATGCTGGCGGGAGATAACCCCGGCTCTACAAGCTGTGGAAAAGGAGGGTAGCACGCACGATGACGCGCAGGAGCATCTGACTTGATAGTGAGAATAAACAGCTATATCACTGGTTTATGTGTTTACTATATTGTACTTTTAATCATTATTTTAATTTGATTGACTGATTGAGATGGAGGCTCTCCCTGTTGCCCATTCATTCATTCATTTATTCATTCCCTTATTGAGATGGTGGCTCGCCCTGTTGCCCAGGCCGGAGTGACATGGTAGGATCTCGGTTTACTGCAACCTCCGCCCCCTGGGTTCAAGCGAGTTGCCTGCCTCGGCCTCCTGAGTAGCTGGGATTACAGGCACACACCAGCATGCCTGGCTAATTTTTGTTTTTTTTTTTTTAGTAGAGACGTGGTTTCACTATGTTGGCCAGGCTGGTCTAGAACTCCTGATCTCAGGTGATCCGCCCACCTCAGCCTCCCAAAGTGCTGAGATTACAGGCGTGAGCCACCGCACCTGGCCTTTTAATCATGATTTTAGAACATACTTGTTCTACTTACAAAAAAAAAAAAAAAAAAAAAAAAAAAAAAAGTTATCTGTTGCCTCAGGCGGGTCCCTCAGGATGTATCCAGAAGAAGGCGCTGTTATCACAGGAGATGCCAGCTCCACGTATGTCACTGCCCGTAAGGCCTTCCAGCAGGACAAGGTGCGGAGGTGGAAGACAGTGATGCAGTGAGCCTGACACTGCACAGGCCTAGGCTGGGGGGTGTGTCTTAGTTAACAAAAGAGCTTTCCAAGGAAAAAAATAATACGAATTTTAAAGATAGAAAAAAGCTTATAAAAATTCAAAGTAAAATGTTTTTGTACAGCTATACAATGTGTTTGTGTTCCGAGCTAAGTGTTATTACAAGAGCCTAAGAGTTAAAAACAAGCTTTTTAAGATTATAATGTAAAAAAGTTGTGAGCTAAAGTTAATTACTGAAGAAAATATTTTAAAATAAATTTCATGTAGCCTAAGTATGTGGTGTTTATAAAGTCTACAATAGCGTACAGGAATTCCTGGAGAGTGAGGCCTCTGTGCAGGGGACATGAAGCCCAGTCTGGGGACATCAGTGAAAGCAGCAAGGGTCTGGCTAATAGTGCACAAAGAACTTTCTCTGCGGCTGCCGTGTTTCAAACACACCCTTCCTTTTACAAAAACCCAAACTGGGAAGTTTAGCAAAAGGCACAGTTTCAGAGCATAATAAAGACAGATCAGAATGGGAGAGGCGGTTAATAAATGCCAGGAATTCCTGTACATTATTGTCGACTTTATAAACACATCATTCACTCACTGACTCACCCACAGCGTCTAGTCCCCTACAAACAAATAACATTTTATTTAGTTAGTTAGTTAGAGACACAGTCTTGCTTTGCCGCCCGGGCCGGAGTGCAGTGGTGCAATCTCAGCTCACTGCAACCTCCACCTCCTGGGTTCAAGCATTTCTCGTGCCTCAGCCTCCTGAGTAGCTGGGACTTCAGGTGTGAGCTACCACACCTGGCTAATTTTTGTATTTTTAGTAGAGGTGGAGTTTCGCCATGTTGGCTAGGCTGGTCTTGAACTCCTGGCCTCAAGTGATGTGCCTACCTTGGCCCCCCAACATGCTGAAATTACAGGCATGAGCCACTGTGCCCAGCCCTATATTTAATATTTTATGCTGTATTTTTACTGCAGCTTTTCTGTGTTCAGATGTTTAGATACACAAGTATTTAGCATTGTGCTACAATTGCCTATAATATTCAGTATGGTCACATGCTGCATAGGTTTGCAGCCTAGAAACAATAGGCTACAGCCACTCCTAGGCATGTGGAGGACTATAGCACCTGGGTTTGTATAAGCACACTCTATGATGCTCACTTAACAGTGAAATCATCAAATGCATCTCTCAGAATGTTTCCCTGTCATGAAGCAGCATGTGACTATCATCTTTTCCCAGGTTCACCCCTGAAGATCAAGTGCAATGCCCCTGCACAGCACAGAGCAGGGGACAATGGGAGACATTCCTTCTCCAGCTGAACCACCGGGCCAGCGCGGCGGGCAGTGGGGTTGGGGAGGGTTGACCTGTTGGTGCCGCCATGACCAAAGAGATAGGATCTTGGAGAGAGTGAAACTTCTGTGCAAGGGACAATGAAGCCCAGTCCGGGGATATCAGGGAAAGCAACAAGGGTCTGGCTAATAGCGCAAAAAGAACTTTCTCTGCGGCTGCCGTGTTTCAAACACACCCTTCCTTTTACAAAAACCCAAACTGGGAGGTTTAGCAAAAGGCACAGTTTCAGAGCATAATAAAGAGAGAAGAAAGGGAGAGGCAGTTAATCAAACAGGCCATCGCTCAAGGCAGGGAGGGGAGGGGCGTGCCAGGACAACGTGTGAATGTCAGGAGATATCCAGCCACGTGCTTACTGAGGCGAAGGACAGGCAAAGAGAAGGTTTCCTACAAGAGCTCGGTCTCTCACCATCCCCCAAAAGTCATCCCAGGAGAAGCTGCCTGGCCCCATGATGGCTGGGTATGCCTCCAGGTGGGGCTCCCCTGGCAAAGGGAGAGCTGTGACTGTCCTCATGAACCTGGGGCTCCAGAGGCCAGAGACAGGGACCTGGCCTAGACTCTACTGGCTGGAGACAGCCGGTGGCTGGGTCTGGAGCAAACAGAAGTGTCACAGCCATCCTCCTTCCTCTGGGACTGCAAACTGCAGGAAACTGAAGGCTGAGACTGACTCTGAGGAGCTGCCAGAGAGGCCAAGGCAGCAGCTCGGTCCCAGATTGGACAGGTGGGCTTCCCTCTGCTGCTTGGAGAGGCAGACACCCCAGGCCCAACCAGCAGCTGAGGGTAAGAGAGGCTAGAATCCTGACCCCTTCCCATAGACACCAGGCAGCGTGCTGGGGTGGAGCTGGAGGTCAGCTCTGGCTCAAATCTACTGTGCTCTAAATTCCTGTGGGACTCGATGTCCTCGTCCACACAACGGAAACCACCTAATTCCAACTTTACGCAGTCTCCTAACTTATGAAAAAAGAACAAGAGGTCTCCTTGAAGGAACTGACCCAGATCACGAGTGGGAAGCAGCAGGGCCCCAGATTCCCTCTCTGCGGCCCTCTAGCTCCCTGCGTTGCCACCCATGCCTCCTGGGAGCTCAGAAACCAGTCCCGAGAAAGTAAGCATTGCTCAGGAGAGGACACCCCACGAAGAGGAGGGCAGCGGGGGGATTGTCATGTCAGACCGACTTGGGTTTGATCTCTACTCTGCCACTTACAGGCTGTACAACTCACGGCAAGTGCCTCCCTCTCGCTGAATCTCACAGTTCTCATCTCTAAATCAACAGCATCAACCTCAGAGCCATTATGCTTGGGGCACCTGGCAAGCACTCCATTAACATCCGGCCAATGTCGGACCTTGAACCTGTGGACCTTGGGTCTGCTGAGAAGGGGATCTGACCGCACCCCTAAGAACCCAGAAAAGCCTGGAGATGTGGTACCTGGGAAGTTGAACCTGCTGTCCCGCTGGCCAGGTGAGGGGTTGGGGGGCGTGGTGGCACTGGATGGGTTGGATGATGTCGGGAAGGGCGCTGGCGAGGAGGGTGTGGAGGAGGTGGTGGAGGAAGGGTTGCTGCTGGAGTCCAGGTGATTCATGGCCGGAGGGTGCTCCTGCAGGACCAGAGACGTTGGGAGTGGCAGGGCTGTTGCTGCCCCACCTGCCTCCCACCAGCCACGCCCTCCCTGCCCCATCTGGAAAGGAAGCGGTCAGCCCAGGGAATCCTCAGGGTCTGATGTTTTATGCATCTAATTGCGGAAGGGCAGCACACAGAGGCCCTGGCCTCAGTGCCCACTCCCCAGGGGGCTCCTGCTCATCTTTGTTTTCAGCCCAAGCACGCTCTCTTCCCAGAAGCTTTTCCTGTACCCTGGCTGGGACCATGCTCCTCCTCTCCATCCTGGCACAGTGCCCAGCAGTTTTTCATCTGGGTACTGTGTCTACCGCAGACATCCATGGGCGCCTTCCTGACCAAAGTCTCCCTCACTGCCTTGTATGTTCCAGGAGGCCAGGGCGCTCACCACACCCCCAGTGCCTGGCTCTGGGCCGGGCACACAGTGGGGTTTTATAATGAATTAAGTTCAGGCTCTGACAAATGTTATGTCCTGTCTGCTAGCACCAGGCACTCTGCTAGAAGCAGGGAGGCAGAGTGAGAAGCATACAGTCCTTTTCTTTGGAAACCTGGCTTAATCAAAGGCACTGGCAAGTCTTAGAGTCAAACTACAAAACCCTTAAAGAGGCGATGGATGGCTTGGGCTAGTGCGGTCTGCCATTTCGGAGGGGTGAGAATTCTGGAGCTGGAAAGAACTTTCTAGAAGATGACCACAGGAGCTGGTTTGTCAGGACAGGCCTGGTTCCCTCATATTGTCCCAACTTAAATGGGAATGTCATCCCTTCCGCACTCAAAGCAAGCATGGTTCCCCCTGCTAATGGATTGCATCCGCTGGTGCCTGCCATGGGAAACACAGGTTTGGTGGTCAGTGAGATGCCTTTAGGAGGCCCTCAGACACAACACAGAGGACGCCGAGCCAGGAAGGAGGATGCTCTGTTCCGTGTCTTGTTCTGCGTGAGAGAAGGCCTCAGCCTGAGCTGCTATGTCTTTAACACCTCTCTAACACTGGCTCATCACCCATTCAACAGAGTGAGCTTCAAGCTCCAAGCCTTAAGCAAGTGTGATATCAAGATGAAGCTTAATAACTTTTTGGTTTTAACTGTGCTTGCTTTAATGATTACCTTCTATCTGGAGTGATCATTTTTCCAATTATGATAGTGATGATTACATCAAATGAGTCTTATAAGTAAATATTAGCCCTGGTGGTACCTGGTTAAGACAGAAACCATAAAGATGGTTTGCAGTTTGATGAAGTTTGGGCAGCACTGATTCTGGTGTCAACTCACACCAGATGCCACCGTGGCCCCACTGCAGAGCTCAGGGGAGCCAGGCCCAAGGAAGCCAAGGGCTTTGCCCAGGGTCACGGGAGATGGGCGTGGCAGGAGCCCGGCTCTGGGATGCCTTCTGGCCATGGCTCCCCAGCTACAGCACACAGGAGACCTCTGAGGACGGTACCAGAATCTCACAGCTCCGAGCAAGAGCCTGTGAGAGCAGGTGCTAGAGAGCCCTGGGGCAGGGAGGGCTGCTGCACCAGAAATGGGAAAAGGGGGGGGTGAAGGGAGAAAGTGGGGGGCAGGGAGAGAGGCCGAAGCTCCAGCCCAGCTTCTCTCTGTGGCCAAGAAGAAAGAGCACTGGGCTTGGAGACAGACAGACTGGAATTCTCAGGCAGCTTCCAGCACCGCTTAGCTGGGGGACTGCAGGCAACTTCCTCCACCTCTCTGAGTTTCTATTTCTTCAACCACAAAATGAAAACATCAACACCTCTGCCAGAGGGTTACTGCACAGATCAGCAGCATCGCAAAGGTGGGAGTGTGTGGTACTCGGCAGGTGACTCATACATGCTTGTTCCACATTCTTTTGCAGACCAGCTAACTAGGATCACCCAGAAGTCTGAGTCCCAGCAAGGCCGAAGGACCAACAGAGAGAGGGCTCCAGGGGGATTCTATGTTAGGATCTGACCTCTCAGCACCGTGTGTGGCCTCTAGTGAGAACTCAGTAACGGTTAGCTCGTGTCATCATAGTGACCTTAAACAGGATCCTGGAGGGCCACTGCTCTCCGAGATGAGAGGCCTTTGGCACCACCACCGTATGGGCTTAGAAGCCGAGCAGGTACACACAGGAGGGGCTCATGGGGGAGGTGGGACAGAGAGAGAGTCTTGAGCTGTGAGGAGGGCTGAGAGGGGTGTCCAGGTGGGTGGAGATGCAGGGGTGAACATGACGGGGCAGGGAGTCATGCAGGCCCCATGGGGTTGGGGGCTGTGCTTGGTGTAGCTGGAGAGGAGAGGTAGGGGCAATGATGACATTGTTGGCAATGAGGGTGGGGGCGCTGTGTTCCTGCTGAGGAGCTGATCCAGTCTGTGACGGGCTGGAAAATAATAGCTACTGGATGGTATGGTACTGCTCCCTACAAGTTCATGAACATTTTCTCTTCACCCTTCAAACACCTGTGAATGAGGCATTAGTAACCCCAACTTACAAAGCAGAACGTGAGGCCCAGAGAGGTCAAGTGGCTCACTCAAGGTCATGGAAGCAGGAGAGGAGTTGGGACTCAGAGCCAGGGCTGGGCAGCTGCTGTGGTCTGAATGACTGTGCACCCCCACTGCTCACAGGCTGAAACCCTAGCGCCCAAGAAGGTGGTACTGGGAGCTGCGTAACTGGGTCATCGGGGCAGAGCCCTCAGGAATGGGGACCGGTGCCCTTATGAAAGGACCTGAGGGAGCTTGCTGGACCCCTCCACCACAGGGGGGTGTGGCACGAGTGACATCTGTGAGAAGGTGGCCCTTTCCAAGCCATCAAGTCTGCTGGCACCTTGATCTTGAACTTCCCAGCCTCCAGAACTGGGAAAAACAAAGTTCCGTTGCTTTTAAGCCACCCAGTCTAGGATATTTTGTTATGGTAGCCAGAACAGAGTAAGAAAGGACCCTATCATCTTTCCCCACTGCCTCCCCATTCCGAGTGGGAAGCCACCACCAGAGGCAAGAGAGAGGACAGGCACAGGTTGGTGGAGACTGTCAGGCCTAGGGCAGCTGGCCTTCTTGTTTGACTATAAGAGGTGGCTCTGGCCCCTCCAAGGGCAGCCCCTGAAGCTGTACCTTCAGGGTCCCCAGTGTGAATTGGCCATATCACTTGTCTCTCTCTCTCTTGGCCTGAGCCACTGAAGGCCAGCCATAGCCACAGAGCAGCTGGGTACACGTTCCTCACCAGGGAGGCACACACTAAGCCCCTGGTCTGGGGCTGCAGGTAAAACACACTTAAAAATACACAGCCAAGATGGCTGCAGTGCTCACACCTGTAATCCCAGCACTTTGGGAGGCCGAGGCAGGTGGATCACCTGAGATCGGGAGTTTGAGACCAGTCTGACCAACATGGAGACACCCCATCTCTACTAAAAATACAAAAAAAAAAAAATTAGCCAGGCGTGGTGGTGCATGCCTGTAATCTCAGTTACTCAGGAGGCTGAGGCAGGAGAATTGCTTGAACCCGGGAGGTGGAGGTTGCAGTGAGCCGAGATCACACTACTGCACTCCAGCCAGGGCAATGAGTGAAACTCTGTCTCCAAAAAAAGAAAAAAAAATACACAGCCAAACCCACAGCAGCCTGCAGCCGGCCAGGATGGGAGCTGCTGTCAGAAGCCATCAGCACTGGCACCTCCTAGGCGCAAGGGACACCCGTGCATAGAGGCCTATGACAGGTGTGCTGACCCTCCTGGGGGACACAGGCTTTGTGGACTCGTCTAGCTGCAGAGGACACCCGTCTGCCTCAGCAGAGAAGCCTGACGTGGCTACGGAGGGAAACGCACTCTTGGTATTACTTTTGGGTGCATTCCTGGGAGAGGAGCAGAGCCTTGTTCAGTGGTGGCCATGGCAATCGCTTTAAGGAACAACTGGAGGTATACCTGCTGCGCTGTGACTAAGGGCCCCAGGTTTTCGGGCTGGGCGGCTGCCGAGGTTCCCACTCTAGGTTTGTCTCTTGCTCTCACGGAATGCTGTGCTATTTTCTCATCTGTGAAATGGATCAGCATGTGCCCTTCAGAACTACTGCGGGGCTCAAACAAAACGGCAAGGGAAGAAGCTCCCAGTACACACTAAGTACACAGGAAGTGTTAGCTCCAACGAGAAGGGGCTGGGAATCACGGCTGCACCACCACTTGATAGAAAAGGGAAGCCTCTTGATGGCTCAAGATATGATCCCCAAGGCCACCCTCTGGCTATGAATCCGGGACTGGGGTGTCACGTACTACTTCCCCACAGCCTCTGAGGCAGAGGCGCTTTATAGGGAGGAAGTCCAGTGGTGAAGGGGGTACTCCCCAGCATTACCCGGCGTACCTTCTTTGTCAGTGCTTTGGGGAGGGTTCCAAAGTGGGGTTCGGCTGCTCTGTCCACTGGGTTGTTGATGTCCGAGGGAACGGATTCTGTCCTCCGAAGCCGAGTTACTGTTTGAAGAGAGGGAAAATCCATCACCAGGTCAAGCTAAAGAAAGATTCACCCCAAATCCAGAAGGCAGAGGAGAGGAAGGCAGCAGACTCACGTGGCAGGAAGGATATTCTACACGCAGGAGCTTCTTTGGTGCATTTGTTGTGACACTTCAACCTGGTAAAGAAGGGGAGGTTAGGGTGCAGGGCACCACGTGGGGGGCTCGGGCACACAGGGGCAGCTCTGTGTAGCATTCACCCAGGACTGTCTCCATTTCCACAAACTTTTCAACAAATGTTAGCTCGAAAGTAGAGAACACTGTGATATTAATAGTCATAGCAGCTGCTACACTGAGCTGCTATGCTGAGCATTTACCACATTCTGCTGCCATCTACCCATCCTCACGGCAAAGTGGGTCTCATGGTGCCCACTGTGACTTGCCCAGGTCACCTATCTATTTGCCTTTTGTAAAGAAAAGGAGACCTTCTACCCATACTGAAAAAGCTCAAGACAAACTTGAACTTGCAAAAAAAAAAAAAAAAAAAAAAAAAAGGAAGGATTGGTGTGGTAGCTCACACTTGTAATCTCAGCACTTTCAGAGGCTGAGGCAGGTGGATCACAAGGTCAGGAGTTCAAGACCAGCCTGACCAACACGGTGAAACTCCACCTCTACTAAAAATACAAAAATTAGCTGAGTATGGTGGTACACTCCTATAATTCCAGCTACTCGGGAGGCTGGGGCAGCAGAATTGCTTGAACCAACGTCGCAGAAGTTGCAGTGAGCCAAGATTACGCCACTGTACCTCCAGCCTGGGTGACAGAGCGAGACTCCATTTCAAAAAAAAAAAAAAGATGAATTGGACCAAGAATGTTTGCTTTACCAAAAGATCCCAGGGACCCAAAGGGCGGCCCCTCCTGCTACATTTGTGCAATGGACCATGCGGTCTGAGGGTCAGTACCAGGTGGTCCTGTCTGTTGCACCGAGTCTTAGATTTCTCACTAATGGGTTGGGGGTGTCCTGTCCACCTCATACTACATCACAGGACAGCCTTGGGCTCAGAGGTCATCCTGTGCTCTCCACAGGAAAGACATTATTTGAATGGAAGCTGGAGGTCCCTAACATAAAGCCAAGTGGCAGGAGCCACAGGAGACCCAGACCAGAGAGAAAACTCAGCATCTCCCTAGAGGTCAGGAGAGTTACTGGGAAAGTAACAGGTCCAACTGATATGCACAAGACCCACCACCTGCAGTCTGACTGGAGCCCAGATGCAATCACACTTACTAGCTCAGGTTCTCAGAGCTATCCCCACAGCTCTGATGGAGATATTCAAAATCAGGCCCAGAGAGGGCAAGTGTCTTGCCCCAGGTCACACAGCAATCCAGGGGCAGAGTGGGCTGGGCTGAGTCCCCAACGCCACCCTGCATCAGGTGAGGGCAGCCGGACAGCAGAGGACACACTCTGCTCACCCCACGCTGTTCCCTATCCTTGCCCTTCCTTCCCACCAGAAGCCACAAAGCATCAGAAAATAAAGCTGGACTTGTATAGTACCTACCTCCGCTCACTCTCCCCTTCTGCAAGCTAACTCCCTGTTTTTACCATCACCTGTCTCCCACCTCTCGAGGGCTATAAAATATAAGGCTAAACTTCAGAGTTCCTTACAGGTCCCAGAACAGTCCTCAAATTCCTCCGGGCCTTAGTACAAGTCGCTCCTGTGGCCTGGACTTCTCTCTCCCCCTTGGTCGACCTTGTAAATTTCTATTTGTCCTTCAAAGCCCACCTCAAGTATTCCCTTCTTCCAGGCTTCATTTCCCTGCAATTAAAGCCTGATCATTGCCTGGTGAGCTGAATAGGACTATGAATAGCGAGGGTAGGGAAATGCGTTTGAACTCTCACTTGCTCCCCACACCCCCACCCGTCTGCCCATCACCTGCAATGCTTGCACTTCACTCCAAATATCATGCTCTTCTGGCACACGTGGCAGACCTGCGACAGCCAGGACTTGGTGGAGAACCTGCAGGGGCGGACACGGGCACATGCTCGCACCGGCTGGGAGGCCAAGGCCTAGCCAAGAAGGGTTCCCATGGGGTTCCAGGGAAACTGGGAGTCTTGGCTCCACCCCAGAGCCCCATGGGCCCTCTCCCACCGGGGGAGGACAGGGACACCCAGGGGCCATGTAGGTTTCCCAGGTGCAAAGTCATCATTGTCAACATACTGAATTTGGTGTGGTCATCTGAGAGTACCCATTTGGCAGCAGCAATCAAGAGTCCAAGTGTGCATACCCTTTGACCCAACAGTTCTTGGAAATTCTTAGGAATTTACTCAACACATAGGCCCACAAGTGTCAAAGGGTATACGGACAAGGTAGGCCTGTAGCATGTAAGCAGGATAAAGGCTGGAAATAACCTACGCGTCCATTGAGAGGGGCTGACTAAAGTATGGTCTTTCCATCCAATGAACTCTATGCAGCAGGAAACTAAAATAAGGAAGCTGTTTCTGTGCAAATATGGAATGACCTCCAAGTGCTATTGTCCAGTTAAAAAAGTAAGGTACAATAGGATATGATCCCATCCACAGGCAGTTCAAGCAGGGAGAAAACTAAGCTACGACGCTGGAAGTGAATGGTAACCGCTGGGTGGTAGCAGCACTGACAAGGAAGAACTAAAGGTAACTTTCTGGGTGCTGGAATGTTCTCCATCTTCATCTGGATGGTATACACAGGTGTGTGAGTGCACAACTACATACACACACTTGTGCATTTTGCTCCATATAAATTGTGTCTCCATTTTTGAAAAAGCAAAGTATAGGATTGTATATAACATATGCAGTAGTTGAGTACAAAATAAAGGAGAACGCCTGTGATCCCAGCACTTTGGGAGGCCAAGGTGGGTGGATCATGAGGTCAAGAGATCGAGACCATCCTGGCCAACATGGTGAAATCCCGTCTCTACCAAAAATACAAAAATTAGCTGGGCATGGTGGCAAGCTCTTGTAATTCCAGCTATTCAGGAGGCTGAGGCAGCAGAATTGCTTGAACCTGGGAGGCGGAGGTTGCAGTGAGCCGAGATTGCTCCACTGCACTCCAGCCTGGTGACAGAGTGAGACTCCATCTCAAAAATAAATAGACAGACAGATAGATAGGAGAAAACATATACACATATGTGTTTGTATAAAACATCTCTAGAAGACTACATAACACACAGCTAAGAGTTCTTTACAGAGGGGATTGAGGAGTTGGGGACAAGAACAAAAGGGGAATTTTCCGTTGATGTTTCAGTGTACTTTCAATCCAAAATGCAGAACATTAAAAAAACCCACCAAAGATAGATTTGAAGAAGGATGGGGGCTGAGTGGGTGGTGTCCTCCAGAAAAAAAGTGCAAGGCTGGTCCATAGGGTGGACCAGCTCTTATTTTTGGAAAAATAGAATTTTTTAAACATATTGTATATCACAGTAACAACAGAATGAATGCCAACAGTATTTGGGAAGCAGTTTGTAACGCACCCGCCAACACAAGCTCATTTCATTCTTATGCCCATGCCAGGGAGTGAGGCAAGTCCAGGATTCCTGTGCACAGGCAAGGAAACCAGCTCAGAGAGGTCAGGCGATGTTTCCAAGGTCACACAGCTGGGATGCCAGGGTCTGGATCCCAGCTCTCTGAACTCAGAGTTACAGAGCTTCTCTAAGAGACTCCACTGGTCCAGGAGAGGCCAAAGGCGGCCTTGAGCACAAGAGAAAGAGAACAGGCTCTGGGGGCAAACAACTGGGTTTGAATTCTGCCTTCAGCCTACTACCGGCTGTAAGATGCCTTGGATGCCTCTGTAAATAGGGTCAACCCTAGGCCTCACAGGATTTGGGGAAGATCACAGACACGCCATGTAAATGGAATGTAGCAGAGATCCATAAATGTTACTTTCTCCACCCAACAAAGATGGGAGCTTCTGGTGGCCAGGGACGCCCACCTGCATGGAGTGCATTTTAAGGAGACGCGATCTGGCCTCCCTGAGAGGCAACCAGGTCTGTGTAGGCTCACACGTGCACACGTGCTGTCTCCCTCACTGGGTTTTAATTACTTCTCATGTCAACACGGGGTGAGGAGAGCTAGAAACTTAGGGGTGGGGCCTGGGAATCTGGATTTTCAGCAAGCTCCACAGGGGATCTGCTGTGTGAGTTTCAGGACACACATGACATTGCACTGGATGCAAGGGAAGCTCTTGCGATTCCTTCCCATGGCCCTGACCCTATTTCTCCCGGGACCCGTGTCCGTAGAAAGGGGGAAAGTGCTTTCCCTAGCAGAGTGAGGAAGAGACCCGGGGAGGTGCAGGTGAGGGAGCTGGAAGTCTGCATGTCCACCCTGGCAAGGCGAGGGCTCAGGTGAGTGCAGGGCCACGCCCCACAGAGGAGACGGACAGGCATCAGAGGCAAAGAGCTCACTGAGAAACAGTGACCAGAACTCCCAGCCCCACGTGGGTTCCAGCCCAGCTCTGTGCCCTACTCCCCACGCAGGCCTGCTGTGCCTACCTGTGCGTCACCGAGAGCCCGATATCCCTCCGTACCATCTGTGGGGATCCATGCGGGAGATCTGTGGGGAAAGAGGCCCGATGGGGCAGGTTGAGGAACTCCACAGGCAACAGCTTGTGCCTGTGACCTCCTCGTTCAGAAACCACAGGCTGCAAGGCGGGGTGGGGGTGGGGGCCGGGGGGGGGCGGCGTGATGATTTATCACATAAGCATCTTTCCCTGTGACCTATGTCCATCAACACAGGAGCAGGCCAGGCTAGACCAGTGGCGTGGCGTGGTTCCCCTCGCCTCAATTGCTCCTGGCCTCTGGGGACAGCTCAGTCTGCTTGCCCCTGTGATGTTTCCAGCTGAGGAACAAGGCACGCTGGAGAGGCAGAAAGCAAAGCCAAGGTGAGGCCAGAAGGTTCCATACAGCCCAACCTCTTGCCACCTCTCCCCGACACACCACAGGCCACCGGGTGCAGGGGCTCAATTCTGGGTACTTCTTGGTAAAAGGCTGAAGCTGTTGACCTCGGGTGGAGGGCTGAGGCTAGGCAGCTGGTCCGGTGCCTTTCCAGGCAGACGTCCCTGGAAGATATTCCTCTGGGCAGAGTGTGGGTGGGGTTTTGGGGATGAGGAGGTTGCTGAGAGAAGGGGTGCTCATCCCCAAGACCCCGCCCACACTCTGTCTGCCCAGCTTTATCACAGTCTCCCATGGGCCAACCCCACCCAGGCACAAGCCTGAGCCTCTGGAGACGTCTTGGACACCATCCTTCTCTGCTGAGAAAAAGGGCATCCGCTTTGAGGTGCCACCCTGCTGGCCTTCCCGGAGGGCGCTCCCTCTCCCAACCTGGGCCTCCCCATCAGAACAGGCATCCCTAGCACGGCAGACAAGCAGCTGGAAACACTCTCCCCACCGACCTGCAGCCCCCAAGTTCAACTCACGCCCCCATACTCAGCGCCATGGGCTCCCAGAGCCACTTCATGGGGGGACTTCAGGGCTCCAAGAACCCTTAGTAGAATGCTGTAGGCTTTTCTCTGGAAGGAAGGTCTAGACTTTCTTCCAATCATCAAGGTGACCTGGGACCCAGATAGGTCAGGCACACAGTGCTCGCGTGTGGCTATCTCATGTCCTCTGAGTCAGAAGGTCCCCTGAGGGTGGCCACTGCCTCCCTCAATCCCAAGTGCTGGTCTAACACACGGCTGGACTCATGAAATGCTGGTTCACTTAAAGCCAAGTATCACACAGCCAACCTCCATGAAAGGATGTGCTGGACAGACTGAGTCCTCCCGCATCAAGGACACCTGGACAGGAGCAATCTTTCTTACCTGCAGCTCTCCCTGGCACCTCTGACATGAAGTTGACTTGTCCCAACTTCCTCCTGGGGCCCACCCCACCCAGCAGCAGCCAAGGCCACCAAAACATGTGAGGATGACAGGAGCGGTGGTTCACACCTGCAATCCCAGCACTTTGGGAGGCCAACGCAGGCGGATCACATGAGATCAGGAGTTTGAGATCAGCCTGGCAAACATGGTGAAACCCCAACTCTACCAAAAATACAAAAATTAGCCAGGTGTGGCAGCAGGCATCTTTAATCCCAGCTACTAGGGAGGCTGAGGCAGAAGAATTGCTCGAACCTGGGAGGCAGAGGCTGCAGTGAGCTCAGATCGTGCCACTGCACTTCAGCCTGGGTGACGGAATGAGATTCCATCTCAAAAGAAACAAAACAAAACAAAACAAAAAAAACCACGTGGAGCTCAAGGGATTAGCTGTCAGCCTATAGAAAGATGGAACTTCAACCAGCTAGCCCCAAAAGCCACCTATGATCTTCTGTGGGCATGAGCAGTGAGGTGGTATATGTGCCAGGCACTGCCTCTGTCTGACCTGCATGGAGACACTGACCCTGAAGGCCTAACAATCTCACTGCTCCAGTCCCCACGTTGCCATGGCCAAGTGGAGGATGACAGGGCTGGGGCTTCCTAGAGATGGGGGTGTTGAATGTTCCTCCAAGGCTCTGTGAAGGGCCCTGGGAGTTTCTACCTGAGCGTGGCTCCTCTCCTTGTCCCCAGTCCCTCCCTGGGGTTCTAGCTCCATGTTGGCATAGTCCCTGCCTGCTTGACCCCTCCTCATCCCCAAGACCCCGCCCACAGCTACGTGACTCTCCTTAGCCGGCTTGGGATGGCATAAAAATAAACTCCTGTTTTGCTCAGGCAAAAACCAGACATCTCTGCATTTCCAGACAATTAAAAGCAGACTCCAGAGGCACAGCTGTCTCCCTCCACTCTGACTCATGAGTGAAGCCCCATAGCTCAGCCACGCGCAGGAACATGCTCCCAACCTGGAGACTGGGGTGGGAAAGGGGGTCAAGGATTGCCCAGGTGTCCTCCCCTCCCAAAGGGGCATCTGCGCCTCTCATCTCTTGGGGCCTCATTCGGAGCTGCGCTGCATTTCTGCCTCCAGGAAGGTCCCTCTCCTGAAGAGTGGGGTCCCGAGACATCAGGTGGGGTTCTGGGGACAGCTAAAGTCCAGTGAATCCAGGCAGATGGCACTGCCTTCCCGGGGTGCTGCTTTACTGTGACAGCCCAGCAGGCCAGAGTCCTTGCTGGAGAGTCCCAGTGGGGAAACGCAAGGTGGAGACAGGGCGCTTCATGGGGCTGCCCGTGGGCAGAGATGCGCTCAAGTTCTCTGCTTCTTGGAGAGCAGTCGCCAGCTGGGCTAAAGCCAGCCGGTCACTTTAAGGCCACCTGTCTTAGGGCTATTTCCTGAGGCGGTCACCAGCACCTGTGCTTCTGGACTATGGAGAGGCTGAGCGGGCTAAGAAGGGGGTCAAAGAGGTCCACCCCCGATGAGGACAGCAAAGCACACACGACTCCCGGGTGGCAGAGGGGATGGAAATGAATCTCTCTTACCAAACCTGGAGGAGACAAAAAGCAGAGAGGGAGATTACGTCATCATGCTAGCTCGACGCGTTCCTAGAACATTACGTTTGGGAGGGAGCAGGCAAGAGGCTGGGACGCAGGACTCTGAGGCCTGGCTTGGGGCCAGCCTGGCTGAGTGACTGTGGAAACCCCTGCAATCTCTGTGGGGACATTTCCTCAATGGAAAGGGCTATCCCCAGGCCTCCCTAGGGGACATCAAAACTCAGTGCGGTGCACTTTAATACATCAGCTTATGTAAGCCTTGCCAGCAACCAAGCATGGGAATTAGAGTTCAGCCCATTTCATAGCCAAGGTAACTAAGCCTCAGGAGTCTCACTATGTCATGAAGTGCTGGCTACTTAAGGCCAAGTACCGCATAACCAACCTCCATGGCAGGGTGTGCTGCAGGCAGGCTGACAGTGGGAGAGCCTGGCCCAGAGCCAGGCAGCAAAAAAGGGGTCAGTCAGCTGGAGAGATCAGGCCCAGAGGCTCATGCCTATAATCCCAGCATTTTGGGAGGTCGATGTGAGTGGATCACCTAGATCAGGAGTTCGAGACCAGCCCGGCCAACATGATGAAACCCCATCTCTATTAAAAACACAAAAATTAGCCAGGTGTGGTGGTGCATGCATGCCTGTAATCCCAGCTACTTGGGAGGCTGAGGCAGGAGAATGGCTCAAACCTGGGAGGCAGAGGTTGCAGTGAACCAAGATTGCACCACTGCACTCCAGCCTGGGAACAGAGCAAGATGTCTTCTCAGAAAGAAAAAAAAAAAGGAACTATCAGTTGGCGAGGGTGGGGCTGGACAGGAGAGCAGAGAGAACAGCCATGTAGGGCAGAGGTAGCCCCTGAAAGGAGAGTCAGGCAGGGACACACTCTGAGCCTCCCCCACGTACCCTGCGTACCCCAAAGAGCCTCCCTCAGGGGCTGCCGCTGCCCCAGAGAACACATGAAGCTGGAGGAAGCAGAGCACTCAGCCTGTCCTCAGCAGTCACCAGAACAGCGAGGTGGCCTGAGTGTCACGTCAGTGCTGGTTCTGGTGGCTCTGCAGGGACTGGACTCAGAATCCCAGAGTCTGAGGTTCAGTCACTGGCTGGAGTTTGAGGCTAGCTGTGTCACCTGCCTGAGGTTCTGTGCCTGCCACCTTCCAGGATGGGAATGAGACCAAAGCTTTCCTAATACTCTTCTTGGGAGAAGACAGAAACAGAGGGACTGGGCTGAGCCCACTGTGAGGCCTCCTCTGACTGACCCATGTTCGTGTGGCCATGATCACTGCATTCTGCAGCCCCTTCTGGGTGGGACCCAGGCTCCACCAGGTCAGCCTGGATGGCAGCAGCGGGGTGGGTGACACCCGGATCTCTCCTCCTTGGGCGGCGCACTCAAAACCATCGGTGCTGTCCAGGCTCCATCCCATAGAGGACCCGAACAGCAGGCACTGGCAGAGGGGATCAGGCCCGTTCCAAAGATGACTGCGAGGCCCAAGACACACCAGGGCCCAAGGAAACCCCTAGAAAAGGGGTGCCCTTATCATTTCTTGGCCTTTTGGCTAAGATCAAGTGTAGAAAACGGTACCCCCATGCTGAGGAGAGAAACTAGGTGTTCCACAATCCTCAGGGGTACACAAAGGTAAGAGGCATCCAAGGAAAACACTCCCTTTCTTTCTGTGCTGCCCACAAGAGCATATGGACAAGGCAGTCTTTGTAATAAAAAGGACAACGATCTAATGTCCACCAAGAAGGGACAAGACAGATAAACTGTACAATGGAATCATATGAACAAGTCAAAAAAACTGGGGTTTGAATAATTATAGACATACACAAAACTGCTAGTCTGATGGCTCCTGAAAGGGGAACCACGTGACTGAATAAAAATGGTGGGGTAACTGCCAATCAAAATCTGTTCCTCTTTCTGAAACTATTGAGGTAAATAATTAACAATAAAAAATTCCTTTTATAAAGATAAAAAAAAACACACACACACACACAAAAACGGTACAGTAGAGTTTTCACCGCGTGCCCCAAGGAGTCAAAGAGCTGCTGCGCTGTGGACTGTGTGACTGTCTCACTTGTGAAAACATGTAGATGGAGAATGTTTTAAGTCAAAAAATAAACGAAAGTAAAATATTTCAAGACGTACTGACGTGATGCTCTCAGAGATACCAAGGGAAGCTGAAAAAACACGTTGTGGGACAGAGTAGACGGTGTGGTGCCTGACAGTCACTAGTGGTTTCAGCCAAATTTTCCAGCTCTCCCCTCCTGGGCGTATGGGCAAACAGCACTGCTTCACTCCCCTGTTCAGGCTGCGCCATGAATGGTGAGTGTAACTTCCAAGAAGGAGTACTCCACTGCCAGGGCGTGCCACCTGGAACTCACTTTCCCTCACCCCCATGGCCAGCGGTGCTCAGGCAGTGTCGGTACTATCATTCCGGGCCCAGACGGAGGCTTACCCATGACGGACAAGGTGGCGTGAGCAAGAAACAGATCTTTAATCTTTTAAGACCTGGTGATTGGCCGGGTGCGATGGCTCCCGCCTGTAATCCCAGCACTTTGGGAGGCCGAGGCGGGCAGATCACGAGGTCAGGAGATTGAGACCATCCTGGCTAATACAGTGAAACCCTATCTCTGCTAAAAATACAAAAAAATTAGCCAGGCATGGTGGCATGTGCCTGTAATCCCAGCTACTCGGGAGGCTGAGGCAGGAGAATCATTTGAACCCAAGAGGCAGAGGTTGCAGTGAGCCCAGATTTCGCCACTGCACGCCAGTCTGGGTGACAGAGTGAGACGCTGTCTCAAAAAAAAAAAAAAAAAAAAAGACCTGGTGATTTGGAGATGCTTGGTATTTCAGTGTAACCAGCCTACCCTGACCCATACGTGGCATCACGTCATGCGCACGTGTACATAGAGAACCGAATCTAGGGGAATGCAGCCTGCACCGCTAAAGCAGTCTGAGGAATACGCTAAAAGATGGGGTCACCTTTTGCTTTTGACTTTATACGCTTCTATAGGGGTTGATTTTATTTGTCCTTCTATGTATCTTTATAATGAGAAAACCACAGAGGGCACTTTTGGTGGCTGCCGGGGGAGCACTCACCTCATTGAGGAGACCTCGTCAATGCGGTTCCCTAGCTGAGACTCGTGGGACTTGCTCCGCGTGAGCGTGGGGAAGCTCGGCAGCAGCTGGAAGACCTTGCGGCTGGGTGGCGGGGGCGTCCGTGGTGGCTTCAGCTTGGTGTGCCGTCGCAGCTGGGGTGTGGTGGGCGGGGTGATGAAGCTGTGCAGGGCCCGGGGGGTCAGCCGGCCGCTGGCATGCAGGGGGATACAGGTGTCCGAGAGGCCCTCACTGAAGCTGGTGGTGGGGGAGTCCGAGGCAGGAAGAGCTGACACAGAGATGGAGCGTAGGCCCTGGGCACTGTTGCCTGCTCTGCCCAGCTGAGAGCTCCCCGGGGGCCAGGGCAGGCTGGCTGGTGAGAGGGTGTCCGTGGAAGGCCCTGAGCCACTTTCCCGCCGAGCATCCAACAAACTCCAACTCGAGTCCTCCTTGTGTTCCCCTCCTGTGGACCAAGACGTGGAGTCACAGACGTTCGGGGCTGGAAGGCATTCACAGGGAGGATGGCTAGGGGCCAGAGAGGTTCAACAACTGGTGTGGGGCTACACTGTTTATTAAGAAAAGGCTTCAACTCCAACCTTTACCTGGTTTATGCAGGCCTCTCATGCACACAGGTTATTTGGCTTGGTGCAGATACTACCACAGGTTGAGAATCTCTAATCTGAAAATCCCAAATCCAAAACACTAAAACTTGAGAATTTCTGAGCACCGACATGACACTCACAGGAAATGGTCATGAGAGCATTTTGGATTTGGGGACTGGGAATGCTGAACACGTAGGCACACTGCAAAGGCTCCAAAATCTAAACAAATCCCAAATCCAAAACGCTCTGGTCCCAGGAATTTTGAATAAGGGATACTCAAAACCTGTATCTCTGTTTTATAGAGGACGAAGCACAGCCCAGAGAGGAACTGGCTTGGGCAGGGCTCTTACAGGCAGGTCTTGGGGGAGCAATCCAGGAAATCCACACCAAAAGTGGCTGAACTCAGAAAGCGAAGGGGTGGCCGATCTGAAAGAGTTAGGAAAGGGAAGCTGGGTGTGTGAAGGAAGGAAAAACTCCACTTTAACAAAATTCAAACACTAAGACAAGGGGCTGTTCTGAGCATCCAACAGCAAAGTGCCCTGGAGCTTGTGAAAAAAGATCCAGGAATAAAGGGATCAACAGCCACTTCCTTCTGTACCAGCCTTTGAGTGACTGTGGGCTGCCCCCACTGTGACCCTCTCTGCCTGAGGCCTGAGGCTTGCGTGGCTCTGTGGGGCTTGAGCTCCAGGGGACAGTCTGTGTAGCCAGTCAAGCACATGCTGGATGCTGGGTGGAAAGGCCTAAAAAAAACCATCCTTGTGAAGAGTTGAACCATCCTTGTGAAGATCGCCACATAACACAGTATGCTCTGTGCCAGCACGGAGACACACAGGGGCCTCTGCAGAGGAGCAGATCCCAAATCAGCTGTGGAGGGGGGAGGGATGTGCCAGGGAAGGCTTCCTGGAGGAGGTGGCACCTGGGTTGAGCCAGCTATGGAAGAAGGTAGAGAAGGAGCACCAGGCAGAGGGAACAGCATATGTGAAGGTGAGGGCATATGGCACCTTTTGTTCACTACAAAGAGGTCTGATTGCTGTCAGAGGTCACGACAAGCTGGGGAGACACAAGGGATGAAGGTGGAGGGGTCAGCCCAGCGGGGCCAGATCAGGAAGGGCCCTGAATGTCTTGCTAAGAACTTTAAATCTCATACTGAATTGTAATCCCAATGTCGGAGGTGGGGCCGGTGGGAGGTGACTAGATCCTGGGGGTGGTTTTTCATGGCTGTTTCAGCACCATCCTGTTGGTGCTGTTCTCGTGAGAGTGAGTTTGAAAGTGTGTAGCACCTCCCTGTCCCCTCCCGCTCTTGCTCCTGCCCTGTGGGACGCCTCACTTCCCCCTGCCATCCACCATGCCTGGAAGCTTCCCAATGCCTCTCCAAAACCGGAAGCTGCCATGCGTCCTGTAGAGCCTGCAGAACCATTGAGCCAAGTAAACCTTTTTTTAAAATAAATTACCCAGTCCTGCGATCATCAGGTCAGGAGTCTGAGATCAACCTGGCCAACATGGCAAAACCCCATCTCTACTAAAAATGCAAAAATTAGCCAGGTGTGGTGGTGCTCACCAGTAGTTCCAGCTACCTAGGAGGCTGAGCCACGAGAATTGCTTGAACTCAGGAGGTGGAGGTTGCAGTGAGCCGCGATCACGCCTGGGTGACAGAGTGCATTTCCATCTCATAAATAAATAAGCAAGCCAGTCTCAGGTATTTCTTTAAAACCTTCGAGAAGGAACTGATGCACCAGTGCTGCGCAAGCCTTGCCTCCCTCCACCCTCCTGCAATGCCTGTTCTTCTCCCCAGTGTACAGTGGAGGCCACTGAGACTCAGGGAGGCCACAGACACTGCCCAAGGCCAGATAGCTAAGAAAGTGGTGTGACGGGAATCGAAAACGTCAATCTCAGCACCACGCTCCCCACCCCTTCTACCCCCACCCTGACGATGCTACTGATTCTCAATAGCCTACAGTGTAACAGGTGTGGGATGTAACAAGCTGTCATCAGAGGTGGTCAAGCTACTCATCAAGAATGGTGAGGTGTGGGAAAGAATTAGCCTTCCTGATTTGTAAATTTCTTTGTACACCCCATCCCCTCTTCAAACACCCTTCCTTCCACCTGACTGCAGGGACTTTCTATTCAGGGTCCAATGGACAGGAGCTGCTCAGTCCCTGTGCTCCCAGGCCACTTGCTCCTTATGCACTGCAGCCACGACTGACACTGTAGCTCACAGATTGGCCTGCTGGAGGCACTGAACGGGTTTCTTGTTGAGCAGATGAAGGAATGAATTCCATGAATTTATGAGCAAGCCTGCCACCAAAGGAAATGAGCCCCAAATTCGCAAGTTGCCTGTTTAATCAGCACTGCTCTGGGCCCACTCGAGGATGGCCAATGGGTCTTGATGTGTGCACCGACACCAGCTGATTGACTGCCAGTGGCTGCTTGAGAATGACACTAGAGTTGCTCAACGGAAGCATCTGCAGCTTAGTGATATCTGCAGGAATGCTCATCCCCTATTCACCAGCACAGACAACCATCCTTCACTCACTGTTTTTTTTTTTTTTTGGTGAGACAGGGTCAGGCTCTGTTACCAAGACTGGAGTGCAGTGGTATGATCTTGGTTCAACTGCAACCCTTATCTTCCAGGATCAAGCCATCCTCCCACCTCAGCTTCCTGAGTAGCTGGGACTACAGGCACACACAACCACGCTTGACTACTTTTTGTATTTTTTGTAGAGATGGGGTTTTGCTATGTTGCCCAGGCTGGTCTTAAACTCCTGAGCTCAAGCAATCAGCCTGTCTTGGCATCCCAAATGCTGGGATTACAGGCCTGAGCCACCACGCCCAGCTGTTCACTCACCTTTCTTTAGATCAGAGATTACAAAGGAAATGACTTCAACATGTTCTATCCCCTCACAGGCCTTATACTGAAAAGAACACCTAACACACGCCAGGCTCTGGTCTAAGGACTTCACTTTAACTCATTTCCTCTTCACAATGACCCTGAGAGAAGTGTTATCACTGCCATTTTACAGACGAGGAAACCAAAGCACAGTGAGGTGAAGTAACTTGCCAACGTCCCATACGTTCTAAGTGGCCAAGCACAGTGCTGGGCCCAGGCAGTCCGATTCCATAGCCCATCCTTACCGTGACCAGACTGCCCTCACTAAGCCCCATGGGGCACGGTGAAGATGCTGTGATGCGGGATCTGCTGGGATCGCTGGTACCCAGTGGATCCCAGCAGGTGCCTGTGAAGTGTGGCCAGCACCGGGCAGATGAAAGGTCTGTGTCCTGGACTGTGATGGGGCCAGGACTCTGCTGGGGATGCAGAGGCACCACAAGCTGAGACTAAATGAGAGAAGAAACCTAGAAAATGCCTCTTTTCAGGGGCCTCCTCTAGGGAGGAAAAAGCACCCGCTGAACAAGAAACCTGAGTTCAAAGCCCAGCTCTGCTCCAGGCCAGGTGTGGGGCCCCAGATGACTCATCCAATGCCTCCAGTGGTCAGAGAGGCCTCAGCTACAAAGTGAGCTTAACACCACCTCTTACAAAGGTGTAGCCACAATACGTGTGACAGACGCCTGGCACATGGTAGGTGCATAAATTAGTGATCTCCCTCTTTTGGCATCTATGACAGGTGGACAGCAGCCTTTATCACCCAAATGGGTCACTACCACTTAAGAGCTGACTCTTCCACACTTCTTTAAAATCTAGGCATAAGGAAGAAGGAAAGAAGGGCTGACAAATTACCCCAAAGATCTCAGCTTGGGTGGCAAGCATGGGAACAAACCAATTGCCATTACAGCCTGAGGTTCAAATCCTGGCCCAGTCATCAGCTGCTGTGTGCCCTTTCCCAAGCCCCTTCCCCTCTCTGGGCTCAGTCTCCTCCTGTAATATGTGGGAATAAGAACGCCGGCCACACCTCTGCCATGTTTAATTTCAGCATCTGCTGGGAGACCCGGCATGGCAAGATTTCCTGAATTGAGTGCAACTTTCTACACTGCGCCGTGTACGGAGGACTTGATACAATGAGGCCAGAGAGGAAATTAAGCCTGATCCTCTCTGGGAAGAAAAAAACCGGGCAGAATATAAACCTCAGCGCCTTCCTTAAGCCTCAGGGAGCCGGAGGGAAGACAGGAGCTTCACATAATTAAAAAGCAGGCCTGATTCCATTCACGAGGCTGATTTTAATGCCTTATCTGTGTGGTAGTGGCAGCATTAAGTCAGGCATTTGAAGCTGTTTCTGAGGCAAGATTTAGAAAGCCTGTGAATAATTCCCAAGGACCTCGTGGCAAGGCCAGGATTACACACTTTGTCTGGGACAGCCATGTACACGCTCCCAGCTAAAGAGCCATAGAGTTTCCCTAACTGCCCTTGGCTCAGGCCCACATTAGCGTGTGCCTTCTGAGCACAGAACCCAGCCAGCAATGGGGATAGGAGAAGGCAAGGAGCGGGCTGGGGATGGGCTGGGGGCTAGAATCAGGGAAGCTGGCGGAAGGTACGCAGAGCCCTCCACAGAGAGAAAACCTCACCAGGCAGGCCCGGCAGACAGGCCTGGGATTTCTAAGCATGGCTGAAGCCCCCTCAGGTTCAGCCTGGCCAGACCCACCAGGATCCAGAGCCCCGAGGACCCTGGGAGAGCTTCTCAGGAGGCTGTTACCATCCAACCCTGGCCTTTCCAGGCTGCCCCAGCAACCCTGGGCCACGCCTGCCCCGCTCCATCCCCCAGCATGGTGGAGGCCGCAGCCCCGAGGGCACCAGGCCAAGGGAGAGGGCAGCAGGCCCCACGTACCCAGGCCTGTCACTTTCCGCAGGCAGGTGAGGGCGTACTGCAGGCGGCCACACTCCTCCGCACTGGCCCCACAGCGCCGCAGCGTCTCCTTCACCCTGGCCTCGTTCATCTCCAGCAGGGCATCCAGCGTGAGCTCTCGGGGGATCTCCTGAGGGGACAGAGCGACAGGCAGAGAGGCGGTGAGCAGTCAGAGGCCCAGTAGCCCCCTCAGCCTCAGGCCGGCCTCCCGCTGAGTGGCAGGGGCCAGCTGCTGGCTGGGCCGGCCTCTGACCAGAACCACCACGTGCTTGGGGACACAGGCAGAGCTCCCTGGCCCCCACCCTGCAGGCTCCCAGAGACAGCAGCTGAAGCAGACTCGGTGGCGGGTGAGACGAAGAAGTAAAGACCAGAAAGGTTTGGATGAGGACATGTGGCCCAGCTTGTCTCTTCTTACTCCTCTGCATAGAAAAAAACCTGGCAAATCATAACAACCTTTTAGAATGACAAGTACTTCAGACGAAGAAGGCCCTTTACGATTCTGTTGTATCTGAATCAGACAAGAGAGATTTCAAATCAAACTGGCTTAACAAAGGAAGGATTAAAAAAAAAAAAAAAAAAAAAAAACCTGGCCAAACACTGCAGAGGCACTTACTGCCTCCCCTGATTCTGTCAAAACCTTTCACTAAGCCCGCTTGACAGCTGAAGAAAGACGCTCACAGAAGTTATGTCACCTGCACCAGGTCACTGGGCCATAGGGGGAAGAAAGCAGCAGGCAGAATTTAACGGTGATCCTGTGACCTTCAGCCCCGGTGTGGCTGCTGCTCACCTTACATTACAGCAGTCTCCCTCTTATCTGCAGTTTCAGTTACCAGCAGCCAACCACGGCTTAGAACTACTACATGGAAAAGGCCAGGAACATTCCAGAAACAAAAAATGTAGTTTTAAACTATGCACCATTCTGAGTAATGTGACGAAATCTCGCGCCAACCAGCTCCGTCCCATCGGAGACGTGTATCATCCCTTTGTCCATGCTGTCTCCACTCCTGGCCTGTTAGTCACTTGGTAGCCGTCTTGGTTATCAGATCAGCTACCAGGACCTCTCCCCACGCAGTCCCGTTATCATCTCACGTCATCCCATGATGAGGAGTGAGAACAGAGAGAGGAGAGAGACCACATGCCGATAACTTTCATTCTAGCATATTGTTGTAATTACTCTATTTTGTTATTGTTGATTATTAATATCTTGCTGTGCCCCACTTATTAACTTTATCAGAGGTATGTATGTATAGGAAAAAACATAGTATATGTAGGGTTCAGTACTATCCACGGTTTCAGGTATCCGCTGAGGGTCCTGGCACATTATCCCCTGCAGAAAAGGGGGAACTACTATGTACAGCAAAAGGGAAATTATCCGAGTAGGCTACATCCAAGCACAAGAGCCCTTTAAAAGCAAAGGGTTCTCTTGAGCTGGTAACAGAAGTCAGAGACTTGAAGCGTGACAAGGACTCAGCAGACTTTGAAGAAGGAGGGGAACGGGGGTGACCCCTGGGAGGAAGAGTGGCTCCTGGCTGACAGCCATTGAGGGAATGAGGACCTCAGACCTCCAGCCACAAGGAAATGGATTCCGCCAAAAACCTGAAGGAACATGCAAGTGGATTCCTCCCCAGAGCTTCCAGCTAAGAGGAAGGCCTGGCCTACACCCAGACCGCAACCTGTGAGATCCCAAGTAAGGATGTGAGCAGAGCTCGCCTGGATTCCTCCACTCAGTCTTCTACCTAGAGAACCCTGAGCTCATAAGAGGGTGGTATGTCAAGCTGCTACATTTGTTACAAAGCAATGGAAAATACAAAGAGTGGATGTTTGAATCAAGGCCCAGCAGACTTCAAAACTTGCGCCCTTTCCTCTCATCGAGGAGGGAGGAAACCTCTCCAGCTCTGACTACTTTGAATCACATGATGCTGTCAGAGGCATTCGAACCACAGTCGTTCCATCTTGAATAGGAGCTGGGTAAAATGAGACTGAGACCTACTCGATGCACCCCCAGGAGGTCAGGCATTCTTAATCACAGGGTGAGACAGGAGGTCACGGATACCCGTCACAAAGACCCCGTGATAAAAGGGTAAAGAAGCCAGCCAAAACCCACCAAAACCAAGATGGCGACCACACTGACCTCTGGACTTCCTCACTGCTCATTATATGCTAATTATAATGCCTTTGCATGCTAAAAGACACTCCCACCAGTGCCATGACAGTTTACAAATGCCATGGCAATGCCCAGAAGTTACCCTACATGGTCTAAAAGTGGGGGAGGGGTCCTCAGTTCCAGGAATTATCTGCCCCTTTCCCAGAAAATTCATGAATAATGTACCCCTTATTTGGCATATGATCATGAAAACAGCCACAGCAGCGCTCAGGGCGGCTCTGCTTACGGAGTTGCCATTCTTTTGCTTCTCAACTTCTCTAAAAAACTTGCTTTCACTTTACTCTGTGGACTCACCAGGATTCCTTTTTGTGCAAGACTCACGAACCCTCTTTTGGGATCTGGAACGGGACCCCTTTCCAGCAACTATACCAAGCCTGGGACAAACATAAAAAAAAAAAACAATGGGACATGCCACTGGCCTCAAGTGACCCGAAGTCCAGTGGGAGGGGTGACAGACATTAAAACAGGTAATTGCCATGCAGTAAGATGTCCACTAGAACAGAGAGAGTTCAAAGAGCTATGGGACCAGAACAGACTTTTTATTTTTTATTTTTTTGCCTTTAATCCTTTCTATATTTTCCAGATTTTCTATAACAGAGAAGGCCAGACATTCCACATTAAACGACTGCTATAAAGCTCACAGTTCTTGAGAATCTAAGCTAATTTTCAATGATTTTTAGCAAGTTGCGTCTAATTTTACTTTTAAGGACTAATTTCATTATCACTCCATTTGCATGCTGTAATTCTTTGCCTCAAGTATCAAAACTAACCCTGATGAAGACACCGGCTAGGTCCTGAGGGTAGCAGCCTGGCCCATACCCCTCTCTCGCATAGTGTGACTGGAACCAGATGCCTGCCTTTGTTTTTGCTTCTTACTGTGCCCAAAATGCTTTTGTATCTTGTCAGTATATTCTTCAATCTCCAGGGCTGTAAGCAAGAATCACGTCACCATTTAGGAGGATTCACACCAAAATAAAACCAGAGACATAACAGTACCAAGAAGCTCATCACTGGTTGGCCAGAACCCTGGTTACCTTCCAGAAGATAAAACTAAAGTGTCACAGGAAACCATCGACGAGAACGCACCAGCTGGGGAGGCAGATTAGACAAACGGTGCCATGGGGGAGCTTCTAGCCAATCAATGTCTGGCTTCATTTCCCTTAGCCTGTCTTCCACTGAAATGACGTTTGGTTCACTTTGCCCTCATTTCACTGTGAAGAGTACCCTGGCAATACTGTGAGGGCAAGCGCAGAAGTGCCCTCCACCTTATCTGTACAAAGCCATCTTCTACCTTTGTCCGGAAGGGTGTCCTCCGTTTGTCTCTCTACCACATACTCCAACGCTGGGAGGACTCAGCAGCTTCCCCAGAGGACGGGAGAGATGTTTAATGGGGGCCGACGGGGAGCCAGGCCGAGGAAACCATAGCTTCGACCTAACTATAATGCAAATAAGGACTCTTTTTTTTTTCATTCCTCTCTTCCTCACCCACGACCAAGTCTCAAGTTCTCAAACATGTTATAGTGATCCCGAAGTTTCTCTTCGAGGAATCAGTATGTATGTTCAGCTCTCTTAGTCTTTAATTTTCTGTTTTAAAGTTTGACTTCCTTGTAATCCCAGTAAACAATCTTCTCCACCGATTGTAATCAGTGGTTCCTATCTGTTCCCCCGCCCCCACCCCACCCCCCAACGCCATCCTGACTCTCCCGGTCACCTGGTCCAGTGACCTGCTCGGGTCACCTTCTTTGACCTAGGTCACTCCTGGCTACCTGTTCTGACCCACCCGTAACCGTCCCTCCTGCCAAAACACTCTAGCTCGGACCCCTGCTCTCTTTAAAATAGCCAATTGGGATTAGTCCAGCTTGTGCAGTCTAAGCCTAGGAATAAGGGAACGACACAGCAGTAGGCAAAAGTACCCCCTCTGTCAGGCAAAAGTACCCCTTCCCCCTTGTCCAAGCGTGCAGCCACGATTGCTCCGTCCGTGAGCTGCACCCTTCTATAGAAGTAACTTGCCTTGCTGAGAGGATTTATCTTCAAGTGCTCTTTCTTTTGCGGCATTGAAATTTTACTCATAACAAACATAATAACTACATTTATTATTACAAACTATTTGCCAGAACAATATGCCTGGGGCTTTGCATACGTTAGATTATCTTTAATCAATTCAGCAAGTAAATGCAGTTAAGTCCATTTTACTGAGGCTGAGAGACCTCACAGCTTAACAAGTGGCTAGGCAGAATCGAAACCCATGTGTGCCCGATTTCACACCTCCTCCAAATATTCCATGCTGTCACTTGTTAACCCGACCAAGCCTTGGGATACAGCCGCTACCTTTCAGGGAAAATTATTTTTTTCAAAGCAAATTAATTTCTACCTACTTTCAGAAAACGGAAGTGAGGTACAGAAACAGCTGGATTGGTTACAGCTCCTTTGCCTTATTTGAACAAGGTTGGAACAGTTGGCTATGTTTGATTGGCTAAAACTCGGTGACGGGCACAAGTGGAGGCTGCACCTCCCCTTTTAGCGTTCACAATGTACAGAAAAACCTTTAGGCTGGACTTAAAATATCTAAGGAAGTAGCTTTAGGCTAAACTCGATTTAATACACTTCCCTGCCTTTTTACTGGACAAGAAACCCAACAACAGCAATGGCAATGCTAAACAGAAACCCTACCACCACCCCCTCCACCCCTGCTTCCCTCCGTTGGTGCCGGGGACAAGGGTAGGCTATGGAGGGGTGCCAGACCTTCTGATTTTAAAGAAATCCGAATTTTTATTTTGAAATCCTGGCTTTTATGTGGTGGTAACGAATTCAAATTTGTAAAAACAAAACAGATTAAAATTATGTCCACAAAGAACACGGGGCCCCCAGGCCTAAGTGCGGAGAATCTGATGCCTTCCAAAGTTAATTTGACCAGTGAGTGACGACTAACAAGTTACTTCTGTAGGCAAATGGGGAAGGATGCTGGCCCAGCAGGAAGTACTCCAGGAGACCAGGCTTTCTCAGTGAGGGCCCCCCCTGGAAACAAAGTGCCCGACCTCCCAACTCTACCACTGACTTTGAGACCCAACGTTTGCTTAAGAAAAGAAAGCCACCAGGAAGGCCTCGTGGCTGTGCAGGCCCCTGCAAGGGGCCCTGATATCTCCCAGTATCATGATTCAGCAGTGCCCCAAAGCAACTCAGCACCCCCAAAACCTCACATGTGGATGTGACTTGCCCACCCACAGTGACAGGCACAGCCAGGTCTGATTTAGGAAGATGTTTCAAAGCAGAGTAACTCACAATTTTCCCGGATCATCTCTAAACCAAAGACAAATTAGGGAATCAGTTTTGCCACCTGCTAAAAGTGAACTCGCATGTGAAGCCACTCTGAAACCTTCTCAGGTCTGAGAAGCTCCAATGCCCCAGGAGGGCATCCCACCTACCAGGAGGTGCACAGAAGATGCTAAGTTGCTCAAAGCCAAGGGCGAAAGGCCCCTCTCTCCACCCAAACCCCAGAGTTCTAGAGAACCCGGCTGGGAGTTCACGCTGCTTCCAGAATTACTGCCCACCCCAGCTTCTGTCTGAAGAAGAAAATATGGAACTAGAAACCAAGAAGGGAAGACATGGATGCCCAGACCATCGCAGGAGATGTCCAGCCCCAGCTCCAACAAGTCTCAGGGTTAGCAGGGTGCACACAGGCGGGGTCGCAGGAATGAGGAGCAGAGTGAGAGTGTTGGAGATCACTGGCTCCCTGCCTCTGCCTCTCTCTCCCTCAGACCAGGAGATATGTTTTCCAGCAGGTGGGATTAAGGTATTCTTTCTGATAATATTTAGAGAGCAGGGCCAGTTGAGCACTGAGGTCACGCCCAGTCTGTGACAATCCAGTCACATCATTAACAGGAGACTGCTGGTCTCCGTTCTCTCCAGTGGAGGGTGAAGATGGGTTTGGCCAACACGCTACCCCCTCCCCCAGCAGCTGGCAGAGGCTGACGTCACAAGCCATGCTGGGTAAGCTGGCAGCTCAGGGCCAGTTGGGTATCAAATAGTATCCACAGATTTACCAGCAGCCACGGGGCTGCCTGGGGTCTATACTTAGAAACCTGGGCCAGCTGACACTGAGAGGCGCCACACGCCCTGTGGCCAGTCAGGTGGACCAGGGAAATGCCCGGGGCAGCACCGCTGGCGCACTGGCCACGTACACAAACATATCACACTTCATGCCAGAACACGGGTGAAAGCTGGGATGAAGGAAGATCAAGAAGCAAACCCATGCTCTGTGTTTCTGTTCAGCTTTGCAGCTCAGAGCATGCCTCAGGCAGTGTTGCTGGAACACAGGGCCATCTGTGGCACCTGGAAGCCTGGTGTTTGCGAGCAGGTGCATCCCCCAACATCCCTGGCTGTGATGAAAGGGATCCTTAACCCCGACTCTTTCCCAGGGACTGCTCAAACCAGAGAGGCCAAAGGTGGGCTTCTAGAGCCCTGTGGGGTGGTGACGTACGACCCTGCACATACCTCTGAGGCCAGAGCCCAGTGGGGCTGGAAGGAGAGAGAGAGGAGCCAGTGGGGAAGGTTTCTATGGCGGCCCAGGCTGGGAGCCGCATGTCTCAAATTGGCAAGGGAGCACCTGACAGATGTTCCTCCTACCTGCACCCCACTACTGGGGCTGATGGAGAGGGAGGAGTGAGACCTGGATAATAACAGTCAGATATTCTGGGAGGCACAGGAGGGGCTGAGGCAAAAGCCTAGGTCAGGCAGCCTCCAGAGGCTTCCACAGAAATCAGCCAAAAGCCTGGGGATGCTGGTGTTGCTTTTTGGCCAGTTGTGCGCCCAGCCTCCTCCCTAGCCCATCCCTGGGAAGCAAGAACAAAGCCTTCCCATGGGAGAGCCAGTTGCTTCCTCGAGGGCAACCCCTCCCCTCAACACCATTCCCCAGAGGCCAGCACAGCGAAGGAAAGACCCAGACTGGGTCCCTGCAATGCCCCTCACCTCAGACAAGTCCCCGCCCCTCTCTGGGCTTCAGATTTCCCATTTATAAAGTGAGTGGCTCCGCCTAGAGCAGATCAGTGGCTCTCAATCCGAGTTGTGCCCTGGAATTTGTCAGGGACTTTAAAAATGAATCACAATATTGGGGCCCCATCTCAGATGAGCCAAATCAGAATTTCTGGAGGTGGGGACCACGGGGGCAGACAGGCGTCGGGGCCCGATGTCTGGCTAAAGTAGCCCAAGTCAAGATCTGGGGATGTCCAGATCAGAAGGCAGATGTGGCCTCAGCAGGGCTGTGCGCGGCAGCCTGTCCTCCTGCCTGTACTCAGGAGGCCACACTCCTTCCGCTGAACTCAAACCCAGCCCAGGCTCACAGCTGTCCCAGGGGATGTCCTCTCCTGTGCACAGGTCCATGCCTCTGTCCCCACAAAGCAAGTAGGGGCTGACAGTGGGGAGCCAGGCTTGAACTGGCACCTTCAGGACTGGTTTTTTCTCATGTATGCATTGGTACACCTGGGATTGAAAGCTTGTCTAGCAAAAAGGTTGATGTGGAAGGATACAGGTCAAAGGGGAGAAGGAGATGAGGGGGTTCAAGAAAGGGCGATAAGCATTTATTACACATCTCCTGCGTGCCAGGCACTCTGTCAGATGAACCACAGAGGTCTGCACATGCAATCTTCGTAACACCCTAAGATGGGAGATAAGGCTGACAGAGGGCGGGTAACTTGCCCAAGGCCACTCGGAACAAGGCCTTCTCCACCCGCTGCCAGGCAGCCCTGGTGTCCACTGCCTTGCACCATGAAGTGAGCCCTTTTTCCCAGGGCAGTGTTTATTTGCCACCACTGGCATCACAGGTCACATCTGACTTTCCAGATCCCATACCCCTCTATCCCTGGGTAGAGCTCACCCTGACTGGGTGAGCTTTGGCCATAGGGTTTCAAGCAGCTGCAGAAGGCTCCTCCAAGGAGGTCTCTCTACGTTCCCTTTTGATCCTGCTTAGCCTCCTCTCCAGTCCTTTGGAGGAAGCTGGCACTTTCCTTTTTTTTTTTTTTTTTTTATTTTTTATTTTTTTAAGACAGGAGTTTTGCTCTCGTTGCCAAGTCTGGAGTGCAATGGCGCGATCTTGGCTCAACACAACCTCTGCCTCCCGAGTTCAAGCGATTCTTCTGCCTCAGCCTCCTGAGTAGCTGGGATTACAGGCATGTGCCACCATGCCCAAGTAATTTTGTATTTTTAGTAGAGACGGGGTTTCTCTATGTTGGTCAGGTTGGTCTCAAACTCCTGACATCAGGTGCCCACCTCAGCCTCCCAAAGTGCTGGGATTACAGGCGTACGCCACCTTGCCTGGCTGAAGCTGGCACTTTTCAGCTCTGCCTGGGACCAGATCTTTAGCTTCCAGCTGTACCCGCTGTCACCACAGCCACCCCTTTCTCTCCAGCTAGTCCTCTCTCCTGGAAAGCCGGTCCTGTGGCTGCCTCCTTGCTCTCCCTATCAGTGTGGGAAGGCCCCATTCCTCCTCCTATAAATCCAGAGGTGTAGCACGCAGTATGAGAACAGGCAAGCTTCTTCTGAAAGCCATGGAGTCTCTTCAGCTTTGTGGGCTACATGGTCTGTCACAACTGCTGCACTCTGCCGCTGTGGCACCACAAGAGCCACAGACAATACGTACCCAAATGGGTGTGGCTGTGATCCCCTAAAACCTAGCTACAGACACTGAAACAAATTTCATGTAGCTTTCATGGGTCACAAAATAGTCTGTTGTTTCTCATTCCTCCCACCAGTTCAAAACGTAAAAACCATTCTTAGTTCACAAGGCTCTACACAAACTAGTGCTGGGCTGGACTTGGCCCATGGACCAGAGTTTGGTGACCCCCAGACACACACCAATGCGGCTGGGCTCCCACGGCTTTGATGCCTACTGCTGCTGTTGGGGCAGCAGTTGTTTCCAAGGTTTTCTGGAAAACCAGAGAGGGTCCCTGAGGGGATCAGGAGCTCCTAGTTGGACCCCCATGGAGCAGCTCTGAAACCCGACAGCTCCTGTTCCCAGGCAGAGGAGCCTGGTTCTCCTGTCTCCAGCTCCGGGCTCACTTCCTGCAGCCCGGCTCATCCCCCAACTGAACAGAGACAATCTCAAAGGACAGGCCTCATGTACTTGACACTGGGGCATGTCCCTCTGGTGGAGGGCATCTGTGATTTGGCTCCTGGCCCCACAGGGGACCCACCAGACTCCAAGGCTGGTGCCCCGAGGCCTGACTGACAGTCTGGGTCCTCTCTGGTGCCAGGGCCCTCCCTGGCTGAACTCCGAGCTCTTGCCCTGCATAATGTGGAGGAGGAGGGGACTTGTCTGACCATGCTCTTTTCAATGGTGCATCCAAGCAGTGTGGGGGCTCCTGGTGGCCCTGGGCCTGGCTGCTCCTCCTTTCCCACATCCCGCCTGACCCCAGCATGCAGTCAGGACAGGCTTGAGGGCAGGCCCACATCTGCCATTAGCGGCCTGCATCGTCACCTTTCTCTGAATCATCAGCACACATTTCTAGACCCAGGCTGCCGTGTGAAAATGGCCAGATGTGTCCTGCATTAGAGAAACACACACATGTACTCCAGCTTTGGGCACTGATGCATCCCCCGACTGCTCCCAAAATGTAGAAGGGAGACGGCTAGACTTCTACAGGGTGGATTTCCCCACACCCAGGATGTTTAACATTTTACAAAATGTGTGATTGTAAAATTTTAATTGTTTTAAAAAAACAGTATTATCCGCAAGATCCCACATTAGAACTTGAGTCAAAATAAATACATCCAACTTAAAATATATATATTTAAAGAACATTCAAAAGGAAAAGTGGGGTCAGGATGGAATGTGGGAGGGTGAGCCAAAGAGCTGTTTTAATCCTTGAGAGACACTAAACTTCTAGGGGACCGGCAAATGAGAAAGCCCCTCCCTGCCCAAAATAGGGCTATGTGCAGGGGCCGGAGCTGAGGGCCCAGGGTCAGAGTCCCTTTCCGGGTTGGCAGTTGGGTAAGGAGGGGGCTACAGGGAAGGGTGAGTAGAGGACGTGCCGTCCAATAGGACACTTTTCCTCTACAAGAGGCGGAGTCCTGGCAGCAGGCCTAAGCTGGGACTGTTGCCGGGAAACTGGGATGCAGTAATCCTATGCAGAGGGTGCAGGGTACCAGGCGTGGCCAGAATGAAACAGGGGTTCCCGGGTACGGCCATGTCCCCAGCATCTTTACTGCTCCCCCTCCCTATTCTCCCCTGCTCGGACACACCATTGAAAAGAGCATGGTCAGACAAGTCCCCTTCTCCTCCACATGTGCAGGGCAAGAGCTCGGAGTTCAGCCAGGGAGGGCCTTGGCACCAGAGAGGACCCAGACTGTCAAACAGGCCTCGGGGCACCAGCCTTGGAGTCTGGTGGGTCCCCTGTGGGGCCAGGAGCCAAATCACAGATGCCCTCCACCAGAGGGACATGCCCCAGTGTCCAGCACATGAGGTCTGTCCTTTGGGGTCATCTGCCTGTCCGTTCAGTCGGAGGATGTGCCGGGCTGCAGGAAGTGAGCCCAGAGCTAGAGACAGGAGAACCTGGCTCCTCTGCCTGGGAACAAGAGCTGTCGTGTTTCAGAGTTGCTCCATGGGGGTCCAACTAGCAGACCGGCCTCTCAGGAGCTCCTCTCTGTGGTTTTCCAGAAACCTTGAAAACTGCTGCTGCCCCACAGCAGCAATAGGCATTGAAGCTGGGGGAGCTCAACAGAGCCCCTGAGCAGACAGCCAAGGAGATGCTGGGGAGACCAATGCCACAGCCACAAGGTTCTAGGGGCACGAAAGGGCCAACGGCTCCTCAAGAGGTTGGGAAGAAACCCCTTCTCTGCCGAGGTCAAAGACTGGCTCCAAAGGGAACTCAGGGACTATCTCGTCAGCACTCATTTTACAGAGGAGGAAACCTGCCTGGGTCACCCCAAACAATGGTGCCAGGACCAGGATCCCGGAGTCCAGACCCACTTGCCAGCAATCAATGCCAGGATATACCATGCCCCCAGGAGGGTGTGCCAGTTTCCAGCAGGCACTCCCTGCCCAAATGCAAAGGTTTCATTCCTTCCAGGTTTTCTGAGTTAGTCCAAGAAGGGAGCCAAGGTCAAGATCTCCCTGAGGTCTGTCCCGAGGATCACCTCCCTCTGCCTAAGGGATGCCAAGCCACATGAGTGCCTTGTGGGCGCAGAGCCCCGTGCAATCCAGAAGCAATGCTGCTCCGGGCTCGTGGCCTCACCTGCAGCCTAGCCAGGCCCTAACGCCTCACTGGCTTAGAAGGTGGCAGACGGGCGGAACTCCTCAAGTCCATGTTCTTGTCCGCCCCTACCCACTATCACTTACTTATTTTTTTAAAGAGACCAGGGTCTCGCCATGTCGGTCTGGCTGGTCTTAAACTCCTGGCCTCAAGCAAACCTGCCTTGGTCTCCCAAAGTGCTGGGATTACAGATGTGAGCCATACTCCCACTTTGGTGACAATGCACTTCTCTTCTTTTTGAAAGTTAGAAACAGATCCCACGTCACCAGCGACACCCTAACACCCAGGTCCTGAAACTCACTCAGGGCCATGGTGCCTGGATTCTTACACAGCTTCTTGACATACTTCCCCTTTCACAATCAGTCTAATCATAAAAATAACAACTCTTGATATTATCAGCACTCTGTAAGTGGCCTGGGCACAACTGCTTGGTAGCTAAGGAACTGAGAGCTTCAGAGAGATGAAGTTACTGACCTGAAGACACAGCAAGCCCTGAGTAATAGAGCCTAGATTTGGACCTTGGTCTGTGTGACCCTGAAGTCAGCACTTACAGTCTCTAAAACAACTGGCCTTCCTGGCCTGGTCAACCAGAAGCACGGAGAGGCTGGGCTGCATCAGCCCATACAGTTCCATGTGCCTACGCTCCCTATAAAAGCAGCATGCTGGGAACAAGTGGGTCCTACTCAAAAGCAGGAAATGACCAAACACCATTCACTAGAAGAATGGGGAGGATCTATTTCAGGAAGATTCTAACTGATCCCTAGCGGCCTTAGACACGGAAGACAGTGAATAGAGTCATGAAACAGAAGCACCTTCTACCCCAACATGCGACTTCTCCGCAAGTGTTCTATAGCCAGTTAGCAAAGCAGGGACTCAGAGCCCAGCAAATGAACCCAGCTCCAGGGAGCTATGGGAAGGCCTCCTGGGCCCAGACCCCTGTGCCTACCTCATAATCCTCCAGCCCAGGTGGGCTCACGCCTTGGGCTTCTCTTGGCATCCCCAGAGGTGGAGGCCCTGTGCCCCTGGACACCTTGGCCATCACCCAGCTCCACAGGCGATGCATGGCAAGAGGGCCCGAGCCCAGGGTCCCCGGCAGCCCTGGCCCCCAGTGCAGTGTCCCAGGGAAGGAGGAGGCAGGGAGAGGGGTTTCTGTTTTCAAGACTGTAGTAAACAGTCACTGCAGCCAAAAATAGTTTGTGCCTGGGAGCTGGGGAGTCAGCACATACCTCCCGGGGCAGGTGCTGGGTGGGAGACGCGCAGTCTCCAGCAGGCTCTGCAGCAGGGGCTGGGACCAGGCGCCCAGGATGTCCGGGATACCAGGCCACCAAGAGGTTTTCCCTGACTTGCCACCTCCCTCCAAAAAATAGGACCCGAGTCAGTAAGAACACTGTCACCTCCCTCCTTCCAATGAATCATCTGGGGAACCCCCACCCCCACATGAACTCCAGCTGCCCTGAAATCCCTCCAGCGTCTCACATGCTTAGGGTGGGTGGTGTGGAGACCGACAGGAAGAACCCTGTGAACTGCAGCAGATGCCTGGGATGGCTCATGAGACAGCCTTAAAAAGGATGCTTGCCGGGCGCGGTGGCTCAAGCCTGTAATCCCAGCACTTTGGGAGGCCGAGGCAGGTGGATCACGAGGTCAAGAGATCGAGACCATCCTGGTCAATACGGTGAAACCCCGCCTCTACTAAAAATATAAAAATTAGCTGGGCATGGTGGCGCACGCCTGCAGTCCCAGCGACTCGGGAGGCTGAGGCAGGAGAATTGCTTGAAACCAGAAGACTGAGGTTGCAGTGAGCCGAGATCGTGCCATTGCACTCCAGCCTGGGTAGCAAGAGCGAAACTCCGTCTCAAAAAAAAAAAAAAAAACCACAAAACTCCTAGAGGTCTACCCCAAAAACTGTGAACTTGAGTCCATGTAAATGAAAAAAATACATGTAGAAACAGTTACGTGCTGACTATCAGTGGCTAGCAGGGTTATGTGGGGGTTTTATTTTATTTTCAAACTTCTCTATATTTTTAAATTTTCCTACAATGGATGTTCATAATTAAGATTTACAGAATGCTGCTTTAAAATCATAATTAATGGCCAGGTGCAGTGGCTCATACCTGTAATTCCAAAACTTTGGGAGGCTGAGGCAGGCGGACTGCTTAAGTTCAGGAGTACGAGACCAGCCTGAGCAACATGGCAAAACCCTGTCTCTACCAAAAATACAAAAAAATTAGCCAGGGGTGGTGGCGCACGTGTAGTCCCAGCTACTCCGGAGACTAAGGTCGGGGGATTGCTTGAGGCTAAAAGATGGAGGGTGCAGTGAGCTAAGATTGTGCCAATGCACTCCAGCCTGGGTGACAGAGCGAGACACAGTCTCAAAAATAAATAAATATAACAATAATAATTAATAATAAAGTAATTAAATAAAGATGCTCAGGCGTTAGAGAGGGCATGTACGACATGGTCCTACATAAGACAATTTAGAGAGAGAGGGACAGAGAGTGTGTATTTCATGACCCATTCCTGGATATGAATCCCAGCTCTCCCACTTAACATTTAAGTGACCTCAGGTAAGTGAGGTCACTTAGTTTCTCCATCCCTATTTTAAACTGAGGATAAAAGCATTGTCTTCTCATACAGTTACTGGGAGGACTGAATGAGACTCCATGTAAAGCTCACAGCTCAGTCCAAGGCACAATGGGAGTGTCTGCTAAAGAATTACAGCATAAATTCATAAATAAACTACAGTGAAAAAGAAAAAGAGAAGGCCAGCAAAGTTGACTGACTGGAAGGAAATGCATCAAATGGTTTACAGTGTTCCCTTTGAGTAGTAAGATTATGGTGCAAACCATAATAAATGGTGTAGCTGTTATTGTTTTCTATACTTTATACATTTTGAAAATAAACATATATGTAAATGATGGGATATTAAGAAAACACCTAAAAAGCTAAGAGACAATAGTTGCCTATGAGGAGGGTTTTCTTTGCCTTTCTATTATTTTCTAAAATAAACATTGATTTCATAGCGAAGAAAATGAGAAATGTTATTAAAAACAAAAACTGGAGGGTGGGCTCACCTATTGTATTCTAGAAACATGATCTCTGCAGACCCTTCCTGTGGAGCTGCAAAGCCTCTGACAAACCATCTCTGAAGGAGGAAGAGTTTTTACAGATCTCTGCCTTCTGTTAGCAGGGCTGTCTTTCCTCCAAGAACCCATTTCCTGAGCACAGGTGGCCCTGACCCTTCGGGCCTGGCCTCCCCACCAAGGTTAAACCTTCTGAGCCAATTGCGAGTGGGGGTGGTGGGAGAGTGGTGCAGTTTTGGGGGGGGGGGGGAGGTTCTTCCCTCTTCCTAGCCCAGTGATTGGTTACAGTATGAACACGTGAATAAGGCCAAGCCAATCAGAGCCTTCTCTGGGATTTTCCAGCTATTTTTCAACCAAGGGAAGCAGCCCTTCATTGACAAGCATGACTATAGTAGAAGGTAGTGAGGTTCAGCTGCCTGTGCCATTCCTATCTGCCATGTGGAGTAAGCCTGTCCCACAGGCACATCCTAATGACATCATCTGAGCCCCTGCATGCAGACTTCCTTGGATTTGTATTGCCTAAACTGGTAAGTCTCTGTTTTAATCCAACAGGTATCTGAACTTGCTATGAAAAAGTTCTAACTTGGAGTAGGAGAATATAATAGCTTCTATTAAGTAATTACTATAACCCTGGTGCCATGCTATTCTTCCATTTGTACATCTATCCATCTCATCTAGTCAATAAATAGCTACTGAAGGCCGAATGCCATAGCTCATGCCTGTAATTCCAACACTTGGGGAGGCCAAGGCAGGCAGATCACCTGGTGCCAGGAGTTTGAGACCAGCTGGCCAACATGGTGAAACCCCGTCTCTACTAAAAATACAAAAAAATTAGCCTGGAGTGGTGGCAGGCTCCTGTAATCTCAGCTACTCAGGAGGCTGAGGCAGGAGAATCGCGTTAACCCAGGAGGTGGAGGTTGCAGTGAGCCAAGATTGTGTCATTGCACTCCAGCCTGGGTAACAAGGGCAAAACTCCATTTCAAAAAAAAAAAGCTACTGAATACCAACTGTGTGCCAGGCACTCTCTGAGCACAGGAGATACAAAAGTGAATAAAATAGTCTTTTTCCTTAGGGAGCTTACATTCAAATAAGAACCATAGAATAAAAAACAAATAAAAGATATAGTTAAAATATGTAATTGGAGTTTATGAATGAGTGCTAAAAAGGAAAGAGCATGCTGATCAAGTGGCAGGCATGGCAGGCCTCTAAGCTTAGACAAGGTAGCCTCTCTCAAGAGCTGACCTCTAAGTCCCGGTCAGAGGATGAGATGGCACCAGCCACAAGGTACAGCAACTTCCAGGCAGAGGAAACAGAAGATACAAAGGCCCTGGGCTAAGACAGGAAACCATCTGATGGGTTCTCCTGCCGGTGGCAGAGTGAGGAGAGGCAGGGGATGATGTGGAAGAAGGCTGCAGACAGTGGAAATTAAGAGGCCTCAAAGGTAGGTGAAGGGGCTGGATTTTGTGCGAAGCGTAACAAGACACTGACGGAATATTTAACTCAGAACTGTCTAGCCAGGTTCAGTGGCTCACACCTATAATCCCCACACTTCGGGAGGCTAAGGTGGGAGGATTACTTGGAGCCAGGAGTTTGAGACCAGCTTGGGGCAACAGAGCAAGACCCAATCTCCAAAAACATAGCTGAGCATGGCGGTGCACACCTGTAGTCCTAGCTACTGGGGAGGCAGGGGGAGAGCTTGAGCCCAGGAGTTGAAGGCTGCAGTGAGCCCTGATTGCACCACTGCATTCCAGCCTGGGCAGCAAAAGAAAGAAAAGGAAAATGGAAAGGAGAGGTAACAGGAAAGGAGACAGGAAAAAGAAAAAGTAAGAAAGTGAGATTGAGACAACTGGATTTGCTAAAACCACTCTTTGCTCATAAAGAATGAAATGAAGAGGGCAAAGAGTGGATATAGGGAGCGGCAGGGGAAATCGCAACAGTCCCCAGTCAAGATCAGCGAGGTGGCAGTGATGGAAAAGGGATGCAGAGGGACCTGAGACCCACACTTGGACAGAGGGTCAGTAGGATTTGCTATTTGATTCCACATGGGCATTGAGGAAGCAGAATGAATCAGAAACACTCCCAGGTTTCCAGTAAGAGCAGCTGGAAGACAACAAGCAGGCTCAGAAAAGTCAAGGGACCTGCCCAAGGTCAGAAGGCTGGCAAGTGGCAAAGGAAGAATTTTGTCAGAATTGTATCTGCCTCCAAGACCATTTACTTCCAGAGGTGACACTCAAACAATTTTGTTTTCCAATCCTGTGGCCTCCCTAAAGGTACACGGCTAGGAGCAGGGGCCATTGAAATTTCTGTGCCGTTTTTTTAAAGGGTAGTAAGAGAAGACATTGCTGCTTTATAATAGTTAAAACAGTGCAGTGTTGACATAAATGTTCCCCAGTGATATCTGGCCAGTCAGATCTGTTCTAGAGCAATCCTACCTCTGAGGTGGTCCCAGGAGGAGGAGGCAACAAGCACAAGCTGACTGCTCAGGACCACATAGTCCCCCAGAGGTGGCTCAGGCACACGTTACACCACAGCCTCATGGCAGGGCTACGGGCACACAGTCCTGCTCAAGTCCAGCCTGTTGCCAACAGAAACTTGGGGTAGCTTGGGAGCCCTGGGATTCGGCAGGCCACCGGCAGCCACCTCGTCTTCACCCTCCCCAGAGATCCTTGTAATGCAACCTTCACTGGCCCAGATGAGAGCTCCTGAGACGCCTTGGCCCAAGAGACCAAAATTCTTTGGATACTCTTATTTGAAATCAGTCATTCAACAAGAACACCCACCACATGACAGGCACTGGAGACAGAGCTGTGAAGGAAACGGCCAGGTCCCCACCAGCATGGTGCTTCTAGTCTAGTCAGTTTTCACTGGACTAGGCAGCCCAGAAATCCAAAGGATTGATAAAAAAAACACCAGGCAAGGCTGGGCGCAGTGGCTTACGCTTGTAATCCCAGCACTTTAAGAGGACACAGCAGGCAGATCACTTGAGGCCTGGGGTTCAAGACTAGCCTGGCCAACATGAAAAAAAACCCATCTCTACTAAAAATACAAAAATTAGCTGGTGTGGTGGCACATTCCTGTAGTCTTAGCTATTCAGGAGGCTGAGGCACAAGAATCACTTGAACCTGGGAGGCGGAGGTTACAGTGAGCCAAGATTGCATCACTGCACTCCAGCCTGGCAACAGAGCGAGACCCTGCCACAAGCAAACAAACAAACACCTAGCAGTACAGGACTAAGCGGGACATTCGTGCGCATGATTTTTCAGATTTCGTGAAACCAGGGAACCCTCACTCTGAAAATGAAAAGTGGGTACCTTTGGCTCAAGATTAGAAAAATTAATGACTTCATCTGTTGGAGAGAGCGATGTCTGCCAGTTCCAGAAGGACAGGAACTCAGGTTCAGTGCCTAGAATAGTGCCGAGCACACAGGTGCTACGTATACACTCAGGGAGTGAATAAATAACTGAATGGACATAGGACCTCAGCTCTGTACCTGACCATGCTTCATCTCTTCCCCCTCCTGGGGCCGCCACTCAGGTGTGCACCCTGGTTATTTGCAGACACGTGCATCACGCTAGCTGTAAGCTTCCAGGACAGACTATTTTGCTCATTAATTAATCCTCTGTGATAATTAATCAGGGTTCCAGGCTAAAGGTAAGTGATCAATGGGTGCATATGAGTAATGAGTGAATGTAAAGAAGAAACGGGGGAAGAGAGAGAGAAAGACACACACACATGCATACACACGCACACACACACACACACATGCATGCGCGCACACACACACATGCATGTGCGCGCAGACACACGCGCGCACACACACACACACACACACATGCATGCGTGAACACACACACACAAAGGCAGGCAGTCAATTCATTTACACAACTACATACCACAGAGTAGCCCCAGACTGGGCTACTCTGGGTAAGATATTAGATAAAATAGTGTGTGAGAAGGAAGTACAAGGACCTGAGTCTGAATCCTCATCTTGCCATCAGCTTGCAGGGGATCATCCGATCTCCCCCTCTCTGCCCCAGGGATAAGGATGAAACAGGCTGACATCTATAAAATGCTGGCCTTGTAGCTTGCCCCTTCCTTCCATGCTCTAACTTCAGCTCCTCCCCTCACTGGCTGGGTGACACAGGCATGCCAGTCCACCACTTCCTCCATTTCCCCATCCTCAGTGGGGAGCTGTGTGACCCAGCACCCCCTGGGCTGGTACCAAGGCAGACTGTGCTGCTGGGCTGGCACATGGACACAGATCCCTCCAGGAGTCTGGGTCAGGGTGTGTGCTGCTTCCTGGGGAGGCTTCCAGTTGCCGAAGAGCATGGTTGTTAGGACAGCTGGGCCTCTGGCTCTCAAAGAGAGAGTGTGGGGTGGACGGGAGGAGGGATGGGAAGGAGAGGTTAGGAACGAGGGCCACAGTCATGCCCACTCAAGCTGCGCCCCAGGAGCCACATGTGAGCTCACTTTCCTGGTTTCGATCTCACGCATCCTCCTGCCTCACACAGCCTACACTCCTGGTGCCCACAGAGACTCCGGCCACCCCCTAGCCACCGGGAAACCAAAACAGTGGTAGGAGTCAGATAGCTTTCTCCCCGTCCCCGGGAGAAGGCCTCGGTGCAAACACAGGAACGCAAGGACAGAGGAGAGGGGAAGAGAAACATGGCCAGTCAGGATCACAACAGAAATCCCCTTACCGGATCCACCTTCATCTTCAGTTCAGGAACCACCAGCAGAGCAGCAAGAACTCATTCCGGGGAACCTGTGGCTTTCGCCCTGAAATCCCAGACTCGCACCACCCACCTCTCCCAGCTAGAACTGCTCCCAGGCAGTGCCTGCCACTTCCTTTCAACAACTTCCAAGCGGGAAATGGCTAAAGAAAAAAAAAAATGGCTTCATTCCAGCAGGCTCTGAAATCATTTCCCCAGCTGTAGCCAGAACTTGAAGCTGTGACTTTTAGATGTAACCTGTGGGGCAGGGGCAGCTGGAAACAGCCAGTGTGCAACTCCAAATGTCCAGGAGCGGGGCAGGGTCCTGCCTCTTAGCTCGCTCCCATCTCATTTCCTATCCCGGCCCTTCCACACTCCAGCCACATGGGAAGCGACACCCCTCACCCCTCACTCTCAGCCCGTCCCCATGTGAATGCAGCCTTCTCGCTAGGAGTTTTATTTTCCTTTAAACAATTCTAATGTTCATTTGGAATTCCTCCCCTTCTCTCACACACGCTTCCATGAGCCCCCCAGAGGGACCCCAATCCCTACACCACACACACGGAGAGCTGTAGGAATCCACCCGGCTCCCTGCCAGGCTCCTCACAGACTCCTCCTCACATGCTTCCCATGAGAATGGATCTGATGTCCTCATCCTCAGGGTCTCTGCAGATATTCTTCCCTCCACCTGGCATGCTCTTGCCCTTCTCGGACAGCCGTCTTTCCCTGACCACCCAGGATGAGTTGCCTGCTGGCTCCAACAGATCCCATCCCGGAGCCATCAGGGCATCTAGTGCCCTGCTCTCACTTCCTGCTTCACCTTAGCCGGTGCACTCCTGGGGCAGGGGAAGGTGTCTTAGCATCTCAGCTCTCATCACACGGCCCTGCCCAATGCAGCCTTAGCCAGATGCCTATTCAAATTAAAATTCTTTACAGTAAAATGTGAATTCCAGTTTCTCAGTTGCCCAACACACACTTCAAGTGCCCCCAAGCCACATGTGACTAATGGCTACCACACTGATGGGCAATGCCACGTTTTCGACAGCGCTGCTCTAGATGAAGGTCTAGTGGTTGGGCAAACACATGGAGGTGTCACCCAAGTTCTGTCTCCAACATCTACAGACAGAGAGGAGAGAAGAAACCAAAGGTATGGCACACAGCACTGCAGCAGGCTCGCAGCCGCAGAGGGCTGACGTCTGACTCAGGTGGGAACAGAAAGAAACCCGAGCAGGGCCACCTCAGCCACACCCGGATCCTGGAGGTGCAGCTGCCGTGCTGTGTGACCACATCCACGTCTATCCCCTCTCTCTTCCTCTAGCAGAAAAGGCATTATTTCCTGGAAACTTTAGGACCGCAAACACTATCCAACCAAAAGACCAAAGTGGAAATGGTATTTAGATAACCCTGCAGGGATGGCCCCTAGGAAAGCAACATGGAAAAGGGAGATTATATACACACAGATGGCTGCACACACAAACGGTCTGTGTCTGTGTCTCCTAAGGGAAAAATAAAGGTCCCAGTCATGAAGCCATGAAGAGTGAAGGTCAGCAGAGAACTCAAAGGGGTCTCGCGGGGCAGCCCTTGGGCAGGTCATCTTCAGGCACTGACTGCACAGATGCTAGGGTCTCTCACACCTCCAGGTTAGCAAAAGGAAACAGACCTCACAGAAGTCTTGTGTTTCCTTCCAAAGCAAAAAACCCAGACAGAAAGACAAACAGATGCACAGATATTGAAAGAGACCTGTTTTCAAGTCTGGCATCCTGACCTCTGTCCTGTAGTGACTTCCGTCTAGTCCTTCACCCAGTAAGTATTTGCCAGGGCCTCCCCTGCACCAGGCATTGCAGCTGGGCACCTGGCCTCTTCTGGGCGTGGGTTCTTGTCTTCATTCAGGTGCTGAGCCACCTGAACCACCAAGATGCCTGATGTCACTATGTGCGTGTCTATGAGCACGCGGGCACCCCTCAGACACAGGCATTCCTATCACACCTTGAAGAAACTATGTCTTACTACTCTTCTATTAAAGAAAGATAACTTGAATTTTTATGGATAACAGAGATGACATTTAGACTGAAAACCTGCAAAATGACATCTATTGTATGATCCCGTTTCAGCAAACAGAGAGAAAGGCGTAAATTTACACATCATTTTAGGTGCCCATAAAATGCATGAAGACATCTGGCAGGTGCACCCACCAACCTGTTAGCAAGGTGTTGCCCCTGGGAAGTGAACAAGGAGGAGAGCCTTTGCTTGCTTTCTACAATTCTGTGCTTGTTTGGTGTTGAAAAGTTTATAACTCCCATCTCTCAGAAACAGTGGATACCTGATCACATATTGTGGGGGCTAAAGGAAAAAAAAAAATGGGTGAAGACACACAAGAAGGCTTTGCCCAAAATCCATGGGAGAGAAGCCTGACTTGGGGGTACAGGGGACAAGAGTGAAAACATCATCTCTGGTCTGTGCGGCAGAGCTGCAACTGCTGCACACAAACTACACAGGAGCCAGCAGGAAAAGCACATGATGAAATACCTCGAGAAGAGCATGCGGTACACCGCTTACGGGACGGCAGACATGTCAGAGAGGGAGGGCAGGGCCCCCATCCGGAGGGCTCAGTGGAAGGTGATGCTCCACGTGGTCTCTCCCAACCATCTTCCTGACAGAACTCCCCCTACTCTAGGCTCCTCTGCTGTCCAGAAGCAGCAGCCATCTGAGAAAAGGACTTAAAAAGCCACTTAACCCATCATTTCTCATCTGGATAAACTGAGACCCAGAGACATGAAATCACTTGCCCCAGATCTCACATTGTGTAAAAGGCAGAGAGGCCCACTCTAGATACCTGTAGAATCTCAGGTCCTGCCTGGGTCAACCACGGCCATGGCCAAGCAGCTCCATCCTGCTTCCACTGGACAGTGGTTCTGGGACGCAGGGTTACCTGTAGTGCTACCTGTAACAGGGTTACCTGTAGTGTTAACTGTAGGCAGGGTTACCTGCAGTGTTACCTGTGGGCAGCGTTACCTGTAGTGTTACCTGCGGGCAGCGTTACCTGTAGTGTTACCTGTGGGCAGCGTTACCTGTAGGCAAGGTTACCTGTAAGCAGGGTTACCTGTAGTATTACCACCTGTAAGCAGGGTACCTGTAGTATTACCTGTGGGCAGGGTTACCTGTAGTGTGACCTGTGGGCAGGGTTACCTGTAGTGTTAACTGTAGGCAGGGTTACCTGCAGTGTGACCTGTGGGCAGGGTTACCTGTAGTGTGACCTGTGGGCAGGGTTACCTGTAGTGTTACCTGTGGGCAGGGTTACCTGCAGTGTTACCTGTGGGCAGGGTTACCTGTAGTGTTACCTGTGGGCAGAGTTACCTGTAGTGTGACCTGTGGGCAGGGTTACCTGCAGTGTGACCTGTGGGCAGGGTTACCTGTAGTGTGACCTGTGGGCAGGGTTACCTGTAGTGTGACCTGTGGGCAGGGTTACCTGTAGTGTGACCTGTGGGTAGGGTTACCTGTAATCAGGGTTACTTCCCTGCAGTGCCTACCACAGTGGCCGGTCTCCAGAGGCCACACCAGCACCAAGTGAGCATGCTGTGCCTAATTCTTCCCTGGGAAGAGGGGGCAGACGCCATGACTTCCTGGCCTCCTCTGACCCCCCCAGGACTCCTCCTGATGCTGGTGGTGCTTTTGGGTCCAACCTCTCTCACACACACACTGGGAACTACTCCTTCAGGGTGCCGATCTCTGCAGTCTGACCTACCTTGGAGGAGATTTCTCTCCAGGCCAAACTTCAGGGTCAGGCAGAGGGGTCCGGCTCTAGTACCCTCCAAGTCAGACCAGCTGCCCCACAGAGACCCCCGAGGCCAGGTTTCTAGAGATCCTGTTGGGTTTTAGGTCCCTTCTGAAGCCTGACAAAGGGAAGTTCCTTTTCCTGCAGACCTGAATCAGGGCCGTCCCATGAGGGCACTGGCAGGACCTTGGCACTCCTCCAGCTCCGTGTGAGCTGGGCTGTCCTATTGGCCCTTTGGGGACTCTCTAGCTTCCTAAACAACAGAAATGCTAAGGTCTAAGGCAGGCTGGCCAGGGAGAAAATGCAACTTTACTTCTAGCCTCCAAGGCACCAGACCAGTCTGGACATAGCAAAGGCCACATCACCCCATAAAGACCTGGGCACCCTAGAGGGATTCCTGAGGCAGGACCAGGCAGGCTGGAATCTGGGCCCTGCACCCCACCAACCATTTAACATGCCCAGGGACCCTGCTCCCTCTTCTGCCTCTCTGAGTCTTCTTCTGTGGGCATGGCCCTACGCAATTTCTTGAGAAACACACAGGGACAGGAAGAGGGGTGCACTGGGGATCTTGACTACCGCCTAGCCAAGTACACATTTGTAAAAGGTATACATGCAGTTTACTGTGTGGTCCAGTACACCCAGAACGAGATTCTCATTAAAAAGTTGAGCAGGCCAGGCATGGTGGCTCACGTCTGTAATCCCAGCACTCTGGGAGGCCGAAGCAGGAGGAGACTCTGAGCCTAGGAGTTCGAGACCAGCCTGGGCAACACAGAGTGATCCTGCCTCTACAAAAACCAAAACTATATATCTAGCAGGACTGCAGGTGTGGTGATGCACACATCTGCAGTCCCAGCTACTTGGGTGGCTGAGGCCGGAGGACCACTTAAGCCCAGGACATTGAGGCTACAGTGAGCTGGGATTGCACCACCGCACTCCAGCCTGGCCAACAGAGCAAGACCCTGTCTTCAATAAATAAATAAACAAATAAAAATAAAATTGTGAAGAAAAATACTGCTTTTATTGTCTTATTGTATTTTAAAGGACACTCTGGCAATAGCCATTAAAATTCAGCCTAGCAAGTTCACTTCTAGGATTTTTTTCCCTGTAGAAATATACAGGTACACAAAGATGTTCTTGGTAGCGGTGTTTGCAACCATGGAAATACAGATCAGTAAGGGGAAACTGCAGGTTGGTTGTTTGTAACCATGGAAATACAGATTGGTAAGGGGAAAGAGCAGGTTGCAAAACCAGATGTCTTGTCTGATCTCATGTGTACAAAAGAGATAACACACAGAGGAATGTAGGGCTAGAACATGTCCAGAAAGATGAGCGGGCTTCAGGGAAATGGAGACGCAGCAGTTTTCTTTCACTTTATCTCCTTTGTCCCCTACGATAAACACATCTCTTCTAACAAAACCAATGGTTCATTTGGGAAGACGAAACATTCCAGTGGCGACAGCTGCACAACAATGTGAATGTATTTAATGTCACTGAGCTGTAAACTTAGAAATGATTAAAATGGTCAATTATGTGTATTTCATCACAGTTTTAAAAAATAAAAACAACAAAAGTCAAACAAAACAAAGCAGAGTAAATGACTCACCAGGCTCCCTGGAGACATAACTGATTCTAGAAGTGAGGTAAGAAAATAAAAGGAGGCTGCAGCATATTGTAGTGTCAGAAAGCAAAGAGGTGCTCAACACACACGTGTACACACACATGCACGCGTGCACACACACACACGCACCCCAAACAAAACTCAAGGATGGGGCATGTCACAGGATGCAGGAGCAAACCTGCAAGAACTCCCAATGGCCAAAGCTAGAAGAATTCGAGCAACAAAATGAATTATGTAGTACTGGACTACAACCTGACGTGTAAAAGAAAAAGACATGAGCCTATACTGACATCAAATAAATGATTGAATGAATAAATAAATGGAGGAGAAAAGACAACTCTCTCCTACAGAAAAGTTCCAAATAGTCTGTGTAGATATAACCCCAGAGAAGATGGAGCTTAACCCACCTGCCCCCATATCCCCCAATCCTAAGGGAGGGCTCACTTCCAAAAAATAAAGTAGTGTCAAGGTCATGAAAAATAAGGAAAGAGCCGGGCGCGGTGCCTCAAGCCTGTAATCCCAGCACTTTGGGAGGCCGAGGCGGGTGGATCACAAGGTCAAGAGATCGAGACCAGACTGGTCAACATGGTGAAACCCCGTCTCTACTAAAAATACAAAAAATTAGCTGGGCATCGTGGTGCGTGCCTGTAATCCCAGCTACTCAGGAGGCTGAGGCAGGAGAATTGCCTGAACCCAGGAGGCGGAGGTTGCGGTGAGCCGAGATCGCGCCATTGCACTCCAGCCTGGGTAACAAGGGCGAAACTCCGTCTCAAAAAAAAAAAAAAAAAAAAGAAAAATAAGGAAAGACTGAGAAACTGTCACAGAGCAGAGGCAACTGGAGAGAAATGACAAATTAAAATCACGTAGAGCACGTGGTGCCCGGACTGACCCTAGAAGACAGGACGGTAAAGGGAAAACTGGTGAAACCCAAACAGGACGGAGTTTCATTCACTGTGATATACCAGCGCTGTTTCCTCAGTTTTGACAAAGGCACCCCGGTCACGACAACATTAACGACGGGGAAACTGGGTGAGGGGTACAGACAAGAACTCTCCGTACATCCCCACAACTTCTCTGTAAATCTAAAATGATCCCAAAGTCAAAAGTTTATTTAAGAAAATAAACAGTGGTTTAGATCAGTGATCCCCAACCTTTTTGGCACCAGGGACTGGTTTCGTGGAAGATCCTTTTCCCAGGGACAGAGAGCTGGGGGATGGTTTTGGGAGGATTAAAGCGCATTACATTTATCACGCACTTTATTTCTATGATTATTACATTGTAACATACAATGAAATCATTACACAACTCACCATAATGTAGAATCAGTGGGGGCCCCGAGCTTGTTTTCCTGCAACTAGACGGTCCAACGTGGGGGTGATGGGACATAGTGACAGATCATCAGGCATTAGATTCTCACGAGGAGCACACAATCTAGGTCCCTGGCGTGGGCAGTTCACAGCAGGGCTTGTACTCCTACGAGAATCTAATGCCACTGCTGATCTGACAGCTGGTGGAGCTCAGGCGGTAATGCGAGCGCAAGCAATGGGGAGCGGCTGTAAATACACTCCTCCTGCCGTGTGGCCCAGTTCCTAAGAGGCCAAGCAGACCGGTACCTGTCAGTGGCCCAGGGGTTGGGGAAGGACCTCTGTTTTAGATGACAATAACCCACTTATGCCTAGTTGTTCCATTATTGGAATGCTAAGCACATGGGAGTTATTTATATCCTACCGCTCAAGGTCACTGCCAAGGTCTGATTGCAAAAATGCAAAAAATTGCACCCTCCAGTATAAATGGGTTAAAAAATCAAAAGATTCTCTCTCTGCCAGGCATGGGTTTTTAATGCTGTTTGGACTCTGGCTCCTGAATACTGCACCTATCTTTGATGGGCAGAATGTACAGAACCAATTCCAACTGAAAGCACACAGAATCCATCAGGGCCAGGGCGGCGGGCAGGGGCAGCTGTGAGTATTGAGTCAGAGTCCAAACAACTGTCTGGGTTAAGAAACAGAATAAAATAGGCCCACATCCCTGGGGCCAGCCCTTGGAGCCCACGCCCTGGGGAGCTGCTCAAACTCGGGGTTCCCCCATCACTAGGCTTCCACACATGGACAAGGAGAAACTCCTAGAGGCAGAACTGAACCACGGTAGCCCTCTCCCCAGTCCGTAGGAGCTGAAGCTGGGTTTACTAAAGGCAATAGCCTTTTCCTTCTAGGCTTTAGAATACTCTGGCCATAGCCCAGGAACTGACATGAGATTTGGGAGGAGGAACAAAAAAAAGAAATCTCAAGCCTGTAATCCCAGCACTTTGGGAGGCCGAGGTGGGTGGATCACAAGGTCAAGAGATCGAGACCATCTTGGTCAACATGGTGAAACCCCGTCTCTACTAAAAATACAAAAAAAAAAAAAAAATTAGCTGGGCATGGTGGCATGTGCCTATAATCCCAGCTACTCAGGAGGCTGAGGCAGGAGAATTGCCTGAATCCAGGAGGCGGAGGTTGCGGTGAGCCGAGATCGCGCCATTGCACTCCAGCCTGGGTAACAAGAGCGAAACTCCGTCTCAAAAAAAAAAAAAAAAAAAAAGAGAAATCTTGAGAAGGGGTTTCTGGAGAGTCTGGGGAAGATGGAATGACAGCAGCTAACGGTTCCTGGTGGTTCTCAAAGCCCAGGAAGAAAGCTCCTGGGCCTGCTCCCCAGGGACTTCCGGCAGGCTCCTGCAGCCCAGCCTGCTCTCCTTTGGCTCCCCATCCACTCCAGCCTCACTTCCTCCTGGCTCAGCCAGTGACGATGCTCTTGGTACCAGTTGGGGGGACGGGAGGAGGACACTTGGTCCAGCTCTGTTGGGCTGCTGTGCTGCCCTCTCTGTCCTAAGCTCTGGGCCAACTGCTGGCTCTCTTGATTCAGAAAACTACCTCTAGTCAGCCCTTCCCAGCCTTCCTCCACCCGGCAGGAGGCTGTTTAGAGCTGCCCTGTGTACAGGCCTCTCTAGCTGCCTCTGTTGGGTTTGGCTCTGAGGGCGAGAGAGAGAGGTGGGAAATTGTTAATTTTTCCTCCTCCACCCCCCACTCCCACAACTGCCTGTGCCAGCAAACAGCACATGGGTTATTCCCTTGTATTACAAAGGAGGAGACTGACGCTTGGGAGGTGAAAGGGTTTGGGCAGGTCCCTGAATCCAGGCATCCCAAGAAGGAAAGAGAAATGGTTGAGACTGAGGACTCAGAGTCTGGCTTTGGTACCCTGGTGAGTTTCCGTCCCCACTGAGCGCCAGCTCCCTCAACTGTGAGATGGGGAAAATGGTCTCTATTAAGCAGCATGTTGGGACAATTAAATGAGATAACACATCAGTGCACTCATCACAACACGCGAGATGTGTCAACTTGGAGGCAAAATAAGCCGAGGCTCTCAAGGGCCCTGGGGCTCCACTGTGGCCACCACTGCAGCTCACTAACCAGACAGCAGAGACCTCCCAGGAAAGGGCTGCTCGGGCTCCTGGCAGCACAAGCCCTTCATGAATGAGAAGGACGTGGGCAAGGGAAGAGGGGAGTGCTACTGCACCCAAGAACTCTTCAGGGCACTGGTCCCAGCCTTCCTGGAGAGGGCCATCTTCCCTGCGGCCACCAACTCTCCCAGGGCTCTCTGGAGGTGACTCATGGTGGCCAGGCATCACTGGGAAGGGGGCTCTTTGGAGCCTCTCTTGCAGGATTTAAACTGAAAGCCAGAGCTAAGAGTAACCTGTGTCACCGCCAACTCGGGCCAAACCCTGAGCTACTAGAGACATCTACTGCGTCACGATGAAATCCATTTATTCAATAAATAGGTATTTATTTTCGTATCTGTCACAATCAAGCAACTGCCATATAGGGCCTAACACTCAATGGGGATTTTGTGGCAAACAAACTCAAACAGCAAGGCCCTGTCTCGTGGAGCCACAAACAAACCCAAACACACACAAAAATGTTCCCGGGGGAACGGGCAGACCAGAGACAACAAATCGGTTAACACTCCAGAAAGCGGCCGGTGTCAATAAGAAAATAAACCCAGGTGTGTTGGTGAGAATGATGGGCAAGGGTGATCTTCAGATCACACCACCAGGGATGACTGCCTGGAGGCGGTGACAGCAGACAACACCAGAAGGATATTCACTGGATGAGTCATGGGCAGAGCACTCCAGGGAGGGGACGAGCAAGGCAAAGGTCTGAGCCAACTGAGCAAAGGAGAAGGTGAGGGGGCAGAGGCGAGAGAGGCTCGATCACGGGAGGCGTCTGGCGTTTATCCTGAAGGAAACGGGAAGCACTGGAAAAGGATGGGATCTAACATCACCTTTCTAGGTGAGGACCCTGGCTGCTGGGTGGAAAATGGAATGCAGGGGGAGAACAATCAAGCCGTTATCTCAATCAAGGTGCCGCTGCAAGGTTCTGCAGGAGGCAACAGCAGCCTGGACCACGGTGCCAGAGGTGAGGAGCAAGTGTGCCTCGCAGGAGAGCCACAGGGCCTGGCCCACACAGGTAAGAGCAAGGGAAGAAGCAGGGACCAGTCCTGGTTTTTGGCTTAGGCAACTAGTAGACAATGCTGCCATTTACTGGGATGGGAAGACAGGATGGGAAGAAGACGTGTATGTCAATAGCCAGGGAAAGGTCCTGCTCAAAACGCGTTAGTTTCTGAGATGCTTCTTCATCTCCAGCTGGAGAGGTCTCTGGGCGCTGGAGTGCTCCTGCTGCTGCTCCCTGACCCCAGCATGCCACAGAGCTCTCTCCGCCCAGGCTTCCACTCCAAGTGACATCTTGGTTGCCTACCCCCTCTGGCTTTTGGGCTCTGCAGCCTGCCTGATCCCTGGATACAAATGAGCTTGCCCCTCAGTGACCACCAAGCTCTGTAGTTTCACTCATAACTTCATGCTTCAAACGTTACCTGACTCAGTATCCCCTACACCTCTGGGGCCTAGCTGGAAGACCCCTGTCCCAGCTATCACCACAGAGCTGTCCAGAAGCCAAAGCAGCAGCCCCTGCGGCTGACCTGACCTCCATGGTACTGGCCTCCACCCCAGAACTCCTGGCCCCTCTCTCAAAGGTGGACATAGATAAAGCTGGGTCCCCTACACATTTCAGATCTCTGGAGGGAAATCCTCTGGGGAACTAAGCTATCCGCAAAAGATGTCAGAGGACTGGAGAAAGAAGTGAAGGGCCCTCTGGAGTCCAGCATGCCTGGGTCTGAATCTTAGGAATGTCTTTGCTACTAGCTCTGGGACTGACATAGGGCCCTCGTGTCCTCACCGTAAGCTGAGGATGTAAATGTGAGCAGAAGCTGCTTTCTGTTTCTGAGCTCTTAGGGAGAGGAGGGGCAGAGGGCGGTGGGAAGGCAACAAGTTAGAATGTGTGGGGGGCTGAGGGACCACTCAACTCTTCATAATCTCCAAGTCCATGATTTTATTATTTTATTTTTATTTTGTGTATGTGTGGGCGTGCGTGTGTGCGTGTGTGTCAGGGTCTCACTCTGTCACCCAGGCTGGAGTGCAGTGATACAATCTCAGCTCACTGCAACCTCCAACCTCCCAGGTTCAAGTGACTCTCCTGCCTCAGCCACCCAAGTAGCTGGGGTTACAGGTGTGTGCCACCACACCTGGCTAATTTATGTATTTTTGGTAGAGACAGGTTTCACCATGTTTGCCAGGCTGGTCTCAAACTCCTGAACTCAAGCAACCTGCCTGCCTCAGCCTCCCAAAGTGCTGGGATTACAGGCTTGAGCCACCACACCTGGCCCTCATGATTTTAAATTAGTAACTCATCATTACACGTTTGATCACCTTCCTATAGGCAGAAAACTTCTGGGCAGGCAGGTGGGTGGGGAGATGGATGGAGACTGTAGCTTATTATACATGACATCTGTGAGGAACCCCTGTCTCATATAGCAGTTACTCTTCACCTTCACGCTAGCCCAGCCCTTTCTGCCAGCTTCTTGAGAGTCACAGGTATGAGCGGCCTGGGGGCCTGGGGGCCTGGGACAGCTCTGGGACCATCTGAGGTACAGAGAGCTCTTGGCACTGAGCCCCCCCATAGGTCACCCCAATCACCCGCACCCCATGACGGAACCTTTGTTGCTGGTGTCACTTCCATCTGGGAATCTCTACTAGGGAAAATTCCTAATGATACAACTTGCTTCATAAATAACATTAAACACTATGCTCTCACAGCCAATGCTGGAACTGACTTCTGTCTGGTACTACGTCATAGGTGTTCAGTAAAAAATTAACAAATAACAAGTATACCGTAAAAGGGAGAAAACATGTTGGTTAGCATTTCAAATGGTAAGAACAAGACATAATTTAATTTATTCAGGATGGTTTAAACCAGTTTTGTTCAGCAGAAATATAATGCAAGCCACATACTCGGATTTTAATTTTCAAGGAGTGACATTTTAAAAAGTAAAAATGTAGAAAATTAATTTTAATAATGTTTTCTTTAGCCTAATACATCCAAGAGCATCATTTATACTAGATATAAAAAGCTACTAATGACTTATTTCTAATGAGTTGGTATCTTTGAAGTTATAGCACATTTTAATTTGGACTAGCCATGTTCTAAGTGCTTGGTAGTTAGGAGGCTTGTGACTACCTTACAGGACAGCCCAGATAGAAATTTTTAGAAGATTTCTGTATTGGGAGGGGGAAAAAAAAAACGCCAACCTTGATGATCGTAGATTTTCTGAGTGGCAAAGAGTATGCATGTGATTTATTTCCTTCTCTGTTTCCAAAGTATCTACATATAATGCATTCATGCTACTTTTTACACAGTAACAAAAGCTAGTATTATTAATTTTGGGGTACAAGTAGGGGATTTATGAGATCTGACTGGGTGAACCACGCCTGCCAAGTAGGATTGATCTGCACCCCGTGAGAGCTGACCTTCACCGCTGCCACCTGGCACAGCACACATCAGGGCAGACTGGTTGGTTAATTGGCTGGCTGGCAGGTGGGTAGGTTACATAGACAGGCAGAGAGATCGATGGAAGGAAGACAGCATATTATAGCAGTTTGAAGACTAAACTAAATTCAGACTCTGGTTTCCAAATTCCAAGGCTCTCATTTACTAGCCGTGTGATTTTAAACAACTTACTTCACCGTTCTGTGCTTTACTTTCCTCATGTATAAAATGGCAACAATGATAGTAATTTCCTTATAGGATTTCACGAGAAGTGAGATTATCTGTCTTACAAAACACAGAAACATTTAACACAGTGTCTGCCAGGCGGCCGATGCTTCCAGAAATGCTGACTGTTTTAAGTGTGGTGAACAAATCAGTGGCCAGCGTGGCACTGCCCTAGCTCATCAGGCAATAGCTCCCAGGGCGCTTGTCCGAGCCACATGTACCCTGGATCCCTCCTGGCTGCTGCTGTCCCTCCCCATCCTCCTTCTCAAGAGTAGAGCGCATCACGCCTTAGCCATGGGGAAGCTAGCCCTGCGGTTTGTGCATGTGCCCTCTTCTTGGCCCTTCATGCCTACCCCTGTGTTGCCCCGACCTGCATACCTGCACCACCTCCGGCCTCACGTTGAAGGTGTACAGCCAGTCGCTGAAGCGGGGGTAGCTGTTGAGCTCTGGGGTCCTCTCACTGGGAGCCACGCTCAGCTTGCACTGCCGCTGCTTACAAATGTACCGGACCAGCTTCGCCTGCGGGAAGTGCAGAAAAGAAAAGCCTGTGTTCATCTGTGGCCCAAGCACGTGGCAGGCTCGAGCATGCTTATAGAGGAGCTCAGGCAGACCGGGTGTCCAGCACTAGACTGGGGAACACAGTGCAGAGAAGCACAAGGAGGGCACGGCCCAGGACAGATGAAAAATAAGGGAGACGCTTGGAAACAGGCCGGGTAGGCTGGACAGACAGAAACCAGCTCACTGCCAGAAGACCACGGAGCTGCCTGGCTTGGCTATGGCCAAGTGACCCAGGGACCCATGGAGAGCTCCTGAAATGTTGCTAAGACTCTAGTGGCCTCCTAAGGATGACTTCCAAGTGTCCCCCCCAAAACAAGTACCATGTTCACAGTCTCATACAGAAACCTGCCTTTTGGAGACACTTCTCAGACCCTGCTGCCGCTCATGGTTTTGGTGTTAATTCATTCCTTTTCATCTGTAAATACAGGTTGCGCATTTCAAATCCAAAAACCCCAAATCCAAAATGCTTCCAAAGACCCAGAATCTGAACCACTCCAAAATCTAAAGCGTTTTGAGCACTGACATGATACTCAAAAGAAATGCTCATTGGAGCATTTTGGATTTTGAACTTTTGGATTCGGGATACTTAGCCATTAAGCATAATAGAAATATTCCAGAATTCTAAAAAATCAAAAATCCAAAACCCTTTGGAGCTCAAGCATTTCAGACAAGCAATACTCAACCTGTATCTCAGTATATTTTTCTTTTTTCTTTTTTTGAGATGGAATCTCAGTCACCCAGGCTGGCAGGCTAGGGTGCAGTGGCACGATCTTGGCTCACTACAACCTCCGCCTCCTGGGTTCAAGTAACTTTTGTGCCTCAGCCTCCCAAGTAGTTGTAATTACAGGCATGTGCCACAACGCGGGACTAATTTTTGTATTTTTAGTAGAGACAGGTTTTTACCATGTTGGCCAGGTTGGTCTCAAACTCCTGACCTCAAGTGATCCACCCACCTCGACCTCCCAAAGTGCTGGGATTACAGGCGTGAGCTAGCACTCTGGGAGGCTGAGGTGGGTGGATCACTTGATCTGGGTATAAAACAAAACACTTAGGATCACTGTGCCAGGCCCTCAGTGCATTTTTCTAAAGAGCAAGGACTCTTGTTAACAGTCACAGTATTTTACAAAGAAAAAAAATGATGAATTCATCATTTTTAATTTCAGATATCTAGATAGGCTCAATTTCCAATTAGAATAAGAGCTTATAACCATTTTGGGGCCACAGACCCTTTTGGAAGTCTAGGGAGGCCCATGGTCTCTTTCTAAGAGCAATACTTTCATTTATTTATTTATTTATTTATTTATTTATTTATTTATTTTGAGATGGAGTTTCTCTTGTTACCCAGGCTGGAGTACAATGGCACGATCTCAGCTCACCGCAACCTCTGCCTCCTGGGTTCAGGCAATTCTCCTGCCTCAGCCTCCTGAGTAGCTGGGATTACAGGCACGTGCCACCATGCCCAGCTAATGTTTTGTATTTTTAGTAAAGACGGGGTTTCACCATGTTGACCAGGATGGTCTCGATCTCTTGACCTCGTGATCCACCCGCCTTGGCCTCCCAAAGTGCAGGGATTACAGGCTTGAGCCACCACGCCCGGCCTATTTCTTTTTTTAATCTTTATATTTTTTTTTGAGAAGGGTCACGCTAAGTTGCCCAGACTGATCTTGAACTCCTTAGCTCAAGCAATCCTCCCACCTCAGCCTCCCAAAGTCCTGGGATTACAGGTGGGAGCTATCACGACTGGACAGAGCAATGCTTTTAAATGTATAAAACTACACACTTAGAATTACAAAAGGAGATCAATTGTATTTAAACACATTTAACAAATTACTAAAAACTGTGATAGACAGCCTGGCATGGTGGCTCATGCCTGTAATCCCAGCACTTTGGGAGGTCAAGGCAGGCGGATCACTTGAGGTCAGGAGTTCAAGACCAACCTGGCCAACAGGGTGAAACGCCATCTCTACTAAAAATACAAAAATTCGCTGGGCATGGTGGTGCACGCCTGTAATCCCAGCTACTTGGGAGGCTAAGGCAGGAGTATCACTTGAACCTGGGAGGCGGAGGTTGCAGTGAGCTGAGATCATGCCATTGCACTCCAGCCTGGGAGCCTAGAGACTCTGTCTCAAAAAAACTGTGATAGTGTAATACAGGCTTCTTTATTAAAGTATTAAACATCCAACAGTGTGTCTAATAACTGCCATAACTTTAAAGTCGTGACAAGTGTAAACTGCTTTTTCAGATAGCTCTACAACTGTGATGGAATGGTAAAAACAGCTGTGATTCCTACTGGTGACCGAGGTGCAGGTGTTTGCTAAGATAACTCTGCTGCATTGCCTACAACCAAGTGGAAGACATGTTAAACGCCAGTTAAGGTTAAGGAAAACAGAAGTGCAATTTTTTCCTCATCTAAGTTCATGAATGGACCCCCCGAATTCTATCCACAGACCCCAGGTTAAGAACTTCTGTGGCTAGAGAGATGTGAGCACGAGGCCCATAATAATGAAACCACCCACTGCTGCCACATCGGCCTTTCTGCAATTTCCCCCAGAAACTAGTTTGGCCCCAGGCTCACCAACAACCTGACAGACACAGATTCAACCCCCTTCGGGTTACCGACCTCTCTCCCATGGCCCCTGCTCCCTTCAGGGTGCCAGGGGCTCAGTGGCAAGTGCAGACAACTGGAGTGGGAGCACTGAGTCAGAATCAAAATAATCCCACACTCTCAACTGTACAGTTCTGATGTCTGGTGAAACCACAACACAGAAGCTGATCCTGCGACACTCCTGCGCCCCATACCCTTCAGGCGCCCAGAGCAGACTGCTAATCAAACACACTTCTGAGGCTCAGGAGTCTGAGTCTACTTGCTGTCCTATTATGGAACCTAAGACCCCGGAGCACCTTCAGGGAATGAAGCTCACAACACGTAGACTCGATTGAGCTTTTATCCTACAGGTCTAAGTGGAAGCACTCATATGCCCTATGCTGGCTCACCCTACTCTGATCCATCCCACCCACTGAGACCAGAGGCAAATTCCAAAACCAGGGCCCCAACCTCCACCAGCCCCGAGCTCTGTTCCATGGCTCCTGGCCGCCAGGCACACACTCACCAAGCAGCTATTCCTCCAATACCTGCTGGAGTGTCCTCCTCAGGCCAAGTCAGAGTCCCCCTCTCCCCTTCCTAGTATGTCGCATGTGACTCTTCCAGAGCCCCGATCATGGAGGGCCTCATACTACAGTTAAGAGCTTCTGCCTCGGTCTTCCTCAATAGACATGAGCCCCCAGGCTTCTGAGTTGAACACATCTTGGTTCGACTCTACCATATACTAGGTTGCACAGCCCCAGTTCTGTTTCTGAGCCTCAGTTTACCCACCTGTAAACAGGAATGACGATTTCTAGCTCATATTCAACTGCAGCACGGAGACCCTCAAAAAGACTAGGTTAGATCTCCCTGTAATTATACATCAGGGCAGGGACCGTATCTCCCTCATGTCCCGTGTCTACTACACCACCTGGCACATAACGTATGCTCAGAAATGCCAGAGGAAGAAAACGTGTGGTCCTTATCCCCCTGTGTCTCAGAGCCACTCTCCCTCCATTCCACATGGCTCTGAAACCACCGCTTCAAGGGGCTGACCAGACAGAAGACTGTAACAGCTATGCAAACTCAAAACCACTCTTTTCCACATTAACTGGAGAGATCGGGCTGCTGGCACTAGAGTCCATCCGCCACTGGCACACGGCCTTCGAGGGCGCTGCCTCTGGGTGTGATTCCTAATATATCCCATTTGCACAAGACTCTGGCCACCACAGACCAGCATGGAGGTGAGCGCACCTGGCCTTCGCCTGAGCCGCGTTTGCACCTTCCCCAGTTCAGCTTCCCCACAACCTGCCTGCCCTTTCCAGCTTTGAGGCTCCGGGTCTCCTGCTAAGCAAGCTCTTCGCAGTGACTCTCCGCCTACTAGGATTAGCTCAGACACCCCTTCCTCCAGGAAGCCTTCCCCAAGCCCTCCGGCCCCTGTCCAGATCACATATTGCAGTTCTGATTTTTCACACTTGTCCGCTTCCCTCTTCAGGTTGGAAACTCTGGGAGGCTGGGGTCCAGCTGGTGTTCTTGGTCACCACCAGACCTCCGGAACCAGCATAGCACCCAACATATGGGTTTTGGTTTTGGTTTTGGTTTTTTAAATAGTGATGGTCTTGCCATGTTGCCCAGGCTGGTCTCTAACTCCTAGGCTCAAGTGATCCTCTTGTGTCAGCTTCCCGAAGTGCTGGGGTTACAGGCATGAGCCACCACACTCCGCCTCGTTTGCTATTTTAAAACCTTTGGTGAATGGATGAACACACAAGCACACAATACACTGTGCCAGACAGGCACACACAGTTTATCAAATGGCAGTGAAAAAGAAACGCCAGCTGGGCAAGTGATGAGACAGGGGTCTGAACGTCTCAAAAGCCAGTGCGGCTTCCCTAGAAGAGGACTGACTGGTTTCTTTTGTTAAAGGCCAGTAGAGATCCCCGCTAGACAGCCCAAAGCAGGCCCATGGGTAGGATTGTGCAGAACTTGAAGTGATTCTTGTCTGTACCCACATAACCTGTAAACCCAGCTGGCTGTGCCTGAGACAAGGAAAAGGGAAGACACGCAGGGCATCACGACCCATCCGCTGGCAGGTCTGGTGTCCTGCCAGGTGCTATCTCCCAGAGCATGTCCAGAAACAACCTTTGCAGATTTGGGTCCTGCTGATGCAGCAAAGCTTCTCTTGTTCACCAAGGATGGAGGTGTCCTGAATGCAGCCACTCCCCATCAGAGTGAAATCAGGCTGCTCTCACTTCTTGGAAAGTTGGTGGCAGTCACAGAAGCACGAAGGGGCTACTTTCCCAGACAAACCACAGTGGGGCCTGCCAGCCCCGCCCCGGGGGCCTACACGGGGACCTTTCATGGGTAGCGTCATTTTCTCTTAACCACAAAACCGCAAGATATAAATTTTCCGGAATAGACAAGCACCTGGGCTTTCAGGGATGGGACCAGCACCAAGAGGGAAAGAGTCATTAGGCCTCTGGCCACAGGGGAGGCCCTGGGCTGGAACCAGCATCTCATGCCCCAGTATTCTTTTGCTTAAAGAATGTACTGTTGGCCTACCCCAGCCCTGACCAGAGCCTGACTTACAGAAAGAGAAGAGTATCAGGTCAGCCACAAACGGCTGGTGGGTACCACCAGACACTACACAGCAGGCGCTCACTAAGCATCTGGAGCTGAGGGAGCTCAGCTCTGGTCCCAGCTCTGACATCTAAGATCAAAGATCTTGGGGAAATCCCCCGTGGCTCAGCTTCAGTCTCACCACCTACAAAAAGAGTATCATTTTACGGAGGTTGAGGCCAAGTGAGTTGCCATATACAAAGTGCTTGAAACAAGCAAAAAACAAACCATGGGTCCTACAATTCCACCACTGGTTATTCCAACCATACCCGAGTTAGTGTGGCTCCATGAAGGACCTCCCTAACCCTAAAGTCCCCCCAACACCACGCCCTCGGGTGAACACAGCCATGGGATCTAGCCTGTGAGCCTCACGTTCCCTAACTGTAAAATGGGGTTGCTCTACCTCAAAAGGCTGTTGTGAAGACTTACATGAGGAAAATACGAATGTAAAGTGTTCAGCAAAATGTGCAGAACACAGAAAACATTCTTACAGTGGCAGCAGATGCGGGTGGTGTTCCCAGGCAAAGCCCTCAGGTGCTCTCTTAGTACTTCCCTGGGCAATAGGGAAGATATGGGTGGGAATCTACCCATGTCAGAGATGGGACTAAGGAAGATCCTGAAATCTGGTGCTGACTTCAGGACAATGCTGGAGGGACCCATGAATCAGGTACATTTCTCCTAAAGGCAAGAGGGCCAAGACTTGTACCTACCGAGCTGACACCAGGGAACCCAATCCAGCCCTCCTTTGAGTGCTCACCTCCAACCCCAGCACCAGAAGATGTGAATGACACTGGCTCCACTTGCCCAGAGGAACATCTGCACCCCTAACCTGGCATCCTGATTGGCCTCAGTCATCTGCCACCTCAGCTGCTCTGGTATGACTCTGGCACAGGCCTCCCAAATGGAGGCTCCGCGAGTATCACTTGGGTGGTGGCGAGGCTTGTCAGCCATCCTTGGAGAGCGTGGGCCTGGCTGAGCAGATATGGTGCCAAGGAGAAGCACGTGCCACTGAAGAAAGAGACTTCCACAGGAAAAAGACACAGCCCCAGAACTGCGGGGATCCCCAGGACCATGTCATCCTTCCTTTATACTAAGCCTCAACCTGCCTCCCCAGACCTGGTGCCCATGGGTCCACCCTCTATGGTGCGTCATAGGTATCCCAGGCAACCCACCCATGGGCCAGTCTGATTTGGGAGGCCGGGCTCCTCTGTGGCCACAGAACCAACCATCCCTTGGAGGCTGCCACAGTGGTGCTGGAGCAGTAGCTGCCCTGCCTCTAAAAGTCAGACCATTTAGCACCAGCTAAAATGACAGTCTAGGCAGAAAGCTCCCACGGGCTTCCACAGGCTGGCTGGACAGGGGCAGGCCAGCCATTATGCTGGACTGGTTAGGCAGTGCAGCAGTGACAGGCAGACGACCCACGCCCCCTGTTTACCACCAGCACCTGTTCTGACTGGTCAGAGGCCACGCCTACCATTAGTTAGTGGTCCCATCCCCCAGTGAGAAGCTTGGGTGTGGCAGCCAGGAGGCTCCACCCCTCACACCATCCCATATCAACAGTGTGGTAGGATCCAGATCACATCATCTTAGTCTCCTCCACTGTAAAGCAGAAAAAAATATTATAATACATGCCCCATAGCACTGCTGAGAATTTGCTGCAGACTCATGTATGCGAAGCGTTTAGTCCAGAGTCCAGAACATATAAAGTGCTCATGAAATAGAATCCTGTTACTCCCGCTCAGCCTGCAGAATGACCTTGGCGAGGAAGAGCTCATGAAGACTTTTGGCAGGTGTTGTTTGGATTATACCCCACCCAGGCTTTTTTGCACCTCTGCAAAAAACACCTCTTTCCAGACGACTGACTTTGCAAACAAAGTCAGCTCCACCCTAAAATTGCAGGGCCTGAGGTGGGAAGGTCTCTTCTGTGGGCAACTCTCAAACCCATGATCTTGGCTATGTAAGCAGCCAGATGCCAAACCTGTTAGAGGTTGTCACTCTAACCCTGACTCGGTCATTGGCTACACAGGACCCGCTCAGTGGCCCAGGTCTTCATGTCTCAGAAGCAGGGCAGGAGGTTAGGTCTGTTGTGACAGATGTTAACATATAAATGAACAAACGAATCCAGGGCACAGGCTAAAATGCGCATCAGTTTCCCAGGTATAGTAGCAAGCTCCCTCAGTTACAGAATCATGTCAATACTCATTTGTCAAGCTCGTAGTATTAACGATGTCTTCCACTGTGTGGTACCTCATCACCTCCTCTGCCTGGATTGTCAGTGAAAATTCCAGAGGCTACTAATTAGAGTAGATCCCTGACAGCACAAGCGTGACTGGCATCCCCATCTTCACAGCCCCAAAGCTGGCAATGTCCCCAACACATATCATTCCACAAAATACAGTCGTGTCTCTCAAAGATGGCCCACCTCACTTCCCTCACGCGACGTAGACGTTTCCAGTCACTTCCTGTGAAACTGAAGTTACTCTGATCCAAGACTACGTGCATGACCAAAGCCAAGATGGCAGCTACATCCTCTAGAATTTAAGTTCCGCCATGGAGTCACAGTTGCGGCTGACACCAGGGCTACAGTGGGTGCTTACATTGCCTCCCAGATGGCGAAGAAGGTAACAGAGATCAACCCATACCTGCTGGGTACCATGGCTGGGGGCGCAGAGGACTGCAGCTTCTGGGAACGGCTGTTGTCTTGGCAGTGTCCAATCTATGAGCTTCGCCATAAGGAACGCATCTCTGTAGCGGCTGCCTCCAAGCTGCCTGCCGACATGGTGTATCCGTACAAAGGGACAGGGCTTCCATGGGTACCATGATCTGTGGCTGGGATAAGAGAGGCCCTGGCCTCTACTACATGGACAGTGAAGGGAAGCAGATCTCAGGGGCCACCTTCTCTGTAGGTTCTGGCCCTGTGTATGCATATGGGGCATGAATTGGGGCTAATCCTATGACCTGGAAGTGGAGCAGGCCTATGATTTGAGCCATCTACCGTCGAGCCATCTACCAAGCCACCTATAGAGATGCCTATCAGGCGATGCAGTCGATCCCTATGCCATGCAGGAGGATGGCTGGATCCGAGTCTCCAGTGACAACGTATCTACATGAAAAGTACAGTGGCTCTACCCCCTCAAAGAGGGTGGATGCGGCTGCTTGTGTTTCTTGGGGTGACTGTCACTGGTAATACAGATACAGTGACCCATCCTCCATCCTGCTTATAGTGGAAGGGTCTTCATTGTATCAATACTTTTAAGCTCTGGCACACTGACCTCTGTGTTACCAGTCATTAATGAGCTGCTGCAGAGGTGACTATTGGTTGTACTTTCTTGGATGTTATCATTATGCTACTCGCTAATAAAAAAAAAAAAAAAAAAGTCATGTATAACTGAAAACACTACAGACGCTTCCAGACTTCTGATGGGATGTACTGTATACTCAACACGGCGTAAAGAAAAACAGAGCTATGTCGCGATATGGGTGCTGAGCAGCCGCTGGGCTCACTCGCTGGCTCAGGGATGTCCACCCGCATGCCTGCCATGGAATCCAGCCTCAGTCCAAGGACAAGTCACTGCTTATCCTTTACGGTCACTCGCAAATCATGAAACCACGCATGTAAAACCCACAACACTTAAAGGTGTACTTCATCATTCCCATCTTACAGTGAGGAAACCGAGGCACCAGCCTTTGTAACTTCCTTGAAGCATGTGGCTAAAGAAGGGATTCCGGCCTCAATCTAATGCTCTCTATGTCCCATATCACCTCTCAAAATAATGACTCCTGCAACCCACACGCTAAGCTGTCTTGACTGGTACAAGCAGGATGGCAGTGGGCAGGCTCCACCTCTTTTGCGATCCAAAGCCCAAAATCCAACCATGCCTAGACTGTTCCAGGCACTGAAGCCTGTGAATAAGAGCCACAGGCTTGCCCACACCCTCTAAATGTATCCAGCTACCCAACTGGGCCATCACCTCTTGTCCTGACTTGAAATAATCTATCCTCTGGGCTGTACCCCACCCCTGGCTCCAAGCCAGCACTAACTTCATTAAAACTAGCCACCATCCTGCCTATACCCTGAGGCCATCCCTTTTAAGAAGGTCCTAGTACGCTTTACTGAGTGACATGAAGCAGCTGGACAGCCACTCCACTCATCCATCATTGCCTTTCGTTTTATTTAGTCCTCTGGTGGCAAGAGCAGTTGTGGGCCAGCTTCCAGCTCACTAGCACCCACAAGACCCTGACTCCCTCCTCCTCAGTATGCAGCACCAGACTCTCACGTGGGCACCCACAGCAGACTTTGCTCCTGCCAAGTCCCTGACCATGCCATCCCGAACTTCAGGACACCACCAGAGCCCTGGCGACTTACTCCAGCCTTCCCTGCAGTGGTCCCTGAAGCTGCTGCTCCTTCTCCACCATTGGCCCGCTCTGTCCATGCCTTGGGGATGCTCCCCTTACATCTTCCACCTCCTCCCCAAAGCTGGAGTACGTTTCTGGAGACTTCCTGCCAACCCAGCCAGCTAAGCAGTCTAGCCTGGCTGCCACGGCCAACTTATTGCAAAATGATTTCTGAGAATGTAAGGAGGCCTCTGGAGGTTGTGATACAGCTGACAGTTCCACGCACAGGCACAGAGCCACCACGGCACCCAGCTCTGAGGGCACCAGAGGCAGCCCTGGGCTCCCAACATTGCCCAGCCCTCAAGGGCACCCGGGGGGCTGACATTCACGGGCAAGGGACAGAGCAGGAGAGGCGCACAGGGAAAAGTAGGGCGAGGAGAGAAGAAAGTACAAGTGACCTCAATCCTTGAGCTGGGAGTTTGCAACAGCCAGTCCTCGCCTGGCCCAGCCCACACCCGCACTCTCCTGGGGAAGCTGCCAGGCTTCATTGGTGCAGAGACAACCTTCCCGCCAAGCCTCCCACCAGCAATCCTGCCTTGACGTCAAACTCGGAGTCGGGGAACTTCAAACACAAACAAACAAGTCTAACCCAGACCACAAGTGGAGATGTTCCCAAGGAGGCCGGGGGTGAGAATGGCCACAGCTGGGAACTCAGGGCCTCCTGCCCTTCCCTTGGCTCCACTGGGAATGCAAAATCTGAGGACCCGACGACAAGCTGTAGACGGGAGGTTCAACCCCAGCCTGAGACAAAGCGAACTCACTGGTCTATGAGTATGACTGCCTGCCTGTGGCTGGCTTGGCAGTGTGTGCAGAAGACCCTGTACAGAAGCACTGATGAGTCAGCTCCTCCATGCAACTAAGCACCCTCCTTAGACAAATCACCTGTTCCCACTACTCCAGTACTAAGCAGGAGCAGTCAGGGAAAGAAGAGACTCTGTGGTCAAATGTGGGTTAAAAGCACCCATGACACTTTCTGGGAAATGCAGAGCTTGAGCTGGGCCAGGGTGAATGGCCAAGGGCCTGAGTTTTCTCAGCAACACCTGCTAGGCCATCTCGTGCGCCACAGAGGTTGTGAGATGCAGCAGAACTTAAGAGGAAGGCATTTCCCTGACCTAATAGCCTAATGCAGCTCCCACTTGCAAAGCCACGGTGAGTCAAAACACTGCTCTTCAGAAAGTAATTCTCTGAAAATGATCAGTAAATGATCTGTCTTGATCTGCCTTTCAAGTTTTCCTTCCTGCCTCAATTTAACACAACAATCCCCCAATACCTCATGTGCTCTTAGTACCAGCAGTCCTTTAGAGGCGGTGGGGACCAACAGGACTAAACCATGAGAAAGAAAGACACCCACTTTACCCCTAACTCTACTGGGCTGAAGCAATTGCATAAGAGCAACAAAGAACTTCTGTCCATCAGCCAGTCATTCAACAACCAAACCTCTTCCCGATGCCGGGCACTGCTGGGCTCTCAGGACACGGCTGTAAGCGGCAGAGTCCATAATTTTCAGGAACCCACACAAATCGGGGGAACAGATGTGTCTTCACAGACACCTGACCGAGAGCTAAGAAAGGCAAAGCAGCAGACAGCAGGTGTGTCCCAGTCTGAGCGTCCGTGACACAGCAGACTGCTTGGTGCTTCTGCTGCGAGACTGAGGGGAGTGCTGGCCCAGGTGTCAGGAGCCACAGGTGTGGGGTTGCTCACAGACCAGGTCCTTTATCAACACAGCCTGTGGCCCAGTTCAAACACACATTCCACGTGTTTGTCTGAAGGTCACCAGGTCCAGAGGGCACAGCCAGGGGATTACCCCTTAACTCAACCCCTCAATCACAACAAGTAATCCTGCAGTCTTCCTGACATTGCACACTGAAAGGGACCCGGGTGTGAATTACCAAGCAGGGCCTACGGAAAAAGGCAGAGGCTGCACCTAATGGTGAAGGTAGATTTCTGCCAATGGGCCAACCCCCTTAACTATCCTTAAGGCTTGTTCCTCGGGAAGCCACTGGAAGGGAGGGATGGGGAAGGCAAGGCACGTTAAACACTGACCTTTGTGTATCAGCTGTGAGTAGGAGACTATGCCCGATGCTAGACAGATAAAGGGCTTCCTTTCCAAAGACATGACTGTTGGCTTAGCAACTCAGGCCACCACAGAAAAGGACGAAGGGCTGGGCAGGGGCCAGGGGCAAGGGCAGATGAGTGCCTCAGACACCAGACACTCATCAATGCAGCGTGAACTCCCCCGGAAGGACAAGGGACGCCTGAACTGCCACCCGCTGTGGAGCACCACACTCATCTCCACCTAGTATCAGCTCCCAGCTTCTCCCGTGCTCACAGGACCCAGTTTTGTTCAGGGCAGTACTGTGCCTGGTGATGAACTGGTCTGACTCAGTGGTCTGCAGCCCGGTCTTCACATCACAGCCCACGAGCCTCATTCTCAGCAAGTGTGATGTAAACTGATCAGGGATGGGATCCCTGCACGGCCACCATGAAGATTCAGTCCCCACTTTCAGCTTCCCTTGAAGCTGTGACAGTTCTGGCCAATGAGGCATGAGGACTTGCCTGCTAGGGGACCTGCTGGGAAAGCATGGGACAGATCTTGGGTCTGCCCACTACTCCCTGCCCATTTTGAAGGTGGACAAGCTACAGCAGCCATCTTGCGACCATGAGGACAGAAAGAGCTACCTGGAAAACCAGAGAAAGCATCCCTGTTCAGCTGCAAAACCAGCATGTGTGCCTCCCAACTCCAGGCTCGTTGTAGGAGAAACATGATGGCCTATTCCAGTTGCATTTTCTGTTACTTGGAACCAAAAGTAGTTCTATTAAGTCCACACTATTCCAAATCTCCTTCTACGGCTAATGTTTCTAAGACTGAGGCTTCCTGCTGGCTTCCAGAAAACCTACAATAGGAAAAAGAAGGTACCCCTCATTCTTCTTGGGACCACATGCCAGCCAAAAGCATTCTTCTAAAAGTCCTTAAATCTCAAAGAGCAGCTAATTTTTATGAAGTATAATTTATCAATCTGTGTGTGTGTGTGTGTGTGTGTTTATTTCTTTTCTAGGAGATATCTGTCAAGCCCACATTCACAAAAATGTTCTCCTGGGTTCTAGAAGTTTTATTGTTTTAGGTTTTTGCTTAGGTTTTTGATCCACGTTGAGTCAACTTTTGTATTGCAGGGCTGTTTAAACCACAACTGGACATATTCTTTTTAACTGGGCATTCCCGTGTACTAGGCATCATACTATACATTCCACATTATCTCACCTAATACCTACATGAATCCTCTGATAGCTACTTTTATTTATTTATTTATTTATTTATTTATTTATTTAGAGACAGAGTTTCACTCTTGTTGCCCAGGCTGAAGTGCAGTGGCCCAATCTCGGCTCACTGCAACCTCCGCCTCCTGGGTTCAGGCAATTCTCCTGCCTCAGCCTCCCGAGTAGCTGGGATTACAGATGCCCACCACTGTGCTTGGCAAATTTTCTGTATTTTTAGTAGAGATAGGGGTTTCACCATGATGGCCAGGCTAGTCTCGAACTCCTAACCTCAGGCGATCCACCCATCTTGGCCTCCCAAAGTCCTGGGATTAACAGGTTTGAGCCACTGTGCCTGGTCAGGTATTATTATTAGCCTCATTTTACAGATGAGGAAACTGAGGCTGACAGAGTTATAAATCCTTGAAAAAGAACGCTAGCATACTTAAAACCACATGCAGTACCTTAGAGTACCTTCAAGTCCATTACATAGGACCTGCAGTACAGACGGACATTTGCCATGAGCTAGAGATATGGAATCCTTGCTGTTTTACCCTGATACACTTGATCCTGAGTATTTGGGAATACAACCCCCAGCTGCACCCCTGTACTTAGGAAAACACATGATGACTCAGTTTCCCAGAGTGCACAAGGTGAGGGTGGGGGTGAAGTGGGCGATGTAGGATCCTGCATTTGCTAGAGGAAAAGAGTAAGTTGGGGAGCCCCTGCTCCTAGCAGGGGGTGGTGAGGGGTCTTCTTCCCCATTGGGCAGTCACAGGATCATCTGAGTCTACCATCCACCACAGCAGATTGAAAATGGTCACAAAGTACGTGACACTCCTCCAATCTAGAAGTCTGTTTCCTCTCCCCTTGAATGTGGGTTGGTCTGTGGCTACTTTGTCCAACAGAGTACAGAGTCTCCTGAAGCTCTCACTACTGTGACGGAGAGACCATAACAAGTGGCCCTGGGCCTGCCCCTGATGGACCGTTCCCCACCCAGGCACCAGGTGCATGAGCGGGCCCTTCTCAGACCCTCCAGACCAAAGGCTGGTGCCACTTTTTTTGTTTCAGTCAGGGACCAGGACCAGTTCATGCAGGTCCTAGAAAGTTCCAGAAGGTCCTGGGATGCCACACTCAGGCATCTGCACTTAATCTTGCAGGCGTGTGGAGGGAAGAGAAGGAAAAAAAGTGATCAGATTTGCATTTCTGAACAACCATCATTCTGGAAACCATACGGGGAACAGATTGAAGTGGGTGTGGAAAAACCAGAGATCGGAAAATCAATTAAGAAGCACCACAATTCAGCAAATAATGAGATAAAAGGTAATTAGGTTAGTGGCACCGTGGGTGGAAAGGAAGGAGAAGACTCTAGAGCTGTTTTATTAGTGTTTTTACTATAAAGACATGACTTCCCTTCTTGCTTGTCCAGGGAATTTCTGGCATCCCAGTATACCTTTGGCAGGAAGCTGAAGCACTGAGTTTCTCCAGCAAATGAGCTGCCCAAGCAGAGCCCTGTTTGTTGTTTGATTTACTAGGACTTGGTGCTTCTCAGGTAGAGGCCCTTTGGCTGGAGATTCCACCCTCAAAGGGCACTCAGCCCACAGGCAGCCCCAGCCCAGCTGTCTCTCACTTCAGCGCTGTGCCTGCCCTATCTCCCAGGCAGAGGGGAACCTGTGCTTGCCAACAGCACAAGCCACTGCTCCAACAGTACCATCACCAACTCTTCCCCGAAGCCCTGGAGGTGGGTCAGACAGAAAGCAATCAGAGACAGGCAGCACGTGCCATCGTGGCCAGACCCCTCAGGGCCCTCGCCAGCCCTCTGGGGATGCTGATTCTGTCTACTCGTCTCCATTCCATATGCGGGGCAGGAAGCATACCATCCTCTAAAGGAGAGTGGGCCTAGGTGCTGCTCCTGGCAAGACAGAGAGGGAGATGTAATTATTTTAATTAAATAAATAATTACTTTAATTAAATCTGATTAAAATGCTCATTTTAAGCAGAAAGACCATGGACATCAGAGTCAGACACACCTAAGTTCGAATCTCACCCCTAACTCTTAAGGGCCCATAGGCAATTGTATGTCTGAGCCTTTACTTCCTCTACTATAAATGAGGGACAAAGATCAGCCTCAAAAGATCACTGTGAAGACGAAATATGACACAGTGGCTGGCACGCCGCGAGCTCCCAGCAGAGATTTCTTCCCATCTTCCTTCACTGCAGTCTGAATCTTAACATCAAAGCTGTGCCTTTGACAGCTGATAGAAAAACCAGGATGGGGGAGAGTGCAGAAGACAAGCGTCCAGATGAAGGATCACGACTGTGGATCTGTCAGCGGATCTGCAAGCTTCCCGTGGAACAAGGAGAGCACCGGCTGTGAAACGAAGCTCTGTGCGTGAGGGCAGATCAGCAGCCACACCCTTTTAACAAACCACTTGTACCAGAGGCCCAAGGAACACCTCTGACACCAAACCACCACGCTGAGTTTCAATGAGACCAGAATTATCCCTAGTGACAAGACCATCCATTCTTTCTGTGGAGCACACCAACGTGATGCTTGTGTACCTTACGGATACTTGGTCACAGCACCTCACATTCTGTCACAGCACCGCAGAGTTTACAGAGCGCTCTGGCAAGACAGCACCTCATTTGATCCTCACTGCAAACCAAGGCTCAGAGGTAAAGGCACATGGCCAAGGCCGCACACCATCTAATGTTGCGGCACCAGCTTCACAACCACTGCCTACCCCCATTCCCAACCAGGAAAGCACGATTTCAAAATCATAGATTAAAACCAAGCACCCTTGAAATACTGAGTCCCACCCAGGGTCACTCCCAGCTGTGACCCCAGGGACCTCTCAGATGCCTCTCTGGGAAGAAAGGCCTGACAAGGACAGCCACATGATTTTCCTAAGCAATCTGAGAAGGTCATTGGTGAGCCACAGCCACCTCCACTATAAAATCTTCAAAGCTCTTTTCCTAAGGGACCATTTTGTCTTGTCAGAGGAAGGAGACATGGGATGCAGGGGACATAAAAATCAGACCTGAAACCCAGCAATGAAGCTGCAGCAGGGTTCGGGTGACATCAGCTCTGGGAGGGAGAAAGAAGGCAAGACCACCCTCTCTAACAAGCAGTGGCCAAAGACAACGCAGTTATCCCCCCAGGCCCCCATGCACCTCAGGCGACACAGCTGGAACTGGGCTCACGTCACCAGGGCTATCATTAGTGGGGGATGAGAAAGGGCTCAGGGGACAGGATGCTGCTGCTGTGTAATACCAGGAATGCCAGCCAGGGGCAGTACAGGGATGGATGGTCAGGTACTCGGGCCTAGAGGCCAACAGAACAGGGTTCAAATGCCAGCCTGGCCACTGACTAGCTGCTTTAACTTAGATTATTCAACCACTCTCTGCCTCAGTTTTCTCATCTGTAAGATGGGGAAGGATGTATCTATCGCTTCACACGAGGCCTGCTATGATAGATTAACACTCATTGTCAGCCATCTCTATCACGAAAATTCCAGTCCCTTGTAATCTTTGAAAGCAGTTAGTCTGGCTTGTTTATTGCTTTAAAAAAAAAATTTTTTTTTTTTTTTTTTTTTAGAATAAAGAGTAAGTTTATTAGGGAAGTAAAGGAAAAGAATGGCTACTCCAGAGGCAGAGCAGCCGCTTTAAGATTCTTAAACACATTCCTGGATGACTCCATCTACATGGCACGTCCCAAGCTACCCTGGTGTATTCCTTGAAAAGCGGCAAACGCAGACAAGGCCAGGTATGACTGGAACACGTTCACCCTGAAAGGATGGCTTTCCTGGCCCTCCTTTATTCTCGGGAGGTCAAGAGCTGGCCACATCTGAGCTGAACTGTGCAACACGAACCTCTGAGCACAGTGTGTACAGAAGAGGGAGGCAAACCAGGACGAGTACCAAGATGCACACAGCCCACAGAAGCAAGCCGAGGAGAGGCCTGGCCCACGGGCTGCAAGGAGAGCTACTCTCCAGACCTGGAGACACGCTGAAAACACACATACATGCACACACATGCACAGACACACACAGACACCTGCCACCCTGGACAAGCTCTAGCTGAGCAGAGTGGGGGCGCATCTCAAAGAGAGGCAGTATGCTGCCAAGCCCCCAAGAAATCAACTTTAGGAAGGAATTAGACAATGACAGCTCAACAAGGGTGACTATCATGTGCTAGACACTGCTTTCAGTGCTTTATGCATACAGTCAGCCCTTAGGATCTGTGGGTTCCACATCCGTAGATTCAACAGATCAGAAATCTTTTTTTAAAAATGGATGGTTGTAGGCCGGGCGCGGTGGCTCAAGCCTGTAATCCCAGCACTTTGGGAGGCTGAGGCGGGTGGATCACGAGGTCAAGAGATCGAGACCAACGTGGTCAACATGGTGAAACCCCGTCTCTACTAAAAATACAAAAAATTAGGCTGGGCGCAGTGGCTCAAGCCTGTAATCCCAGCACTTTGGGAGGCCGAGGCGGGTGGATCACGAGGTCAAGAGATCGAGACCATCCTGGCCAACATGGTGAAACCCCGTCTCTACTAAAAACACAAAAAATTAGCTGGGCACGGTGGCGCGTGCTTGTAATCTCAGCTACTCGGGAGGCTGAGGCAGGAGAATTGCCTGAACCCAGGAGGCGGAGGTTGCGGTGAGCCGAGATCGTGCCATTGCACTCCAGCCTGGGTAACAAGAGTGAAACTCCGTCTCAAAAAAAAAAAAAAAAAAAAAAATTAGCTGGGCATGGTGGCGCGTGCCTGTAATCCCAGCTACTCAGGAGGCTGAGGCAGGAGAATTGCCTGAACCCAGGAGGCGGAGGTTGTGGTGAGCCGAGATCGCGCCATTGCACTCCAGCCTGGGTAACAAGAGCGAAACTCCGTCTCAAAAAAAAAAAAAAAAAAAAAAAAGGATGGTTGCATCTATACTAAGGTGGCTTGAGAATCTGTGGATTTTGGTATCCTAGGGGGTTCCTTGGACCAATTCCCTATGGATACCAAGGGACAGCTGAAAGAACTCACTCAATCTCTGCAATGAACCTGTGAGAGATGCCCCAACATAACTATCCCCATTGTACAGAGAAGTAAATTGAGGACAAGGGGCAGTCCCATGTCATGTGGCTCATAAATGGCAGAGCAAGAAACTGAACCCAGGAAGTTCAGCTGCTCAGCCCATGCTCTTCACTATCAGCTACATTACCTCCTTGAATGACAGACATTGAGGTGCCTATCGTTGGGCATCTTGGTACACATGTTCTCATTTATAAAGAAGGACCCAGAGGGTCAGAAAGCCAACCCAAAGTCAACCAGCTGGTATGTGCCAGAACCAAGTTACACTCATAAGAGGCTGACGCCCCATGCTGCCCCTCCAGGTTTGAGGCACTGGGTCTGACCTTCCACAGTTCGAAGGCTGACCTTTCCGACTGTGCTCCACCAACCACAATGCAGATGTGGAGACATCACGGACACGAAGCACATGAATCCCAGCAAGGACCCCGGGGGATGCTCCGCCACCTGATCAGCAGGAGGTCAGAACCTTCCAGAAGGCCTGTGGGAAAAGCAGCACTTGGGAGAGAGTCCACCAGCTTCAACCCCTTTCATAGCACAGTCCTCTCCTCCACAGAGGCCTGTAAGCCTCATCCTACCCCTTGCCACCCGCTGACAAAGAACCAGAGGGAGGCCTCCTGCTAGTTCTCCAGGCACAAGGGCTCTGTATTTAGCTTGCTGATGTAACAGCTTTAAGTGGAGATGCACACGCTCACTCTTGCGTAAGTCCCGATTTCGCTCACAGACCTCAGGGCAAGTGACGCTTGAGTGCTGCGGGCTGGAGCACAGGGTGGCCTCACAGAGCGACCCAGACCTGAGAACGCTCTGCCGTGCAGGACAGCACACTCCCAAGGAGGCCAGTTCTCCCACGGCCTGTTCCCAGGTGACCCAGCTACTGTAACCCTCCAGGTGGAGGACAGCTTACCTGCACCGAGAAAAACCGGGCCAACCCCACAGGGCTCTGCATTGCCTGACCTCTGGCCTTTGCAATCAGCCCCATCTAAGGACCACGTCAACCGGTGGGGATTATTGGCAGAACCAGACCCGTCTTGAGATGTCTGAAATGCCTTTAAATTTCAAAATCCTTGGATATTCTAATATAAGAAGGGCCTAAGTCATCTCACAGAAACAGATGAAAAACTGATGATGGGCTGGGCGTGGTGGCTTACACCTGTAATCCCAACACTTCAGGAGACCAAGGCAGGCGGATCACGAAGTCAGAAGACCATCCTGGCCAACATGGTGAAACCCCATCTCTACTAAAAATACAAAAATTAGCTGGGTGTGGTGGCATACACCTGCAGTCCCAACTTCTCAGGAGGCTGAGGCCGTAGAATCGCTTGAACCCAAAAGGCAGGGCTGCAGTGGGCCGAGATCCCACAGTAAGCCAAGATCCCGCCACTGCACTCCAGCTTGGTGACAGAGCGAAGGGGGAAGAAAAAAGAAAACCACCACCACCAACTGATGAGGAAGCTGAGGCCCAGAGAGGGAAAACAACTTAGTCCAAGTCACACAAAGTAGAAGGCAGTGCCAGGACAGTCCCCAGGTCTCCTGGTTCTTGTCCAGCATTCTTTCCCCCATACTGCATGGCAGAAGCCCGGGTTCAATGTGCTGTGAGAGAGCGGTCTAGCTGCTGACACTGGTTCCCTATGTTTATTTAGCAAACAGGGACTGTTTTAAGAAGAGTATAAAATGCTAACTCATTTCATCCGGGGAGGTGGGTGTTATTACTATCCCCGCATGGGGGTGGAAGACAGAGAGAAAAGTAACTGTCTGGGGTGGGAGGTGAAGCCAGGCAATGTTATTCCATCATCCAAACCTAAGCCTTGGGTGCCACGGTGGCCTCTGTCACCACAGCCCCTCCGGGCAACGCTGGCTGTGTGCTCAAGTGCTCTGCAGAGCTCAACGGGACACCCCGAGCAGCTGCTCAGAAGAGCAGGGCTGAAGCCACCTCCCGTGCAGCGCACATCTCTGCAGCCCCACGGGAGGGCTTCTCCCCCAACACTCGCCCACAGAACACAGGGGCCAGATGTGCCATGACGAATCCGAGTCTGGGACCAGGCAGAAAATGGACCCAAGTATTCACTATCCCCTTTCCAGAGACCTGCAGCGTCCCCCTCAGCTTACTGTCAGGGGAAGAGGTTTGCCAGGCAGCCCCTCCAAAGGCGTGGCTTCCCCGTCCCCTGTACCCTCTGTAACTCAGGCCTGTGAATCAGAAGGGGGCAGCCCTGCAAGGCCAAGGCCATGACCCAGCAGGTGGGTCTGTGCACCTTTGTGCACGGCCTCCTGGAGGCTCGAGATCTTAAGTTTTCTTCCTGAAAAAGGAAGCCCTTTCTCAACATGTTGCTACACACGGATACTAAGAAACACAAACCGAGAGGCAAATGGGGCACTGGCCCCAAGGGAGAATGAAGCTGGGAAGGGCTGGTATGGGCTGGGCTGGTATGGGCCAGTCTGCAGCCAAAGAGACAAGGAAACGCCCAGCACAAACGTGTCCATCCCCACATTATTTACGAGAGGGCTGCCGTGCAAATAACCCGCAGACCCAACAGTAGAAGCACCGCTAAGGAGGTGATGGCAAAACCACTTACTACACCATGACCAAGCCACCGAGCCGGTTTACAAAAACCGAGGATGCTTTTTGTGTTATTTTACTGAGCGACAGGCAGGACAAAAAAAAATCTGCATGATGGACGCAACAACTACGTAGGCAAAACTTCGCACACAAAGTCTTTGTCTGGAAAACACAATCGAAAGGAAACACAGCAGAAATGTCACCTGTGAGTGAGCTCATCTGAATGGCAAGGCTATAGGTAATCATTTTCTACCTTCTACTTTTCTGTTTCCCAAATGTTCTATAATTACCATGTACTGATTTTATAAGGCGACGAACGTAATAACGCATTTTAAAATGTCACAAGAGGAAAAGGGAGGGTGCTGGTGCTTCTCTACCAGCAAGGGGAAAGTTCCAGGAACCCACAGTAGACGTCCTATTTGGAGCAGATCCCTGCTCAGGCCTCCAGGCCCAGCCTCACCACAAAGGTGAGGTTGCTGGTTACTCCATCGGCCCCACTGGGTCTTTTTTTTTTTTTTTAAGACAGTGTCTCACTCTGTTGCTTAGGCTGGAGTGCAGTGGTGTAATCACGGCTCAGTGCATCCTCGACCTCCTGGGCTCAAGCAATCCTCCTACTTCAGACTCCCGAGTACATGGGACCACAGCCATGCCCAGCTAATTTTTGTGTTTTTGTACAGACAGGGTTTCATCACGTTGCTCAGGCTGGTTTCAAACTCCTGGGCTCAAGTGATCCACTCACATCAGCCACGTAAAGTGCTGAGATGAGAGGCGTAAGCCACCATCCATCCCCCCAGCCCCTACTGGGTCTTTTTTTTTTTTTTTTTTTTTTTGAGACAGAGTCTCGCTCTTGTTGCCCAGGCTGTGGAGTGCAATGGCGTGATCTCGGTTTACCACAACCTCTGCCTCCAGGGTTCAAGTGATTCTCCTGCCTTAGCCTCCCGAATAGCTGGGATTACAGCCATGTGCCACTATACAGCCTGACTGATTTTTGTGTTTTTAGTAGAAACAGGGTTTCTCGATGTTGGTCAGGCTGGTCTTGAACTCCTGACTTCAGGTGATCCACCCTCCTTGGCCTCCCAAATTGCTGGAATTATAGGCATAAGCCACTGTGCCCAGGCCCTGTTGGGTCTTTAGATGGAGCAAAACCTCATTGATTCCAAAAGGAAAGATGCAGAAAGGAAGAGAGCAATTTCATATGATGGCATTAGACTCATTTTGCTGAAGGGTGCGGGGTGGGTTGGTTGGTTTGTTTTTTCAGAACACAGTGTGTCCATCTATTCATCCATTCAAGGGTATCGAGTGCCACTAGTTACCCGGTATGATGCCAAGGTCCTGCAAACAACAGAGAAACCCTGAAGACCTCAGATTCAAGTGGGGGCCAAAGACACCAAGTTACAATGCAAAAGTGTCTTTGACAAGGGTTTTCTAATACATGCGGACTGTGAGAATTCAGATATGAAAATTAAAACTTCTAGCTTCAGAGAAGAGACGGGTGTCAGGAAAGAGTTTATGGAAAAGGTGGGCTTTGAATTGGGTTTTGAAGAATGAGTGGGAGTGCATGAAGTCAGTTAAACAGGCCAAGGAAATGTGCATTTTATCTCAAAGGAAAGTCACCCACGCCGGCAATCATCACACCTCCCACCTTAATAATAAGCAAGGAAATACAAAATGGAAACATATGGCCAAAGATGTTTGGCAACACTGGCAGAGGGACGCCCCAGTGCGGCTGTGGCAGGAGCGTAGAGCGGCATCGCCTCCCTGGAGGGCAGCTGAGAGACAGGATGATCGAACAGAAGCCTCACCGGGCGGCCCCCACCCCGTGAGCCAGACTCCACTTCTAGGAATTTATCCTTAAGAAACAATTAAGTGTAAGCATAAGCCTATTCACGGAAGTGTAACTTAAAATAGCCAACCATGGGGAAGTAGGTAACTACATTCTAGTGTGTCAATCACAGAAAACTATGAGGCAACTTAAAAAGAAAAAAAAAAAAAAACAACAGTGTATTTAACAATATGAGGAAATGCCCATAAACTTCTAGAAAGTTAACAACTCAAGATAAGAAAACTGCATTTGCAGTATGATCTCCACTTATCTTTTTTAATTTAAAGGCATTATTTTTCTTTTTTCAACTTTGAGGTCAATTTCTATTTTTATAGCAAAATTAACATCAAAATGTAAATACTGGAAATAGAAAAGTTTCATTTACTTTTTTGTATTTTATTCAAAGAACGGGTGTCATTTTAATAATCATAAAACGTTATTCAAACTGAAATAATAAATGGAGGTTGTTTTTTTAAATAGGTTTTTGGAGAACAGGTGGTGTAAGTTTTGTTTTTTGGATTTTGCGTTTTTTTTTAGTAGAGACAGCGTCTCTCTCTCTCTCTCTCTCACCAAGAGTTGAAATACAGTGGCGTGACCATAGCTCACTGCAGCCTTACACTCCCAGGCCGAAGTAATCCTCCCACCTGAGCCTCCTGAGTAGCTGGGGTTACAGGTTACCACCACGCCCAGCTAATTTTTTTTTTTTTTTTTTGTAGAGGTTGAGTCTCACCATCTTGTCCAGGCTGATCTCAAACTCCTGGGCTCAAGCAATCCTCCCTTCTCAGCCTCCCAAAACACTGGGATGACAGGCGTGAGCCACCGTGCCTGACGCATAAATGGAGTTTCAATAGGAAGAGAAGAGGGCATCCTACACTTAAGAAAACAGCAGGAGCCAGAAGTAAAGAAGTACAGGTCTCTCCTGAGGAGGAGAAAGAGCTGAACAGACAGAACTGGGCTGGCATACTGGATCTACTCTTTTCTAGGGCTGTGACCTTTAACAAATTACTGACCCCCTCTTCGGCTTTAGCTTCTTCCAAAGACTAAATGTGTTAACTTGGCCAGGCCCGGTGGCTCACACCTACAATCCCAGCACTTTGGGAGGTCGAGATGGGTGGAGCACCTGAGGTCAGGAATTTGAGACCGGCCTGGTCAACATGGTGACACCCTGTCTCTACTAAAAATACAAAAATCAGCCAGGCATGGTGGCTTGCACCTGTACTCCCAGCTAGTCAGAAGACTGAGGCAGGAGAATCGCTTGAACCCCAGTAGGCAGAGGCTGCAGTGAGCCATGATCATGCCACCACACTCCAGCCTTGGCAACAGAGTGAGACTCCATCTCAAAAAAAATTAAAAAGAAAAGAAATGCATTAGCTTACACAGAATACCTACTCAATGCACTTAAAGTTAGAGCCTTTTCTACTGACCAATAAAACAAATTCCATCCTAGATGACCCACAAGAGATAGAGATGTTCATTTATGAGACACATAATCAATGCAGTAACAGCATTTGGGTACAGCAAAGAAGTACTTACCATATTAAAGACACTGTACAAAGCCTCTCAATTTCAGAAATATTAAACTATGAAATATAGTCTAAAATCGAGAAACTATGAAAATTTATGTCTTCTAAAGATAGTGCTGGTCAGGGTAAAGCATTTCGTGAAAGCCCAAGATATTACTGTTTTTCTCGTGATTCTTATACAGTCTGATTTGTGCCCCAAACAAGAAGTCAGGCTGGGCACAGTGGCTCACATCTCTAGTCCCAGCACTTTGGGAGGCCAAGGTGGGCAGATCACTTGAGGTCAGGAGTTTGAGGCCAGCCTGGCCAGCATGGTAAAACCCCATCTGTACTAAAAATACAAAAATTAGCCAGGCGTGGTAGCTGGCATCTGTAGTCCCAGCTACTTGGGAGGCTAAGGTAGGAGAATCGCTTGAACCTGGGAGGCGGAAGTTGCAGTGAGTCGAGATCGTGCAACTACACTCCAGCCTGGGCAACCCCGTCTCAAAAAAGAAAAAAAATAAAAATAACAAGAGAGCCCTCCCGAGGTCACTGCACCACTGCTGCGGCGTCTCCTTGCGTCAGCCAGGCTGGAGTACAATGGTGCGAACATGGCTCACTGTAGCCTTGACCTCCTGGGCTAAAGCAGTCCACCTACCTGAGCACCCCAAGTAGCTGGGGTTACAGGAGAGCTAGTGGCCAGGAAAAATATAGCAGAAAATGCAAAACAATGAAATTACAAAGCCTGCCGAATTCTCTGAGAACTGGAAAAGAGCATCCTGCTGGCTCTAGTAGAAAAGCAGAAATACGTGCTGGAATGTAAGAAAAGTGATGTGTGAACCACTGGCCTTACGCAGCATGCCTGGCCAGTGCTAGCCCAGGAAGACAACTCTCAGCCGAGCGTGTCCCTGCGGGATTTCAAACAGCTGAAGAAGTGCTGGGAGAACATCAAGGCTCAGACTAAAAGAATTATGGCCCATGAAAGGAGAGAGAAGGTGAAACGGAACGTCAGCCCGCTCCTGAGTACCCACGTCCTAGGGAAGGCGACGACGATCACCAGCATGCTGCCGGAGCAGCTCTACTTCCTGCAGAGCCGCCCGGAGGAGGAGCCCGAATACCACCCCGAGGCCTCGGCCCAAGTATTATTTGCTGTTTCAAACAGACAACTGCGTGATGATGTGAAAGAGTTCATATATTTTCCAATATGTGAGGGGACCTCCCAACCTGAACCCTCATGTTCAGCTGTCAGAATTACAACCAATAAAAACTACAGGAGCAGTTTTTATTGGCTGTTTATAAACTCAGAAAGGTGCTTTTAAAAAGATGCATGAGGAAGAACACCATCTACAAATGTCCATCTTACAACTGCAACCGATACAAATGAATGAGGCGCATGTGGCCAGAATCCAGCAGATAGAGCAGGAGTGTGAGACGGCAGAAGAGGAACACAGGATAAAACTGGAAGTTCTCAATAAAAAGAAGATGTACTGGGTAAGAAAACTACAAACTTTTACCAAGGAATGGCCTGTTTCCTCATTTAACGGCCCTTTTCCAATTCACCCTAAGACTTTGGGGGTGGCTCTATTGTAATTATTCTGTGTTGGCAAAGAATGTCTGGAACATGGACTTGCGGTTAGTAACCTGTAACAGAGCTACAACTAGGAAAATTAGAGTGGTAGCAGTCACTTATTTAAGAACTCATTCAGGCCAGATGCACTGGCTCACGCCTGTAACGCCAGTACTTTGGGAGGCCGAGATGGGTGGATCACCTGATGTCCAGAGTTCAAGACCAGCCTAGCCAACATGGTGAAACCCCATCTCTACTAAAAATACAAAAAATTAGCCGGACGTGTTGGCAGGCACCTGTAATCCCAGCTACTTGGGAGGCTGAGGCAGGAGAATTGCTTGAACCCAGGAGGTGGAGGTTGTAGTGAGCCAAGATCTCGCCACTGCACTCCAGCCTGGGCAACAGAGTGAGACTCTGTCTAAAAAAAAAAGAACATATTCAGGTAAACAGCTGCACCCTCTGTACCCCGTAAGTTGCAAAGAAGCTATTATCATCTTCTGAAAATTATCACTAAGAGTGCTATAATTCTGAATGCAATGTCTCTTAATTAGAATTCATGCAAGAACCATGGAAAAAAAAAAAAAAAAAAAAAGGCCGGGCGCGGTGGCTCAAGCCTGTAATCCCAGCACTTTGGGAGGCCGAGGCGGGTGGATCACGAGGTCGAGAGATCGAGACCATCCTGGTCAACATGGTGAAACCCCGTCTCTAATAAAAATACAAAAAAAAATTAGCTGGGCATGGTGGCTCGTGCCTGTAATCCCAGCTACTCAGGAGGCTGAGGCAGGAGAATTGCCTGAACCCAGGAGGCGGAGGTTGCGGTGAGCCGAGATCATGCCATTGCACTCCAGCCTGGGTAACAAGAGCGAAACTCCATCTCAAAAAAAAAAAAAAAAAAAAAAAAAAGAAGTCATTAGATGCAGTTCCCCGCATCAGACCTGGACCCCACAGGGGTGAGGCCCCACCTTCCCACAAACTATTTCTGATTGGAAAGGGCTGTTTTCATTCTCCCTACAGCACACCTATATTTCTCCGGTTTAATGTTTAGGGAGAAGATTTAGGCAAATGTCTGAATGGCAAATCTTGCTAGGCCACCTGGGGTGTCCTTGACTCCAACCACTCATCCTCTTTCAGATGAAGAAGGCACCAGGAATGCCAAAGTCAGCTGCCTCGAGATTAAGCAGCTGCACCCTGGAAAAGCTTAAGGTTTAGAGAGAACCTTTGGAACCTTTGAACAAAATGCAAACTCAGTGACCGAACTGTAAGGGGTGGAGAGCTGCACTCTCTCCTAAATGCCAGGCTTTGGGAAACTCAAGCCTTCAGAGGAGACCCAGAAGGCTCAATTCATTCCGCTACTATATATAATCAGCATCTAATCCTCACCGTGGTGCTTAGCCACGCGTCAGGCGCTGTTCCAAGCACTTTACGTGCAGTAACTCATTTATTCTCCCAATGAAAGAAGAAACTGATGCACAGAGGTAACTTGTCCAAGGCCAGAGACAGAACTAACCCATGCAGTGCCTTTGTGCAAGTGAAAGAGTGCCTCCCTTCTTCTGCACAGACACAGCACAGATCCACACAAGGCATATTCCTGGCAATAGGGGACGTCTTGATTTCAGGAACCCTTCACCCACTTGTGCAGTGCACAACCTGCTTGACTGTACACAGCACTGTCCAAGATCACACAGTTGGTAAGAGGCAGAGCTGGAATCGGAACCCAGGCCACCTGGCTCCCGGGTCTGCTACCAAGTAACAAGCAGGTAGAGTTTCATATTAAATAAGTGGCCTGCAAATTAATACAACCCAGAATATACAGAAGCACTGATGTGCGTGACTGAAAGCACCAGCTCTGTGTGTCTAGAATGATCACATTTTCAGTGATCAGAAAATGCTCTGACATTTACAACTTCATGGGCCTAAGATTTTTACTTTCTTACCATTTCTAATGGGAATATTTCTAAAATGTGTCCCACCCTTCTCCACCTTATAGGACAGATGTAATATAACCCTGCTTGAACGCCACACCACCACTGCCACTCTAGGACCCCACAGCCCCTCCCTGCCTTTTCCTGCCGCTCCGCCTGCAGCCTTCTAATCCTGGGTAATCTCTTTTTCTCTGCTCCTGTAATTGCTACTGGAGAAAATTCACGGCACAGGTGGGCCGGGGATATCCGAAGTTTTAGGTTTTGACCTACTTCCTCTGGCTTAGCAGCTCTTTGACGTGATCCTAATTCCTTGCTCTTCCCCAATTCCTGGGGCAGCATCTCACCGGTTTCATGCTCTACAAGGCCCTTTGCAGAGACACTGAAGGCCACCAGCCTGTACCTGCTGGACTTGCCTTTCCTCACCCCCTATCATTACCTTCCTCCTTGGGAAGGGGATAGGGAGGGGGGGGCTAGCTGTCCTTCAGCCTCCAAACCTGCATTTCGATCTTTCTGGCCTTAAGAAATACTTTCTCTCCAGCTCCCCGCCTTCTCTCTCATTCCCTTCAATTTCAAAGATCTTGACACATTCCGTCAGCTGCTCAATATTACTCCTCCATTGAGCTTAGTCTCTCTATTCCACCAAAACTGCTCTTACCGAAGCCCCCAGAGTCTGTGATCTCACTCCCACCCTCATCCTGCTTGGCCTTACTGGAGCGTCCGGCCAGATGGTCTCTCCTCCCGGACATGCCCACGTCTAGCTTCCCAGTTCTCCTACCTTTCTGACAACTCAGGAGCCTCCTTCCCAGGACTCCCACAATCACCAACATGCTGATACCTCCCAGTTTAGAAAACTCTGAACCCCACTCCTCTCATAAGCCCCAGCCCAATCTAACCCCCAAATGGATGGCCGGCCTGCATGGGCCAGAGGTACCCAAACTCATTATCTCATCTTTCATCATGTAGTGGTGGCCTCCCACTTTCCACTCTCCTTTCTTCCTAACAGAATGCTGAGGTTTTAGCTGGCCCATTTCCATCCTCCTTTGCAGCTAGGTGTAGCTGTGTGACCAATGCCAGGCCAATGACTCGTAAAGGGAAGCGCCACGTGGTAATTTCAAAAGCAGTATTTATAGGAAACATCCTCCTCCAGTTCATCCATCCTGCTCTGTGGAAAGCTGATGTGAAAGCTGGAGGTCCAGCAGTCATCTTGGAACATAAGGACGAGGAATGGCAGAAGGGTGAGCTGGAAGGAACCTGACCCTAATGACTTTGCGGACCCACCACATCAACATTGGGCTACCTACATGCAGACTTGTATGTGTGAGAAAAATTAACTTGCTTGAGTTACTGTTATTTGAACCTCATTTTTTCTAACATCCCCTCCAAACTGGTCACGTCTTGCAAGACAAGGAACTCGGTCAATAACGTCAGCATTCTGCCTGGAAGCCTCCAGCTGTTTATTTCCCAGTTTTCCCCATCAGACTGTGAGCAACCTGATGGCAGCAACATGTCTCTCATTTTCTAAATAATTCAAACACACAAAAATTCTATCTTTCCTTTTTTTTTTTTTTTTAAACCATACAGAAACGGTATCATTACTACACAGATTCTGCAACCTGACTTCCTACCAATGTTTTTCTTAAATGCAGTTGGACTTATTCATGTAAGTCAGATGGAACTGCTGGAAAGTACTACATTGAGTAAACCATCACTTACTGATCTATTTCCCAGCTAATAGGCTTTTAGTTTCCTTTCAGCTTTTCATAATCACCAAAAATGCTACGATGTACATCTGTTTCTCCTTGAGCACTTCCACGCTAATTTTTCGGTACAGACACTACAAGTAAAAGTTGTGGCTATAGGCGATGTCCATTCCTAAGCTCACCACATACAGTCAAGTTTCCCTTGAGAGTAGCTGTACCAGTTTACACTCCCCAGGGCCCTGTGTGAGAAGGAGGCCCTTCCCCATGCTGCATTTCTTAACTGCCAGTTCCTACCTAACATGAGGGTAGCAGGATTCTCTTTTTTCCTTTCTTAGTACTCTGAACTAGCTACAGCAGAAACACAGGAACCCCCTGAGCCACCTTTCCCAAAGTGTTGCCTGGCTGCTGCCTGAGGACCTGCCAGCCTGCAAAAAGCAAGCCAGCTGGGCAGCCAGCATTCAGAGCAGGTCGCCCATCGCTCTCTATCTAGGGTGTCCCCCACTGCAGTCTTGCTGGGATGGTGGTGGCTTAGTCCTCTACATTCACCACCCCTCAAATTATTTCATATCCAGCATACTCCCTCAGGCCTTCTCCAAATACCAATTGGAAGAGGACAATGTAAAGATGTTTATCCCACCACAAAGCCCTCCCTCTTTTCCCTGGAGTTCTCGGGCAAGCTGCTGAAAAGAACATCTCATCTCTGCTGGAAAGAAACACCTCATCTCCTGATAAAGGAAAATCCCAAGCAGAGAGAGGGGCCAAGTTGTTTATTTCCAAACACAAGCCAGATTCCAGCTGTGACATGTATACTGGATCTGCTCACTGCAAAGGCGAACTGGGCGGGAGGGCCACAGGGAGTGGGGGCCGAAGCTGTGTGGAGGATTGCGTGGTTGTTTATTTTTAGGTAAGCCAGTATTCCTGGGATCAAGTTCACAGCTCCTTCTCAGTCCTGTTTTTCCTGACTCTGCCTGGCTATGGATTTTTCATGTGAACTTGCCCCAAATACAAAGGGTAGTTGCCTTGACCCACTCAACCTAGGGGCTCAGAGAGACATTCCAACTGGCTCAAGGCTCGGGGTCTGGTATCCACCTTTCCACTCCACAACATTTATTGAACACTTGCTCTGGCCAGGTACCAGTGTATACCAATGGCTGTAACCCAGCCATTGCCTGGAACCTGCCCTCTGAGAACTCAGCCTAGAAAATAAATACTAGTGATGCCACGTGAAAAGATGGAGTGGCAAATATGTGCAGGATAAAGGAAAGAAGGGGGAAGTTTTAAACCTAAGAAAGCCTGGTCTCCCTACCAGCATGGGTGATGAGCAGACATTTTTATCATCAACATCATAATTCCAACTGCCTGCCTTTCCCATAACCATGAGCGTTGGCTTTAACAAGAGAACAGGCAGTGCTTTGGGGAAAGCCTCGAGCTCAGACAGACTTCAGGAGACCTGGGTCTAACCCACATGCCTCCATCAGAGTAGCCTTTCCCGGCCAGGCGCGGTGGCTCAGACCTGTAATTCCCATGCTTTAAGAGGCTGAGACAGGTGGATCACTTGAACCTAGGAGTTTGAGACCAGCCTGGGCAACGTAGTGAGACACCATCTCTACAAAAAGTTCAAAAACTAGCCAGACATGGTGGCTCATGTCTGTGGTCCCAGCTACTCGGGAGGCTGAGCAAGAGGCTCGCCTGAGCCCAGGAGGTCAGGACTGCAGTAAGCTACTGCACTCCAACCCAGGCAACGGAGCTAGACCCTGCCTCAAAAAAAAAAAAAAAAAAAGAAAAAGAAAAAGAAAAAGAAAAAGAAAAAAAGAGCGCGCTTTGTGAACTCACTGTCCTCATGGGTAACTGAAGGGTGGAACAAGAACTCCTGAGCAGTCCTTTCAGCTCAGGTATTCTAACCAGGGGCTTTCCACCCGCCCTGTGTGTCAGAATCACCTGGAAAAGGCATACATACAGAGATGCCTGGCCAGCTCCCACCCAAGAGGTACTAAGTCAGCTGGCCCAGGGCTGGGCTCCTGATACGGGTGTGTTTTAAAAGCACCAGGTGATTGAAACCTGTGGACAGGGTTCAGGGTGCTGAACAACCTTCCTGCGAGTGACAGCCACCAGTGCTTGAGGACCAGGCTCCCATCCATAGACTACCCAAGGCAGGAAGCAGACCTAAGGCCAAACAGCCCACAGTGCCTGCTCTCTGCTCACAGGGATACAAGATTTCGGGAAGATTCCAGTGAGGCCTATTGGCAAACAGGGAACCACACCATCTCCCGCACGCTCCAGCTACCTGCTCTCAGTCCCTTTTGCCCACTGGCAGAAATGGATTAAGTGTGAAGGCAGTGTCCCCTCCCATCTACTGGCAGAGGGCCACCCCACCCTTGGGAAAGGAGGCCAGTAGGAACTGGAGGCAGCGGGGCCTGGGACACCTGGGCAGGCACGGCCTGGCCTCCCTGCCTGTGAGTCAGCCCCAGAGAGGCCTCGTTCGAACAAAGGGGCAGAAGAACAAAGCTCCACTGTGCGCGTCCTGCACAGAAAAGCCAGTGGAGACAAGGAGACTTCAGGGCTGGTGGCACGATTAGCGTTTTATTTACTTATTTATTTATTTTCTTTTTAGCTAACAAACGCCTTAGGGGACACAGCACTTCTGCACACCAAGCAGAGTTTCTGAGCCCTTTCTAAAGATCAAGCTTTAGAAGATTAAGCTTTCCAGAGTCCACAGAGGGGAAAAAATTAATTCTCCCCCTCCACAGGCACATAAACCACTTGAGGATGATATTTACCTACTGCATTTTCTACTGTCTGGCCTGTAACAAGATACAGAAACCACCTGGATCTAGGAATGTGTCCCAGGGTGTGACTTCAATCCCTTTGCTGCCCTGTCTAGAAGGCCATCTTCTGCAGGAATGGAAATGTTCTCACGGCAAGGTGGAAAGCATTTATCAGTTAAATTCCATTTGCTACACGAACTTGGACAAGTTTCAGAAACTCCTTTCAGTGTCTGTCAAATGGGAAGAGTGTACCCTACTTGAGAGGTGTTATGGAGTGAAATGAAATAATTCAGGGTAAAGGGTGCAGCAAAGGGCCTGACCTGTCAGCTGCAAGTTTATTCCCTTCTCCCATCTGCAGAGCACCACCCCTGCCACGTACAGAGGTGCCGATGATCTAACAGCAGCCCTGCCAGGTTCCGTATTATCATCCCACTCCCAGATGGGGAAACGGGCTGGGCTGGAAGAAGAGCTCCCCGAAAGTTCACAGCTCTCAGGTGGTGAGGCCCAGATTCAAAGCCTGTGCCCTGGACTTTCCTTTGGTCTTAGACTCCAAGTCCCTCATCACGATCCGTCCCAGTTTGGAGCTTAAGCAAACATACAGATCAGCAGAGCTCCTTACTTTGTGGTTTCGTTCGGTTTGGTCTTGACCATGGCAGAAATCCCCCACAAATCTGGCAGCTCTAAACGCTCACATTGCAGGCCCCATGAGCAAGCGTCCGAGGCCGGGCTATGCAGAGAAGGGGGACAGCTGGGGTCCTGGAACAGACAGAAGTGGCACTGACTGACCATCACCACTCACGCTGCCTGCTCTTGGCATCAAACATGCCACAACCAGGTCAGAGAAGAAACCAGGCCAACAAGCAGAATCACCAAATGCCTGGGGCTCAAGAGGCCTCCTTCTCTCAGCTGTAACACGGTGTGGGAAGGAGGACTGCTAACTCAACAATCTTGGAGGGATTTCCTGTCCTCCGCCCCGGGAGCCCTAAGGGAGCAATTGATTCAACCTCCATGTGGCCCCATGCTTGAGCCACAAGCCAGGCCTGGACCTGCAGCTGGAGAGAGGGAGCCCAAGACCCAGAGAGCCGCAGTGCATCCCAGATTCCCATCCGAGGGGTGGGGAGCTATTTGGGATTGTAGGGTTGAGAGAACTGGGTCGTTCACAACAATTTTAACAAAACAAAAACCTCCTCTCCAAGGCCTCAGGACTTCTCCCTGCAGGGGAACCACACCTGGGGCTTCCCTGTCCTGACCACCAGGAGCCATATTTAGGGCGGCCTCAGTTCAGGCATTACTCCTCCAACTGTTACCACTACCCACCAGCAGTCTTACAAGGCCCGGAAGTGAGTTCTGCAGCCCAGGGTAGGGTGAGAGGAACCAGGGCTTCGGGGTCAAGCATGCCTGCAGCAAGCACAGCCCTGCTACTTCTAGGCAGTGTGACCCTGGACACATCACCCAACACCTGAGCGGTCACTTCCTCGCCTCTAGCGTGCTATGCAGCGCTAATGATGCACGCATCCTGCTCCGGCACCCAGCCAGTGCAGGTCGCAACAAATGCCAGTTCCCTGGAGGGCTCATTCCCCGTCTTTTCTCCACCATAGCACAATGGAGGGATATGAAACGTTTCCAGCACTATGAAGGCTCTGCCTTTGGTGGAGCGGGAAGAAGGTCTAGGGAGTGTCCGTCACTTTTTCTCTCCCTTTGAACTTTCCTAATTCCTGCCAACACTGTTCTTGCCCCCATCTCCACTTTCCCACAGAATTTGCCGGCACAGAACATCAATGATCAACATAGACATCCACCTCTCCAGATTGCAAGGGCCTGGCAAGGTCAGGCCCTGAGCCCCGCCCCCCACAGCGCCTCATAGAGAGGGGGCACCAGATGATGAATGGGCACTGTGTGGGAAAGAAGACAGCAAACACCAGAGTTAAGAGAAACCACTTCTAGGCTTTTCCAGGGGAGAGTTACACTTTCCCAGAGAAAAGACAGAAAGAAAACTACAGAATGCTTTAGAAATACATACCTTCTGCCTTTTCCTTTCACTTTAAGAATATTAAGGTTCACGCCAAATTTCACAAGTACAGCTACTCCACCCAGTATTAAATGGTTTGAGAAAAGAAAAGGCGTAGCTCTTGCTTCATTTCTGCTAAGCGAACCCATCCAAGCTGTTTCACACCTCTGGGGCCTTGTCCACAGGCTCTCTCTGCCTGGAATGCCCTGCCCCCAACAAAGCCTTTGCCAGCACCCCTGTTGCCAACCCCTCCTTCAGACTCCTTTTGGGGACAGGAGAGATTTCATTCAGAGCATTCCTAACAACCTACTGCATGAATTGGTTTTTTACCTCTTCCCTCACTAAGACAGATGCTGTCTGAAACTAGAAGGTCCTCTTATGTATTTCTGTATCAAAGACATCAGGTCTCATGTGGTGGCACACAGCAGGTCCTCAATAATGACCAAATGAATACACAGCTTGAATCGCGTTACTCCTTTAGCTTACAATCATTCCTCTTTCATTCTTGCCTATATCTGGAATCCTCCCAGGCCCCCAAATCTTCCACTCACAATCCAAGCTTACAACACCCACAATTACATAATATAGGGACCCAACTGCAACGAACTCAGGCCCTTAATTAGAAAAAAGCAAGTCTTACAATACAGAAGTGGGCCAAGGGTGGATTCTCTGAGATCACCCAGGAAAACCAATCTATCTTCAATCCTCAGTGGTCTCTTCCAACTCCAGGCTGAAATTCATCTGATGAAATGCTACACAGGAGTGGCACTCAGTAACATGCAGTTTATTGTCCAATGAAAAGGAAAGAATTATTATTGGCCAGGCACAGCAGTTCAAGCTGTAATCCCAGCATTTCGGGAGGCCAAAGTGGGCAGATCACTTGAGCTCAGGAGTTCAAGACTGGCCTGCCTGGGCAACTACGGCAAAACCCCATCTCTACTAAAAGTATAAAATTAGGCAGGCATGGTGGTGTGTACCTGTAGTCCCAGCTACTCAGGAGGGTTAAGTGGGAGGGTAGCTTGAGTGGAAGGGGGGCTGGGAGGGATGGATGCTGTAGTGAACCGAGATCACACCACTGCACTCCAGCCTAGGCCACAGAGTGAGTGAGACTGGCTCAAAAAAAAAAAAAAAAAAAAAAAAAGTTATTATCTTTAGACCTGGAATCAGTAGAAAGGAGTGTCTGGGTTAAGATAAGGGGTTGTGGAGCCCAGGGTTCTTATTATGTCGATGAAATCTCATGAGTAGCCACCCTTAAAGGCAGGAGATGGCAAATGTTTCCCATTCAGACCTTTAAAAGGCATTAGGATCTCAGTCAATCTTTTCCGGATCAGAAAAGTACCTAGAAAGGGAAGGGTATTCTCTACAGAATGTAAATTTCCCCCACAAGAGACAGCTCTGCAGGCCCGTTTCAAAATATATCAAAGAAATATATTTTAGGATCAAATACTTTTGTTTTGCTTTTTTTCTTTCAGGGCTTGCTATCTGTCACGTGATGTTATACTAGATCAGGTTGGAATTTGGTATCTCTTTGCCACAAAGAGTCTCTTTTGTCTTAAGATCTCTGTTTTAATGTTTAGGCTGCTCATTCTGTCTCACGAAAATGTATAAAACCAAGCTGTAACCCAACCACCACAGGCAAATGTTCCCAGGATCTCCGGAGGCTGTCGTGGGTCATGGCCTTCACATTTGGCTCAGAATAAATCTCTTCAAATATTAAAAAGAAAGAAAATGAAAGCAGGCTATAGAACAAAAAGTACAGGATTCCCACCTTTGAAAAGTTCTCTCTATATACAGATATATTTTTAAGAGTGTCTCAATTTTCTTTTATGTCTTTCACATTTTCCGCAAGAAAATGTGATTAGTTTTATAATTAGATACGAAAATGACAGAAGGAAGAAAGGATGAAAAGCGGGGGAGGGAGACTCCACTCTGCACTATCACGGAAAGGAAGCCGGGACAGAGGCACACGAAGACATCTGTTCCAACAATGGGTTTCTCTCTCCCATCAGGTAAATGTGGCTCACACGGCCTCCTTCCAAACACCCTTCAGGGTGGCCAAATCCCACACTGAACACACCCTATCTGTGCTTATGATGATAATATGAATAATAGCTTTTCTGAGCATTTACTACATGCTAGGCACTGTTCCATTTAACTCGTTCCCATTTCTTAGGATGACCATAAGGTAATCATTACTACGACTGCTCTTTCACAGATGAGAAAACAGAGATCAGGTAACCTGCCCAACATCACACAGCTACCTTTTCCTGATTTCCTCCTTTGGCAACTTCCTGGATGTGATAGGTCTCTTAATTAGGTAAAGCCAGGTTTTCTAGAGGTTGTACTTATGAAATAGGGGCTACATTCACAAACACAGAGGAGGAAGGGAGGAAACTACATTGAATGGTGATGAGAAAACTGGCATTAAGTCAGCCATGGAGAGCCAATTGTTAAATATCACCTAGACTGGAGAAGATTGCAAACTCCTCCCTAATTCTTTTATCTGATAGGAGAGAAGAGATCAGAGCTGATACAACAAACTAAGCCTGCTCATGAAAGCCCTACCTCACCTAGAGGAGAGTCTGTGGTTTCACCCAGAGCCTCCTTCCTCAATCTGCATGCCTTTCTACTGAGTTGGGTTCTCTGGTTTTTCTTATCCAAAGCAGAACATTTTAAGGTGAGAAAGAACCAGGTTTTTGGCGATAAATGCACAGAGGCCACAAGACCCAACAGCAATGACAGAATAAGTGAAAAAAACTACAAAGCAGACCCAAGATTCAAAAAGCAAAACTTTCTGGGACCATTATATGAGAGGCGAAAGTGGCAGTTCATACCACACCTCAGGAGAGCCTACGGAGACTCCCAGCCCCACTGAAAAATAAGTCATCAAGTTGTTTAGGAGAAAATGTGCCTTCTCAAACTGCAGTCATGCGTCACGTAACAACAGAAATACGTTCCGAGAAATGCGTCCTTATGTGATTTCGGCTTTGTGTGAACATCATAGTGATGGTACAGTAGGCGACTGTAACACATTTGTAAGACAAATCTAAACATATCAGGGCACAGAAAAGGTACAGTAAAAACACAGTACTATAATCTTAAGGGATTACTGTCGTACACATGGTCCATTGTTGACAATGTGGTGCAGGACCGCAATTAAAATGATGAAAATACACTTTGGTGCTTACAGGACTATGTTTCAGTTACCAAATACAAATTCACTTTATATGAAACAACTTGTTTCCTATCTATTTTATCCAGTGAATCATGGCACCTGCTGTTAGCTGCCTTCCCATGTCCATCCTCCTTTTCCTTCCTTAACCTGAGGAATCCTTGATTTGGTTCAGATAATAATGTGTTTGGATCCTGGCCCCCCTGACAACCAGCGGTTGCCATGTGATCCAGTTCTAGCCAATGAAATGTAAGGAAAAACCTATTGCTTGGTACTTCCAGGAAGTTAGTTTTCTTCATTAAAATGAGTAAGAGGCATTAAAATTCCTACCTGGAACGCAGATGTGAAGCCTGGAGATATAGCCTCCATCTTGGGAGCATGAGGCTCTGTGCTGAAGATGGTAAAGCAAAAAGACAGGAGGCAGCAATGTGGAGCCCTAAGACTGTCAGCCTCTGGACTTTTTGTTTCATAAGAAAAATAATCCCTTACTTCCAGTGTTACTTTTCTTTTCTTTTTTTGAGATGGAGTTTTGCTCTTGTCGCCCAGGTTGAAGTGCAATGGTGCAATCTTGGCTCCCTGCAACCTCTGCCTCCCAGGTTCAAGGGATTCTCTTGCCTCAGCCTCCTGAGTAGCTAGAATTACAGGCATATGCCACCACCATGCCCAGCAAATTTTTGGGGTTTTTGTTTTGTTTTAAGACAGAGTCTCACTCTGTCACCCAGGCTAAAGTGCAGTGGTGTGATCTCAGCTCACTGCAACCTCCGCCTGCTGGGTTCAAGCAATTCTCCTGCCTCAGCCTCCGGAGTAGCTGTGACTACAGGTGCACGCCACCACGCCTGGCTAATTTTTGTATTTTTAGTAGAGATGGGGTTGCACCATGTTGGCCAGGATGGTCTCAATCTCCTGACCTCATAATCCACCCACCTCAGCCTCGCAAAGTGTTGGGATTACAGGCATGAGCCACCACACCTGGCCTAATTGTTTGCATTTTTAACAGAGACAGGGTTTCGTCGTGTTGGCCAGGCTGGTCTTGAACTCCTGACCTCAAGTGATCCACCTGTCTCAGCCTCCCAAAGTGCAGGGATTACAGGCGTGAGCCACCACGCCCAGCCTTACTTAACTTTCTGAAGTATGTAACCAAACAAACCCTAACTGGCACCTTAATATCAGGTTATAACTCCCCGGTGATCAACATGACTTCTAATATCTTACTGTTTTCCTCCAAGTAGGCTGCAAGTATTTTCGTGTCTTTGGGGTGTGACTTACTGGGAGCTTGTCTAGCTGCTGCAAGTGGCAAATGGCCATTCATTGGTATTGTGTTTCTGCTAAGCTGACTTGCTTTTGCGACTTGGAATTTTGTTAGGAAACAAAAAGTGCTTTATGGCAAAGGCGTTAGCACCACAATGGGACCTTTCTACTTTGATTATGAAAACACATTAAGAGCTTAGCTGCACCGCAAGCAGCAGCTGAAGCCTCGGCCTTTCTGACCATTCTCCACTCAATATGCTGGAAGGACACCAAACCCACTTGGGAGGAAACACTGCAGGCAGACACCAAAGATTCAAGGGGCAGGACGTTCAGGTCCACTCTGGAGGACCTGTGTGATGAGCGGGCTGTACCCCAACACAGCCCTACGCCCTTCTTCACCTGGCCCAACACTGGCTGCACGCATTTCCCATATCCCGCCTTGCAGCGGTTAAACGTAAGCAGCCAGCAGGCTTTACTGCTCTAATTCCTCACCTGGAGAAGGATGTGTCCCCAAGAGAAGCTCAGAGACAAACCAAGAGATTGAGGCATAGGACAGTAAGCAAAGCTACCCTGGGGTCCCAGCAGACACACACTTGCTAAGCTGAGCCACTCCTCCTTGTCGGCTTACAAGGTTAACGTGAAGATGTGATAAGATGCAGTGATTCTACCTCCAGGTACACCCAAAACAAGTGTGTGCGTGCACATATGCAATACAGGCTGACAAACAGTCATAGCCAACAGTACTCATGTAGCATTGTTGTTGTTGTTGTTGTTGTTGTTGTTGTTTTCAGAGAGAGGGAATCTTGCTATATTGCCCAGGCTGGTCTTGAACTCCTGGGCTCAGGTGATCCTCCTGTCTCAGACTCCCAAAGTATGAAGATTACAGGCATAAGCCACCGCATCTAGCCCACAGCAGCATTTTAAGGAATATCCTCAAAATATAAACAAACAAAACGTTCAACAGGAGAACGGATACAAAAATTGTGCTCATCAATAACACACAGCAATGAAAACGAACAAACGACAGTTACAGGCAACAAAAATGCATGGATTTCACAACAATGCTGGATGAAGAAAATCAGATACTAAAGAATATATACAGCATGATTATCCTTGCAGAAAGTTCAAAAAACAGGCGCAACTAAATTACAGCGTTTAGGGATTCATATTATTGGTAAATAATTATTTTAAGAAGCAGGGAGGCAACTACCATAAACGTCAAGCTAACATTGACGTTATGCCACCTTATCACCCCTCCAGGATGCCTGGCATCCTCCTCTTCAGAAAAGAAATACTCACATTTAAGTATTGTGGAAACTGGCTAGGGTACAGCAATTCATCCTTCCCTGGATGCATCTTCCCTGGATTCATCTCTATTTTCCAAGCCAAAATCATAAGCTGCTCTGAAGGAGGAAATGGCTTGGGATATAAACATTTTCTCCACAGATTAGTGATGGAAACCTAATCTAGCTCAGAAAGCACAGAAGTCACTACAGGGAGAAAGACCAGGGAGTTTTGCTGGGGTCATCAAAGCAAAGGCTAGAAGCACGTCAGGACCTCGATGAGGGGACAAGGGGTTCAGGATCTGGTCTACTCCAGCCCTGAAGAGTGAGCTCAAGCTAACTTAGCATACACATGACTGCTATCAGTTGCACAGAGCCACTCGGTTCGACTATCCTAGAAAGTCCACATCACTCAGTGTATTCTCCCTGGTGAGCAAGCTTATACTTAAGCAGATGTTTGTCGGGTGTTCTCTACTAACACCAAAAACTAGTTTTAAGAATTGCCAAGGCCGGGCGTGGTAGCTCACACCTGTAATCCCAGCACTTTGGGAGGCCGAGGCAGGAGGATCACCTGAGGTTGAGAGTTTTGAGACCAGCCTGACCAATATGGAGAAACCCCGTCTCTACTAAAAAATACAAAATTAGCCAGGCATGGTGGCGTATGCCTGTAATCCCAGCTACTTGGGAGGCTGAGACAGGAGAATCACTTGAACCCAGGAGGCGGAGGTTGCAGTGAGCTGAGATCGTGCCATTGCACTCCAGCCTCTTGCACTCCAACAAGAGTGAAACTCCATCTCCAAAAAAAAAAAAAAAAAAAAAAAAACTGCCACATGTGGCAGGGAGCAAACAAACCTGGATGCCTGGGGCACATCACAGCAACAGTCTCGCTGGTGAGACAGGATACAGAGGAGTCTGGCCCTGAGTGCCCTCTCCCCGGGGCAGCCCTGCTTGGACACTGCCAATGTTGGCCTCAGGAACCTCCATTTCCTAAGCTGACCAAGCTGCCTTTAAATCACACATTCTCCCTATGGAGATGCCTCAACCAAGGAGCCACAGCCCAGCCCTGCCACCCCAGAAGCACCCCACTCCCACCTCGCCCCAGGTCCTGCAGGAAACAGCCCAATGCTCCACCAGCCCCTCCTGAGTGGGGCCTAACTGCTCCAGAGAGCAGGATGTTGCCCTGTCTTTCTCAGTTCCAGACTCCAAGTGACCAATGATGCTCCCCCTCCCCACCCATTGGCACTGTTCAGTTTCTTCCCAGCCAAGTACAGACAGCCCTTGAAGCACGGCACACACCCTCCGCACCCTGCTGGCCTTCCGCCTCCCTGATCCTATGAGCAAGGGCACCTCCAGAGCGCTCAGACTGGGAGACGGGTAAGAGGCTTCTGGCTCTGAGATGTCATGACAGTCCAGTCAGCTGCCTGCCAGGGTTCCAGCCCCAGCCGCTGTCCCCACGTTTCTTGGCCTACCTCTGCACAGCCAAACATTCTGCAAGAGCAAAATGCACTTGGATCTCTAGCCAGGAAACTCCTCACCCTTCTCGCTTCCTTTCCAGGAAAGAAGTAAACAGCAAAGGAAGTAGACAGCAAAGGTGTTTTTAGAGCTTCCAGATTGTTTTTCCAAGAGCTACGTGGAGTATGCACAGGTAGGCTCACTCCCACACTCTGAGACTGTCTTCCCAGATGGGGATAATGGCCTCCTCCCTGCTGTCAAGACAGCTGTGAGAATCAAGGCATGGGAAACAAGCTGCATTGGCTCCCGGAGGGTGTGGCGCTCCAAACTGAGGTAACTCTGGCTCAGAAGTGTCCCTGGCAGGCACTGCAGGATGTTCAGAGGAAGATTAAAGTGCATTTGCTGCAGAGAACTGAGCCAGGAAATGGTATCTGTACACTTTTAAAAGACGCTAGATAAGCATTCTTGGTAGCCTTCTGCTAAGCATATCATACCCCCAACCCATGCATTTGGAAAAATGAGCCAGCAGCAGAGCATCTGCTCTGAACAGACGGCACTACAGCCTCACTCAAATCCCCTCAAACGCCCTATTTCACAGACAACGACACTGAGGCTTGGGGAGGTTAAGTTACCTAAATTACCCTAAGCTAAGGACTCAGCTCTTGGGTGTCAGGACTTCTCTAGTCCCACACTCTTTCCAATTCCATCGTGTCTGAAAAACGTCCACTCAGCTACACAAAAGGACCACTCATGCTGCTACCACATGCTTTACTGGCAAGCAAGCCCTTTTACGTGTACTCACTAGGTCCTTACAACTCTTCAGCAAATGTTTGCTTACCGCCAACACTCCCCTTTTAGAGATGAGGAAAACTGAGGCTCGCTGAGGGGAAGTGATGCACCAGAGGTCACTGGGATAACCGTGGTCAGGAGAAGCCCTGGTGGGGCAGCCCCGCCACCTTCCCAGGCTAATCAAGATGCTTTTCCAAGAGTCTTGGTTATACCACAACTCACGGCCCTCAGAAGAAAGGAAAACCAGAAAGGTTCTCTGGGCAAGGTGCAGGAAGCTTTGAGGCAGTGGCTGGGTGAACTTGTATGGAGACAGAGATTTCCCCAGTTCCCCTGAGTGCAAAGAGGAGGTGCTGGCACTTAGAGTACTACCCTCCTCATACCCCCAAAACTAAGATTATGTGATGAACTCCACTACCTCTGAGCCAAGTCTGCCACCCTTAGGCAAGGAGATTAAAGTCAAGGCTGGGTATTCCCACTGCTCTCCCAATGCACTCCATAGGCAATGAAGGGCTCTGGCCCTTTTTTTTTTTTTTTTTTTTTTTTTTTTAGACAGGGTCATGTTCTGTTGCCCAGGCTGGAGTGCAATGGCACAATCATAATTCATTGCAGCCTCAAGTTCCTGGGCTCAGGCATCCTCCAACCTCAGCCTCCTGAGTAGCTGGGACTATAAGCATGCACCACCATACCCAGCTAGTTTTATTTTTATTTTTGTTTTAAATACAGACAAAGTCTCCCTATGATGCCCAGGCTAGCCTCAAACTCCTGGGTTCAAAAGATCCTCCTGACTCAACCTCCTGAAGTGCTAGGATTACAGGTATAAGCCACTGGACCCAGCCTACTCTGGCTTCTTTAATATTTATTTGGTAGTACAGCCACTTGGCCAAGGAAGCAGGGTTACAGAAAAATGCCTGGAGTGTAGCAAACTGTGCTTTCCCAGTTCACTCTGCAGAGGGTCCACGGAAGCATCAGGCCTGGCTGCCCAATCCCTCTGTACCTGGCTTCTCTGCCAGGTCTTTTCAAAATTCAGGCCCAGACCAGGCACAGTGGCTCATGCCTGTAATCCCAGCACTTTGGGAGGCCAAGGCAGGTGGATCACTTGAAGTCAAGAGTTCGAAACCAGCCTGGACAATCTTCTGAAACCCCATCTCTACTAAAAATACAAAAAGTTAGCCAGGTGTGGTGGCAGGCACCTGTAATCCCAGCTACTTGGGAGGCTGAAGCAGAAGAATCACTTGAACCCAGGAGGCAGAGACTGCATCGAGCTGAGATCACACCATTGCGCTCCAGCCTGGGCAACAGAGCAAGACTCTTACCTCAAAAAAAAAAAAAAAAAAAGGCCAGACACGGTGGCTCCCACCTGTAATCCCAGTACTTTGGGAGGCTGAGGCAGGCGGATCAAAAGTCAAGAGTTTGAGACCAGCCTGGCCAAGTGGTGAAACCCTGTCTCTACTAAAAATACAGAAAAAATAGCCAGGTGTGGTGGTGCACGCCTGTAGTCCCAGCTACTCGGAAGGCTGAGGTAGGAGAATTGCTTGAACCTGGGAAGCAGAGGTTGCAGTGAGCCAAGATCATACCATTGCACTCCAGCCTGGGCGACAGAGCTAGATTCCGTCTCAAAAAAAAAAAAAAAAAAAAAAAAAAATTCAGGCCCAAACCTAAGAAAGAGGGGCCCAGTGAAAACAGGCTGAGTCTCAAGCCTGTGCTTGTCTCTGCCCTCCCTGCACCTCCTGTGAGCAAGTGGCCAGTCCCTTTGTTTTCATCTGGAAACTAAGGGTTTGGAGAGAAGAGGCACTAAGCCCAGACAGGAGGGATGTGGGGCAAAGAGCACGACCTTGAATCAGAGGGAGGCTTCACTACAAGCTCCTTCCACTTACAAATAGCAGGAGTCCAGGCCGGTATGTTACAACTTAGGCCCTTGATCATCCTCATCTGCAAAATGGGCATCACGGCACCTTCCAGCCCAGTGGGAGGATTCAGAAGGATGATAAACATTCCCAGCATACAGCTTGGCAGGCCATAGGCACCCAGTCCGTGGTAGCCATTATTCTACTGCCCAAAGCCAGGATTTCATGCAGGGCTCATGAGCTCCTCTATCCAGTTACACACGCTCAAGCCCATGTCCATGCACCCTAACCAGCCACTCCACCCCAACAGAAGCTCCCTCAGTAACCTAACTTGCTGACCCCACCCCAGAGTAATGTATTACCAGAGTGGCTGCCACAGCGAACACTGCCCAAGTCACTTGCTCCTTTGTGACCAAGATGGCAGGCTGGGGAGCAGGAGACTGGAAGCACGTGGCAGATTAGGGAGGTGCCCAGGTGGGTTTCACTTCTCCCCGCTGAAGCCAAGACAGCCCTTTCTAGGGCAGGACAGCAGCTGCCAGGCTACACTCCCTAGAACAAGACTATCCAAGACATATATTTGGCATGTTCTAGTAGGCATATTAAAAGCCAAACAAGGTTCAGGTGTGGGCCACCGTACTTTAGGAGGCCAAGGCAGGCCGATCACCTGAGGTTGGGAGCTTGAGACCAGCCTGGCCGACATGGAGAAATCCCATGTCTACTAAAAATACAAATTAGCTGGGTGTGGTGGCGCATGCCTGTAATCCCAGCTACTCCCAGCCTCAGGAAGCTGAGGGAGGAGAATCGCTTGAATCGAGGCGGCGGGTTGTGGTGAGCCAAGATTGCGCCATTGCACTCCAGCCTGGGCAACAGAAGCAAAACTCTGTCTCAAAAAAAAAAAAAAAAAAAAAAAAAGATTTTAATGATTGTATTTTATTTATACCCCAAATATCACTTCAACACATAATCACATAAAATTACAAAATCAATATAAAACATTAAAGAGATCTTTTACATTCCTTTGTTCATATGGTCTTCTGAATCCACCAAGCACTTTTACAGTGCACACCCCGACTCACACTAGCTACAGCCTCGGTGCTGAGGAGCCACATGTGGCTGGTGGCTGCCGCACTGAAAAAAAGCAGAATGAACTTTCAGTTATTGCAGAAAGTTCTACTGGACAGTGCAGATGTCCTTTTTCATCAGATCCTGGGATTTCGGGGGTGGGAGGCTGGCATGGGTGGGGCTCTTCTCTGAATTACCAGAGGGACTGATCTCTCTGACAGCTGGAGGCTGACAGGAAATACCTGTTTGTCAGGCTATGAAAAAGCTTTCCCCTCTGTCCTCCTAGGGGTTGGGCAGGTCTGGGGGGTTTCCATGACCCATAACACCTGCGGAGCCCAAAGCATCATCCCCCAGGGAGCTGAACTAACACTCAGACCACAGAACAATGTGGCCTGGGGGTAGGGGCTGGGGGGTGGAGATGGCAGATAAAGGCTGGACAAACCCCCAAGAACACCAAGTTACCAAATGCAGAGGGAGGACTCCAGGGGACTCCCAGCTGCCAGCCCCCAAGTCTACTCTCTCCAGGGACAATCAAGAAGAAATTTTTTGGAAATCACCAAAATGTGCAACTGCAGACACAGGCTGGACAAATCCAACTATATCCATACAATCAAGTGTCAGGCAGTCCTTAACAACTCCACAGTGAACATCTACAACCAATAATAAAAACTATGCCTTGTTAAACAACCACATCAAGCTAGACTTTTTACCTATACTACATCTTATAATTATTACAACAGAGTCATGAGTTAGGATAGTATTATTCCCATGCTGCGTGAGAAAGTGAGGGTGAGGTTCCTCAAAGCAAAGCTCTCTTAAGCAAGACGGCCCAGCCAGCAAGGGGCCAAGGCCACATTGAGCCAAAGCCCCCAGACTCCAAAACCCAAATCCCAGCTTATTACTACACTATTGCCTTCCCGGGGTGTTTGGGGGGCAGAAGAGGTGAACTAGATACATATCTGTCTGCCGACAAGGAGGGAGCATAAAACATGAAAAGTTTGATTGGGGAGGGGTGTCTCAACCAATTGTTTCTACATTCTTATGATATGTATGCAATGCATCTTCTAGGAAAAGAAAAAATGAGAGAAGTACCAAGAGCGTCGACTATGTGCAAGCCATCCTGGTCACCCCTGAGGTCCAATGCCCCACGCTCGCCCACAGCGGGTGGGCTGAGACTAGAACCACGGTGCTTCAAATAAGATTGAATGCACATCCCACGAGTTCAAAAGATCGAGACCATACTGGTCAACATGGTGAAACCCCGTCTCTACTAAAAATAAAAAAAATAGCTGGGCATGGTGGCGCACGCCTGTAGTCCCAGCTACTCGGGAAGCTGAGGCAGGAGAATTGCTTGAACCCAGGAGGCGGAGGTTGCGGTGAGCCGAGATCGCGCCATTGCACTCCAGCCTGGGTAACAAGAGTGAAACTCCGTCCAAAAAAAAAAAAAAAAAAAAAGATTGAATGCACATCCACTGTTTCTGTCAAAACACAACACGGAGCACAGGCATGGCTGACGGCAACCCCTTGGTAACACCAATACCTGGTACAAAACGGGAGAAACATCCACAAAAGTATTATACTAACAGCAAGCATGTTTATGATATGCCAGCCCTGGTATAGCATTCTGCATATGGTAATTACACTAACTTATTTAAGATACACGGTAACTCTACTGAGGGAGATACTGCTACTATCCCCATATTACTGATAAGGCAACTGAATCACAGGGAGATCAGCAGCTTGTTCAAGACACAGCCAGGGAGTGGCAAGTCTGGGATTCAAACCCAAGCAGTCTCGCTCCTGAGCAGGGCTGTCTGCTGTATTGCCTCTCAGAGCAATGATAACAAACCTCTGCTGCCTGCATCTGAGTCACCCAGCTCAGGTGGAGACTGCAGGCAGGTACCTTCTTGGATGAAGAACCAATCCCTCCTGGGTTAATGAGGACGGGGACAGGGCAGAGTCACAGCAAGCATGCACAGGCAGGCCTGTAGATACCAGGGGATAGCCATCTCAGGGGCAAACAGGCTGCTCTCTAGAGCCCACAATGAGTTCAGATCGACCCCTCAGTCTGGGAGTACCCAGAACCAGAAGATGAGAGAACAGATCCCTCCCACCAGCCAGCTCCCAGAGGATTCAAACGAGCTATCCTTCTGAAGAGTCACAGCCTGTGGCCACAGCCGCAGGTACTGATTCCACAGGTGCTATCAGATCTGCCCCAGGCTCTGTCCCAATCCCCCACCAGGTAAGAGTTCCCTGAAACCTGAACCATCCCCTTCTGACCCATAAGGGCATCTGCCCTGGCTTTATGGGACAGAGCCCTCCCAAATGCTTACCTTGGTGGAAGACAGGTAGGCAGAGCTTTCCAGATTGCGCCCGTTTTATAGACAGGAACGCTGAGGCACCTAGGAGTGTGAGTCAAGCTGACTGTGTGCTGCTGGAACAGCTCTGGCTCTGGGCCAAGATAAGCCTGTGCCTGGCACTAAATGATCATTCCCCAAGCCGCTGAGGGAGATGAGCATAATTCAAGAGCCTTCAGCACACTTCCTGCAAAGGAGCACCCCTCCCAAGGGCACGTGCTACTCAGGTAAGGCAGCATCTGCTCAGGCAGATGGCAGCAGGGCTGTCCTCTCAGGGAGGACACCCCCACCCTCCAGAGTCCCTCAGGACTGCAGTGCTTCCTGTCCATCTGAAACCCAGAGAGAAGTGAGAAATTACCAGTTCTTCTCCCTGCCCAGGCCCCATCCCAGCCTGTACCCACCCTTCAAACAGGCTCCAGGGTCCCTTGTTGGCTCTCTCAGGTCATCTCTTCCCCAGGAACCTCAAACCCCCCAGCTGCACCCCATCATGGCACTGCTCACTGCCTTCTCCCCCAACTTCCAACTCACTCAACAAACACGACTGTGCCATAGCCTGTGAGAGGCCCTAGGAAGGTAGACTGCACCCTGGAAACATTCACAGACTTGCAACCAAGCTGAAACCGCTGACTGGGGTGGGTAAGCATGGCTGGCTGATTGCAGCCCGGCCTCACAGAGCCAGGCTGGGCACAGCTGCTGGATCCCAGCAAGGGCCTTCACCAATGTTTGGGTAAGTCAATAAACCTCTCCAGACCTCAGAGACTGATCTTTCAAACTCCCTTCCATTTCTTCTACGAAGCAACCTGCCAATGTCTCCACTTCCCATAGGCCCAAGCACAACATCTTCACTATAGGAAGCAATCCATGAAATACGGCATGCTTGGGCTTTATCCACAGTACCTAGCATCCACCTGTATCCCGATATCCACCTGCCTAATCCCAATGCCAACTTCTTATTGTTGTTCTTCTTGGAGTACATCTGTCAGGACTGCACAGGCTCTGCTGTAGTAACAACTCCCAAATCCCAGTAATTTCAACAACAGAGGTTACATCTCATTCCTATTACATGTTCACCGTGAGTCAACCAGGAGCTCCGACCAGCACCTCCCTATACCAGGACTAGGCTGATGGCACCTCCACCATCTAGGTGCTCAAGAAGGTAGGAGGAAGGAGTGTGGCCAATCACATGAGCACTAAAGGTTTCCCCGCTTGAATGTCATGTTTCTTCCCGCTCACAGTTCACTGGCCACAACAAGTCACACATCCACACTTGACTGAAGAAGGTAGGAGAGTGCAACGCTCCACATGCTCAGTAGAAAGACAACCAGAAATCGAAGGGAACCGCACCAATGACCACAACCAGGGTTGGAGCAGAAGGGGATGACATCAAACTGGACAAAAGGCTGAATACTATTTCATCTTCTCTTTAGATCAGAGAATCTTGAGCTTCTGACCTCAAGTGACCCACCCACTTCAGCCTCCCAAAGTGCTGAGATTATAGGCAGGAGCCACCCGGCCTAGATCAGAGAATCTTGACCTTGCACTATTAACATCTGGGGACAGATACTTCTCTGTTGCAGGAGGTCCTGTCCATCACAGCATCCCTGGCCTCTAACCACGAGACACCGGGGGCAAACTCCCTCTCCAAACTGTGAAAACCAAAAATGTCTCCAGACATTGTCAAATGTCCCTGGGGGACAAAAATTACCTCTAGTTGAGAACCTCTGCTTTAGACTTACAAGAAGTAAAAGAGCCAAGAAAATGATGACACCATCCTCCTCCCTCAAAATTTCTTACTTAGAAGTCTCATAAGAGACAGTTTTGCTCCTCTGCAATATAAGAATACTGGTACCCACCTCAAAGGGTCATTGTGAGGATTCAACAGGCAAATGCCTATAAGGCACTCAGCCCAGGCACATGGTAAATGGTAAGGGTGAGCCAGCAGTTGCCTGTCCGTAACTGGAACTCACTGTGTTACTGTTACCATCAGCACAGCTGCTAGCATTACCCTCCATGAGAAGTGACGTGAACAGCCAGGCAGAGATTTCTTTTTCAGAGAGTCCCGGGAGCCACTCGCTTGGCCCAAGGTCATCCTGGCCCCAGACAGGAATCCAAGGCTGGAAGGCTGCTGCAGAATTCTTGCCATTCGTACCCCAGCCCCCAACAACGGAAGGCAAACAACATCTGTGCTGTGATTATGGTTGAGGTAGGTTCTGGAATGTGCTGACGCTCAAGTGTGGGCAAGCACAGAAAGATGAAAAACCAGCGCCTGCCCCAGAGGAGGGGCTCCTGACAAGGGACTAGGTCACCCACAAGCCTACAATGACCACTTGTGAGGCTGCACGTGGCTTGAGGCTGGCCTCTGCCTTTTCACCAAGGGCTAGAGCGTGGGAGGAGAGGGTGGAGTCGATTTTAAATTAGCAAAAGGAAAAGACTGTACAGAAATAATGTCAGATTTTAAGACACTAAGTTTTGACAGATGGCCTCACCTGGAACACAGGCTCTCAGAATTGCGGAAGCAGGACGTCAGGGTCACCAAGCTCACTTTCCCTCCACCCACTGGGGGGTTCCTCTTGTGCTGACAGACAGCCACCTTCCAAAGACAAGCCTTAGGATGGTCCAGGCCAAACCGGAGGGTTCTGACAGGCATACAGCTTTTTCCCCTCCACACTGGTTTACAACCACCAATTCCAGAATCAGCAGACCTGGCTTGGAATTCCAGCCCTGCCACCTCCTAGCTGAACAGCTCTGCCAAGTTCTCAGTCTCGCTCATCCTTCAGGGCCATCACCTGTGGTTGAGCAGTCTGAGCCCTGGGCTAAGGCACAAGAGGAGGAGGCAGGCGTGGAGGCATGAAGCCAGCCCACACAAACTCCACCAAGCCTGGTACCCGGTCCACTTGAGGGACAACTTTTAGTAATTTGTGCAAAGTCTGCATGCTCTGCTACAGCAGCCCACCTGGCCCTCAGTTTCTTCACCTCACAATGTTCCCTAAATCTCCATTGAGTTATGAGGACTAATGACAATGTATGCAAAGTAGCAGCGGTGGAACAGCGATCACTGTGATGAAAATTAGGACAAGCCAGGTACAGTGGTTCGTGCCTGTAATCCCAGCACTTTGGGAGCTGAGGTGGACAGATCCTTTGATCTGTTCAAGACCAGCCTGGCCTACATGGTGAAACCCCTGTCTCTACTAGAAATACAAAAATTAGCTGGGCATGGTGGTGCACACCTGTAATCCCAGCTACTTGGGAGGCTGAGGCAGGAGAATCACTTGAACCAGGAGGTGGAGGTTGCAGTGAGCGGAGATCATGGCCACCGCACTCCAGCCTGGGCGACAAGAGCGAAAAGAAAAGAAAATTATGACAATTCCCGATGACCTAATTTATAGCCTTGGTCAAGCTTCTGCCTCTAAAGCAACCACAAGCCTAAATACTTCCTCTTGGGGCTGCAATGAGGATTAAATGAAACAATGTACTAAAGGAGTTTAGCACAAAGTGAAGGGCTCCCGGCTTGATAAACATCAGCAATTACTATTATAGATTCCCACAGCCTTTGGTCTGAATTCTGTATCCTGGAGCTCACGCAACCTAGCGCGATGCCTAACACGTAGGAAGGGTTTGAAAACATCAGCCATTGTCATTATCACATAACTTTCACACCCTTTGGTATGAATCCTATATCCTGACACTTCACATAAGCTTGATCTCCTGTTAAAGCCAAGGATTTAGAGTCAACCCATGTAAAGAGGCTGGTGCCAGCCCCGGCAGCACCTTTTGCTCCCCTCCTCGCAGAGGGCCCCGATCCCTGGAGGTGGTGAGTGCCATCCTCCCTCCACACACCTCCTGCCATTTCTCCTACCTCTGCACCCCAATGAACTTCAGGTTTGTCAACATCTCTCCCAATGTGTATCCAATTTTTCCCAAATTTTCAGTTGTCATAGTGCTACTTTTAGAACTTTAAAATATTCTTCCAAATCAACTTTATTTTCTAATTTAACCAAATAAGTTAAAAATAAAATGTAGTACCCAGGACAGAAAATGAACATCTCGATGAGGCCTGGCTGTTCCAGGCTAAGCATCAAACCTCTATTGCTATGACCCAAGACGTCCTTGTCCTCGCTGGCTGCCACACCTCCACAGAGCCTTCTGGAACATGACAGCAACTGAAACGTGTCTTTTCAGATCATCAGACCTAAACTATCCCATCAGTACTTGCACAGCTACCGCTTAGCAGCTGGGTGGCCTTGGGAATGTCACTTCTAATACCAGTTTTCATCATCTTAGAGATCATGAGGGCCACTTTGGATCCTAATGCTCAATGGAAGGCTTCAAGGGTTTCATTTCTAGGAGCTTCTGACCAGGTGCAAAGCTTTACACCCACTGCATTGCACAGAACCTCCTTTGTCCCACTGACCCCTGTACTCTTTATAAGCTGGCTGGTCTCCCATCTTGGCTCAGCTCCCCCAGACCTGGGTCTTCAGCAAATGTGCCTTTATACAAGGTAATGCCCTGATGCAGAATAGGAAAGGCCGAAGGTGCCTTCTCCATGTGACACGGGCCTGCTCTCAAGGTGACAGCAGCACTGGTGCAGATGCGGCAGGTGACTCCGCCCTGCAACCGCCGCCCCAGTCTTCCCGGGCCAGCACTCAGGTAACAGGCACTCAAATGAACTGTGTGCTTGCCACAGTCAGTACTTTGCAGCAAACTCCCTTTGATACCCTGCCAAAGAGAAGGCCTCGCACACGCCTTCAGGGCCCCCCTCTGCTCTGGTGGTGGCTGATGAATTTTAAACTCTGACACACAATAGTTCATTCAGTCCCCATCTCTCCACAGGATTTTCACTAACACATGACTGAATGCCCACCTGAGAGCCAGACCCGACTTCACTATGGGGAGCCCATGAAGACAGCATCATGAGTGCCGGCTGCCTGTCCCCTACCAGAGCAGGCCTGGCTAGCCTGGCAGGCCTTGTTCTGAAAATAGGAAGGGGCCAACACTTTGACCCAGGCTGGGCTCAACATGTGCTCACAAAGCAACTGCTTTAATCTTATGCTTTCTAGAAATTTCTTAGAAATGAAGCCCAGCCTCAGTGGACTATAGTTTCTGGAATTCACATTTTCCTAACTTCCCAAAAGCTGGAATAATTTTTGCCCTCTCCAGTTGTCCAATGCCTTGATCTCCCTTCTTAGCCCCTTAAGTTGACTGATAAACCATCCTGTGATGTAATAACCAGGTTCCCAAGTGCCCAGGAAAATACGTCCTGGGGGATGGACCTCATTTAAAGCAGCCTGTGGTCTCTGCCTCAGTTCCCCCTTAGTCCTGCTTGGGTTACGCCGGCTGCCCAGGGGCCCAAAAGAAAACAGAGAGGCACTGCTCCCCTCCAGCTCTCTGGAGTCAATGGTGCACTGCTTGGCTTCTGCCTCAGGCTGACTGCACCTTTGTTCCTCTTGCTCTGGACAAATCTTCAAGAGCCCTTCTGATGTCCTTGGCATATCTTGAAGCTGTTAACCCTCCTGGCCCTGCTCTAGAACTGACAGGCTGGTGCTGCTCTCCCACTCACCCTGGTTTACTCCACTCCTGACTCCATTTTTTCATAGAAGTCCTCTAAACCTAACTCAGATCTGAGGTTTCCACTGCAGCCACACTCATTTCTGTCCGTGCTTCATGCCCCCTCTTTGCCTCTTCCTCAAAGCATTCCCGCACATTCGTTCTAGTTTCCCTAAGAGTCTCCATCAAGGCCAGTGGGTGTCCACCTACCCACACAACCACATCACCTGGTGAGCATTTTAAAAATTCCAATGCCCAGGCCCCACCCCGAGATTCCAGTGGGGCTTCTCTAGGGTGGGGCCAGGCCTCAATAGCTTTAACAGTCTCCAGGTGATTCTAATGGGCAGGCCGGGCTGGGACCCACAACCTGGGCCACGATAGCAAGCACTAGTGTTATGAGGATCACCCTGGGAGAAACAGAGCGCAGAGGCCTGGCTTGGTGTGGCAGGGCGGTTCCTCTGTCTTCTACCAGCTTCCTCAAGCGACACTGACAATGACAAAAGTTGGAGAGCCACTGGACTGTTTGGAAAGTGGGACAGTCTGAAAAGGAGATTTTGCCAGCTGGGCTTTTTCCTTGGAAACTCCTGGGCTGTTTCCCTGTGGCTGAAATCACCTAAACTGAATTGTCACACCAGGTGGTAGGTAAGTAGAGCTGGTTTGTCAAGAGGCTTTTTTTTTTTTTTTGAGACTGAGTCTCGCCCTATTGGCCAAGCTGGATTCTCAGAGTGGAGTACAGTGGCATGACCTCAGCTCACCGCAACCTTTGCCTCCCAGGTTCAAGCCATTCTCCTGCCTCCGCCTCCTGAATAGCTGGGATTACAGAAGCCCGCCACCACATGCGGCTAATTTTTTGTATTTTTAGTGGAGACGGGGTTTCACAATGTTGGCCGGGCCAATCTCAAACTCCTGACCTCGTGATCCGCCCTCCTCAGCCTCCCAAATTGCTGGAATTACAGGTGTGAGCCACCACACCCAGCCTCAAGAGGCATTTTTAAGGGCATTGCTACTGAAGGAAAAAGCAGCATGCACGCACGCACACTCCTCATCTTTGCAGTAAAACCTGTACAAACCTGCCTGCCCATCCCAGAAAGAAACTGCCACCCTGACAGTCTTGCTGTGCATGCGCTGACTCCACCAGACTTTCCAGAAAGATCTCTCTCCTTCTCGGTCACTCTTGTTGCTTCCTCACCAATACTGCCGGCCCTCCTCGCTGCACATGTGTTGCTGCAGCCTAGCAGGGCTTCTCAAACGTGGGCTGCTCATCACGCCTGGCATATGCCACCGGTACTATTATTTAATATTTTCTCTCACATCTACTCACTTTTTAAAAAAGAAACTATGTCATTACCATAAAGGAGACACCAGTATCCATGTCACACAGAAGATTTCCATAAAAACAAACATAACTGAAACAAAACAACGTTATTGTATCTTTGGGGTCCCACTGCCTGCAGAAGGCTGGATCCTGGGGCCTGTTTCCTCCTAGTCCCACTCCTTGCTTTTTAGAAAGGGAGGTCACATTCAGACTTTCTCCTTGAGGCCATTCAAGGACTGAAAGGGGGCTGGAAGGAGATGTCTTCTTCGTTATGGGATTTACAGTAATTAATGCAGCCACATTTGGGCACTATCTTTGTCCTAGGACATTTTCCAGAAAGGACCGCAGCACTGAGAAGTGAAAGGCACTGGGACAGCTGGTCCCATGATAAGAGGATGAAGCCCACCCTGGCACTGGTTACTTAATCTCCTCCAGCTTCAGCCTCTGTTTCTCTGTACGGAGTTTAAGGTCCTTCACCATCTGGAAGGGCGAAAGGGGTTATCGATAACACAAACTGCAAGCCCTTTTCGCGAGTATCTGCTGTCTCATATTGCAGAAACATGCAAATGAAAGAGATGAAGACCGAGTATCTGCTCATCTGCTGACTTCCATGAGCAGCTCTTCATTCTCCTGCCCGACAGGGAGGGAGAAAAAGCCCGCTTACTACTGCCCCTAGAAAATACCAGAGCAGGTAGGATCAGATGCTTTCTGCTTACGCAAAAAGGAAGACAAATGTGAGTTTTTAAAACTGTGCAGTGCTCGCTTCAGCCACACATATGCTAAAATCGGAACGATACAGAGAAGATTAGCATGGCCCCTGCGCAAGGATGACACGCAAATTCGTGAAGCATTCCATATTTTTAAAAATTAAAAAAATAAAATAAAAACAAAACTGTGTGCAATTGATGAAGGCTGAACCTCAGAGTTGTAACTTGCTGGCCCACACTATGACCTCAGAGAAGGACACGGCAAGGCTGTGGCTACTATGAAATTCACTAGCACACGGCCAGCCTCTCCACATCCCTCCAAGACACTTCCACCTTCACTCGGTCTGAAAAGCTAAAAGAAGCAAAAGGGCCTCTGTTTGGCAGGTGGCTGCAAATCCTCAGGGCCACTGCCTGGCTAGAATGAAGGCTCCGGGCTTAATCATTAATCATTAACATCCCCGAGGCTGCCCTTGCCGGTTACCAAGGCACATGCAAATTCCCCACAGTCCCAACCCAATTCTTGGATTCTCAGAGTCTAGCTCTGGGACACAGGAGGCCCGGCTAGGCAAGCCAGACCACACGGAGCCGCCCCTCCATTGGAAGGGCGAGGAGAGGAGAGGAAAGAGGACCAGAAAATCTGGCTGAGACATATTTCAAAGACTTAAAATCACGCAGAAATCAACCACCAGGCTGAACAAAATGGAAAAAGGGGCAAATTATCTAGGTTTCTCTATTCAACTCATGAGTTTCAGGGTTTCTAATCTTAGAGGAAATTGGGGTTTCATTAACTAGAAATATCTATTGTATGGCACCCTTCTGCCCTCCTCCCATCCCCCATCTTATTAAACGTAATTGGACTCTCTCCAGTCACATCTGGGTGGCTGGAGATGAGGCATCTCCCTTAGGCAAACACAAAAACACCACCCGGGGCCTCAGACTCTTACCCAAAACAAGACTTGTCACGATGCAGTAATTAAAGGGCAAACAGGCCTATCCCTGGAACTTGGCCATAAAGAGATTCACCATGCTGTGCCTGACCACTAGCCCCCCAGGGCCCAACAAGCCAGATACGGGGCAGCTCACAGAGTAGGAGGTGGAGCTCAAAACGTTTCAGAAGCATTTACTATCTGCCTGCATAAAGACCCAACCTCAAAAGAGGTTTATGGGCAATACTGTCTCAACTCTTCCTTGAAGGAAGCATTTTCCAAACTGTTCCCTCTGGGATCCCAGGGGCAACACTCAGATTTTACTAATCATAATAGGCAAATAAAATCCAACTTAAAAAAAAAAAAATGATTCCAGACTTTGAAAAGAATGTCTGCACTGAACAATGACAGCTACAAGGAAACAGAACCAACTGTAGACCCGCCATCAACTCAGGTTCCACGGGGGCTGCATGAGCAACAAAGCAATGAATCCTCTGTGAGAGCGAGCCCTGTTATTCTGAAATCACGTGATTAAAATGCCCACCTGGCAGTCATGTGTTACCTGGTAGAGAGGGTCTCACTGGACGACATTGCTCACAGATTTCAGAGCTGGCAGGGGCATGAGAAATGATCGCCAAGCCTTCCTCCTGTTGCCCAGCTCCACCGTTGGGGCAGACCAGGAGGCCACATCCCAGTGGGACAAGGCCTAAGTCATCATCAGGGCAGACACCAGGCCTCATGTCCTCCACCTCCTGGCCCAGGCTGTCCACTGCACATCATACGAGGGGTTTTTCTTGAGTTAAACGCACACCTGCAGTCACAGTCACACACACAGCCTTGTACAAAGACGAGCACACATATATAAACTATGCTTTTCTGCCCCCAAGACATTGGACAAAGCCAGGGAAGTGCGTGATCGGTGCTAGACACCTCGGGGGGAAAGAGGAGCAGCCGCTGATACGTCCCCGGACCCGTGTGCTGCTGAAGCCCACGAGCTCCTGTCCTGCTAAAATCAAGCTCGACTTCTCAAGCTTCCTTCCCTGCCCAACGGGGAAGGGCAGAAACCACCTCCTGCACTGTGCAGGACTCACACCCACTCCACACACCTGCAGCCTCCACGCACCCACCCGCCCTGCTTACCAGCTGTGTCCAACTAGAACCCGCACTGCCTGGGAGCCCCTTCCCTCTGCCTCTCCAGTCACCAAATGGGAGCAGGATCACCTGGAGCACCTGATTATGGGCTGAGCCCAGGGACACTGACCACCTCCCAGTGCAGGGAGCCACACAGGACGCCACACTGAGTCAGCGGCCAGGGTCCAAAATTTGCTTCCTGGAGAACTTGGAAGGGACACCGCCCAATGGCACTTTCAAAGCAGCTTTCATTCTCAAGACGTCAATGCTGAGAGGGCTGCCAGGCCGACTGGAAAACAGCTCCATCAAGATTTTTTGTCTAGTTGGTTTTTCAACTGCGCAAATGCCAGAAATCTCCTTCCTGCTCTCTACTGCTTTCAAATGTAAATCGAAAGACCTGTTCGTACTTGTTCCCAGAATCCCTAATATCAGTCCCTCTATTGGTCTCTGGGGAAACGTTAACTCTGCTGGAGTCAAGGCCGAGGGGGCTGATGACGACTCAGGGGCTCACATCCTGGGTCCATTTAAGGCACTGACCAGGCACGTGACCCTGGGTAAATCTGCCCCTTTCACTGGCTCGTTTAATGCCTCAGAAAGATGCATTCTAGTTCATCTCACTCAGAGGCAAGCTTCCCAGCTACTGCCACCTGCTGTTCCCTTCCTTCCTTCCCACGGGCCCAAATGCTCACCTGCTCTGACTGTGAGACAAAACTGCACTTTACACATCTCCAACCCGGGCGCATGTCCGCCTCTCCAGGAATGACTCCAGATACTCCCCGTAGAGAATTAAGCAATCACGCGGCATTTCACCTGCAAATTTCAAGTCTTTAAGGGCCTTAAAAAATCATGTCCACTTTTTGTTCCTGGAAGCTCTTTGTACTTTTTTTTTTTTTTTTTAACCTGCCGTCAGACAGCGGAGTGGCAGAAGGAGCCCTGCTGGGAATGCAAAGAGACTCCACAAGTATTTCTGGGCCTCTATTCCAAACCACTGCAGACGTGAAAGGCGGACATTGATGGTAGCTGCCACAAACCACCTCAGCATCCCCAGGTTTCTCTCTGGCCAGAGAGAGGAAGAGGCGGTGGAAAGCCCAGCCAACGACACCACAAAACGGGAGCCTCAGGTGCCTCAAATTAAAGGGAGTAAACTCAAGAGCTAAACCCCTAGGCTGAGGCAGAGGTTGCTTTACTTTTTAAATTTTCCCAGCAGCAGGCAAAAATCTCCAGCTCTGCTACTCAATATAACCAGTGCAATTTCCAATGCTCTCACGGCCCCATTACTTCCTATTCAGTGCCCCTCCCTCCACGATACCCCATAATTACAGAGTTTCGGGCTCAAGCTTTTTTTAGGATGCTACTGCTTTACACTCATGACAACACAGAAAGAAAGGTTATTTAAATCTGAGTTCGAAGGGTAAAATCAGCATTGTTAAAAGGGCAGATTAAGAACACATTTCCCTGGGTTTTAGGTAATTCAAGGTCACTTGCAATAAACAAGACAGAAATGGAATCATCTGGCACTCATGGGCAGTGGGGTCTACCAAGCACCACGAGGCAGGGTCAGACAGGCCATAAACACCACATGGAGCTGATTGTTAATGTCTCTGACTTAGAAAATCTGCCCGTTAAAAGAATTCAAGGGCACGATTTCCTGTCTGACCCTGGTGTTTCACAGCCTTTGCTTCAAAACTGGAGCTCTTCCTGGTCTTCTAAAGCTCTCTCTGTCCTGAAAAGCACACATTAATAATTAAGACTGAGGACTCCAGCTTTAGCATTTATTGACTGGGTGACCTTGGGCTCATCATTCAACTTCACAAAACCTCGCTTTCTTCATTTATATGTATAAAGTGGGGATAATAATAGCCCCTTATTGCTTCATAGGGTTTCAGGAGGATTAAAGGAGACTGGGATTATCATGTACCTCACATAGTAAATTACTCCATGAATGATCAGCAGCAGCAGAATGATGAAGGAACACACACTGCTCTGGGAAAGGCTGGCAAGTCCCCGTGCCAATGCTTTCTATGAAGTGGCATCTATAAAGCAAAATCATTCCATTTCCCTCCCCAAATGGAATATATTTCCAGCAAAGACAAAAGGCAAGGCTGGTAATGCCAAGTACTAAGTGTATAATACCATTTAATGAGCACCTACCATGTGCCAGGAATTCAACGATATTTTCACAAATCCTCATCACCCTGCAAGGCAAATCCTGCTAGCCCCATTTTGCACATGGGGAACCCAGGCTCAAAACAAGCCCCACCTCCCCGCTATTCCAGGCCAGCATCTCGGGGCAGGTAAGCGACAGGTCAAGATCCACAGGTCTGCTTGGTGGCCAGCACGAAGGCATGGGTGCATTGAATTCCGGGTTTTATCTAGCTCATGGCTGTCTCCCTGCAAACACCAAGTATAGGCATATTACTCACGGAACGTTCTAGAGCTGTGGGGGTCCACAGGACTCACCTCTCTTGATCCCCTGAGTTAGGAATGTTAGAAACTCAGCTCAACCAAGGGAGTTCTGCAGCTTGTCCAAGGTCACATGGCAGCCCCGACACAGGGCTGACATCTGGGCTCAGGTCTATCGACTTTCGAGGAAGATCTTGCCTATGGATGCCTGATTATTCCTAGAGAGGAATTCACCAGCACAAGAAACGAGCAGGTGTAACTTTGAACAGACTGTTTCAGAGCTCTGCAAGGGTGAGTTGAGGAGACTCCTCCCTTCCTCCCTCCCAAGTCTGATGGGAAAGCAAGGCCAGCGTGTGCTGGCGGGGCTGCCTCCAGCTTGGCTCACCCCTGAACCACGGCCTCTAAATGAACAGCGTTTAAAATTACCTTCCTAGAGCCTTCATGAATTTCTGTTTTGAAGCCACCCACTCGTATCTACTGCACACACACTCTTCATCTCCTCCCTCCTCCCAATGTGCAACTAATCTGCTTGTCGGTACCGTCTGTCTCCAGCAAAGGCGTCCCATCAGGTGGCTGACCCCTGTAAGTAATTAAAGAGTGATCCCACAGCCTTGGTGGAGGCCTACGGAGAGAAGGGTGGCTGGTTAAATTAGACATGGGAGGGAGGGAGACACTGCTCACAGCCTACCAACTGCTTCCTTAACAGATGGTGAGCCGAGTACAGCAGGAGTACAGCCCCGGAGCCAGCCTGTGGGGGCAAAAACAAGGCAGGAGCGAGGAGCCTCCGTTCAGCTAACTAGCCTCAATCACATGGGAGCCCCAGAGCTCTCCTGCCGCACACACTCAACAGCCGGCCACTTCCCCATACAGACCTGGGAGACCCTGGGCAAATCCACCACCCCCTTGGGAGCCGTTTTCTCACCTTTACGATGACCAGCATACTTTATTTCCCTTCCTTTCTTTTTAATTTGGAGGAAAACACTAACTAGGAAATAAATTACACAGACTACCCGCCTTTATGGGCAGGGGAAAGCCCATAAAGTAAAAAACATCACTTTCCCTTCTATCCTCCCAAAGTTAAGTACTATTAGCAATTTGGTCTGCAGCCTTCCCAGCTGATTCCTACAGTAATAAGCATTAGAGTGCTCTGTGGCCGGGCACAGTGGCTTGTGCCTGTAATCCCAGCACTTTGGGAGGCCAAGACACAAGGATCGCTTGGGGCCAGGAGTTCAAGATCAGCCTGCGCAAGAAAGCGAGACACCCCACCCCATCCCACCACCTCTAACAAAAAATTAGCCACACTTGGTGGCATGAGCATACAGTGCCCCCTACTCACGAAGCTGAGGCAGGAGAATCACTTGAGCCCAGGAGTTTGAGGCTACAGTGAGCTAGAATCATGCCACTGTACTTGCACCAGCCTGGGTGACAGAGTGAGACTCTGCCTCTAAAAAAAATATTAGAGTTCTTTGTGTATCTGAGTGTTTCTCTGTGTATATGGGTGTATGTGTGTATATACATACACACAGTTATGGATACATATACATAGGCTTTTTCAAAAGAAGGATCATACTATACTGTTCTGCATCTTAAATATATCATGAAAATCTGTCCAAGACAGGCCAAAGATCTACTTTGTCCCTTTTATGGTTATACAAGCAAGTTCAAAACCGACTCAGCCTTTCCCCTGTTACTGGACATTCAGGTGTCTCTAACTCTGTACACAATGAACAACCTTGTGCATACGCTTGTATGTGCACGGGCTAGCGTTTCTACAGGCGTCAGGGTCCCACAAGTTAGACTGCTGAATCCTAAGGAACATACATTTTCAATTTCAATAATGTCGATAATTTACAGAGGTCAGCCACCTGATGGCAATACTGTCAGATACCATCCAAAAAAGGTGGTACCTATTTGTATAACTCGATTACGTATGAGGGTTGCAAACTGCTCCTTGGACCACAAGAATGAGGCTCAGGAAGCCAGCAGGAAGACCACCCCCCGCCACCGCCCAGGTCTTTGCTGCCCACATTCTGTAATCCCCAGCCCCACTCCTCCTCCCAGTGCAGCTTCCATTTCACCTTCTTTATACACTGGCTTTCCACATAAGATTTCACATGGAAAAGAAAGGGGGATTGCCCTGCGGAGATATTTGAAAACCACGAGATGAACTCTAAGGTTCCTTTCATCTTCTTTCTGTAACAATGGGGAAGAATAAAATGGTTTTATGTAAAGATAACTTTCTCAATAATTTTACAATAAAACCCTCTTTTTGCAGGTGTAGTGGCTCACACCTGTAATCCCAGCACTTTGGGAGGCCAAGGCAGGTGGATCACCTGAGGTCAGGAGTTCGAAACCAGCCTGACCAACATGGAGAAACCCCGTCTCTACTAAAAATACAAAATTAGCTGGGCATGGTGGTGCATGCCTGTTAATTCCAGCTACTTGGGAGGCTGAGGCAGGAGAATCTCTTGAACCTGGGAGGCAGAGGCTGCAGTGAGCTAAGATCGTGCCATTGCACTCCAGCCTGGGCAACAAGAACGAAACTCTGTCTCAAAAAAAAAAAAAAAGAAAAAAACTTCTTTTCCATTAAGTGAGATAGTCTGCTGTGGTCTTCTACAGTGAGTATCAACAAAACCATCTCATATCATTGCTAGCCTTTACACAACAATTACTATGTGCTTAACTTTTTACAAGGATAATCCCATTTGATCCTCTCAACAGCCCCCTTGTACAAATGCAGAAACTGAGACTTAGAAGTTATTTCCGTGAAGTCCCACCAGGGTGCTGATAACAGGTAGAGCTGGGATGGACCTGGGCAATCCATCCCAGAGCCCACACACTTGCCAGACACCTTAGCATCTTCCAGTGAAGGGTCCAAGCACACACGCAGGCGTGCATACACAATGCTTCCAGATCTTGGCCTGTTGGCCTCTTTGAACCAACTGTATGCAATCAGCTTCTGGGTCAGCCCTTTCTGCCCAGATTGGTGAAGCAAATGAACGCTGTCATTTTGAGAATGCAGCAACCCCTCCTTTTCTCCCTGCGGACCTCCCAGCTACCTCCCTGCCCCCGGCCCCCATTATCCCTCCTGTGGATTCTGCATTACTTCCTCCTGGGCCGATCTGGGCTCCTCATTTCACAGCCACACACCTGAATGAGGAGGCCAAGAAGATCAGCTCCACAGGGGAGAGAAGAAGCAAAAGGGGTCTAGGGCCCCAACCTCCGACTCACTGCCTCTGACCTTCGCTCTACTGCCCCCAAATCTCATTCAGAACTGGAGAAGAAAGGGGAGAAGAGCCAGAACTTTTGTACACGTGGATGAAAGAATCAGCCAGAGTTACCAGGGATTGTAGTCTAAAGGGAGGATGAAGAAAGAGAAAAGGAGAAAGACCAAAAGGGAAGAGAAAAGGGAAAGCGGCAGATGGAGCAAGCAAAGGAAAACGAGAAGCCTCATCTCAAAAGCTCAAGTGGCCTGGGCTTGAACCCCCAAACCAGCCCCCCACCTCATTCCCCGCTGTAGGAAGACGAAGAAAAGCAGAAGGGCACTTCCAGATCCCACACGGGGATGTTGCACAATCAAAAGAAAAGGAACTCTGCTTGGAGCCAAGCCAGCAGCCGACTTCCCATCAGCACACTTCTCCACACCCTGCATGTGGGCACACCCACGGCAGACACTAGCTAAGGAGCCAATGGGGATCCTGCACTCTCCCAGGGACCTGGCCCCCAGGGGCTTCCAGGAAGGCATGGCATCAGACAGGAATGCTGGCACCAGCCAGGTGCAGGGACAGTGGCACAGGACATCCTGTTAGGAGACCACAGCCATGCAGGGCTTTCATGCTGTAAGTGTTCTCCATTGCTCTAGAAAGGACTGACAGGTCAGAGATGCTGAGACAATAGGACTTTTTTTTTTTTTTAATTCATATTATTTTTTAATAGAGACAGGGTCTCACCATGTTGCCCAGGCTGGTCTCTAATTCCTAGGCAATCCTCCTGCCTTGGCCTCCCAAAGTACTCCCAAAGTGATCCACCATGCTCTACTAAGAGGGCTTCTCATAGCATATTCTGATTAATGTCAGTTCTTGGAAGCCAGAAAAATTATTGCAGCATTGTTGGTAACAGCAAAAGATTGGAAACACCCTAAATAACCACCAAGAGGAAATTGGTTTAAAAAAAACTAATAATAATAATGATACATCCAGATAGAGGAAATGTTATCAGCTATTTAAAAAAAAAAAAAAGACACATGAGCCAGATAGAAATAAAAAAGTAAAAAGACCATAAATAGCATATTCCCACTTGAATAAAAGGGTTGTGGAACACAGAAGGGGTCTAGTGACTAAGAATATTCCACTTCTTAACCTGACTAGTGGGTGCACGAGTGTTCAGTTTATCATTCTTTAAACTGTATGTATGTTTTGTATATAGTTTTGAATGTATGGTATTTCACAATTCAAAAATTTTAAAGGCAGGAACACATATATACATTTATGGGTACATATGCATTAAAAAAAACCTCTAAACCATGTTGTGAATGCCTCTGACCAGGGACACTGGGAGGCAGTGGGACTGGGTATGTGATAGAGCTTGACTATCTGTCCCCTCCAAGCCTCATGGTAAAATGTGGTCCCCAGTATTGGAGGTGCCAGCTGGTGGGAGGTGTGTGGGTCATGGGGGTGGATCCCTCATGAATGGCTTGGTGCCCTCCTCACCATAATGGGCGAGTTCTCACACTATTAGTTCAAGCCAGAGGCAAGAGCTGGTTGTAAAAGAGTCTGGTACCTCCTCCTCTCTTGGTCCCTCTCTAGACACATGACACACCTGCTCCCCCTTCACCTTCTACCAGGAGTAAAAGTTTCCTGAGGCCTGACCAGAAGTGGAGAAGATGCTGGTGACAGGCGTGTACAGCCTGAAGAACTGTGAGCCAAATAAAACTCTTTTTTCTCTCCCTTCTTTTTTAAAGAAATGGGGTTTCACCATGTTACCCAGGCTGGTCTTGAACTCCTGGTCTCAACTGTTCCACCCACCTTGGCCTTCCAAAGTGCCGGGATTACAGGCATGAGTCACCATGCCCAGCCCAAATAAACTTCTTCCTTAAATAAACTACCCAGTTGGGTAACTCCCCTTTCTGGGCACCAAGGAAGGAGAGCTAAGCAGACCCCCGACACAATTAGTGCCTGAAGAATAATTTACTGCTCATTTATTTCCTTTTATGTAATCCTTTTATATAATCATATCTTAGTTTGTAGTCAGGGGATTGTCAAGATCAGATACAGTGCAAAGCATGAGCTAGGGAAAAACAGCCATACCAGGACAAGAATCTATGACCCAGGCAGTAGTGACCCCGCCTAAAAGGGCACGTGCTACGTGGCAGGTCAGCCTAGGAGACAGCGTTCAGTATCATAAAGATACCCGCTGTATGGCAGGCTTGGAGCAAGAGTCACTCCTCCTGTAAGGGAGTTGTAGTGTCTTGCATCCAGTTCTTGTGGAAAGATGGCCTCCGGCCGGCAATCTCGCTAACGTCCAAGGGCCTAAAACCCCACCCGTACAATCGCACCTCAGTGGCTGTAAACCCTGTCAGCTCTGCTGCTGCTGTGCTGACTCAAAAGATCCTCCCATAGAAAGCCTTAGAAGTTGCCTGCCCCTAGATGAGAGATGTTGCACACTGCCCACCGTGGGGGTGGACCTTGCTGCAGAATGCCCACCTTCTTACCTTGGTGACCTAATGCGGATGGACCTCTTGTTTACCGATCACATAATTGTCTTGACCCTGTCACTATCCTTAAGATAACCTCACTCACTACCCTTCCCCCCAACCGATACCTAATAAGTATAGACGCACCTGGACACTCGGGGCCTCACCTGTCTCTGCTTGTAAGTGGTGTTGGCCCCCCCAAGCCCAGCTGCCTCTAGCCAGTCCTTCGGTGTCTTATTTCTCAAATCCAGCACCTCAGCACAGCGATAGGAGATACCCCATGTCCCTAGGAGGGCTGGACCCTACATTCGGTCTTAGGGAGTCCTGTATAACAACATAAAATGGACTGACACAGTATGAGGGAGGTTTATTCTTTCACTCTGTATTCTTCTACAGCTTTCTAGTGTCTTTTACCACATACCTATCTTAAACAAAACAAAAAAAAAAAGGCGCTGGCAATTCTCCAGCATGGTTCAGCATCATAGATCAGGAAGTACCCAAGGGGACAGTTTCCCTGTTTTACAGCTAAAGACACTGCAGCCCAGAGGGTCTGAACGTCCTGTCGAAGGCTGCACAGCCACTGAGTGGTAGACTCGGGAAGAGAAGCCCAGTGTCCCACCCGCAGACCAGTGTTATCTAGCCTGCTCTCTCAACCAGGATTCCCAGGCCACTCCAACCCAAACCACCTGCTTTGCCTGTGCCTCCTATAGCTCCTTACCCCACTGCAGTCTCAGGTGGGGCTGGGAGAATCCAGGGAAGGGACCACAAGTCCCAAGGTAGGAGTCGGACACAGTCAAGGTTGGAGCCCCGAGCTTCGAAGCCTCCCTCCCCCTCCCCGGGGCTGCTGCCTCCAGCCTGTGCACGCCCAGGTGGGTGGGCGGGCTCCAGGGCCCCCACTTCCCAACCTCATTCTCCAAGTACTGTCAGCCTGCATGGCCATCCCTGTGTCCTCAGCAGAGATCTTCCCAGCAAACGGATGCCAAGCAAGCCATCTGGGGAGTCGCACACACTGGCCGCTTTGCAGTCACAGCCACATTTGGCGGGGTGGTCCGGGGTTGGGGAGTACTTACCCTAATGCCTTCAAGCCAACCAGGTACCAGACTCCCAAGCTCAACGGCCTTGGATGCCAGACCCAAGCCAACAGGTCGGTACTCGGAGCCAAACCAGACTCCAGCTGTCAAATACCACCCTTGTCAGTGTGTTTACGTTGAAGAAAATCCTTGAAGGGCTGTGCAGCAGAATCACAAATCCTCAGAGCCAGGGGAAGTTAAAAAAAAAACAGGATGGTTTTGCCTGCAGCAAAAATCCACCATGACTGCTTCATGTATTGGAGGCCAGAAACAATTTAATCCAAATTCTAATACTTCCTTATTTAACAACAAGTTCATACGTTCTTTTTAAATCTTAACCCACTGTGAGCCAGGCATACTACAAGCACGGAGAATAATCAGAAGAACTAACATTTGGAGAACACTTACTATGACTTAAGATACAGCAGCCCTGTAGCTAAGCTCTTTGCACGCAGAGCCTCTTTCAATCCTCCCAGCAGCCCTCGGGGAGAGACGCATTTCATAGAAAAGTCTATCAAGGCTTTAGGGTTAAGTCACTCATCCAAGGTTACAGAGCCAGCAAATGGCAAAGTGAGGTCTGGCTGGCTCCAAAGCCCATTCCCCAGCCACTGCACAAGACACAGCCCTGTGCACAAGCCCTACAAATGACATGATTTTGCCGCCAAAACAGAAAAAATGTAGGTTTACTGAAAAATTGGGAAAGGAAAATAAGTACCAAGAGGAAAACAAGTTAAGTATTAGGCCACTATCCACTGATGGTGGACAAACCACCCACCTTTAACAACCATATGCATTTCCTTCACTTTCCTTACACTTACTTCATTTATAATAAACCCACTGTGCAAGACAAAGCCTGTGTCTCCTCTGTGAGGTTCTGGGCTTCCTCTAAATCTACTCTTGCCTGCAGGGAGCCAGTCAGGCCTGTTACTTCCTGCTCCCAGACTCCCAAGCCCACCCATCTGAACTCCAGGAATGGGAGCAAGTGGACCAGGCTGACATGGGGCAGAGGGAGTGTCTCGCCAGCAGTTCTGAACATACCAAGAGCTTGGCATCCACCCATGACCCTCCCCTCTCTGCCCCAGCTCAGACCAAGGGTCGTGGGGACCTGTCAGCCCACATGTGGACACCGTGCCAGGCTGACAACCCCGGAGATGACTTACGTGAGAGAAGAGAACAGTCCAGGGTGGGCATACTTGCCCCCATGACAGAAAGCCATGGCCCGAGAACTGGTGGACCCTCTTGTATCAGGCAGGGACAGTGGTGCCAGGCCGGGGAAGTGGGCTGGGGATAGGAAGCCAGGTTCAATTCAGGCTTGACCACTAACCCTCTTGGGAAAACTCTTAACCAATCTGGAATGTCTCCTCACCTGTAAAAGTGGGGATAATCTTCCATCCCCAACTTCACGGGAAGGACGGTGTTGGTAAAGGAGCCTATTTATATAAACTTCCTAATAAAGCTCTGAGACGCGATTTACAGGTGTGAATCCCTGTACACTGCAGCCATTATGATCACCACGCAGCTCCCTGGGTAACCCCTTGCCTGGAGCATCCTCCATGCTCTTCTGATCAGGAAGGTTCAAGCTTCAGATCAAGCATGAGCTCCTCCGAGAGGCAGGCTCTCTGTTTCCCTCTCTGTGCACCTGCCCTCCCATCCCTCACAGGACCTTGAGCTCCCCAGGGCCCTCGCCATCACACTGGATGGGAATTGTGTGTCTGCTGGGGACCAGGGCTCCTCCTCCTGTACCAATGACACATGTCAGAATATCTGGCATATACTAGGTAATGTCTGGCATACACTCAATAAATATTCACTAAATAAATAACAGGGTCAGGTAAGGCGGCTCACGCCTGTAATCCCTTTTGGGAGGCAAAGGTAAGCAGATCACTTGAGGCCAGAGTTCAAGACAAGGTTGGGCAACATGGTGAAACCTCGTCTCTACTAAAAATACAAAAATCAGCTGGGTGTGATGGTATACACCTGTAACCCCAGCTACTCTGGAGGCTGAGGCAGGAGAATTGCTTGAACCCGGGAGGCAGAGGTTGCAGTGAGCCGAGACTGCACCACTGCACTCCAGCCTGGGCAACAGAGCAAGACCCTGTGTCTAAATAAATAACAAGAATGATTATCACCCTCTGAAATCTGTGAAAAGGACAGAGCCCTCCCAGAGGGAGGGATGACTCCCCATGGGGGCCTCAGACACTGGGACTGACTGAGGTCACTGGCACCTCGCTGCTCTCTGTCTGCTTCCAACAAGTGTTTCTCATACCCCAAGTCAGCCTCGTCTCTACCTGGCACTGCAGATACAAAAGAGACACATACCCAGCTCCCTACCCTCCCATTACTGCAACATACAGGGAGTTCTCCGTCTAGGAATTCCCAATCAGAGGACTTCAATGGGAGCTGCAGGAAGAAAACAGAGCTTTCCTTATCTCATCCTTTCAAAGGTCTATTTTTGTAGACATATTATTACAATGGACACTGTAAGTTGGAAGGGGGTCACCTTGGGAGAGAGTGTGCCCTTCAGCAGGAGGCGACTCCAGGGGAGGGATTCAGCTATGAGCTGTCAGCAGCCACAGCTCACGACAGCTGGGGGTGGAGAAGTCAGCTCCAAAGGGGACTTTGGGTAGCACATCAAGCCTTTTCAAATGGTCCCCTCAAGGAGTTTCATCTCTAACAAAAAATCAGTCCAATCACCACAGAAATAAATGACACAAAGTCACAGAGGAAGGGCACAAATCTATGATTTCTTTTTGTTTTTTCCTTGAGACGGAGTCTTAACTCTGTCGCCCAGGCTGGAGTCCAGTGGAGGGATCTCGGCTCACCGCAAGCTCTGCTGCCTGGGTTCAAGCAATTCTCCTGCCTCAGCCTCCCGAGCAGCTGAGATTACAGGCGCCTGCCACCGTCCCCGGCTCATGTTTATATTTCTAGTAGAGACGGGGTTTCATCATTCTGGCCAGGCTGGTCTTGAACTTCTGACTTCATGATCCACCCATCTCGGCCTCCCAAAGTGCTGGGATTACAGGCGTGAGCCACGCATCCAGCCAGGTCAGTGATTTCTACCTCACAACTGAGCTGATAGGGTCTAATGTGCTCTTTCCTGGTTTTAGATTTTTAAGAGTACATACTTTCACTTCAAAAAAAACCTGTCAACGAGTTGCTCTGTGAATTTTCCATTTTCTCCCTCATCATTCTCAAGCTCCTAGTTCACACTTGAAAAAAAAATCTATTTTTTTTACCTGTAGACTCAAACCACATGAGCAGATACTCACATTACGCCAGGGACAAGGTCTGCGCAACAAAATGGTTCAGACTTGACACTGGGCACAAAAATAACACGAGAGAAATGTCTGCCACATTTTGAAGTACTAAAAATCCAGTCAAAATATTTTTTTTTGTGGATGACATGATTTTCCCCCCAACACACAAGACATGTAGTTTTTCTTTCCCAACAAAAATTGGGAAAGAAGAAGAAAAGAAAAAAAAAAAGAAGAAAGTAAGTTAAGAATTAGGCCACTATCCCCTGATGGTGCACAAACCACCCACCTTTAACACCTGTATGTATTTCCTCCACTTATGTCATTTATAATAATTAACTGGAGTCACGCGTAAACTGTTTTGCTGCCTGTTAGTGATAGATACATTATTAATATGCTCTCAAGCAGTAATTCTTTGTAGCAAATGTTTGGTGTTTTTAAAGGCCATGGGTCTAAATGTGCTCCAGTTTTACTTTTGCTTACACACCATCCCAAGGTTTTAGGTTTAGGATACTGGATATTTAGATAATTTGTAACTCTTCATCGATATAAAATAATGCTGCAATTAGCATCCTGAGACCAAATTCTTTTTAAATCCTAGGTAGTCCTTAACACAAATCTCCAGTGCCTAGACTCCTGTAACTTTATTGAGTTAACTTCTTATAAACCTAAACAATGGTTTGTTCCCGCCTGCACCACCGTTACCAGCCGAGAGTGGTCGTACATACTCAGGCTTGCTGTCTGCCTCAGCAACTCCAAAAGATGGGGCCTTCTCCTTGCTGGTGTTCTGCAGACAGTGAATCCCTGCTCCTGCAACCCCAGGACCAGGAATATAATTTTTATATACATATAATTTTATTTTTTTGCTATGATGTCCAGACTGGTCTCAAACTCCCGGTCTCAAGAGATCCTCCTGCCTCGGCCTCCCAAAATGCTGGGATTACAGGCATGAGCCACCACGCCTGGTCTGGAGATGTTCTTTACCCCCACATCATAATAGTTCTTCTTCCTCATCACCAACAACCTTTATGCTTTTGACTAAGCCGTTGGCATGCGCTATAACATTTAACCTCAAAACCATTCTGAGAGAAGCTGTTGCCCTCATTCATTTGATGGATGACAAAAATTAAGGCTCAACATACGGAGTCCAACGAATGTGCACAGCTAACATCACAGCACTCAGGATTTAAACCAAATCATCTCCAAAGCAGGTTCAAACTCTGGCAATAAAATCTACAGTTCTGGTATAATGGACATTGGAGACTCAGGAGAAGGGAGGGTGGGAGGGAGGTGAGAAATGAAAAACTACATATTGGAGTACAATATGTACTCCCACACTCGTGGGTGATGGGTACACTAAAATCCCAGACTTCACTCTACAATTTATCCCTGTAACCTAAAACCACTTAGACCCCCTGAAGCTGAACCCATGTGGATGAGTTTCCACGGCATGCAGATAGCTACATAAATGCTGGTGGCCCCGCTCATCACACTGCCAGTCACCAGAGTCAAGCAGGAAGGCTGGTTGCTCCACGTCCACAACCACACAACAGGAAGGCATGAGGTTGACCCGTGACCAAAGGGCCACATACCTAAGTGCTATCTTACATACAAAGTGCAGTATGCTTTATTGGCTAAAATTTGACACGTATGTGCTATGAACCTAAATTACTATCTCTGTGAGTTTGGCCCGTAAGAGAGAGAATTATTCTCAGAGGACATCAGCCAGTCCAATTCCCTCACCTTGTTTCTACAAACAAGAAAACTGCGGCTCCAGACACTAAGTCACAAAACCAGCTCATGGCACACCCAGGTCTACAGCCTCCCAGCCTAGCAGTCTAAGCAGTAACTCACAGCAGTATGTGAAACACAAAACTCACAAGATTTCCCAAAAATAAAATTTCTATTTTAAGAAAAAAAAAAACCACCTATTTAACAAAGTTTAAACAAAGCTGAGTATCTATCATGTGACCAAAAAACAAAGTCAAGAGATATACATAACAACAACAACAAAAGCTAAAGACATAATAAACTGTTTCCATCATAAGTAGTTTTTTGTTTTGTTTTTGTTTTTGTTTTTGTTTTTGTTTTTTTCATAAAATGACATCAGAGTGTTACTGCAACTTTAATCGCAGAGGCACGGAACACACCCTGAAGTATTCTGGCTGACACAAAAGAAGAAAACACACACACATGCAACTAAGGAGGTTCGAGCCCAGAGATTCACTGCTATCATTTCCAAAATTGGAAAACTGCACTAGGCCTTGGCAGTTTTCTTAGTAACTTGCTTTGTTCCTCGTTTCATTCATTTGAATGTTATCTAAGTATCTAGTCTGCTTAGGCGTTGAATAGTGAATAGGCCGGGCACGGTGGCTCACATCTGTAAAACCCAGCACTGTGGGAGGACGAAGCAGGTAGATCACTTGATGTCAGGAGTTCAAGACCAGACTGGTCAACATGAAGAAACCCTGTTTCTACTAAAAATACAAAAATCAGATGGGCATGGTAGTGGGAGCCTGTAATCCCAGCTACTCAGGAGGCTGAGGCAAGAGAATTGCTTGAACCCAGGAGGTAGAAGTTGCAATGGGCCAAGATCACACCACTGCACTCCAGCCTGGGCAACAGAGTGAGACTCTGCCTCAAAAATATTTTTTTAAAAAGGTCAGGCGCAGTGGCTCACGCCTATAATCCCAGCACTTTGGGAGGCTGAAGCAGGCAGATCATGAGGTCAGGACTTTGAGACCAGCCTGGCTAATATGGTGAAACCCCATCTCTACTAAAAATAGAAAAAGTAGCCAGGTGTGGTGGTGGGTGCCTGTAATCCTAGCTACTCCGGAGGCTGAGATAGGAGAATCGCTTGAACCCAGGAGGCAGAGGTTGCAGTGAGCCAAGATCGAGCCACTGCACTCCAGCCTGAGTGACAGAGCAAGACTCTGCCTCCAAAAGATAAAATAAAATAAAAATCAAAAAGAAAAGAAAAGGTCAGTGGATGAAAGAGAAAAATCTCTACCCTTCTGGAGCTTTCATTCTAGGGAGGCAAAGCAGGGAACGAACAAGTCAGTAAAACCGTAGTGTGTGTTAGGTAGGGGAGGCAGGAATGTTCACACTTGTACAGGCTGCTTAGAAAAGACCTCACTCTGGGAGTAGAGGCAGGGGGAGAAGGCCTGGGTTGACCCAAGGGATACTGGAACAAGAAGGCGGCCAAAGGGGCTGGGGCAGGATGAGCAACGGGGTGAGGATAGAAGCTACGGTCTTGACTTTGGCTTTTGCCCCAAGTGGAATGAGAGTCAATGGTCTCTGCAGATGATGCACAAGAGCTGACTTGCATTTTAAAGGGCCCCTTTGTCATTAAACCCTTCCCTGAATGTCACCAAGAATCCCTATTTACATTCAGACAAAACCACACAGGCAGACACCTGCATACATTCACACACCCCCCAGAGAATGCGGTCTGATCCAGGTGCCCCCGCAGCACAGGTCACCCTCTAATGCCCGTCTGGCACAGCCACCCCTGTTAGTCACTCTCATCCCACAGCACCTGTGCTGCAGACGCCTTGGGAACAGCTGACCCAGGGATGTAATTCTCTCCTGTGCTTACAGCTTACATCCCATTGGAGCCCTTCCTCCCTCCAACCAGACCTACCCACTCCCTGGAGGCCCTAACAGAGGTGTGACCCACCTCTCAAGGGAAGTCAATCATCTGCCTCATGTCCTGCAGCACCTGAAGGGGATGAAGGGGCCCCGACAGCAGAGAAAGCAGATGAAGGGCCAGTGTGGGTCAGAGCAGTCCATCCCTGTCACCTGCACTAGGAGGGACACCTTTCTTACCTCCTGGCACCCACCTCAGAAAGAACAAAAGGAAGAGCAAAGAGAGGTGAGGGGTGCAACCTGGGATGCTGCAGTGAGAACAGGAACCCGTCTGCTCTAGCCTTATTGACGCAGGTTCTGTGCACACCCTCGAGATTGACAGTGGGCCTGGCACTCCAGGACGTGGGAGGAGCACAGATGGAGGGAAGAGCATGGATGGGAAGAGGGGCAAAGCACAGATGGGGCAGAGCGCTGATGGAGAAGCATGGAGAAAGAAAGGAGCACGGATGGAGGGAGGAGCACGGATGCAGGGAGGAGCACGGACGCAGGGAGGAGCATGGAGGGAGGGAGGAGCATGGATGGGGAAGGAACATGGAAGAAGAGAGGAGCATGGATGGAGGGAGAAGCAGGGATGGGGGAGGAGCATGGAAGGAGGGAGGAGCATGGAAGAGGGAGGAGCATGGAAGGAGGGAGGAGCATGGATGGGGAAGGAGCATGGATGGGGAAGGAGCATGGATGGGGAAGGGGCATGGATGGGGAAGGGGCATGGATGGGGAAGGGGCATGGATGGGGAAGGGGCATGGATGGGGAAGGAGCATGGATGGGGAAGGAGCATGGATGGGGAAGGAGCATGGAAGGAGCGAGGAGCATGGAAGGAGCGAGGAGCATGGAAGGAGCGAGGAGCATGGAAGGAGCGAGGAGCATGGAAGGAGCGAGGAGCATGGAAGGAGCGAGGAGCATGGAAGGAGCGAGGAGCATGGAAGGAGCGAGGAGCATGGAAGGAGCGAGGAGCATGGAAGGAGCGAGGAGCACGCATGAGCGAGGAGCACGCATGAGCGAGGAGCATGGATGGGGGAAGAGAACAGATGGAGGGCCACCTGCTGCGTGCTTTATGGCACTCACCATGTTCTCGTGACCCTAGCAACAGTTGTGCTCATTTCACAGATTAGGAAATGGATTCCCAGAAGGGGACCTGCCCAGGGTGAGAACCCACACCTGGGAGAGGACTCTTCCCAGAGAACAATAATGGACAGCTCGTGTTTATCAAGCACTTACTGGGCACAAAGCCCTATTCCACCTACCTTATTCATTTAATCCTCACAACATCTCATGACCGATGTGGTGATGTCATTCAAAAAACAGTAATAATCCGCACAACAGCCCCAACCAGTAGGTACAACCATTGTCCCCATTCCTCAGAGGAGGAAACCGGAACCCAGAAAAGCGAAATAACTTGACCAAGGTTAGAAGAGCCCACGGCACAAGCACAGTCACACTCAGGCTGTCTGACCCCAGAGGTCACACTCCTAACCCTGACACCATCCCCTTTTACACTGATTCATGTTATTTTTCCAGAAATGTCGTGAGGTTAGTTTAGCCCTGATTAAAGTACATACTCCAGAACCCTCGCGTTCAATTCCTCAGCACTTACTGTGTGCCAAGTACTGGGCTAGGCCCTGGAATTTGTGGGTAAAAAGGAATTCTGGGTGAAAAGGCAGGCCTTGGCCTCACTTGAGGCCAAGAGTTTAAGACCAGCCTGAGCAACATAGCAAGACCTCATCTCTACAAAAAATAAAAGAATTAGCTATGTGTGGTGGCACATACTTGTAGTCCCAGCTACTCAGAAGGCTGAGGCAGGAGGATCACTTGAGTCTGGGAAGTTGAGGTGCCAGTAAGCTGTTACTACACTAGTGCACTCCAGCCTGGGTGACAGAGTGAGACCTTGTCTCAAAAAAAAAAAAGAAGAGAACAGGGAATTCCCCCTGAAGCATCTGGTGTAGAAGTGCAGGGGCTGTGATGGCACTCTGGGAGAAATGGGCTGGGAGTGGAGCAGAAGACAGAGAGGGGTCTATACATGGCTGTTTTCCCAGTGTAGACAAGTTTGTAACTTGTACCACCCCACAGTCCAGTGAGCTGTGACAAAGAAACTGCAAAGGCATGGGCTTCGTAATCAGCCTGTCACCGCTGGTGTACCTTCAGGAGGCTAACTCACATCTCTGGGCTTCACTCACTTCCCTCCTCCCTGTACAATGGGAGGTGGGAGCCGAACTCCGGTGTTTCCAGGGCCGCTGGAGGTGTCAGAGGTATGTGAACCACAGCAACTCCATCTTAAATAGGAGCTGGGTAAAATAAGGCTGAGACCTACTGGGCTGCATTCCCAGATGGCTATGCACTTTAAGTTACAGCATGAGATAGGAGGTCAGCCCAAAACACAGGTCATGAAGACCTTGCTGATAAAACAGGCTGCAGCCAAGAAGCTGGCTAAAACCCACCAAAACCAAGACAGCCACAAGAGTGACCTCTGGTCGTCCTCACTGCTACACTCCTACCAGCACCATGACACTTTGCAGATGCCATGGCAATGTCAGGACGTTACCCTATATGGTCTAAAAAGGAGAGGCATGAATAATCCACCCCTTAATCAGCATATCATCAAAAAACAACCATGAAAATGGCACCCCGCAGCCCTCAGAGCTGCCCTGTGTGCGGAGTGGCCAGTCTTGCATTCCTTTACCTTCCTAATAAACTTGCTTTCACTTTACTCTACGGACTTGCTCTGAATTCTTTCTTGCATGAGATCCAAGAACCTTCTCTTGGGATCTGGATTGGGACCCCTTTCCTGTAATGGAGGGACTGCTGGGGTACAGTATTCCCAGTGCTCAGAGCCCAGAACACAGACAGCAAGCCTCTCACCTGTGCTATAGTTACAAATGTCCTCATCGCCACCACCATTATCCAAACAACCAGCGGGCTTTTCTCAGAGTGGGGGCAGCAGGAACCATCTGTGGCTGTCCAACATTTCAGTCCTTCTGAGCCAACCATGGGCTTCCCAGGGCACATCACGGCCAGTGTGGACCCTGTGAGTGCTGGGCACCTAGGAGATGAGCCCACAGCTGCGGTCTCCTTCCCAGGACAGCCCCTCATGCCAAGGGCACCATGGTCAAGAGGGCAGGGAAGCTTCCTGGGAAGGTGGGATCACAGCTCACCAGCAACGTCTAGCACTGCTCAAGCCCCAGCAGCCAAGATTCAGGAAGCCCTCTAGGTGCCAGGCCAGCTCTACCTCTGAGCTCTCTACCCTCAGGAGGGGGTGGTGACTCTGGAAACTTCCCGCTTCTCAGCAGAATCCAAGACTAGCTCAACAGGTGCCCTGCAGAGAACCTGGAGGACCAACCCTCGGTTTCATTCCAGAAAGTTTGAATTTTGTGCCACTTTATTAGCCTTCAGCCCTTGAGCGCTGAGAAGGGATGGGGGCTCAGGAATCACTCACTGAGCATGGCTCCTGGGGGCAGGGGCCATGCAGTCCAGTCCATTGCTGTACCCAAGCACCTTCTCAAAGCCTGATAGGTAGGAGGTGCTCAAATATTCATTACTTCAATAAACAAAGAAATGAAATTATAGCAATAATAAAGGAATTTTCCAAAAGAGAAACAGTCCCATCACACAAAACTCATTTTAATTTCAATTCTAGTTTTCCCCATTTGCATGCACATCATCACATATTTATAGGACTACAAACGCTACATACATGCAATTTTATATACTGCGTATTTCCCTTAGCGTAATAGGATGAATATGCTCATGTTTTCACCCAGCCTCTGTAACTGACATCTGTGTGCGTCATGACCCACCCATCACGCGCTGTGCCACGGTCTACCAAACCTCCCCTCACCACTGGACAGCTACCTCATTTTCATTCTTTTCTGTATTATGGATAATGTGAATGGCCTCATACATTCTGCTTTGCTTTTCTATTGCATTCTTGCCTCAGGAAGAATACCCCTGGAAGGACAGAGTGGATGGAAGGGCATCGCTGTCCTTGTTTGGTAGATGAAGAGAGTATACCGGGCAGGTGCCAGCACGATCTCCTGCTGTGGGAGCTCCATAAAAGCTACTGGATGAATAAACATGGTTCACCCACCTGACGGCCTCAGTGAGTGGCAGAGCCTCAACCTGCCCCGGGCCAGGGCTCTGTCACCTGCCCACGCAGTCAGAAAGTGACTTTCTATAAGTCAGTTGGTTAGTATGCCAGTCCCCAAACTCCAGCTTTTAGTAAGACGCAAGTTTCAAAACCCCCTGTGGATCCTACAGGAGGGAGGCAGGGACCAAATAAAACCCAGCACCTCTTCCCTCCTTCACACCTGGGCTCAGAGTCCCGGCAGTACACCGGTAATGGAGAGCATGCACCTCCTTAAATACGCCCAGGGCCCCCGTGTAGCCTCGTCCCTGGCCCCAGGGTTTTCCAACAACCTGGGCTCACTCCCCTTCGGCTTCCATGCAAGCTGTTCCTCAGCGTCCAAAGCTCTTTTCCAGCCGTATCCCCGTGGAGCCCTTCTCCACCCTTTTAAGGTGTTTACTCAAATATCACCTCCTCTGCAAAGCCATCCTGACCCCTCACTTAAAATCATATCAGCACCTAGGCGCCCCTCCCTGCCTTTTCTCCACGGCGCTTCCTCACATTTTCTCCACAGCACTTTCGCCACTTAACAGATAACCTATTTTCCTTAGTGTGTGTGTGGTTTTTGTAGAAATGGAAATCTCGCTATATTGTCCAGGGAGGTCTTGAGCTCCGGCTCAGGTGACCCTTCTGCCCCAGCCTCCCCAGTGACTGGGACTCCAGGTGTGGCCACTGCTCCGGGCTTTCTCACTTGTCGTCTGAATGTCTCCTCCCAACACTGAAGCATGAGGCCCACAAGGTCTATGGTTTTGTCCATTTTGTTCACTGCCATTTTCTCCAGAGTTGAGAATAGTGCCCAGTCCCTAGTGGGTGCTAATTAAACACTTGTTCAAGAAAACAAATAGTAATATTATCATATAAAAATATTCTTTTTTTTTTTTTTTTTTTTAATAAAGATGGGGTTTCACCTTGTTGGTCAGGCTGGTCTTGAACTCCCGACCTCAGGTGATCCACCCGCCTTGGCCTCCAAAATGCTTGGATTACAGGCGTGAGCCACCACGCCTGGCCTAAAAATATTCTCATTCCGCACCAGGCATTGTGCTTTTCCATGGCTCATATTACTATGAAAAACGACCCCATTATAATCCCCATTTCACAGATGAGGAAACTATTGCTCGGAAAGGGTAAGCAACTTGCCCAAAGACACACAGCAAGCCAGCAAGGCAGTGCAGTCTGAACCCAGGCTGTCAAACACCAGAACCCGTGTTCTTACCCAGCATGTGGTGCTGCTCATCCTCCCAGCCTCACATCCAAAGACAGAAGCCATCCAGGGCCCAGCAGAGCTGCACAGTAAGAACAGCAGGTCTGACTTTTGGAACATAAGCATTGCCTGGCTTGCAGCCACAGGGTGACAGGGGCCAGTTTGCTGTGACAAGTAGGACTAAGGCTTTGACAAGCTGGGTGCTAAGATAACAAATCCTGCCAGACCAGGAAACTGCTTAAACCAAAGAGGCCCAGAGAGGAAGTTTAGCTTAAGCTGTTAGATGCTTGAGACAAGGTCTGGCCATTTGAGGCCGCCTAAGTTTTCTGAGAATAGTCAGAAGCCCCCACTGGTTTAGGGGTCCAGGTGGGAGGGATGCAAGTGAATGAGTTTCCTCTAGTCACATGGCTGATTGCAGCCCACATGGCTGGCTGTACACAGGTATTGTGAGTAAACGAGGTCTTTTGACTTTTGGTTTCTCTTTTTCTTTTATTAACTACTTCCTAAAACTCTCAAAATTGTCAAAGATGCAGTCGTAAGAGTGGCCTGGGGCTTTGTCTCAAATGTTCACCTCTCCTCATAAACCACCAGGCCAACCACACAGAAAAAGTTTCCTGTCCCCTAAAAAGACAAGTTTCCATTCGTTGATGGAGTCTTCCTTGCTCTGTTCTGTCCCCAGTGCCACAGTGAGTCAGGGCCACCACAGGGACTCTCCCCAGGGACTCATCACCTTCTTTCTCCTAAAATGTACTATACCCGCATTTAAAACACCACTGTGCCTGTTGCCATCAGACCCAAGCACTACCTGCTATGTTGCCTTTGCAGCCAGAACCCTTCCAAGCAGAGGCAAAATTATTTGAGATGATCATTTAAAGGCCTCTGCCCACACCCTAGCCCCACAGGCTGCTCCTCACAAGGATGCCCTTCTCCCACCTTCCTGCTCAGCCTGAAGCCCCCAACTCTTGCTTTGCAGCCTCCTTTCTGCAAATGGCCACCTGTTAATCCAGGTCCCCATACTCTGATACTTGAACCTGTCTGCAACTATGCAGGACCCCATTCCAATGGTGTGAGAAACGAGACTTGCCAAATCCATTTCCACCCAGCATTACTTCTTCTAAAATGCTGAGCATTACCCAAGCCTTGTATCATGTCTTTCTGCCCTGGACAAGACCCAAGATCAAGCAAATTTGTAAAGGAAGCAATGAAATGAACACAAATGGAAATTCACACAATTCAGCTCCACCAGTTACTGTGTGACTCTGGGCCTTATTTCTTCACCTACATGGGCTCGTAAAGTTATCATCACTGAGAAGTTAACTGAGAGAACTGCTGTTAGAATCTTGCTACCTGAAACCTGGACACCACCTGGACATGGTGGCATATACCTGTGGTCCCAGCTATCTGGGAGGCTGAAGGTGAGCCACAGAGGTAGACAGAGGCTGCAGTGAGCCATGATGGTGCCACTGAACTCCAGCCTGGGCAACACTGAGAGACCCTGTCCCAAAACACCTGGGCAGGTCCACTTCACATTAGCCATAACTATGGGAAAAAGGGATAGGGCCCCGAGTTATTATTAATATATTCCAAGGGTTCTGGCCTTCCATTCCCATTTATTTATTTTTATTTTGAGATGGAGTCTCGCTCTGCTGCCCAGGCTAGAGTACGATGGCATGATCTCGGCTCACTGCAACCTCTGCCTCCCAGGTTCAAGCAATTCTCCTGCCTCAGCCTCCTGAGTAGCTGGGATTACAGGCACCTGACACCATGCCCAGGTAATTTTTGTATTTTTAATAGAGACGGGGTTTCACCATGTTGGCCAGGCTGATCACCTGACCTCAGGTTATCTGCCCACCTCAGTCTCCCAAAGTGCTGGGATTAGAAGGCGTGAACCACTGGGCCCAGCCTACTTCCCATTAATTTAATAGCAACAAGCTCACATGCAAGGAACCCAAGGTGCTGTTTGACTCTGGTCAAAGGAAGCCCCTAACTCAACGACATCAGAGCCTCCTGGGGTTTATGAGTCATTCTGCCTCCTTCAAATAACATGGTGCCAACATCTTCCACCAGGCCATTTCCAGGCACTGCCATGAGGGCCACGCTTCGCTAGGTGAATACACTCTAGAGCCCAGAAGCATCTGCTCAGATCTCATACCTCCTTCTTTGCCCCATCCTATGGGAAGAAACCCAGGAGGAGCACAAGGTCCCCAAGTCCACATTCCCAACCAGAGCCACCAATCAGAGTCCGCAGTCAGAGGAGAAAGGCGAGGGGCAGGCAGCTCAGTAAGCAGTAAGCAGGGGTTTCCCATGACTCTCTTAGGCTTGTTTCCCATAAGTGGGTGTCTGGACACTCATACCTGGTATCGGAAGCCCCACCTCTGAGCTGGCAACCTCAAGTCTGAGGACCCCTTCCCTGGCAGGGGTCCACGTGTCCCCAAGCAGGCCGGGACTGCCAGGCTTTACATCAGAGAACTGAGTTTCAGTTACCACGGTGAAGGCTGGCGACACAGAGCCCAGCTCAGCGCAAATCAAGACACATTTCCCGAGTCCCTACACACCTCAGTGCAGAGATGAGTCAGCGGTGCAGCCTGATGAGCCTTCATTCACACCTCACCAGCACCTTCTACGGGTTTACTCATCCACAAACTCCCCCGCTAAGCTGGCTTTCTGGAGCACAATACACCTCTCCTGCACTCTTATATTCCAGAAGAGTGCCTGGCACGAAACCCAGCCAGGAGGGCGGAGGGGGAAGGAGGAAGACACCTGTTTGTTGAGTTGATGCATTCATTCTCTCCCAGGGCCCAGCACTGAAGAAACAGCCCCAAGCCCCTGCCCATCTCCCTGCCTCCAAGGCCAACCACCCTACCCCGACACTGTGCTACAGGCACACCAGCCTCTTCCACCAAGCTCAATTCTGCCTCAAAGCTCTTGCACAAGCCAGTGCCTCTGTCCAGAACACTCCTCCAGGCCATAGTGGCCTTCTCATCTTTTATGACTCCACTCAAAAGTCAACCTCTCTGGGAAGGCCTTTCCCCACGACCCCATCTAAAGAAGTCACCTCCTCCACACCCCCACCTCTCTCTAACCTACTTCCAGTTTTCTTGAGAGCACATCTGCCTATCTGGCATGTTTATTATCTTTCTCCAAGGAAGCCCTCTACTGGCTTCCTTGCTCCTTCCCCAGTGCCTAAAACAGTGACTGGCACACAGCAGATGCTCAGTAATAGTCACTTGAGTGGGCCCAGCATGCTGGCTCTCACCTGTAATCCCAGCACTTCGGGAGGCCAAGGCAGGTGGATCACTTGAGGCCAGGAGTTTGAGAGCAGCCTGGCCACCATGGCAAAAATCCTGTCCTTACTAAAAATACAATAATTAGCCAGGTGTAGTAATGCGTACCTGTGCTCCCAGCTACTCAGGAGGCAGAGGCATGAAAATTGCTTGAACTCAGGAGGCAGAGGTTGCAGTGACCTGATATTGTGCCACTGCACTCCAGCCTGGGGGACAGAGTGAGTCTCTGTCTGAAAAAAAAGAAAGTCACTGAATGAATGGGCAGAAGAGAGAAATAAATAGCAAATTCAAGATGAGAAACATTTAACAAGGTCAAAAAGTGGAGAGAATAAAGGAGAGAAGAAGAAAGGTACAAAGATCAGAAAGAATTATAAAAAATCTAAGAGATATTTACCCAGGAGTATAGTTTTTAAAATAGCCATCATTCAAAAGGAGTTAAAATGGAGGGGGTGCTAGGCGCGGTGGCTCACGCCTATAATCCCAACACTTTGGGAGGCCAAGGTCAGCGGATCACCAGAGGTCAGGAGTTTGCAGCCAGCCTGGCCAACATGGTGAAACCCCGTCTCTATTAAAAATACAAAAATTAGCTGGTGGTGTGCACCTGTGATCACAGCTACTCGGGAGGCTGAGACAGAAGGATCACTTGAATCCAGGAGATGCAGGTTGCAGTGAGCCGAAATCACGCCACTGCATTACAGCCTGGGCAACAGAGAGAGAGAGACTCCATTTCAAGAAAAAAAAATGGAGAACAGTTTGCCAAGTCTTACACACACACACACACACACACACACACACACACATATACACATCTGTCTGTCTGTCTGTCTGTCTGTCTCTCTCTCTCTCTCTCTCTCTCTTTCTCCATGCTCTTTGACCCAGTAATTACATTCCTGGGAATTATCCCAAGAAAACAAATTCAGAATAGGAACAAAAATAAAGCACCTGTATAAAGACGATTCCATTCACATTGTTTATAATTGCAGAAATCTGGAAACAACCGAAATGTCCAACAACAGGGAAAATGCTTTGCCAATTACAGCAGATCCACCAGATCCACTGTCATGTGGCAATTCAATGACCAAAAGGAAGATAATAGGAAAACACAGAAAAGTGTTTTAGAGTAATGCTATGTGAAAGGGGGTTTAAAAAAAAAAAAAAAAAAGCACTGCACAGAACTCCTAAGTACCAGGCACTGTCCAGCACTCCTTCTGTATCTTGGTTTTCGAAAGAATCCAAAATTAACCTACTCTTATCTCCTTTTAACTAACAAGAAAACTGAGGTCCAGAGAGCTAAAGAACTTGCCCAGGATCCCAGAGCTGGCAAGGAATGGCATCAGGATGTGAAAATGTCATCCCCCGCTACAGTCCCTATACATCCTGGCATCCTCGACGCACGCCTCAATGTCCTACCAAGTGCTTGAGGGACCTTTCCCTGAGCGACATCACAACTGTGTTGTGGAGGCCAAACTCGGGGACTAAAAGAGCTGGCAAAAAGTGACTTGGCACCTGAGAAATGCTTGCTAGAGAACACAGCAAAAGCCAAAACAAAACGCAAACAAACGAAGAAAACTACCTGTTGGGATCAAAAGACCAAGGAGAAAAGAAATGAGGAGTGGTCAGCAAAGCCAGGCTTCAGGAAGGACTGCGCAGAGCCTCGAGAGAAGAGCTGGGAAGGGCAAGGAAGCCTTTTACAGGTGCTGGGTCCAGGTTCCAGGATGGAACCGGAGAAATGAGGGTTTGCCCAGGGCTTCCAGAGAATCAAACCTTCCAGGACTCACCAGCTCTTCTCTCCAGGGCCCACGCACAGGGACGCTCAATCCATGTTAGCTGAAATACCCTTATCTCATAATGGGAGCAAGCAATAAGGAAAAGGAGGGGAAGAGACACGAGAGGCATGGGGAGGGGCGGACTGGAAATGAGGTCATGCACAGCGGGATTCTGCTGGGTCTGGGGCCTGCCTCCTTAAAGTCTCTCATCTCAGTCCCAGGCGGGAGTTCTGCGGGGAGAGGGAAAGCGCTCAGCCATCTGAGAACGGGTTTCAGGTGCAGCAGGAGATTCAGGTTAGACAGTGAGATGGACACCCCGCAATGTACCCGCTGCCAGAAGCCAGAGCAAGCTTAGGAGAAAATAAGCAAAACTGCTTTTTCATAGGAAAACACAGAGATTCCTCCCAGCCTGCTGAGATAGGTACAGCTCAACCTGGAGGCAGAGGGCTAGAGAAGACTGTCCTGGGTCACTCTGCTTCCTAGAGACAAACTGCCCAGGGCCATCACTGTCAAAACAGAGCATAGATGCGCTAGATCCCTCAGGACCGGCCACAGGTCAAGGCGTGGTGGCTCACACCTATAATTCCAGCACTTTGGGAGCCAAGGTGGGCAAACTGCTTGAGCTCAAGATGGCCTGGCCAACATGATGAATCTCTGTGGTGATGCGTGCCTATAATCCCAGCTACTTGGGAGGCTGAGGCAGGAGAACTGATTGAACCCGGGAGGTGGAGGTTACAGTGAGCCAAGATCTCACCAGGGCACTCCAGCCTGGACAATACTGCCAGACTCCGTCTCAAACAACAACGATATATATATATATATATATATATATGCATGCCACAACTGGTTATTGCTGAAGCTGGGGAATCACTACACAGAGGTGGTCACAACATTCTCTCTGCTTCTGTACAAGTTTCAACCTTTCCATACCAAAGTTTAAAAAAAAAATAAACTCAGACCTAGGCATTTCACCTGCAGGAGCACAAGGAAATTTACCTCAAAACATAGCTCTCTGGTAAAACAAGTATTTTAAACTAAAGGTCCTTAGAGGTTAACAGACACTGAAAGAGATTTTCCCCTGTCTATAAAAAGACCAGATGGACCCACCAGGGACAAGGATTGTTTTTTCTTCTCCTCCCTGTTATCTCATTATCTATTGCAGGAAAAAAGACCAAAAATGCAACCACACCCTAACAGACCCATTCACAAGATAATGTCTACTTCTTAGGATCATTCAAAGAAATATTTGGGTCCCAAAAGGATATTAGATAATCACTCTGTGATTCTCTCTGTAATACACCAGGAAGAATCCATTTATATGCCATTTCTCTTAGTCATCTAAGAGAAAAGTTTTGTGAGTTAACTTTTCAGTAAACCTTCAGAGAGCAAAGAACAAGTTTTTCCCCTGGCCTCTACACACCAAGGAAATCACTACAGCCTGGCCCAGGGTTTGGGGCTACCCGCCAGAGCCCAGACAAAGGCAACCAGTCTTCAAAATTATCCTATGCTAACAGATTTTCCAGCTGGAGGAGAAAGGAGTTTGCAAATCCAAGTTGGGTGGTAAAGGCAAGGAATTAAGACTGCCTGGGTTCAAGTCACAGCTTGGTCTCTCCTTAGCTATGTGACTTTGGGAAAGTCACTTAACCTCTCTGTGCCTCAGTTTCTTCATCTGTAAAACGGGGACAGCGAGAAGACTTTCCTCACAAGGCTGTTGTGAGAAGTAAATGCTACATAAAGCTTAGCAAGGGGGCCAGGCACAAAGCAAGCTTGCCATAAAAGTAAATGTCAGCTATTATGACACATCCATTTTGTAACAGGTATAGATACTCATTTTGGAAACCACATGCATCCATTTGACTCAGCGACCAGGGGAACATGAAATGGGGTGGAACCAGCACTCTCTTTCTGAAACTCAGGCAGTGGTGTGGGAGCCTCTATTCCAGCGCACCTAGAGTGGCCCCAGTCGGCCCAGGCCTCCATTGGCCAAGAGGCCAGAAAGAGCTCCTCCTTTCAAAAAGCCACCACCAGAAACAGGAAGCTGCTTCCTTTCCTTTCCATTCAGAGCCAGCATTTCCTTTTTTGTTTTAAAACACATTCCTCATCTGCAGCCCAGCCCTCTCCCCCAACCCTCCTGCAACTCGGGCTCAAACGCACTCACAGCCATCTCCATTTCCCTTGAATTGTTTTCTGCCCACCAAAGGGATCATGAGCTTCCTGGTAGACCCTGAGCAGACCATGCCCTTAATGCCAACTAAATGTACGCAGGGCCAGGAGGAGGCAGGAAGTGTGAACTCCAGGCAGGCAGGCAGGCAGGCACACCTCTCTGCGGGAGTCTCCTCTTCTTGTTAGAAGGATTCAGTGAAACATGTATTTAAGTGCTAATGTGATACCCAGAAGACACCCTATTTCCCTTTGTAAAGCACCTCCTTCAACAAAAGGCAACCTCTCCTGGCTGGCTTAGTCTATAGGGGAACCATCCTCTCTTCAACCACCCAAAGTTTACTTGGAACCTCAATCAGCACCTCAGTTTCATACAAACCTAAAACATAAACACAACACTTGGTTATAAGTGAGCCGACAGTTTCTTGTCTCTTTCTCTGCTCAAGGCTTAAGGCCATGTCTCCCCAACTATGTTCAGTGGAAGAAAAGATCCCCTGGACAAATAAGTGTGAGAACCATGTTGCAGGACTTCTCAGAACCTTTAAAACACAAATCCTCATCCCCAGGGATCTTCAGGAGGGAGATGGCTGACGAAGCTCAGCCTTCTTGCACAGCAGCATCTTGCAGAATATGAGATACAGAAAGGCTGCACTGAGGCTTTTTAAGAGCCTGGGCCTTGGTGGGGGTGGGGTGGGAGTTCTCCAGATAGCACCTAATGAGTAAGAACATTCAGGTTGCCTTTTTTTTTTATTTTTATTTTATTTTTTTTTTAAGACAGGGTTTTACCATGTTGGCCTGGCTGGTCTCGAACTCCTGACCTCAGGTGATCTGCCTGCCTCGGCCTCCCAAAGTGCTGGGATTACAGGAGTAAGGCACCGCACCCAGCCAGGTTGCTTTTTTAAAAATTACCTGTAACGTTTTTTTTCTTATTGGCAAAACTTTGTGTACCAAGAATGAGGCTGGTCTCCCTTATCCATATCAAAGCTAAACCCAAATTAATTGGCTAAATTGGGACTTAAAACCTCCAGAAGCCATGTGGAAGAAAGCCCCACCACGTTTTAAAGTAGCTTACCTCATCGTATTGGCAGAAAGCAAAATCCTTATGACCAGTATGTTGCTACTACAAGTCTATAGATAATGATGTAGGAAAATTACTTTTCTGCACCATAGCTGGCATAGTTCACATATTGCATTACACTTCTACCCCCCTTTTTAAAATTTTAACACAAGTCTTCTCTTCTTTTTTAATTTTAATCATACAAGACAGGCCTCAGTATGTTGCCCAGGCTGGTCCCAAACTTCTGAGCTCAAGCGATACACCTGCCTCAGCCTCCCAAAGTGCTAGGATTACAGGCCTGAGCCACTGTGCCGGCCTTAAATACAAATCTTAATTCTTACAATTCTTACAATTATCCTGAGGGTAGAAAAATGGAAGGGGGGGGGCCGGGCGCGGTGGCTCAAGCCTGTAATCCCAGCACTTTGGGAGGCCGAGGCGGGTGGATCACAAGGTCGAGAGATCGAGACCATCCTGGTCAACATGGTGAAACCCCGTCTCTACTAAAAATACAAAAAATTAGCTGGGCACGGTGGTGCGTGCCTGTAATCCCAGCTACTCGGGAGGCTGAGGCAGGAGAATTGCCTGAACCCAGGAGGCGGAGGTTGCGGTGAGCCGAGATCGCGCCATTGCACTCCAGCCTGGGTAACAAGAGCGAAACTCCGTCTCAAAAAAAAAAAAAAAAAAAAAAAAAAAAAAAAAAAAAAAATGGAAGGGGGAAGAAAAATAGCAAGCAGGTAGGCTGACTTCAGTTTCGTTATTTGTAAAGACAGTTTGCTCAGTTAAAACACAGTACTGCCCACCAAGGCCAAGACAACAGAGAAATACAGACTTATGTAAATATGTAGGTTTTATATGTGACAGCAGTTTGAATGCAGACTTTTTCAATGCAGATGACAAATAGCTGTGCCTGGGAATAAAGGACAACGAATTTTTTATCTCAACAGCTGTCCGGAGAGCGTATCTCTCCATCTCTACCTGCGTCTGGAGTCAGGGAGAAAGCCAAAATAGACACCAAGACACTAGATCAGCCACGTCCAACCCTTTGACTGCAAGGACTTTTCCGCCTATCTGTGGCAGTGGGTGTCATGAAAATTTTAGCTCATCAGCTGTCATTAGTGTTAGTGTATTTTATGTGTGGCCCAAAATCATTCTTTTTCCAGTGTGGCCCTAGGATGCCAAATGGTTGGACATCTCTGCACTAGATTAAAAGGCTACTCCTTCAGGAAGCAGCTGTAAAGAATTTCTGACGTCTTGACATCAAAACCAATGGATAGTGGGATAGAATGCAAAATCTGCAAGAAGTTTTACTGTTGTTGTTTTTGGGGGGGTTATTTTGTTTTTGAGTCAAGGTCTTGCTCTGTGGCCCAGGCTAGAATACACTGATGAGATCACAGCTCAGTGCAGGCTCAAGTGATTCTCCCACCTCAGCCACCAGAATTTAGCTGGGACCACAGGTATGTATAACCACCCCTGGCTAATATTTTATGTTTTGTAGAGACAAGGTCTCACTATGTTGTCCAGGCTGGTCTCAAACTCCTGGACTCAAGGGATCCAGGATAGGATTACAGGTGCGAGCCACCACACCTGGCCACATGCATGCATTTTTGAGCCAAACACAAGGCCCCACAAAACTTAAGGTTTTCTCACCCAATTTCCCGGGGATCTTTCGATGCAAGGATGAGAAGCCCTTAAAAGTACACAGATGACTCCAAAGATTCAAGATAGATCATTCGGGCAGAGGCAGCCCACTGGGAAGACTGACCTTCAAAATAGGCCACCCACAACATACCCCAGAGGCCTCTCCAAGAATCTCTCCAGACCTTAGGGTCTTTAAGGCACTGGGACAGAGCTAGGAAAGCAAACCCATTTGCTTCTTCCTGCAGGAAAGCCCTTGAGGTCGAGACCCCATCATCAGAGGAGAGTGGAATGGGCAGGCTGCTGGTTCACCCTCAGTCAACAGACCAGGCTCGAGGTGACATAATGTCTTACTGGGGGTGTGGGTCTCCAGGTCTGACTCCCAACTCAGTGCTCCTTTATTATCCACCCTTGGTTAACTCTCCTTAACAGGGGTTCCTGGCAAGTCAGTTCTCCCTCAGGCCTTCAGTTTCCTCAAAGAAAGACGAGAGGGCTAGACCAGACGGAAATTCCAAGATCCTTCACAGCCCTAGGAACCCACAACTCTATTAAATCATCCCCAAAGCCAGGAACCCCAAATAGCACTGTGATCAGTATTTGTAGTTAGGGATGAAACTGAGGATGCAGTTGAAGTGACTTTCATGAGCCTCAAGTGATCAAGACCTCACCATATGGTTATCTACTACCCAAAGCTGATCAGTTCCTGGACAGAGACCTGAAATCCAGCCCCTCCCTCTGCTATCTTGGAGCAAGAAAAAGGGCTTTCTTCTAATTGGTCAGCCTGGGGGGCCCCCCTTTGCTGCAGGTAACCACAAAAACTAGAAGCCACACTCCTTGACACACAGCCCAGAAACTCAGACACAAGCAACCACAAAACTAGAACCCATAATTCCTGACACTTATCCCGGAACCTCACCCACAGGACCATGTCCAGCCTTTTTTTTTTTTTTTTTTTTTTAAAAAAAAGAGCAAACAGTGTCTTGCTCTGTCGTCCAGGCTGGAGTGCAGTGGTACAATCTCAGGTCACTGCAACCTCTACCTCCCAGGCTCAAGCAATCTTCCACCTCAGGCTCCTGAGTAGCTAGAAAAGAGCTAGGAAAGTAAACCCACTTGCTTCTTCCTGCAGGAAGCGTGCCACCACGCCCAGGTGATTTTGTATTTTTTGTAGAGACGGGGTTTCACCATGTTGCCTAGGGTGGTCTTGAACTCCTGGACTCAAGCTATCCACCCGCCTCAGCCTCCCAAGGTGCTGGGATTACAGGCATGAGCCACCGCACCCAGCCCCAGCCTGCTTTTTAAGGACTTCAGCGTGATTACAGATGCAGTGGCAAAGGGATAAATGGATGAAGGCTGCCATTCCTACTTAGCAGGGGAAGATTTATGATGCCACAAAGATTTTAAAGACTAGGACAGAAATACATACTAAATGTATTCATACAGTTTGACCCAGCAAATGTCACTTCTAGGAAGATACTCACTGCAGCATGGTTTATAAAAGCAAGACTGACAAACAGCCTGAATGGCCCACACAGGAAAATCAGTGAGCTGAATTTATGGTATGACCACACAATGCAGCCACTAATAGTGCTGATGCATATGTATATGTGCTGATGTAGACAGAAGACATTTACAAGGCCATGCACATGATATGTGTCACAAATATACACATGTACATTTGTATGCAAATGTAGGAAGAATATACAGCAAAATGCACAAACTTGGAGAGGCGGTATTCTGGGTGATTTTTGTTGTTGCCATCTAGTACTTTCTTTTTCTACAGTGAACATCTATCATTACGTATTTGCAAAATATTTTAATTAAAAGTAGAAAGTTAAAGAATACACTGTTTATCAGAGGAACTGTTCAGAAAGAATAAGGCAGGTAGCCATTTAAAAAATGATGAGTAAGTTGATCTCTAGGCAGCTTCTCCTTTCTCAGAATGAGACAAGCGCAGAGCTGACTGCATCATGGTGCTCAGAGTCCCGTCTTCGAGGATGTGCTGGCCTGGACATTAGGGAAGCAGCCCCATGCCCAAACCCTGAGGCTGCATAGACTGGGTGGCCACCAGGAAGCCCAAACATCTAGAGTCAAGCCACCGAATGCCCTCGGCCCAGCCCTTTTCATTACTGGCCATTTCCTTGGTCTCAGCAATCATGACCCTGCACAGAATCTCCCCACCATAGCGACAGCTGTGGAGTTCTAAACATGAGTTGACAAGACCAGTCGAGCTGGGTTCAACCACCTGCTGAGACAGTCTCTCCATCCCCCCCTCTGCCCCCTGCCCGCCGACCCCAGCCACAACTCACTCAGCTGTAGCATTAGGATAAAGCCTCATAGCGTCCTTGTGAATGTTAAGGTGCAACAGATGCCGAGAGCCCCGTGCAGTACTCCACACGGAACCAGTGACCAAGCATGTTCCTCATCTTTGTCTGCCCTCTCTACTCGAAGGCCATTCCGCTGACCCCAAAGGCACCTATGCGGCTTTCCCTTTGAACTGAATGCAAAAAAGAGATCTCAACCAGCCTATTCTGAAAGGATGGCCTTCTGAAAAGGCACAGCTTGGAGAGACCTGGCCACAGGCTTTGCTGCTTCTCCCCAGCACCGCAGACACCGCCACCGTGGGCCGGGGTCTCTACGTGGTCCGTCTCCAGACACATTCCGCAGGCAGGAGTAGAATGCCACTTTCCTGGACTTTGAGGCAACCCAGACCACTCCGAGAACAGGACACAACCCTGACGTGGAAGAAGGCATTCCCACAGCTGCAGGCAGCAAACCACACCTGCTGGCACCCACACCAACAAAGCTGCAGATCTGATAAGACCTCGCTCCAGCACCACCCAGCCCTCCCCAGGCTCATAGCCGCTGCAGGTCCCCCTCCAGGCTGCCTCCGAGAAACAGTTGGGAAGTAGATTTCACCAGGGAAAAAGTTGCCCAGCTGAAAGTGGACACAAAAAGGGCCAGCGCCTCAGCTCTGCATCCCTTCAGAGATGGCTGGAACCCCTTGGCCAAAGGGTTACAACTGTGGCCACAGGGCAGAAGCGGAGGAATGCCACACTTCGAGACAGGGACTGGGTGGGAAAGGAAACCAGGTTTCAGTCTCGGTTCTGCCAGGAACCTGTGACGGGAGAAATCACCAAGACTCTGGGAATGTTTTCCATAAAACCAGGAGGTGGTTCACGCCTGTAATTCCAGCACTTGGGGAGGCCGAGGCGGGCAGATCACTTGAGGCCAGGACTGGCCGACATGGTGAAACCCCGTCTCTGCTAAAAATACAAAAATTAGCCAGGCATGGTGGTGCACGCCTATAATCCCAGCTACTCGAAAGCTAAGGCAGGAGAATTGCTTGCACCTGGGAAGCAGAGATTGCCGTGAGCAGAGATTATACCACTGTACTCCAGCCTGGGCGACAGAGGGGGACTCTGCCTAAAAAAACAAAAACAAAAAAAAAAAAAACAAGAGGTTGGACAGGCCAAGGGTTCGGCGGGGTTCCCAACGTAAGGTCCTGAAAGCTGTGCTACCAGAGTCACGGCTGTGCCCTGCCTGGCCCCTTCGCTAGACTAGAAGTGTCTCTAAACCCTAGAGACTGGGAGAGTAGCCCACCTACTTCAGAGCCCTTGCCAGGTGGCTGCCAGCCGGGTAAGCACAGCAACAGGAACTGAAGGTCTGTCCAGGGAACATGCCTCAGCACACCCTAAGGACCTAATCTTCAGGCCTTGGCACCCTTCCCGCTCCCAGCACTTCCATTGTCTGCTGCTCCTTGGGAAGCACAGGGAGAGCTCAGGCCCCCCACATAGCAAGGCTGTGACCTCTGCCACCGCAGAGCTGTGTGAGGGCCGGGCCTCTCTGACCTTCCAGGTGGCAGGAGAGCCTTCCCTCTGACCCCACAGGTCCAGGGCAACTGCTCAGGGAGGCAGCCCAAGGGCAGAGACTGCACCTACCATAGTTCCCAACATCACATCCCAGCAAAGCCTGATGATCACGGTCCTTCAGTGCCTTTCTCCAGGCCAGCTTGCTTCGGAAGGATTTTTCTACACAAGAACACAAGCCAAGGAGAGTCAGGATGGCAGAGCCTGTCTCTGGGAAGTACTAGCAGGCTGCAGGAAAGGGCAAGTCACAGTGTCCCTGGAACGTGAATCTCCATGAGGCAACATGTGTCTGCTTCTACACACCCTTCTCTCCCCAGCGCTGGGCAGATTCAAAGGAATGAAGGTAATGACGACTGGAACGGGCTGCAGGCCCAGCTATGAGGCAGGCCAGGTGTCCCTCCATGAGCACATCTGGGGCATGGGAACATTCCTGTTTGCCTCGGTGGAGTTCTCAAGACCCCTAGGAGGGCCTAGCAGAAACAGAACACCAGGTCCTGCCAGGATGAGGTGGCCTCACAATTTCTGTTAACAGATTCAGACCCTGCTTTCAGACTGTGTCTCCCTCCCTTTCTACTGAGAGAGGGAAAATGTGTATGATCAAGAATGCGGTCTCCAGGAACATGTGTGAGATTGAGAAGAGACGGCACGCTGCAGGGCACATAGGAGGCAAACGCTCAACCTTAGCTCCTTCTACCCTTTTCCGTTCAAACTGGACCACGACACAGAGAAAAGCTATCCTCAGAAAACCAGACACACTGACCCCTGCACCCCATCTCAACCCAGATTTCGGGCAGCAGCAGCCCATCCCTGGTCAGAGACCTCCAGGGACACATCATGTGCTGCTTCTCCCACTGAGTGCTTATTTAATCAGGGGCAGAGTGGGCTGGGGCTCCTAAGATTCTAGAGAAATCCGATGCAGTTGCGCAGACCAAGCCCTCCAGTCAGATCCTTCTTCCAAATCCAGGAATCCAGTGTTGCAAGCACAGTCTCTGGGGACCCTGGCCTGGTGTGTGGGGAGCCCACAGTACAGGAAAGAATGCCAAGTGGACATCGACACTCGCCCGCCTGGCCCCGCCACATGCTGCTGGGATCGGCAGCCCCACCCAGCTTGCTGAGACTGTTTCCTAGCCTGTGTCCCCGCCTGTATGAGATGAGAGGCAGCTGCAGAAGTACCTTTCCCTAAAGGTGGCCGGTGCCATAAGTGCTATTGGACCCTCACTAGGGAAAGCTGCCAGGCAGGCTCCTTTTGAAAGTAACAATATGAACGGACAGATAAAACGCTACAGGTGTGAGCAGTCTCGTTCCTATTTTATAGACAGGAAAGCTTGAGATTCAGAAGTCATGGGACTTGCCCAAGGTCACACAGACAGAACCCAGGCCAAATATGAAAGCCATGTGCTTCCTGCTCACCATGCTGCTCCTATGGCAATGATTCTGGTAATAAACAACCCCTACTTTATGGGCTCAGTAAATCTGGATTTTAGAACCATTCTTAAAGAGGTTATTCTTAGACAGGGGTAGTATAAAAACAATCAGAAACATTTAATTTCACCAACTGAATCTCCTTCCCTAATCTAGAGAATTTCCAGCTTCCAGAGCCCTCAGAAATCCACTTCAACCTCCCTTTTCAGGTGAGGAGGCTGAGGCCTCAAGGATGGAGTGACTCATCCAAACTAGCTGGTGGCAGCCCCATGGAACGTGCTCCAGGGGTCTAAATTCCCATCCCCAAAAACAACCCAGCTCCTGCCTTTTCAGGGAGTGGGGTGAACCGAAATCCACATCGTGGTGGGAAGAACAGGGAGCTGGATTTACACTGCAAATCCTCTGCAAGCCTTCAGACGGGTTCTCAGCTGCCAGGGATGATCGTCTAACCAACACTCACTCAGGAGGGAAGCCACTGAATAAACCAGCTCCAAGACTTCAATAGCTGGATGCTCTGGGGCATCACCACACCACACTGCCGTCAAAATGAGGGACTCTGAAAGTCAGGGTAGGACAAAAGGCCATTTCTGAGAATGCACAGCAAGTGGTTCTCCTACATATACACTCTGGGAGCCAGGAGCACTTCAGAGCGACGTGGAGACAATCCCACAGAGGCCAACAGAGAGAGCATTCTCCAGGCCCAGCAACACCGAAATCCAGCCACATACACTCTGCCGGACAGCGACCCCTCCTCCCGGAACTGAGCCTCACAGGCCCCCTATTGTGTCAGCTTAAAAACCGAACTTTGCTGGGCAAACACACTCAGCTGTGTTCAACAAATCAGTTTCTCTCAACACTTGGAAAACTGCAGCACGCAAGCAGAAAGGCCGGTTGTAGGGGGTTCTGTTTGTTTTTTAAGCAAAGCCTTGGTCAGTACAGCTTTAGCAACTGTAATAAAAAATCATAATACCCAGCACTGACTGTATTCTTCCAATGTCCTGTGGCTTTACAGCTTCTAAGAAAATAAAACTGAAGGAGAGTCACCGCCGAGCATTTGGGATCAAACAAGGATTCCAGGCTTGTGGCGTGCCTGGAGGAAGGATTGGTCTTGTAATAATTACCGCAATCACAGAGAGCCTTATGACAGCTGGCAGAGGCAATTAGCAATGGCGGGGAGGGGGGGGGCTAGGGGGAGGACTGGTAAGAAATTGAGAATCTAATAAAATAAAACATCTCCAGACCTGCAGGAGGCCAGATGTGGCAGGGCAAAATGGTGAGAAGCCCCTTCTTCAAGACTGGACAGCTATTAACTGGTCCCTGACGGTTCACAGGCCCATCCCTGGCCGAAATCACATTTGGAACGCACTAGTTGCAGTCATCTGTGTATGAGCAGAGTGCCTCAACACCCTCAGGCTGGCTTTTGCAAATCCTTCTAATATTTCCCGGCGATAATTTGAGAGGAAGGCCCGCATATCTAATTTCTTCTTCATACTCCAGGCTGTCTCCATTAGAACCCCTTACACAGTGTCCTCTTCCCACCAAAGGCTTGCTTCCCCAGCATAATCCTTCCTAAGCCAAAATCCAATCTTTGCGGGGAAGCAGGGGGAGTCAGCGGGTAAGCAGCAAGCCTCCGTGGCAACGTGAAAGGAAAGCGCCAAACGCCTCAACAGCAAAAATGCAGTTTCAGCAACACTTTTTAAAAAGCGGCAGACAAGACCTGGGAGGAGAGGAAAGGAAGAGACAGGACGGCGTCTGGGGCGTGGAGGGAAGGCAGCGGACGGCAGGCCTGCGCTCACGCTTCAGGGGGACTTCCTCTGTCACCCGGCCCACGGGTGCTCGGCTCGGTCACACGGGGAAAAGTCCAGCGTGTGACTCAGTGGGACAACAAGTCCTGCGGCCTCACAAACTGGAAATGGGGTGGTGGCGGAGAAGTGGGGGAAGGGGATGCCCGCGCGCAGCCCACCCCGCCCACGGGCCCCTCGAGCCTCCATCCCAGTTCCCACCACGCACCCGCCCCGCAAATCCTGCCCAAGGAGAGGGCTGGTCCCGGGTCCTCCGGCTGCCGCATCCGTGAGTTCAGGAGGGAGGGGAAGCCTCCTACTGGGCGACGCGGGCTAACCTGGTCCCTGACCCTCGGGCGCCGCAGCTCCCTTACCTCCAGGGTCCGGATCTCCTGCTGGGTGAGGTCGTTGGACACGGCGCACTTGGTGCGCAGCCCGCGCAGGCTGCCGATGGAGATGTCGATGAGCTTCTGGAGCTGCCCGCACTGCTGCAGCGCCCGGCTGGCCGCGGCCCCGGCGCCTCCCTCCGCGGCCGCCGCATCCCCCCCGCCACCGCCCTCCTTCTTCTCTCCCATCGCTGCCGCGCGCAGCGCCGCTCTATCCATGCCTCGGCATCGGGGCCGCGGCGGCCGAGGCTGGGAGCCCGGGGGCGCGGGCGCCTCGGCAGGGAACCCCCGAACCGGGAGGGTTGGACCAGAAGCGCCCCTCGGCGCTGCCCGAGCCGGGACGCCGGGACAGCCGGCAGCCGAGTCCGCCGCTCCCTCCCGCCCAGCTGCGGCGGCAAAGCGAAAGCCGCGGCGACCCGACGGCTGCGGCTCCCGGAGCCTTTTAAGCGGCGGCGGGGGCCGGGTCAGGGCGGCCGGGCATGCTGGGACTTGTAGTCCGCGCCGCGCACCTGCCGCCGGACCCCGCCCTCGGGGCCCGCGCCGCGCTCCCGACCCTCCGCTTCGCTCCCGGTGGCCGCCGCCAGTGCGGGCGGGCCCCGCCTAGGTATCTCGGGTGGGGCTGCTGCGCGCCGGCTCCTCCCCGGGGCGCCGAAAGTCGAAAAGCCGAGTCTCCCCGTCCGCCTTCGCCTCCGCCTCCGCCTCCGCCTCCGCCCCCCACCCGGCCGTGGAGCTTCCCGCGACCCCCGGATGGGGCGGGGCTGCGGCGGGGAGCTCCCTGGACGCCAGGCGGGTGTGCGTCCCGCCGTCCCGCAGTTCCTCAGCCGCTGCCCAGCCCTGGAAGATGGGGACCGGGGAGGTTCCAGGATTAGTGTGTGGGTTTAGGGGCCGCCATCTAGTGGGAAGGGGCTTACAGAGCTTCTCCTGTAACTGGCTCACAAAGCGCTCTGCTCTGGATTGCCGGCTCCAAGAGGATTGCTCAGGCTTGGAGAAAGGCGAAGGGCTTTCTTCTGCACCACATTTACCCACCAAAACAAGAGTCCCATCGCTCCGCCATTCCCAACCCAGCCAGCCAGCTCAGACACGGGGGACAGCGCACTGAATTGTCGGTGGCTTCAGAGCAAGTGCCTGAGGCTCAAATCCTGATTCCACCATTGTCTAGGGTGTGACCTTGGGCACGTTCGATTTCCTCTGAATGCTGAGTCTCATCAAATAACTCATAGGGTTCCTATGAAGAATGAGTTAATGTATGTACAGCACCTAGACTGGCACATGTGGTCGCTGGATAAATGTTAGCAATTCTATCTAACCTCATCTGAATATGGCCCTGGATCCAAGTAGTGGGCATGGAGCAGCACAGTACTGCCAAGGACTGGGAGTCCTCTGTCCTCTGTGCCTTCCTGTGCCTCCTAACCCAGCAATCAAGTCTCGCCCATCTGTTCACCCTCATCTCCCATTAGTTCAACCCATGTGTTCTATTATCTGACAAAACTGAAAAACCAAGACTCTGATCAAAGCTCCCACACCTCCATACTTTCAACATCTGTCAACCAGAAAAATGTCTCCCTCTGAATTTTCTCTTGTAAGCTGCTTGATTGCAGACGCCACTAGTTAGTGTATTATTATACCCTTCCCAGAGCCAGATACAGTACACCGCACACAATAAAGGCTCCAACGTGCCTCATGAGCTCTTCCGGCAGGTCCTACAGGGTGTTTCTTTTACCTCTCAGTCCAGCTGAGGGGTGTGTGTGTGTGTGTGTGTGTGTGTACAGATAGATCATTTTTTTTTTGGTTTTGGTTTTGTATTTGAGGATGACAATTGCACAGGAGATGGGATACAAACATTAGAGACACTAAAACCATCAATACTGGGTGGCAGTTTATATTACACTTTCCTTTAATGCCATTTGACATTTCAAAAGAAATTAAAGGTGGGCTCATGCCTATAATCTCAGCACTTTGAGAGGCCGAGGGGGAAGGATCACTTGAACCCAGGAGTTTGAGACCAGGCTGGGCAATATTGGCAAGACTTTGTCTCTTAAAAAAATGAACTTTAAAAAAAAATCAGGTCTAGAAAGGAAAACTCTAATAACTTTAAAATGTGCTTTTGCAAATTAACCCCTCCTCTGGAGATTTTCTGAATTGCAAGGAGGTTCCTCCCTAATCACTGACCTTTTCCATTGAAAATCATTAATGGGGTACTCACTCAACTTACAAAAAGACTCCCTGCACTGTATTATGAATTTCTCAACCTGTTACCTTAACCCCACCCCACTCCTTGCAAAGTAGTAACTATTATGAAAGGGAAACTGTAATTATGGTTCTCAAACTGGAACATGCATCAGAATCACCTGGAGGGCTTATTAATTCCCAGAACCACGAACCCCATCCCTATAGTTTCTAATTTTGTAGATTGGAGGACAGGGCGGGAGAATTTGCATTTCTATCAAGTTCTCAGGTGGTCCTGATGTGATTAGTCTGAGCCCAGTCTCAAGTCTTTACTTTGAGAAGCCTTGGTACAGAGGAAGGTCAGTGGGCAGGGAACTATCCCACAACCCAGCCTGGCTGCTTCAGAGCCTCTGTCCAGCAGCCAGAGCTGCCAGGCTTCAACGACTCACTCACTCTAATGCAGTTCACAAAATATTGTTTTTCTTTTTCTTTTTTTTTTTTTGAAATGGGGTCTTGCTCTGTCACTCAGGCTGGAGTGCAGTTGCATGATCATGGCTCAGTGCAGCCTCAACCTCCCAGGCTCAAGCGATCCTCCCACCCCAGCTTCCCAAGTAGCTGGGACTACAGGAGTGTGCCACCGTGCCCAGCTAACTTTAACGTTCCATTTTATTTTTTGTAGAAATGGAGTGTCTCTACATTGTCCAGGCTGGTCTCAAACTCTTAGGCTCAAGAGCTCTTTTCTCTTCAGCCTCCTAAAGTGCTGGGACTGCAGGCGTGAACCACCATGCCTGGTTCACAAGAGATTTCCTGATAAGTGCCTATTTATGCACTTACATCGAATTTGTTATTGCCACTGGGGCCTGGTCATCACATCACATTCCCACATAGATGTGGGAAGCCACATCCTGAGAAGAGCCACTGCCAGCTTGTGGCACTCATGCCCACCCATGCCACCACAGGGGTGATGTCACAGCCTGAGACTAGACAGACGCCAGCTCCCTGGTTACGCTCCCACCAGGTTCTACGCAGCCAGTCTCTCCTCTGTGGATACATTCTTCCCTCTGATTATCCAAAGCATTCAGCAGGCCACAGCTTTCCTTGCTCACAGATGGCCTCCAGGCTTCTTGCCTGGATTTGAGTAATCCGTCTGCAACAAGTTTACAGAACTGCCCCTTAGAGGTGGAGAAAGTTTTTTTGGGTTTTGTTTTGTTTTGTTTTTAAGAGACACAGTCTTGCTGTGTTGCCCAGGTTGGAGTGCAGTGGTGCGATGAAAGCTCACTGCAGCCTCGAACTCCTCAGCTCAAGCCATCCTGCCTCCGCCTGCTGCGTAGCTGGAACTACAGGTGCCTGCCATCACATCTGACTCTTTTGTAGAGAGTGGGGTGGTCAGCTCTGTCTCTGGATCACTGTATGACCTTGGGCAAGTCTTATGTGACCTTGGGCAAATCTTCTAATCTGGTAGCACAGCTTCTTATTTGCAACATGGTGATGTTTTATGAGGGTAAGCAGATTAGGTAACACAAAGTGATGGTCATAAAATAAGAGTTCAGCATATTTTATTTATTCGATAAATACTTACTTTGTGTTTACTTAAACTGTTCCAAATGCTTATTAACTGATTCAATGAATTCTGCGTTACTTTCTTCCCCACCTTCCAGAATGAATCTCTTCTAGTTTGATGAATCAAATTATTATGTGTTGATTCAGGATTTCAACATCGTCTCCAGGTTCTTGAGGCTTTTTCTGAGGCTCCCCAGTAGAGAAAGTTTGCTTATTCCCTCCTTCCTCTCCTCTGCCTCAGATCCCTCCATCAGTTTTCCCAGCTTGTCTGCATCCAAACACCAACAGCAGCAGTGGGAACGTTTTTGTGCACAGGCCCAAGAAACATGAAGAGGACACTTACCATGTGCCAGGCTCTGGGGGAGGCTCAAAGTGAAGGACACTGAATCCTTATCCCTGTGGAACATACATGAAAAGAAGGGCAGGAAATGAATGTCAACAAATATATTACTAAAATCAACTGAGAATCGTAAGTGCTATGCAGAAGAAGACAAAAGCAAATAGCCGAGAGTCTCTGGCGGCTAAGGTACTTCACTAGATGAACTGGATAGAGAATTACTATCTGACCATTGAACTAAGATGTAAACAAAGAAAAGCAAAGCCATGTGGAATGTTCCAGGAAAGGAGCATTCCAGGCAATTGGAACATCACGTGCAAAGGCCCTGAGGCAGGAATAGCTTGAAACGCTTCAGGAACAGAATAAAGGCCCGTGGAGCCACAGCAAGATGAGGGGGAGGAGCAAGGGCTGGAGGTGACACTGGAGAGCTAGACAGGGGACAGATGAAGTGGCACATGGGAAGGAAGTTTGGATTTTTCTCTAAGTCTTTGTTACTCCTAATGTGGTCCAAGAGCAGCAGCAACTGTATGGCCTGGGAGCTTGTTAAAAACGCAGCCTTGAGCCCAACCCCAGAAAACTGAATCACAGACTGCGTCTTAGCAAAATGCCCACATGACCCAAACATAAATTTTTAGAAGCACAGTACTCTAAGTTTCTGGAAAGAAAGCCACGTTCTTTGCAGGTGGAGAGTTTTAAAGATCCCTCAGGCCACCACATGGAGAGCCGACGGTAGGGAGGTAAGGGCAGAGCCATGGCTCTGGTTTTGAGACGGCTGCGGTGGCCCAGGCCAGGTGGGGAGCAGGAACTGGGTGGGAGTGGAGGAGAGGGAGGAAATAGAGGGGACAGAGGACATGTTTTGGAGACAGAGTCAACAGGACAAATCGATGGATTGAATGTCGAAGGAGGAAAAGAAGAATTCCGGCCCTCCTGCCCATGTAGCCTCCACCCCTCCAAAGATACCACAGGGCACTGTGGGAAGAGCCCTATCCTGCAGCCAGGTGTGGCCACACCCTCAGATGCCAAATCCACTCTCCCCTGCCTGCTCCCCTCCACTCCTAGCATCATCTCAGGACTCAGTAGGTTTCTCTAAGAGTCTGAAGCTGTACACGGGGAGCTTGGGGTTCATGAATTTCACCCTCAGTTAAATCAGTCAAGAAATGCACGGAGCCACCCTGGAGACGTACACTCTTCTTACTGTTATGATGTACACCTGTGCTCATTCATTCATTCATTCAACAAATATCTACTGAACCCCCAATATGTGCTCGGCACCATGCCTGACTCTGGGGATACAGCAGTAAACAGTACATCATGTTATGGTCTATAAAAGGACTTTCCATCTATTTAGGCTCACAGTAAATGTGTTGTCTTCCTAAGGCCCATCCCATGTTGCTCCCGACTAGAAAACCTCATGGGTTCCCTGTTGGCCTCAGAGTGAGGTTTGAATTCCTGAAGCAGGGCTACAAGGTCCTGTGTTCCCGGGCCTGCTGATGTCTCCAAGCTTATCTGCTACCCAAGGCTGTTTTGAGTTTGAAGAATCTGATGAAAATAAAAACCCTCTCTCTAGAAAAAAAAAATTAGACACCCACAATTGAAATCAAATGTCTGGGGGTTTGTGGACGCCCTTGAGGCTGTCCATTGACAATCTTGTCTCTATCTTTCACTCAACAGTCCTGATCATACCACGGAGTTTCATGTCATGATGTCATTGCTCAGGCTATCTCTTCTGCCTGTGGTCCTTCCTCTTCAGCTCCCTATGTAAATTTCTTTTTTTTTTTTTTTTTTTTTTTTTGAGACAGAGTCTCGCACTCTTGCCTGGGCTGGAGTGCAATGGCACAATCTTGGCTCACTGCAAACTCTGCCTCCTGAGTTCACGTGATTCTCCTGCCTCAGGCTCTCAAGTAGCTGGGATTACAGGTGCACACCACCACATCTGGTTAATTTTTTGTATTTTTAGTAGTGACAGGGTTTCACTATGTTAGCCAGACTGGTCTCGAACTCCATCTCAGCTTCCCAAAGTGCTTGGATTACAAGCATGAGCCACTGTGCCTGGCCCCCTATGTAAATTTCTACAATCCTAGAAGTCTAACACGTGTACCCCACCTCTGAACCCGTAACAGGAGCAATCTTTTTAAATTCCATATTCCCTTAAAACTCTGCATGCTTTCTTATGCTTTATTCTTTCCCTACCTGAGTCTTCCCTATCTGGATAGTGAGTCTCCTTGGACTCAGATACACCCTGTATGACCTTGGCAGAGTTTTTTTTAGCTCTCTGAGCTTTTATTTTCTCATCTGTAAAAATGAGCATAATAATCCCTCCCCCCATCGCTTGAGCCCAGGAGTTTGAGACAAGCCTGGGCAACTTAGTGAGACCCCGTCTCTACAAAATAAAAATAAATAAAAAATCATCCCTCCCCTCAGGGTGGCCGAGAGAGGTAAATAAAATAAAGCAAATAGACCTGGCACACCATAGTGCTTAACACATGTTTGAATAAACAAATGAGGGAATACAGTTTACAGAAGAAACCAGGCCCTCTCTCTGGGGATCTGACTCCTGTGTGGCCCATAGGTGCTTGTTCTAGAAGGCACATCACTACCACCTGTGCAGTACAGTCAGAACCAGGCTGTGGATCAGGCTGTAAGGAGAAACAAAGTTGAAAAATAGCCTGACCCGGCCAGGCACAGTGGCTCACGCCTATAATCCCAGCACTTTGGGAGGCTGAGGCGGGCAGATCACCTAAGGTCAGGAGTTTGAGACCAGCCTGACCAACATGGAGAAACCCCATCTCTACTACAAATAAAAAATTAGCTGGACGTGTTGGCGCATGGCTGTAATCCTAGCTACTTGGGAGGCTGAGGTGGGAGAATTGCTTGAAACCGGGAGGTGGAGGTTGCAGTGAGCCAAGATCATGCCATTATACTCCAGCCTGGGCAACAAGAGCAAAACTCAGTCTCAAAAAAAAAAAAAATGAAATGAAATGAAGCCCTCAGACCAGATCCACCAACCCTCCTGCCCCTGCGCCCAGGCTTCCTGCCTCTCCTCCTGCAACCACAGAAGAAGCCTCCTGCGGGACTCTAAGGCAATGACTGTCTGCTGGGACTCTGGATCCCAGGCCCTCAAGCAGGCTCAAGGCCTTTGATCCAGTGAGTATCCTGCTTTTCTCTGCATCATCATTTTCTCCCTTTCTGCTCTGTTATTTTTTATTTTTATTTATTTATTTTTTTGAGACAGAGTCTTGCTGTGTCACCCAGGCTGTAGCGCAGTAGTGCTATCTTGGCTCACCGCAACCTCTGCCTCCCAGGCTCAAGCACTTCTCCTGCCTCAGCCTCTCGAGTAGCTGGGATTACAAGCATGTTGCCACCAAGCCCAACTAATTGTATTTTCAGTAGAGACGGGTTTTCGCAATGTTGATCAGGCAGGTCTCGAACCCCACGGCCTCAAGCGATCTGCCCACTACAGCTTCCTAAAGTGCTGGGATTACAGGCATAAACCTCTACGTTTACCCTGTTATTCTGAGTTGCACGCAAACATATTCTAGTATCTCCCTTAAGGAAAGGAAGGAAGGGAGGGAGACAGGGAGGGAGGGAGGGAGGGACTATCAGTTAGGGTCCTGGCAGAAATCAGGATTCTCTCAGATGGTTCAACTGATGTCAAAGAAGCTACTAAACAGAGTTAAGGAAACAAACAAGGATGCTGCAGCACCCAGAGACAAATGAAGGTTTGTAGGGTGACAACTCCTGGCCCAGAAAGGACCAAGGGAAGAAAAAGCATCCCAGGAGCCATTGAGAAAATGGCAGCCTGGAAGGAACTGCAGGCATGAAGCAGGACACAGCTCCTGCCGGAGACAAGACGCTGAAGCAGAGACGGAGGGGCAGAACACCTGCTCTCTCTTTCCTTCAGCCTTCAGTTCTCCTGCCTTTGCCTCCCCTTGGCTGAACCCATGTGGAAGTGTCCTAACGAGAAGAGCCCCGGTAATGCAGTGCAGAAAGATCTCTCTCCTGGGGCCCAGAGTGGGACACTAATGGACAGTGAATGGATCTTGGATGGGAGAATGGCCAGCGTACCTTCCCTCATCCCTAAATCCCCTTTCGGTTTCTGCCTTTTCTCTGCTTACGTTTATAGCAAAACATCTTGAAAGAGTTGTCCGTGCTTGGCTAGGCATGGTAGCTTGCGTCTATAATACCTACAAGGAGGAAAGATCACTTTAGCCCAGGAATTCAAGACGAGCCTGGGCAACATGGCAAAACTCCATCTCTACCAAAAAAAATACAAAAATCAGCTGGGCGTGGTGGCATGTGCCTGTAGTCCCAGCTACTTGGGGGACTGAGGTGGGAGATCACTTGAGCCTGCAGCGAGCCGTGTTTGTGCCACTGCACTCCAGTCTAGGTGACAGAGTGAGATCCTGTCTCAAAACAAACAAACAAAAAAGCAACACAAAAAAAGTCCCACTGTTTTACTTTTGCAAGACTGAATTTCCTCATAGGCGCCTAAATATTCTACTGGGTCTTTTAAAGGAAAGTTCCTTTCCTATTAAATTTATAATCACATATATTACACGTGTATGTGAAATATGAACAGAGAATCTGGCATTCTGGATTTGAAAGTAGATGAGGTCTCATATTAGACATAGAATTCCATAAAGCGAAGACTTGGAATGAGGTCATCATCTTTTTGCCCCCTCTGGTTCCAGCCTCCATGAGGCAGCATGACGAATGGTTTAAGGGCCAGGGCTACAGAACAAGACATGGTTTAAATTTCATTTCTCTTTTTTTTTTTTTTTTTTTTTAGATGGAGTCTCACTCTTGTTGCCCAGGCTGGAGTGCAGTGGGGCACGATCTCAGCTCACCACAACCTCTGCCTCCCAAGTTCAAGCAATTCTCCTGCCTCAGTCTCCCAAGTAGCGTGTGCCACCACACCCAGTCAATTTTTGTATTTTTAGTTACAGACGGGGTTTCTCCATGTTGATCAGGTTGGTCTCAAACTCTCGACCTCAAGTGATCCACCCGCCTCGGCCTCCCAAAGTGCTGGGATTACAGGCATGTGCCACTGTGCCCAGCCTTAAATTTCATTTCTAACCTTTCTTTGCAATGTGACCTTAACCAAGTCACTTTATCTCTCGAGTCTCAGATTTCTTATCTGTAAATTGCCTGAGTAGGGTGGTCATAGAGGTTAAGTGAGCAATACACGTAAAGCCCCCCAGCCTCTGATCCCTGCATAAGTAAGCACACTGGAACAGTGCCAATCATTTCCATAGCTAGGATATTATCTTCCAGAGGCTTCCCAGTGATCACAGGCTACAGAAAGAGGTGGAGCACGAGGACTGGGACAGTGAGTTGAGGACTGGCAGCTGTTTCTGGCAGGTTGTTTGGAAGGGGATGAGGAGTGACTAGAAATGAAGGATGACGTAATGTCCTTTCTAGGGTCAAAGCATTGAAGGGATTATGGCATCCATTCCCACAAGTATGAGTCAAAATAAAAATAACACTAAAAAGCACAAAACACGAAATCTGAATGCATGCTGAAAAACCGGTCTCTTTCTAGATGTTCTGATTGCACCATTCCAGATCAATTCACTGAAGCTGAATTCATGTTTTCAATGCCCTTGCTCTGTTGCCCGCCTACAGGAAATGCAGCAGGTGACTGAGCCCAGGGATGAGAATTCCTAGGATCTGAATGCCATGAGATACCTTCACACCTGTGATGTAAGTCATGATCATGATTAGGCGGTGACTGAGTCAATTTTCTGTTGTCCCATTGTTCTTCAGACTCTTCAAAGTCCTTTCACTCATATCAGCTTGCTTGAACTCCACAGTGGTAGTCAAAAGGAAATCAATGCTAGCTCAGTGGATTTTAGTCATGGAATAACCAGAAACATAGCCTAGAACTGTTTGACATCAGTCGAACCATCTGAGCCAATTATGATTCCTGCCAGGACCATAACTAATAGAGAGGTCCCTCCCTCCCTCTTTCCCTCCCTCCCTCCTTCCTTCCCTCTATCCCTCCCTCTTTACCCTGGCATCTATTTCCTTCCTTCCTTCCTTCTTTCCTTCCTTTCTTCCTACCTTCCTTCCTTCCCTCCCTCTTTCCTTTCTTCCTTCTTTCCTTCCTTCCTCCCTCCCTCCCTGCCTCCCTTCCTTTTTTTCCTTCCTCCTTTCCTCCCTCCTTCCTTCCTTCCTTCTTTCTTTCTTTTTTTTTTTTTTTTTTTGAGACGGAGTCTCGCTCTTGTTACCCAGGCTGGAGTGCAATGGCGCGATCTCGGCTCACCGCAACCTCCGCCTCCTGGGTTCAGGCAATTCTCCTGCCTCAGCCTCCGGAGTAGCTGGGATTACAGGCACGTGCCACCACGCCTAGCTAATTTTTTGCACCTTTAGTAGAGACGGGGTTTCACCATGTTGACCAGGATGGTCTCGATCTCTTGACGTCGTGATCCACCCGCCTCGGCCTCCCAAAGTGCTGGGATTACAGGCTTGAGCCACCGCGCCCGGCGCCCTTCTTTCTTTCTTAAAGGGAAATACTAGAACATGTTTGTGTGCAAATGAGAATAAAAGGGATAAAATGGTTAGGCAGAGAAAAGCAGGATACTCACCGAAATGGATCCAGAGTCCCAGCAGAAGATCCTTGAATCCCAAGCCAATTGACCTTGAAATTGGTCTTTGCCTGGAGACCACCACCACTTTTCACTCTTACACAGCGATGTACCACTCAGGACTCAGAAGTCACCTCTTCCTGGAACCCCTCCCTCACCTCTAGGCTAGCCCAGCTCACTTCTTCCCACGTGCTTGTCCTCAGTGTCAGGGGTGACTCCTGCCTCAAAACTCTCTGCTTTCTGCCTCTTGCACTGGCCTGTGAGTTCTCTGCAGGAAGGGCCCCACTCACAGATCACAGTGGTCCAAAAAGCTTGTGGTTCATTGTTGAATTGAGTGGGCCAATTTAATAGAGATCTTTCACAAGCTGGATTGAATGTCCTGGGAGGACCCATTTTATGGTAAGTAGAGGCAACACTAATCTCGTCCCAGGTAGGAGACAAAGACCCTTCTGCTGCCATCACCTACCCGTGAACACAACATGTATTATCATAACCACGGTGTCTGAAATTCCTCCGGTCAAGAATGGTTTCTGGTCTTCTGACAGTCTTGTCCCCTGGACAGGTGGGACTGGAGTGGTGTGGCTCAGTGGTTAAGTGTCTAGGCTGGGAGGGGTCTGCTAGAGACACTGGGGCTTATGATAACTGCCCTTCCGGCAGCTCTTCTCCCCATTTCATGGAGGCTGAAATGCGGCAAACCCTCAGCTGTTCCAGGCGCCCTGGGCATCTGAGAATGCTCGGTTGCTCGGTATCCAGGGTCCTTGTGCCAAAATTTTGGTGACACTGTTTTCATTATCTTTTTTAAAAAAATTATTGGCCAGGCACGGTGGCTCATGCCTGTCATCTCAGTACTTTGGGAGGTCTAGGTGGGAGGATCACCTGAGCCCACGAGTTTGAGACCCTTGGGCAACATGGCAAAACCCCATCTCTACTAAAAATACAAAAAAGTAGCCAGGCATGGTGGTGCATGCCTGTGGTCCCCACTACTCAGGAGGCTGAGGTGGGAGGATGCCTTGAGCTGGGAGGCAGAGGTTGCAGTGAGCCAAGATCACTCCACTACACTCTAACCTGGGCAACAAAAGTGAAACTCCACCTCAAAAAAAGAAAAAAGAAAGTTGTATTGACAGCCACAGTGTCTCAAAGCTGTAATGCCAGGACTTTGGGAGGCCAAGGCGGGGAATCACTTGTGTTCAGGAGTTCGAGACTAGCCTGAGTACCGTGGTGAAACCCCATCTCTACCAAAAATATAAAAAATTAGCCAGGCATGGTGGTGCCCGCCTGTGGTCCCAGCTAGTCGGGAGGCTGAGGCAGGAAGCGAAGGTTGCAGTAAGCAGAGATGGCACCACTGCACTACAGCCTGAGCGACACAGTGAGACCCTACCTGAATAATAAATAAATAAATAAATAAATAGGAGGTTGTCTAAAATTGTTTAAGTTCTATTATTTAATCCTTGTCTCCTGAACATTAAATTAAGAAATAAAGTCACGTCGTACTTTTTCTGTGGTTGTCGGTGAGAGGCTGGGTGTGAAGTGACTCAACAGGACATCCTAAGCTGCAGTTCCTGATGGGATAGCGATGGTGCCTTGAGGGAGGGGTTGCGGTGTTTATGTTTCTGCCAATTGGGGGAGTCTGCTCTCAGCCCCGACACCAGTCAGGAAGCTTCCCTCCCTACCAAAGGGAGTAGAATCAAAGAACCTCCTCATCCCAGAATGGCAGTCCCAGGAGAATTCCCAAGGAGAAGGCAGAAAAACTGAGCAGGAAACAGGGAGGGACGGGAAGCTGCAGGGCAACCTCCCCAGACAGAGGGCCCCACTCCTCTCCCGTCCCTTCCCCACCCATCTGGGCCGACCTCACCCCATCTCAGCATGAAGCTCCAACAGCCCTGACCACCCCTGCTCCCCACGGCCCACTCTCCACACTGCAGCCAGAACGGTCTCTCCACCCACGAGTGTCTAGTGCCTCCCTCTTCAACCTTCCAGATGCTCTCCTGCCCCATCGTCATGGATAGAAACCACACAGGGCCTGACAGGGCCAGCTGCATGGGCCTGTGACCTGTGCAGTCACAGAGGGCCCTGGTGCTAAAGGCCCCACCCTTGGTTTAATGCTCTGCTGTAACTTTCTGACATTCCTCATGACTAAGAGATCCACATTTCCATTTTCAGTGGGCTCTGCAAATCATTTAGCCAGTCCTGGTACCCAGCTTCACCCACTGGGGATTAATCTTTAAGTCCAGGCTCAGGAGTGTAAATGTCACATTTCTGTTTAATAGCAAAATTACCAAGCTGGGCGTGGTGGCTCACGCCTGTAATCCAAGTACTTTGGAGGCCAAGGCGGGTGGATCACCTGAGGTCAGGAGTTCAAGACCAGCCTGACCAACATGGTGAAACCCCGTCTTTAAAAAAAAAAAATAGCAAAATTACCAGACTTGAAACTCTCACCTCCGGAATCAGAGTCTTCAGCCGGGCCCTATCCCTGAGGGTATCTGGGCCTTGTGGGCCTCCCTTTTGAAAGCCAGGTCTTTTGCACAAACCTGCTGGCCTGGCAATGTGCCTCAGCCAGCCCCATGGTGCCAGGCTCTGGGCAGCAGTCTTCCCCCTGAGCAGCTGCCATCCTACACCGCCCAGGCCACCTGGCTGATGTGGGCTCCAAGTCCCTCTGTAGATGCTCTCACCTGATAGCTAAGGCCAGCAGGCAAGGCTTGACACTTCTTTAGAAGATTTAGAGAGAAGATTCTCATTTTTAGCTGACATGCGCCAGGCAGCTCCTACGCGCAAGGCACTGCTCTAAGCACTTTTAGTGCACACTCCAGGAACCTCACCATCACGCTAGGAGGGAAGTGCTATTAACAATTAATGCCTAGTTATTGCAAGGAAACTGACATTCAGGAACAGTAACTGCACCTCACTGGCCACCCCTTCTCGTCTTCCTCCTGGGTTTACCTCATTGTCCAACCTCTAAGGGCAGAGGCCCTGGGCAGGCCTCGATTTTCGCCTCCTTTCAGTCCACGCTCTTGCCCCTGGTGGTCTTCTGCAACCTCACCCAGCCACCTCATTTGTCACATGACTGAACTCCAGATTCCACCTGCCTCTCAGCATCTCTGCATGGATTTCTAACAGACAAGCTCAAACTCGGTGTATCCAGAACAGAGCTCCTGATCCCCCATCCCCAGCTTCCTGCTCCTGCAGCTTCTCTCATATTAGACACCTGCTTAGCCAAAACCACTGGAGTCATTCTTAATTCTTCTCCACCCGACATCTAATTTATTAGCAAATTCTGTCAGCCAGACTTTAAAGATCTATGCACACACACAAAATTATATGCAGCCGCTCCTTGACTTATAATGGGGTTACATCCCAGTAAACCCATTGTAGGCTGAAAATACCAGGTTAAAAACACCTTTAGTCCACAACCTACATCACAGCTTCACCTGGCCTATTTTAAACGTGCTCAGATCGTATACATTAGCCTATGGTTGGGCAACATCATCTAACACAAAGCTTGTATTATGGTAAAGTGGGGAATATCTCATGTAATTTATAGAATATTGTCTTGAAAGTGAAAAAACATAATTTTTTTATTGCATTTTAGGTTTTGGGGTACATGTGAAGAACATGCAAGATTGTTGCATAGGTACACACATGGCAGTGTGGTTTGCTGCCTTCCGTCCCCTCGCCTGTATCTGTCATTTCTCCCCATGCTATCTCTTCCCACCTCCCCACCCCCCGTCCCTCCCCCATTTCCCCCCAACGGACCCCAGTGTGATGCTCCCCTCCCTGTGTCCATGTGTTCTCATTGTTCAACACCCACCTATGAGTGAGAACATGTGGTGTTTGATTTTCTGCTCTTGTGTCAGTTTGCTGAGAATGATGGTTTCCAGGTTCATCCATGTCCCTACAAAGGACGTGAACTCATCGTTTTTGATTGCTGCGTAATATTCCATGGTGTATATGTACCACATTTTCCCTATCCAGTCTATCATCGTTGGGCATTTGGGTTGGTTCCAGGTCTTTGCTATTGTGATTTTTTTTTTTTTTTTTTTTTTTTTTTTTTGAGATGGAGTCTCACTCTGTCACCCAGGCTGGAGTGCAGTGTTGCGATCTTGGTTCACTGCAACCTCCGCCTCCCAGGTTCAAGTGATTCTCCTGCCTCAGCCTTCTGAGTAGCTGGGACTACAGACACATGCCACCATGCCTGGATAATTTTTTGTATTTTTAGTAGAGACAGGGTTTCACAGTGTTAGCCAGGATTTTTTTCTTTTTCTTTGAGATGGAGTTTCCCTCTTGTTGCCCAGACTGGAGTGCAATGGCATGATCTCAGTTCACTGCAACCTCTGCCTTCTGGGTTCAAGCAATTCTCCTGCCTAGCCTCCCAAGTAGCTGGGATTATAGGCATGTGCCACCACAACCAGCTTATTTTGTATATTTCGTAGAGATGGGGTTTCTCCATGTTGGTCAGGCTGGTCTCAAATGCCTGAACTCAGGGGCACTAGGAATATGTTAAGCTCCCAGCTGTCGTCAGCATGACCATGCCAGGGATCCTGGCACTGGAGAGCTCTGTCACTGTCACAGAAGCCGGACAAGGCTAAAAGCCTTGCAGTCACTGCTGCAGCTTCGCCACCACCAGGTGCCTTCCAGCTGCCATGCAGGCTTTCCCAGTACTCCCACCAAAGAGAATTACTATGGAGGATGCTCTTGGTCCTGAGGTGAGCAAAACAGCATGCCCTGTGGATGGAGCCGGCTTCTTTCCCAGCCATCTCATTTGCTGGATGGGCCCACTGAAGAAGTGGCCTTGAGACAGGCATGGGGACGGAAGAGGCTCAGCATCCTGCGCCTGCCCTTACCAAGGCTCACCAGGCCGACACCACTGCTGACCACCTTCCTGTTGTAAAATGAACGTTTACTGTTAAAAAGATTTTGCATGTACATCTTCCACCCAGCTGCCCTGAATAATGACATTTTGCATTACCATGGCACATTTGTCAAAAGTAAGAAATTTAGGCCGGGTGTGGTGGCTCATGCCTGTAATCCCAGCAATTTGGGAGGTGGAGGGGGGAGGTTCAGGTTCACCTGAGGACAGGAGTTTGAGACCAGCCTGGGCAACACAGGTAGACCCTGTCTCTAGAGAAAAGTAAAAGAAATTAGCCAGGCATGGTGGCATGTGCCTATAGTCCCAGCTAGTCAGGTGGCTGAGGTGAGAAGATTGCCTGAGCCCGAGTTCCAGAAAGCAGTGAGCTATGATCAATCACAGACTGCACTCCAGCCTAAGTGACAGAGGGAGGCTTTATATTTTAAAAAAAAAAAAAAAAAAAAAAAAAAAAAGGAAGTTAACGTGGGTGCAATCCTATTAACTAAATGATCATGTGAACCATTATCTAAGGTTATTAATGTAGTAATTATATGAATATGGTGACATTTATTCAGATTTCACCCGTTTTTGCCCAACTTCTCACACCTGTCCCAAGATCCCACCTCGGACTCACCCTCCTGCCTTCAGCTTATGTCTCCTCGGCTTCCTCCAGATGGTCCAGCCAAACACACACCCGGGCTGAAGGGTAGAGCTGATTGCTCCTGGGCTCCACGCCTCCGCAGCATGTTACCGTACTGAGTACTGCAGACAGTGGGAACATAATGGTGGCTGTCTGTGTAAATACAGAAAAGGATCCTAAAAATACAGTATAAACAACAAAAACGGTACACCTGGCCAGGTGTGGCGGTTCATGCCTATAATCCCAGCACTCTGGGAAGCCAGGTTGGGAGGATCACTTGAGCCCAGGAGTTCTAGACTAGTCTGGGCAACATAACAAGACCCCATCCCATCTCTCTTTTTTTTTTTTTTTTTTTTTTTTTTTTTTTGAGATGGTCTTGCTCTGTTGCCCAGGCTGGAGTGCAGTGGTGCGATCTTGGCTCACTGCAAGCTCCACCTCCCAGATTCAAGCAATTCTTCTGCCGCAGCCGCCCGAGTAGCTGAGATCACAGGTGCAAGCCACTACACCCATCTAATTTTTTGTATTTTTAGTAGAGACAAGGTTTCACCGTGTTAGCCAGATTGGTCTCCATCTCCTGACCTCATAATCCGCCCACCTCGGTCTCCCAAAGTGCTGGGATTACAGGCATGAGCTACCACACCCAGCCACCCCATCTCTTGCTAAATATCAGTTTTTAGAGATTGTACACCTGCATAGGGCAGCTCCATTATAACCTTATGGAACCACCATCCTATATACATTCTGGCATGGACTGAAGTGTCGTTGTCTGATGTGATTGCATAAGTAATCTAGAGATGATTTAAAGTATATGAGAAGATGTACTTAGGTTATATGCAAATACTGCACCATTTTATATCAGGACTTGAGCATCTGTGGATTTTGATATCTGTGGGAGATGGTGAAACTGATTCCCTACATACATTTGAGGCCCCACAGAAGGCTCAAATCCCTGTGCCTCAGCCCCAGGTAAACTCTATTACTGAGATGAGTATGCCCAGTGATAACTTCATATAAATGGAATCACACATTATCTATTCTTTTTTGTTTTTTTGTTTTGTTTTGTTTTGTTTTTTAATCTATTCTTATAGGTTTAACTTCTATCACTCATACATGAGGTATGGGAGATTCATTTGCGTGTGTAGGCATAATGTATTCATTTTCTTTGCTGTAGCATATTCTAGTCTTGAATGTACCATGGTTTTTAATCCATTCTTCTGTGATGACTATTTGGGAAGTTTCTAGTTTGAGGCTATTACAAATTGTGCTGCTATGAGGGTTGTTTCACTTGTATTTTAGTGAAGATATAGACACGTCTGTGTAAGCTACAGTCGCAGGGAGGACGTTGCTAGCTCACAGGAGGCAAATGTCTAGCTTTGGTGAACATTGCCAAATCATTCTGAAGTGTTTGCTCCACTTTACCTGCTCATCTGTGAGTCGGAGCATTCCATCAACAGCTTGGGCTGTCTCAGAAAGACCTGGGTTCAATCCCACTCAGCCACCCAGTAGCTGTGTCCCTTTGGGCAAACCATGTAACTTCTCTGAGCCTCAGTGTCCTCGTCTGTAAATTGGGCGGCTGGCGGTCCTTACCTCGCAGGGCCACTGTGAGGACTAAGAAAGATGAAAGCCGGCCCCTGAGTGACCCCACTTCTTTCTCTCTCAGGCTCAGCAGGAAGACACCTTCACTGCCCAACGTGCAGGCCACAGGGAGGACGCGCAGCCCCAGGGCTCCCCAGTCCCAGGAGCATAAGCCCTGGATTTTTGTTTCTAGAAACAGCCACCCCTGGGATGCAGATGGCTCTCAAGTCCCCAAAGCCTGTGCTCCCACCCCATGAAGGTGGCGTCTTCAGCAGAGGGGAAAGGGCTGCACTGTGCCCCCTCACCCTGGCCACTGTCTGTCCTCATGACTCAGAGCCCAGTGAGGTCCCCAAGCAGAGCAGTGCAGGGTCCGGCCCCAGCCCTGGGCTCCAGACATCCCGGTCACCCCGCCTGCCCCGACCCTGCCGCCTCCATCCTTCAGCCTGTGCTTGCCTCCTCACAGCTCAGGACATTTTAGCTCCTTACATGTCACCATCGTTATCTCAAGGGGAGTGCAGCACAACGGCGGGGAACACAGTCAGTCTATGGATGTGTCTCTGGTGTCTGGGAGATTAGAAGCTCAATACATACTTGCCCAGTGTCTTTGTGCATTTCACTGAGCAGAAGACAGCTTTAGAAATGAGAAGAGACCCTCCTGAGGTGACAGTGCATAGCTGGCATTTCCCAAATATTCTCAGCATGCCAGGCACTGAGCTGGCCCATGGACACGTGAGCTCTGGAACCTCTGGGATGCCAGATTACAGGCGTGAGCTATGGCAACTGGTAGGAAGTATTGTTTATTTCTTTATTAGAATTTGTACTTTCTGAGTTTATGTAACTGGCAGTCACTGCTTTTGTGATTAGAAACAATAAAGGTATAGAAAAATGTGTAGAAAAAAGCAGAAAACCAATTCGCATCTACAACAAAATCCTCTTTTAAATAAAATGTGCAGAGAAGAAAGATGGAAAAGAAATGCAGTAGGCCAGCATGTTGGCTCATGCCTGTCATCCCAGCACTTCTGGAGGCCAAGGCAGGAGGATGGCTTGAGGTCAGGAGTTTGAGACCAGCCTGGCCAACACGGCGACACCCCATCTCTACTTAAAAAAAAAAAATTAGCAGGGTGTGTTGGCAAGCACCTGTAATCCCAGCTACTCAGGGAGCTGATGCAGGAGAATTGCTTGGACCTGGGAGGTGGAGGTTGCAGTGAGCCAAGATCTTGCCACTGCCCTTCAGCCTGGGTGACAGAGCAAGCCTCCGTCTCAAAAAACAAAAATGGCCGGGCGCGGTGGCTCAAGCCTGTAATCCCAGCACTTTGGGAGGCCGAGGCGGGTGGATCACGAGGTCAAGAGATCGAGACCATCCTGGTCAACATGGTGAAACCCCGTCTCTAATAAAAATACAAAAATTAGCTGGGCATGGTGGCGTGTGCCTGTAATCCCAGCTACTGAAGAGGCTGAGGCAGGAGAATTGCCTGAACCCAGGAGGCGGAGGTTGCAGTGAGCCGAGATCGCGCCATTGCACTCCAGCCTGGGTAACAAGAGCGAAACTCCGTCTCAAAAAAAAAAAAAAAAAAACTGTAACAGCTGTTGTCTCTGAGGGCTGGGGCTATCAGGAGACTCCCCTTTTCTGTCCGATTTTTCACATGCTCACATCCAGACTGTAATGTCTGAAACTCCTTCGGCAGTCCCCTGAGTACTCTCCCTGCCCCCTTTCCCGCCTGAGCCTGCCATGCATTGTGCTAGAGAAAGCGGTTGCTCCTAGAGAAAGTCTTCGTTCTCCGAGCCTAGTTAACTTCCACTTACCCATCAGTACTGTCCTCAAGGTCTCCCCAACTTCTTTACGGAAGGCTTCTGTAGCGGTTGCTGTGACCTGCCACCCAGATGTCCACTTCAGGACCGGGGCCCTCTCTCCCCAGCTGCTAGGAGACTTGGAGATGGATGCTCACAGACGATTCTCACTCCGGGAAATGTCCTGGCTGCCGGAGCTGCCGGGGGGCAGCCGATACCCACTGCCCAGTCCATTGGAGCAGGAGGTGCAGTGGGCAATAAAAGCCCAGACCGCTTGCCTCCATTCAGTGCAACTTTGCAGGGTCATCTACCCTCCAGAGCTCCCTGTGGGAACGGCTAAGGCCTTTGTTGCAACTGCACTGCAGTTTCTCCGTCGAGCCAGACCTGCTCGCGTCACCCTCCCACAGGTGCTGGTCCTCAGGGCGCTTCCTAGGGAACTTCTTTAACCAGCAACACCTTCTTGGCCTCCCAGGCCAGGGTAGATTCCTTAATTATATGCTCATTCAGGGCACGTATCTCATTGTAAATTTTACATCCATTTGTAGTATCTGGCTAGTGTCTGCCTGTCCCATCAACTGTAATAGCCACAGGGTGGAAACTCTGATTTTATTCACCATTGCATTCTGCCATGCTGGCATGTGGTTTAGAAATACTTGTAGAGTGAACAAACAACTTTATTAACCATTTAATCCCTTAGGAGGCCATCAACTTTACTTAGGGTTGCAGAATGTCTCATTATTCATTCAATAAATATTTACAAAGAGAAGCTGGATTCCTACGTCTCAACACCAAAATAATTCCAGATGGTTCAAAGATGCTTATATCTAAGAAAATGAGGCCAGGTGTAGTGGCTTACGCTGATAATCCCAGCACTTTGGGAGGCCAGGCAAGATGGATCACCTGAGGTCAGGAGTTCGAGACCAGCCTGACCAACATGGACAAACCCTGTCTCTACTAAAAATACAAAAATTAGCTGGGCATGGTGGCAGGCATCTGTAATCCCAGCTACTTGGGAGGCTGAGGCAGGAGAATTGCTTGAACTAGAAGGCAGCGGTTGCAGTGAACCGAAATCATGCCATTGTACTATAGCCTGGGCAACAGAGCAAGACTCCATCTTAAAAAAAAAAAAAAAAAAAAAAGACATCTAATATACCGAGAACACTTGCAAATCAAAAGGTTAAAAAGTCTACAGAAAAATGGGTAAACACTGTGAAAAACTATTGGAAACCTTATTTATATTCTATGAAATGCAAATTAAAACAGTAACACAATACCACTTTTCCTATAAAATTGAGTTGAACGATTGACAATACCCAGTCTTGGCACAAGTGTAGATAAACAAGGAATTTAATTCACACTTGTTGGGAAAAGTTGTTCTGAACACTTTGGACAGCAGTGGCAATATCTATTAAATTAAAGCATTCACTGTTTTTGACCACACAACCCCACTTCTAGGAATGTATTTGTCTAAGGTTATGTGGTTGTACAAACTGTACAACATAAAGCATTGCCACATTTATAGTTGCAAAAAAAAAAAAAAAGAAAGAAAAGAAAAGAAGACTAGGTGATATAGGGAGACCCTGTCTCCACAAAAAAAATTTAAAAAGGCATGGTGGTGATTACCCAGCTATTCAGAAGGCTGAGGAAGGAGGATCGCTTGGGGCCAGGAGGCTGAGGCTGCAATGAACTGTCACCATACCACTGCACTCCAGCCTGGGCAAGAGAAGGAGATCCTGTCTCAAAAAAAGACAGAAAGACTGGCCAGACGCGGTGGCTCAAGCCTGTAATCCCAGCACTTTGGGAGGCCGAGGCGGGTGGATCACGAGGTCAAGAGATCGAGACCATCCTGGTCAACATGGTGAAACCCCGTCTCTACTAAAAATACAAAAAATTAGCTGGGCATGGTGGCGCGTGCCTGTAATCCCAGCTACTCAGGAGGCTGAGGCAGGAGAATTGCCTGAACCCAGGAGGCGGAGGTTGCGGTGAGCCGAGATCGCGCCATTGCACTCCAGCCTGGAAAACAAGAGCGAAACTCCGTCTCAAAAAAAAAAAAAAAGACAGAAAGAGTGTCCAGTGCAATGGCTCATGCCTGTTATCCCAGCACTTTGGGAGGCCAAGGCAGGTGGATCAACTGAGGTTAAGATTTCGAGACCAGCCTGACTAACATGAAACCCTGTCTCTATTGCACACAGACAAAATAGCTAGGTGTGGTGGAGTGCACCTGTAATCTCAGCTACTCTGGAGGCTTAGATGAGAGCATCGCTTGAACTTGGGAGGTGGAGGTTACAGTGAGCTGAGGTTGTCACACGGCACTCTAACATGGGCAACAGATCAAGATTCCAGTCTGAAAGAAAAAAAAAAAAGAAAAGAAAAGAAAAAGGAAGGAAGGAAGGAAGGAAGAACGGACAGGGGAATGCTTTATTAATGCAGATTGCTTAAATATATTATGATTAATCCATACAATCAAACCCTAAACATCTATCTTGAAGAACAAGACACCTCTCTGTGTACTAAAAGGTACTGCATGTACATTTGTACTGAAATATAAGCAAGTATGTACTCTGTATGTATGTGGAAAGAGTTCGTAACACATTAAGAGGAAAAAGCATGCAGTAAAGGAGGTATTTCCCATTTTGGAGGCAGGGAGGAAAATCTGGAGTGCATGTGTGTGAAAGTGCATTTGAATATGCGCAGAAAACACCTCTGCGAAAGCATAGCACGAATGCTCACTAATGGAGAGTCAGGGGTGCTGGCCAGCTTCCACTCTCTCTGTCATGTGTTTCCATTGTGTTTGACTTACTGACAATGAGTTCACATGACTTTTGTAATCCTAGAGAGGGGACAGCATGTGTGAAGGTCTGAAGCAATAGGATGCATTTGGGGAAATACTAAAATTGGCCCACAAAGGATGGCAGGAAGAGATGAGAGTGGAGAGGAAGGCGGCAGGCAGATGGCCCAGGGTAGCCCACGCTCTGCCGAGAAGTGTGGGGTTCATCCCAGTGCAGCAGCTTTTCATTGTCCTCGCTGGCAGCTCCTCTCCGTCTCTGAGGCTGCCTCCTCATCTTCTGCCCACACTGAACTGTGAAAGTTTCTAATATAATCCCTTAGGAGGCCATCAACTTTACTTAGGGTTGAAGAGTGTCTCATTCACTCAATAAATATTTACAAGCCTAGCTCAGTGGTTCATGCCTGTAATCCTAGCATTTTGGGAAGCCGAGGTGGGAAGATCACTTGTGTCTAGGAGTTGGAAAGCAGCCTGGGCAACATAGCAAGACCCCATCTCTACAAAAAATAAAAATTAGTCAGGTGTGATGGTGCACACCTGTGGTCCAGCTACTCGGGAGGCTGAGGTGAGAGGATCACTTGAGCCTGGGAGGTCAAGGCTGCAGTGAGCTGAGATCTTGCCGCTGTACTCCAGCCTGGGCAACACAGCAAGACTTTGTCTCAAAAAAAAAGAAAAGAAAGAAAGAGAGAGAGAGAGAAAAAAAAAGAAGAGGGAAAGAGAGAGAAAGAAAATAAATATTTACAAAGAGAAACTTGGTTCCTACAGGTTCAGTCCTGCTGAGGGTCAGTCCTGCTTCCTCGTCTCTTCTCTGTCTCCTGTGACATCATCCATGTTCCCGGGCATATAAAGCATCTTCGTGTCCCCCTCCCATGTCCTCTCTCCTGCTTGGTCTCCCTCTGAGCGCAGACTCGGGGATGTAACTGTGCGCTCTTGGCGCTGTCATCTGATAGGCGTCTCGTGAAAAACTGGAATACACATGGGGCGGAGGAAGTGACTGCTGCTGTTGAATCTCAGAATTAAAATGCTAATACTATTACCTAACGGTCTTTTTAGTACCTCTAATGCTCTTTTAAAAATACTATCTCTACTGGTATCTCTTTTTTATTTCTGATATTTTAATTGGGTGTTTCTCTCCACAAACCTTGGTTATTCTAGCTAGAGGATGCCGTGGGGAACGTGCCCGGCACACAGTAGGGGCTCACTCTTCTAGACGTGTTCTCTGAAATCTGGCTCATCTGCCTTCCACCCAGGGCCAAGTGGATGCCAAATTCCAGCGGCCAGAAAGAGCTTGGGCTCCTGCCACACACCATCCCAGCCCCCCACCCCCACCCCCCGCCAAGGCCTTTTGGAGCCCTGGCCACATCCTCCCGGGGTCAGGGCGTGACACCAGCTCCTTGCTCTTCTTGCTGCTTAGGTGACAGGCCTCCAGTCATCCCTAGGTTCCATCACTGCTCCTGCTTCTAAATAAAGAGTGTTTTGCCAAAGCTTCCTGGGAGAAGCCAGGGCCTCATCCCTATTATTTGTTCTATCTTGCTAAAGCCGGGTTAACACATCTGGGCAAGCAGGCAGTACAGTGATTCATTGCAATTTAACAAGTATTCGCGTTCCTCCTGCGTGCTGCACGATTGGCCCAGGTACTGTGAGTGCGAAGATGAAACAGATATGATCACTATTCTTACGGAGGCCCAGTCTAGTCACTGTTTTTCTAGACAGAATAGAACATATCAGAGCAGAACACTGTAAGGGTAAGAATGATTTCAGAAAGTTATTCTACATACTGTGTGTGTATATACGTATACAAAATGGTTCTCATTACAGGCCTCCTTCCAAAGAGTTTGACAGCCATTACTCTAGTGTAGCGCTTTTCTTTCTTTCTTGGCAAAGAACTTTATTGACCTTGTTTCAAACTTGGTTCCCAGGCTTCTTCGGCTTAATTGGCTGCAAAGAATGCATTGTGTATAAGCGGAAACTGAAAACAGCTGCAGCGTCCAAGGGGCTTGGGATTAAAAATATTAGAGATCGGGGGCCTTAGTTCTCTTTCCCATCTTGCAAGATGGCGGTGAAAAAGTTGAGAAGCCGGATACTAAAGAGAAGAAACCGGAAGCCAAGAAGGCTGACACTGGTGGCAAAGTGAAAAAGGGTAAACTCGAGGCTAAAAAGCCCAAGAAGGGGAAGCCCCGTTGCAGCCGCGATCCTGTCCTTGTCAGAGGAATTGGCAGGCACTCCCGATCTGCCATGTATTCCAGAAAGTCCGTGCACAAGAGGAAGTACTCAGCTGCTAAATCCAAGGTTGAAAAGAAAAAGAAGGAGAAGGTTCTTGCAACTGTTACAAAATCAGTTGGTGGTGACAAAAACGGCGGCACCCGGGTGGTTCAACTTCGCAAAATGCCTTGGTATGATCCTACTGAAGATGTGCCCTGAAAGCTGTTGAGCCACGGCAAAAAACCCTTCAGTCAGCACGTGAGAAAACTGCGAGCCAGCATTACCCTTGGGACCATTCTGATCATCCTCACTGGACGCCACAGGGGCAAGAGGGTGGTTTTCCTGAAGCAGCTGGCTAGTGGCTCGTTACTTGTGACTGGACCTCCAGTCCCCAATCAAGTTCCTCTACGAAGAACGCACCAGAAATTTGTCATTGCCACCTCAGCCAAAATTGATATCAGCAATGTAAAAATCCCAAAACATCTTACTGATGCTTACTTCGAGAAGCAGTAGCTGTGAAAGCCCAGACACCAGGAAGGTGAGATCTTCAACACAGAAAAAGAGAAATACGAGATTACAGAGCAGCTCAAAATTGATCAGAAAGCTGTGGACTCACAAATTTTACCAAAAATTAAAGCTATTCCTCAGCTCCAGGGCTACCTGCGATCTGTGTTTGCCTTAACAAATGGAATTTATCCTCACAAATTGGTATTTTAAATGTCCTAATAATCTATAATTAAATAACCAATTACCTTTAAAAAAAAATATTAGAGATCTAGATTGTATCAGATCCATAGACAAAAATGTGTTAAAAGGCAGTCAGAGGCCGGGCACGGTGGCTCAAGCCTGTAATCCCAGCACTTTGGGAGGCCGAGGCGGGTGGATCACGAGGTCGAGAGATCGAGACCATCCTGGTCAACATGGTGAAACCCCGTCTCTACTAAAAATACAAAAATTAGCTGGGCATGGTGGCGCGTGCCTGTAATCCCAGCTACTCAGGAGGCTGAGGCAGGAGAATTGCCTGAGCCCAGGAGGCAGAGGTTGCGGTGAGCCGAGATCACGCCATTGCACTCCAGCCTGGGTAACAAGAGCGAAACTCCATCTCAAAAAATAAAATAAAATAAAATAAAATAAAAGGCAGTCAGAATACAAAATAGCAGCGCCCAGTAACTTCTTCACATTTTACCTTGAGAAGCTGACACAATTCAGTTTGCCTCATTCTTGGAAGCCTCATCAAAATTCTCCATAAGATCTGGAACTTCATCATCATCCTCCTCTACAGTAGCAAGTGATGCTTTTCCGTCCACAGATTGTTTGGCCAGAGCCTCAGCCGGGCTCCTGAAACTAGTCACACTGCCTGCCCCGAGCTGGTTTCAGACGCTGGGTAACATTTCTGTCAGCTGCTTTGTCTCAGCATGGCCCGTAATGGTCAAAGTGTTCACTGCCAGAGACTCCTGAACTTCAGGATCACTGTTCCTTGGTTTGTAAATATATTCACCCCTTCAATACCGAGATATTGTTTACGCCTAACGTCTTTAAGAAGAACTGAAGTTTTTATCATCTGCTGTGGCTGTTCTATGCACCACCTTCTTTCTGCGAGCAGTTCCTTTCCCACCAACGCGCACTCGTGCCTGCAGTTTGGCGAGTTTTTCCCGGTTCACGATTGTTTCTTTCATCTTGTTGGAGCGGATAAGGGGCCGCGAAGGGGACTAGGGTTGGTGCTCAGGGGGTCTGGGGTGGACCAGCTGAGATTAGGGGCACACACACAGGGATGGAAGATCTAGTGCAGCGTTTTTCAATTGAGGTGATTTTGTCCTTCAGAGGACATTTGAGAATCTCTGGAGATAGTTTTGATTGTCACAGCTCGAAAGGTGCTGCTGGCATCTAGTGGGTGGAGACCGGGAGGCTGCTAATCCTTCTACTATGCACAGGACAGTCCCCACAGCAAAGAATGATTCTGCCCAAACTGTCATTTGCACTGCTGTTGAGAAACTGATTCCAGTGGAAGAGACTGGCACATAAATACAAGAAAGAATTGCTTGAGCCTGGTAGTGGGCAAAAAAGTGACACCTTATCTCTAAAAATAAAGCTGTAAACTGGGACTGATGTTACCATTACCCTGAAATATGTTGGAACAAAGAATTTGCATGATCAATAGACAAACTTTGAGTCCCAGAGGAATAAGGAAATAAGAAAGCTGAAAGTGCTAAAAAAAAAAAAAAAAAAAAAAAAAGCAGCAGCAGCAGAAGAAGCCCGTGAGCTCCATCTCCATCGTGGGGTTTGGGCTAGCTAGGAAAGGGGCGCAGGAAGCAGAGAGAGCAGCTGACAAATTGGGAGGAGATGTGAAAAGTTCAGGAGTCTGGACGTCTTAGATGAGATACATGCATTAAAAAGAAAACAACGACAAAAATGAGTCTGGATACCTCGACGAGTTCCTAAGTAGAAATCACGGAGAAAAGGAACTAAAAAAGGAATCCACGGGCCAAACGTGGAGCATTATAATTGAAGACTTCTAGTGTGGCGCAGCAGTTACGGGTGTGGACAACTGAATGTCTTGGAGTAGAGAGCAGAGAACACTGTTGCGTGGAACATGGCCACATCATACCTTTGCGTGATCTCAGGTGTTGGATAGGTTGGCTGCAGATGCTCCATGAATGTGGGAGAAGGGCCTAGAGATCTATGGATGATAGAAACCGAGAAATAGAACATGGAAAGTCGGCTTGTGAGGAGGAAGGGTTTCGGAGTAACAGGAGAGCAGTCATTGAGCATGTGAGGAGCTAGGAGAACATAGAAGTCTTCCTTCTTCTAGAGCAGTCTCTATCTGAAAAGCCATCAGGGAGATAGGATATTCAGAAAATAGTTTTGCTGGCTACAATTAGGATATGATTATAAAAGAAACATGGAGAGAATGTTTTCTACTAGAAAGAAGGTTCCAGGGGAATGAGAGGAACCTAGAAAGGTTCAACAGCAGTGTCACGAGTTCATAGAAAACAGGCAGCAAGCTGGGTATGCGCGTTTAGAGGTGGGGTACATTTTCAGCAGTATAAATAGAGATGAGTGGCAATAGTTTCCTTGTTCCATAGGTTTTTGGTGTCGTAACTAGTTACGGATCTCTACTACTAAAGGAAATGCCTGTTGAACGTTGTTAGGAAAAAGAGTACTGCAGGCAAACTGCCTGGGTTTGAATTTTATTCTGTTCCTTGCGACCTGCATGGGTTCAAATCCTAGCTCTGCTTATTACGTTGTTTTAAGTTGATGATCTTTGAGCAAATGTCTTAGCTTCTGCTTGCCCATGTAAATGGACACAAGAGTTGTTATCTTGTGAAAGAAGTTAATTCACATAATTGACCAGCATTAACCAAGACACATCAGTGTACAATTTTAATCATTGGTAATTGACTAGCTGGACTGAGGCTGTGTATGTGTGTGTATGTGTGTGTGTGTGTGTGTATGTATGTGTGTGTATCATGCAGAAAGGAAAAAATACTTTATAACCTAGAGGCAGCTTTTCTCTGCTTTCGTGTCAAGAAGGAATAAGGAAGTTTGGAGGATATGAATTCTGTTTAATATTAAGCTTTCTTCCTCAAAACCAGAGGTAGATAAAATGTATAATAATTTACAGAATTTCTAGACTTCACCTGATTTTTTAAAAATTCATTTCATTTTTTTCAGGTTGAGGCTGAGCTAAAGTTAATCTGTTGTGGCATTCTGGATGTACTGGACAAACACCTCATTCCCAACAGCTAACACTGGCTAGTGCAAGGGTTTTGTTTTGTTTTGTTTTTTAGACAGAGTCTCACTCTATTGCCCAGGCTGGAGTGCAGTGGTGCAATGTCGGCCCACTGCAACCTTTGTCTCCCAGTTCAAGCAATTCTTGTGCCTCAGCCTCCGAAGTAGCTGGGATTACAGGTGTGTGCTACCACACCCGGCTAATTTTTGTATTTTTAGTAGAGACGGGATTTCAAGTTCCAGCGGATACAGCTTCACTCCTTGGGACTGGTTTCTTCACTGTAAGAAAACATGTCTCTGACAGCTCTGGACTTGCTTCCTCAGAGCTTTATGATCCAAGAGCAGGCGTCCCCAAACTACGCCCCGCGGGCCGCATGTGGCCCCCTGAGGCTATTTATCTGGCCCTCCAACGCACTTCAGGAAGGGGCACCTCTTTTTTTTTTTTTTTCTTTTTTCTTTTTTTTTTGAGACGGAGTTTCGCTCTTGTTACCCAGGCTGGAGTGCAATGGCACGATCTCGGCTAACTGCAGCCTCTGCCTCCTGGGTTCAGGCAATTCTCCTGCCTCAGCCTCCTGAGTAGCTCGGACTACAGGCACGCACCACCATGCCCAGCTAATTTTTCGTATTTTTAGTAGAGACGGGGTTTCACCAGGATGGTCTCGATCTCTTGACCTCATGATCCACCCGCCTCGGCCTCCCAAAGTGCTGGGATTACAAGCGTGAGCCACTGTGCTCGGCTAGGGGCACCTCTTTCATTGGTGGTCAGTGAGAGGAGCACAGTATGTGGCGGCCCTCCAACGGTCTGAGGGACAGTGAACTGGCCCCCTGTGTAAAAAGTTTGGGGACGCCTGCCCAAGTGGAAAAGGAGGGCCTCTCCCTGCTTTACTTTGAAAACTCATGGGGAAGAACTCTGATTGGCCCAGCTTGGGTCATGTGCCATTCCCTTGCTGTCACCGAGGCTAGAAAATGAGGCCCTTTGATGGAATCAACTTGGGTCACCTGACCTCCCTGTGACCAGGAGGATGGGGTCTGTGGAAGGAGAAGGGGAAAGGGATGCTGGGTAAGTAAACAGAACAGTGCTCAGAGCTGCACTTGACTCTGACTCCATCGGTCACTGCCTGGCTTTCAGCTGTGTTAGCGCCACCCCACCTCAAAAGGATATTGGGTCAATTTGATCTGCTCAGGACCCCAAGCAAAGTCCATATGCCTTCTAGCAGGGTTGTTGGTACTGTTGAATAATGGGATTAGATCTATTAAGTGCCTGCCACCTTGCCAGGCAGAGTGTCCTTCCCATTCCTATGGGTAGAAAGAGCCCTGAGACTCTCTGCTGGGCTCTGTCTCTCTTATGTGCCCCCTCAGAGGGAAGAGCCCCTCCCATCCTTACCTAAGCCCCTAGAGACTCAGGGCCAGCAAGGCCCTCTGAGGGGGAGTCCAGGGAACTGCCCAGTAGTCAAGAGATGGGCCTGCTCTTGCTCGGGGGCTAACCAGGTGACCTTGGATGACTCACTCAGCACATCAAGTCTCAGTTTTGTGTCTGCAAATGGGGACGTGCTGTGGTGAGTGTGCTGCAGTGAGGCTAACAGCCCTGCTGTGTGGAGCCCGCTGCGCACGACACCTGCCACCCCGTGAGGCCCCGCCACATGTTTACCATTCATGATTGGTCCTGGTAATAGACTCAGGCCTGGCCGCCACAGAAAGCACGGCCCCAGGGTGGCCCCGAGTGGGAGGGAGGTTTTTGTTCGTACCCTCCAGCCTGGTGAGGGTGGAGGAGGCCTTCTCTGGCTCTGGCAGCCTGGATACCAGATGGCGTGTGATCTGGCCTGTCCCTGTTTGCAGGAAGCAAGTGATGAAGAAGAGGCTGAAAGCTCTTAGTGCTGCCAAGCAGAGGGGAACGTAGGGAGGAGACTCAGAAGACATGCAGGGTGTGGGCCACTGGCACTCGCCACCCAGGGCACTCCATGTCAGCCATGTCCCCACTCCAGGTAGGCCGGCCCTGCTCCTGCACAGGTTGACTGATCGGGAGCAGATTCTGACTACAGCTAACTGGGGCAGTCAGCCTGGGAAACAGGGACAAGGAGGCATGGCCTCCTACACTGAGGGTTCCTTGTGCTCCCGCTCAGGGTTGAGCACAACGCTGCAGTCAGCTGGCCTGGGTTGAACCTGCTATTGGTTGTGTAACATGGACACTTTTATTTTATTTTATTTTTGAGACAAGGTTTCACTGTGTTACCCACGCTGGGGTGCAATCAGGGTTCGCTGCAGCCTCCAACTCCTGGGCTCAAGTGATCCTCTTGCCTCATCCTGTCAAGTAGCTGAGACTACAAGCAAGCACTACCATGCCTGGATTTTCTTTTATATATATATATATTTTTTAAAGATGGGGTTTCACCATGTTGGTCAGGCTGGTCTTGAACTCCCGATCTCAGGGGATCCGCCCGTCTTGGCCTCCAAAGTGCTTGGATTACAGGTGTGAGTCACCACACCCAGTCTGGCTTTTCTTATTCTTTTGGAGGCATGGGGTCTCACTATGTTGACCAGGCTCCTCTCAAACTCCTGGCACCAAGTGATCCTCTTGGCCCCGCCTCCCAAAGTTTTGGGATTACAGGTGTGAGCCACTGTGCCTGGCCTAACCTGGACACTTTATTTTTATTTTTTTGAGACGGAGTCTTGCTTCTTTTTTTTGTTTTTTGTTTTTTTTTCTTCTTGGAGGCAGAGTCTCGCTCTGTTGCCCAGGCTGGATTGCAGTGGCCTGATCCCAACTCATTGCAACCTCTACCTTCCGGGTTCAAGTGATTCTTGTGCCTCAGCCTCCTGAGTAGCTCGAATTACAGGTATGCACCACCATGCCTGGCTAATTTTTTTTTTTTTTTTGGATTTTTAATAAAGATGGGTTTCGCCATGTTGACCAGGCTGGCTTCAAACTCCTGGCCTCAAGTGATTTGCCTGCCTTGGCTTCCTAAAGTGCTGAGATTATAGGTGTGAGCCACCATGCCCAGCCCTGAAATATTCTTTGATTATAAAAAAGAACAAAGTACTGACACATGCTACAATATGAGTGAACCCTGCAAACATTACCCTGAAGGGAAGAAGCCACACATAAAATATCACATATGATTCTATCGGTATGCAATGCACAGAATAAAAAAATCTATAGAAACAGAAAGTAGAACTGCAGTTGCCTGGGGCTGGTTGCGGGGAAGGGAAGAGAGGGTTTGGAGGGTTACAGCTAAAGGATATCGGTTCCTTTTGTGGGTAATGAAAAGGTTCTAAAATCAATTGTGCTGATGGTTGCATCACTCTGTGACTATACTAAAGACCATTGCATTGCATACTTTAAATGTGCAAATTGTATGGTATGTAAATTTCTCTCAATAGAACTGTTACCAAAAAAAAACAAAAAACCTTTCTTCAAGGAGTTTTTGGAAGGATTGGTGTTTTAAGAAACTTTGGAAAACAAGAGGTAAATCAGGCCAACTGGGTCCCCCTGGTGGCCTGGAGGACAAGTTTCTCCCGTAGACCCTGAAGAACTACCTCCCACAGTGAAGCCAAGGGGGATTTCTTTTTCAGGAGCGCCATCGTCAGGGTAAGTGCCCTGCATGACGACATGCCCTCCTGACAGGTACGGGGACAAAGCCAGGGATGGGTAAGTGTGCAGCAAATCTTCACCCCCATTTATCTGTGCGCATGGCTGGCAATGACCTGATGGCCATGCTGAGCACCTGGGCAGAGAGGACAGGCCACTTGGTGCTCACGCAGCCTCACCTGGGAACTGGCAGGCGGTGCTGCACCCATCCCGCATGTGCCCTCTGTCCTGGCCAAGGGAGCCAGTCAAAAATAGCGCAGGCTGGGAAGCCAGATGGGAAACCAGATGGGAAACTCCGGAGCATGAGGAAGAGCAGACAGGTTTTGTTCCCAGCTCCGCTGCTTTTCTGTGTGACCTTGGGTGTGGTGTTCAGTCCTTCTGGGCCTCAGCTTTCCCCCTATGGAAAAGAAGTGAATCCTGTTCTTCTCCCTCAACAAGGCTGCTGGAGAAATCCAAACTGAGGACCAGCAAGGATAGAAAAACTCTGATGCTTGCATCCGTTCTCACTCTTCCCAGGTGATCTGCTGGAGGCCATCCAGTGCCCAGGAGTGTACTACCTCCCCTTTCTTTTTCTTCCTTCTTTCTTCTTTCTCTTTCCTTTTTTCTTTTTGAAAATCATCTTAGTATTCTTTTTCTTTTTCTTTTTTTTTTTTTTTTGAGATGGAGTTTCGCTCTTGTTACCCAGGCTGGAGTGCAATGGCACGATCTCGGCTCACCGCAACCTCCGCCTCCTGGGTTCAGGCAATTCTCCTGCCTCAGCCTCCTGAGTAGCTGGGATTACAGGCACGCACCACCATGCCCAGCTAATTTTTTGTATTTTTAGTAGAGACGGGGTTTCACCTTGTTGACCAAGATGGTCTCGATCTCTTAACCTTGTGATCCACCCGCCTCAGCCTCCCAAAGTGCTGGGATTACAGGCTTGAGCCACCGCGCCCGGCCCTCGATTCTTTTTATTTATTTATTTACTTATTTATGTTGCTCAGGCTGGAGTGCAGTGGCACAATCTCAGCTCACTGCAACCTCTGCCTCCTGGGTTCAAGCAATTCTCCTGCCTCAGCCTCCGAGTAGCTGGGACCACAGGCATGCACTATCACACCTGGCTAATTTTTGTATTTTTAGTAGAGATGGGATTTCACCATGTTGGCCAGGTTGGTCCCAAACTCCTGACCTCAAGTGATCCTCCAGCCTCAGCCTCCCAAAGTGCTGGGATTACAGGTGTGAGTCACCACGCCTGGCCACCATCTCCCATTTCATTGCTAGATAACTGTGGTGCTCAGGAAGCCCTTCCTTCTGCTGGACTGACTTCTGATTTCTGTGAGCTCCTCCCATAGCCTTGGTTCTCCCCTTGGGCCTCATGAAATGGGACTAACCCCCCTGCTCTGATGCCCCGCAGGGCCCACTTCACTCAGCCCTCTGACTCTCCCAGGAGCCAGGAGGCCACTGCGCACACAGAGCAAGCCTGCACACTCCTGCCTTGTTCAGAGTCCATGTCCTGTGGCATTCCAGCCTCCAGCCTCCTGGCCTGGCCCTCACCTCCCTGACCTGGGACATCTGCGTGGCCTCCCATCACCTCGAAGGCCTGCTGCTGTATGCTGCCCCAGGCTGCTCCATTCCCAGTGGTGACGCTACTTGTTGCTCAAATGAACACTTATCCTGGCCTCTCTGAGGAACTCAGCCCCAACCTGGCCCTAGGATGCCCCTCCCCACCCCACTGTGCTGACGTTCCTGTGGGGTAGTCCCAGCCTCTGCAGAGGGAGTGGCGCACTGGACAGCCGCCCGGCTCCTTAGAGATACTGACTATGCCCATTCTGCTCTGCGTCTCCATCTAATGGTGAACCCCATGTCCAACCACACCCTCCATGAGTGCAGACCTCCGGCTGCTTATAGGCCCCAGCACAGCCTGACCAGGGCAGCCTGACCGAAGCAGGGCCAGGCAGGACAGAGGAGCATCGCCTCTCTCTCCTTCTAGAAGCCACCTTTTATTAACGTGCACCTGTCTAAGGTCATGGAGAAAGAAATCACTTGTCATCTTGGACTGCCATTCTTCTTATGTGGCCTGGTGTACCCATGTGGCACTGCTGTCTCACGTTTCCATGCCCTGATGGGCATGAAGTCCTATCCGACAAAATCTCCAAGACTGCTCCCTCCCTCCCTATGTGGCCTCCTCTGGTCCCTTCTTACGTTTCTCAGAAGTTGGGTTCTGCCACTGGTGAGCCTCCTTAGATATCCAGCCTGGAACCCAGGCCATCTTCACCCCTGCCCTGCCTTGGCCTTTCCTGACACGTCAAGGGTCTCAGCCCACCATGGTCTTCGTCTGGCCAGAAGCACTCACATCCCGCATATGGCTGCTGTCTCCATGAGTCACTGCACAATGGCGTGTTCATTAGGATGGCGGGAGCTCATTTTGCCAACTCTGGAACCACGGGAGCTGGCTAAGTTTAGAACAAGCCTTGAGCCTAAGGACGCTGTGTTCCTTCTCCTTCTGGCAAAACACGAGACTCAAGTTATTCTTTTCATCTTTGTTCTTCCAGACCAGCCCTAAGCTTCACTTATTGCTACATCTGCCTACACCCAACACAAACTCCCCTGTAATTAAGAGGAGAAACTCCCCCAAGGTTGAAAAGCATTGGGCTAATTGGAATGTTTTAAGGACTATAACAAATTCTGAACCTGGAATGCTTTAAAGACGTAAAGGAGATGTACTTAACCCTGTTACTGTGGATGAGTTTCACCGGGTGCAGAAACCCCCTTAGTTCTTGTGTAACTGTGCATTTCCTTGGGGGAAAAGTCCATAGTTTTTATCAGATTCCCAAGGGGGTTCATGACTCTCCCTAAAAATGAGAAATCTCTGATTTAGAAATAGATGCCCACCTGCCTCTGCATTGCAGTGTCCTTCCAAGCTTTGGGGTTTCCATGATTCGATATTAAACCCTTCTCAGGTTCTGTCCTGGAAATGAAGCCTCCAGAACCTGGTTCAAGCTAGGCATGCTGACACTGCTCTGCTGGGTAGAGGATCCCAGGCACAGGTGATCGAGGTGGGAGAGAGGCCTGGAGCATTCCATCTGCCTGGAGGGAGTGACGTCATCGGTGGAACGTGAGGGATAAGTCAGATGAGCCAGGGCCAGTGGTGCAGAATAAAGAGCGTAGCAAGAGGAAGTGAGAGGCCAGCTGAGATGTGCCAACAGCTAAATCAGACACCAAATGAGTCCTAGAGCAGTGTTTAAAGGGCTAAGCAGTGCTGGTCCCGCCACTCATCTTTATTTATTCCACACAGTGTTTGGCTATTTTCCAACCTGGAGAACATGCACGTTAGACCCTATGGCACATGTTTATTTTCCTGTCGTTTGCTTTTCAATCAGCGGAGCTCCTTCCAGCTCCCTCATCCCAGCACCCCAATCTCCCATGTCCTGCAGACAATGGAGAGCACATGGTCTTGATATGAAGATTCCTGTCAATGCAGCTAAGGTCATACACAATTGGGAAGGTAAGTTCGCTGTCAAAAGAAAACAAGTGATGTGTCCACATGTCAGACGCCTGTAACCTTTATTGGATCTACGACACCAACATGGGTCTCTCCTAATCCTCAAGCTTAATGGAGTTCTAAGCTGTAAATCCGCAGGGTGTGAAATTATGGGAGGGAGAGTCTACCTGGCTGGTGTCCCACAGTGGTCAGCAAATTAGTCCCAGTGCTAACACCTCTGCCTTCCATTGCGTAGTCTGGACATTGATCTGATGGCTGCTCTGACTTAAGGGGCATTTGGGATCAAAAACCCAGAACTCAAGTTTGAGATTGACCATTTGTAGTGTGACCTTGGGAAGGTCATCAAACCATTCACAACTTAATTTTCCCAATTAATTTTTTTTAAATTTCCAATCTGTGCCTCTACACCCACAGAAGAGTTTGGGAGAGAAAATAACCAACATTTATTGACTGTCTAATGTATATCAGGCCTTCTGTTTATAATCATTTTTCTTTTCAAACCTTATAAGCTCCAAGAATTTCCAAGAGTTGCTATGAGAGCTCACTGAGAACACTTATTTAGCAACTGTCTAGGTGCTGAGGATACAGCAGTGAACGAAACAGACAAAGTCCTTGTCTTTGTGGAGCTGACAATCTAACAGGGCAGACAGACAATAAGCAAATAAATATGTACAATGTCAGGATAAGGGGAATGCAGAAAAGTAGAGCGGAATGAGAGAAGGCAGAATGTGTGTGCTATTCTGTGACAGTGACATTTCAGCAGCAAACTGAAGATGTTAAGGAGCAAGCCAGCTTCTGGGAAAAGAGAATTCCAGGGAGAAAAAAGCAAGCACAAGTTTTGAGATGGGAACATGTCTGGCTTATGATGAGTGGTCAGTGGCGCTGGGGCAGAGGAACCTAGGTGAGAGAATGAATGGTAGGAATTCAAGACCAAATAAGACTCAGTTACACGTATTGCAAATATTAAGCACTATGCATAATAGATACATCTCTCCATTCATCTGTCTTTCAAGACTTGGGAGTCTTAATTGTTTAAAATTAAGACTTAAAAGTGTATCTATTTTAATTTTTATTTTTTAAAAATAGAAACAGGGTATTGCTTTGTTGTGCAGGCTGGTCTGGAACCCCTGGGCTCAAGGGATCCTCCTGCCTTGGCCACCGAAACTGCTGGGATTACAGGTATGAGCCACCATGCCCAGCCTATTATATTTTATAAAGATATATACTATCGGCAGGGCGCGGTGGCTCAAGCCTGTAATACCAGCACTTTGGAGGCTGAGGCGGGTGGATAACGAGGTCAAGAGATCGAGACCATCCTAGTCAACATGGTGAAACCCCATCTCTACTAAAAATATGAAAAATTAGCTGCGCATGGTGGCGCGTGCCTGTAATCTCAGCTACTCAGGAGGCTGAGGCAGGAGAATTGCCTGAACCCAGGAGGCGGAGGTTGCAGTGAGCTGAGATTGTGCCATTGCACTCCAGCCTGGGTAACAAGAATGAAACTCTGTCTCAAAAAAAAAAAAAAAAAAAAAAAAAAGATATATACTATGTACAGTAAAACGTGACGGATTTTTTAACATGTTATCCAATACAACCACCAGCTAAATCGAAATGCAGAACATTTCCATTGCCCCAGAAATCTCCCTGGTGCCCTTTTGCAGGGGATATCCCAGTCCCACTACCCAGAGGCAACCATTGTTCTGACTTCTATCACTGGAGTTAATTTTTTTCCCTGTTCTTGAACTTCATATAAATGGAATCATACAGTGTATATTCTTGTGTAAGGTTTTTTTTTTAAATTTGTTTACCATATGTTATTTCTCAGTTTTTAAAATTTTTAATTTTGTGGGTATATAATAGGTATACATATTTATGGGGTACCTGAGATATTTTGACACAGGTATACCATGAATAATAATCACATCAGGGTAAATGTGATATCCATAATCTCAAGCATTTATCCTTTATTTGTATCAGAAATAATCCAATTATTCTTTTTTATTTTAAAATGTGTAATAAATTATTGTTGCTTGTAGTGAATACTAGACCTGATTCATTCTAGTAAACTATGGTTTTATGCTCATTAATCATCCTCACTACCCCGCCACCCCACTACCCTTTCCAGCCTTTGCTAACCCTCATTCTAATCTCTAGCTCCATGAGTTTAATTGTTTTAATTTTTAGCTCCCACAAATGAGTGAGGACAGGCAAAGTTTGTCTTTCTGTGCCTGGCTTATTTAACTTAACAAAATGTCCTCCAGTTCCATTCATATGGTTGCAATTGATAGGATCTCATTCTTTTTTATGACTGTATAGTACTCCTTTGTGTATGTATACATTTTCTTTAATCTGTTCGTCTGTCGCTGGATACTTAGTTTGCTTCTAAGTCTTGGGCATTGTGAATAGTGCTGCAGCAAACATGGGAGTGCAGATGTCTCCAATATACTGATTTCCTTTCTTTTGGATATATGCCTTGCAGGGGCATTGCTGGATCATATGGTAGTTTGATTTTGGGGTTTTGAGGGACCCCCAAACTGTTCTGCATAGCAGTTGTACTAAGTTACATTCCCACCAACAGTGTGGGAGGATCTGTTTTCTCCACAGCCTCGCTAACATGTGTTACTGCCTGACCTTTGCATATCAGCCATTTTAACTGGGGTGAGATAATACCTCATTGTGGTTTTGATTTGCATTTCACTGATTATCAGTGATGTTGAGCACCTCTTCATATACCTGTTTGTCATCTGTGTATCTTCTTCTGAGAAATGTCTATTCAGACCTTTTACCATTTTTTTTTTTTTTTTTTTTTTATATAGACGGAGTTTTGCTCTTGTTACCCAGGCTGGAGTGCAATGGCGCGGTCTCAGCTTACCACAACCTCCGCCTCCTGGGTTCAGGCAATTCTCCTACCTACAGCCTCTTAAGTAACTGGGATTACAGGCACGTGCCACCATGCCCAGCTAATTTTTGTGGAGACAGGGTTCGCCATGTTGCCCAGACTGGTCTTTGAATTGCCGGGCTCAAGTGATCCACTCACCTCGGCCTCCCAAACTGCTGGGATTACAATCACGAGCCACTGCACCTGGCCCCACTACTCTAAGCATTTCATTTATTTGTTTACTTATTTATTTATATTAGTATGAACTCATTGCTTCCTATTTTATCCAATGGTTTATAATCTGTTACTCTCATTATTTATTCTGATGCTCAAATTGTCCCAGACTTGGCTAGTGGGAGCTTCTTCAATCCAGCTTCTGTGTCCTTTCGACATGTCCCTGTTCCTCTTTAAGTGCTTCCTTGCTTTTTGGTTTAATAAGATATTTCGAATTCATATGGTACTCGGTTCCTGGGCTCGGCCTTGGAATTAGACATTTCTCTAAGGCATTCTAATTCCTTTTAGCACAAAGTTGCATTTAGAAGTCAGGATCCATGCCCTATGCAAACTCACTGCCAGGTGGCAAAAACATAAAAATAAAAAAATGAAAAAAGATCTACGCCCCAGTGTGCTCATTGTGATTGGGGAACACACTTTACCTATGTCTCTGCCTTAAATGCCACGAGTTTACATCCTTTTGGAAGTTTTCTCATGGACTCTGAAACAGAGAGTTTCTCTCTGGAACGACGACTTCTAAGATCATGTAGACCTGGAGCTACTGGGAGACACCTTAGCACTGAGCAGGATCCTGCTGGGGAATGAAGTCAGGCAGAGGCAAGTGGATTGAGGGTTGGACAAAGCTGGGGTCCCGGAATACTGCTGGATCTAGTCATGCCTGAGTCCCTTGAATTTCTCGGCTACGTGAGTCAAATGTATTTTTGTTTTGTTTTGTTTAAAGCTAATATAAACTAGGTCTCTCACAATTGATGGAGCCCTGATCAATATACTAAATAGCTGACAAGTGACTAGTCTGCCTTTCTACCATGGCATGTCAGCTCCAGCCTTCAGGTTTGTTCCCTTCCAAGTACTGGAGGCAGAGGGAGTTTACTTCTGTCTGGTTCCCTGGCTATCAATGCTTGAGGCTGTGGTCACATTGGTACTGGGCTCCCTAGAGTCACTTAGTTCCACAGGGACCTCTCCCACTTTGCTGCTAGCCTCTCATGAAATGACCCTGCACCACCTAAGAGGCCTCAGAGAAGAAGGTGTAGGGGAAGACCATCAGCTCCTCCATGGGTCTGCTCCAAGTATGGACACCAGCTGCCTTTTAACGCCCCAAAGCAAACATAGGGCTGCAGTGGTCAACCCAGCATTACTGAAGGCTCAACCATAGCAGAAGGGAACTAAGAGGTTGGAGAAACAGATTTAATGGTGGAAGCCAAGCTGGATGTGGTAGCTCATACCTATAATCCCAGCACTTTGAGAAGTCAAGGCAAGAGAATCTCTTGAGACCAGGATTTGGAGACCAGCCTGGGCAACACAGCAAGACCCTATCTCTAAAAAAATTTTTTTTTTTATTTTCTAGGTGTGGTGGCCTGAAGTTCTAGCTACTTGGGATGCTGAGATGGGAGGATCACTTGAGCCCAGGAGTTCAAGGCTGCAGTGAACTATGATCATGCCACTGCACTTCAGCCTGGGCAAGAGCTAAACCCTCCAACCCTGTCTAAAACAATAAAGAAACAAAGCTCTACCTCTCCCATGACAATCAAGGAGAATCCAGAAGTCTGCAATCACACAGGAACCAAAGCCTATGGGCTTCCTTCTGGAATGACCCCAGGGGTCTCGGCAGTCCCCGGCCAGCCCTGAAGGCACCATCAACAACAGAAAATGAAGACAAACCGCAGCAGCCTTCCTGCAACACCAGCCTGACCTGAGGAACTCCTGCGCAGAAAACACCCCCTCAAACACATACACTTGTACATGTCTCGGGTACAACCCCCATGCCACATCCACACACACACTCACACTCACACACACACACACTCACACTCACACACACACACTTTTCGCCCTAGGACAATTTTATTTTTTCTCTCTTTTTTTTCTTTTTCAAAAAACTCCCATGACAGATTAAAAATTATTATTTTTGAGGAGAGAGATCCAAGATGGCTGATCACTAGCAGCTCGGGATTGTAGCTCCCAGTGAAAGCGCAAAGAACGAGAGGATGCCACACCTTCACATGAATTCTTGCTGCTCACGCACCAGGAGATTCCCAGCGGAGGAGCCCCACGGGTCGCCAGCGCGACTCTTGTGACCGGCGAGGCGGTTTTGCCGGTGCCTCGGAGCGTCGGTTCTCAGTGCAGAGTCAGAAAAGCACCATCCATCTTAACGCCGCTGATTTAGTCGGCGCAGTGGGTTGCTCAGATTTCGGCGCTGAGAACCAGTAAGTTGGACGTCCACTCAGAAACCCAATTACAAAGACGGTAATTACAAAGACCACAGATGGATAAATCTACAATGAAGGGAAGAAAACAGCCAAAAAAGGCTGAGAATACCCAAGATCAGAACGCCTCTCCCTCAGCAGGGGATCACAGTTCCTCATCAGCAACGAAACAAGGCTTGATGGAGAATGAGTGTGTTCCAATTACAGAAGCAGGCTTCAAAATGTGGATAATGAGAAACTTCCGTGAATTAAAAGAACTTGTTCTAACCCAATCCAAAGAAACTAAGCACTTTGAAAAAAGGTTTGACGAAATGTTAACAAGAATACACAAGTTAGAGAGGAATGTAAGTGAATTGATGGAGCTGAAAAACTACGTGAAGTATGCACAAGTTTTAACAGCCGAATTGATCAAGCAGAAGAAAGGGTATCAGAGGTCGAAGACCAACTCAATGAAATAAAACTAGAAGACAAGATTAGAGAAAAAAGGATAAAAAGGGACGAGCAAAGTCTCCAAGAAATATGGGACTATGTGAAAAGACCTAATCTACGCTTGATAGGTGTACCTGAATGTGACGAAGAGAATGAATCCAAGCTGGAAAATATGCTTCAGGACATTACTCAGGAAAATTTTCCCAACCTAGTAAGGCAGGATAATATTCAACTCCAGGTAATACAGAGAACACCACAAAGATATTCCTCAAGAAGAGCAACTCCAAGGCACATAATTGTCAAATTCACCAGGGTTGAAATGAAGGAGAAAATACTAAGGGCAGCCAGAGAGAAAGGTCAGGTTACCCACAAAGGGAAGCCTATCAGACTCACAGCAGAACTCTCAGCAGAAACCCTACAAGCCAGAAGAGAGTGGGGACCAATATTCAACATCCTTAAGAAAAGAACTTTCAACCAAGAATTTCACATCCAGCCAAACTAAGCTTCATAAGTGAAGGAAAAATAAAGTTTTTTGTGAACAAGCAAGCACTCAGAGATTTCATCACCACCAGGCCTGCTTTACAAGAGCTTCTGAAAGAACCACTACACATAGAAATGAACAAACAGTATCAGCCTTTCTAAAAAATACCAAAAAGTAAAGAGCATCAATATAATGAAGAATTTACATCAACTAATGGGCAAAATAGCCAGCTAATATTAAATGGCAGTATTAAACTCACATATATCATTATTAATTCTATATTTAAATTGACTAAATCCCCCAATCCAAAGACAGACAGGCAATTTGGATAAAAAACTAAAACCCATCAGTATGCTGCATCCAGACCCATCTCACATTCAAGGATACACAAAGACTCAAAACAAGGGATGGAGAAAGATTTACCAACCAAACGGAGAGCTAAAATAACAAAAAGCAGAAGTTACAATTTTTGCCTCTGATAAAATAGTCGTTAAAGCAACAAAGATCAAAAGCAGCAAAGAAGGACATTATATAATGATAAAAGGATCAATGCAACAAGAAGAGCTAAAGATCCTAAATATAAACGCACCCAATACAGGAATACCCAGACATACAAGACTAATAAAGAGACTTAGACTCCCACACAATAATAGTGGGAGACTTCAACATTAATATTAGACAGATCAATGAGACAGAAAATTAACAACGATATCCAGGACTTGAACTCAGATCTGGAACAAGTAAACGTAATTAACATTTATAGAACTCTCCACTTTAAATACACAAAATATACACTCTTATCAGTACCACATCATATCAACTTAGAAGTTTAAACGAAATGTTGGTTGGCTCCTTGTTTGTTATTCTCTTCCCTCATTTTCTTTCATGTCTCCATTATTAAGGACAATTATAGGCATACCCATATTTAGACTGCATTCTAGCCCGGGCAATAAAGCAATACCCCCATTCTCTCTCCCTCTTCCTCTTTCTCTTTCTTCCTCTTCTTTATTCTTTTTCTTATTATTCTTTTTTTCTTTCTCAAAAAAAATTATTTTTATTTACTTATTTATGTTTGAGACAGGGCCTCCCTCTGTCACCCAGGCTGGAGTGCAGTGGCGTAATCTCGGCTCACTGCCTCCTTGACCTCCTGAGCTCAATCAATTCTCCTGCCTCAGTTTCCTAAGTAGCTAGGACCACAGGTGAGTACTATCACATATGGCTAATTTTGTTCACTTTTGTAGAGAGAGGGTCTCACTATGTTGTCCAGGCTAGTCTCAAACTCCTGGGCTTCAGATATTCTCCCAGCTCAGCCTCCCAATGTGTTGGGATTACAGGCGTGAGCCACTGTGCCTGGCCCAGACAATTTCCAAAGCAGTGCAGTCCGTATCTCTATACCAAGGGGAAGAAAAATGTTGCGCCTGGTGCTGTGGTCCACACTTGTAATCCCAGCACTTTGGGAGATCGAATTGTTTGACCTCAGAAGTTCGAGACCAGCCTGGGCAACATGGCGAAACCCCATCCCTACAAAAAATACAAAAATTAGCCAGGTGTGGTGATGGCACACACCTGTGGTCCCAGCTACTTGGAAGGCTGAGGTGGGTGAATGGCTGAAGCCCAGGAGGTTGTGGCTACTGTGAGCTGACTGTGCCATTACACTCCAGCCTGGGTGACAGAGGAAGACCTTGTTACAAAAAAAGAAGAAAAAGAGGCCGGGCGCGGTGACTCAAGCCTGTAATCCCAGCACTTTGGGAGGCCGAGGCGGGTGGATCATGAGGTCAAGAGATCAAGACCATCCTGGTCAACATGGTGAAACCCCGTCTCTACTAAAAATACAAAAAATTAGCTGGGCATGGTGGTGCGTGCCTGTAATCCCAGCTACTCAGGAGGGTGAGGCAGGAGAATTGCCTGAACCCAGGAGGCGGAGGTTGCGGTGAGCCAAGATCGCACCATTGCACTCCAGCCTGGGTAACAAGAGCAAAACTCTGTCTCAAAAAAAAAAAAAAAAAAAAAGAAGAAGAAAAAGAAAGTAAAAGTTCCCAAAGATTTGGGAACACCGTGCAACACAACCTCCCGCTGTGTGCATTTGAGGCCGCCTTTCCTGCTGGGCCTGGTCCACTCCGGAATAAGGTCTGGTCTAACCCACTGTCGGCCAAAGCCCACAGAAGTGTTTCTCCCAAAACAAGAGGGGCCTGTATGCAGAGGTTTATTTAAGAGTTTTCCTCTCCCTCACTCAGAAAACAAAGAAACGATCAGGTGAGTGTATTTTTTTCCCTAAGAAAAAAAGTTTCCAAAGTCTCAGATAAATGCTTTATTTGTCTCTCTTTCTTTCTTTCTTTTTTTTTTTTTTTTTGAGACAGGGTCTTGCTCTGTCACCCAGGTTGCTGGAGTGCAGTGGCCCAATCATCCCACTCACTGCAGCTTTGACCTCCTGGGCTCAAGCAGTCTTCCCACCTCAGCCTCCAGAGTAGCTGAAACTACAGGCCCATGCCATCATGCCCAGCTAATTTTTGTACTATTTGTAGAGACAGGGTTTTACCATGTTGCCCAGGCTGGTCTCAAACTCCTAGGTCAAGTGAACTGCCTGCTTTGGCTTCTCAAAGTGTTGGGATTATAGGCGTGAGCCACCATGCCTAGCTGATAAATGTTTCCCACAAGGCTCTGGCTCAGGGCCCCCACCCCCTTCCCCTGCTTTCCACTCTAGGGACCTCTGCAAGTAAAAAGTTGTCCCTACCCAGTCGTGCTCGAGGGGAAGGTGGGGGAGTGGAAGAGGCCTCCCACCTCCCCAGGCACAGGGTTGGGGCATCTCTGTTGCCGTCCCTGCTCCACGTGCTGAAAACTGTGCTAGGCGCTGATCAAAGACTGCGCTGATTCTCCAGTGTCAATGGAGGCTCCAAACGAAGAAATCCCAGGTCACACAGTCAGTGACAGACTGAACTGGGATTCCAACCCAGGCCTGGCTGACCCTAGAGCTGAGAACTCTGAGCAGCCTCCGTGAGCTGCTCTCGTAGAGCCTGCAAGTCACCTAGTCCACCAGCCCACAGCTTCCTTAAAAGTCTCCCCTTATCTATCCTGTCTCTCTTGCTATCCCTCTTGCCTTGTTTCCTTTGCCACGTGCAAAGACACCTCCCCCTCTGACAGTGTCAGGCCCTCCTGACCGCAGCCATGGCCACCTATCAGCTTCCCTGTCCTCACACAAGCAGGATCTTCCCTGTTCTCACACAAGGCCAGGGCTTTAGATCGGACCCTCATTCCAAGCCACTCCCGATAGCACCGGGCTTGCAGCAGTTATACCTCCCTCGTCATCAAACGCTTTCAGTCTCATTTTCCTAAGTCACAGAATTCAACCTGTTGTTCCCATCTCCTCTGCTCCAAGTGCCCAGAGGCTCCCACCATGGGCATTTCCCGCTGAGGTGTTGGCTGCAGTCAGTCCAGGCCAAGGGCAAGATATATAATATCTTGGGCCTGAAAGATGTGCATTGACACATGGACACAGGGAGGGGAACATCACAAGCCAGGGCCTCTTGCGGGGTGGGGGCAAGGGGAGGGAGAGCATTAGGACAAATACCTAATGCATGCAGGGCTTAAAACCTAGATGATGGGTTGATGGGTGCAGCAAACCACCATGGCATATGTATACCTATGTAACAAACCTGCACCTTCTACACATGTATCCCAGAACTTAAAGTAAAATACATTTTTTTAAAAAAGATGTGCATTGAATTCTGCCTTAGCTACTTACCAACTCTGTGGTTTTGTGGGAGTCTCTGGTCCTCTCTGAGCATCAGTTCCCTTGTCTCTGGCTCTCTTCTCTTTGGGCTCTTATGAGGATTATTAGGGATGTTTCAGCTCACAAACAATTTCCTTTTGGAGAGAGTGATTCATTGAGTGTCAAGCATTGAATCCTGTTTTCAGTTTAGTAGCTTATAATGAAGCAGCAAGGCACCTATCGTGTATTCCCGACACACATTAGGTGCTCAGTAAATGTGAGGCCCCTCCTCCCTCTCCAGACCAGGAAAGATCTCTTTATATTTATTTCACTGGAAAATATCCCATTTCACTTTGGTTTCCCAGGAACAAGCAGTCTGTGGTGTGTTTTGCAAATTAGTACATCCCTCTGCAGATGGCAGGCCTAAGATCAGAGAAGTACACCATGGGTACAAAGTCACATGGCAGGCTGGTGGGTGGTTGACAAGATGGCCCTTGTCAAGTCAGTAGACTCTGCTTCCCCTCCTGTATTAGTCTGTTCTTATGCTGCTAATTAAAAGAAATACCCAAGACTGGGTAACTAATAAAGGAAAGAGCTTTAATTGACTCACAGTTCAGCATGGCTGGGGAGGCCTCAGGAAACTTACAATCATGGCAGAAGGGGAAGCAAATACGTCCTTCTTCACATGACAGCAGTGAGAAATGCCGAGCAAAAGGGAGAAAAGCCTCTTATAAAACCGTCAGATCTTGTGAGAATTCACTCAATATCACGAGAACAGCAACATGGGGGTAACCGCCCCCAAGATTCAATTACCTCCCACTGCGTCCCTTCCACGACACATGGGGATTATAGGAACTATAATTCAAGGTGAGATTTGAGTGGGGACACAGACTAACCATATCACCTCCCCTTCCTGTCCCCTTCAGTGTCATTTTAGCAGTTCTAGGTCTTGCTGAGCTCCAAGTCTACCCCCTCATCTCTTCCATCCAGGTGAATTTACTTCTCTCCAGCTTATAACAGCTCAAAGCAAAAAGAGAACTTATTCACCAGGTGTGGTGACTCTCGTCTGTTATCCCAGCACTTTGGGAGGCCAACACAGGTGGATTACATGAGGCCAGGAATTTGAGACCAGCTTGGCCAACATGGTGAGACCCCCTTCTCTACTAAAAATACAAAAATTAGCCAGCCATGGCTTTGGGCACCTGTAATCTCAGTTATTTAGGAGGCTGAGGCATAAGAATCACTTGAACCCAGAAGTATAGTTTCCAGTGAGCCGAGATCATGCCACTGCACTCCAGCCTGGGCAACAGAATGAAACTCTGTCTCAGAAAAAAGAAAAAAAAAAAAAAAAAAAAAAAAGAACTTATTAACTTGTGGACCCAAGAAGTCCAAGGGCAATTCGGATGTTGATTAGACCCAGAACTCAAACAAGGTCTTCGGGGTGGTCTCCATCTTATGTCTCCTTTCTCCTTCCCTCTGTCTGATGGTTTGAGCCCATAGCTGGCCTTCTGCACATGGCAAGAAAGATGTCCCATGAGAGCCCAATTCTGATTCCAAATCACTTATCACCAATAGATGCAGCACAAAAATCCAGCGAAGGCCTCTGATTGGCCCTGTCTGGTCATATGCCTGTTTCTGAACCAATAGCCATGGATGGGGACAGGTTTTGTTGTTTTTCTAAAATGGAATCTCTCTGTCACCCAGGCTGGAGTGCAATGGTGCAATCTTGGCTCACTGCAACCTCCACCTCCCGGGTTCAAGCAATTCGCCTACCTCAGCCTCCTGAGTAGCTGGGATTACAGGCACGTGCCACCATGCCCAGCTATTTTTTTGTGTGTTTAGTAGAGACGGGCTTCACCATGTTGACCAGGATGGTCTCGATCTCTTGACCTTGTGATCCACCCGCCTCGGCCTCCCAAAGTGCTGGGATTACAGGCATGAGCCACCACGCGCCCAGCCCAAAATTTTTTCTTAAGTAAAAAAATTAAGAACAGATATATTTATCTACTTTTTGAATCTGGGGAGAAAAAAAGGGCAAGGTCAGCTCACCAGAACCACTTAGGACAAGTTGCCCCTTGGAGAGAGGGACGTGCTGCCAGAAATGGGGACACCTGTGGCACAGACAAAAACAGCAGGTGTTGCCCAGCATTGCCCTGACTGCCACAGCCTCAATATTACACCCACAGGGGCTGGCAGGGCCTTTGCCTCTTGTTCAAAGAAGCTACAGGAAGAAAAGAACTTAATTACTAAGGTCAAGCAGAGCTGGGACAAGTTGTGGTTCTGCCACCTGTTAAGCTATAGGACACTAACCAAATTATTTATCCTATTGAAGCCCAATTTCCTCACCTGTGGAATGAGGATAGTGACTCCTACTTTACAGACTTACTGTGAAGATGAAACAGGCCAACCACCAAGCCCAGGACTCAGCGTGGAGGAGAGAATTCATCTACCTCTGAGCTCTTTGCCTTTGGTCCCTGACCTCCAGCTTGGTTTCTGGTCCCAGCTCCTGAAGTGGGACCAGGTCTATCTATACTTGGAGGCCCACCTGCTCCTCCTCACAGAGCAGAACACAGTAGGGCATACTCTGATGAAGCGGCAGGAGGTCTCACCAGGAGATGGAGCACATGGTGTTCTGTTTCTTTTTTTTTTTTTTCCATCTTGATTTAAAAAACGTGCAGTTTTACACTGTCACAGAACAAATAGAACCTTGACCTGGCTTCAAAGATTATTGTGCCTTGGCCTCCAGAGTAGCTGGGACTACAGATGCGAGATACCACACCTGCTTAACTGTTTTTTGTGTGTGTGTGGTTTTTTTTTTTTTTTTGTATTTTTAGTAGAGATGGGGTTTCACCATTTTGGCTAGGCTAGTTTTGAACTTCTGGCTTCAGCTGATCTGCCTGCTGTGGCCTCCCAAAGTGCTGGGACTACCAGCTTGAGCCGCTGCACCCAACCTGTATTTTTTATTTATTTATTTATTTTTGGTTTTTTTTTTTTTTTTTTTTTTTGAGACGGAGTTTCGCTCTTGTTACCCAGGCTGGAGTGCAATGGCGCGATCTCGGCTCACCGCAACCTCCGCCTCCTGGGTTCAGGCAATTCTCCTGCCTCAGCCTCCTGAGTAGCTGGGATTACAGGCATGTGCCACCATGCCCAGCTAATTTTTTGTATTTTTAGTAGAGTCGGGGTTTCACCATGTTGACCAGGATGGTCTCGATCTCTTGACCTCGTGATCCGCCCGCCTCAGCCTCCCAAAGTGCTGGGATTACAGGCTTGAGCCACCGCGCCCGGCTTATTTATTTATTTTTGGTAGAGACAGGGTTTCACCATGTTGTCCAGGCTGGTCTCAAACTCCTGACCTAGAGTGAGCCACCTGCCTCGGCCTCCCAAAGTGCTGAGATTACAGGCATGAGCCACCTTATGGCCAAGCCTACAAAAGCAGTCCCAAGAAACAAGAGGGAAAGCCCAAATACCAATCCTTCTTCACCTTCACACCGAGAGCTTTCGTTGTTCACCACAACTTACCTGCAGGCACGGTCCGGGGAAGTCAGAATTTCACAGCAGAATACGGAAAAACTGAGAGCAAGACCTAAGTGAACAGGATGTGCTGGTGGTAGTTCTGCCATTGCAGTATCACCAGCAGCTTCATAAGCCACGAGGCTGTTCTCTGCAGCCTCCTTCCTGGCCTTTCCTGCGGCAAATTCTGCCAGATTCCTGTGGTGGTCCCCTTTCCTAAAACAAAACCAAAACTTAAAAAAATTTATACTAGAAGCAATTATTTTTAAAGAAAAATAAACTAAAATTGTTTTATGTTATAAAAAATATATGACAAAAATATTTGTAACAATAGCAGGTGTACTTCAGTAATTTTCAACACTCTCAGGAATGTTTCACTTTCTTTCATTTTTGTCTTAGACATTTCATAGTTAAACTATAAGTTAAAATCCCACAGAAATTAACTGGGGAGCCCCTAAAAATCAGCAGAATGGTCACAGCAGAATGGAACTACAAGAAAGTAGTTCCGGCCTTCCTTCAAAACACTTGGGAAGAACCCCACGCAAACACCGCCCCTCCATCAAAACATCCTCAGCTTTGCCAGGTAGAGAATTGCTTCTGCAGGACCTGGGTCACGTCTCTGCGGTAGGGCCCATCGCATGGGATCGGTATCAATCTGTTTGTCTGTCTCATCCTCTGGGCTCTGAGCTCCCAGAAGTCAAGCCAAACGGTTATTCGCATAAGGTTAGTTATAATTAAAATGCCGGTTTCTGCACATGGTTTGGGACCGTGTGTATGAGTACGATTAATATCTTCAATTTATTAAGAAGATAAAGAGGTCGAGCCCCTTTTGCAAGGTCACACAGGGAAGAAACGGACCACGAAAACGAACCCCGGCTGTCACCTGCGGTGAGCGCGCTAGAGGTTTTTGAACTCCTTTGGCCACCATCGCCGGGTTCTCGCTGCGCCCTTCTCCTGCGCCTGCGTGCGGTGGACGGCCGTCCATCTTTCCAGCAGTCTGGAAGGGTGTTGGTGTTGAGGCTGGGGTACTCATAAAGGACAGTAACTACCATGGCTTCTGAAGTTTTGGCAAAACCTCAGATGCGTGGCCTTCTGGCCAGGCGTCTGCGAATTCATATGGTTGGAGCATTCCTGGTATCCCTGAGGGTGGCAGCTCTCTGTTAAGTTCGGTGTGGCTGAACCAAGAAAGAAGGCATACGCAGATTTCTACAAAAATTACAGTCCCGAGAAAGATTTTGAGGAGATGAAGAAGGCTGGTATCTTTCGTAGTATAAAGTGATCTTGGAATAGAAAGAATTTCTTCAGATTGAATTACCTAGAAGTTTGTCACTGACTCGGGTTCCTGAACTATGACACATGAATATTTGGGCTAAGAAATAGTTTCTCTTGATAAATAAACAATTAACAAATTAAAAAAGAAAGAAAGAAAGTGGTTCCAAGGAATGGCACGGGAGTTTATTAATTATGAAATAAAATTTCTACATAAAACATTGAGACAGCACTGTTTTATGTAGAATGGCAATTAGAGGAAAAGGGATAGGTCCCACAAAAGCAAAAAAAATATAAGTAAGTAAAGCAAAAGCGAATGCATTTTTATAATAGCCTGACCATCTTTTTATTCCAACATTAACTATCCTTCCAACATTAAAATAAAAATTGAAACCCTACATAGATTAAAGTCATGATTCTAAAAAGGTCAACTTTTAACCTTACATTTTCCCTTCTAGTATAGAACCTACATTTTATGATAGAAAACTTTGGACTCTCGCTGGCCATGCTGGCTCACACCTGTAATCCCAACTTTGGGAGGCCAAGGCAGGCAGATCACAAGGTCAGGAGTTCGAGACCAGCCTGGCCAACATGGAGAAACCCCATCTCTACTAAAAAACAAAAATTAGCCAGGCATGGTGGCGGGCACCTGTAATCCCAGCAACTCTGGAGGCTGAGGCAGGAGAATCGCTTGAACCCGGGAGGCAGAGGTTGCAGTGAGCCTAGATTGTGCCACTGCACTCTGGCCTGGGTGATAGAGCAAGACTGCCTCAAAGATCATTTTCTGCCCACTGCTGTTTGACCGAGTATATAAAGGGATTCCAATGAACATCTGAGGCCAGGTGTGGTCAGTCATCCTGAACATTCAGGAAATGAAGAGGGAAAACCCCAGGAAATACCAGGTACACTAAGCCAGAGCACAACAAACAGGCCAGGCCATGTCGGGGGCCCAGGTCTCCAGTTGGAGGGAAGGAATATCAAGCCCCTCTTGGGGGGTGGTGTGTGTGCTGGTCAGATGCACATCCTGAGCATAGACGGTGACATAGGCACCACAGATGAGCTCAGCTTTGGTGACCCTCCCTGGCTTCAGAAACAAGCCAAAAAGCAGCTTTCTGCAGAAGGAAACCTACCTTCTTTCATTCCATCCAGAAGTGCTGACTGGGATGACTGCCATTTGGGGCAGGGAGTCTTCCGTCTGTTCTGAGGCTGCTTCCTCCTCTTGGCCCTGCCCTACAGGTCATGAAGGAAAAGGGGAAGAGGTCCTGTCAACACATCTGCCAGATTGACCTGGACGTGAGCAAGACACTCACGAACCATCTTCTATTCAGGGATCAATACGAAGTCAACTAAGCCCACGGGAGCCACAGGGCCCCAGCAGGAGACAGGGTGAACCAGAGGGATGGAGCCTTCTCCGGAGCAGAAGCCGGGGTCACCCAGGAGGGTGACAGAGCTGCCAAGGGCTCTCTTGGCCCAGGGAGCAGCTGGCACCATGGACTGAGCAGCTCCCAGGTTCCAAGCCCTGGGCCAGGCTGGAACATGCAGGGCCAGAATCCAGGAGGATCCTGAGGAGACAGAGGGCAGCAAACAAAACCATGCATAATGGTGAAAAGTACTCTACCTGACCCATGGGGCCCCCTGGTAGCACCCACGGGAGGGCGGCAGGATGGAGGGCCCATGAGCCTCCCCAGGCAGCACTGACAGCACCAAATGCTGGGGGCATTCAGAGTCTTGGAAACTCTCATCCAGGTCTGCTGGGAATGTGACATGGCACAGCTACTTTGGCGGCCAGTTGGACAGTGGCTCACAAAGCTCAATGCACTTGAAACAAATGTCCCCAGAGTGTCACAGATATTGAACCTAATGACTTGGAAACTGACGTCCACATGAAACCTGCATGCCACATTCACTGCTGCATTCATCATCACTCACACACAGAGCCTTCGGGGACAACCTTCAGCATGGGAATGGGGCGAGGAAGGCTGGTTCTCCCTTCAAACAGAAGGCTCAGTGAGAAAAGGGAATGAGCCAGTGATGCACACACGAATGTGGGTGGATCCTAGATGCATTTTGCTAAGACAAAGAAGCCAGACCCGAAAAGCTACCACTGTAGGATTCCCATTCATAGGCCATTCTGGAAAAGGTCAAACCAGAGGGACTGAGAACCGGTCTGGGTGACCAGGGGCTGACGGAATGGAGGAGGCTGGCTGCATAGGGGCCACTCTGGAGACTTGGAGGATAAAGGGATCGCTCCAGCAGGGGCTGGAGCAGTGGCCGTGAGGCTCTGCACGTTGGGTTAGAACCGTGGCAGAACTGTACACCCAGTGTGTGTGCAAACTGAAAAAAAATCAATCAGAGCACTGTCCAACTGGGATATCTGCATTTCATAGATGTGGATTTTACTGAAACATTTCTTAAACGGTCAAAGGCCCTGAAGAGCTCATTGCTTATCTGGTGAATCGTCAGAACCTGAAATGGGATTTGTTGTTAGGGTCTTTAGACAAAGTGAAACTAACAGCATCTCCATAAAACAAACAAAAGCCCCCTTTCTCGGTTTCCTAGGCAGTGAGAACTATTCCATGTCCTGCTGGACTATTCCGAGTATAACCCGGTGAGTATTCCCAGGCAGTGACGATATTCCCATATTCGAGGCCATATTCCCAGGTCATATTCCCATATTCACCAGAGTGGGTGTCTACTGGGGGTGTCATTGCTTCTTTCAAAGTCAGTATTGGTGACCCGCCAGGATATAGAGGGCATGACTCTAGCTCACCACTGGCATAAACCTCCAAGCAAGGGGGGTGTTTTCAAGGGGTCTCCAATTGAGACACAAAGGAGTCAGCACCCTGACTCCTGGTGTCACCTGGGCCTCACTACCACTTCTTGGAACAAAAAATGACACCCTCCTCCTGGGGCTGCCCCAAAGCCCAGGAGCTTGGCGGTGTCGCACGAAGGACGTCGCTCTCAGGAGACATTTTGACAAGTTGCTGAAGTGCCCAATGGACACGGCTCTTGTCATGAAATTAATTTGCATCCTGAGGAAGCCTCTTGTTCAGAGGAAGCCTCCCCAGTCATCTCTGCCCTCTCCAATGACATGAGTCCTCCAAGGTGACCTCAGCACCTAGGTGAGTCCTTCCATGGTCATGTCCTTCCATGGTGACTCTGGCTCTTGCAGGAGGTGGGCTACTGCAGAGACCTGAGCCATGGGGCCGCTTTGTTCCTGCTTTATCTGCCTGAGGAGGATATATTCTGGGCACTGGCACAGCTGCTGGGCAGTGAGAGGCACTCTCCACAGGGTAGGTGGACAGCTGCCCCTGGGGCCTCTTGCTACGAAACTTGGGGATGGCCACCCTGGCGAGGTGATCTCGACTTTCAGTGAAGGCACCTTCCTGTGTCACCAGCTTGTTGGGAGCCTTTCGGATGTCTCTGCTGAGGGTCCCACAGGAGCTGGGGGCTGACCCCCAGAGCCCAAATCAGAAGCCTGTCATCCCCATCAGCAGAGGGCATCTCATCCTCCCCGTGGCCGCCCTCTGTGTCCTGGAGCCACGCGCTCCGGCTCTGATTCTGTGCAGCTGACTCTCCCCTGCCTGAGAGTCTTCCTGCCCTTCAGCTGCCTGGGCTCCAGCTGCCCATGGTGCCCATGAATGGGCGGACCAAGCCCAAATGGCAGCATCTTCCTATCCCGGGTCCCCTGGCCCGATGCCACTTCCAGGAAATGACCACGAAGCCCAGCACCCACTCTGTTCTGGCCGCCCTCTGTTGCGGCCTCAAAGTCAGCCTTGCCCTCCCAGCACCCTGGCCCAGGAGGCCCTCAGGAGCACCTCCAGCCAGGCTCCAGGGGATGGTCCCACCGCTCCTCCCCAGGGTCAAGGCCACATGGTGGGGTCAGCAAATGGGAGGGTAGGAGGCCTCGGGGCTTGGGGGCGTCTGCAGCTGCCCAGCTCTTCCAGCTGATGGCTCCACATCTTGGGAGAGGGGTCTGATTTCATGATGGGCTGGGGGCTTTTCAGGATTCCACAGCCCAAATGGCAGGACAGTCCAGGGGCTCCAAGACCATCAGGAGCATGTGGTACCCACATCACAACCCAAGACCATGTGGCATCTGGTGAATTTATGGTCCTCTCGGCTCTTCCCCAGAGGCCCTGCATCATGTGGGGCTGGAGGAGCAGGGGGGCTGGTGACAGGCTGAGTGGCAGCCAAGGCCTGACCTGGGACATGGGGTTCTCCGTGGGCTGGGAGTTGGGGGTATTTTCTAGCCCTGGAGGAGACCGAGGCACAGGGACTGGGTCCCAGATGCCACAGAGCAGGGCTAAGGGCAATGTGTCGCCCAGGAGGACGGGAAAGAGACCGTGTTGTGGGGAGCCCTGGATACCACCTAGTGTTCTGCACTTGGGGAGGGGTCTTCAGTGGGCCCTGGAAGAGGGAGGTTTCTAGAGCAGCCCAGGGGGCCCTGAGCACCTCTGTTCCTCCCGTCAGGACAAGGAAGGACTAGGGACACAGGGTTCCTCATTAGGCTGGCTTCTCCGGATGCTCAATGATGAGGTAAGGAGGCACAGGGAGTCTCAGGGACCCTCCTTGCCCTGCAGTGTCCTGCTTCCCCAGCCCGGGCGTCTGGCACACCCCCAGCCCACGGGAGGCACATGCAGGTCCCCACAGGATGCAGAGCAAGACCCTCTGCCCCAGAGGGAACATCCCAAGGCAGAGGCCGGGGCTGAGGGCCAGCCTTATGGGCAGACTGAGCCAAGATCTCAACTGGGAGGGCTCAGGGAAGCCTCAAGCCCTGGGCAAGCCCCTCTCTCCAGAAGTCACATCCCCACTGAAATGAGTGTCCCCCATGAGGAACTGCAAGACCTTGTCTGACCCAGCCTCCCAGAGGGGTCAGGCCACCCTCATGGGGAGGGCACTGACTCAGGACAAGCCCCAGTGGGCCCAGCTTGAGCCCCCAGCCTCAGCCTGGAAGGGCCAGGTCTTCCCACACCTGCCGTCCCCACAGATCTCTCTTGGGCTCGCCCTGCGCCTGTGGGACATGTATTTGCTGGAAGGGGAGCAGGTGTTGATGCTCGTAACAAGTACCATCTTTAAGGTTCAGAGGAGTAAGTCCATCTGTGACCTGGGGAGCCCTGGGGTCAGAACCCAGTTGACACGAGGGAGCTCCCTCAGGCTGTCCTCATGATCCTCTGTTCTGGCCCAGAGGGAGGTCTGGCCGGGTGGGCTGGGAGGGCACAGTGACACCGAGCCCATCCCCCACATGGCCCAGATGAAAATGGGGAGTGTGGTGAGCACTGCCCTGCCTAGGCTGCCCTCCAGCCACAGCCTCCTGTGCACATCTGGACCCCTGGGGTGGCCACAAAAGGATCAGCACCGCCCCATGGGAGACTGAAGTGGCCACGGGGTACGGGCTCTGACCCCTCCCAGGGAACTCTCCTGGCCTGATGCCCACCCTGTCCGTAGAGCACCTCCTGAGAATGTCAAAGTCTGGCCTGTGGGCACGTTTTCGGGACCTGTTCTTCCATACTGGGGCCCTGGACGATAATGCTATTCTCAAACACCTTCGGGCCTCTAGGAAGAAAAATCACAAGCATGAGGACCTGCCATACCCAGGTGGGCTCCAGTGCCAGGTCCCTTCCTCTGGGGAGGTCAATAATGAGGGAATGCCTGGGACCCCCAACCCTTCTACCTAGGCCTCCCTCTTCAGCTTTTATTCCTTCTCTTCCTCCTGGACTGTAAGAAAGTACAGCAGGCCCACCGGTCGTCGGGGCAGGCGCCCAGTGCATGTGGACTGGACGTGCTGTGCACGCAGGAGGGGATGTGGGTAAGACCCTCCAACAAGCCCCCTCCCACTTTCCATGGTGGCCTATTGTCCCCCTCATGGGGCCCTCAAGGGCACTGGAGAAGCCAGACCCATTTGTGGGAGCCCCCACCCCTCCCTGCGAGCACTGACAGCCTCAGAGAGCAGCAGAGGCCCCTCACTCCTGCACACCCCTCCAAGGGTGCCAGGACCACAAGCCTTGAGCCAGGAAAACAAGGGAATCGGTGTCCCTGACCCCCAGAGCATTCAGGGACAGGACACAGGTGGGACCCCAAGCCAAGAGCCAAAGCCAAGAGTTCAGCCAGATGTGGGAACGGTCAGTGCTGGCATAGACTTGGTAGTCCAGGAGAGCAGAGGGTGACCCAGGTCCAGGCTCAATCACCCACTTTGGAAACAGGTCCCCATGGGAGGTGGCAAGGGGGCTGGTGACAGCCAAGGACCTCCCACTGAGATCTGCCTGGGGGCTGTAGCCCAGGCCCAACGGCCCTGGAAAGAGGGTGTGCGGCAGGAGACCCCCAGCCAGCCTGAACCCTGGGGGGCAGTCCCAGAAGCCACCTGCCATGCCCCAATGGCCTCCACACCCCTGGTGGCACACTCCCTTCCCTCCAGGATCAGCAGACTACAGGCATGTCCTCAGTGTCAGACCACAAGGGCCACACAGAGCCCCTGAGGACTGCAGAGATGCAGGCAGGTAGGGCCTGGCCCGGAAAGGCCTGCATGGGCTCACTGGAGACACTGACTACGTCTCTTTTCCTTTCAGCCAAACCCGAGCAACAGTCCTCGGCACCCAGGCCCGTGCTGGCTTCACCTGGCAGAAAGACCCTCTGCTAGGGGGACAGGCAGGCTCCTCTGGGCCCAGCAGCCTGGTTCCAGTAGCCCATTTGGTCAGCTCCCCCACCACGGGCGCCTCGTCCTTTCACACCCTGTCCTGGTGGGGCTGTCCATGAAAACACCTACCCTGGGGGCACTCAGGGTATGCCCAGCCCAGCCCTGGCTCAGGGAGGACCTGGCCATTCCTGGCAATTCCTGGAATGGAATTCCATGCCCGGCTCCTGACAGACCTGGATGTGGGGGCCCTTGTTTTCCCCATTATGATTTCCACAGAGCTGCTGTCCGTGTCCCTTCTGAATGTGTCCTGGACAGCCCCGGGACCATGGGACAGGCCTAACCCAGGAAGCCCATGGGGACCCCGACACCGGGCCCTGCCCAGGCCCCTCAGGACTAAGAGGAAGGTCGGGAGATACCCCCCACTGCAACATGGGCACCTGTATTTGGCCCCTTCGGTGGCCAGTGACTGGCATGTCTAGAAGGAGCCAGAGGGGCACCCCGCCAGCTCCCAACCGTAACCCTAACCCTAAGCCCGCAGCCCCAGACACCTTGGAAAATTCCATTCAGTGGGGAGGCCTGTCCCATCAAGGCCATGAGAGAGAGATGAGCGTGGCATCCCCCCAGCCCCGGTCAGCCAGCAGCATGCCCCAGGGCCTCTGTCCCAACCTGTGGGACCATGTCCTCCTTTCAGGTCACAATTCCCAAGCCAAGAGGGGCCTGGCCTAGACCTCAGCCTTGGGAAGAGAGGGGCCCTAGGGGTATGTTGAGCTCCCAGCTGTAGTTAGCATGTCCGTGCAGGGGACCCTGGCACTGGAGAACTCTGTCACTGTCACAGAAGCCGGGCCAGTCCCAAAGCCTTGCAGTCACTGCTGCAGCTTCGCCACCACCAGGTGCCTTCCAGCTGCCATGCAGGCTTTCCTAGTACTCCCACCAAAGAGAATTACTATGGAGGATGCTCTTGGTCCTGAGGTGAGCAAAAGAGCACGCCCTGTGTATGGAGCCGGCTTCTTTCCCAGCCATCTCATTTGCTGGATGGGCCCACTGAAGAAGTGGCCTTGAGACAGGCATGGGGACGGAAGAGGTTCAGCATCCTGCGCCTGCCCTTACCAAGGCTCACCAGGCTGACACCACTGCTGAAGAGAGACTTGCACCCAGTCCTTGGGATGGCACCATTTCCCAGGAGGACCAGCTGGCCACCTGCTGGCAGGCTGATCACCCTGCAGAGGGGCTGAGATTGGCTTTCACTGCTCTGAGCCACAATGCGGACATGGACTTGCCGGCGCTGCAGTGCACACGACACCGATTCCCACCAGGACACCCCATTCATAGCGAGGGACGAGCAGCAGTGCACTCCCACTTCAGGGCCTTGGCTCTGCCACCTCTACTTGGAATGTTCTCGGTTCCCTCCAGGCCTCCAGAAGCATCTGGGCCAGGGCTCATGGCTGGATAAGTACCCGAGGTCCCAAACAAGCTTCCCATCCTTGTTTTACTTTTTGGTGAAGTTCTGAGCGTTTATTGAGATAACTTCCATTCCCCGGCAAGTGCACAGCTCAAAAAACACTCAGAGATGGAACACATCAGCCCCCAGATCACAAAGCCAACCATGCCCAGCCCTCCCCGTGCCCCCAGCCCTGAAACCAGTGTTCTGACTTCTGAAGACCCCGTGAGCCTAACATTGAACTTTATACTCATGGAAGGATAATCACCTTCATGTTGTAAAATGAACGTTTACTGTTGAAAAGATTTTGCATGTACATCTTCCACCCAGCTGCCCCGAATTATGACATTTTGCATTATCATGGCACATTTGTCAAAAGAAATTTAGGCGAGGTATGGTGGCTCATGCCTGTAATCCCAGCAATTTGGGAGGTGGAGGCGGGGGGTTCAGGTTCACTTGAGGACAGGAGTTTGAGACCAGCCTGGGCAACACAGGTAGACCCTGTCTCTAGAGAAAAGTAAAAGAAATTAGCCAGGCATCACCATGCCTATAGTCCCAGCTAGTCAGGCGGCTGAGGTGGGAAGATTGCCTGAGCCCGAGTTCCAGAAAGCAGTGAGCTATGATCAATCACAGACTGCACTCCAGCCTAAGTGACAGAGGGAGGCTTTATATTTAAAAAAAAAAAAAAAAGGAAGTTAACGTGGGTGCAATCCTATTAACTAAATGATCATGTGAACCATTATCTAAGGTTATTAATGTAGTAATTATATGAATATGGTGACATTTATTCAGATTTCACCCGTTTTTGCCCAACTTCTCACACCTGTCCCAAGATCCCACCTCGGACTCACCCTCCTGCCTTCAGCTTATGTCTCCTCGGCTTCCTCCAGATGGTCCAGCCAAACACACACCCGGGCTGAAGGGTAGAGCTGATTGCTCCTGGGCTCCACGCCTCCGCAGCATGTTACCGTACTGAGTACTGCAGACAGTGGGAACATAATGGTGGCTGTCTGTGTAAACACAGAAAAGGATCCTAAAAATACAGTGTAAACAACAAAAACGGTACACCTGGCCAGGTGTGGCGGTTCATGCCTATAATCCCAGCACTCTGGGAAGCCAGGTTGGGAGGATCACTTGGGCCCAGGAGTTCTAGACTAGTCTGGGCAACATAACAAGACCTGATTTCTTCTTCTTTTTTTTTTTTTTTTTTTTTTTTTTTTTAAGATAGAGTCTTGCTCTGTCGCCCAGGCTGGTGTGCAGTGGTGCGATCTTGGCTCACTGCAACCTCCACCTCCCATAGTGGCTTTTCACTTGAAGAGAATTCCAGAAACAGGCACTTGCTCATGTTGCTTCAGTGTCAGGGCTAGGTTCTTTGGGCTTCTCTTAGCCTAAGATGATTTTCTTAGTCTCAAAATGGCTGCCCCTGCACCAGTCCTCAAGCCTGCCTTCCAGGCAGAAATATGAGAGAAGAGGCAGGGGTCAGCTCTTTAAAGAGCATCCTAAAAGCCCCACTCAAAGATTTCCATTTCTAGCTCGTTGGCCATTCCCAGGTGCAGGGGAAGCTGTGAAACAAGCCTCACCATCCCCTAACAATAGAGGCGTTCTGTTGTTAAGGAGGAAGGGGAGCGTGGTTGCTAGATGGTATTTAAATCTTGCCTATTCTTTGTAGTTCTGTGGGCCAACAAATGCATCTCTTTTCAAGGTGGCTTGAATTGGATTTCTGTCACCTGCCACCAGGAAACCCCTGATCAGCAGGAGATAACCTGTGTCAGAGACCCCCCTGCCGCCTCTGGCTTTCAGCTCAGGATTTCTCTCACAAATCCTCATGCTGCCTCGAGCAGAAACATTTGGCATCAATTTCACCCTTACTCATGCTTGGATTAACAACAGTCTCTAATTTCCCAGCTGACTCATTTCCCTCCCTGATAGGAGGCCCAAATTGGGCCCTGTCCCCAAGAAGAGTGAGGCTGGGAGAACTGCACATGGTCATGGGCAGCCTCATTAGAGAAGAGCCCAGGAAACAGAGTGCCAGCTCCCCCAAGCCCCCATTTGGGAGATAAGTAAAAACTGAGATCCGGAGAAGGGACTTTGATTCACCCAGGGCCAGAAAACTGTCTCCATACCCTTATGCTGACCCTCAGTGGAAGCTCCAGGAGGCTTGGATAGGGAGGTCCAAGGTGCCCAGCCAACCTTGAGGCCACAGGGGACACCTACTCACCCAGCAGGAACTCTGAGAGCCCTCCTGCTGGAAGAACTTGGAGGAAAAGGAAGGGAATGAAATGACTCTCCCACAACTAGCTGGCAGTTGCCATTGATAGTTTGCCTGGGGATTGGCAGGACCCAGTGCTGGGCCTCCTGCCAGCCTCCCTGAAGGGTAGGAAATGAGTCGGCATGCAAATCGGGAGTCCACTGTTATCCCAAGCATGAGTAAGGGCAAGACAGCTGCCAAAACAAGGTTGCTTCTGCTCAAAGTAGCGAGGTTTGTGAGGGAAGCCCGCACTGAGAGATCAGAGCCGGGACTCCTGGCTCACCCCACTGCTGTCTGGCTCTGCGACCTTCAACAACCTGCGTAATCTCCTGACACTTGGAAATTCCACGCATCACCTCGGACAGCTGTGTTTCTTTGCTTGTTCATTCATTCAGCCAGCAAACACTGCTTATTAGCATCTGCTTCCTTAGGAAGGGACACACGGTGGGGACACACTTTGGGCAAGTCATTTAACCTCTGTGTGCCTCAGTTTCCTCATCTGCAAAATGGGGGTAAGAATCCTCCCTTCGCATGGTGGATTTAAGAATTGAGTTAAACTAGACAACGTAAGAGTCTCTAATGAGTGCCAAACACAGCAATTGTCAGTAGCCTGATGATGATGATGATGATAATGGTAATAATTATCTGTAAAACCCAAACTAGCGCCTAAAGCATAAAAGATGCTCAAGAAGTTGTAGCTACTGACTGGGCGCGGTGGCTCACACCTGTAATTCCAGCACTTTGGGAGGCTGAGGTGGGTGAATCACTTGAGGCCAGGAGTTTAAGACCAGCCACTATCTCCCCGCGCCCCTCCTGGCTAACATGGAGAAACCCCATCTCTACTGAAAATAAAAAAGTTAGCTAGTTGCTGTGGTGCATGCCTATAATTTCAGCTGCTCGGGAGGCTGAGGCAGGAGAATCACTTGAACCCAGAAGGCAGAGGTTGCAGTGAGCTAAGATTGTGGCACTGCACTCCAGCCTGGGCAACAGAGTGAGACCCTGTCTTTAAAAAAAAAGAAAAAGAAAGAAAGAAGTTGTCTCTGTGTTTATTGTGTTACTGTTGATGTAACAACTGCAACACAGCAAAGTGCTTAGCATGCTTCCTGATGCAGCAGATACTCAAGACGTGGTGGCTATTGATGCCTTTATCTCAGTGACGGCATCATGACATGCCCAGTGCCCCACATTGAGTTGATGCTCAATGCACGTGAGTTTCCTTCCCTTCAGCAGTGGCCTCAGAGCACCCTAACCTTTGCAAAGGGTCCATTCGCATCTAGAATGGAGATAGGTACCCTTGAGTGCCCACAGCAGGGTGCACATGAATCCCAGGAGCCCATGGAGGTCTCCCCTTCAGTGTAGTTCACAACCCAGCGCTCACAGCTGTTGCTGGAGGAAACAGATGTTTCTGGCAAACTATGAGCCTGGTACCAGACCAGCCACTGTCTCCCCACGTCCCTCCATGTTTCCCAGCCCAGGAGCAAGCTGGATTCTGCTCTCCCTGCACAACATTTATATTCCCAGCTACTTACAACCCTGGCTGAAAGGGGCCTATGGCCAAGACCAAATGGGTGGTGAGAAACCTGAAATCACATGGGCAGTGCCAGTGGCCCCTGGCACCCATCAGAGCATCTCTAGCTTTTTCCCCTGTGCCTGGCTGTCTCTGGAGCATCTGTGGTTCATCTCTGGTCTGGAGCTCAGGCCACATCGTTCAGGGAGAGGTCATTTTATTGATCCAGACAGCTCTGTTTTGGAGTCACCTGGACCATTGTGTCCTAGCCTGTGAGTGGCCCCACAGTGCTGTGCTTCTCTTTCAAACCCTCACTAGTGCTAAGAGGAAAGGCGGCCCCGACTGCCTGCAGGGAAGTGGAGGTGAAGATGAGGAGCAATGTCCAAGGCGTGGAGACAGGGGAGGTGGGAGGAGTGAGGGGCAGGAGGGCACTGTGCTGTCTGCAGAGTGCAGAGGGTGGGGCGGGAGAAGCAGAAGCCACTGCAAGGCCGTGAGGAGCAGGAGCGCTGCTGCTAGAATCCCACATCTGCCACTTCCCAGCTGTGTGCTCTTGGGCAAGTTACTCAGCCTTTCTGAGTTTGCATTTATTCTTCTGTAAAAGACAGAAAACAAGTCCCACTGCAGAGTCATTGTCAGGACTGAGAAGCCGTCTAAGGACCTCCAGCAGCACACACAGCACCTGACATGCAATTGCTGCGTCTGTCTTCCTTTTACTTCCCCCTAAACTCTGATGCCTGGACCACAGAAGGTTAAAAGATCCAAATCCATTGCTTCCGGGCTTTCCCCAGGGTTTGCCATTCAGAGAAGAGATCAACTTGAGGAAGAGAGCCTTGGCTTCAAGTTCAGTTGACTGCCAGTTGACTATCACCTAAACTGCCTGATTTTTTAAATTTGTCTATGTTTTGAGGTAGGATCTTGCTTTTATTGCCCAGGCTGGAGTGCAGTGGCGCAGTCTCGGCTAACTGCTGCCTCAAGTCCCAGGCTCCGGCGATCCTCCCATCTCAGCCTCCCAAGTAGCTGGGACTATAGGTGCTGGCCACCACGCCCAGCTAATATTTTTATTTTCATTTTTGTAGAACAGGGTCTCCCTATGTTGCCGAGGCTGGTCGAACTCCTGGGCTCTAGCGATCCTCCTGCTGGGGCCTTCCAAAGTGCCAGGACGACAGGTGCGGGCCACCAAGCCTGGCTCTAAAGTGCCTGAATTAGTCCCAGCTTGGGCATGCATGGCGCAGAAGCCCCGGCCGGTCACAAGGCGGCACGCGGGAGAGGGTGGCTAGAGGATCACAGGAGAGAACGTGTCTGAGCCCCAGGCCTGATGGCGGGACCTCCCAACCGCTCAGGTGAGAAACGGCCTCCAAGGAGCTTTGTGGCAACACCAGGACGTGGCCTAGGTGAAGGCCGACAGGCCCTCCCTACAGGGCTGGAGCAGGAGGGGAGAGAAACAGTGACCCAAGAGGCCCCTATGAGGTTCGCCGAGGCGAGGGGAGGCGCGGGTGGAGCGGGGTAAGAAATCACCGAGAGGACTGCTGAGCAGAAGAGCGGGAGCCGCTGCCGCCACCAGAGGGCGAGAGCCGGGGGAGTCCTGCTCGCCGTCCTCACAGCGCCCCCTTGCGGCTGGGCGGCTGCGAGTGCTGCTGGGCACCGCCGAGGGCTAGAGGTCCCAGTTCCCGGGACACTCAGATGAAAGGACTGTGTGTGCAGGTGCGTGTGTGTGCGGGTAAATCGGGGAAGGGGGGGGCTGGATTTAACACTTCCTCCCAGTCCGGAGGTTTGAAGTTCCTGGCTCTCTTTAGGGAACCCACTAGCCTCGAGCTCGCAGGAAGGGTGGTATTTAGCTTGTTCACTGAGGTCCCCCAGGGTTCAGCACGCAGCCTGGAATGCTCAGGAATGAATGAATGAATGAATGATGAAAGAGGACAGCTCTCAGGGACAGCCTGTCAGGTGTGGGCAGAGAAACGAGCCCGAGAAGTTCGCCATCCCCTTGGCTCCCCTTGACAGCTTCCTGTATGGCAGACAACCGTTCTTTGAGCTTCATGTGAAATATCTCATGTAATCTTCACCACAGTTTTTGGAGGTCAATACTATTGTTTCCCCCACTTTACAGATAAGGAAACTGAACGACCTGCCCAAGATCACATACATATCAGAGGCAGTATTTGAACACAGGTACTTCTAACTTCAAAGCCAAGGCACATTCATCGTCATCCTTTCACAGAACAGAAAATGCACAAGAGGCAATAGATAAATAAATACCCGCCCCGTGCAGGGTGACCAGCCTCCCCGCTCTGCTACATACAAGCTGGGTGGCCTCGGGCTCCTCATTTACCCTCTCTGAGCCTTGTGACACCATCTTAAAAAAAGGGACAGTAAGGCTGTCTAGAAAGAGGTTTTTTGTTTTTCTGTTTTTGTAATTAAACACATGAGGCGGGTGAAAGGGCATCACGTGGTCAGCGCTCACTAGAGGGACATTTCCTTAGCCAGGCGGGGTTGGACAGGCGGAGGGTCCCCTCCCCCAGCACCCTGCCTGGTGTCCTCTTTCCATCCCAGCGCCCTGCCAGCTCTCCAAGCTTGCCGTGCTGTGCTGGCTGCTGCCTGCTGGCCCACAGCCAGACCCAAACCAGAGATGACTGCCCCGGGCAGCGGCAGCCACTCGCCTCTTCCTCCCTTGCATTCCCCAGGCCGCCCCCTGCTCCCAGCCTCCACTCTTTCCTTTCTTTCTTCACTGGCTTCTCTGGCTCTCTTTGTGTTCCTTCTAAAAACCGTTCCAGCCCACTGGAGAATCTCCTCATCCACCTTCTGCGATGGCAGTGCTCACACCTCCTCCTCTTGGGCCCCTGGACTCTGAGAGCCCCTCACACCCATCCCTGCGCCCAGCCCCTGCACCCGAGGCTCCCCCTGTGAGGAGCGTGGGCATTCAACAGAAGAAAAATACCATTGATTGAGGAAGCAGAGCTCAGGGAAGCTGGCCTGCACTCTCAGCTCTGTACAGACCTCAGATGCCAGCAGAATCTCTCTGGGCTTGGGTTTCTTTCCCGGAAACACATGGACCTGTTCACACCACTCGAGGCTCCTGTGCCACTCCAGTTGGCATGACAGCAGTCCCGGCTTAACAGGGCTGACATCTCAAGAGGACCAGCCTTTCAAAAAATGTCCTATGCTCAGACCACTGTTGTATCCTTTTCTTGGAAAAAGATCTGATGGAGCATCCCACTGGGAGCACCCCCTACCTCAGAGTAGGAAAAAACCCACGAGATCTCATTTAATGACTGCTTCCTGTATGGCAGACACCGTTCCTTGAGCTTCATGTGAAATATCTCATTTAATCTTCACCACAACTTTTTGAGGTCAATACTATTGTTTCTCCCATTTTACAGATAAGGAAACTGAACGACCTGCCCAAGATCACATATATATCAGAGGCAGGATTTGAACACAGGCACTTGTAACTTCAAAGCCAAGGCACATTTATCATCATCCTTTCACAGGAGAGAAAATGCACAAAAGGCAATAAACAAAACCTCTTCCTTCATCTGGATGGATTTTATGCAAAGGGAGAAGTCAGAGGCATGGAAGGCCCACAGTTGTCATCTGAACAGTAAGAAGTTCTGGGACTTTTGACAAATAAGAGGTCGAAGGACAGGTTGGCATGATTAAGAGGATGTGGGGTCGGCAGGGAGGAGCCTGGCATTGCTTAGGCCTGTGTTTGAATGCCCGTTCTGCAATTTGTCAGCTGAGTGGCCACAGGTCGGTGATGTTACCTTTCTATGACTTGGTTTGGGGAACTTCTCTTTCAGAAAAACTCAGATTCTACTGAACTGACCTTCCCACAGATAGCAACTGCTGACAAAATACAAAAACAAAACAAAAAGCAAAATAAACCCCAAAACCACCACGAGGCAGTGAAGAATGAATAAAAGCAAGTAGACCCTGGCTGGGAGCCAACACTTGGAAGAAGGGACTGGCATATGGTGAGCTATCTATTTTTCTGGCTTTGATCTTGAAGGTGAGCTACAGTCAGCAGAGCATGCATAGGGAGCCCGTGGTCCTCCTGGCCTGAAGAACCAGAGTACAAAATATAGAGCAACCATGGCCACTGGAAAGTGAAGGGGTAGGGGGTGCCATAAAGGAAAGGCTTGGAAAGGGGTGACTCCAGATCCCATCTGTACCTCTGCCCAAATCTCTGAGTGCTCCCTGAACCACACATGCATGAAAACTACTTTAACAGAGGAAAAGAACTGAACTGAGGTTTGAGCTGCCACCCAAGAGCACAGCTTGAAGTTAATTGCCTAGTAAAAAAGAAATCAACACATTTCGATGGCTGTAACAGGAACCAGAGCCTCTGCAACCTAATATGCACAATGTCCAGGATAGAATCCTGTTCTTGTATAAATATGTTCTCAGAACACAACAGAACTAAACTAGAAATTAGTAACACCAAGATAGCTGGAAAGTCCCAAAATGTTTGGAGATTAAACAGCACACTTCTAAGTAACACAAAGATCAAAGAAGAAGTCTCAGGAGAAATTTATACTGAGTTTGAACTATATGAAAATGAGGCTGGGCACAGTGCCCCACACCTATAATCTCAGCACTTTGGGAGGCCGAGGAAGGTGGACTGCTTGAGCCCAGGAGTTTGAGACCAGCTCACTACAACCTCTGCCTTCTTGGTTCAAGTGATTCTCCTGCCTCAGCCTTCTAAGTAGCTGGGACTATTGGCATGCACCACTACCCCCCAGCTAGTTTTTGTGTTTTTACTAGAGATGGGGTTTCACTGTGTCGGCCAGGCTTGTCTTGAACCCCTGACCTCAGGTGATTCCCCCACCTCGGCCTCCCAAAGTGCTGGGAATACAGGCATGAGCCACAGTGCCCGGCCAAGTCAGATCTCTCTCACTGTCTCAGTTATAATTTTGCAGTGGCCATTTCGACTTTGGGATATATTGTTAGGCCACAATACGTCAGAAAGAAGGATCATCTGCTTCAGGTGATCCTGGATCATCAAACCATAATGACGTTGATGACAGCATGTCAGGAGCAAATGACGTTGATCACTCACAGGCAGGCAGCGTACACAGCATGCACATATTGCACAAAAGGAATGATTTACATCTGGGGCTGGATGGAGCAGGACAGTGCAAAATTTCATTATGCTACTCAGAAGGGTGCGTACTTTAAAACTCATGAATTGTTTATTTCTGGAATTTTCCATTTAATATTTTTTAACTCTTGTCTAACAGATTAAACTAAAGTTCACAGAAATGGAAACCACTAACAATGGGGGACTATATCAGGAGTTAAAGAGAGGTCATCAATACTGATCCCATGGATATGAAAAGGATAATAAAGGAATATCATGAACAATTATTTCCATAAATTTGATAACCTAGATGAAATAGGCCAATTCCTTGAAAGATATAAACTACCAAAACTCACACAAGAAATAATAATCTGCCGGGCGCGGTGGCTCAAACCTGTAATCCCAGCACTTTGGGAGGCCAAGGCGGGTGGATCACGAGGTCAAGAGATTGAAACCATCCTGGTCAGCATGGTGAAACCCCATCTCTACTAAAAATATGAAAAATTAGCTGGGCATGGTGGCGCGTGCCTGTGATCCCAGCTACTCTGGAGGCTGAGGCAGAAGAAATGCCTGAACCCAGGAGGTGGAGGTTGTGGTGAGCCGAGATCGCACCATTGCACTCCAGCCTGGGTAACAAGAGTGAAAACTCTGTCTCAAAAAAAAAGAAAAAAAAAAAAAGAAGAAGAAGAAATAATAATCTAATATAATAACCTTCCAAAAATAAAACACTAAACAACTATGAAGTTGGTGGACTGACACCCTGACTCCAAGACTTACTACAAAGCCATAGAAATTAAGACATCCTGGAATTCATAAAACAATGGACACATGGATCGATGGAACAGAATGGAAAGCCCAGAAACAGACCCGCACAAGAAGAACAAAAGCAATTCAATGGACAAAAAAAAAAAAAAAAAAAAAAAAAAGAATTTATACACAAATCTTCTACAAAAACTAACTGAAAATGGATCATACATCTAAATGGACAATGCAAAAATTATAAAACTTCTAGAAGCTAACTGTATTAGTCTGTGTTCACACTGCTGATAAAGACATATTCGAGACTGTGCAATTTACAAAAGAAAGAGGTTTAATTGGACTTACAGTTCCACATGGCTGAGGAAGCTTCACAGTCATGGTGGAAGGCAAGAAAGAGCAAGTTATGTCTCACATGGATTGTGACAGGTAAAGAGAGAGAGCTTGTGCGGTGAATTCCTCTTTTTAAAACCATCAGTTCTCATGAGACTTATTCACTATCACGAGAACAGCACGGGAAAGACTTGCCCCCATGAATCAGTTAACCTCAGAATGGGACCTTCCCACAACACTGGGAATACAAGATGAGATTTGGGTGGGGACACGGCCAAACCATATCATTCTGCCCTTGGCCCCTCCCAAATCTCACATCCTCACATTTCAAAAGCAATCATGCCTTCCCAACAGTCTCCCAAAGTCTTAACTCATTTCAGCATTAACTCAGAAGTACACAATCCAAAGTTCATTGGAGACAAGTCTCTTCCACCTATGAGCCTGTAAAATCAAAAGCAAGTTAATTAATTCCTAGATACAATAGGGGTGCAGGCATTGGGTAAATACAGTCATTCCACATGAAAGAAATTGGCCAAAACCAAGGGGCTCCAGGCCCCAGGCAAGTCTGAAATCCAGCAGGGCAGTCAAGTCTCAAAGCTCCAAAATGATCTCCTTTGACTCCATGCCTCACATCTGGGTCACATTGATGCAAGAGGTGGGTTCCTATGGTCTTGGGCAGCTCTGTCCCTGTAGCTTTACAGGGCATATCCTGCCTTCTGGCTACTTTCACAGGCTGGTGTTGAGTGTCTACGGCTTTTCCAGGTGCATGGTGCAAGCTGTAGGTGGATCTACCATTCTGGGGTCTAGAGGATGGTGACCCTCTTCTCACAGCTCCACTATGTAATGCCCCAGTAGGGACTCTGTGTGGGGGCTCTGATTAAATCATGGGGGCGGACTTCCCCTTGCTGTTCTGGTGATGGCGTTCTCACGAGATCTGGTTGTTTAAAACTGTGTAGCACTTCCCCCTTCACTCTCTCCTGCCACCATGTGAGGAGGTGCCTGCTTCTCCTTCGCCTTCTGCCATGATTGTAAGTTTCCTGAGGGCCTCCCCAGCCATGCTTTCTGTATAGCCTGTGGAACTGTGAGTCAATTAAACTTCTTTTCTTTATGAATTACCCAGTCTCAGGTAGTTCTTTATAGCAGTGTGAGGACGGACTACTACATACTTGCAAAAATCTTCCAAGTTGCGTAGAAGTTACCCAAGCCAGGAAGGTGAGAGGCCTGTAGCCTGCGCCTCTGGGAAAAGGCAGGGCTACACAGTGGCTGGGGCTTGGCGCAGGACGGGAGGAGGGCAGGGGATGAGGCTGGCAGGGAGGGCGTCAGAGAATTGTTTAGGAGATTGCACAGGGCCTGTGCCAGGCTGGCAGTGGTCAGGGAAAGGACTGGAAGGATTCTGGAGGTGTCCTGGCAGGAGACTCCATCGGGCCCCAGACTGCCTGGAAGGCCAGGAGGAGATCCTGTGTCTGCCATCAGAGGCCTGGTGGAGCTGACGTTGTTAATTGAGATTCCCCAGCCTCTGAGACTGTGGCTTCAGCCAGGCTCTGCCAGCCTCCTCCCTTTTCAGGGGCCCAGGCCCCAGCCTGCCGGGCTCTCCCACTCCCCTGTCAGCCAGGAGCTCCTGATGTATCTCATGGCAACAGTCAGGCAAACGGCCCCACTCCCCCACAGAACCCCTCTCTGACTCAGCTGTTTGAGGAGCTATGTGAGGGCAGTGCCTCCCTCCCTCCAGGCCGCTGGTGCCCCAGGAAGGCTGGTACTTGTGTAAAGGCCTGCAGTCGTGATGTGGCAAAGCTGCCCCGCCTCACAGTGCTGCTGGCCCTGCAGACCTTGCTAGTGGCCCAGCCACGTTTAGTCTGAAGCAAGAAGTCTCTTCTCTCCAAGCCTGTGTGCACTTGAAACTGGGCCCCAAAGCAGAGCAACTTGGGCCCCTGAGTCTCAGAGCTGGTGGTAAACACACAGGCCCAGCTCCTTCACCTTCTGCCTGCAGATCCACTCGGGGATCTCCACATCGCCTGCAGCCCAGCTGAGGCCTCGGCTGTGGGCTCCTCACCAGGGAGGGTGATCAGCCCCTCCCGGCTTGCCCAGGGCTTTCCTGGCTTGGCCACTGAAAGTGCTATGTCCAGAAACCCCTCAGTCCTGGGTAAACTAGGACAGTGGGTCACTCTGTGACACAGAAAGGGGAGAGGGTGGGTCAGATGGTCAGTCAGTCCCAAGATGGAAGCTGGCCCAGGGAGTCCCTACTAAGGGTTCAGAGCTGGGGGAGATGGGGCTTTGGTTCAGGCCCTGGTGAGTTATGAATCTCCAAGGGAGGTCTGAGAACCAATCATGGACTTGTTTCTTTAGGAAATTTGTTTTGGATTCCAAATAACCAACCTTTCCATAACCTGTGGAAGAAACTAGAGGATGCTAAAATGCAGATAATTTCATAAGAAAAAGAAAATGTTAGCACTAGGAACGGCTTCCCACATTGAATTTTCACCATGTTCCCACCCATTTCACAGACCAGAAAGCTGTTAAGAAAATGGGCTTTGCAGTCAGGCAGCTCAGGGTTAAGTCCTGGCTCTGTCGTAGAACATTGTCCCTGGGTGGTGGGTGACTTTCTCACTAACCCACCGTCAGCCCTTCAGCCTCTGTCATCTCCTCCAGTCACGGGAGCTCATGACCTCTCCTGGCCATGACTGGTCAGATCTCACTAATAGGAAGGTCTTCCCTGATTGAGGCCGGTTCTTCCTCAGTTTAACTTCTCCCCCGAGGTGCTTAAAACAGAAGAATAGGTTGGGTGCCTTGTCCTCAGGACAGCCTTCGCGTGTTTGAAGATCATGTTCATCTTGCCCCGCATCCAGGCAAGGGCCCTAGACAACTCCTAGTATTTATGAACAGCCACTCTGTAGACCTTCAGGCTACGAAAGGTGAGGTAGCGCTCCTAAGTTCAAGGCTGGGCACGGTGGCTCACACCCGTAATCCCAGTACTTTGGGAAGCTAAAGTGGGTGGATCACTTGAGGTCAGGGGTTTGAGACCAGCCTGGGCAACCAGCTCAGAGTTAAATCCTGGCTCTGGGCCGGGCGCGGTGGCTCAAGCTTGTAATCCCAGCACTTTGGGAGGCCGAGGCGGGTGGATCACGAGGTCGAGAGATCGAGACCATCCTGGTCAACATGGTGAAACCCCGTCTCTACTAAAAATACAAAAAAAAAATCAGCTGGGCATGGTGGCGCGTGCCTGTAATCCCAGCTACTCAGGAGGCTGAGGCAGGAGAATTGCCTGAACCCAGGAGGCGGATGTTGCGGTGAGCCGAGATCGCGCCATTGCACTCCAGCCTGGGTAACAAGAGCGAAACTCCGTCTCAAAAAAAAAAAAAAAATCCTGGCTCTGCCATAGAACAGTTGTCCCTGGGCGGTAGGTGACTTTCTCACCGACCCGCAGTCAGCCCTTTGGCCTCTGTGTGATCTCGTCAAGTCACAGGGAGCTCATGACCTCTCCTGGCCACTCCTGGGCCCAGTTTTGTCCCATGGCGAAACCCCACCTCTACCAAAGATACAAAAATTAGCCACACATGGTGGTGTGCACCTGTTGTCCCAGCTCCTTGGAAGGCTAAGGTGGGAGAATCACTGGAGCCTGGGAGATCGAGGCTGCAGTGAGTTGTGATTATGCCACTACACTCCAGCTTGGGTGACAGAGCAAGACCCTGTCTAAAAAGTAATAATAAAAGTGGGTCAGGCACAGTGGCTCACACCTGTAATCCCAGCACTTTGGGAGGTCAAGGCAGGAGGATCACTTGAGGCCAGAAGTTCGAGACCAGCCTGGTCAACACAGTGAAACCCCGTCTCTACTAAAAATGCAGAAGTTAGCCAGGCATGGAAGTGTATGCCTGTAATCCCAGCTATTCGGGAGGCTGAGGCACAAGAATGGCTTGAACGTGAGAGGCTGAGATTGCAATGAGCCAAGATCGCACCACTGCACTCCATCCTGGGTGACAGAACCAGACCGTGTCTCAAAAAAATAAATAATATAATGAAAGTAAACAAGCCATTGTCTGAGCTCAGCATTGTCCCAGTCTTTCTATGGTTCCTTGTGACATGCGTGACTTTGTTAACCCTCTCTCTACCCCTGTATTCATTTCCCAGGGCTGCTGCAACAAACTACCACAAGCTGAGAAGCTTAAAACAAGAGAAATGTATTATCTCGTAGTTTCAGAGGCTACAAGTCCAAAATCTAGGTGTGGGCGGGGCCAAGCCCTCTCTGAAGCCTCTGGGAGAGGAGCCCTCCTTGCTCCTCCCAGCTCCCCAGGGTCGCGGCACCTGGCATCCCTTCACTCACAGATGCATCTCTGCAGTCTCTGCCTCCACCATGCAGCCTTCTCCCTGGGCTGTGGCTTTGCATCACCATTTCTCTGTGCATGTCTCTCTCTTGGTTTTTGTTTTTTTTTCTCCTCTTTCTCCAAACTGTGAGTATGAGTGTCTGTGTCCAGATTTTTTTTTTTTTTTTTTGAGATGGAGTTTTGCTCTTGTTACCCAGGCTGGAGGGCAATGGCATGATCTCAGCTCACTGCAACCTCTGCCTCCCAAGTTCAAGCGATTCTCCTGCCTCAGCCTCCCGAGTAGCTGGGATTACAGGCATGTGCCACCAAGCCAGCTAATTTTGTATTTTTAGTAGAAACAGGGTTTCACCATGTTGGTCAGGCTGGTCTCCAACTCCCGACCACAGATGACCTGCCCACCTCACTCAGCCTCCCAAAGTGCTGGGACTGCAGGTGTGAGCCGCCACGCCCAGCCCAAATTTTCTTCTTCTAAGGACATCAATCACTGGGTTTAGAGTCTTACCTAATCCAGTCTTAACTATCTCAACTTGATCATATCAGCAAAGACCTTATTTACAAGAAAGATCGTATTCACAGGTTCTGGGTATTAGGACTTGAACATTTCTTTTTAGGGACACGATTCAACCTCATACCAAATGTGACTGAAACTAATTCAGAGGCTGGGCATGGTGGTGCAGGCCAAGGCAAGAGGACTGCTTGAGCCCAGGAATTCAAGAAGAGTCTGGGCAATATGGCAAAACCCTGTCTCTACAAAAAATACAAAAATTAGCCAGTCATGGCGGCATGCACCTGTAGTCCCAGTGGATCAGGAGGCTGAGGTGGGAGGATGGCTTGAGCCTAGGAGGTCGAGGCTGCAGTGAGCCATGACTGTGTCACTGCCCTCTAGCCTGAGCACCAGAGTGAGACCCTGCCTCAAAAAAAGAAAAGAAAAGAAAAATCAGAAACGGAAAAGAAACTAATTCAGAAAGAGGAAGCAGCTGAACAGAAATGGTCACGTATGGGGAACAGACAGTTTATGCTCAGGGTGTGATGGAGGACAAGGCAGAGCCGACAAGCCTCGGAGCCCAGGGCCCCAGGGAGACAGCCTGGCTACCCTAGGCCAGCGACAGAGCCCCAGACGGAAACCTGGTTTTTTCTCAGTCACCAGACTGTCTTGTGCTTTTCCTGGCTGCTCCATCTGCCTTCCAGCCTGCGGGAGGGAAGGCAGGAGGGCAGATGAAGGAGCCCAGAATGGAAGGCCTCTGCTGACGATTTGCAATGAACCCTGGGCAGGTCACAGTGTTGTTCTGTGAGACACTCTGGACCTCAGCTGCCACTGAACTGACCTCATCTGTCAAGCAGCAACGCTGTCTGGAGCCCCAAGGATGCTTGGCAAGGACCGGAATGACTGGGAAGGAGAGGAATTTTTCTTTATTGAAAAGATAGAAGACTCCCAGGGCAAAGAGTATCGCTCTTTCCTTTCTCAGAGCCACCGACTAAAGCCCAGTTTGTGGGAAGGATCGCCTCCACCAACATCTTACTATTTAAATGAAAGGCCTCTGCCAGTCCTGGTGGCTCGTGCCTGTCATCCCAGCACTTTGAGAGGCCGAGGTGTGCGGATCACTTGAGGCCAGGAGTTTGAGACCAGCCTGGCCAACATGGGGAAACCCCATCTCTACTAAAAATATAAGAATTAGCCAGCTATGGTGGTGGGTACCTGAAATCTCAGCTACTCAGAAGGCTGAGGCAGGAGAATCACTTGGACCCAGGAGGTGGAGGTTGCAGTGAGCTGAGATTGCACCACTGCACTCCAGCCTGGGTGACAGAGAGAGATTGTCTCAATAAATAAATAAATAAAATTTTAAAATAACAAATAAAAGGAAGGCCTCCAAGTAGAGACTCCAGGATCCTTCTTGTGTCTGAGGCCTCTCCCTGGGCAGAGGAGCTGTGTGGAAAGCACTACTTGAAGTCAGCAGGGCAGGGTTCGAGTCTTAGCTCTGCCACACACCAGCAGTTTGGCTTGAGGTTGTTACTCTCCCTCTCTCTGTGCCTCATGTCCCTGCTTCTTTTTTTTTTTTTTTTTTTGAGACGGAGTCTTACCCTATCACCAGGCTGGAGTGCAGTGGCGCAATCTCAGCTCATTGCAACTTCCGCCTCCTGGGTTCAAGCAATTCTCCTGCCTCAGCCTCCCAAGTAGCTGGGATTACAGACACACGCCACTACACCTGGCTAATTTTTGTATTTTTAGTACAGACGAGGTTTCACCATTTGGGCCAGAATGGTCTCAATCTCTTGACCTCGTGATCTGCCTGCCTCTACCTCCCAAAGTGCTGGGATTACAGGCATAAGCCACCGTGCCCGGCCTTGTCCCTGCTTCCAAAGAAGGGAGAGTGGTCAACATTTGTCCTCCACCTCCCTGACCTCCACTCCCCCACTCACAGCAATGCCCCTTGGTTTTCACTTTGGCCTCCACCACCCTCGGTTCTCCGGCAGGGCCCACACCTCAGTCAGGACATGAAGCCTGTGGTGTGATCCTCAAACCACTGGGGACATTGATATCTTCTGGCTACAGCAATTCGCTCAGGGACAGGCAAGGGACCTGAGCTACTCATCAGGGTGGATGGCTGTGGTCCTGCAGGAGCTGCTGGAAAAGAAGTGTTCACTTTCCCACTGGCCTTGGGGCTCTGGGGATATAAAACTACAGCCACTTGGCCACCACGAGAAGAGAACCCAGGGCTGTTGGGGTGACAACATGGTACCAACTCAGGGAGGAAAGAGCCAGGAGACAGGGTGGTCTGGTCTGGGAGACACTGGCAGATCCAGAAGCCCGCCACACCAAGCCAGACCCAGCGCTCGACGTTTCAGACACATAAACCAATCCATTCCCTTTTTTGTTCAAGCCAGTTTGAGGGGTCCTGTGTCACTTGGAACAAAAATGTCCTAATCAATACAAATCAGTAATACTCACTTCAGTGGGTCACTGTAGGATTCAACAGAATGAGATCATCAGACTATGACCTTTTTGAGGACAGGCACTGTCTGATTCACATGGGTGGGTGTTCCTAGTCACTGACCCATCGTAGATGCTCAAATGTTTGTGGAATAAATATCATGTTTAAATGCTCCCAAAGCTTTTAAGTTTCCTAATAAATGTAGTTAATAGTATATTCCAGCAAAATTAATGTTCGCATCGGTTCTTGTTGCATATTGCCTTTCTGCTAAAATTTGGACAATGAGTCAATAATCCCACTACAGCTTCCCTCATTAATTAAATAGTGGAGCCAGGAGCAGTGGCTCATGCCTATAATCCCAACACTTTGGGAAGCTGAGGTAGGAGGATCAATTGAGCCCAGGATATTGAGGCAGCAGTGAGAAGTCATGTTCTCGCCACCACACTCCAGCCTGGGCAACAAAATGAGATCCTGCCTTAAAAAAAAAAAAAAATGAAATAATTAAACTCACAATATCTATGGATTGCCTTGTATGTTTCAAGGTGGGGCAGTCAAGAGTCCAGTGAATAACAAAAACAACATGTGGAAATTGCCCTCGTGAGGTCCCAACAATTGTGAGGCAGTGGGTGATGAAGTTGCCCTAGAGATGATCCCAGCCACGGGGACAGAGCAGCTAACCCTGACTTAGAAGGTCAGGCCAGGCTTCCCTGAGAAAGTGTCTGCTGGGAACTGGGGCAGAGGAAGAGTTCACCGGGTGATGGGGATGAGTGGCAGCGTGCTGGAGGAAGAGAAAACAGCCTGTGCAAAGGCAAGGAGAAGCTTGAGGAATGGAGGTCGGTGTGGTTTGAGGGGAGACGCCCAGGCGGTGTGCACTGATGAGGCCGGCAGGATGCAGGTGGGACCCACTGTGAGCCGGGACTTCAGCCTCAGAGTGAAGGGAGGTGCGGAAGGGGCGTGGCAGGGGTGCAGCTCAGACTCAGACTGCTGGAGAGCTCCTGCGCTGAAGAGTGAAGGAAGATGGGGTTGCACACCAGGGGCGTGGCCAGAGCCCAAGGAGAGGCAGCAGGATGGAGGGAGGTGGGCTGATTCCGGGGTTGTCTGGAAGGCAGAACAGTGACGGTGTGGATGTTGGGAAAGAGGGAGAGGGAAGAGCCAAGGGCAGTTGGGGAAACTGTGCAGCCATGCCCTGAGAAAGATTTCCACAGGGCAGAGCGAGGATGGGCACTGCTGTTCTCCTCCTCTTTCCGTGGCTAAGGAACGCTGCGTCAGCCTACCCAACCCTTGGACAGTAGTGGGTGCTGGGCGGGAGAAATGCTGGGACCCTGGCTTGGTTTCTTTTTCTTTTTCTTAAGAGATGGGGCCTATCTCTGTCACCCAGGCTGGAGTGCAGGGGCAAAATCACAGCTCATTGCAGCCTTCAATTCCTCGGCCCAAGTGATCCTCCTACCAAGTAGCTGGGACTACAGGCATGCATCACCATGCCCAGCTAATTTTTAAAATATTTTGTAGAGACAGCCTCACAATGTTGCCCAGGCTGGCCTCAAACTCCTGGGCTCAAACCATCCTCCTGCCTTGGCCTCCCAATGCACTGGGATTACAGGTGTAAGCTGCCAGGCCTGGAAGACTGGGTTTCTGTGGAAAGTGCTGAACGGTAAATGAGGTTATTGAATGGTGGAAGCAGGGAGCAAGGGAGAGGCGGCAGCTGCCCCACATGCAAGGACAGACAGACAGACAGACAGACAGACACACACACACACACACACACACACAGAAACAGGCTTTCAAAAGTTTTGCTACGGCCGGGCACGATGGCTCACGCCTGTAATCCCAGCACTTTGGGAGGCCGAGGCGGGTGGATCACAAGGTCAAGAGATCGAGACCATCCTGGTCAACATGATGAAACCCCATCTCTACTAAAAAAAATACAAAAAAATTAGCTGGGCATGGTGGCACGTGCCTGTGATCCCAGCTACTTAGGAGGCTGAGGCAGGAGAATTACCTGAACCCAGGAGGCGGAGGTTGCGGTGAGCCGAGATTGCGCCATTGCACTCCAGCCTGGGTAACAAGAGTGAAACTCCATCTCAAAAAAAAAAAAAAAAAAAAAAAAAAAAAAAATTTTTGCTACATCAGTATAAATTTCCCGTATTCATTTCCTAGGGCTGCCATTGCTACAAACTTGGTGCCTTGAAACAAAAGACATTTATTCTCCCACAGGTCTGGAGGCTACAAGCCTGAAACCAAAGTGTCAGCAGGGCCACACTCCTCTTCCAGCGTCTGGTGGCTTCAATCACATTATTAGGTTAGTGCTAAAGTAATTGCGGTTTTGCCGTAAAAAGTAATGGCAAACTTTTAATGGCAAGACCGCAGTTACTTTTACACTAAGTTCCAAGGGTTCTTTCTGTATTATAAATACAAGTCTCTTATCAGATTTATGACGTGCAAATATTTTCTCCCATTCTGGGGTTGTCTTGTCACTCTTGTCACAGTGTCCTTTGAAGCATGAACGTTTTTAATTTTGATGAAGTCCAGTTTATCAAATGTTTCTTTGGTTGCGTATGCTCTGGATGTCACAGCGAAGAAAGGATTTCCAAACCTAAGGTAGTGAAGATTTTCCCCTCTATTTTTGTCTAAGAGTTTAATAGTTTTAGCACTTATATTTAGTTGTTCTTTATGCCTACCCAGTGTTTCGAGTATAGTAAGATGAGGACCCACAAAGTGGCTAAGTGAGTGAGACACAGTTGTGGGAAGAGCCTGCACAGGCTTTGGAGACAGCTCCTGATGCACTCCTCCTCCTCCCCATCCTCATCCCCATCCATGTCCTATAGGAGCTGCCATCTGAGGCCGGAATGCCCCTCATGGAAGGGAATTCTTGAGCACAGCTGAGAGACCTGTCTCAGGTCTGCAGCAAGGGAGACAAACCCTAGAGCAAGACTGCAGGGCACTGGGCATGGTGGTTCATGTCCGTAATCCCAGGTACTCAGGAGGCTGAGGCTGGAGGATCACTTGAGCCAGGGAGTTAGAGACCAGCCTGGGCAACATAGCAAGACCTCATCTCTAACAACATAAAAATAAATTCTCAGGCCGGGCGCGGTGGCTCAAGCCTGTAATCCCAGCACTTTGGGAGGCCGAGGCGGGTGGATCACGAGGTCAAGAGATCGAGACCATCCTGGTCAACATGGTGAAACCCCGTCTCTACCAAAAATACAAAAAATTAGCTGGGCATGGTGGCACGTGCCTGTAATCCCAGCTACTCAGGAGGCTGAGGCAGGAGAATTGCCTGAACCCAGGAGGCGGAGGTTGCGGTGAGCCGAGATCGCGCCATTGCACTCCAGCCTGGGTAACAAGAGCGAAACTCCGTCTCAAAAAATAATAATAATAAAAATAAATTCTCCAGTGGCGCATGCCTGTGGTCCCAGCTACACAGAATGCTGAGGCAAGAGGATCACTTGAGCCTGGGAGGTTGGGGCTGAAGTGAGCTATGATCAAGCCGCTGCACTCCAGCCTGGGCAACAGAGTGAGGTCCCATCCCTAAAATCAAAAAGAACTATAGGACAAGAATCAAGAAGCAGAGAAGTTGGTTTTCCAGAATGTATCAGAAACAGAGAGAGCTGGAGCAGACTGCCAGGGGGAAGGGGCATGTGGTCAAAAATGGAACAATTCGCCCACCAGAATAGCTGACCAGTAAAACCAAACACAAAAAATAAAGCAAAAAACAGGTACGGCCGAGTACTGGTGAGCGCGACAAGCAACCGGAACTCTCATACACAGCCGGTAGAAGTGGAAATCCTTCCAACCACTTTGAAAAATGGCAACTTTCTGCTAAGTTGAGCATATACCTTGCCTCTGACCCAGCAGTCCACACCTAGGTACACACCCAGCACGAAGACACACGTATGTCCCCCAAGACAGGTACGAGAAGGGTCACAAAAGCAATATGCTTCATAGCCAACAACTGGAAATGACTTAAATGTCCATCAACAGGAGAATGAATAAATAAAATGTGGCTTCCTTATGCCATGGAATATATTATAGAGCAATGAGAATGAATAAACCACAACATGAATAAATCGCATACACATAGCATTAACCAGAAGTTAGACCCAAAAGAATATATATTGTATTGTTATATTTATATAAAATACAGCCAGGCACGATGGCTCATACCTGTAATCCCAGCACATCGGGAGGCCAAGTCGGGTGGACTGCTTGAGCCCAAGAGTTCGAGATCATCCTGGGAAACAATCAGACTCCGTCTCTGCAAAAAGACAAAAAAAATCAGCCAGGTGTGGTGGCACATGGCTGTAGTCTGAGCTCGGAGGATCGCTTGAGCCCAGGAGATTGAAGCTGCAATGAGCTGTAATTATATATCACTGCACCCTAGCCTGGGTGACAGAGCAAGATGCTATCTCAAAATATAAAATAAAATAGGCTGGGCACTTTGGGAGGCCAAGGTAAGTGGATCACTTGAGGCTAGGAGTTCGAGACCAGATTGGCCACCATGGAGAAACCCCATCTCTACTAAAAATACGAAAATTAGCCAGGCATGGTGGCGTGTGCCTGTTAGTCCTAGCCACTCTGGAGGCCAAGGCAAGAGAATCGCTTAAACCTAGGAGGCAGCCGGGCGCAGTGGCTCACGCCTGTAATCCCAGCACTTTGGGAGGCCAAGGCGGGTGGATCACGAGGTCAAGAGATCAAGACCATCCTGGTCAGCATGGTGAAACCCCGTCTCTATTAAAAATACAAAAAATTAGCTGGTCATGGTGGCACGTGCCTATAATCCCAGCTACTCAGGAGGCTGAGGCGGGAGAATTGCCTGAACCCAGGAGGCGGAGGTTGCGGTGAGCCGAGATGGCGCCATTGCACTCCAGCCTGGGTAATAAGAGCGAAACTCCGTCTCAAAAAAAAAAAAAAAAAAAAAAACCTAGGAGGCGGAGGTTGCAGTGAACCAAGATACTGCACTCCAGCCTGGGCAACAGTGTCTCAAAATAAAATAAAATAATAAAATGTAAAATAAAATAAAATACAAAGCAGGAAAATTAATCCTGCTAGTAAGAAGGGTCAACCTTGGGGAGCACAGTGCCTGAAGGCAGCACAGGGCGAGAGCCGTTTGCATTCTTTCTTAATTTGGGTGCTGCTGACGTGGATGTGCTCACAATGAAAATCCATCAGGCCGGGCGCGGTGGCTCAAGCCTGTAATCCCAGCACTTTGGGAGGCCGAGGCGGGTGGATCACGAGGTCGAGAGATCGAGACCATCCTGGTCAACATGGTAAAACCCCATCTCTACTAAAAATACAAAAAATTAGCTGGGCATGGTGGCGCGTGTCTGTAATCCCAGCTACTCAGGAGGCTGAGGCAGGGGAATTGCCTGAACCCAGGAGGCGGAGGTTGCGGTGAGCCTAGATCGCGCCATTGCACTCCAGCCTGGGTAACAAGAGCGAAACTCCGTCTCAAAAAAAAAAAGAAAATCCATCAAACTGTCAACTTCTGATTTTGATTATTTTGGGGGCACACATATTGAATCATAAAATTTGCAATGAAAAAAACCAGAACTAGCAGAAACTGGGTGTAACACTATGGTCAGGGGCAGGATGGAGATGAGTCTCTGCAGGGCTGCCAGGGCCTAAGGTTCCTTTTCTATGGGGGTTCACACTCTCCCAGCCTTGGGGGTGGCGCTTAAAGTGACAGGACCCTGCCAGGCAAATTCGTGGAAGGCGAGGAGCAAATTAATTAATGAGTCCCTTCTTTCCTTCCCTCTCTCCATCCTTCCTCCCCTGTTTTCATCCTTCCTCCTTTAATTCATTTATTCTTTTTGTTTTTGTTTTGTGTTTTGAGATGGGGTCTCACTCTATCACCCAGGCTGGAGTGCAGTGGTGCAGTGTCTGCTCACAGAAGTCTCAGCCTCCCGGGCTCAACTGATCCTCCCACTTCAGCCTTCCAAGTAGCCAGGACTATAGGCACACAGCACCATGCCCCACTAATTTATGTATTTTTTGTAGAGATGGGGTTTCATCATGTTGTCCAGGCTGGTCTTGAACTCTTGGGCTCAACCTCCGAAAGTGCTGGGATTACAGGCATGAGCCACCATGCCCAGCCAATTCATTCATTCTTTTATTTACACTTTCAGAATTCATTTATTGAGCATGATATCAGCCAAGCCCTGGGTACTTAAAGAGCAGTAACTCACAGCTCCCGCCCTCATGAAGCCCATGATCTGGCAGGGGAAGCCAACCCAGAGCAAAGCAGTCCAACCTAGAGGAAAGGGGACCCTGACAGGCATCCATCCTGGGAGCAACGCAGTCAGATCAGGCTGGCTGGTGGCCAGGGCAGGGCAGGGCAGGGGAGTAGTCAGGGAAGGCTTCTCAGAGGAGGCGATGCAGGGTCAGGGCCTTAAGCAGGTACTGATCGGCAAAGGGAGGATGCTCCTGGCAGAGGGAACAGCCAGCTGGCTCCCTCCCATCATCTTATAACTATGTGGACATTATTCAGGAGGTGAGTATGAAGAATAGGGGGCAAGTCAAGAAGCAAAGAGAAGGCACCTGGGATGACCTCATGGTTTTAGAAGACGCAGGCCACTATGTTCCAGCTGCTGGCTGGAGAAGAATCCAAAACCATCCTGGTAGCAGGATTTCTACTAGGAGTCACCTTCTCCAAGTCTCGCTTATGAAATGCAAAGGCAGCCTGCTCAGGGGTCCAGAGATACAGCAAATATGTGAATCTGGCTGGTTGTGAGGCAATAGGGAGTGGTGGGATCTGTGGACGGGCGGTCAGGAGGTGTGAGGCTTTCTGAGTTCAATAGGGTGGGGTGGGGAGGGCCCCACTGGGTAGGTGACATTTGAGATAAAGCCTGAAAAAGTGAGGAAGTCTTGGATGTTTCTGAGAGATTCTAGATGGAGGGAACAGCAATGGGGTGCTAAGGTGGAGTGGGCAGGGCATGGTGAGGAACCACAGGAGGCCATCCCAGCACTGTGGGAGGCTGAGGCAGGAGGATGGCTTGAGGCCTGGAGTTTAAGACCAGCCTGGGCAACATAGAGAGACCCCCACCTCACAGTAACTGGCTTCTATGGCTCTGTCCCAGCAGTTCCTGCAGCCCTTCCCCGGGAATGCCCAGAATGTGTCTCACGGCCTTCAGAGGGATGCTTCCCAGGATGGAACCACTCACAGCAAATGTCAATTTAAAAACAAAACCAAAATCTGGCCAGGTGTGATAGCTCATGCCTATAATCCCAGCACTTTGGGAGGCCGAAGCAGGTGGATCGCTTGAGGCCAGAAGTTTGAGATCAACCTGGCTAACATAGTGAAACCCTGTCTCTACTGAAAATACAAAATCAACCGGCCGTGGTGGCAGGCCCCTGTAATCCTAATTAGTCAGGAGCCTGAGGCAGGAGAATCAGTTGAACCCAGGAGGCAGAGGTTGCAGTGACTCAAGACCACACCACTGCACTCCAGCCTGGGCGACAGAGCGAGACTCCGTCTCAAAAAAATAAATAAGCAAATAAAAGTTGAAAAATAGGCCGGACGCGGTGGCTCAAGCCTGTAATCCCAGCACTTTGGGAGGCCGAGGCGGGTGGATCACGAGGTCGAGAGATCGAGACCATCCTGGTCAACATGGTGAAACCCCGTCTCTACTAAAAATACAAAACATTAGCTGGGCATGGTGGCGCATGCCTATAATCCCAGCTACTCAGGAGGCTGAGGCAGGAGAATTGCCTGAACCCGGGAGGCGGAGGTTGCGGTGAGCCGAGATCGCGCCATTGCACTCCAGCCTGGGTAACAAGAGCGAAACTCCGTCTCAAAAAAAAAAAAAAAAAAGTTGAAAAATAAAAACATAACCAATCACCAAAGCAACCAAATTATCAGTGTCCCAAGCAGGTGTGAGGCCACCAGATTGTCCTGAAGCTACCACTGATGGACTGTGATGATGTTGTTCTGGAATGTTCCTGAAATCGTCCACTGCTTCCCACAGGGCTCTTGTGAACACTGAGGAGGCTCTACCCTGAATCTCTCTTTTGTCCTTGCCCTGTCCTTGAAACACTGTTACGCCCTTCAACTCTCTTTCCTCAGGATGGCTGCTTCCCAAGAAGCCTCTAGCCCTGGCGCAAACAGACCCTCAGGCATCTTCCCCTGCAGTCTGCCAGCGCTGCTCTGCCAGGCCTGTTACAGAGCAAAATCAGCTGAGGCACTAATAATAGGTTCACCTCCCTCTCTCCCTCCTTCTTTCCTTTGTTGCTTCCTTCCACCTACTGGGTTCTTACTTTGTGCCAGACACTGTTGTAGATGCTAAAGATCTAACAGTATACAAAGATAACAACGCACTCACGCACACAGGCACACATAGGCAGAGTCATGCGTATGTTCATTAATTTGACTTAGCCGTTCCAATGACACACATAGTATACACATACATCAAAGTGTCATGTTGCATATTATAAATATATAAGATTTTATTTGTCAACTGAAGAAACAGACAACAGAGCCCAGGCACGGTGGCTCACTCCTGTAATCCCAACACTTTGGGAGGCCAAAGTGGGTGGATTACTTGAGACCAGGAGTTTGAGACCAGCCTGACATAGTGTGGTCGGGTTTTAACATGGTGAAACTCCATCTCTACAAAAAATATAAAAATTAGCCAGGCATGATAGCACACGCCTGTAGTACCAGCTACTTGGGAGGCTGAGATGGGAGGATCTCTTGAGCCCAGGGAGATGAAGGCTGCAGTGAGCCATGATTGCACCACTGCACTCCAGACTGGGCGGCAGAGTAAGACCCTGTCTAAATAAAACAAAACAAAACAAAAAACAGACAACAACAGAACTCCCCTGCTTTTGTGGAGCCCAAGTGCTGGTGGACTGTTGCATGCTCCCTGGACACCACTGCAGTCAGTACCTTCCATTCATAAGCTCATTGAATCCTCACAATAATGCGTATTCTACTACTGCACCCATTTTACAGATGAGGAAGCTTGAGGCCCTGAGAAGTTAGGCAACTAGCTTTCGAAACAATTACTACCATTCATTGAGTGCTTATACTGTTGTCAGACATTGGGTGGAGCATTTTGTATTCATTATCTGGGCAGCATGCGGGAGGTGACAGGCCTGATGCAGGACAGGTACGATTTCAGCTCCGGCTCACAGTGTGGCCTTGCTTGACTTCTTCCATGCGTCTTAAAGGAATGCACTCTTAGGTGGCTCTAGGTCTTACGAAATACCCGAAATTTCCAGGCCAAGCGAGTTGCCCTGCCTCCCTGAAACCCGACAGAAAAGGCAGAAGGGACAGGGTCCTGTCCTGAGGACCAGCCGTGGGTGCTGGGGAGCCGGGGTGGATGCGAGGGTGAGGGGCACCTCCCAACACAGCCAGGTCAGCTGGGGTTGGGGGGCAGCGCCACCCAATAACTGCAGGCTGCACGTGCTTCCCAGGTGGAGCCCAAGAGGCCCTGGCTCCTGCTAGTTCCAGGAGCGACCACGTTTCAGGGCCCACAAATGATGGAAATCGGGGGCATACTGTCTGTGGATTTTGTGCTGGAAATACATACCGTGGGGTGCGGGCAGATTAACACCTCAAGTCTATGGGAAACCACCGGCCTGGAGCCCAGCGTCCTGAATTCTAGTCCCCCACTTCTCAGGGTGGGTTGTACTGCCTTGGTCAAGGCTCGGGATTCAGTTTCCCCATCCGTGACTGTGAGAGCTCTGACTCCCAGGCCCCCAGCGGGAGAGGGGGGCCGCGGCTGGGAGAAGTGGGGCCGCGACCCATCTCTGTCCCTCCCTCCCCGCCGGCCCGGACGGTCGAGGGACGACCCAGGAGACCAGGGAGAGCGCGGCGGGCTCCGGCGCCCCCTGACGGCCGAGAAGCGCCGCGCCTGCGCCCGCGCGCCCAGAGGGGCAGGGAGGGGGCCTGGGACGACGCAGGCAGCCGCCCGAGCCTGGCCACGCCGGGGGCACGGTGATGTCAGCTGGGGAAAGGAAATGAGTCATCACTCCCGGGGGCGGGGGGCGGCCAGGGGCGGGGGCGGAGACTCGGCCACAGGAACCCAGGACAATGGCGGGAAGTAAGAGGAACGTGGGCCTGGCTGCAGCCGCGCGTCCCCGACCCCGGACCCCGCCGCTGGGAGAGACCTGGGCGCTGGGCGGGCCCCGAGGGGTCGGGGACGAGGCCAGAATGGTCGGGTAGGGACGGGGCGGCTGGAAGAGGATGGGGGCGCAGCCAAGCCTAGGGTGGCCGGCCTGAAGAACAGCCCCGGGCCGTCTTTCTCACTCTGGATGTTTCCAAAACATTAGCCGACCTCTCCGCGGTTTCCTCACTGCCCAGAAACTTCACTGAACCTCAGAATAATCCCGGGGGCTGGTTAAAACCCGGATTCCGGCCGGGCACGGTGGCTCACGTCTGTAATCCCAGCGATTTGGGTGGCCGAAGTGTGCGGATCACGAGGTCAGGAGTACGAGACCACCCTGACCAAAATGGTGGAACGCACCCCCGCCAGCCCCCTCCCCTCTGAAAAAAATACAAAAATTAGCCGGGCGTGGTAGCAAGCACCTGTAATCCCAGCTACTCAGGAGGCTGAGGCAGGAGAATTGCTCGAACCCAGGAGGCTAAGGCAGGAGAATTGCTTGAACCCGGGAGACTGAGGTTGCAGTGAGCCGGGATCACACTACTACACTCCAGCGTGGGCGACAGAGCAAGCCACGGTCTCTTAAAAATAAAATAAAATAAAATAAAATAAGAGGGCCGATCGCGGTGGCTCAAGCCTGTAATCCCAGCACTTTGGGAGGCCGAGGCGGGTGGATCACGAGGTCGAGAGATCAAGACCATCCTGGTCAACATGGTGAAACCCCGTCTCTACTAAAAATACAAAAAACTAGCTGGGCATGGTGGCGCGTGCCTGTAATCTCAGCTACTCAGGAGGCTGAGGCAGGAGAATTGCCTGAACCCAGGAGGCGGAGGTTGCGGTGAGCCGAGATCGCCATTGCACTCCAGCCTGGGTAACAAGAGCGAAACTCCGTCTTAAAAAAACAAAAAAGAAAGAGAGAAAGAAAAGACAGAAAAAGAAAACCTGGATCCGCTGGCCCCACCCCAAAGATTCTGATTCAGCAGGCCCAAACTGGGCCTCCATGAATCTGCAATTTTTTTTTTTAATTATTCTTTTTTATTGAGATGGTGTTTCATTCACTATGTTGCCCAGGGTGGTCTCAAACTTCTAGCCTCAAGCAATCCTCCTGCCTCAGCCCCGCAACATGCTGAGGTTACAGGCACGTGCTGGGATTACAGGCATGAGCCAGGAGCCCAGCCAGAATTTGCATTTTTTTTTTTTTTAAGACCGGGTTTCACCACATTGGTCAGGCTGGTCTTGAACTCTCGACCTCAGGTGATCCGCCCGCCTCAGCCTCCCAGAGTGCTGGGATTACAGGTGTGAGCCACCGCACCCAGGCCAGAATTTGCATTTTTAACAAACTCCTAGTGGGGATGCTGGATCACAGTTCTCAGACCACTCTTTCACTAGCACCACCTTAGAACAAAGTCCAGCTATTTCCAGGGCTTAGAACCACCCTCTGTCAGGTGGTTCCTCCAGCCTCAGCTGTCCCCACCTCCTACCCCTCCTCACACGTGTACTAGCAAGACCCAACTACTTGCATTTTGTGGTTCTCTCCTCTGTGTGTTCACACAGTCTATTTTTTTCTATTGAAACGCCTTCTCTTCATCACACGGCTGCCCAAACTGGCTGACTTCTACCTGCCCTTTAAAATCATCTCCATGGGTGTGTCAAAGAATATAATCAACAGAGTGGGGAAAAAAAGCAAGCCATAGACTGGGAGAAAATATTTTCAAGTCATATATCTGACAAGGAAGCAATATCCACAGTGTATAAAGAACTACAACTAGACCACAGAAATCAACCTGATTCAAAAGTGGGCAAAGGACTTGAATAGACATTTCTCCAAAGAAAGTAAGTGGCCAAAAAACACACTGGAAGATGTTCCACATTGCTAATCACGAGCGAAACACATCAAAACCGCAGAGAGGCCCCCACCATCCTGACTCTTTCTCCTTCCTTCCTTCAGAGGATGTCACCTTCCGGATCCACCTCAACCACTCAGGGAACCACTCAGCTTCCTCAAGGGCATGGAGTAGATGGCTTCCATCTTCAATTTTGCCACCAGTGGAGGTTTTTTTTTTTTTTTTTTGAGACAGAGTTTCGCTCTTGTTACCCAGGCTGGAGTGCAATGGCGCGATATCGGCTCACCGCAACCTCCGCCTCCTGGGTTCAGGCAATTCTCCTGCCTCAGCCTCCTGAGTAGCTGGGATTACAGGCACGCGCCACCATGTCCAGCTAATTTTTTGTATTTTTAGTAGAGACGGGGTTTCACCATGTTGACCAGGATGGTCTCGATCTCTCGACCTCGTGATCCACCCGCCTTGGCCTCCCAAAGTGCTGGGATTACAGGCTTGAGCCACCGTGCCCGGCAACCACCAGTGGAGGTTTTAAGGGCAAACAGAAATTCATGTGAATTGTCCTCCTACAGTAACTGACAAAACTATTATAGCTACTTTTGATTATCCGTTCAGGTTAAATCAGGCATCATTTCATTCTCTCACAGGTTTTAATGTGTATGATGTAAACTGGAAAGTTAAGTCCTCCTAGGAGATGACTCTTCTGCACAATTCTGTGACATTTGCAGTCTCTGTCTTCCTGTACCGCATTGCTGTCCTGCTTTCTGTTGGTGACAGGAACTGTATCAGGATAGTCATAAACTTCGCATGAGTGGCTTTGTCATTACTCTTGTTGCCATCGTTTGCAACTGGCGAGCACTTCAACCTGGGCAAAAGCTCCTGCAGATATTAAAATAACTACTGCTCGCATTATTGTTCAAGAACTTCTGCTTGTAAGAAATCATGATGATGTGTTATTAGGAATCCCACGTGACTAGCATCTGATTCCTAAATGTATCTGTGATCTTTGTCTTTCTTCTGCGTATGATACTTTGGAGAGGAAATGCTTGGTGTGTGTACAAGTACCAGGAGACCAGCTTCCACAATCCATCACATACTTCTGCTCCTCATAGCCAAGGAGGTATTCCACCTCCTGCGGGAATGTAATGAAAGGGAGAAACACACGGAATGAAATATATTTCTATATCATGTTGCCACCATCTTGAGGAACATTCTTTGCTTCTAATAAAAGTAATGGCTTTGTTTTTTAAGCCATACAATGAGATATTACCTCACACCCATTAGAATGGCTACTGTAAAACAAAAACAGAATAACAAGCGTGGACAAGAATGTGAAGAAATTGAAACCCTTGTGCAGTTGGAGGGAATGTAAAATGGTCCAGCCACTGTGGAAAACAGTGTCTTCATGTGTTTTCTATTGCTGTAACTGAATACCTGAGACTGGGTACATTATGAAGAAAAGAATTTATTTCTTACAGTTCTGGAGGCTAGGAAGTCCTAGGTCAAGGGGCTGCATCTGCTCTGCCTCCGGGGAGGGCCTCATGTTACGAAATAACATGGAAGAAGGCATCATAGGGGAAAGGGGTGCACTGAGAGCCAAACTACCTTTAATAACAAACCAGGTCGGGCACGGTGGCTCATGCCTGTAATCCCAGCACTTTGTGAAGGGGCCGAGGCTTGATGATCACTTGAGGCCAGAAGTTCAAGACCAACCTGGCCAATGTGAGAAAACCCTGTCTCTACTAAAAATACAAAAATTAGCCAGGGATGTTGGCAGGCACCTGTAATTTCAGCCACATGGGAGGGAGGCTGAGGAAGGAGGATTGCTTGAACACAAGAGGCAGAGACTGAAGTAAGCCAAGATTGTGCCACCGCATTTCAGCCCGGTGACAAGAGTGAGACTCTGTCTCAAAAAATAAAATATAAAATAAAGTCAAATGGTACAAAGAATACTAAACAGACCTCTGTACTTGGCCACACAGGTTTAACAAATGTCAACATTTTACCACATTTGCTTGCTAGTTCTCTTTTTCTGAAAAACAAAACAACCCCAAACTCTGATAAATGTAAAGTCCTCCCATTTTCCCTCGTATAGGTAACCACTGTCTCAAGTTAGTGTAGCGCCTTCTTGACCATATATATATATATATATATATACATACATACATACACATTTACTACATAGCCATATAGCGATATATACAATACCATATCGATAATATGTATATTTCATACATATATAAAATAAGGGTGCCAAGGAAGCGATCCTCCTGCCTCAGCCTCCCAAGTAGCACTACTGGCTAATTTTTTTTTTTTTTTTTTGAGACAGAGTTTCGCTCTTGTTACCCAGGCTGGAATGCAATGGCGTGATCTTGGCTCACCACAACCTCCGCCTCCTGGGCTCAGGCAATTCTCCTGCCTCAGCCTCCTGAGTAGCTGGGATTACAGGCACGCGCCACCACGCCCAGCTAGTTTTTTGTATTTTTAGTAGAGACGGGGTTTCACCATGTTGACCAGGATGGTCTCGATCTCTCGACCTCGTGATCCACCCGCCTCGGCCTCCCAAAGTGCTGGGATTACAGGCTTGAGCCACCGCGCCCGGCCAGGAATCTAGTTTTATATTTTGTATATGTTAGCCAGTTGTTCTGGTATCATGTACCAATTGGTGTCTTCTTTTCCTGCTCATGTGTAGTAAAACCACCTCTGTCACAGTCCAAGTTCCCATCAATATGTGGCCTACCTCTGGGTCCTCTGCTCAGCCCCACGTTCTCTTTGTCTGTCTCTGTTAATAATAATTCTTTATTATGGTAGGATAAGCCCCTCCCACTTTATTTCTCACTTTCCTCTTCAATGTGTCCTAACTAGTCTTGGCCCTTTAGTCCTTTATTACATAAATTTTTAAAAAGCTTGTCCATTTTCATAGAAAAAACTGGTTTGACTTTTTTTTTTTTTTTTTTTTTTTTAAGATGGAATCTCCCTCTGTCACCCAGGCTGGAGTGCAGTCGCCTGATCTCAGCTCACCGCAACCTCCAACTCCTGGGTTCAAGCGATTCTCCTGCCTCAGCCTCCCAAGTAGCTGGGATTACTGGCATGCATCAGCACACCCTGCTAATTTTTGTGTTTTTAGTAGAGATGGGGTTTTGCCGTGTTGGACAGGCTGGTCTCAAACTCTTGACCCCGGGTGATCCACCTGCTTCAGCCTTCCAAAGTGTTGGGATTGCAGGCATGAACCACTGCACCTGGCTGGGGTGTATATACATATATATATATGTGTGTGTGTGTGTGTGTGTGTGTGTGTGTGTGTTTGTGTGTGTATTTTTAAACAAACTCTCAGATCACTAAAAACTGGTTAGATTTGGATGAGTATTGTCTTTAGGTCACAATTCCCTGTTAAGAAGGAGGCATGAAGATACTTCTTTTATTTTTTGAGACATAGTCTGGCCCTGTCACCCAGACTGGAACGCAGTGGCGCAATGATGGCTCACTGCAGCCTCAACCCCTCAGGCTCAAGCAATCCTCCCCACTTCAGCCTCCTAAGTAGCTGGGACCACAGGCGTGTGCCACCACGCCTGGCTAATTTTTGCATTTTTTTTGTAGTGACAGTGTTTCAACCAGGCTGATCTTAAACTCTTGAGCCCAAGCAATCCGCCTACCTCAGCCTCCCAAAGTGCTGAGATTATAAGCATGAGCCACCATGCGCAGCCTGAAAATACCTTTTTTTTCCTCAAAGGAGAGAGGGCAGTCATGCCTCATTTATTCTGCGGTTACTTTTTCAGCAAGCTCCAAAGTCTGGAAAATAAGAATAAGGTCAGAACGGCCTCTGAGAAGCTGCAGACACCACAGCGCCTGTGTGCTAAATCACACCACTTCTGTCACAAGTGTCTTCTCAGGCCTCCCTGGGAACTGACTGACTTCAGTCACTGTTCTAGGAAGCTTGGTGGTCTGGTTTCCTAGCCTCAGCAACTTAAAAGCAGCTGCAACTTAGAAGAGGCTTTGCAGAGAGGAAAACATGCTGATAACTAACATCTGACAGCGATAGAAAAGTCCAAATAATTATCAAAACCAGCTACAGGAAATGAGAGGGCAGCAGAGCAGAGCTGCTCACTTCTGGAAACTGTGGAGGCTCCAGTGCACATATGATGGACAGAAGGCAGTTCTGTTCCGCAAGGTCATTCAGGAACCAGGAGTTACCTCCATCTTGTGGCTTCCCAGGCTGCTCTGGCTGTGGCCATTCTAGGCAGAGTGGGAAGGTACAGTGAAGAAGTTCAAGTCCAGCATTTCCTCTTAGACTAGGGACGGGGAAGATGCGCCCAACTACTGCAGTTTCATCCCATTGCTGAGAGGTTGGCACTAGGCCCTACCCAGCTGCACAGGGACGGCAAGATGTCTTTGCTGGGCATATAAGGTCTTCTAGAGCATCATAGTGATACCGGAGTTAAAAGAAATTTCTTAGGCAGAGAGTGAGCGTAAGGAAGTCCTCCATAAGGTTTTCCTTTTAGCAAAAGCAGCCCCCAAATCATTTCTTTTTCTAACAAAGAGCACCCTGTAAAATCAAGCTGCAGACATAGATAAGCAAGCTGGGAGTTTCCACGGGTGAGTGCCGGCAGCTGTGCCAATAGGAAAAGGCTACATGGGGGCCAGGCAGGTTCAACATGGAGGCTCCATCTTCTCTTTTCTTTGTCAACCACCTGTACAGTAAGGAGCAGACAACATGGCCTGGGCCAGGTAGAGACCCCGTCTGTATAATAAAAGATAGGGGTAGGATGGCCAGCTTTTTCACGCACTAGGCAAACATCACACCTGGCCCAACCAATCTCTCAGGCCCTGTGTAAATCAGACACCACCTCCTTATGTTCGTCTGTAAAACCCTGTGTATTTCACCACAAACCCGGAAGACCCACTTGGGAGCCTCTCTCTCTCTCTCTCTCTCTCTGCAGGAGAGAACGCTATTCTCTTTTCTTTTGCCTGTTAAACTTCCACTTTTTTTTTTTTTTTTTTTTTTTTTTTTTGAGACAGAGTTTCGCTCTTGTTACCCAGGCTGGAGTGCAATGGCACGATCTCGGCTCACCGCAACCTCCGCCTCCTGGGTTCAGGCAATTCTCCTGCCTCAGCCTCCTGAGTAGCTGGGATTACAGGCACGCGCCACCATGCCCAGCTAATTCTTTGTATTTTTAATAGAGACGGGGTTTCACCATGTTGACCAGGATGGTCTCGATCTCTTAACCTCATGATCCGCCCACCTCGGCCTCCCAAAGTGCTGGGATTACAGGCGTGAGCCACCGCGCCCAGCCTAAACTTCCACTCTTAAACTCACTTCTTGTGCGTCCATGTCTTCAATTTCCCTGGCATGAGACAATGAACCTGGGTACCCCAGATAACCACGCCGCTTCAGCAGGACCTCAGCTTTGACTCTGAGATGGGAGCCATCGGAGGGCTCTCAGCCCAGCGCTGACCTGACTGATTTGTAAATGACCCCTCTGGTTGCTGCGTTGAGAAGGCTGAGGGGATGCAGGTGGGGGGGGGGGCAAAAACAGGTACACCCATCGGGATGACCTGCTCTCTGAAGCGTCCCTGGCCCCTCCTCCCCTCAGGTGCAGCTGACCTCCTCCTCTAGGCCTCCACATTTCCCGTAATTTAAACATTGACCATTTACTCAGCTGTCTTCCTCCAGGTCAAAGTATCCACAGCACCCAGCCCAGAACAGGTACTTGGCTGTTATTTCAATTGCGCCTAACATGCTGGAAACATACTTTGCCAAGTACCAGTATATCGGTCAAGGATCTTTCCAAAAAAATGTATTTTTTTACAGACAGGGTCTTGTTTTGTTGCCCAGGCTGGAGTGCACTGGTGTCGTCATAGCTCATTGTAACCTTGAACCCTCTTGAAGCTCAAGAGATCCTCCTGCCTCCCAAGTAGCTAGCACCACTATGCAGAGCTAATTTAAAAAAATCTTCTGTAGCGACAAGGTTTTGCTCTGTTGCCCAGGCTGATATCCACTCCCTGGCAACAAGCAATCTTCCCGCCTTGGCTTCCCAAAGCTCTGGGATCATACGTATAAGCCACCATGCCTGGCCGGGGATCCTTAACTGCAGGAAACAGAAGCCAACCCTGGTTGTCTTTAAATAAAAAAGAAAACTTGGGAGATGCCCAGAACCTCATGGGAAGGCTGGAGAACTAGGTCTGGACAAAGAACAGGAAGCAGCAGAGAGGTTCTCCGCAGTCAGGCTGCGTGGCCGCCGTGAAGAAGCCAGCTGCCTCTCCCACCGCGTTTCAAAGTCCTGGGCAGAGCTCTGACTAGAAAAACAGGTGAGGCGTCGATGCTTGGGTCTTACTGCGGCAGAGAGAAGAAGAACTGGGGCGGGGAAAACCTTCAGAGACCCCTTTGGCTTCCATGATGGGAGGGCAAGGCTCTCTGATGTAGTGTCTCACCAAGGCTGTGCTGGCGGGAGGCGGGCAATGGGAAGGGAGAGCAGAGAGCTGAGAGGAAACCAATGCTGAGTGTCCACGACAATTTCCCAGGGCTGGGAACTGGGAACTGGGCACTGGGCAGGAGTGCGTCTTCCTCATCTTTCCACCCCCAGGGCTCAGCACAGCACCAGGTACTCAGTAGATGTTCATCTGATATTTATCCCATGAGTGGATGGACAGAGGGATGAGCAATGAAAGCCCAAGGGCTGTGAACCTGCCTGCCTGCCTGCCTGCCTTTCTTCCTTCCTCCTTCCCTCCTTCCTTCTTTCTTTTCTTCCTTCCTTTTGAGACGGAGTCTTTCTATGTTACCCAGGCTCACTGCAAGCTCTGCCTCCTGATTTCAAGCAATCCTCCCACCTCAGCTTCCTGGGTAGCTGGGACTACAGGCACATACCACCATGCTTAGCCAATTAAAAAGAAAAAATTGTAGAGGCAGGGTCTCACTGTATTGCCCAGGCTGAGCACTTCTGGACACGTGAGGGCTGGGCACGGTGGCTCACACCTGTAATCCCAACACTTTGGGAGGCAGAGGCGGCTGGATCACCAGGTCAAGAATCTGAGACCAGCCTGGCTAAGATGATGAAACCCCATCTATACTAAAAAGACAAAAATTAGCCGGGTGCAGTGGCAGGCGCTGGTAATCCCAGTTACTCAGGAGGCTGAGGCAGGAGAATCTCCTGCAGCCAGGAGGTGGAGGTTGCAGTGAGCTGAGGTAGCACCACTGCACTCCAGCCTGGGCAACAGTGCAAGACTCCGTCTCAAAAAAAAAATTAAAATCAAAAGGGGATGAGATGCAGCAGGCTCAGTGAAGAGATGACTGCCAAACAGAAAAAAAGACTTCTCTCAGGGGACAAATGGTAGCAGTTTCCAAAGGCCCAATTCATCTAGCTCTGAGCAGGATTAACATTTATTTAAAGAAATTGGCCCCATGCAGTTTGGGCTGATTGTGTTGGACACATTGGAGGGATTGGGCAGCAGGAGGCGGGCCAGCCTCCAGATTCTCTCTGGAAGCCATGGATCTGGCCCTGATGTCCCATGAGTGGGGCCCAGCAGTCTCCGGGGAAGAACCAAGTGGGAAGTTTTGACTGCACATTTCAAGAAGCCAGCATCTTCCAAGGAAATCCGCTGGGCCGGGCACCAAGGAGTGTCACAATCCATTCATAGCGAGCTGAGGGGTTGGCCTTAGAACCTTCCTAGAGGAGGTCATACAGCCCAGAGGTTTCCACATGTACTCCTGAGACCTGGGAGGTCACAGAAGTGTCACAGGTGCATCCAGAGGTGAAGATAAGGAGGCACCTCGTGTTGCCTTTGACGAGAGCAGCAACACGCTTTCAGGCTTTTCAGGGAGATTCTTTTGAATAAAGAGCTCTGTGGGCAGGGTACAGTGGCTCATACCTGTCATCCCAGCACTCTGGGGAGGCCAGAGTGGGAGGATCACTTGAGACCAGCCTGGGCAACACAGCAAGACCCTGTCTGAAACTGAGAGAGAGAGAGAGAGAGAGAGAGAGAGAGAGAAAGAGAGAGCGAAAAGAAAAAAAAGAGTTCTGTATACAAAAAAAAGTTTTGAATCTACTTCAGTGTTTTCAGAAATATAGATGGGAAGGACACAGAATTACTAGTTATGTGACCTTATTAAGCCTTGGTTTTCCCATCTATAAAATGTGAATAACATCAGAGGATTGTAGGCCAGCACTTTGGGAGGCCAAGGCGGGTAGATCACCTGGGGTCAGGAGTTTGAGACCAGCCTGACCAACATGGAGAAACCCCATCTCTACTAAAAATACAAAATTAGTGGGGCATGTTGGTGCATGCCTGTAATCCCAGCTACTCAGGAGGCAGAGGCAGGAGAATCGCTTGAACTCAGGAGGCAGAGCTTGCAGTGAGCCAAGATCACACCATTGCACTCCAGCCTCAACAATAACAGCCAAACTCAATCTCAAAAAAAAAAAAAAAAAAAAAAATCAGAAGATTGTGGTGAGATTAAGTGGGATAATGTATGTGGCAGGATATTATTTTGAGACACTCATCAATATTGGTTTTTCTCCCTGTATTTTCTCATTTCCTTTCCACACTCAAGTAGCTTTGAGGGCGGGGACAGAGTGGGAAGTAAGGGAAACAGAGTGGCCTAAGACTCTTTCTTACAGGCCTGAGCCCTCAGAGACTGAGCGGCTATCCAGAAGTGAGAAAAGGAGAAGAGAAGATTCCTACAAATGCTCAAGACACGTTGGCCAGAAGCGCAGGGGAGACCAGACCCCACACTCCTCCACAACCCGGAGGGTCTCCTGTCCCAGAGAGGAATGGCAGAGGACGAGAGGGCTGTGGCCCGGGAGCCACCCTCGGGAGGCCGTGAGATCCTCTAGGCTGACCACGTTGAAGTAACAAGAAAACGTTGGCCCCGTAGGGGCCCTGGGGTGGGACAAGGGCAGCACCAGAAGTGACGTGAGGATGGTTTTCTGCGAACCAAAATGCCGCCCTCCTACCGTGTGACGTTGCACAAACACCTCAGAACTAGGACATACACCTGGAGGAAGTTACATATTTAGGCAGGGCTGGGTGGCTCATGCCCATAATCCCAGCAGAGGCTGAGGAGGGCAGATTGCTGGAGCCCAGGAGTTTGAGACCAGCCTTGGCAAGATGGTGAAACCTCATCTCTACTAAAAATACAAAAAATTATGGCCGGGCGCGGTGGCTCAAGCCTGTAATCTCAGCACTTTGGGAGGCCAAGGCGGGTGGATCACGAGGTCAAGAGATCGACACCATCCTGGTCAACATGGTGAAACCCCGTCTCTACTAAAAAAAAATACAAAAAAATTAGCTGGGCATGGTGGCACATGCCTGTGATCCCAGCTACTCAGGAGGCTGAGGCAGGAGAATTGCCTGAACCCAGGAGGCGGAGGATGCGGTGAGCCGAGATCGCGCCATTGCACTCCAGCCTGGGTAACAAGAGCGAAACTCCGTCTCAAAAAAAAAATACAAACAATTAGCTGGGCACAGTGGCATACACCTGTAGTCCCAGCTACTGAGGAGGCCAAGGCCAGAGAATTGCTTGAACCCAGGAGGTGGAGGTTGCAGTGAGCCGAGATGGCACCACTGAACTCCAGCCTGGGTGACAGAGTGAGACACTGTCTCCAAAAAATAAAGAAGTTACGTATTTTTCCCCACCAGCCTGATAGCAAAGGAACTCTGAATCAGAAAGAGGGCACAGGTACAGAAAAACAAGGAAGTTGTTCTGCTTGCCTACTGGAGCTGTCCAGACACCGAGCAAAGGCCTGGCATGTGTGTCTCAGGCCTGGAGCCAGCGTGGGAGCTGCACCGGCGTCACTCAGTCCCCTCCCGGCTCGCCTCTGTGCCCCTTCAGTCCAATGCTTCCTCCTTCCCAGGCCCCATGTGTTCTGCAGTCTCCTCCCAACCTGGCTTCCTGGGAAGGGCTGCAACCATGATTGAGGAGCCCCGTAAAACACCCCCAAGGGCTGTTGCCTTCCTCTTCCAGGCTAACTGGATTCTTGCAGGGGCTGGGAAGAGGTGGGTGGGAGAAGGACAGGGTAGGCTGATCTAGAGAGGCTGGCCTCCTGGGCCCCAGCCCAGCCCTTGGCAGAGCAATGTGACCTGATCCCACACTTGTCAAGGCAGCTGCGGACATCTTCGAAGTGACAAAAGGAGAAGAGGGGCCTAAGAAGGAAACAGCATTTGCACACCCCATGGAAATGCCTCGAAATGTTTTCTAGACACATTATTCTTCTCTAGGGTGATTTTCAAGGCCAACAGAGCCGGGGACTGAGGCTTCCAGACATGACTCACTGGCCCTGGGCAGATACACAGAGGCGTCCTCTCTGCAGTGTGTGTGTGAGTGAAACCACCTTTGCGAAGCCTATAATACTGAGAAAATGATGGCGGCGAAAGCGATCTCATCAACCCACCCACCCCCATCTTGCATTTCTCTTAGTCATTCCTGGGCTTAGGCTAAACTAACTTTGGGAGACATTTAGGTTATAGTTTGTTTGTTTATTTATTTATTTATTTATTTATTTATTTATTTATTTAGAGTCAGGGTCTCTCTCTGTCACCCTGGCTGGGTGCAGCGGTGCGATCTCAGATCACTGCAACCTCTACCTCCCAGGGTCAAGTGATTCTCATGCCTCAGCCTCCCGAGTAGCTGGGACTACAGGTCCGTGCCACTATACCCAGGTAATTTTCTTGTTTTTTTAGTAGAGATGGGGTTTGCCATGTTGCGAAGGCTGGTCTCCAACTCCGGGCCTCAAGTGACCCACCCACCTTGGCCTTCCAGTGTGCTGAGATTACAGGCATGAACTACAGCACCCTGCCAAGGTTATAGTTAAAATTATACTAGGCCTTCCTCAAAAGTCAACTGCCTTTTAAAGCTGATGAAGGTCAGCGTGGTGGCTCATGCCTGTAATCCCAGCACTTTGGGTGGATAACCTGAGGTCAGGAGTTCGAGACCAGCCTGGACAACATGGTGAAACCCCGTCTCTACTAAAAATACGAAAATTAGCTGGGCATGGTGGCGCGTGCCTATAATCTCAGCTACTTGGGAGGCTGAGGCAGGAGAATGGCTTGAACCCGGGAGGGAGAGGTTGCAGTGAGCCGAGATGGCGCCACTGCACTCCAGCCTGGGTGACAGAGCAAGACCTTGTCTCAAAAATAAATAAATAATTTAAAATGTTTACGTCCTTTTAAATGAAATCTTTCCTATCCAGTTTGCCTGTGCAGATGCTTCATTCAAGCCTGCTTTGGGTTAGACCTTAAAAGCAATGTGAACAAATGTCCTAAATCCATAATTAGTGGCCTAATATAAAGTCCATATCCTTTAGCTTAGTGCAGGCGTCTCCAAACTTTTTACACAGGGGACCAGTTCACTGTCCCTCAGACCGTTGGAGGGCCGCCACGTACTGTGCTCCTCTCACTGACCACCAATGAAAGAGGTGCCCCTTCCTGAAGTGCGGCGGGGGGCCGGATAAATGACCTCAGGGGGCCGCATGCGGCCCGCGGGCTGTAGTTTGGGGACGCCTGGCTTAGTGTAAAAGGTCAGGGTCCTGGCCAGAAATAGGCCGGAGCATTTAGTTTATCATCAAGGTGATATTTCAAACCAGTCAGGAAATATTCTACTAAAAGAGAAAGACTGGGCCGGGCGTGGTGGTTCACGCCTGTAATCCTAGCACTTTGGGAGGCAGAGATGGGGGGATCACCTGAGGTCAGGAATTCAAGACCAGCCTAGTCAGCATGGAGAAACCCTGCCTCTACTAAAAATACAAAAATTAGATGGCATGGTGGACGCACCTGTAAAATCCCAGTGACTGGGAAGGCTGAGGCAGAAGAATTGCTTGAACCTGGGAGGCGGAGGTTGCGGCGAGCCGAGTTTGCACCGAGCCGAGGTTGGGTCCCTGCACGCCACCCTAGGAGACAAAGCAAGACTGTCTCAAAAAAAGAAAAGAAAAGAAAGGAAGAATAATGACATTTGGAAGGTTGACTATTCAGAAAAAAATACGTTTAGATCGTTATCTTACACTTTATAGCAAAATCGTCCCAGGTGGGTTTAAAAGCTAAATGAAGGAATAAGAAGAAAAGGAGGGAGAAAGCGGGAAAGAGGAGAGACGATAAAATATGGATCAAGAGGGAAATTAGGGAAACGTCTGTCTGATACTCAGATGGGAGCAGTTTTACAAGCAAAAAAACAACAGCAACAAAGGGAAAAAGAATAAAGGAAACATCAAGGCGGGGCACGGTGGCTCAAACCTGTAATCCCAGCACTTCGGGAGGCCAAAGCGGGCAGATTGCTTGAGCCCAGGAGTTCCAGACCAGCCTGGGCAACATCGCGAGACCTCCTCGCTACAGAATTAGCCGAGCACGGAATTGGTGTGCACCTGTGGTCCCAGCTCCTAGGGAGGCTAAGTGGGAGAATGGCTTGAGCCGGGAGGCGGAGGTTGCAGGGAACCAAGATCATGGCACTGCACTCCAGCCTGGGTGACAGGGTGAGATCCTGCCTCAAAAAGAACAAAAGGGAGAAAGAAAAAGAAAAACATCAAAAGGTCATCCCACATCAAAATGTCGTGTGGCGCACAAATATCACCAAAAACAAAACCAGAAGGTACAAGTCTAAGCTTAGAAAAATATTTGCAACATGGTTGACAGACCTGACAGTTTTAAAGTGCTTCTGTACATCAGCAAGAGAAAAAATAGAAAACAGGAAAGCAGACCAACGATATGAATAGGCAACTCACAAAAGGAGAAAGTCAGATGTTCACATCTATTTTTAAAATGCAGCAGACACGTGGTCTTGGAGACGCAGCAAGCAGGGCCGTGGACCAGGCTTTCGGCAGGAAAGGCGTGCACCCCTTTTCCAGTTGAGGGGCGGGGCACTGGGTCCCTCTCTGGAGGGACCTCCAGGGAGTGGGGCTCTGGGATGCCCTTTCCCGGGGTGTCTGGGAGGGGCTGGAGGAACAACGTTTTCCTAGGGCTGAGCCCAGTTGCCCTCTAGCGGGTAGCGATTCCTCTCCCTGTCTTCCCCGGCCTTGGCTGTGCTCCGAGGGGAGGGCGCTGGCGCTTCCAAAGATACCGCGGCTCGTGGGGAGCTCGGGCGCGGCCTCTCGTGCGGCTTCCCCGCCCTCCCGGCTCGCGGTCACCTGAGGGCGGTGTTGCCCAGGAGACGCCGGAGCTGGGGGCTCACAGAGGCCCCTTTCTCCTCCATCGGAGATGAGTCAGAGCCCAGGCGTTTCGGAAGGGCAGCGGCTCCAAGTCACCGTGGATGCCCCGCAGGCCGCGTCTGCTTCTGCTTGGGCTTGGCAGGCCACAGGGAAAACTGGGTCAGGCCAGTGGCCTAGTTCGCTGGTTCACCGCGTGGCCGCCGGCGGGAGGTGACTAGGAAGGGCATCTCGACTTACTGCCAGGCCTATTCATGTGACAAATATCTGAGGAGCCCCTACTAAGTAAGTGCCAGGCCACGTGCCTGACAGCCAGTTGCTAGTGAACTCCCAAAGCCCGGGTCACCTGAGTTCAGAATGTGTCCTGCCTGGGCAGGTTACCAAATCACTGGTCTCCTTGTCACATCTCAGGTTCAGCGGCCCACATCGCAATACATCCCCTGGCCCCCTAGCATTGGATTCCCTTGTGATCTAACCCAGCCCCACCCCGACTGGTCCCCACTCCTGCCCAACAATGCCCCTCCCCACATCCTGCTCCTGCTGGCCCAGGCCTGTCCTCCTATGGCAGCCTGCAGTGACCTTCCATCCACCCCCACCAGAGCCCATTCAGTCTCCTCTCTGCTTTTGATTCTGCCCTAGGATGTCTGAGGATGCCATTTCTTTTTCCCTCCAAAATTCTTTTTGCTAATAAGGAGGACACTTTTGTCACCTGGTCCAAAGGTGTAAGCTGCTGGACCTCAGTGGAGCTGAAAGCAGCCTGTATAGGCCTGGTCTGCTCAGCTGGACAGGCGGAAACCTGGGAGGGATGGGCCTCTCCAGAGGAGAGGCGGTCAGCCGTGGGCCTGAGCCGACAAAGATCTCATGTGTCAGGAGGGAGGTCAGTGAGGGCATGAGGAAAAGGAGGGCACTGAGTCCAGAGTCCAGTAGCTCCTCCTCTCCTTTCTTTCTTTCTTTCTTTCTTTCTTTCTTTCTTTTTTTTTTTGAGACAGAGTCTCGCTCTGTTGCTTAGGCTGGAGTGCAGTGGCAGAAACTTGGCTCACTGCAGCCTCCTCCTCCCAGGTTCAAGTGATCCTCCTGCCTCAGCCCCACAAGTAGCTGGGACTACAGATGTGCACTACCACGCCTGGCTAATTTTTGTATTTTTAAAAGTAGAGATGGGGTTTCACCATGTTGACCAGGCTGGTCTCGAACTCCCGGCCTCACGTGATCTGCCCGCTTTGGCCTCCCAAAGTGCTGGGATGACAGGCATGAGTCACCAGGCCTGGCTCCTCTCCCTTTTTCTTTCTTTCTGCTTGTCTCCCTGCCTTCCTCAAGGTTGTAGCTGTGGAGCTAGGCTGCAGCTGAGTCTCCCTCACACTGAGTTTTGCTAACACAGTGCTGTTCACTCCCCCCCCCCACCTTCCTGCCACCCCATGTCCCATTTTCCAGTGACTCTGGAGCAGGCGTCCCCAAACTTTTTACACAGGGGGCCAGTTCACTGTCCCTCAGACCGTTGGAGGGCCACCACACACTGTGCTCCTCTCACTGACCACCAATGAAAGAGGTGCCCCTTCCTGAAGTGCGGCGGGGGGCTGGATAAATGGACTCAGAGGGCTGCATGCGGCCCGCGGGCTGTAGTTTGGGGACGCCTGCTCTGGAGCATCTGAGATGGCTCTGTCTGCAGTATGCGTGGGCACAATGAGGCTCCGAAGAGCTAATGACTTGTCAAGAAGAACAGCCATTGGCAAGAGTGGGCAGAGTGGCAGAGCAATCAACTCTCTCACCCTCAGCTTGAGAGGACATGACCAGAACACATGGGAAAGCAGGTGTACTGTGTCTTTGCTGAGATGACAGTGTTCATAGACTTCAAGGCGTCAATTTGTGGTTATTTTTAAAAATTTTTAATGTTCGCTACAGAATATCCAAACAATAGAGATGTGTGTAAAATAGAATCCAAGCAGAAGTCTGGTTTTCCCCCAAGTCACTTATTGTTGTAAACCAAAAACAATGGACACCTCCTCTCTGTCAAAGGCATTCCAGAGTTACCTGAAAATCTAGTTGAGGCCATGATGGAAGAGGGTGTGGGACATGCCTCATTCTACCCTCGGCATTCACATCCACAGGGACCTTGGGTCTGATAAGAAACAATAGAGTCTATTTTCTGTAAAGCCTGCTACTTGGAGGCTTCCTCTGCATGATAAAACCTAGGTCTTCACAACCTCTTCTCAAACCCAGACATTCCTTTCTACTGATAATAATTCTTTCAGTCAATTGCCAATCAGGAGGTTTGAAAATCTACCCACGACCTGGAAGCCCCACCCTACTTTGAGTTGTCCTGCCCTTCCAGATCAAACCATTGTAAACCTCGCCTGTATTGAAGGATGTATTGTCTTCCTAAAGATGTATGAAAGCAAGCTGTCCCCAACCACGTTGGGCACATGGCATCAGGACCTCCTGAGGCTGTGTCATGGGCAGTCCCTAACCTTGGCAAAATAAACTTTCTAAAATGACTGAGACCTGTCTCAGATATTTTGGGTTCACATTGTTAAAAGTTTAGTATAAATCCATCCTTCTAAACTATGCAACACATTTTATACACATGTAAATATATATATATATACACACACACACACACACACACATATATATATATATATATATATATATTTTTTTTTTTTTTCTTTTTGACGGAGTTTCGCTCGTTACCCAGGCTAGAATGCAATGGCGCGATCTTGGCTCACTGCAACCTCCGCCTCCTGGGTTCAAGCAATTCTCCTGCCTCGGCCTCCTGAGTACCTGGGATTACAGGCACGGGCCACCATGCCCAGCTAATTTTTTATATTTTTAGTAGAGTCGGGGTTTCACCATGTTGACCAGGATGGTCTCGATCTCTTGACCTCGTGATCCACCCGCCTCTGCCTCCTAAAGTGCTGGGATTACAGGCTTGAGCCACCGCGCCCGGCTGTATATAATTTTTTTAAGTGACCTACCATTATAATCACTGGACTATCATCTGGAACTTCCGTGTTCTCTTCCTGGAGCCTCATAACTTTCTTCATAAAGGCTCCTAACATCCTGCCACAACGGTAATCCCCCCACATGGCTCTCCCCATGGCTGGACAGCTGGGGAGATTCTCAGTTTTGCCTTACAGTACATATCCGGGTGTGTGCTGTGGGACCCTCCCTGGGGAATAACTTTCTGCATGTGGAGCTGTGAGCACAGAGGCATGCATGTCTCTTCTGGGCTCTTTAAAAGTTTGTGATGACAAGAGGCAGACAGGTGCACAGTAGGCTTCATGGAATTGCCACTCTGAGCAGTGCGCTGTCAGCCTCAAGTCACCCGCCATCTGCTCACCTACCCACTCGCCTGTTCCTTATCGCCAGGGCAGGAAGCAGTCCCAGCTAAAGATTCTGTTTTCCCCTGTGGCCTCTGTGGTCCTTTGGTACTCCTGACCCCCCCACCCCCGCCCAGCCACCTAATTTGTCATCAAACACCTCCACCACCCTCGGGCTCTTGGGGCAGATGGACAAATGTCTGACTCGGGGCACCCCCCAGTTAGCCACAGACTCAGCCTCCTTTTGCAGCCCTGCCCACCAGCTTTGCTAACAACCCCCTTTTCTCTCCTTTTAAGGCAATGGCAAAGACACACACAGCTTATTTTCAGATGCAAATCAATGCATCTCCGCTTCCACAGGCTGGGTTGCCTGGCCTAGCTCTGCAGGGCTGTGTCTGCTTATTGTCAATACAAGCCGGGGCCTACCCTGGTCCGGAGGTCCACCCTGGTGGTGCCAGGCGAGTGGTGCGGTTTCATGGAGCCCCTCTGCACACTGGGCTTTAAGCCAGGCACCGAGGGTTGAGAGAAGAGAAATAAAGACCAGAAACCCTGCTCCATTTTCTCCCTAGTACTGAGGGCTTCTGCATATCTCTGTCAGTGGAATTCTGCCATAACCTGCAGTTTTTTGTTTTGTTTGTTTTGAGACTGAGTCTCCCTCTGTCACCCAGGCTGGAGTGCAGTGGTGCAATCAGCTCACTGCAGCTCAAGTGATCCTCCTAGCTGAACGCCCCCCACAAGCATCTAGGACTGCAAGGGCACACCACTACGGCCAGCTGATTGTTTTATTCTTTTGGTAGAGACGGGGTTTCACCATGTTGCTCAGGCTGGTCTCAAACTTCTGGGCTCAAGGGATCCACCTGCCTCAGCCTTCCAAAGTGCTGGGTTTACAGGCTAGCGGTGTGAGCCGCTGCACCTGGCCCCTGCACAGTTTTCAAGCTTTGCCTCCCTCTTGCCCACCTCTCCCCACCCACCCCCTGCCCCACTGCTCCACTAAGAAAAGAGTGCATGTGATTCTTCTTCACAGAATCATCTTGCAGTATAAGTCTTAGGAACCAGCGTAAGACATCAGTGTGGGATGTTGAGACCAGTTCAACGAGTGTTCCCGGAGAGCGTTCTGTGTGTCTGGCACGTCACGCCACACAAGGAGTGTCACTATCCATGTCAGGAAACCTGATGGAAACATGTCTAGACTCCTGGTCTGGTCACAAGACAGATGTGTGAACAATTACAATACAATGTGACAGGAGCTAGAGGAGAGGGTGGTGACATTAAATGATAATGTGGAATATTTATTGTCTGTGGAATGTTTGGGGGGAAATGTTCCCAGTCCATCTTCTTTCCTTTTTCACTTGCATATTTCAACTCAAAGTTCTATGTTCTCTCTCTGAGCCTCTTGCTCTTGAAATCCCATTGCCTCAAGGGAACATTTTCAGATTAGACCAGAAAAGATAGAACTCTTCCCAGTCTAAGTGCAAAAAGTCTAAGTGACTCTGGCCCACTTCACAGTCTCACATGTATCTGCCATCCTCTCTGTAACTTCTTATTCCATCCACCTTTCACAAGCTTTTCCCTTCATTTGTGACTGGATTGCAGATGCAAACCCCACGGAGGAAGAAGCTGCCTGTGGACCTCACTGGGTACCAAACCTTTTCTGGCAAGATAATGCTCAGGACTGGTGAGGTTCTGGTGAGACTGTCACTCACAGATACACACTGGTGCTTCACTGGTGCTTGTGGTTTAAATGCACTCTGCAGCTTTGGAAAGCAATCTGAAAGCATGCTCAAGAGCTATGAAGCATAACTTACTATTTTTTTTTTTTTTTAGACAGGGTCTTGTTCTGTCACGCAGGCTGGATTATAATGGTGTGATCATGGCTCACTGCAACTTCCATCTCCCAGGTTCAAGTGATCCTCCCAGGTCAGCTTCCTGAGTAGCTGGAATTACAGGCATGGACCACCCAGCTAATTTTTATATTTTCAGCAGACACAGGGGTTCAACATGTTGGCCAGGCTGGTCTTGAACTCCTGACCTCAAGTGATCTGCCAGCCTCGGTCTTCCAAAGTGCTGGGATTACAGGCGTGAGCCACTGCGCCCAGTCTATGAAGCAGAACTTTTGACCCACTAGATGAAGGTTTTGTCCAGCTTTGAGATTACAAAAACTTCATTCCTTGAGAAGCTATCCTTGAAAAGAGAAAAGACTTTAAGTGTCCACCACAGGGAAATTGTTCATTAGGCTGAAAGCTCCTTCAATACACGGACGTTTTCCTATGCATAAAGCATAGCACAGGCAGTGGGGTCATAGTAGGTTCTCACTAGATGTTTGAGAACCTGTAGGGGAGAGAAAAGGCAGTGCAGTGGTTAGAAACACAGTTCCTAGAGCCAACCTGCTTGGTTCAAATCCCAGCTCTGCACTAATTTGCTGTGCAACCTAGGGAAACTTATGTTCCTCTCTGTGCCTCGGTTTCCTCCTCTGTAAAATGAGAATGACGATTTAGAGTAGAACGAAACTTACAGGATTATAATAATAAAGAAGGTAAAATAGGTGAGGTGTACATGGTAAATATTAGCTATGATTATTACCACCAAATAAACTAAAATGTTCAGAGCTATGATGTGACAATTATAAATGATAATAATTAATACTATGCAGCAAAGTAGAAGAAATAGGAATGATGTCATAGCTTCCACCCTGCTCCCCCGGCCTCTCGCCTTGCACTCTCTGGTACATTCTTTCCCAGCTGACAAGCGACACTAACCTCATCCTTGCACTGCTGTGCTTGGATTACATCGGTTTCTCTAAAATACTGGAAACTGCTTCACACCGGATACCTTTACTGGCCCCCTCACCCAACCGGGCAAACTCGTAGTCATCAGTCCAGACCTACATGACACCTAGAGCGTTCCTTCCTTGACACACCTGAGCACTGCCACTCACTGTTTCTGAATCATAACAATTGATTAAGAGACAAACATGCAACGGACCCTGCCTGTCCTCCAGGTCTGGAGCTAGACTCAGGCACACGAACACTGGCAATGCCAAAGAGCCGGCCAAGACCCCTTTCTGGCCCCTGGATCTCTTCCCTCCGTCCCTTCCATCTCTCCACATTGCTTTCCAAACTTAGTCTTTGCAAACCACCCTCACAATTTGAGTCATCTCTGCCAATCATCTGTGTTATTCACTACTTCGTATTTTTTAAATTGAGTCTTTTATTTTTTCACCAAAGGCACTAGACTGGATTTCTTTTTTTTGAGATGGTGTCTTGCTCTGTTGCCCAGGCTGGAGTGCAGCGGTACATCTTGGCTCACTGCAACCTCCACCTCCCAGGTTCAAGCAATTCTCCTGCCTCAGTCTCTCGAGCTGCTGGGACTACAGGCCACTACGCCCAGCTAATTTTCGTATTTTCAGTAGAGAGGGGATTTCACCATGTTGGCCAAGCTGGTTTCAAACTCCTGAGCTCAGGTGATCTGCCCACCTCAATCTCCCGAAGTGCTAGGATTATAGGTGTGAGCCACTGTACCTGGCCTTGACTCTCTCTTTAAAAACACAAATATATTTCTTTTAGAAGGCCTAGGAGAAGGCTGGAGGGCCAGCTGGATTGTGGAAGAAAGGGGAAAGGAACCAGAGCAGCAGACCTGGGCTCAGGAAAGCCCAGAGGGAGTGGACAGGGTCCAGACAGGGGAGGGCCCAGCAGAGTCAGCAGTTTAAAGGCCCAGGCTGGGTCAGATCTGCATTTTAGAAAGATCCCCTGTGGCTGCCAAGGGCAGGTCGGACAAAGGTCTGTGAAGACAACATCAGCAAGAGTGGATTCCAGAAGTTTATATCCAATACTGGGGAAATGAATTCCATGTATGGAGTACAGACATTTTTCTCTGGGAAAGAGGGTATCCACGAGCTCTTCACTCTGAGAGAGTAAGAATAAGCTTTCCCCCAACCAGGAGCAGATGTTGACAAGGAGAGAGACTGAAGCTGCCTGGAGAAGACAGCGTCAACTTCTGGGCTTCTTCCCCACCTGGCTGGCCCTATGCTCAGACGCAGTCCTGATGGCTGAGCCCCTGAGGGCGGCCAGGCTCTGCAGCTGCCTCTTCTCTTCAGGCCTTGCTCTGCCCAAGGGCAGGCCCATGGCTACCTGAGGAATGAGCCTTGAGTGGCAGGAACCGCACAAGTGGACCCTAAAGCATGTTTGAACCGGGACAGCCAAGTAGAGAGGCAGATGGGCAGGGCAGCAGGCACCCCACATGGAGTTTCCAGCTTCCTCCTTGGTTTCCAGTCTGTCTGCCTTGGTCTTGTGGCAGCTATAAGGACTGCAGGAGCAGTGATTCCTCCAGCTATAAGGACTGCTGGAGCAGTGATTCCAATAATAGGATTGAAAGAAAACAGCACTTAGTTTCTCAGTCTGGGCCCTGCTACTAACGCCCACCTTGTCTTGGTCAAGTTGATTGACGTGAGAAACATGAAGGGGTTTGAATCACATCGGTAGTTTTCAGTGGGGGACATACCTCTGTGTGGCCTGGGCTGTGGTTTGGACTCAGAATCTCCAGGCAATGAGCCTGATCGGAATGTTTTCAGAAATTCCACCAGTAACTGTGAAGGTCAAGCCGGCCTTGGGGATATTCATAAATAGCCAGGCTGGTGGTGGTGTGGAGATGGGACCTTTTGGGCATATTAATAACAACTCCCTCCCTCGCCTAGACTAGGCCCTATGTTAAGTACTTCTGGGGCTTGATCTTATTTAATCCATACATCCCTGGGCCATAACTGTGATTAGGAGGAGGAGGAGGAGGAGATTCATAGAGGTTAAGGGGTTTACCCAAGGTCACACAGCTGCAAAGTGGTTAGAGCAATCTTAAGCCATGTATTTCTTTTTTTTTTCTTTTGCCACAGGGTCTTACTCTGTTGCCCAGGCTTGAGTGCAGTGGTGCAAACATGACTCACTGCAGCCTGGACGTCCTGGATCAAATGATCCTCTCATGTAGCTGGGACCACAGCCACAGGCCACCCTGTCGGGCTAATTTTTTGATTTTCTGTAGAAACAGGGTCTCACTTTGGTGCCCAGCCTGGCCTGTAATTCCTGGACTCCAGTAATCCTCCCCACTCTGCCTCCCAAAGTGCTGAGATTACAGACGTGAGCCACTGCACCCAGCCCCAAGTATTTCTTAACTCTAGAGTCAGACTGGGTTTGAATCCTGACTCTTCCATTTACTATCAGGTGACTTCTGGTGAGTTAGTTAACCCCTCTGTACCTCGGTGTCCTCATTTATAACATGAAGATAACTCTCTGTTTCATAGGGTTGTTGTGAGAATTCAATTATGCACATTAAGTATTTTGAACAGTGGCTGAATCATGGTGAAAGTTCATAAATGTTAGCTACATTTCTATTTTAATACAAATGGAAATTAACACTTCGTTTAATACAAAGGAACACTTCACTGACTACCTGTTTCTGGTGTCTTTTACTGCTGACATTATATATAGCATTCCACTGACCTTTTACTTTTATATATACATTCTACTGACTCCGTGCTTCATCAAATCCTCAATAACACTGATTATAATCTGTACCATTATCTATAATAAGCCATTACAGTGAGTACCACTTACGAAAACAATTTTTAAGACTTCTTTGATTATAAAATACATCCCAATTTCAGAGTGCAGAGACAAAAGTGTAACTTTTCATCAGTGAAATATGGTAAGAATGGTCTGACCCTTCCTTTATTACTGAGTTGGGTCCTTCCTGGATATGGATTCTCCCTGCTCCCTAGATGGCATCTGTATTAGTTGACCTGGATAGCAGTTTCACCCAATGCAGTCTGGCCCCTGGACTCTTGAACCAGGGCCAGCCCTAATGGCTGGTATTACTGGCAGATCAACTCCAGGCAAGTGAGACTAACTTTATCTGATATAGCTGCTAGGGGGAGCTCATGTCAGGCTGGGTGCACTGGCTCATCCCTGCAATCCCAGAATTTAGGGAGGCTGAGTGGGGTGGATTGCTTGAGCCCGGGTGTCTGAGACAAGCCTGGGCAACATGGTGAAGACCCACCTCTACAAAAAACACAAAAACCAGCCAGGCATGATGTCACACACCTGAAGTCTCAGCTACTCAGGAGGCTGAGGTGGGAGGATTGCTCAAACCCAGGAGGCTGAGGCTGCAATGAGTCATGATTGCATCACTGCTCTCCAGCCTGGTCAAAAGAGCAAGGCTCTGTCTCAAAAAATAAAAATTAAATTAAAAAAAAATAAGGGGCTCATGTCAACTTGTAACCTGATCTCTTGTTGATTTTTAATGCCAGTGGCTGAACCTGTGACCATGACCAGACGAATGAATAAATGAAATCAGGGGCTGCAAGGTCAGCTGACTTCCTCACCTCAGTGACTGCTTTAAGGCATCCTGCTCCAGCCTGTTTGAGTTGGATTTGTTCACATTGCAATGAAAATGTGAGATCAGTTCCCAAGGAGAGTGGCATATAGGAAAAAATGAACCATCCTTTAGTATCATTTATCCAGGAGGTGGGCAGGGGACACCTTGGGTGGTTTCAATGGCCTAATTATATTTGGAGTGATTCCTTTTGCATTTGTTTCTTCTACAGTTCAGTGAAAGGCAGGGAGTGTTGGGAAAGGTTTAGCCTGACATCATGGCTGGCTCCAGGGAGTTGGCAGAGGCACAGGCAAGGACCAATTTAGTCTCATGTACCCAATAAACATATACACCTGCTATGTACCCACAAAAATAAAATGTTGAAATAAAAAAACTCCAAAAAAAGAGAAATAATTTTGGTATTTGGTGTTGACTGAGCGCCATTCCTAAATGACAGTGCATATCCATGGCCATCATGAAAAGAAACAGGGCTCCAGAGACAGAGTGATTGATTGATTGATTGATTGAGATGGACTCTTGCTCTGTTGCACAGGCTGGAGTGCCATGGCTCAATCTTGGCTCACTGCAATTTCCAACTCCTGAGTTCAAGCAATTCTCCTGCCTCAGCCTCCCAAGTAGCTGGGACTACAGGCATGCACCACCATGCCCAGCTAATTTTTGTACTTTTTAGTAGAGATGGGGTTTCACCATGTTGGCGAGGATGGCCTCAAATTCCTGACCTCGTGATCCACCCACCTCAGCCTCCCAAAGTGCTGGGATTACAGGTGTGAGCCACTACGCCCGGCCCAGATTTATTTATTTTCTTGTTTGAGACAAGGTCTCTCAGTTGCCATGCTGGAGTGCAGTTGTGCAATCACAGCTCACTACAGCCTCCACCTCCCAGGCTCCAGTGATCCTCCCACCTCAGCCTCCAGGATAGCTGGGATCACAGGTGCAGATCACCATGCAGAGCTAATTTTTAAAAAATTATCATTTGTAGAGACAAGGTCTGTGTTGCTCAGGCTGGTCTTGAACTCCTGGGTGCAAATAACCCTTAGCCTTGGCCCCCAAAAGTGCTGAGATTACAGGTGTGAGCCACTGAGCCCAGCCTGGAGACAGACTAATCTTGATTTACATGCTCGATGGTTTTAGCTGTGTGACCTGAGGAGCTGCCTCTCTGAACCTCCGCAGCTATAACACAGGGTAATTCTACAGGGTGGTTGAGAAGTACCAGGGATAGTGACGGTGATGAGTACATGGTCAGGGCTCGACAAACGGTAGTACAGCGGTCAAGTGCCTGCCATGTACCCAACACTGTGCAGATACAAAATAGAAGCTAAACGCTCTTCATGGAGGAGAGGTATTATTACAGCATTTTTATGAAAGTTACAAGCTGTTAAGCAGCCAAGCCAGCAATCACCCGTCTTTCTTAGGAGTGTAGCCTCAGCCAACACTTCTGCAAAGTCCTCTGGGCAGCAGGCCCTGTGGGGAGAAAGTGGGCCAAGCTGCTATATGAACAGCCTCCTGATCCGAGGCCAGATGGGGCCAAGCCTAGAAAGCTGGGTCTTTGCCAGCTGTTGAGCAGCGTGACCCAGACAGTCTGAGGGAGCTGCTTTCTCCACCCAGCCCAGACTGGATGATCGTGCACCGGGAAGCCCATTCCAACTCCCCAGTCCAGGACTACGCCAAACCTGCTGATCTGGGGCTGGTCTTTCATCTGCCCAAGGCACCAATAATCACTGTGACCAAAATATCAGCTGGGGCAGAGTCCGGTGGGAAAAGTTTGAAGGATTCCCTCAGGTGTAAGGAATTTGCATTCTAAATGAGGCAGCAACACCCAAGAATGAGTACCCAGCAATACGGCATACTTGAAAGGAAGTGATGTGGAAATGAGGACTCTGATGGAACTTGAGGAACAGGCAAGATGACTTCTTGTCCAACCACCAAAAAGCCAAAAAGAGGCCATTTAGGTAATGCATCATACACTCAAATCTAAAAACAACTGAGACAAGCTCATGTCACCCAACAGGGGGATGGCCAGGACAACCTTTTACTTGGGGGCTTTCCGGTCTTGTTTCCCAGAAGCTGCTGGCAGACCCTTGCAACACAGCAAGCCCACAGTCATGTTTGCTGTTTCTCTTCTGAGCTCAATTGGTATCATCCAAGGGAGAACTTGAAGCCTGTGTAATTCCTGCCAAATCATGTTAGGGGTCTTAGAGGCAGAGAGATGCTTGGGTAGTACACAGAAATCACTGTCTGTGCACTCTAACAGAGTTTATATCTAATTAAGAAGTTTTGGTCTGGCGTGGGGGCTAACACCTATAATCCCAGCACTTTGGGAGGCCAAGGTGGGAGGATTGCTACAACCTGGGAGATGGAGACCAGCCTAGGCAACAAGACCTTGTCTCTAGAAAAAATAGAAAAATTAGCTGGGCGTGATAGGACACACCTGTAGTCCTAACTACTCAGGAGGCTGAGACAGGAGGATCGACTGAGCTCAGGAGATGGAGGCTGCCTGAGCCTTGATTGTGCCACTGTATCCCAACCTGGGCCACAGGGCGAGGCCATCTTGAAAAAATGAAAAAGTTTTAAAGAGGCATTCCTGCTGGTCCTATGCCTTAGTTCATTTGGGCTGCTAGAACAGTCTACCATAGACTAGATGGGTTATGAACAACAGAAATTAAGTTCTCACGGTTCTGGAGGTTGGAAGTCTGAAATCAGGATGCAAGTCCTCTTCTGGGTTAGACTGCTGTCTTCTCATTGTATCTTCACATGGTGGAGAGGGAAAGAGAGTTTTCTAGGATTCCTTTTATATGGGTATGAATCCCATTATGAGGACTCCACCCTCATGACCTAATCACCTCCCAAAGGCCCCACTCCCTAATACCACCACATTGAGGATTAGGATTTCGACATATTACTGGTCCGTGGGGGTGTACAACATTCAGTCCATAACATTAACTGTGCTTTTCCTCAGCAATTACTATGAGATTAACATTGTGAATCATACAACTTACTGGGATTCCCATTTTTTTGTGAGTTTGTTTTTGACACAGTCTTGCTCTGTTGCCCAGGCTGGAGTGCAGCGGCGCCATCTTGCATCACTGCAAACTCCACCTTCCAGGTTCAAGTAATTCTCCCGCCTCAGCCTCCCAAGTAGCTGGGACTACAGGTGATTTTGGGTATTTTTAGTAGACAGACTTCACCATGTTGGCCAGACTGGTCTTGAACTCCTGATCTGAAGTGATCCGCCCACCTCGGCCTCCCAAAGTTCTGAGAGTACAGACGTAAGCCACTGCGCCTGGCCATTTTGCGTTTGAGTTTAAAGTCAAATATTTAGCTCATTCAGTGCAAATGTCTGTCTTTAAAATTTCCATTTAAAGGAGGGTGTGATGACTCACGCCGGTAATCCCAGCAGTTTGGGAGGTTGAGGTGGGTGGATCACCTGAGATCACAAGTTCAAGACCAGCTTGGCCAACATGGTAGAACCCCCATCTCTGCTAAAAAAAAAAAAATAGGGCCAGGCACAGTGGCTCACGCCTGTAATCCCAGCACTTTGGGAGGCTGACGCAGGTGGATCATGAGGTCAAAAGATCAAGACCATCCTGGCCAACACAGTGAAACCCTGTCTCTACTAAAAATACAAAAATTAGCTGGGTGTGGTGGTACACACCTGTAGTCCCAGCTACTCAGGAGACTGAGACAGGAGAATCGCTTGAACCGGGAGTCGGAGGTTGCAGTGAGCGGAGATTTCACCACTGCACTCCAGCCTGGTGAAAGAGCGAGACTCTATCCCAAAAAAACAAACAAATATTACCCAGGTGTGGTGGCATTCACCTGTAATCCCTGCTACTAGGGAGGCTGAGGAGGATTGCTTGAACCCAGGAGGCGGGGGCTGCAGTGAGCGGAGATGACACCACTGCATTCCAACCTGGGAAACAGCAAGTCTGTGTCAAAATAAAAAGAAAAAAAAATCCATTTAATATCAGCCTCATTCTTGGCTCTATTTTTTTTTTTTTTTTTTTTGAGTAAGAGTTTCACTCTTGTTGCCCAAGCTGGAGTGCAACGGTGTAACCTTGGCTCACTGCAACCTCCACCTCCCGGGTTCAAGTGATTCTCCTGCCTCAGATTCCTGAGTAGCTGGGATTACAGGCGCGAGGCACCACACCCAGCTAATTTTTTGTATTTTTGGTAGAAACGGGCTTTAATTATGTTAGCCAGGTTGGTCTGGAACTCCTGACCTCAGGTGATCTGTCCACCTCAGCCTCCAGATGTGCTAGGATTATCGGCGTGAGCCACCTCACCCTGCCTCTTGGCTCTATTTTAATCATTATCTTTCTCAGGTATCTCTCTAATGCTCGTTATCCTTAATCTTTTTTTTTTATAAGAACATTTCGTTATTAACCAACAATTTGGAAGCATAAAGCAACCTGGTGGAGTGGCCATTTTGCCTCCCTTACTTACTGCTCTGTACTTGAGCAAGCCTGCCCAATGTGCAGCCCACAGCCCAGGACAGCTCTGAATGTGGCCTAATACAAATTCGTAAACCTTCTTAAAACAGTCTGAGATTTTTTTTTTTTTTTCCTTTTAGCTCATCAGCTATCATTGGTGTTAGTGTATTTTATGTGTGGCTCAAGACAATTCTTCCAACATGGCCCAAGGAAGCCAAGATTGGACACCCCTATTCCAGATGAGTTTTATAGCTCAAACTTTATTTTTGAAGAACAATTTTTTCAGAAAGAGCCATTGATGCTTCAGCCTTATCTAAAGCCAAGCAAACAAAAACTCACTATATGACAGGGACAGGCAACACTGTTATTATAGGTTTTCCTAATAAAACCTGTAAAGATGGTTACTTTCAGACCAGAAGACCAACTTTTCTGTGGCATCATAGGTAGAGAAATTTATTATCATCATTATCTCTAAAAAAGAAACCAGAAGGATAATGATAGTTGTAGTCTCTAACAGAGAAAATAGTGCTGGAGTTAATAAAAATTGAATTAAGGAATTTTTCCTTCTCCAATTCCAGCCCTATTCAATCATTTTCTGATTCCTCAACTGTTAAAATAAGCCTAGACAGGCCAGGCGCCGTCGTTCAAGCCTGTAATCCCAGCACTTTGGAGGCCAAGATAGGCAGATCACTTGAGGCCAGGAATTCAAGACGAGCCTGGCCAACATGGCGAAACCCCGTCTCCACTAAAGATACAAATATTGGCCCAGCTCACACCTGTCATCCCAGCTACTTGGGTGGCTTATGCCTGAGAATCACTTGAACCAGGGGAGGCAGAGGATACAGTGAGCTGAGACTGTACCACTGTACTCTGGCTTGGGTGATAGAGGAAGACCCTATCTCAAAAGTAGAAAATAAAAAGCCTACAAAATGTTAAAAAACCACCACATAAAGCTACCCACCCACCTATCATAGAACAAGCCACTCTACACCTGGTTCAGACCAGATTTTTGCAGATTTTGCTTTAGGGACCAAAAAGCAGGTTGAGATTGCCTACTTCTGTTCATTCCTTCCAAACCTCTTACCATAAACATCTGCCAAGGTTATGCGGAGCATGTCGCTAAGTTGCATTTTATTAGTTGCTGCCAACAGCTCTTACTTCTGATGGAAAGGAATTTAAAAAAAAAAAACCCAACTGCTGCTTTTTCCATGCTTTTATCACCAAATGATAGTACATCCATATATAAGTGCAGATATTTCTTTTAGTCTATACACTTGCTAGTTAAAATGTATTATAAGCCAGTCTGTTCAGAATTACTTGGGTAAAATGCCACGTCACCTACAAACCAACCCTCATCTGATTAATCTGGAGGTTGTAGTCACTGCCTCAACGGTTTCTGGCTTGTGAAACTTCTCATGCTTTCTATTTTCTTACCCCTGTACTGGTTGGCTGACAGCGAAGTCCCCTGCCTTTGCTACTGCCTCAACCCATAAGCACGCTACAGTGGAGTCCAGCCTTTTTTGGTCTTGCCAATCCAGAAGCAGTGCAAACCAGTTGAATCCCAACTTTATCACAGTCGCAGTAGGCAGGGAATTTCAACGATCATTAAGTTTAAGATTTGCCAACCTAAGATCAAGTTACAGGTCTTAAAGTGATTTATTGCAAAAGGATAGCTTGGCTGCTGAGTGTGACTTTCCCATGTTTTTATGTACCCTATGGGATTCTAAAACAGGAAATCAAACCTGAATATAAATGACCTCTTGCCAGCTTGCCAGTTCTCCAAATGACAGGCTTGTGACAAAAGAGAAGAGAAAGGCAGTGTCATTTTTTTTTTTTTTTTTTTTTAAGACGGAGTTTCGCTCTTGTTACCCAGGCTGGAGTGCAATGGCGCGATCTCGGCTCACCGCAACCTCCGCCTCCTGGGTTCAAGCAATTCTCCTGCCTCAGACTCCTGAGTAGCTGGGATTACAGGCACGCGCCACCATACCCAGCTAATTTTTTGTATTTTTAGTAGAGACGGGGTTTCACCATGTTGACCAGGATGGTCTCGATCTCTCGACCTCGTGATCCACCCACCTCGGCCTCCCAAAGTGCTGGGATTACAGGCTTGAGCCACCGCGCCCGGCCGGCAGTGTCATTTTAAAACCACGTAGCTAGAATCTGATCCAAGTCCATAATCAACATTGTCTTCCCTATTTTCCTTTGGTCTTTCAGTCTATTATCACTGTTATTACCTTGTTCCCCACAGACATATAGAAAATTCAAACCTGTTTCTACTTGACACATATGCTGCAATCTTCCTTTCACATTGGCATTATGATTTTCACTAGAAGAGGTAGCAAACAGACGAACATCTGAGAGAATTTAGCTTCTAAAAACGCTGTTTGGACCAGGCACAGTGGCTCACGCCTGTTAATCCCAGCACTTTGGGAGGCCAAGGCAGGTGGGTTACTTGAGGTCAAGAATTCAAGACCAGCCTGGCCAACATGGCAAAGCCCCGTCTCAAAAATTAGCTAGGCACAGTGATGGGCACCTGTAATCCCACCTACTTGGGAGGCTGAAACAGAATTGCTTGAACCAGGGAGGCAGAGGCTGCAGTGAGCCACCACTGCACTCCAGCCCAGGTGACAGAGACTCGTCTCACAAAAAAACAAAAACTGTTTTTACTTGACTGGGTATGTTGGTGTGAAAAGTAAGGGTATCTTATTTATTTACAGAGTCTCACTCTGCCACCCAGACTGGAGTGCAGGGGTGTGATCTCAGCTTGCTGCAACCTCCTTTTCTCCAGTTCACGCAATTCTCTTGCCAGCCTCCCAAGTAGCTGGGAGTACAGGCATGCGCCACCATGCCCAGCTGATTTCTCTATTTTTTGTAGAGATGGGGGGTTTCACCATGTTGGTCAGGCTGGTCTTGAACTCCTGGCCTCAAGTAACCTGCCTGCCTGCCTCCCTAAATGCTGGGATTACAGGTATGAGCCACTGTGCCCGGCCAGTTACCTTACTTTAAAATTATAAAGCCGGCAAGGCACAGTGGTTCACACCTGTAATCCCAGCACTTTGGGAGGCTGAGGCGGGTGGATCACAAGGTCAGGAGTTCAAGACCAGCCTGGCCAAGATGGTGAAATCTGTGTCTATTAAAAATAAAAAAAATTAGCAGTGTGGTGGCAGGCACCTGTAATCCCAGCTACTTGGGAGGCTGAGGCAGAGAACTGCTTGAATCCGGGAGACAGAGGTTGCAATGAACCGACATCATGCCATTGCACTCCAGCCTGGGTGAGAATGAGACTCTATTTCAAAAAAATAAAAATAAAAATAAAAATTATATATATATAAAGATATAAAGATATAAAGATATATATATATATATATATATATATATATATATATAAAGCTGATATATTACAAAGTAAAATACAGGGGAAAACAAGTCACAAGAAATAGAAAGGTTAGATGTTTCTTGTGCTTTTTGTAAAACATAGATGATCCTCAAGCAAGAAGTAACTTGGGCAGACTTTCCACTGGCTTTCAAATTGATAACCTACACCCCCTGTAAATTTTTTACATTCCTTAACAGAGGTAACCATAGGAACTTCCAAATAATTTCTCAGTGGAAACGCATCTTCAAAATCACACATGACTCCTAAGAGTTTCTCTTTTTTATGCCTTCTCAAAGGACCTAGATTGCTAGATTTTTAAATAACTAACCAGATAGGCTTATTATAGGCTTGTTAGTTCCCCACTAAAAGATATTATTTCTTTGGCTTAGTAGTCATTTTTCTGTCTTCTAAAGTTTTCCTATGCTTTTTTTTTCCTATACTTTTTTTAAAGTATGCATTTACAACGGTTCTCCCAATAACAAAACCACCATAAGAGCTGTTGCACTCGGGAAGCCCTGAATGATCTCTAGAGTGCTCTTTCTTCATTGTTCTTTCTGATTAATTTGCCCATGGTATGCAAATTAACATTACAATGGAGACAGAGAGAAAGCACTTGACCTAACCTGTTAAAGAAACATTTGCAATATACTGGGATTTTTTTACAAGTCTTTAATTAAAAAACTCAACAAAAATATATAATTGAGCATTTTACATAATGCATACATTCTTAATATCTGCAGGTTAAGATAAATAACAGAAGGCAAAAGCAGATATACTGTATTGCTTCTCTTTGGCAACTCACCAATCATCCATCCCCTGCAGAAACATAGTGTTTGGTTTTTTTTAATCCATGGTCTTAAAATAATTGTCCCTTAGTACAAACAAAATATTTAGCAATAATACAGAAGATGGATTTTTCAAATTAACACAAATTTATAATACTTTATACCACAAGGGTAAACTAGTAAGCTGCTTTCTAAAACTAATGCAGCAGCAGTGTTTAAAAGAGGAAGGAAAAAAAGACATCCTTTTTCTAGTTATATCCCGCCTCTGCCTTTTCTTTGTTGTTATTGTTTTCAAATAATGTCAAATTGAAACTTTACGTCTTAGATGCTATCCCTAAGGATAATAAAATCCTTTCCCTGTACATAAAAAACTATTTCACTTCCAGGTCAGTCTGACACCCTCCAACCAAACACATTTCTTTTTTTTTTTTTTTTGAGACAGGATCTCGCTATGTTGCCCAGGCTGGAGTGCAGTGGCTATTCACAGGCGCGATCCCACTACTGATCAGCACGGGAGTTTTGACCTGCTCCGTTTCCGACCTCAGCCAGTTCACCCCTCCTTAGGCAACCTGGTGGTCCCCCGCTCCCGGGAGGTCACTATATTGATGCGGAACTTAGTGCGGACACCGGATCAGCATAGCTCACTGCAGCCCAGAACTCCTGGACTTAAGCGACCCTTCCACCTCAGCCTCCCAAGTAGCTGGGACTACAGGCACATGCTACCACGCACGGCAACCAAACACATTTCATATGAGGCAAGACAACTTTTTTTTTTGAGATGGAGTCTTGCTGGACTGCAGTGGTGTGATTTCGGCTTGCTGCAACCTCCACCTTCTGGGTTTAAGCAATTTTCCTGCCTCAGCCTCCCATGTAGCTGGGACTACAGGCGTACACTACCATGGCTAATTGTTTTTGTATTTTTAGTAGAGACAGGCTTTCGTCATGTTGGCCAGGCTTGTCTCAAACTGCTAAGTAACCTCAGGTGAACCACCCACTTTGGCCTCCTAAACTGCTGGGATTATAGGCGTGAGCTGCCACATCTGGCCCAGTTCAACTTTCTTAAGTCAGTATTTACAGGCCTAACTCAGTGTCCCAGAATTTAAAAAGTCCTTACACTTTACAGCAAAGATACACTGTGGCTCTACTGAAGCAGTATATACATGTCAGAACTAAAAATCAGAAAAGCAAAAGGGTCCATTCAACATATAGCAGCTTATATCTAAATATATACATGTATGTTTATGTTTTCACAGTTAGATCTTTAAAAAAATTTCTATTTGATATGTTCAGAAATATCTCTGTAGCCTATAAATAATATTTTAAGAGCTCAACTGATCAAAATGCAGTACAAGAACATATCAAATTAAATAAATCTTCTACATCTTTAAAAACAGATACTTGAAGTCAGTAAAGCTTGAGGTTTGTGTTAAGTGTATTCTGTCAGTCCCTACGACTAGGGAAGGCAGAATTTTCTAAATACGATAGGAGAGAAACTCCAAAAGCTTGGAAGGAATTGGCAGCTCCTGGACTTCTTGGGTGGGCATCACTCTTCGGATTGACATGCGACATAAATGTTGCAGGCTAGGGACTTGCCGTGGAGTGGCCCAAAAATACACACTTCCGTCATGTGTCCTAAACAGAAATAAAGCACATGCTCAGTCACCCAAGGATATGTATTTCAAAGTTGCTACAGCTCAAACAACTATCATCTAACACATGTGAATACTGGAGTCACAAACTTCACATTAAAATCCAACTAACCAATGATGTATTCTATGACAAGGTCATATTACTCTAAAGAACACTTTCATTAGAGATTTACTGACAATAAACTACTAGCTGCTAAAAGCCAACTTAAATTGCCCCTTAAAGAAAAGAGGAAAATTTATTTACCCAGCAGCTAAAACACTGCCATCAGTAGAGAAGGCACAGCAAAGACCATTGCTCAAAGGTGCAACTTGCACTGGATAATCCTCATCAATTCTCCAGAACCTCACCATTCTGAAAAGGAAATAAATTATTTAATGAGTATCTTGTAGAAAATATAAGGTAAAAGCATCTTTTAAAATTTAGAAAGAAACGCCATTGAGTTATGAGTCAAAAATCACACCAACAGGCAATGACTGTAACTTGTTTTATAAAATTATAAAATATATTAAGGTCTATAAATACCAGTTGGTAAACTGGATGAACTTTCACTTAAGAGACTACCATGCACGGTTGCCTTCTCACCTTCCCAGTGTTCAAATCTAGAATGTTCAGACCCAGAGGCTTTTTCCTTACTTTCCTACACTTACAATACAACCAGTTTCTAGTCTGTTTCACCCTTTTCCCAAGACACTTTAAAAAGCTAGGTGGGCCTAATGGCTCACAACCACAGTTGCACCACTTTGGGAGGCCAAGGCTGGTGAGTCCAGGACTTATGATCAACCTGGGTAACATGGGGAGACCCTGTCTCTACAAAAATTTTTTTAAAATTAGCCAGGTGTGGTGGGGTATACACCTGTGGTGCCAGCTACTCAGAAGGCTGAGATGGGAGGATCACCTGAGCCCAGGAAATCAAGGCTGTGGTGAGATGTGACTGCACCACTGCACTAGAGCCTGGGCAACAAAGCAAGACCTTGTCCCCCAAAAATAGGAAAGAAAAAGAAAAAAAAGTTTTCACCTAGGCTGAGTGTATCTATAAATACAGCAGAGAACTAATATGCAGAATCTACTTGGGCAAACAGGAAAACAATGACTGCTTACAAACAGAAAAACCTCTCTCCCTATGTTTGGTAACATTCTGGAAAGATAAAAGAGGTGCCTGACGAATTGATGTCACCAAACTACTCAATGCAATATGTATGAACACTATAATAAAAGGATGTGAAAATGGGATGGTTGCAACTAGTTTCTATTTCTTATCAGTAAGCAGCACATCTCATTCATGTGATATTTCATATTCTAGTCTCAATCATGGTGGATACAAATTACTATTTATTCATAATTTTTTTTAGTTTTACTATTTGTTTCACTTTAGAAATTTCCTTTCTTACAACCTTTGTAAGATATTACTTTAAAAAATCTCTAGACCAGGCACAGTGGCTCATGCCTGTAATCCCAGCACTCTGGGAGGCCGAGGCGGGTGGATCACAAGGTCAAGAAATTGAGAAGATCCTGGCCAACATAGTGAAACCCAGTCTCATTAAAAAAAGTTAAAAAAAAAAATCTCGGCCGGGCGCGGTGGCTCAAGCCTGTAATCCCAGCACTTTGGGAGGCCGAGGCGGGTGGATCACGAGGTCAAGAGATCGAGACCGTCCTGGTCAACATGGTGAAACCCCGTCTCTACTAAAAATACAAAGAATGAGCTGGGCATGGTGGCGCGTGCCTGTAGTCCTAGCTACTAGGGAGGCTGAGGCAGGAGAATTGCTTGAACCCAGGAGGCGGAGGTTGCGGTAAGCCGAGATCGCGCCATTGCACTCCAGCCTGGGTAACAAGAGCGAAACTCTGTCTCCAAAAAAAAAAAAAAAAAAAATCTCTGTAAGCTGTGCTAAAAGCTGACTAAAAATATTAACCCACTATGCCTAAGCAAGTTAAACAAGGAGCACAGGGAGAGGCATGCATTATCTTTAGTTTACATAGATAATTATTCAGCTGATATTCTTTTAAGAAACAACAAAATCTCCCAAGGGCTTATGTTGAGAAAGAGACATTAAAACTCTAACTGCAGAATGGCTTTTAAGGCTTAAGAATGTAAAAGGTAATGGTAAGTCAGTCAAGCTATAATGCACATACTTACTTATCATCAGCAAGGCTTGCAATATGCAGTCCATCATGGCTAAAAGATACAGATCGTACCCACCGGTCATTTGCACCTCCAGCAAATATTGGAGTAGGTGGGGGAAACAGGTGCCTAAGGTCAAATACATGTTTTCAGTGGATATCACAGTCAGTTCAAGAAAACAAAATTACCCAGGTACAAAGTACATCTGTCTTTGAATATGTTTAAACTAGCCTTAATGAATATAACTGAGATAACTTGAGTTGATACACAATAATTAAAGTGACCTGAAAAGAATTAATCTTTCATGATTTAAGATAGTAAGATTAAGTCCAACTTTGGTTTTGTTTTTCTCCAACAAAAACTAAACATAATAATTAGTACTTCTATAGAGAGTTGGGTCCTGTTAAGTAGCAAAACTCTGATGTATCAAGAGAGTCAAATTTACTTTTAGAATTTATATCTAAAGCTCTGCATTAGTCAAGGGCTTAAATAATGCCAAAATTTTAAATTACAATGAACTGCAATTTTAGGTTTCTATGTTGGTGACTCTAATTATTCACATGACTTGATAGCCAGAGATGAATTATAGACTAAAATAATTCATGCTGTACCCACCCAAATTCCATCAGAATGTCTCCATTATGTGGATCCCAAATATATACTCGAGTATCATAAGATGCAGTAGCCAGTAATGCTCCATCAGGAGAAAAGTCACAAGCTACCACATCATGGTGATGTCCTTCCAGTTTCCGTATCATGGTGTATTTATCCATATTCCAAAGGAAAACCTGCAATAAAAAGGCAAATGTTATAGCTTCATTCAGACACGCAGAGGAAAAATGGCACATCTTAAACTAAAACTGCTAAATTTAATTAAGATTATATTAAACATAAATTATGAGTAATTTAAAGAATATGCTCAGTGTCATAGTCAGATTAAAATCAGTCTTTAAGTTAATTAAGGCAGACATGCAAATTCTATTTCAAATATTTCTGTTAAATGTTAATTTAAAAATAAGCCTAAACATAAAATAATGGCAATGTAACTTAACCACAAAGTTATACTGAAATACATTTATTCCAAAAACTAACTAAAATATATGGAAATAAATAGGGTTAAGTACTACAAACCCCCTTCTCTTTTTTTCCAGAAACTACCAGATTTTTTAAAAAAATATACAGACAGAAAACGTAAGGTTAACAAATTGTTACTCCATTGGCATCTCCCTTTGAGATAATCACTTGTTTACAATAGGCTTGGGTCACCAACTTGAGCCTAGGAAGAGAAACAGATACTGCAAGCAAATAGAATATTCACAGCCAAATGAAATTTCTTTGGCAAACAACAAGGACATGTTAAACCACATTACAAAATGAAAATGCTATTTTATGAAAATAATTAATTTCTGTAAATCAAAATTTAACCATCTTATTTTTCCCAAACTGACCACAATCATTAGTCATTTTAAGTATAAAACAGTTCAATTATTTAAGAACAAATTCACATACAATTTTAGAATCTAAAGACTGTAGTTAACTGTGCAGAATAGCTCTAAATAGGATTCTAATGTTTACTTCAGTCTGTTATATTAAATGTGAGCTTGGAGGTTTATCCTAGTAAGACAATCTCTCCTCTTGGAGCAAAGCAATTCTTTTTGCTTTTTTTTTTCTTTTTTTCTGCACAGACACAATACATTATTTCTAAAGGAAAATAAGTACAAATTTTAAACTGATTCAAAGACGTACGATCTCTCTGGAATCTTAAAGAATTCCAAAAAATAGCACAGAGAAACCATTTGAAAGCCAAATACTTTATATTAAATTGGTTTCACTTGTTAGACTCCCAATTCCATCGAACTGGAAAATCAATTTACTCAGGAGTCAGTGTACTTTACTGTGTGGGAAATTACGTTAAAAAAGAAAAAAAGAAAGAAAGAAAAGCAGAAAGTGGACATCGACCAGCACCTGTGTACGTACAGTACACCTTGCAGCCGAATGCAAGGTTACTTCATCCTATGGTAAAGGTCGCCCCCAGCCCGGTAGCCAGAGATGCCACTCTTTCTGCCCAGCTAACACCATTGTGCGCCTGTGTGTGAGTGGTGCCAGCATAACCTCAATCACACCAATATTGCTGCCACCACCTGTGACAGGGAAAGCAAGAAGCATATGGAAAACACACAGCCTAAAATAGCAATGTCAACATCTAATTTTGTTCTTCTTATGATATGTAAATAACTAAATTGAGTATCTTGTTCTAAGTTCCAAAATTTGTAACTATCATTTTAACATACTCCTTGGCTAAATAAAATGCATTTCAACTAGCCTCCCACCCTCCATTAGTTCAAAGTGTACTGTAATTATCACATGTATTTAGACTTTAATCATTTCATAAATACTTGCAGCTACTGAGATCAATTTAACTATACTAACTTAGAGCTGGTAAACAACTAAAAGAGAGTTCATCAATAAGCATAACCCTCTTAACAGTCACGTTACTTGTCTATAGGTATGCTATGTAAGATAAACAATATCAAATTTCACCTATAACAACTCTAGGACATACATGAGTGCTATTTTTATTCTTATGCTTTTCAAGTTACTTTTTTTCAGTTAAATGTACAGGACCAGCTGGGACTTTAAACTTTAATAACAGCAAACTGGACCAAAAAAATAAGAGCAACAGAGAAGAAAATAATTAGCAAGGAAATGTCTTAACATATAGACTAGATCTCTTCTACAGTACATAAACTTTTCTAGACTTACAAAAAACGCCCTAATATGCCCTCATTTTCTATTATCTCTAAAAACAATTCAACTTCTCACTTGACAATCAATAACTATATTTCCTTCATGCAAATTCTCACCCATCATGAAATAAAACATTTAAAATATTCATGACACCGAGCACAGACTTGATAGGTTACTTAGATTTAAAATGATTATGCACACATGATCATAATCCAATTCACAATGAATGTACAAGAACTTTGATACATACTGCTTTACTGGCTCCGACTGAACATAGCATGGAAGAGTCAGGAGAGAATGCACAGCTGTACACCCAGTTTTGATGCCCCCTCAATACTTTCATCATGTTTCCTGAACAAACAGAAGTACCTGTATTAACCCTAGAATCCACTTCAAATGAGCAGCATTTCAAAACAGCAATAAATCACAGGATCACAAACATTTATAACTGAAAGCAATTTCTCTCCAACAAGCGTTACCGATATACACCAGCTGCTTATTTCTGTAAATTAAATTGTACCGAACACAATCCTGTCCACATGTTTATGTTGTGCTCTACAACAGATGATATGGTTCACAAGCCTAAAATATTTAACATCTAGCCCTTCAAGAAAAAGTCTGGGGTCAGGCATGGTGGCTCACACCTGTAATCCCAGCATTTTGAGGGGCTGAGGTGGATGGATCCCTTGAGGCCAGGAATTTGAGACCAGCCTGGCCAACAGGGTGAAACCCATTACTACTAAAAAATATTTAAAAATTAGCCAGGCATCATGGTGCATGCCAGTAATCCTAGCTACTTGGGAGGCTGAGGCTCAGAACTGCCTGTACCTGGGAGGAATAGGCTGCCGTGAGTTGAGACAGCACCTCCGCACTCTAGCCTAGGTGACAGAAAAAGTCTGGGACCCCCAACCCCACCCCATCTATAGAAGGCAGAATTATTTTAGCCTAATCCCCTTATTTTAAAAATAAGCAAGGTTAAAAAACTTGAACATCTTCAAAATGCCTATTCATTCTTCCTTTCTGATAAACTACAACCCATTCCAAAGTCCTTGTGTATTATACCCACAGTAAACAACTATGCTTAACTATATTAAACTATTAGTTTTACTAATATTTACTGAGTGCCTACTGCATGCCAGGCCCTATGTCAGCACTGAGGACATAGCTGGAAATAAGACAAGGACCCCACTCTCTTGGAGCTTATTTCTAACTAAGCCTACATTCTTAAAACATGTACATTGCTGAAATTAGTTTGAGATAAGGAAGCATCATTCAATATGCAAAAGAAAATGAAAACTGAAAATAAAACAGTATTTCAGTATTTTATTTCAGTATAAAAATAAAAACAGTATTTCAACTGTTGGGATCCCTTTGCACCTCAACAGCTGAGCAGAGAAATGATAAAACACAGAGAAGGTCCTACATGATTTGTTAATGTTAGCATATTACTTTATTAAGCAATGGTTACTATCTATCAGCTGGAACATCTCCAGATCTGAGAGTTTTGTTTCCTCCTACATTCAATTTAAGCTTTCTTACTCCTAGGCAAGCCTGTTAACCTCTAGCCTGAGCCTGTTGCAGCACCAACAGACCTTAAATTTAAGGTTTTAGTTAAACACATCAACTCTTTCATTCAGGACTAAGAAAGGGGAAGAGATGCTCATCTCAAATGAAGGAGCATCTCCAAAACTTTGTAAGGTTTTAGAAAAAGGTGAATACTTGATACCAACATATCTTCCTTTGTATTGGACAGTAAACCTTACCTTTTTGTAAAAGCATTTCTTAACCTAGCCAACTTATTATGATGCTTATTAATATTTACATGTTATAAATTCTGGTATGTAGGTCACATTTTAATTTAAATTTTATTAGATACTAAGTTACTTCAAGATCTACCTAAATTTTCACTAAGCCAATGCAGGAAGTTAATAACCCTCCCTAAGGGGACACAAACACAGACAAGTTCATGAAAAACCCTAAATCTGATCCAGATTTGGTCCTCAGATAGCTAATACAGATCTATGTGGTTAGTTTCTGAATAATTATCAGATCATTTACTTCAAATAATGTTGGCTCCTATTCTGGGTCACATTTATGTTTTTCTTTGATCTACTCAGAAAGAAACAAAGGATTAGGCACAGAAAAGGAACTTTGATCACATGCCATTTTTAAAGTCAAATGCCCCAGATGTTCCCAATACTTCTCAATGGTAGTATCAAGGAACATGAAGCCTTGTTCATAGCCTGGAAAAAAGACATACCATCATCTTTCAGGTCCCATACTCTGAGAGTTTTGTCTCTTGAAGCTGACACCAGGATCAAGCTTCCATCTGGAGCAAAAGTTAAATCTCTGACCACTTCAGTATGATCTACCAAGTTAAGGAGGAGTTTTCCTAAATGTAGTAGAAAAGGGGGGAAAAAAGACAGTATTAATATATTTTTATTTTGTTCTTAGCTTTGTTGAGACAGGGTCTCACCCAGTCACTCAGGCTGGAGTGCAATGGCACAATCTTGGCTCTCTACAGTCTTGACCTCCTGGGTTCAAACAATCCCCCTACCCTAGTCTCTGAAATAGCTGGAACTATAGTTACAAGCCACCACCACTGACTTTTTTTTTTTTTTTGAGATCGAGTCTCACCATGTTGCCCAGGGTGTTTTAAAACTCCTGGGCTCAAGTGATTCCCCAGCTTTGGCCTCCCAAAGTGTTGGAACTACAGCTATGAACCACCACACCGGGTCAACAATATTTTTTATAAGCTTCTACTTTCGAAAAATAGAGTTCTTGGCCGGGCACAGTGGCTCATGCCTATAATCCCAGCACTTTGGGAGGCCTAGGCGGGTGGATCACAAGGTCAAGAGATCGAGACCATCCTGGTCAACGTGGTGAAAACCCGTCTCTACTAAAAATACAAAAAACTAGCTGGGCATGGTGGCGTGTGCCTGTAATCCCAGCTACCCAGGAGGCTGAGGCAGGAGAATTGCCTGAACCCAGGAGGCAGAGGTTGCGGTGAGCCGAGATCGCGCCATTGCACTCCAGCCTGGGTAACAAGAGCGAAACTCCGTCTCAAAAAAAAAAAAAAAAAGAAAGAAAAGAAAAATAGTTGTGGCCGGGTGTGGTGGCTCACACCTGTAATCCAAACACTTTGAAGGTCAAGGCGGGCGGATCACCTGAGGTCGGGAGTTCAAGACCAGCCTGACCAACATGGTGAAACCCCGTCTTAAAAAAAAAAAAAAAAAAAAAAAAAAAAAAAAAAAAGAGTTGCTTACCATTAAAAAAAGATGAATAGAAATTCTTGGCATCTCTTTATTTTACCAAGTATAAAATGATTTATTTATGATTGTTCCCTTTAGAGATTTACTATTTATATTGTTTTTAAGATGGTCTCTTTCCAGGATAGTAAAGCCTAAATTTATTAGAAAAATTAAAAGGGGGCCAGACGCAATGGCTCATGGCTGTAATCCCAGCACTTTGGGAGGCCAAGGCAGGCGGATCACTTGAAGTCAGGAATTTGAGACCAGCCTGGCCAACACAGCGAAACCCCATCTCTACTAAAAACACAAAAATTAGCTGCATGCAATAATCCCAGGTACTCAGGAGACTAAGCCAGGAGAATGGCTTGAACCCAGGAGGTGGAGGCTGCAGTGAGCCAAGATTGTGCCATTGCACTCCAGCTGGGTGACAGAGCAAGATTCTGTCTAAAAACAAAACAAATAAAAAACAAAGAAAAATTAAAAGGGAAGCTGGGAGCAGTGGCTCACACCTGTAATCCCAGCAGTTTGGGAGGCTGAAGCAGGTGAATCATCAAGACAGGCCTGACCAAAATGGCAAAACCCTGTTTCCACTAAAAATACAAAAAATTAGCCAGGTCTGGTGGCACATGCCTATAATTCCAGCTACTCGGGAGGCTGAGGCATGACAATCACTTGAACCTGGGAGGCGGACATTGCACTGAGTAGAGATTGTGCCACTGTACTCCAGCCAGGGTGACAGAGTGAGACTTTGTCTCAAAAAAAAAAAAGAAAGAAAATTTAAAAGGAAACTCCTGAAATGTAAACAACCTCCCAGATCATGTTAGTATCAAGAAAAGCACCCAAATTATAATTTTCCAAATCTTTTAGTATGATTTTAAAATATAAAATCAAATTATTTATTTGCTTGTTATTTGCCTGGCCTTGGATTACTCATTAACTGTCAAACTCCCAAAAGATATGTGTTATCCCATAACAACTTAGTTTCCAAACATTATCCCAGTGAAAAAATGTATTTACCTAATACTGTAAGAACTTTGTTTTCTAGGAAAATCTGTGTGTTCATCTTATTTTTTTCCCAAGAACCCAAATGTTGACTCATTATCATCTATGTTAGTATCACTTGTTATGTTTTAATGTACATGTTATTTTAATACTCATTTAAAAAATCCTTTACATCTGTGAGTACACATATGCCAGAAAGTGTTTGAGGCAATAAGCAACACATTTATTTTTAACTGCTTAAAGACAACTTCTCAACCTATCTAAACGTTCACTAAACCTTTCCAAAGGTGAGATAATGAGTACTGAAATCTGATTTATGTTGAAAACCTCTAAGCCATCATTGAAAAAGCATATAAGAAAACACCTTATCATGTGAGCTATAAACTAAATAACTAGTTTATAAATGACAACTAACTTAACATTCCCTAGAAAGTCTTTCCTACTATAATATTCTGTAAACAGTGATGAAGCAATGTGAACTCTATTGTTTTCCTAAATTAAAAGCATGAGCTGAAGAAGGTGCTATTCAGGTCAATCACAAAGACACACCCACATCATCAAATCTTGCTTTTCAATAAGCTGAAACTCTCAAATCCTAATTCCAGTGCCTATGAGCAGTGCCCTGCATCATAAAATAATAAATTTGCTTTAAAAACTATGAATCCATACCTGTATATACATCCCATATTTTGATACGCCCATTGTTCAACCCTGTAGCAAGAAGTAGCTGATCTTGTCCAAATCTGAAGCGATGCCATTCTATATTTACACAGCGACTCTGTTTTTCTGGAACTGAAGACCCAAAAGCAAGACTCCAGACTATATCTCCACAGTCTATAATATGCTCACGAGGCTTATTTTTCTGACCACCATCACTGTTTTGTCTTGGCAATCTTAAACTGCTTGAATTGGTAACGTTCTTGGTGCCATGCAAGAGGCTGGGGAGAGGGAAAATCAGATTGAAATTGAATTATTTTTCACTCTGGACTCCTTTGGACATTGAATAATTAGAAATGTTTGTTAAAATAACCTCAATATGATTATAATGACACTGAGTAACAACAGAATCCTATAGATAGGAAGAAAAAGTTGCTATTTGAACTATGAGAAGGACCAAATAAATTCAGTTCATTTATAGAAATTCTCAGCAACTGAGTAGTAAGTTCAACAATAAAGCAATTTATAGTATAACTTATTTGCCTCCCAATTTTCCTCAAAACCACTGTATCAACTGGGGCTCCTTTAACCTAAAGACAAAAGTATAAGTAAGCAAGAAAAAAGAAAAACCAACCCTGTAACTTAAGATAGGTCAAGCTGATACCAGAAAATTGCCTTAGGGGAAAAAAAAATCCTCAAACCATAATAATCAGTTTCCCATAGGTTCTAGATCTCAAGTAATATGTAATGAGAACATTAGTGACTATAACCATGAAGGTCTACTAGATACAAAATAAAAATAAAATAAACAGAAAAATTCAATATAGCTCATGATACATTTTAGAAAAACTTTCAACAGCCAGGCGCGGTGGCTCAAGCCTGTAATCCCAGCACTTTGGGAGGCTGAAGCGGGTGGATCACGAGGTCGAGAGATCGAGACCATCCTGGTCAACATGGTGAAACCCCGTCTCTACTAAAAATACAAAAAATTAGCTGGGCATGGTGACACATGCCTGTAATCCCAGCTACTTAGGAGGCTGAGGCAGGAGAATTGCCTGAGCCCAGGAGGCGGAGGTTGCGGTGAGCCGAGATCGCGCCACTGCACTCCAGCCTGGGTAACAAGAGTGAAACTCCGTCTCAAAAAAAAAAAAAAAAAAAGAAAAAAAAAAGAAAAACTTTCAACAAACATTCAAACTCAATTTACCCCAAGCAGAGTGACCATAAGTCCATTTAAAAAAAATAAATTGGCTGGGCTCTGTGTCTCATGCCTGTAATCTCAGCACTTTGGGAGGCCAAGGTAGGTGGATCACCTGAGTTTGAGACCAGTCAGGAGTTTGAGACCAGCTTGACCAACATGGTAAAACCCTGTCTCTACTAAAGATACAAAAAATTGGCTACTCTGCCTATGGAGTAGCCATTCTTCATTCCTTTACCTTCTTAATCAACTTGCTTTCCAAAAAAAAAAAAAAATTTAGCTGGGTATGGTGGTAGACACCTGTAATCCCAGCTACTCGGGAGGCTGAGGCAGGAGAATCGTTTCAATCCAGGAGAGGGAGGTTGCAGTGTAAGCTGAGATGGTGCCATTGCACTCCAGCCCTGGTGACCAGAGCAAAACTCCGACGCAAAAAAAAAGAAAGAAAGAAAGTACACAGTCTATGCACCAGTGTTATCCAACAAAATGTTGTGAAATCCAAAAAACTTCATATCACAGAAGTCACCTGCTCTGGCAAAACACTATATATACCTGTTAGACACAATCTGACTTTTTAACATACAGATAATGTATAAATAAGACCAGACAACCTTTTTTTTTTTTTTTAAAAGAGAGAGTGAGTTTGGTACTGTCGCCCAGGCTGCAGTGGAGTGGTGCTATCTCTACTCACTGCAACCTCCACCTCCTGGGTTCAAGAAATTCTTCTGCCTCAGCCTCCGGAGTAGCTAGGACTACAGGTGTGTAACACTACGTCCAGCTAATTTTTGTATTTTTAGTAGAGAGAGGGTTTCACCATGTTGGCCAGGCTGGCCTCGCAATTCCTGACCTCAAGTGATCTGCCTGCCTTGGCCTCCCAAAGTGCTAGGATTACAGGCATGAGCCACTGTGCTCAGCTGAGACTAGACAATTTTTATTTGTTTTTTTTTTTTTTTTTTTTTTTTTGAGACAGAGTTTTGCTCTTGTTACCCAGGCTGGAGTGCAATGGCACGATCTCGGCTCACCGCAACCTCCGCCTCCTGGGTTCAGGCAATTCTCCTGCCTCAGCCTCCTGAGTAGCTGGGATTACAGGCACGCGCCACCATGCCCAGCTAATTTTTTGTATTTTTAGTAGAGACGGGGTTTCACCATGTTGACCAGGACTGTCTCGATCTCTCGACCTCGTGATCCACCCGCCTCGGCCTCCCAAAGTGCTGGGATTACAGGCTTGAGCCACCGTGTCCGGCTGTTTTTGTTTTTTGAGACAAGAGTTTCACTCTTGTTGTCTAGGCTGGAATGCAGTGTGAGATCTCAGCTCACTGCAACCTCCGCCTCTTGGGTTCAAAAGAGTCTCCTGCCTTAGCCTCCCAAGTAGATGGGATTACAGGAATGCGCCACCATGCCTGGCTAATTTTTTTTTTATTTTTAGTGGAGACAGGATTTTATTATGTTGGCCAGGCTGGTCTCAAACTCCTGACCTCAGGTGATCCACCCACCTTAGCCTTTAAAAGTGTGGGGATTACAGGCGTCAGCCACCACGTCTGGCCCAGAAAATTCTTTACACAAATTTGCCAATAAATATATTCAGCCCATGATTAAAACTCACTACGCCACCTATAAAGTAAAACTTAAATATCAAAATGTTTTTATCACCCTATACCGAGAGAAAATAGTAAATTCCACCAACAGATACAAAATACAAAAAAAAGAAAAAATCTTACAAGTTCTGAAGGCACTGGGACCACGGAACAAGCTTTACTGTACGATGTCCTTGTGACCAAGCAAAGTATGAACCATCTGGAGCAAAAGCAACAGTCCAATTTTCACGACCACATTTCTTGTCAAAAGGAGCTGCAGGAGCTAAAAGTTCACCTATAGTACGTGATCTCACTAAAAAGAAAAACACAAATACTGGATATCACATATAACCAACACATAATCCATGTGAGACTGCTTCCATATTACTTTGGAAATGAGTTTCTTCCCTCTTCTATGCAGACAGGGTATAGTAAGTCCTGCTTTCCATCCTCTAACAGGGAATATGCAGTATATGAAGACCCCTTAATGATAGTGACTAGCTCTAAGTTTTGATAAAGTGACCTTACTAAAATTTCTCAATGCAAGAGTTTTTAAGAAAGTTTCAATAAAAAAATTGTTCAAGCAATAATAATGTAATGACCAATAATGTAATGACCAATTGTATTATGTTCTCATCAAATTATTAACATTTAAACTGCAAGAGATTAAACTTAGTTTGCAAGAAAAGTATCTCCCAAATTAAGTTTCTTAGCTTTCAAAAACCATTTATCACCATAAAACACAGTATTACACCATTACTCAAACAAAAGCACTATAAAATACGCTCTTCAAATACGCTCTACAAATACTTTTATCCTTTTCAGGCCCAGGTCACAAAAATCACAAAATCCTCAGAACTAGAAGATTTAAAGGCTGTCTAATCCAACCTCCCAACCAGTGCCTTAAAATGCATTGTAAGTCTATAGACTGGGTGTGGTTGCTCACATCTGTAATCCCAACATTTGGCAGGGCTGAGATGGGCAGATCACTTGAGGTCTGGAGTTTGAGACCAGCCTGGTCAACATGATGAAACCCTGTCCCTACTAAAAATACAAAAATTAGCCGGGTGTGGTGATGGATGCCTGTAATCCCAGCTACTTAGGAGGCTGAGAAAAGAGAATCCCTTGAACCCAGCAGCAGAGGTTGCAGTGAGAAAGTGTCACTGCACTCCAGCCTGGGCAACAACAGAGCGAGAGTCTGTCTCAAAAAAAATAAATTAAAATAAATCTAGTAAAATGCATTATAGCCAGGCATGGTGGTTATAATGCTGGAGCGTGCCTGTAATCCCAGTTTCTTGGAAGAAACACTTGAACCCAGGAGGTGGAGGTTGTAGTGAGCTGATATCGCACACTGCATTTCATCCTGGGCAACAAGAGTGAAACTCTGGTCTCAAAAAACTCCGTAAGAACCACTTGAACCCCGGAGGTGAAGACTGCAGTGAGCCAAGATTGCACCACTGCACTCCAGCCTGGGTGACAGAGCAAGACTCTATCTTTAAAAAAAAAAAAAGCATCATATTTACAATTCTCAAATAGTGGCCCTTGAGTCTTCCTAATGGACCCCAAACTGACTCAAAAATGGAATTATTTTGGTTTCTAAGAACAACAACAAAAAAATGGACAATGTCTTTTATTTTAAATTAAGATTACTCAAATTTTGTATTCCTAAGAAAAACTGGCATATTACCAGAGTATATAAAGCACATTACTTCCATATTTAACAAAATGATCAACAAGCTCATACTGCAATGCATGCATGCAAACTCAGCTAGAATTTCCTCAATTTTGGGAAAGGCACCTCTTTCTCAGTGTTATCACCTATTCTGGGTTAGTCTCGATTTCAAATGTTACTATTTTTCCTTTTTTGTTTTTAGTTATTGACAGTTTAGCTTTTGTATTATCTATTTTGTGGTCAGTTGTCTGGTCAATTCTACAGTATATAATAATATATTTTTATGTATTTCTGGCTTAAACTTTCCAACACCTAAGCTTTGATACATTCTATGTATTGCTGTTAATGTAAGAACTACTTACACTGCTATAGCTAGAGGATACACACACATACGAGTGCTCACACACACGAGTCCTCACACACACATCCACATACTCAAAATGTACTTGTTCAGTCTGAATGTGTGCTCCATCAATAGCTAGTACAGCACCTGGCATATGACAGGTACACAGTAAATATTTATTGAATAAATACAAAAGCACACATATATGCTCCCATTCTAAAGTGATTTAAATATGTTCTCTGCCCAATTCTCGACACCTTAACAAATTGGTGTGGTTTAAAAAACCAAAACAGAGAGCCTGAGACCTACTTTTCTTGATATTCATAATAAGGCTGACACTATTTTGGTGTACCTGAGACCAATTTTAATGACTCAAAATCTCCCTGCTACCACTGTACCCACCCAGTAGTGATTCAGACCTAAGAGAAAAAGCCTAATGCTATCCTCGTATGACATTTACATACTGAAGATAGCCATGAAGGAATCTTTTTGCCAAGCTAAAATATCTCTATCCTTTCAATCATTCCTTAAATGACATGGCTTCAAGTTCATTTCCCATCCTAACTTCATTACACTTTTCTGGATAAATTATAGTTAGTAGCGACCTTCATAAAAGTGGCACCCAAAACTAAGAACAATACTTCAGGTGTGGTTTAATCACAGCCACAGAGTTGCTCACCGACCCACCCACCCTGTATTAGCACAGAACAAGACAACATTAACTTTACTGGCAGTCACATGATGTTTTTCTTTTGAGTCAGGGTCTTGCTCCGTCACCCAGGCTGGAGTGCCGTAGCACGATCATGGCGCACTGCAGCCTCAACCTCCCAGGCTCAGGCAATCCTACTGCCTCAGCCTCCCAAGTAGTTGGGACCACAGACATGCACCACCACACCCAGTAATGTTTTCATTTTGGTAGAGGTAGTAGGCTTTCCCTTTGTCGCCCAGGCTGGTCCCAAACACCTGGACAAGTGATTCTCCCACCCTCCACCCAAAGCACTGGGATTACAAGTCATATAACTTTCCTAATACAAAATTCACAAACTTGGTAACCCTCAAATGCCTGCTGATACGTTTTTTTAACAGACAAATAATTTCACAAAGAGCATGCTGCTCCAATTTTCCTTACATTTTTCCAAACCCCAGAGCCTTTATACATTCCTCTCAACAGCGCTCTTTATATGACTGGCCTCTAAATTTGCAACCCCTGCCTGCCTAATTTTTTAGACAGGGTCTTGCTCTGTTGCTCAGGCTGGAGTGCAGAGGCAAACTGGTAGGCTTAAATGATCCTTCCTCAACTTCCTGAGTAGCTGTGGCAGGGACTACAGGCACATGCCCCCACACCTACCTAACTTAAAAAAATTAATTGGCCGGGTGCGGTGGCTCAAGCCTGTAATCCGAGCACTTTGGGAGGCCGAGGCGGGTGGATCACGAGGTCAAGAGATCGAGATCATCCTGGTCAACATGGTGAAACCCCGTCTCTACTAAAAATACAAAAAATTAGCTGGGCATGCTGGCACGTGCCTGTAATCCCAGCTACTCAGGAGGCTGAGGCAGGAGAATTGCCTGAACCCAGGAGGCAGAGGTTGTGGTGAGCCTAGATCGCGCCATTGCACTCCAGCCTGGGTAACAAGAGTGAAACTCCGCCTCAAAAAAAAAAAAAAAAAATTAATTAATTTAAAAAAACTTTTTTTTTCTTGAGATGGAGTCTTGCTCTGCAGCCCAAGCTGGAGTGCACTGGTGTGATCTTGACTCACTCTAACTTCTGCCTCCGAGTTCAAGCAATTCTCCTGCTTCAGCCCAAGTGGCTGGGACTATAGGCATGTGCCACCACGCCTGGCTAATTATTATTATTATTACTTTTTGTATTTTTTTCTTTTTTTATTTGCTACAATATTAACCATTAATACTGATACTTTTTGTATTTTTAGTAGAGACAGGGTTTTACCATGTTGGTCAGGCTGGTCTTGAACTACTGACCTCATGATCCACCTGCCTAGGGCTCCCAAAGTGCTGGGATTACAGATGTGAGGCACCACGCTCGGCAAAAAAGCCAGTTTTATAGACAGGGTCTTGCTATGTTGCCCAGGATGGTCTCCAACTCTTAGCCTCAAGCAATCCTTCCTCCTTGGTTTCCCAAAGCAGTGAGATTACAGGCATGAGCCACTGCATCAGTCATAATTTTTTTTTTTTAATTTGGATTCCTGTTTAACCACATCTATCTTTTAATTCATAAATTTTAGGAGAAAAAAATGCCAAGTTCACAAATAAGGGAAGCAAGTTTCAAAATTCAACTTGAAAGTCTCTAAGGAGAATATTTAGGTAACTTGTACACGAAGAACAGCCCCTGCATTCAATTTCAAGGACATCTCACAAATTAGACTAAAACTAAGCTCTCCCTTAGCAAGCATATGCAAGATTAAATTTCTCACACAAGACTCTTTTTTTTGAGACAGAGTCTCACCCTGTCACCCAGGATGGAGTGATCTCAGCTCACTGTGCCTCCGCCTCCCAGGTTCAAGCAATTCTCCCTGCCTCAGCCTCCTGAGTAGCTGCAATTACAGCACCCACCACCACACCCAGCTAATTTTTGGATTTTTTAGTGGAGACGAAGTTTTGCCATGTTGGCCAGGCTGGCCTTTAACTTCTGACCTCAGGTGATCCACCCACCTAGGCCTCCCAAAGTGCTGGAATTACAGATGTGAGCCACCATGCCAGGCCTGGTCTGTATTTTAAAGTTAGTCTATATTTTTCCTCTACCTTGACCACAATCATGGTACTCCTTGTATATAGTGGTAACAGGATAGGCACACTGGTAATCCCAATACTTTGGTAGGCCAAGGTGGATGGATCACTTGATCACACAGGTTTGAGACCAGGCTGGGATTTATACAAAGACCTCATCTCTACAAAAAATTTTAAAAATTAGCAAGTGTGGTGGCCTGCACCTGTAATTCCAGGCTGAAGTGGGAGGACTGCCAGGAGGCAGAGGCTGCAGAGAGCCAAGATTTTCCCATCGCACTCCAGCTTGGGTGACAGAGCAAGACTCTATCTTTAAAAAAAAAAGGGAGAGAGAGAGAGAGAAAGCGCGCATGCGTGCAGGCTGGGTACAATGGCTCATGCCTGTAACAGCACTTTGGGAGGCCAAGTCTGGCAGATCACCTGAGGTCTGGAGTTTAAGAACAGCTTGGCCAACATGGTGAAACACCCCCATCTCTACTAAAAATACAAAAAATTAGCCAAGCGTGGTGGCACACATCTGTAATCCCAGCTACTTGGGAGGCTGAGGCAGGAGAATCGCTTAAGCCCTAGAAGTGGAGGTTGCAGTGAGCTGAGATTGCACCACTACATTCCAGCTTGGACGACAGAGAGAGATTCCATCTCAAAAAGAAAGTAAAAGAGCAGTAACAATTACTAAAAAATTGGTTCAAACAGATAGCAAAGACTATGAAATAACGTAATTTATTCTCAATTATACACAAACTCAAAAAGTAGGGCCATTATAAATCCTGCGAAATAAATGCATTACTTTGTTAAAGTTTACTAATAATTGCCTTGACTGTGTTTCCTTGCTGGATAATAGGTATATCAAACTCATTTTTGCACTTTAATCAAATGATTTAAGCACTCAATTTAAATACTGTACAATTTTAGAAATCCAGCACAAAGTGCATAATAAAGTGCTTTGAAAAAAGTTTTTTAAGTTAAATCTTTTAACTGTTTAATGTTAGCAACAGAAATGTATGATGTAATAACCTTGTTAAGGGAAAGGCTGCCTGCCATGGGAAATCAGCCATAAGATACAACACTACATTATTAGTATCTGTAAAATAGTAACACATCATCTGTGTCACTGCTTAACCAAGCAAACCAGATTTAATTCCTTTACATTCCTCCCCAAAATTTCATAACCAGAAAGGAACGATCAGTGCCTTGTGAAAGGGAGCAGTAGCTTAAGGCAGTAGTAGTATACAGAATTATTGAATCATTCATGGCATCTTGCCTCTATTCTCAGTATGTCCTTGAGAAACTAAATTTGACTTGGCTATAATTAGCACCCAAGAAAAGAAAAAAATAAATCCTTATTCATAAATTAAAAGTTACACAGAGATATAAATGTTTAACCTTGTATCCAAATTATTCAAAAAAAAAAAAAAAAAAAAAAGGAAGAAAAAACGGGTAAAAAAAAAAAAGCTTAGAAAAAGCAAAAGTTTTTCTAGATATTTGGTGCTTAGCTACTAACTTTTTATACCAACCATATCCAGGAACTAACACTCCTAAATGTGAAAAAGAAAGAGAGGAAAGAGAGAGAGAGAGAGAAAGAAAGAGAGAGAGAGAAAAGGGAGTGAGGAGGGCTGGCAGAGGTGGGGGTGACACTTAGTGAATGGTTCTACTTTATGTAGGTATGCTAAGAAACCCTACTCATCTTTTAGAAAACAGGACCAGAAAGTTTTCAAAATGGTTTATCAGGATGAAATAAAATACAGATAAAACAAAGGCAGATCACTCATCTATAGTATTACGGTGTAGTAAAGTAAAAGAAAAACCCACTAAACTGATAAGAACTTGAGTTTTTTGTTCCACTTTGCGACACACTTTCTAGTCTTAAAATACAGTTAAAATAATAACTGGACACAAATTTTGTGCTCTCTGCATCTTTTTAAAAAAATTTTCTGTGTGACCTCTGCTACATATTTTTTTTCCTGTCTTTGTATCTTTAAAATAGTTATTAAAACCAGGGGTAAAGTCCCTTCCTAATCAATCACCCCTAGGACAACAAAAGTCCAGAATTCTAAAATAGCTGTTTCTAGATATAAACATTCACCCACATATAAAACAGTGGACGTTTTGGCTTCCTCAGCCTCTGCCCTTCTCTAGAAATAGCTCCTCTTTAATATTTAGTAAAGAAACACATTCACTTCAAGAGCAGGAAAATGTAAATGCTCTCTGCTCAGTGACCACAGCTAATTATTACTTAACACAGTAATTTCAGTGTTTGCTAACTCCCTAACACCTTCAAACGTTGTTGCAGTTATTTTACTTTAAAAGAGGATTTAAATAATGCGGTGCTTTCCACTGAGCCACTAAGTACTAGGTGTGGACGCACAACCTTCCACATCGATTGCCCTGGGCTAGACTCTAAGCCAGAAAAGCCTTTCCAGAGTGTGCTCTTCCGCACAACAGCTTTCCTTGAGTCACTCCACCCAACCACCCTGCTCCTAAGTGTTTGAAAGATAATTCTGAAAGAGTCTCCTCCCCCGACTGCTGCCTTTCTTAACGCCACGGCGTTTTTCAAAATACAGTATTGTTTTTTCCAGGCTGTTGGAACCTCTTCCAGTCACGTTTCTCATCTACGAGTGGTTAGTATACACGAGGACACTCTTTCATTACAGCTCAGAACTCACAAGTTTACTTTTCCCCATTGTAAACCTAACGTCCCTGAGTGGCCCTTCCCTGTCCACTCGACAGTCAGGCCCTGAGCCAAGAGACTCCCAGGACAGGAGCCCTGCGCGAACCTCCGATGAACAAACTGGGGTCCGTGCCCGCCCCGGCCACACAGCAACCGCGAGGGAGCACGGAAGGTGCTACATCCACGTCGGTGCCATTTACCCCTCAGCCAGCTCCCACCAAGGCGGCTTCCTCTTCCTTGCTCTGGGCTGGCCCTGGCGCACTCATGCTAACCCCTCAGACTCGAAGTCGCTTCCTCCCAAACCTCCTCCGGGGAGTCCCTGCCTCTTCTCGGCCCCCACGCGCCCACTCACGGCCCCAATCCTCACCGATCTCTTTCTCGTTGACCCTCGGGGGAAAGCTGGCCATCTATGGGGCACCGTCTGATTCCGGGAACACGATGCGGACCCAACGACAGAGAAGAGAGCCGCAAGCGCTGAGGGGCGTGACGCGGAGTCGGTCCCTCCTGGGCCGGGGGACAGCTGAGACGGGCGGGGACGGCCGCTGCGGCTTCTGCTAACGGCCCCGGGATAGCTCGCGAAGGCCTCGGGCCAAACTACAGAGTCAAACACAGACAATAGACCCTGTACCCAGCCTCCCGCCTACGGAGCCACACAGTTCCCCCAACACCGCCGGCCGCAATCCAAACACTGGAAACAAGATGGCGGGCGGCGCGGGAGATATCTGGGCGGCAGGGGCGCGGCCACGTGACGTCAGAGCCCGCGGCCCCGCCTCTCGACGCACGAGACGTGATCTCCAGGGCCGGGCGCGCGTGCTGGCCTGGCCTGGGGGCCCGGCAGGGGGAGATCCGAGGCGGGATCTGCTGACTGTGACTGTAGACCGGTGGCTTCTAACAGGCCTGGCTCCTCCAACACGGAGTTTATAAGCTGAAGTGCCTTTGAAAAGGGCAAGCAGAGAATAATACTTATCAGCCTCCTAGCTTAAAGATTGCCTGGAATTTAAACCGGCGGAACCGAAAAGAACAAAAAGACATTTTCGGTTTTTACTCGATTTGGCCAATTCCCCAGCCCACAAATAGCCTTGAAGTAAGGGAACTGAAGGATGGCGCTGATGAAAAAGATGAGAATTCACAACGTTGTGCATCACCTGTCCGGCTGCGATTGTTCGGACCTGAGCCACCAGGTTTTAGGAAGGGCCGAGGGGAACCAGGAGACTCGGACGTGATCGCGCGGCGCCGCTGGGCCTCCCTGGACTGCCTTTGTCCTGGCTGGTCCCTGCAGCCAGGTCTGCTGCGGAGGAGCTGGTTGTCAGCAGAATCTCGGCCGCCGGCCAAGGTGGATCCTACTGTGTCAGCTCAGGATCGGCCCTTCCTCCGCCTGACCTAAGGCCTCTGAAAGGCACCTAGCTGTCCACACATCAGTCTGGTAAATGTGTCAGTGTCTGCCAGATGCCAGCTTGGTTCCTACCACAGATGACATATTTGCATTTTAATGGCTTCTTGTATGGACTCTAAACATTACAGCATTCCAAAGGACTGGAGGTATAAGACTGGGAATTTCAGGCCGGCCACAGCGGCTCACGCCTGTCATCTCAGCACTTTGGGAGGCCGAGGTGGGTGGATCGCAAAGTCAGGAGCTCAAGACCACCCTGGCCGACATGGTGAAACCCCATCTTTACTAAAAATACAAAAGTTAGCCGAGCATGGTGGCACACGCCTGTAATCCCAGCCACTTGGGAAACTGAAGAGAATCGTTTATACCCGGGTGGCAGAGGTTGCAGTGAGCTGAGATCGAGCCATTGCACTCCAGCCTGGGCAAGACAGAGCGAGACTCTGTCTCAAAAAAAAAAAAAAAAAAAAAAAAAAGACCTGAGAATTTCAAATATGTGGTAGATACTCATGGGACAGAGTTGCAGAGCCGCTTTTAAGAGATTTCAAATGATAACACTGTAGGACATGTTTAATCTTTTTCTTTGCATGAATGTATTAATTCTTCAAATAGCAAAAAGTTTAATAAATATAAGATACATCGCCCCTCCTCTTTTAAAAAAAATCATTTTGTTAGGCTGGGCGCGGTGGCTCATGCCTGTAATCCTGGCACTTTGGGAGGCAGAGGTGGGTGTCAGGAGTTCGAGACCAGCCTGGTCAACATGGTGAAACCCTGTCTACTAAAAATGCAAAAAATTAGCCAGGCATGGTGGTGCACGCCTCTAGTCCCAGCTACTCGGGAGTCTAAGGCAGGAAAATCACTTAAACCCGGAACGCGGAGGTTGCAGTGTGCCGAAGTTGTAGTGAGCTGAGATTGAGCCACTACACTCCAGCCTAGGAGATAGAGTGAGACCCTATGTCAAAAATAATAAATAAATAAAAGTTCTGGAAAGCATTCATTTAAAAAACAAACCTGTCCCAACCACTAAAAACCCATTCTCTAAAATCTCATTCTTGAATTATTCAGAAGACATCACTGTTATATAGTTATTTGTTAAGGCCAATTTACCCCTAATTTTTACCAACATTTTTTACCCTGATATATATATACACACACATACACATATGTAAAATAAATAAAAATAAAAATAAAAAAATAAAAGCAAAGAAACACCCTTTTCACTACATCGTAGGTAATATTGACTTCATTTGGCACTGAACATTTTTCTTTTCTTCACAATACTTACTATTGCAGAATATCGGGCTTCTTCTATAATTAACTTTTCATTATTCCTATAGGCATTATAGGCATATTTCCCTTGATGTCATGAATGTATCCAGTTCATGATTGTGGTCTTTTTGTTGAGCAATTCAAGTGGTTTGCTATCAGGATATGCATCCAGATAGAGCTCTGAAATTGCAGGTAAACCTCTAAATAAATTTTAAATTTGTAAGGATTCCTGCAGGTTCTTATTTTTGAACCTATAGCTTAGTGAAAGAAGAAAGGAAATGTCCCCTTCCTAAAAGGAAGCAACATTTACTTAAAACAAAAACCACATGCCGGGCATGGAGGCTCATGCCTGTAATCCCAGCACTTTGGGAGACTGAGGCAAGTAGATCGCCTAAAGTCTGGAGTTTGAGACAGCCTGGCAAACATGGTGAAATCCCATCTCTACTAAAAATACAAAAAATTAGCTGGGCATGGTGGCGCATGCCTGTAATCCCAGCTACTCAGGAGGCTGAGGCAGAATTGCTTGAACACATGAGGCAGAGGTTGCAGTGAGCCAAGATTGCACCATTGCACTCCAGTCTGGGCAATAAGAGCAAAACTCTGTCTCAAAAAAAAAAAAACAAACCCACACACACACACACATAAATAAAAAATATTAAAAAAAAAAAAAACAGCTTGGAAAGCATGCACCGTTTAAGCAATAGAAGAGTTGCTTGTTTTTGCCTTTTGGACCTCTCTGCTATTGCATTGTTTTGACAACTTCTCCATGCTAAGTCTGAGGATGCATCCAAAATTAAGCAGGGTTTGGATTCTAGGTCGAGTTTCAAATCATGGGATTTGTGGCACTAAGTCTGGGATTCTAGAATGAAAGGGTATGGAATTTGCCCAGGATTCAGCTGGGCAAGTACGGTTTATACACATAAGCATGTACATTAATAAACAGTAATAGATATTTTTATAATTGTAGAATATGCTGGAAAAATAATAAGACCCAGAGGAAAATTCTGAAGGCAACCACTTTTGGCTGTGGTAGTACTGCTGGGGATGAAGTATCTAATAGTGCCCCCATTTTTACTCTGCTGTCTTATTTTTTACTTTTTCCTTGATTTCACTTTTTTTTTATGTGGGATGTTTTGACAGTGTGGTTTGAGAAATATTAGCATTGGGTTTTCAAAGATACTTCGATCTTAGTTTAAAACTGTACCCAAAAAGGCTCAAAGTGTGGGAAATAGTGCAGCTAGTCTAGATCTTTCAGCATCTGTGCCTGGGCCAGAATGCTGGAGGCTTACAGAAAATTGTATCAGAAAGAGTAAACGTGGGGCTGGGTGTGGTAGCTCAGGCCTGTAATCCTGACACCCTGGGAGGCTAAGGTGGGAGGATCACTTGAGTCTAGGAGTTAGAGGCCAGCCTGGGGAACATAATGAGACCTCATCTCTAGAAAAATTTTTAAAAATTAGCCTGGTGTGGTGGTATGCCTATAGTCCCAGCTACTCTGGTGGCTGAGGTGGGAGGATTTCTCAAGCTCAGGAAGACAAGGCTGCAGTGAGCCATGATTGTGCCACTGCACTCCAGCCTAGGTGACAGAGTGAGACCCTATCTAATAAAAAAAAAAAAAAAAAAGAAAGAGTAAGCCTGGGCCCCCATCTCCAGTGTTCTGTCAGATTTCCTATGCACACCGATGAGATAATCTAGCTCCCCCTCCTCTCCTTACCGCCAAACTCAGGGCAGTTACATGCAGGCTGTGTCCTTTAGTTCAGTCCTTGACCTTCAGAAGAAATCTGTGTAAAATGGAATATTCCATTCGATGATGGAGATATTCCTCCTATCAATCATTTTTTTCTTCCTCTAATAGAATTCTACACTTTCATTTTTCTGATGCTTCCTGCCTGTGACTATTCCATAGTGATTGCAAGGCAGGAAACAATGACCCTCACCAACTGCATAAAAGTCCAGGATTTCTCTTCTGTGGCCTCCTTCGCGCTTCTCGTTTGGAAAATGCTTCCTGAGTCTTATCTCCAGTAGGCTGGCTTTTTTGGCAGGTTTTTAATTAGCTGTTTCCCACTTCTGGTGCAATGACATATGCTGGAATTTGAATCCCCTTCCAGGGGTCTCAGAGAATCCTACTGACAGGTCACAGGCTATCTCTCCTCAAGATTTCACCTCTGCCAGCTGGTCTTGTCCTGGTGCAGCGGATTTGAATGCAAGATCTGCTATTCCTATCTTTACTTGGCTAAAATATAGGTCATGGTTTTTTAAGGCTGAGGAATTTCTGACTAATTTATAACACTCCTCTGTATTATTTATTTTTAAGTTCTTTTTAAGCTTCCATATTGTTTTAAATTCTGAATTTTTTTTCTTTCTCCCTTTTTTTTTTTCCGGATACTCTTTTTTTTTTTTTTTTTTTAAATGAAGTCTCACTCTGTTGCTCAGGCTGAGTGATCTTGGCTCACTGCAATCTCTGCCTCCTGGGTTCAAGCAATTCTCCCGCCTCAGCCTCCCAAGTACCTGGGATTACAGATGTGCGCCACCACGCCCAGCTAATTTTTGTATTCTTAGTAGAGACGGGGTTTCACCATGTTGGTCAGGCTAGTCTTGAACTTCTGACCTTAGGTGATCTATCTGCCTCAGCCTCCCGAAGTGCTGGGATTACAGGCGTGAGGCACTGTGCAGTTACCTGCAGTCATTCTTGGTCCTAAAATATTAAATAGAGAATTCCAGAAGTAAACACCTGATAAGTTTTTTTTTTAATTTGTTTTGAAACAGAGTCTTGCTATGTTCCTTAGGCTGGAGTGCAGTGGCATAAACTTGGCTCACTGCAACCTCCGCCTCCCAGGTTCAGGCAATTCTCCTGCTTCAGCCTCCCAAGTAGCTGGGATTACAGATACGTGCCATCATGCCCGGCTAATTTTTTTGTATTTTTAGTAGAGATAGCGTTTTATCATGTTAGCCAGGATGGTCTCAAACTCCTGACCTTGTGATCTGCCCACCTCAGCCTCCCACAGTGCTGGGATTACAGGCGTGAGCCACCGCACCAGGCCCAATAAACACTTGGTAAGTTTTAAAGTGCATGAAGTTCTGAGTAGCATAATAAAATCTCATGTCTTCCTGCTCCATCCTGCCTGTGATGGGAGTAATCACTTGTTCTAGTGTTGCCCTGCTATATCCCCTCCACACCCCTGAGTCATTCAATAGCCATCTCAGTTATCAGGTCAATTGTTGTGGTATGATAGTAATCCTTATTTTACTTTATAATGGCCCCAAGACGCGAGAGTAGTGATGCCAGCATATTGTTATACTTATTTTATTACTAGTTATTTTTAGTTTTATTATTAGTTATCTTACTGTGCCTAATTTTTTTTTTTTTTTTTTTTTTGAGACAGAGTCTCCCTCTGTCACGCAGGCTGGAGTGCAGTGGCTCGATCTCGGCTCACTGCAACCTCCGCCACCTGGGTTCAAGCGATTCTCCTGTCTCAGCCTCCTGAGTAATGGAGATTATGGCTGCCTGCCACCATGCCCAGATAATTTTTGTATTTTCAGTAGATGGCATTTCACCGTATTGTCCAGGATGATCTTGAACTCCCCTCAAGTGATCTGCCTGCCTCAGCTTCCCAAAATGCTGGGATTACAGGCACGAGCCACCATGCCTAGCTTCGTATCTAATTTATAAATTAAACTTATCATATATCTATAAGATAAAACATAGTATCTATAAGAAAAAACATAGTATACGTAAGGTTCAGTACTGTCTGCAGTTTCAGGCATCTCCTGGGGTCTTGGAAGTATCCTCCCAGATAGTAAGCATTACTGTATTGTGTGACTTTGCTTACTAGTTTTAGATGCAAAAGTAAGTGTATTAAAGAGATTATCTTTAATAAATATTTAGGAGTTTTTAAGAAGAGGCATTTCATTTTTAAACTCATAGCTTGAAGGGCCCTTAGAGGCCAGATCATAGGGTATAACCTTATTTTGCAGATGATGAAGCTGGTGTCCTAGTGTGTAAATGACTTTCTCACATTCATACAACTGGTAAGTGACAGAATGAGGATGAGGCAGGGTCTTCCTCTTAAGACTCCCAGCACTTTTCTATTACACTGAATTTTGTATACATGTTATCTCTTCCAAAGTCATAAGTTAATGAAAGACAGAAGTCATATCCATTTATCTAAATTTTTTTAACCTTTTTTTTTTTTTTTGAGATGGAGTCTTACTCTATCACCCAGGCTGGAGCGCAATGGCGCGATCTCGGCTTGCTACAACCTCTGCCTCCTGGGTTCAAGCAATTCTTCTACCTCAGCCTCCCGAGTAGCTGGGATTACAGGCGCATGCCACCAAGCCCAGCTAATTTTTTATGATTTTAGTAGAGACAAGGTTTCACCATATTGGCCCGGCTGGTCTGGAACTCCAGACCTCATGATCCACCCACCTCAGCCTCCCAAAGTGCTGGGATTACAAGTGTGAGCCACTGCACCTGGCCTTATCTCAATTTTTGTGAAAGATAAAAAATTATAATGCCTGGGAAATACAGCTGCCAAATAGCAGATGCTCAGTTAATTCTCTTTGAATTGAGTTCTTACATAATGAAACATTCTTCTTGGTCTCAATGTTCATGAGAAGCCACTGTATTCATTGAGTATTTAATGATGCCTTACTTTGTGCCAAGTACCAGACTAAGATAAAAAATGATAATTAAAATGAAGATCTCCTTTCAGTTTTGGGTCTATATTAAAATATTACTGTGGGGTTGTTAAATTTCTCGGTTAGAAAGGGAAGGAAGTGATTTTTCAACTGAGCTACTTCCCTTTTACAGACTCATTTGCATTTCCTAAAATTCTAGTGCTAACAGGAACTTAGGTTCTAAGATCACATTGTCAGTAATGGCAAATCAAGGATGAGAATGAACATCAGCTCCCTCAAAATCCAATATACCTTCTATTACGAAGAATCCCTTTCTTTTGCATTTTTGGAATAACATATACAATAGTTAAATTTATGAGTGTTAATAAAATGGAAATCCATGTCTCTTCTGGACCAGATATCAAAATATCTGAAGAGGGATATAGAAAGAAAGTGGGTTGGGAGAACAGAGCCATTGATTCATAGTCAGAAGAACAGAAGATGCCCTAATCATCTGTGTCAAATTATAGAATATTACAGGCACGCACCACCACATCTGGCTAATTTGTGTATTTTAGTAGAGATGAGGTTTTGCAATGCTGGCCAGGCTGCTCTGCAACTCCTTCCCTCAAGTGATCCGCCTGCCTCAGCCTCCCAAAGTATTGGGATTATAGGCATGAGCCACTGTACCTGCCTAAATTTTAAAAAAAAACTTTTTTTTTAAATTTTAGACAGAGTTTCGAAATTGTTGCCCAGGATGAAGTGCAATGGCGCGATCTTGGCTCACTGCAACCTCCGCCTCCGGGGTTCAAGCAATTATCCTGTCTCAGCCTCCCAAGTAGCTGGGATTACAGGCATGTGCCACCACACCCAGCTAATTTTGTATTTTTAGTAGAGATGGTGTTTCACCATGTTCATCAGGCTGGTCTTGAACTCCTGACCTCTGGTGAACTGCACACCTCAGCCTCCCAAAGTGCTGGGATTCCAGGCATGAGCCACCATGCCCAGCCTAAACATTTTTTAATTTAAAATATAACAGAGACGGCTGGGTGTGGGGGCTCACACCTGTAATTCCAGCACTTTGGGAGGCCAAGGTGAGAGGATCATGAGGTCAAGAGATTGAGACCATCCTGGCTAACACAGTGAAACCCCGTCTCTACTAAAAATACAAAAAATTAGCCTAGTGTGGTGGCACGCACCTGTAGTCCCAGCTACTTGAGAGGATGAGGCAGGAGAATCGATTGAACCTGGGAGGTGGAGGTTATAGTGAGCCGAGATCGCACCACTGCACTCCAGGCTGGGTGACAGAGCAAGACTCCATCTCAAAACAAGACAGAACAAAAAAAGCAACAACAGAGGCAGGGTCTCGCTATGTTGCCCAGACTGGTCTCGAACTCCTGGGCTCAAGCTGTCTCCCTACCTTGGCCTCCTGACATGCTGGGACTACAGGCGTGAGCCACTATGCCCAGCCAAAAATATGTTTTGTCTCTGCACTTTCATCCTGGGATAGCAATGTACTTTGTAAACATGAATTGGCTCTTATCTAACCTTGTGTCTTAAAGGCATAGACTGTCATTTCTTCATCTCACAGAGGAATGAACTCAGTTCCAGAAAGTTTTGGAGAATTACCTCAGCATAGTTCATAAGTATGACTAAGCCAAGCAAAATTTAAGCCTAGGAGCTTAAATTCCTAATAAGGATTTGGCCACCTTGATGTGATCTGGGAATCCGGGAGTTGTGCAACCCTTACAATTTGTTCCAGCTCTCAAGCAAGCACTAAGATGGTAGGGAGAAGGCTACCCTTTATTAAACTCTGTCTGGCCTTTTGCCGGGTTAGCTGATTTAATCCTCCCAGCAAATATTCCCCCATTTCTCAGATAAGGATATCGTTTCAAAGAGGTTAAGTAACTTCTGCAAATTCACATACTTATAGTAAGAGGCAGAGTCAGAATTCAAACCTTTCTTTCTGACTTCTTGAATTCATGTGCTTGATTGAAACTGTGAACTTATAAATTTGGGGATCTGGGCTCTAGGCTGATTTTGCCATCAAACTGAAACATAACACTGATGAAAAACTAAGGAAGCCCATGACTGAGCAGAGGTCCAGCCCCTCTGCCCAGTCATGGGCTTCCTTCGTTTACTCATCACCTCACAGGGGGACACAAGTGGATCCATGCAGTAGGCCTCCTGACTTCATCTTTTTTCCCTGCATAAATATCATTCATTTGACCATTTTATATGGCACCATATGCTAGAGCAATGACAACATTTGATAAGTTGTTTTGAAAAATTGAAACTCCAAGATTAACGCTGTTAAGAATCAGCCCGGGCCAGGCGCAGTGGCTCATGCCTGTAATCCCAGCACTTTGGGAGGCCGAGACGGGTGGATCACGAGGTCAACAAATCGAGACCATCCTGGTCAACGTGGTGAAACCCCGTCTCTACTAAAAATACAAAAAATTAGCTGGGCGTGGTGGCACGTGCCTGTAATCCCAGCTACTCAGGAGGCTGAGGCAGGAGAATTGCCTGAACCCAGGAGGCGGAGGTTGCAGTGAGCCGAGATCACGCCATTGCACTCCAGCCTGGGTAACAAGAGTGAAACTCTGTCTCAAAAAAAAAGAATCAGCCCAACCTTAGTTCTCTTTCCCATCTTGCAAGATGGCGGTGAAAAAGTTGAGAAGCCGGATACTGAAGAGAAGAAACCTGAAGCCAAGAAGGCTGATGGTAGTGGCAAAGTGAAAAAGGGTAAACTCGAGGCTAAAAAGCCCAAGAAGGGGAAGCCCCGTTGCAGCCGCAATCCTGTCCTTGTCAGAGGAATTAGCAGGCATTTCCGATCTGCCATGTATTCCAGAAAGGCCATGTACAAGAGGAAGTACTCAGCTGCTAAATCCAAGGTTGAAAAGAAAAAGAAGAAGTTTCTTGCAACTGTTACAAAACCAGTTGGTGGTGACAAGAATTGCGGTACCAGGTGGTTAAACTTCTTAAAATGCCTAAGTATTATCCTACTGAAGATGTGCCCCGAAAGCTGTTGAGCCATGGCAAAAAACCCTTCAGTCAGCACGTGAGCAAACTGTGAACCAGCATCACCCCCGGGACCATTCTGCTCAGGCTCACTGGGCGCCACAGCGGCAAGAGAGTGGTTTTCCTGAAGCAACTGGCTGGTGGCTCGTTACTTGTGACTGGACCTCCAGTCCCCAATCAAGTTCCTCTACGAAGAACGCACCAGAAATTTGTCATTGCCACCTCAGCCAAAATTGATATCAGCAATGTAAAAATCCTGAAACATCTTACTGATGCTTACTTCAAGAAGCAGCAGCTGCAGAACCCCAGATGCCAGAAAGGTGAGATCTTCAACACAGAAAAAGAGAAACATGAGATTACAGAGCAGCGCAACATTGATCAGAAAGCTGTGGACTCACAAAATTTTACCAAAAAATCAAAGCTTTCCTCAGCTCCAGGGCTACCTGTGATCTGTGTTTGCCCTGACAAATGGAATTTATCCTTACAAATTGGTGTTCTAAATGTCCTAAGAATCTAATTAAATAACTGATTACCTTTGGGAAAAAAAAGATTCAGTCAAAACTGGGTGTTTTTCATATGTAGAAATAATCTATTTACATGGAAGAGGCCAGAGGAAAAAAATAAATAAAAATACAAGTAAAATAGAGATAATCCAGAGAGATAACTTACCAGTCAGTTTTCTATCTCCTAAATCTCATCAAGAGGGCTTCTGTAAACTGGTGAGAGGATGTTGAGGGGGAATTGCCTGGAGAGAGATGACTTAAAAGGAGACTTAAAAGGTCTACACGCACAGGGCATGGTGGCTCAGGCCTGTAATCTCAGCACTTTGGGAGGCCGAGGTGGGTGGATTATGAAGTCAGAAGTTTGAGATCAGCCTGGCCAATATGATGAAACCCCGTCTCTACTAAAAATACAAAAATTAGTCGGGTGTGGTGGCACGTGCCTGTAATCCCAGCTACTCAGGAGGCTGAGGCAGGAGAATTGCTTGAAATGGGGTGGGGGGAACTTGGCAGAGTTTGCAGTGAGCTGAGATCGTGCGGCTGCACTCCAGCCTGGGAAACAGAGCAAGACTCTGTCTCAAAAAAAAAAAAAAAAAAAAAAAAAAAAAGAACCAGGAATTCAGAGGGACCTGAGGATGAGGAGCTAAGTGTTAAGTGTATGTGGCAGGAGGGCAAAGATGGGAATGGTGGGGAGTTAGACCAGGGGAAGAAAAGGAGGCGCAGTGGCTCACGCCTGTAATCCCAGCACTTTGGGAGGCCGAGGCGGGTGGATCACGAGGTCAGCAGATCGAGACCATCCTGGTCAACATGGTGAAACCCCGTCGCTACTAAAAATACAAAAATTAGCTGGGCATGATGGCGCACGCCTGTAGTCCCAGCTACTAGGGAGGCTGAGGCAAGAGAATTGCCTGAACCCAGGAGGCAGAGGTTGCGGTGAGCCGAAATCGCGCCATTGCACTCCAGCCTGGGTAACAAGAGCGAAACTCCATCTCAAAAAAAAAAAAAAAGAAAAGAAAAGAAAAGAAAAAAGAAAAGGAGGAAGGACAGAGGCTTTCTCTTTTCTGCAGCTCCTTGGCCTGGCTGCTCTGCCCACAGCAGCTCTTGCGTGTATCTTAGGGCCTTTTCACATTCCAGGAGCTGGCAGTGCCCTCAGCGAGGTATAGAGCCCTGTTGGGTGGGTTGGTTTGTCTTTTACCCTCTTTTGTATTTTTTTTTACTTTTTAAAAATATAGAGAGAGATGGGGTTTCTCCACGTTGGTCAGGCTGGTCTCGAACTCCCGACTTCAGGTGATCCTCCTCCTTTTGAATAGCAACTCCCTTTGGCAGGCTGATGCCTTGGAGGACATCATTGGACATACTTCACGCCAGACATGACATGTTTTCAAACTGCAGGCTCCTGGACACTGAGCCTCCTTGCCTTCTCAGATGAAAACTTCATTTCATATTTTAGTAGGTCATTCACAGTCCCCACCTCATTCAGCCTCCATGGTTGCTGCTGCCCCCACGTTCTCCTAATGCCAATCCCCAGTACTCTGTCTCCCTGACTCATTTATTTTAGTTTAGTTTTAGGTGTTTTTTTTTAATCAAACATTGTTTATTACATAGGTATTTATTACACAATGATGGGCTGTTACTGATACTCATGATAGTAGGATTCCTGGTAACAAGCACGGGCACCAGGGCCTCCAAACATTCTGGATTTGCAGCGACGGGAGTCAGCCACCAGCAGAGTCCAGTCATACTGGATGAGGACATCTTTGACCTTCTTGGAAGCCACTTCTACATATTTCTGGTAATAGGCCACCAGGGCTTTGGAGACAGACTGACAGATAGCATAAATCTGGGCCACCTGACCATCACCCTTCACTAGGACACGTATGTCCATGACAGCAAATCACTACTTGCCCAGAAGCAGACTGGTTTCAGCAGCTTGTACTGCAGCGTGCACAGTTCCATCATCTCCAGGAGCCACCTGTTCACTTTCATGAGGCCACTGCCACGTTTGCAGCCTGCCACGGCTGTGGCCATCTTCCTCTTCCATCCAAAGACCTGTATGGGCTTCAGCAGCCTCTTGGCCCAAAATGGCTATGGGCATAGATAAGAGATCCTCACCATGCGGCACTGCCACTGGAAAAGCCAGTGTCATATATTTCAATGCAAACATTTTATAGAACATCTAGCGAATACCTTAGAGTTCTTTCTGTTTTCTTCATTGAAATAAAAGCAAAAGTTAGTGGACCCATAACACACAAGGAACTAGCAAGTGATAGATTCCTCTTATTTCTCAGTGGCTTGTCTAATGCAATTACTGATTTTGGATAATTCATCTACCATTCATCCGTTCATTTCACCCTCAACATAACACACCAAAAAAAAAAAAAAAAAAAAAATCCTAGTAAGTTTCTTTCTCAAGAAACAGGCCAGGGATGGTGGCTCATGCCTGTAATCCCAGCACTTCAGGAGGCCGAGGTGGGCAGATCACCTGAGGTCAGGGGTTCGAGACCAACCTGGCCAACATGGTGAAACCCCATCTCTACTAAAAATACAAAAATTAGTCGGGCATGGTGGTACACGCCTGTAGTCCCAGTTACTTGGGAGCCTGAGGCAGGAAGATGGCTTGAATCCAGGATGTGGAAGTTGCAGTGAGGTGAGATTACACCACTGCACTCCAGCCTAGGTGACAGAGCAAGACTCTAAATCTCTCAGCATGTTACCTGGAAAGAAGAAAAGCAGAAAGGAATGGAAAGAAACCTAAACACTATGGGTAGTAAATGGCATTTAAGCTGGGACTTTCTCTCATACCATGTAATTTTAAAACGAGTAATTATTCTGCCATTGAAGATACTCCAATTTTATTTGATACGGAGTCTCACTCTTTTGCTTTGCCCAGGGTGGGAGTACAGTGGCACAATCTCAGCTCACAGCAACCTCTGCCTCTGGGGTTCAAGCAATTCTCCTGCCTCAACCTACCCCTGCCTCCCAAGTAGCTGGGACTACAGGTATGTGCCACCATACCTGGGAAATTTTTGTATTTTTAGTAGAGATGGGGTTTTACCATGTTGGCCAGTCTGGTCTCCAACTCCTAACCTCAAGTGACCCGCCTGCCTCAGCCTCCCAAAGTGCTGGGATTACAGGCATGAGTCACGCCTGGCCTGTGTTTTTTTTGTTTGTATGTTTGTTTGCTTTTTTGCTTGTTTGTTTTTCCAAGACAGGGTCTCACTGTGTCACCCAGACTGGAGTGCAGTGGCTCAATCACAGCACACTGCAGCCTTGACCTCCCAAGCTCAGGTGATCCTCCCATCTCAGCCTCCCAAGTAGCTAGTGAAGTTTTGTTTTTTGTTTTTTGTTTTTTTTTTTAAGTGAAAATAATTTTTTTGTGGCCATTACTATACCAGTCCCAGAACTCAAGGCTCCTCAAGTCTTTGAAGCACAGCTCTGAAAGAAGCTGCTTCAAAGTATTATCTTGCTTCAATTACTTCTGGGATTTTAGATTCATTTAGCACAATAAATACAGTATAGATAAAAGAAGGCAGAGAGGTGAGAGGAGGGGGAAGCCTGAAAATATGTTGCCAAGGTTTTCTTTCTGTAGAAAATGACCGTTAAAGAAGGAAGAGCTCATTCTCTTATCCTTTGAAATCTCACAGCTTCATAATCCTCCCCAAACCTGAACTTCCTTTCAACTTGTATTGGAAACTCTCCAGTACTGAAGTCTATTGTCCAACTCAAATGATAACCTTTCCTATTTTCTTTTATCTTGCCCACCCTATTATAAATAGATGGCATGGTTTTTGCTTTCATTAAAACGTTTTTTTGTAACTAATGTTTATTTTTATCAAAATATTCCATGCAGCTAGTCTAGGGGTCAAAAAATGCTAAAAAGGCTTAGACCAAAAGCAATAGTTCCACTCCTGCCCCTTCATCACTTCCTGCCACTCATAGGCAACTACTGAACTTGCTCAATTTATCACTTTGTGGGCATAGAGTCAGAGTAGAAAACAAAATTTATCGTTTTGGACATTTATCTCTGTATTTCTAAGAAATATGTACATATTATCTCTACTTTGTCAACCAGGCTGGAGTGCAGTGGTTCACTGCAACCTGTACCTCCTAGGTATCAGGAATTCTCCTGCCTCAGCCTCCCAAGTAGCTGGGATTACAGGTGTGCACCACCACCATCAGGTAATTTTTGTATTTTTAGCAGACCCAGGTTTTCACCATCTTGGCCAGGCTGGTCTCGAACTCCTGGCCTCAAGTGATCCACCAGCCTCAGCCTTCCAGAGTGCTAGGATTACAAGGCATGAGCCACAGTACTTGGCCAGCACAGCAATTTTTATGTTAGGCAATTGTGAAAAGCTTACGCATGTAAACTGACTATCTGATCAAGTTTACTGTTCTTCAAAATTCACATAGGCCCAGCTACTAGGGAGGCTGAGGCAGGAGGACTGTTTGAGCCCGGGAGGTTAAGGTTGTTACTCAAAATAATTGTGCTTGTGAATGCCCCCTGCACTCCAGCCTGGGCAACACAGCAACAGTGACTTCAGTTTAGTTCAAGTTTGTCCAAACCATTGGATGCCTGCGGCCTAGGCTTTGAATGTGGCCCAACACGAATTTGTAAACTTTCTTAAAACATTATTGGATTTTTTTGGAGATTTTTTTTTCCTTTGGCTCATCAGCTATCGTTAATATTAGCCTATTTTATATGTGGCCCAAGACCATTCTTCTTCCAAAATGGCCCAGGGAAGCCAAAAGATTGGACACCCCGATTTACTTAGTCCTCAAAGTATAAAAATCTACATAATCAATCCGCCACACATCATTCTCAACGATAAAGTTTTCGGAAGTGCAAATCCAAAGAAGATAATGCATTTACCCAAAGATAAAATCATTATAATACAATCAGTCAGGATTCTAGCACAGAAGAGACTGAAGCACAGCAGAACCCACTAGGGTATGCATATTACATATCATATATACCACATATAATCTTACACAATTGTGGGAACTGCTTAAGCAATCCCTGTAAAACTGTTATCTTCACACCTGATCCTGGAGCCTAAAGACATCAGGGAAGGCAGTCAGGAAGTCACAGAGAAAAGCAAATACCAGCTGGAACCCACAAAGGCAAACTAAAACCCTGTCAATTCTCTCTACCTTTGACCTTGATGGTATGGCCATGTCGGGGACGGTCGGGACGGCACATCTGCTGGGGATCTCTCGACCTGCAAGAGAGTCCCAAAACCTGGAAGAAAGCGTGCGCTTAAAGAAATAAAGAAAGACAGAAAGAGCGCGGGGGTCTGGAGGGCTGCATAGGCCGTGCCTAAAATAGCAAATGTATTTTTCAAAAGGCCAGGAATAAATACACTTGCTTTGCTCTGGTTTACGTCATTGCAAGAGGAAATGCAAATCTATACCTTACATGGCCTATACAATAGAGAAGTCAGATACACAAGCAGTGGTTGGAAAAAGTAATAGAATTTCCTGTGATCACAAAGCTTATTTACATCCAGACATTATTCCTCATGGCTGCAGGTATATTTGGTTTGATCTTGTTTTAGGACTCACATGTCAAAAGGTTTTCTGGTTTTGCTCATCAGAATATCTTTTAACCAGATTCTCCTTTGTCTGCTCCTGACTCAACTTATCTCAACTCCCCCTATTCAGGAGTCTCTGAGTCTGGGATCAAAGCCATCCGTATAGTGGCATTTGCTTTGCAAATATCCCCACAGTTAAACCATTATCTAGGGTACAAGGCAGTCATGCAAGTAAAGAAAAGGTTAAAGCTATTCTTAAAGAAAGAGTCATAAAAGTTAAAAGCAGAAACTGGTTGCTGGTAGGGAGTCACTTAGTCTAGCAGCACCACATAGTTTAGGCCCAAACAATATCGTGGTTAATATTAGAAACTGATCAGTCATCTTTCAGTTCCTTCTTTCCAATAGCTCGACTGCCTCCAGGAGGAAACTGTGTTTGGGATCAAGCTCACCGTATAGTGAGACCCACGCCTTTTGGGGGTCTCACATGGGAACGTTCCACACATGGCCATCCTGCAGAAGAAGCTGCCTCCTTTAGCACATACCTAGCCTAGAAGTAAGAAACGATGGAGAAGGATTTGGGTGAAGATGGAGCCGTTTCAGGTCCAGCTGCTGGGCCAAGCCAAGGAAGTAAACCAGCAGACAGCAATAACACTAGTCACAAAATGGCTGCTGCCTCGCTCCTACCCCCAAATCTGCATAAGAAAGTCTCCTGTGGCCCAGCCTAACCAGAAACATCCCGAGAGGGGATGCTGGGAAATGTAGTTCTGCCTCGCCAAGTGGCCACAGTACATCCCAAAGCCACCATGGTATACACCTTCTCACTTTGGCACCTGAGTTTATTTATTTATCTATTTATTATTTATTTAGCTGGGGAATGTCAGGAAGCCACTTTATTTGTAAAATGATGAATTAGACCTGACTATATTCTCTGATAATTAGAAGTTTGCCAAACTGAATAAAGATTTATAGGCCAGGCATTATGGCTCATGCCTACAATCCCAACACTTTGTTAAGCTGAGGAGGGACGATCACTTGAGCCCAGGAGGTTGCGATCAGCCTGGGCAATTGAGCAAGACCCTCTTCTCTACAAAAAAATAAAAATAAAATGTAAAAAAGTAAAGAAAGAATGAATTCGCCAGGCTTGGTGACTTACTGAGGCAGGAGGATCTCTTGAGTCCAGGAGTTCAAGGCTGCATGCACGACACTTCAGCCTGGGTGACAGAGAGAGACCTTGGCTCTAACAGAAAAAAAAAAAAAAAAAGAAGAAGAAGAAAAGAAAAAGATTTATAAAGTCAATTTTATGGAGGAAGATCTCTCAGTCAGTTCTGAAGTATTGCAAATCTAAAAGTAGGATGACAAATTTCCTTTAATTCAGCACATACCGAGCCCCTACCTTAGGCGTCTTCTGTGAAGGAGACACTCCAAACCTTAGGCAGCTCACTTGCCAGGTGTAAGAAGATGCACAAATAAAAGTCCTGGCCAGGCACGGTGGCTCACACCTGTAATCCCAGCACTTTGGGAGGCCGAGTTGTGGATCACTAGAAGTCTGGAGTTTGAGATCAGCCTGGCCAACATGGTAAGCCCCCTTACCCCCCAACACACCTCTAAAAAATAATAATAATAAAAAGAATAAAAACCCTTTCACCCAAGAAGCATTTCGGTTTCTCTTAGCCAGAGCCATCCTCCAAAGTGCAAAAGTCTAATTACTGTCCACTCTCACCAAGCCATTAGCAAAATGACCACCTACCTGCTGTGAACACCAGGGTGACAGTACTATAGTTCCCAGCCAGCCTCTCTCCGCTCCCGCTCCTGGGCTCCGCAGGCCCGGATTAAGGCACTCGTGTTTTAAACCATACTTAACCTCCAAATAAAGATAACAACCAAGTCATCTTTCTGTCTAATATGACACAACTGTACCACGTACAACCCAAAACACGTTGACTCTTTCCCCAGAAAGACGAGGCAAAGTTCCTTTTCAGTTTTTGAAGGGTGTTCATTTTCCTACCTAATTCACACTCTTCCTTTGGTATTCTACAATTTAAAGACTGATATAAACTTAATCTGCTATTAACACATGTTAGGCAAAGTATGAGAGAGGGAAAAAAAATCAAACTACTTTATTCATATAGGCATATTCATGTGAAAAAAAGGAAAGAAATATTCACTACATTTCTTATTTCTGTAGCTAGCTACATGGCTGTAAACTGCTTTTGTTTGTTTGTTTTATAGACGGGGTCTTGCTTTGTTGCCCAGGCTGGAGTGCAGTGGCTATTCACAGGCACAATCCCACTACTAATCTGCTCCGTTTTCGACCTGGGCCGGTTCACCCTTTCTTAGGCAACCTGGTGGTCCCCTGCTCCCGGGAGGTCACCATATTGATGCCAAACACCTGATCGGCATAGTGCAGTACAGCCCAGAACTCCTGGGCTCAAGCCAACCTACAGCCTCAGCCTCCTGAGTAGCTGGGACTACAGGCACACACCACCGTGCCCGGTTGTAAACTGTTTTATCAAGCCAACTGCTTCAGAATGAAGGGAACGTGACAAAATGTGAATTGCAGTCAGACCTAGTGGTTCACATTACTGCCTGTAATTCCAGCATTTTGGGAGCCAAGGCGGGGGGATCACTTGAGGTCAGGAGTTCGAGACCAGCCTGGCCAACATGGCAAAACCCCATCTTTACTAAAAATACAAAAGAAAAATTAGCTGGGCATGATGGTGTGTGCCTGTAATACCAGCTACTTGGGAAGCTGAGGCAGGACAATCGCTTGAAAGCAGGAAGTGGAGACTGCGGTGAGCCGAGATGGCACCACTGTGCTCCAGCCTGGGTGACAGAGCGAGACTCCTCCCAAAAAAAAAAAAAAATGAATTCCATGAGCATGAGCACCTTGCCACACTTTATTTATAACTACTTTCTTCCACAACCCATTCCTATTATTTGTGTCCTCAGCAGGCACCTCAGCTGGTTTTAGTTCCCTGCCTGCTAAAATAACCCAGACCTTCCTTCCCCAACCATCTGGACCATCTGCAGTCTTGCCTTAACTAGGTTGTTATAGTTTTTTTTCTTTTTTTCTTTTTTTTTTAAGATGGGGTTTCACCATGATGGCCAGGCTGGTCTTGAACTCCTAACCTCAGGTGATCCACCCACCTCAGCCTCCCAAAGTGCTGGGATTACAGGCGTGAGCCACCAAGCCCGGTTTATAGTTTTCAATTGACTTAATCCCTGGGCTTGGGAAGACAAAGGGAAACCCTGGAGAATCTCCTGCCTTCCAGGCATATGCTCCCTTATCCTCACTGTATAACAGCATCCCTGTTTTCTCCCTTTTTTAAGCTTTTCATTTTTATTACTCAAAAAATTTCCTTTTTTAAATTTAGTTTTCTGATTCTGTGCTTGTGCCTCCCTTCAACACTCTCACAACCATTTTCTGCTCCTGGGTAAGGAAAGAACGCTTGATCCTGTCACGAACACATTTGGCATGCATGGAACCACCATAGGCCCTGCTGACACGTTTCTCTGTTTTGAACAACCTCATAAGAACTTTAGGTCTTACAGCAGGAACCCCTCGAAGTCTGGTGCCTTCCCAAACTTCTTGGTATAAAGAGAAATAATTCTATTACCAGGGGTTCGGGACAGCCTAGTTTTGTTAGAGGCCATATAGTAGGAAAGCCTATGACGGTATATCAAATGCTGGACCATTCTGAGTGCCTGTAGACAATGTCCCCGGAAGAGCCCCGTTTTCTCTCGATGGCCAGGATCAGTTACCACAGACAGTGCTCCTTTTTTTGCCTGTCGATTCAGAGCCACGAGCCCAAAGTGCCTGGGTGGCAGTCTCGACTTCCAGTTCATTGGAATCACCGTTGTGCCCCTGTTGGAAGCATTTATCCCTTTGGAGCCAAAATCTCTAGACCATTTTTGGGGCTGGAAAGCAAAAATGTTGCTAATGGATCACTAGGAGTAATAGTGAGAAGAAACTACTCTCATTCCCATCCCTTGACTTCCAGACCTGGGAATCCTGGCTATGAGAGAAGCAGCACCATATGCTGGATGCTGATTGAGAGAACACACTGCCTGCTGAAGAACACTGCCCCAGCCCCACAGGTGTGGCCATCTAACTGGAACTATAATTGAATCTTCCAAAGACCATGCTACTGTTCCATCGAGCCAGCTGCTTCAGGACAATGAGGACCATGGTAAGAACAGTGAATTCCAGGCCGGGCGCGGTGGCTCAAGCCTGTAATCCCAGCACTTTGGGAGGCCGAGGCGGGTGGATCACAAGGTCGAGAGATCGAGACCAACCTGGTCAACATGGTGAAACCCCGTCTCTACTAAAAAAAAAATACAAAAAATTAGCTGGGCATGGTGGTGCGTGCCTGTAATCCCAGCTACTCAGGAGGCTGAGGCAGGAGAATTGCCTGAACCCAGGAGGCGGAGGTTGCGGTGAGCCGAGATCGCGCCATTGCACTCCAGCCTGGGTGACAAGAGCAAAACTCCGTCTCAAAAAAAAAAAAAAAAAAAAAAAAAAGAACAGTGAATTCCATGAGCGTGGGCCTTTGGTCACACTTTGTTTGCTGTGAAATGAGCACTTTGGTCAGAAATAGTGCATATGGAATACCATGATGATGGCTGAAGCATTCTTCCTTCTCCTTCTCCTGCTCCTTTCTTCATCTTCTCTTCTGTAGTTCCAGAATGGAAGAAGCATTCTATAAGCCCAGAGACTTTTTTTGAGACAGGGCTTCTCCCTGTCACCCATGCTGGAGTACAGTGGTGCCATCACGGCTCACTGTAGCCTCAGACTCCCGGGCTCAAGCAATCCTCCCACCTCAGCCTCCCGAGTAGCTGGGACTACAAGCCTAGAGAGCCATCAAAAAAAAAATCCATTTAGTGAGTCAGGTTTCCCAACTCTACCTCTTTCCCTCACATATGACTGTGACTCTTTCTGTACGCTATTTTATTCTGTCTATTTTGCCTGTTTCTATGACATGTCACACTTTTTCTTGCTGTAGCATTGTAATGTGTGGTAGGGACAGTCTATCCTTTTGCTCTTCTTTCTCAAAATTGTGTTAATTATTTATGAATCTTTAAATACTAAAGAGTGTTTTTAGACCAGGCACGGTGGCTCATGCCTATAATCCCACCACTTTGGAAGGCCAAGGTGGGGGGAATCACTTGAGCCCAGGACTTCAAGAACAGCCTGAGCAACATGGTAAGACCTTGTTTCTACCAAAAAATACAAAAAAAATTTAGCCAGGCATGGTGGCATGTGCCTGTAATCCCAGCTATTCAGGAGGCTAAGGCAGGAGAATCGCTTGAACCTGGGAGGTGGAGGTTGCAGTGAGCCAAGATTGCACCACTGGACTCCAGCCTGGGTGACAGAGTAAGACCCTGTCTCGAAAAAAAAAAAAGTCTTTTTATTGTTTTAAGGATTTAAGGCCCCATCCTCCCCATCTTAGCAAGAGGGCAATGGAAGAGTCATCTAACATTCCTGGGACCATGCACACCTCTTTGGAAAAAATTATTTGTATGAGAAAATTAAATAGTGGTGTTTATTCTTAAGAAACTACCTAAGTCCATCATCAGGGACATTTGCCCAAATTAAGGAAACTGCTGGATAAACCAAGGTTTCTGAAATTGTATTCCCTGTACCATAAAGTAATAAATAGGCCAAGCACAGTGGTTCACGCCTGTAATCCAGCACTTTGGGAGGCCGAGGCCGGTGGATCACCTGAGGTCAGGAGTTTGAGACCAGCCTTGCCAACATATCAAAAACCCATCTTTACTAAAAACACAAAAATTAGCCAGGTATGGTGGCACATGCCTGTAATCCCAGCTACTTGGGAGGCTGAGGTACAAGAATTGCTTGTACCCGGGAGGTGGCAACTGCAATGAACCGAGATCGTGCCACTGCACTCCAGCCTGGGTGACACAGCAAGACTCTGTCTCAAAATAAAATATAGCAGAGCAAGGCTTTTAATGCACAGACCTTTCATTTTAAATAAGCATCTCATTTAAAACAAAACAAATACACCAACAAAAGACTTTCAAATGAATACTCTCTCTAGTAGTCTGCATGTATTTTCTTTCTTTTTTTTTTTTTTAGACGGAGTTTCGCTCGTTACCCAGGCTGGAGTGCAATAGCGTGATCTCGGCTTACCACAACCTCTGCCTCCTGGGTTCAAGCAATTCTCCTGCCTCAGCCTCCTGAGTAGCTGGGATTACAGGCACATGCCACCATGCCCAGCTAATTTTTTTTTTTTTTGTATTTTTAGTAGAGACGGGGTTTCACCATGTTGACCAGGATGGTCTCGATCTCTCGACCTCGTGATCCACCCACCTCAGCAGCCCAAAGTGCTGGGATTATAGGCGTGAGCCACAGCACCCAGCCCTGTATTTTCTTACTTCTTGGCATTTAAATAAATTCTGTTTCTCTTTTGCTTTATTTTTACGTAGATAGGCTTAAGTTTGTCTCTGATCACCACAGTGGGATCTGAGAATTGCTATTTGTAATGTTTAACAAGTAAGAACAATGCATGCTGCTCTGTAGAGGGCAGGAGAAGCTGGATATCTATAAAATTTTGAGTACTAAGGAAAGTGCTCTGGGCCAGATACAGTGGCTCATGCCTGTAATCCCAGCACTTTGGGAGGCCGAGGCAGGCGGATCACCTGAGGTCAGGAGTTAAGAGACCAGCCTGGCCAGCATGGCAAAACCCAGTCTCTACTAAAAATACAAAAATTAGCTAGGCATGGTGGCACCTGCCTGTAATCCCAACTACTCGGGAGGCTGAGGTAGGAGAATTGCTTAAACCTGGGAGGCGGAGGTTGCAGTGAGCTAAGATCTTGCCAGCACACTCCAGCCTGGGTGACAGAGTGAGACTCCATCACAAAAAAAAGCAAGTTGATGTTCTGGACCCACCCCCAGAGACCCCCCCCCCACCGCCAGTTACTACATCTAGGGTGCAGCTCAGCAGTCTGTGTTTTTACAACCACCACAAGTGATTCTGCTCTCCCACGTTATGAGAACTACAGTAAACACAATCCTTTCTACTTGGTTGCTGGCTCGAAGACGATGTGGACAACTGGGATAAGGTTTTAGCCCCAAATAGAACGGTTTGAATTTGAGAGGACTCAACAGGGCCTGAATCATAACTGAGGAAAGTGAAGAATTTGTCAGAAGTGATACTGTTTCACAAGCTTTGCTCTTAAAATAACTGCATTGGAAATGTAACTGCCACATCATAGCTTTGAAATGTAATTAGGAACATTTCTCATCATTAAAAAAAAAAAAAGATAATTCAAGAAGCTTTCCCAATCTGGCTTTAAAAGCTGCATATTTGAAATTAAAAATATTTACTGATTTATTGTATTAGTCCATTTTCACACTGCTGATAAAGACATACTCAAGACCCGGAAGAAGAGGTTTAATTGGACTTACAGTTCCACACGGCTGGGGAGGCCGCAGAATCATGGCGGAGGCGAAAGGTGCTTCTTACAGGGTGGTGGCAAGAGAAAATCAGAAAGAGGCAAAAGGGGAAGGCCCCGATAAACCCATCAGATCTAGTGAGACTTATTCACTACTGCAAGAATAGCTTGAAATAGACCGGCCCCCATGATTCAATTTCCTCCCCCTGTGTCCCTCCCACAACATGTGGGAATTCTGGGAGATAAAGTCAAGTTGAGATTTAGGGACACAGCTAAACCGTATCATTGCTTAATTGATTGATTGATTGGAGACAGAGCTCACTCTGTTGCCCAGGCTGGAGTGCAGTGGCGTGATCTCGGCTCACTGCAACCTCTCTCTCCCGAGTTCAAGTGATTCTCCTGCCTCAGCCTCCTGAGTAGCTGGGACTACCGGAGCATGCCACCACACCTGGCTAATTTTTGTATTTTTAGTGGAGACAGAGTTTCACCATGTTGGCCAGGCTGGTTTTGAACTCCTCTGCCCACCTCGGCCTCGCAAACTGCTGGGATTACAGGCATGTGCCACCGCACTTGGTGTCCCCCAGGAGTTTCCAAACAGGAGGGAGAATCGGAACCTCTTTCTTGGTGGCCTCCTTGGTTGTGAGGCCCAGGTGCTGCCAGGAAGCAGGGCTGCTGTCTCAGAGCACAAAGTTAGCATGCAGAAGGAGCAAGACTGGGGGCAAAACGCTTATAGAAATATTTCTCCACAGGGTCGAGTAGCTGTGAAATAGGAAGCAGTTACTCCAATCACCAAAAGTCTAAACACACAGTCAAACTGTGCATTAGCTTTCCTTTCCCAGTGCTGCAGAAAATTCCAGGGACAGGGCTTTATCTGAGAGGTTTATCAGAAATGTCAGAAGCAGATGTAAATGGAGGGTAGAGTCTCCATAACAGAGGAGCAAATTCAAGCACGCATGCAATCAATCCAAGCGGCAAGTGGAAGATCAGGGATGCCAGGGAGTTCACTTGTTTGTGTTTTCAATGAATCTTTATTGAGCACCTATTATGTCCCTGAAACTGTTCTAGGTGTTGGCAATGCAGCGGCTATCGAAGCAGATGAGGTCCTTGCAGTCATGAAGCTTTCATTGTACTGGAGAGAGACAGGGAATAAACAAACAAACAAGAAACAGACTCCTGGAAATTCTAAATGGAGACATAGTCTATGGAAGAAATAAAACACAGTGATGTGATAGAAAGTGGCTTCGGCAGAGAGCACGCCCTCTAGATGGAGCGATCAGGAAAGGCTTAGCAATAGAAGGTATCATTTCAGGTGAGACGGGGTGGAACCCAGGCAGCCAGCCCAGCTTCCGCAAAGGCTCTGAGCTCAGGGTGTTTGAGAAAGAGAAAGTCTTATGGATGGAGCAAAATCAGCAAGGAGAGCAATAGCAGGTAGCAGGTAATGTCAGAGAGGAAGGCAGGGGCCAGATCACACAAGGCAGTATAGACCAGGATAAGAGATTTGGCTTGTGCTAAGGATGGCGGGAAGACATTGGGGGAGATAGATATATAGATATAGTGAATGCAAGTTTATTAAGAAAGGAATAAAGAATGCTTACTCCATTGGCAGAGCAGCTGACATTGGGATTTTTTTTTTTTTCCTTTTGAGACAGAGTTTCACTCTTTTTGCCCAGGCTGGAGTGCAGTGGCATGATCTCGGCTCACTGCAACCTCCGCCTCCTGGTTTCAAGCAATTACCTGCCTCAGCCTCCCTAGTAGGTGTGCACCACTATGCCCAACTAATTTTTGTATTTTTAATAGAGATGGAGTTTCTCCAGGTTAGTCAGGCTGGTCTCGAACTCCTGGCCTCAGGTGGTCCATCTGCCTCAGCCTCCCAAAGTGTCGGGATTACAGGCATGAGCCACCGTGCCTGGCTGACTCCGGAATATTAACAGGAAGTTTCCATTGTTCAAAGTTTCTTCCCACTACCATGCTGAGAATAGAGAGGACGACAAGAATGGCAGCAGGGAGACCAGGTTGTTAAGAGACCATCACTGTAAATCCTGTTGGAGACTAGAGGACAAGTAAAGATTTGGGATATGCATAATGTCAGGATTGAAAAAAATAATAAAAAACAGATTTCGGACAAGAATTTAAGTGTGTAGACTAAGAACAAAGCAAGATCACATGACACAGAGGAGAATAAGCCAGCTTAAAACAAAACTCGGACAGTCCAGGAGGTTCGAGGTGCCTGAGCAACGCTGCCGCCCTCAGCGCCCTGAGATCCACTTGAGGATCTGCTGCTGTCGCGGGGAACCCCTCCTCCATTTTTTTGTTGCATGTCGATCCACCTGGGCATGAAACCAATGGGGCTTGCGCCTGACGTTTCAGACTTCTTACAGGCAACAGCTCCTTCAGCACATTTTAGAAGCGGCGCTTACCTAGCACTCAGACCAGCACTGCCCTCTGAAGACCCCCGTCCCCTGGTATAGGCAGATGTTCCTGTTCCCTTGGCAACATCTCTTATGTAAATGGATTGTCCAGAACTGACTCTTCCAGAGCCCCTCTTGCACCCCTCAACTGTCCTTCACTCCCCCATACATGTCACGAACAATCCAGACCCAGGTTAAAGCCAAGACGGCTAGAGCAGTATTATTTTAAATCTCCCTAATTAATCTTCTCTAGCACGTTCAAATATTAAGAGCCTATTAGCAAAATTGACTTGGATAATCTAAGCTCTAAATAAGTACTTATCCAGCAATACCCCTAATCTGGGCTTTCTGTTGAATTTTTGAGTGTTTTCTCCAATCTTAAAAAACACAGAGATGCCGGGCGCGGTGGCTCAAGCCTGTAATCCCAGCACTTTGGGAGGCTGAGGCGGGCGGATCACGAGGTCAAGAGATCGAGACCATCCTGGTCAACATGGTGAAACCCCGTCTCTACTAAAAATGCAAAAAATTAGCTGGGCATGGTGGCGCGTGCCTGTAATCCCAGCCACTCAGGAGGCTGAGGCAGGAGAATTGCCTGAGCCCAGGAGGCGGAGGTTGCGGTGAGCCGAGATCGCGCCATTGCACTCCAGCCTGGGTAACAAGAGCAAAACTCCGTCTCAAAAAAACAAAACAACAACAACAAAAAAAAAACAGAGATAACCAAGTAATGAGAAATAAAATGTACTATAGTAACCGCTGGGCTAGACGTGAGTACCAGAACTGAGCACCCACTCGACCAGGTGTCAATCCTCAGAGACGCATTCTCTCTTCCCACCCAACTTCATTCTTCCCACTCTCCTCAGTTTCTGGGCCAATACTAATAGAAAGACTATAAATGGATAGTTTTAGAGTATTTAGAATTAGGCACTAGAATTAATTTACCTGCCCCTCTAGTCAAGAGTCTGTTGGTTGCTGGAAGCAAAGGCTTATATCCCCCAAAATTTACCACAGGTTTGAGGAAGAGCAGAAACTGAGGCTGTTTGGGAATCTAGCTGCTCTCTCTTGTCTCTTTCTTTCTTGACTTCATTCCAGGGTGTATATGTATGTGTATATATATATATATATGTGTGTTTGTATATACGTGTATATGTGTGCATATTGTGTATGTGTAGGCATGTGTATATATGTGTATGTATTATATATATGGGCAAGTATGGGTATAGGTATGTGTATGTATATACACGTATATACATATGTGTATAAGTGCATATGTGTATGCATGTGTATATGTGAATATATGCATGTGTATATCTGTGCGTGCATGTGTGTATATCTGTGCATCATATATGTATTCATGTGTGTGCATGTATATATGTGTATATATGCATATGTATATGTGTGTTCGTTTATGTATGTGTCTGTCTGTGTATATGTGTGAATATATGTATGTGTGTGTATGTGTGTATAGTATGTGTATGTATATATGTCTGTGTAGCTGTATGTTTGTGTGACATATATCTTTGTGTGCATATGTGTGTGTATGTGTGTATGTGTGTGTATTAGCCCATTTTCATACTGCCATAAAGAACTGCCCGAGACTGGGTGATTTATAAAGGAAGGAGGTTTAATTGACTCACAGTTTAGCATGGCCAGGTAGGCCTCTGGAAGCTTACAATCATGGGGGAAGGCAAGGGGAAGCAAGGCAACTTCTTTAAAAGGCAGCAGGAAGAAGTGCCAAGTGAAACAGGAAGAGCCCCTTATAAAACCTTCAGATCTTATAAGAACTCACTCACTATCACGAGAACAGCATGGAAGAAACCGCTCCCACGATTCAATTACCTCCACCTGGTCTGTTCCTTGACTCACAGGGATTATGGGGATTGCAATTCAAGATGAGATCTGGGTGGGGACAAAAAAGTCTAACCACATTGTATCTCTGTGTGTGTGTGTGTGTGTGTGTGTGTGTGTGTGTGTGTGTGTGTGTACTCCATTCCTCTCTCACTTTTCCTGGCTGGCTTTCTCTGCTCTCTCGTTGTCTCTATTCTCTCATACCGCAGGTGTGCGCACAACCCATTAGAGCCACACAACCTTATCTCTGTAATTTGCTAGAACTCCTACCTCCTCCCACCCCGCCTTAATCATTCTAAATTCCCCAAATTGGAATCTGATGGCCCAGCTCATATTCTCAAGCAAGGCCACCAGTCACTGACCAGGCCAGGACTTAGCTGCCTTTTGCCTGATATCTGTCCCTGATTGTGTTTATGGCCAGGGGGCTCAGGTCACACAGTACACATGATCACTCAGGAGCAGTGGATCAAGAGGCAGAGTCTCCCAGAAGATGGAATGGATAGGTAGATATCCTAAAATAGCCTTTAGTACACCCTCCCTGCCCAGTCTGGGACCCAGTGGCCCCGTTCTAACTGTTGCATTCCTCTGTTGCTACCCAAATCTCCCTGCTGGCAGTAAAACCCTGGACCCAGTGCTCTTATGGTTGTGTCTCCCTTGACATCGAGCTGATCTGAAGCCACCATTCTCCACTCTTCCTCAACTTTATTTCTTTAATTGCCTCAGTCCAAAGGTTACAAAACTGCTTCTCACACTTCAGTGGGTATAGGGACATATAGGGCAAGGTGGATATTGTGAAAATGTACATATATATGCATATTTTTGAGACAAAGTTTTGCTCTTGTCGCCAGGCTAGAGTGCAGTGGCATGATCTTGGCTCCCTGCAACCACTGCCTCCCCGGTTCAAGTGATTCTCCTGCCTCAGCCTTCTGAGTAGCTGGGACTACAAGCACGTGCCACCATGCCTGGCTAATTTTTGTATCTGTAGTAGAGACAAGGTTTTGCCATGTTTGTCAGGCTGGTCTTGAACTCCTGACCTCAGGTGATCTGCCTGCCTTGGCTTCCCAAAATGCTGGAATTACAGGCATGAGCCACAGTGTTGGGCCATTAAAATATATATTCTTATTCAGTAGGTTTGGAGTGGGACCTGAGATTTTGCATTTCTCCCAAGCTTTCAAGTAGGACTGATGCTTCTGCTCTGAGTATCTGATTTTGATTAGGGGTTGTAGGATTCTATTTTTTCTGTTCTTTAGTTCGGTTTCTTTCTTTTCTTTTTTTTTTTTTTTGAGACGGAGTTTCGCTCTTGTTACCCAGGCTGGAGTGCAATCGCGCGATCTCGGCTCACCGCAACCTCCGCCTCCCGGGTTCAGGCAATTCTCCTGCCTCAGCCTCCTGAGTAGCTGGGATTACAGGAACATGCCACTATGCCCAGCTAATTTTTTGTATTTTTAGTAGAGACGGGGTTTCACTATGTTGACCAGGTTGGTCTTGATCTCTTGACCTCGTGATCCACCTGCCTTGGCCTCCCAAAGTGCTGGGATTACAGGCTTGAGCCACCGCGCCCGGTGTTTTTTTTTTTTTTTTTTGAGATGCCCAGGCTGGAGTGCAATGGTGTGATCTTAGCTCACTGCGACCTCCACCTTCTGGTTTCAAGTGATTCTCCTGCCTCAGCCTCCGTACAGTAGCTGGGATTGCAGGTGCCTGCCACCATGTCCGGCTAATTGTTATATTTTTAGTAAACACAGTTTCACTATTTTGGCTAGGCTGGTCTCAAAATCCTGACCTCAAGTAATCTGCCTACCTTGGCCTCCCAAAGTGCTGGGATTACAGGCCTGAGCCACCGCGTCCGCCCAGGCTTTTGACCTTAAGTAGTTTGTTGTTTTTAAAGTCCTAGTCCTGGCACAATAGGAGAACATCAAGGTGTACATACAAATTATGTGAAAGCTAGAAACTGATGTCCAGGCCGGGTGCGGTGGCTCAAGCCTGTAATCCCAGCACTTTGGGAGGCCGAGGCGGGTGGATCATGTGGTCGGGAGATCGAGACCATCCTGGTCAACATGGTGAAACCCCGTCTCTACTAAAAATATAAAAAATTAGCTGGGCATGGTGGCGCGTGCCTGTAATCCCAACTACTCAGGAGGCTGAGGCAGGAGAATTGCCTGAACCCAGGAGGTGGAGGTTGCGGTGAGCCGAGATCGCGCCATTGCACTCCAGCCTGGGTAACAAGAGTGAAACTCCGTCTCAAAAAAAAAAAAGAAAGAAACTGATGTCCAACAGATTTAAAATGAATTGTCTTTTATCTGTAAGGAGGTGGAGGGAATTATATTTCTTAGAACTTCAGAAAAACTCATCCCCGAGAGAAAGGCTGTTGAGTGCAAAAGACTGGACCAGCTACCGCAGGAATTTCCCATTAGGGCCAGCCCTATCATTTCCAGTCTCTGGGACTAAGGCCCACAGACCATATGGCTAAACATTTAAAAATCATAAGTCAGGTGAACAAATTCTTAAATGAAATGTGTTCCACTCTCCTTCCTTGATGAATATATCTTCAGAATGACAATATTTTTTAAAATACATGTAATGCTATGGTTAAGGCCGGGCGTGGTGGCTCACGCCTGTAATTCCAGCACTTTGGGAGGTTGAGGCAGGCAGATCACTTGAGAGAAAGAGTTCAAGACCAGCCTGGCCAACATGGTGAAACCCCATCTCTATAAAAAATACAAAAATTAGCCAGACGTCGTGGCCAGCGCCTGTAGTCCCAGCTACTCAGGAGGCTGAGGCAGGAGAATCGCTTAAACCTCTCAAGGGGAGGCTGCAGTGAGTGGGGATCATACCACTACACTCCAGCCTGGGCCACAGAGCGAGACTCTGTCTCAAAAAAGAAGAAGAAAAAAAGTATAATTATAATGCGTCAATTTAGAAATTCAAAAGCAAACCAATAAATACCTTGCAGAAAACTGGTAAAAAATTAACTAAATAAAGCCTGCTGTTGCACAACTTTGAGGCATTGTCTGTTACCTTTCATATTGCAAACCAAGAGCAAAAGCCGAGAGCACTGGGGCTTGAACACGTTGGTGGACATTAAGAATTGCGGACTGTTCTTCCACTCCCGGCACCAGATCCTGAGTGACAGAAGCACCTCATGTTTTTCAGGTGACTCATATCATCAGGGAAGTTTGGGAAATACTGATAAGGAAGGGAAACAATATGGAATAATATTTAACAGAGTACTCTGAATAGCAGAGTAGCTCAAGCAACTGGAAATTGCAAAATTATTTGGTGACTTTGCCAAAGAAATCATGACGATGATTATGAGACCACATACAAGTTTTTGTATGAACAGAATTTATTTCATCTTTGCGTTTTTGTGTTTTAGTGTCAGATTTACAATTATTATTTATTTATTTGAGACAGAGTCTCCCTCTGTCATCCAGGCTGGAGTGCAGGGGCACTACCTCAGTTCACTGCAACTTCTGCCTCCCAGGTTCAAAGGATTCTCGTGCCTCAGCCTCCAGAGTAGCTGGGATTACAGGTGTGTGACACCTCACCTGGCTAATTTTTTTATTATTATTATTATTTTATTTTATTTTTTTTTTTTTTTGAGACGGAGTTTCGCTCTTGTTACCCAGGCTGGAGTGCAATGGCGCGATCTCGGCTCACCGCAACCTCCGCCTCCTGGGTTCAGGCAATTCTCCTGCCTCAGCCTCCTGAGTAGCTGGGATTACAGGCATGCGCCACCACGCCCAGCTAGTTTTTTTTGTATTTTTAGTAGAGACGGGGTTTCACATGTTGACCAGGATGGTCTCGATCTCTCGACCTCGTGATCCACCCGCCTCGGCCTCCCAAAGTGCTGGGATTACAGGCTTGAGCCACCGCGCCCGGCATTATTATTATTTTTAGTAGAGACTGAGTTTTGTCATGGTGGCCAGGCTGGTCTCAAACTCCTGACCTCAACTGATCCACCCACCTTGGTCTCCCAAAGGGCTGGGATTACAGGCATGAGCCACCACTCCCAGCCTAGATTTAAAGTTTTTAAATACACTTATTTAGTAATATGTTGGTATTATTAAAAACAATGGTGTTGGTCAGGCACAGTGGCTCACGCCTGTAACCCTAGCACTTTGGGAGGCTGAGGTGGATCACAAGGTCAGTAGTTCAAGACCAGCCTGGCCAACAAGGTTAAACCCCTTCTCTACTAAAAATACAAAAAAAAAAAAAAATTCTCCAGGCTCGGTGGTGGGAGACTATAATCCCAACTACTTGGGAGGCTGAGGCAGAAGAATCACTTGAACCCAGGAGGTGGAGGTTGCAGTGAGCCGAGATAGCGCCACTGCACTCTAGCCTAGGCAACAGAGCAAGACTTCGTCTCAAAAAAAAAAAAAATGGTGTTTAATTATTAATAAAGTAATGTCATAAAGTATGGCAAAACAAAGTATTCTTGTGTATATGCAAGAGGTTGCAGAAAGCATAAAGACCTCACAGATTTGATACTGGGTCCATTTAGACCAGTTGTGGCACTAATCTAAGGGCAACACACTTCTCTTTTGATAGCCTTTTTGCTAAAGGTTTCTTAGATCTTTTGTTATCGGATATACAGACACACACACACAGAGACACACACACACACCCTGTCTCAAAAAAGAAGAAAAAAAAGTATAATTATAATGCGTCAATTTAGAAATTCAAAAGCAAACCAATAAATACCTTGCAGAAAACTGGTAAAAAATAAACTAACTAAATAAAGCCTTTTTTTCACACTCATACAAACACAAACCCGTATGCTACACCCTCACTTCTCCAAACAGAATAATAACAAAAGAAATGGAGAAGAAATCTCCAAAGTTCACAAATTTCAACTTTAGGTTAGGAAACTCACAAAAGGAAGTTAGAAAATGTGTGCTACAGATAACAATGTCAGAACAGGGAGGGACCAGTCAAAGAACGAGGCACACAAAGGTTAAGCAAGAGCATTCGAGAGGACCATAAAGGGAATTAGTCAGAGAGCTTCTTTACTATTATTTATTTATTTATTTATTTTGAGACAGGGTCTCCCTTCATCACCCAGGCTGGAGTGCAGTATGCGATCTCAGCGCACTGCAACTTCCATCTCCCAGGTTCAAGCAATTCTCCTGCCTTAGCCTCCAGAGTAGCTGGGATTACAGGCAGCTGCCACCACACCCAGATAATTTTTGTTTTGTTTTGAGACAGAGTTTCACTCTTGTTGCCCAGGCTGGACTGCAGTGACACAATCTCAGCTCACCACAACCTCCACCTCCACGCGATTCAAGCAATTCTTCTGCCTCAGCCTCCCAAGTAGCTAGGATTACAGGTACCCACCATCACACCCAGCTAATTGTTGTATTTTTAGTAGAGACGGGGTTTCACCATGTTGGCCAGGCTGGTCTTGAACTCCTGTCTTTCTGTGGCAGTGCAGAATTTCTGGACCCCCTTTGTGACTTACCCCAAAGCCACATGGGCCACTCTTCCATGGGCTTGTCTGATAGATGAATTTTGCTTACCAAATGGAAGTTCATCTTATTTATACCAATGCCATTTAATTTGAGTTTGCTGGGAGCAGAGTTTTTTTTTTTTCCTGTGCTAGATTTTGGTTACCAAACAGATGGAACTTTCACAAATTCAAAACAGCAACTTGGTGCCCAGCTGACCCCAGGTCAGTGTTCTGGCTGCAGTGCATCCTATCTAAAAGCTACCTGCTGTTCCTTCCACTCCTTAGATTATTTTGCTTATTAGAGTCTGGTGTTTCTAGGGGAACTGAGGGCTGCTGGGAACAAAAGTACACAAAATAGCCTTATAAACATTCCCTGTTCTTTTGACTGTTGAGGGATCTGCTAGGAAATGGAAAGCCTTGCTCTGCTTCCTGAGAAAACTGTAGAGCAAAAGGAATTTTCAGCGGCATATTATTTTTGGGAAGTGTTCAGATTTCTCTAAGCTGTTTTTTTCCCTAATGGAACAGGAGTAAATATATCCAAAGATCATTCTAACAAAAATAGAGGCAGTGCTACCCAACTCTGTGTCTACACAAGCAATTAGGTTGTGATGGTGTATTTGAATAGACCCTTTCTCTAGACGTGTTCCAGACTTGAAATATTATGAATGCCTGATTTAAACCAAAAGAGCTTTTCTATAAAGTAAAAAAAAAAAAAAAAAGTAAGAAATTATTGGTACTTTTGAATAAGATAGGTGACTTTGTTTTTGTTCTGAGAGAGGGTCTCACTCTGCTGCTCAGGCTGGAGTGCAATAGCTCACTGTAGCCTTGACCTCTTGGCTCAAGTAATTCTCCCAGCTCACCTTCCAAGTAGCTTGGACTTACAGGTGCATGCCACTATGCTCACCTAATATTTTGTACTTTTTATAGAGATGTGGTTTTGCTACGTTGGCCAGGTTGGTCTCGAACTCCTGACATCAAGTGATCCTCCCACCTCGGCCTCCCAAAGTGCTGGGATTACAGGTGTGAGTCACTGCTCCCAGCCTGACTTTGAATGTTAACATCTAATCCCATTCCGACCCCACACCCCCAGCTGCTTTTTTTTTTTGAGATGGAGTTTCGCTCTTGTTACCCAGGCTGGAGTGCAATGGCGCAATCTCGGCTCACCGCAAACTCCGCCTCCTGGGTTCAGGCAATTCTCCTGTCTCAGCCTCCTGAGTAGCTGGGATTACAGACACGCACAACCATGCCCAGCTAATTTTCGTATTTTTAGTAGAGACGGGGTTTCAGCTTGTTGACCAGGATGGTCTCGATCTCTTGACCTCGTGATCCACCCGCCTCGGCCTCCCAAAGTGCTGGGATTACAGGCGTGAGCCACCACGCCCGGCACACACCTCCAGCTTCTGATTGAAAGGAATACAATATAAGTAAAATAAATATCAGTACTACAACCAGAAAAGGATATCTCTACATTTTAGAAATATTGAGGACTTTCTACTGCACTACAGCAAGAAGTCTATGTGGAAGAAAAAGCTCGACACCCTGACCTCCTTTCTGCCCAGGAAGCAGCACCCTGGAAGAATTAATAGAGATTCCGGATCTTCGTGATATTCCCTAATTAGAAAGAGCAGGAGTTAACAGTAAAAATAGACCTTGGGTCAATCACATCATTTGCAATCCTTTTTACCTTTAAAAACAGTTGTGGGCCGGGCGCAGTGGCTCACGCCTATAATCCCAGCACTTTGGGAGGCCGAGGCGGGTGGATCACGAGGTCGAGAGATCGAGACCATCCTGGTCAACATGGTGAAACCCCGTCTCTACTAAAAATACAAAAAATTAGCTGGACATGGTGGCGCGTGCCTGTAATCCCAGCTACTCAGGAGGCTGAGGCAGGAGAATTGCCTGAACCCAGGAGGCGGAGGTTGCGGTGAGCCGAGATCGCGCCATTGCACTCCAGCCTGGGTAACAATAGTGAAACTCTGTCTCAAAACAAAACAAAACAAAACAAAACAAAAAACAGTTGTGTACGTGGCCCAGGGTTAAAGCGGCCACCCCATGAAGAAAGTCGGGTTGTGGGAGTAGGGATGGGACTCCTTCCAGAGAGCGTGGACACTACAGTAGGCAGGGATCCACCTGGAACCTGAGGCTCCCAGGCCAGTCACCGCAGGGCCAGTCAGAAAGCTGAGCCTAATGCGTCCCCGAACACCTAGAATCACAGAATCTGCCCTTCAGCTTATTTCCCTGGAGCATGTCTTTGCTTATTCTTTTTTTTTTTTTTTTTTTTGAGACGGAGTTTCGCTCTTGTTCCCCAGGCTGGAGTGCAATGGCTCGATCTCAGCTCACCGCAACCTCCGCCTCCCGGGTTCAGGCAATTCTCCTGCCTCAGCCTCCTGAGTAGCTGGGATTACAGGCATGCGCCACCATGCCCAGCTGATTTTTTGTGTTTTTAGTAAAGACGGGGTTTCACCATGTTTACCAGGATGGCCTCGATCTCTTGACCTTGTGATCCACCCGCCTGGGCCTCCCAAAGTGCTGGGACCACAGGCTTGAGCCACCGCATTCGACCTTCTTCGCTTATTCTAAGAATCAAAGAGGCCTTCAAACTAAGATCAGAGTTAAGCATTGCAGTGGCAACTGGTGACGGAATTCCAAGAAAATAATTTTACCCTGTTTCAGGATCATCTAGAAAGTTTAGATAAATCTCTCCATTTTCAAAGGTGAAACGGCAATAAAAAATCAACATGGAACCATGAAAGTATTCTGTATCATGAAGAGAAGAGAACATAGTACTCAAGAGGAAAACAAAGCTGTTGAATAAGGGGAATGGTAGTATATCAAGGAGAAAAAATGTTAGTTTTTGACCTGAATAATTCATTTCTCATGGGGGGATGAAATGTCTTTGTTAAAGAACATATCTTGCTGGGCCTGGTGGCTCATGCCTGTAATCCCAGCACTTTGGGAGGCTGAGGCAGGCAGATCATGAGATCAGGAGATCGAGACCATCCTGGTCAACATGCGGAAACCCCGTCTCTACTAAAAGTAGAAAAATTAGCTGGGCGTGGTGGTGCACACCTGTAATCCCAGCTACTTGGGAGGCTGAGACAGAAAAATCACTTGAACCCAGGAGACGGAAGTTGGAGTGAGCCGAGATTGTGCCACTGAACTCCAGCCTGGGCAACAGAGTGAGACTCTGTCAAAAAAAAAACAAAAAAACAAAAAAACATATCTTTCGGAACATGACTAGCTTTGAAGATGAAGCCTTCTAGGCATAAGATCTGGTGAACAAAAAGATCCAGAGATGCGAAAGGAACCAGAATTGGGAGGAGAGGCCCAGACCAAAGGAGGTGTGATCTGGGGAGAGAAAGGGCTAGAAGTTCACAAACCTTGGGGAAGAAAGTAGGCCCTGAGCAGACAGGAGAACAAGCATGAGGGGAAAGAAACACATGAGCTCCAGTGAGCAGGAACAGGAAAATGGAGCAAACGGTGAGCAGAAGGAACCCTAGAAATCTTGGGTGTGGCACTGGACTTCCCATGGGATGGAATGTTGCCCCAGGGTGGTCCAAAGCCAGCTGACATCACAGTTACAGTAGAAGCCTGAGTGTTATTTCATTTATTTATTTATTTATTTATTTAAATAATAGAGATGGGGTTTCTCCATGTTGGTCAGGCTGGTATTGAACTCCTGACCTCAGGTGATCCGCACATCTCGGTCTCCCAAAGTACTGGGATTATAGGCGTGAGACATTGTGCCCGGCCAAAGTGTTACTTTAATACCCTGCCTTTACTTTTAATGGCAAAAACTACAATTGCTTTTGCACCAACCTATAAATTTTAGATGATAAACTTCATTGTCATCGTAACAAAATGAAAACATGAATTCTGTGAAACGGTAGCTCAAAATCAATATTCTCAAACAGTAGACTGAGATGAAAAGCAGAGGCCTATAAAAGTGTTTGAAAAGGGGAAATGGATAAGAAAATAATGTAAATAGACTGAAACAATACAATAGAATTTGAAAATTCGTGAGAGGCAGTAACACCTCTAGATTCAACAGGTGGAAAACTGAATCCACAATATGGAGGCCTGAAAGTCCTCCTAAAATGCAGAGGAAAAGAATAAAGTTCAAAATAACAAGAGAAAAGGCAATAAGTAGAGAAGACAGAGAAGGAAGATAAAAATTAAGAACTCAAGATGTTGCTGAGCCTAAAACAGGAACATTGAAACAGACCTAATAATGGAGGATGTAATCAAAGAAACTTCCGAATTGAAAAACAAAGCCTGTATGTGTAAACTTAAAGGGCATTCCAGGCAAAAGCAATAGAAAGATGCCAATATGTAAACTTACCCTGACAGCATTGCTAGGTTTTTTTTCGTTTGTTTGTTTTTAAGGCAGAGTCTTGCTCTGTTGCCCAAGCTGGACTAGAGTGGCATGATCTTGGCTCACTGCAACCTCCTCCTTTTGGGCTAAAGTGATTCTCATGCTTCAGCCTCTTGAGCGGCTGGGATCAGAGGTGTGAGCCACCACGCCTGGCTAATTTTTCTGTTTTTAGGAGAAATGGGGTTTGACCATGTTGGCCAGGCTGGTCTTGAACTCCTGACCTCAAGTGATCTGCCCACCTGCCTCAGTCTCCCAAAGTGTTGGGATTACCAGCATGAGCCACTGCACCTGGCCTGTTGCTGATTTTTAAAACAAACAGAAACTCTTACGGTAAGAATTAGATGGCTGCATTATTTGACATGATTGTGTCTCAAACTTGTTCTCCTTAAATCAACTTAGAAATTTAATGTAATTCCAATCAAAATGACAAGGAAATTTTTTTCTTGGCACTTAATGAACCATCTGGAAAAGTAACCAAATTAAACAAACAAAAAACCTCAGTCCTGCATCATCCAGAGCAGGACTTGCACTGTAGACCTTGAGCTTCCAAATCGAAGCTGAATTCATAGTGCCCTGGGGAAGGGCAGGCAGCTGCATGGCACAGAATACAAAGTCAAGTGTCACAGGCTGGGCTCCCAGACAGGAGGTAGCCTCTAAAACGAGGGTTAGCATGCAGAGTGTTCACATGCAGGAGCACCCTTGGGACCACCACCAGTGGCTGGGAGGGGAGGGAAGCAGGACAGGCAGAGGCAGGGAGAAGTCAAACCATGATTCAGTAAACCCAGCAGGAGCCCTGGCCAAACCCGCAGGAGCTGGGTGCTCAGTGGCCTTCGGAGTTGTCGCAATTGGGACCTGTGACCAGGCATTTATGCCCACAGGAATGAGTCACTGGATGTAAGCCACTGGGAAGGGGCAACTCCTCGGATGCAGTGGCTTTCTGCAGCTGAGACAATCCCTGTAGGAGCTACCTCCTGAGGACTCTTCCCACAACACCCCCAGCAGTGGGACGAGTCTTTCACTGAAGCAGGAGCTGGTGTCCACCATCTAAGGACAAACCCAAATACATGTAAATCATGAGTACTAGACAGAGTTGGCCACTCGATTCAGTAATGGGAGAATACAAATACAAATTTCTCAACAATTAGTGAAGGAGAAATTGGCTTACAAATTGGTGGAGAAATTAAAGTTCTACCTTACCTGATACTCATTTCTTTTTTTCAAATAAAGACGGGAGTCTTGCTGTGTTGCCCAGGCTGGTCTCGAACTCCTGAGCTCAAATGATTTTCCCAGTTTGGCTTCCTAAGTGTTGGGGTTACAGCCGTAAGCCACCGTGGCCAGCCTATGTTTAAAATCCAATTTGATAAATTTTTAATTGGTAAATTTAACCCATTTATATAAATTCTTATCACGTCTATTAGAACTATTTCTATAATTTTAATTTTGTATTTCCTATTCATACTTTTATTTCTTTTTTCTTCCTTTTTTCCTTTCATTGGATAGAACAAATTTTCTTCTACTATTTGTGTAAGATATAAATTCTATTTTTATTCTTCTGGGGTTTACCCCTTACGTTAACACCTATACTTCCCTGTAGTCAGCTTCTTAACCTTATCAATATCAATGTGTTCTCTCCCCAAGAGGCATGTACCTAGGTATATTTCACTAGCTCTGGTTTTGTGTGTCTGCTGTTTGTGTTATCTAGAATTTGGGTTATGGTTTATTATATTTTCTCTTTTTTGTCATCATATATTTAGATAGCAATGCACATGACTAATTTATTTCAATGGCTTTCCCTCAAAACATTCTCTGGCTTAATTTTTCTCCTTGCTGGAGAACTTCCTCCACCACGTCCAACCTGAAAGTAATTTTTTCAAAAAAAAGAAAATTAGTTAAGGAAATATTTTCATGCTATTATAGCTGATACGTATTTTCTTTGTGCTTATGTGGTTTTTTTTTTTTTTTTTTTTTTTCGGAGACGGAGTTTCGCTCTTGTTACCCAGGCTGGAGTGCAATGGCGCGATCTCGGCTCACCGCAACCTCCGCCTCCTGGGTTCAGGCAATTCTCCTGCCTCAGCCTCCTGAGTAGCTGGGATTACAGGCACGTGCCACCATGCCCAGCTAATGTTTTGCATTTTTAGCAGAGACGAGGTTTCACCATGTTGACCAGGATGGTCTCGATCTCTTGACCTTGTGATCCACCCGCCTCGGCCTCCCAAAGTGCTGGGATTACAGGCTTGAGCCACCGCGCCCGGCCGGCTAACAGAATTCTAAATCAAATAAAGCTCTGGTAAAGTAATTTCTCCTGAGGGCAGACCTTTGTTAGGGATAACAGAACACTGTGGGCATATTTTTTTTTTTTTTAAAGACAGAGTTTCGCTCTTGTTACCCAGGCTGGAGTGCAATGGCGCGATCTTGGCTCACCGCAACCTCCGCCTCCTGGGTTCAGGCAATTCTCCTGCCTCAGCCTCCTGAGTAGCTGGGATTACAGGCACACACCACCATGCCCAGCTAATTTTTTGTATTTTTAGTAGAGACGGGGTTTCACCTTGTTGACCAGGATGGTCTCGATCTCTCGACCTCGTGATCCACCCGCCTCGGCCTCCCAAAGTGCTGGGATTACAGGCTTGAGCCACTGCACCTGGCTGTGCTTATGTGTTTATCTCAGTTTTTCCATAATGGGCAAATATCATTTCAACAATTCGAGGGGGAAAAATATGTATTTTTTTAATCCATAATAGAAGAAAATCACACATCATTGGTTTATCCGTCTTTTTTTTTCATCATGATATCTTTGACCTGCACTCAATATCCTTATTATTATTATTATTATTATTATTATTGACACAGAGTCCTGCTCTGTTGCCCAGGCTGGAGTGCAGTGGTGCAACCTCGACTCACTGCAACCTCTGCCTCCCAGGTTCAAGCGATTCTCGTGCCTCAGTCACCTGAGTAACTGGGACTACAGGCGCACGCCACCATGCCCAGTTAATTTTGTATTTTTAGTAGAGACGGGGTTTCACCATGTTGGTCAGGCTGGTCTCGAACTCCTAATCTCAGGTGATCCACCCGTCTCAGCCTCCCAAAGTGCTGGGTTTACAGGCTTGAGCCATGGTGCCTGGCCTTCTTTTCTGTTTGTTTACTAATCTCACCAGAGTATATAGTCCTGGAAGATAAGGACAATTGTTTCTATGTTCTGTACATTGTGGACATTAAATAAAGTAACATTGCAGTTGTATCTGGCAAGTATTCCCTGCACTAATTGTGCTGTGATATTAGGGCCAAAGTAGTGGAGTAAAGCACTTACAGCCAGGAATTCAACAATGCTCAGACCTTCCGTTTTCCTCACCTCTCCTACCAAACTGCCCTTTCTCAGCAAGGTACTTAGTGCAACAATTGATTTCACTGTTCAGACTCAGCCTGTGGCTGGAGTGGCCATGGCGTGGTGCTTGTGATTTTGGGAGTAAGCATCCTCTTCTCTTTTCACTTTATTTTTTTTTTTATTATAAAAACCTGAAGCTATACTGTTCTGTGGTTTGTCAGCAACAACTCCAGTTGTGTCCAGAGGTTGCAGTCATGGGCATCCTGAACCAGTAAGACCTGGGGCAATGCTCTTAGCCAAAGAAAACCCCAAACAAGTCTCCCTAGCACTCTCTGTCCAATATGGTAGCTGCTAGCCACATGCAGCTATTTAAATTTAAATTAAGTAAAATTTCATTAAATTAAAAATTCAGTTCCTTATTCACATTAGCCACATTTCAAGTGCTACATAGTCACACATGCACAGCCATGACTACTCTATCAGACAGCTCAGATATAAAATATATTCAGCAGCCAGACGTGGTGGCTCATGCCTGTAATCCTAGCACTTTGGGAGGCTGAGGTAGGTGGATCACAAGGTCAGGGATTTGAGACCAGCCTGACTAACATAGTGAAACCCATCTCTACTTAAAAATACAAAAATTAGCCGTGCGTGGTGGTGGTCACCTGTAATCCCAGCTACTTGGGAGGCTGAGGCAGGAGAATTGCTTGAACCCGGAGGCGGAGGTTGTGGTGAGCCGAGAGCACGCTACTGCACTCCAGCCTGGGCGACAGAGCGAGACTCCATCTCAAAAAAAAAAAAAAAAAAAAAACAAACACCATATTCAGCATTACGGAAAATTATACTGGGGCAGCACTGATTAGAAAAGTCTTTACGCAGGCCAGGCATGGTGGCTTATTTTTTTTTTTTTTTTTTTTGAGACGGAGTTTCGCTCTTGTTACCCAGGCTGGAGTGCAATGGCGCGATCTCGGCTCACCTCAACCTCCGCCTCCTGGGTTCAAGCAATTCTCCTGCCTCAGCCTCCCTAGTAGCTGGGACTACAGGCGTGCGCCATCATGCCCAGCTAATTTTTGTATTTTTAGTAGAGATGGGGTTTCACCATGTTTACCAGGATGGTCTCGATCTCTTGACCTCGTGATCCACCCGCCTTGGCCTCCCAAAGTGCTGGGATTACAGGCTTGAGCCACCGCACCCAGCCGGTGGCTTACTTTTTAATGCCAGCACTTTGGGAGGCAGAGGTGGGCAGATCACTTGGGGTTGGGAGATCCAGACCAGTCTGGGCAACATGGAGAAACCTTGTCTCTATAAAAAATGTAAAAACTAGGTAGGCGTGGTGGTGCATGCCTGTGATCTCAGCTACTTGGGAGGCTGAGGCATGGGAATTGCTTGAACCGGGAAGCAGAGCTTGCAGTGAGCTGAGTTCATGCCACTGCACTCCAGCCAGGGCAACAGAGCAAGACTCTGTCTCAAAAAAAAAGAAAAAAGCCCTTATGCTAGTCTTTGAATGGAAATTAAAACAAGGGAAGCCTGTTCTTAGGGAAGCCGTGTTAGGCCATGTGCAGAGATTGTAAACATTCTTCTTCCTGGCAGGACGTAGGGGAATTCCTTCGCCTTCAACTTTCTGTGTTCAATTGACTTTGGATTCTTAGAGGTCTTTATCAGAATTCGTTTTAGGAAGCAAGACGGGACTTTTTTTTTTTTTTTTTTTTAATCTTGTATCTGACTAAGTCAGAGAGGATTCTCTACCAAGGTCGTTTGCTCTTTTTCATTTTTAGTCCAGTCTGTTTGGAGATCCCAGGAGTTGATTTGGTGGATATACTTTCTGGGGCAAGAGAGTCTGAGTATTTTCTCAGACCCCTGCCTACTAGTGACTACTCCAGAATGCCAAGAGCGTGTGTCTTGTTTATTACATACCATTTTTTTTTTTATGAATCAGATTGGCAAATATCCAAAAGCTGAATAGCCAATCTACTGATGATGAGGTGGAAAGAACTTGAGTACTTGGTGACCAAATTTTGCTGGGAAATGAACCAATGCTGGAACTGCATGACCTCCAGAATTCTTCTTTTCTATGTTTTTTTTAATTTTAATTTTTTTAGAGATGGGGTTTTACCATATTGGTCAGGCTGGTCTCGAACTCAGAACCTCAGGTGATCCGCCTGCCTCGGCCTCCCAAAGTGTTGCAATTACAGGCGTGAGCCACCGTGCCTGGCCTTCCAGAATTCTTCTTATGTGATAGGATGCTTTTCTTTATTGCTTAAGCCATTCTGAATTGAGCGTTCAGTGGCTTGCATCAGGAAGCTTCAGGGCTGACACACCACGCTCCTGCTCTGTAACATGTACCTGGGGCAGCAGGTCCAGCCCAGGCAAGGGCCGCAGGGATGAAATACCCAAACCACTGGCAGCTTGCCTGGAGCTTCTAGGAAAAGCATGATTGGCCTCCTTCCAGCTTCTAGAGGACCAGGGTCAAGGGGCAATGGGATGGGTTTTGGCTTAGGGACTGCAGAAGAGTGCCTGTTTCATACCAAGGCTCAGCTTTTGACGTCATTCATTTAGTTACTCATTATAAGTCAGTAGACAGTGGGCAAGATACAGAGACAAACAAAGGTGTAGAATAAACAGAGCGCGCCTTCTGGGTCCCCTCCCTCCTATTCTCACCAATCCCCTTTTCAGGGCCATCCTCACCCTTCTTCCCAGGACCTGGTCTCTCTTTCTGTCTCTTTCACAGGAAGTAGAATTATGCACCATCTGAGAGCCTGTATAGGGGCTGGGTCAGGCCCAATGTGGATCTTGAGAACTGAATATCTTCACTCAGTTTCCCCCAATAGTCACATCTCACATTATCAGAGTATCCTGTCAAAATCAGCATTTTGTATGTGTATCACATATCTACATATGTGTGTATCCAACACTACAATCAAGATACAGAACTAATGAAAAATATAAATCACTAATAAAAGAAATGAAAGAGGATACAAATAAACGGAAAGATATCCCATGCTCATGGATTTGAAGAATTACTGTTATTAAAATGTCCTTATTACCAAAAGCAATCTACAGATTCAATATAATAGTGTTGTATGAGTTTGTACTTTTTGTTTTATGGTGGGGGGGTGGGGTGGGCAGGGAAAGAATCTCACCGGATCACCCAGGCTGGACTGCAGTGGTGTGATTTCAGTTCACTGCCTCCTCCACCTCCTGGGTTCAAGCCATTCTCCTGCCTCAGCCTCCTGAGTAGCTGGGACTACAGGCACGTGGCACCATACCCAGTTAATGTGTGTATTTATAGTAGAGATGGAGGTCTCACCATGTTGGCCAGGGTGGTCTCAAACTCCTGACCTCAAGTGATCCGCCCATCTCAGCTTCACGAAGTGCTGGGATTACAGGCTGGAGCCACCCTGCCTCGCCCCATGTCTGTTTTTTGGATTCGAACACACTGCTGCTCTAATGTGCACAAGTATGACTGAGAAAACAGTCATTTCAAAAAGATTAAAATAAGGCGCCCACCAGAATATATAAAGAACTCTTATAATCAACAACAAAAAGAAATACCCAATTATAAATGGGCAAAGGACAGGAATAGACATTTCTCCAAAGAAGATATACATATTTCCAATAAGCACGTTAGAAGATGCTACATATCATTAGTCTTCAGGGAAATGCAAATCAAAACCACAATGAGATACCACTTTGCACCCACTAGGATGGCTACAGTCAAATCAACAGACAAGAAATGTTGATCAGACATAAATAAAGAAAGATGGGAGCAAGAGGGAGGCGGGGCAAGGGTTGAGAAACTTCTTATTGGGTACTATGTTCACTATCTGGGTGATGGGACCAACAGAAACCCTAGCCCCAGCATCACACAATATACCCTTGTAACAAACCTGTGCATGTACCCCTAATCTAAAATTAAAATTTTTTTTAATGAAATAAAAGTATTAACTGATGGGGGAGAAAAAAAAACCCATGTGTTGGTGAGGACGAGAGAACTCGGGACCTTCCTGCCTTGCTGGTGGGAATACGAAATGGTGCAGCCACTTTGGAAAATAGTCTGGCAGTTCCTTCAAAGGTTACACACAGAGTTACAATATGACCAGCAATTCCACTCCTAGGTATGTACCCAAGAGAAATGGAACATATGTCCACAGAGATGTTCATAGCAGCATTATTCAAAGTAGCCAAAAATGTGGCATATACAATGGAATGTTACTGTGATGAAAGGAAATATGTACTGATGTTACGACAAGGATAAAACTTGGAAACATAATGCGTAAGTAAAAGAAGCCAGTCCAAAAAGACCAGGTATTATATGATTCCATTTGTATGAAATGTCCAGAACCGGAATCTATAGAGTCATAACGTAGATTAGTGGTTGCCTAGGACTGATAAGAAGAGGGCAGGCGTGGGAGAGTGACTGCCTAAGGGGCGTGTCATTTCAGGAAATTTTCTAGAATTCCTTGTGATGATGGTCACACAGCTCTGTGAATATAGCAAAACCCACTAGATTGTCCAGTTCAAATGGGCGAATTGTGTGGTATGAGAATTACATATCAATAAAGCTATTTAATAGAATAAATAAACAAACTCCTAAACAGAGCCAGCAGCCAGCCTCTTCCTGTTTCCATGCCAGGGATCTCGCTCCTGTTTGTCTTTAATCCATGGATCTTCCTGTTGACAAGAATCATCCAGCCAGCAAACTCGTGTTTGCTCTTTGGTGACATCCCCAGGACCCTGGGCCTGACATTGCTCTGCAGTCCTTGCCAACTCGGTCAGCATCAGGGAAGGCAAACAGCCAGCCTGGCCTGGCTATTTCAGAGGGTAACAACATAAGGGCGTGAGAAGCAGCCAGGGAGAGCCCCCCACGAGGCTCCCTTGGCCAAGATGCTGGAGACCTAGCCTCTGGCTGAAGCCTCCTATTCCTGCCCCATGAGGTGAAGCTGGATACCACTGTATGGGGCTGGAAATAGAAAAGCACTTCCCTATGGCAGTGACCGGCTCCAGGAGTCACTGTGGTGGAAAGGAAGAGAAGAAACACTGATCAATCAAAACTCTATTCTAGTTGCTTTACATACCCATCTCATTTCATCCTCCCAGTGACCTTGGGAGTGCAAGGGAGGGACTCACTATTTCTGTTTCACAAGGGATGGAACTCCAGTTCGGAGAGGTTAAGTAAATTGCCTAAAGTTACTCTGCATTAAAGCCTCAAGTCAAGGTTAGAAGTTCTTGAGCTGGATTCTACCCTTTTAAAAAAGATTCAAAACAGCATATACATCCCACAGTAGGGAACCGGTTAAATTAAATATGCTCCAATCCTACAGTGGAATAGTATGCTGATGCTAAAAAGAATTTGGCATGCTTTAAGTATTGATATGGAATTGTCGCCAAAATGTGTTTTTAAGTGAAAAAAAGCAAGATGCAGAACAGTGTGTATAGTATGCTGCTATTTGTCTACAAGGAGGCAAAAGATACATATACAGTCATCTCTCCATATTCACAGGGCATTAGTTCCAGGACCCCTGCAGATGGCACTATATGAAGATGCTCAAGTACCTTGTATAAAATGGCATAGTATTTGAACATCCTGCTGTATACTTCAAATCATCTCTAGATTACTTATGACACCTAATATAGTATAATGCTATCTAAATAGCTGCCAGACTGTATTTTTATTTGTATTTTTACTATTGTACTGTTATTTTTACTTTTTTCCCATATATTTTGATCTATAATTAGGTGAAGCCATGAACACGGGACCTGCAGATACAGAGCCCGTGGATACAGAGGGCCAACTGTGTTCGTATTTGTAATTGCTTGTATCCAAATAAAATATCTCTGACAGGACATACAAGAAAGGAATAACATTGGCCAGGCACGGTGGTTCATGCTTGTAATCCCAGAACTTTGGGAGGCCAAGGTGAGTGGATCACCCAAGGTCAGGAGTTTGAGACCAGCCTGGCCAACATGGTGAAACCCCATCTTTACTAAAAATACAAAAAAATCAGCCCGGCATAGTGGTGTGCACCTGTAATCCCAGCTACTCAGGAGGCTGAGGCAGGAGAATCCTTTGAACCCGGGAGGCAGAGGTTGCAGTCAGCCAAGATCACACCACTGCCCTCTAGCCTGGGTGTCAGAGAGAGACTCTGTCTCTGGGTTCAAATGATTCTCCTTCCTCAGTCTCCCAAGCAGCTGGGATTACAGGTGCATGCCACCACGCCCAGCCAATTTTGTATTTTTAGCAGAGACAGGGTTTTTCCATCTTGGCCATCCTGGTCTTAAACTCTAGACCTCAGGTCATCCACCTGCCTCGGCCTCCTAAAATGCTGGGATTACAGGTGTGAGCCACTGCGCCCAGCCTCTATGAATATACTTGTTCATAGGGACTCATGGAACAAAAAAAAATATATACGTATATGTACATATATATGTATATATTAATTCTGTAATTATGCTGTGACTAACTCAGTTAAGTAGCATTATATTGTATGTTAAAATGTGTTATTAAACACAAATATTTAAAATATACTATAAAAACCTGTCTTGGCAAATCTTCATTTTTATTTTTATTTTTTTTATTTTTAGAGACAGAGTTTTGCTCTTGTCACCCAGGCTGGAGTGCAATGGCACGATCTCGGCTCACTGCAACCTCTGCCTCCTGGGTTCAAGGGATTCTCCAGCCTCAGCCTCCCAAGTAGCTGCGATTACAGGCACCTGCCACCACACCCAGCTACTTTTTATATTTTTAGTAGAGACAAGGTTTCGCCATGTTGGCCAGGCTGGTCTTGAACACCTGACCTCAGGTGATCTGCCTGCCTCAGCCTCCCAAAGTGCTAGGATTACAGGCATGAGCCACTATGCTCAGCCTTTTATTTTTATGTTTATTAGTTTTTTGTTTGTTTGTTTGTTTTTCGAGGCAGAGTCTCGCTTTGTCGCCAGGCGCCAGGCTAGAGTGCAGTGGTGGGATCTCAGCTCACTGCAATCTCCGACTTCCTGATTCAAGCAATTCTCCTGTCTCAGCCTCCCGAGTAGCTGGGACTACAGGCACACACCCAGCTAATTTTTTTGTATTTTTAGTAGAGACAGGGTTTCACCATGTTGGCCAGGATGGTCTCGATCTCCTGACCTTGTGATCCGCCCACCTGGGCCTCCCAAAGTGCTGGGATTACAGGCTTGAGCCACTGTGCCCAGCCTGTTTATTAGTTTTTGAAACGAAGTCTCTCTCTGTTGCCCAGGCTGGAGTGCAGTGGCGTGATCTTGGCTCACTGTAACCTCCACCTCCTGAGCTCAAGTGCTTCTTCCATCTCAGCCTGCTGAGTAGCAGGGATTACAGCCACACGCCACCATGCCCAGCTAAATTGTGTATTTCTAGTAGAGACGGGGTTTCACCATGTTGGCCAGGCTAGTCTTGAACTCCTAACCTCAAGTGAGCCACCTGCCTCGGCCCCTCAAAGTGCTGGGATTACAGACATGAGCCGCTGCACCTGTTTTTAATACAGATTTTGATGGGGTTCTGCTGTAATATGTACCTTAAAATGTGGAAGTGGCTTTGGAATTGGACAGTGAGTGGAAGCTGGAAGGACTTTGAGGAGAGTGTGAAAGTCTAGGGTTCCAGGCTATTTGCACAAGCCTGATGGCATCTGGAGAGGCTGGAGACTTAAAGAAAAATGTTATTGGAAACGGAGGGCAAGGGGATCCATTAGGGGAACATGGGCACTAGGTGGGAAGGAGGCGTTTCACTTGAAACTTTCTGAATATTTAGAATATTATCAATATGAAAAATAAGCTGATAATATGTAAGTGGTAATTTTTGAAATAAGGCTTTAGAAAAGTGGATGTGATGTCACATGCCTGTAGTCTCAGCTACTTGGGCAGCAGAGGCAAGAGGATTGCTTGAGCCCAAGAGGTCAAGGCTTATAGTGCACTATGATTGCACCTGTGAATAGCCACTGTACTCCAGCCAGGGCAACATAGTGAGACCCCCATCTCTAGTTTTATTTGTTTTGTTTTTGTTTTTGTTTTGAGATGGAGTTTCACACTTGTCACCCAGGCTGGAGTGCAGTGGTGCGATATTGGCTTACTATAACCTCTGCCTCCTGGGTTCAAGCGATTCTCCCACCTCAGCCTCTGGAGTAGCTGGGATTGCAGGTGCCCGATGCTATGCCAGGCTAATTTTTCTATTTTTAGTAGAGACAGGGTTTCACCATGTTGACCAGGCTGGTCTCAAACTCCTGACCTCAGGTGATCTACATGCCTCGGCCTCCCGAAGTGCTGGGATTACAAGCGTGAGCCACCACACCTGGCCTCTATTTTTAAAATAAATAAATTAAGGGCTGGGCGCAGTAGTTCACACCTGTAATTACAGCACTTTGGGAGGCTGAGGCAGGTGGATGACGAGGTCAGGAGTTCAAGACCAGCCTGACCAATACGGTGGAACCCCATCTTTAAAAAAAAAAAAAAATTTGTGTGCCTTTCCTGCAGACTGGAGTCATCCAAACAATGCCCCCAAGAATCCAGACAATGTCTATCTTCCTCTTTCATCATCTTTATCAAGCTAGCTTTGGGGCCTCTTTATTGCCTCTAACTTCTAAAGTGGTCACCATAGTTTTAAGAATCACAGCTATGACTGGGCATGGTGGCACATGGTTTGGTTGCAGCACTTCGGGAGGCTGAAGTGAGATCAGGAGTTCGAGACCAGCCTGGCCACTATGGTGAAACCCCATCTCTACAAAAATACAAAAATTAGCTGGGCACGATGGCAGGTGCCTGTAATCCCAGCTACTGGGGGCACTGAGGTGGGAGAATCACTTAAACCCCAGGAGGTGAAGGTTGCAGTGAGCCAAGATTGGGCCACTGCACTCCAGCCTGGGCAACGAAGCAAACTCTGTCTCAAAAAAAAGAATCACACCTGCAATTAAGGAAGCAAAATTTTTCCATATCCTTGGAGAGAAAGTAATTTTCCCTCAGACCTTATGGTAGAGGGGCGAGCATGGTGGCACGCCTGTGGTCCCAACTACTCAGGAGGCTGAGGTGGGAGGATCACTTTAGCCTAGAAGGTCAGTTCTGCAGCGAGCTGTGATGGCATTGCTGCACTCCAGCCTGGGTAACAGAGCAAGACCCTGTCTCAAAGAGAAAAGAAAAAAAACCAGAATGTCCCATGCTCTGAACTCCAGCCCCAAACCCTAATTAAGAGCCCCGATTCCTAGGATGATTAAAAATGGAATCCTTTTATATTTGGCAAATGCTGTGCTAATGCTATCAGAAATTACAGATGAGATTTGAGGAGGGGAATCAGTAAGGAGCATCCCTTTTCCTCAGTGTGAGTTCTAATCTATTGAGACAGAAAGGAGTAAAATAGGTACGGATCGCAGTGTTACCCTCATTGCTGATGAAGGCCAGGATTGAGGATGTGGCTTAGATGAACCAGGCAACAACCAACAACTTCCTAATGTCATACCCAGAATTAGACCCACCTGTCTGACCATAGGCAGGACTGAGACCCGCGGGCCTCACTGCAGGGCCGGCTGCCTGGCTGTGCTGGCCAGCTGCCGATGGGAGGCGCTACCCGAGGGAAAGCAGGAGGCAGGCAGAGCTAGGCTTATGCTGTCCTCTGAGCTCACAACCACCTCCTCCTTCCAGGAGGGGCTTGAGGGGAAGGGGGAGAAGCTGGGAGGCTGTGACACTAATGGAAGAAACACACGGAAAGGAGTCTTTCCCCCAATCCCCAAATTATCAAGATTGTACTGTTTCTTTCTCCGTATTAAAGTAGCTCATGCCAGCCACATTTCAGGGCCTGGTGCTCAAAAACAGAAGGTGCTTAATACAAGTCAGCCTCCTTTCCTCACTTCTCCATTCAAAATCTTTCTTAACCAGGGTAGGAAGAGATTAGCTTTCCCTTCCTCTCTAACATACTTAGACTTCATTTCTCACTGGGATTGCTCAATTTCTCTTCCTGTGTTGCAATTCCCCAAGCATGTGACTTTCATCTGGCAAGCCTGGCCCTGTGGTGTTGGGATAGCGGAGTTATGCCTCATGTGTTACATTTCTGCACCAAGAAGTCAAATTGCGCTTAATAGACCCAGCTGCCCTGGCCCCGAAGGGGCTCTGCTCTCCCTCCCCGCTCTAGGACCCATCCACCTTCCTTGTGCTCCACTTCCAACAGGTGGAGGACATTCATCTTCTTTTTTGGGTCACCGGGGAATTGAACTCCTTTCTCATGTTTGGGAGACCCCCACCACTTTACGGTTTTATCGGGAGGAGTTCCCCACCTTCTACTAGAGAAACACTCTGTTTCTCTTTTCTCCAACTCCCTTTTGCAACTACCGCCAGGGCATGTGGCCCGGCTGGCCCACCAGAGGAGCCTGATCCAGACCCGGCGGGCCTGTGGGGGTCTGCGGATGGCGGGCAGTGCAGCACATCTGAATTCCTGCACAGCAGGGCGCTGAGCCGGCTGGGGACACGTGGAGGTTTCTCTGCACACAGGGCTCGGGTTCCGTCGGGGTGTTGTCCCTGACTGTGCAGCTTTAAACCTAGTTTTAGGGTCTTGTGCCGGTTCTGTGCACTGCCTGTTTACCTTCTGATACATTTTCTTCTCCACTCAGGCAGTCGCCGTCGGTGGTTTGTAGCTAGGAGCAAGGACCGTGATGCAGTCATTGAGTCCCTGACTTGGTCTTCCAAGCCTGATGTTCCCATCGGTTCTCCCGTGAGGTAAGAGAATACGCCAAGTGTGCAGAGACCACGTCTCGGGAGGGACCTGGCGCACTCGCACCACCTGCAGCCTTTCTCCCTTGGTGGTGGGGAAGGCGCTGCTGTGGACAGCGACTAACTCAGCAGAGGAACCAGGTGTACTGGGCTTCATTTCGCCAAAACCAACCCGGTGACCTCTGGCAAGTCACTTCACCTTTCGAGATTTTCTCACGTGTCAAATGGTCTGGGTGGAGGTGCCAGACCAAAAGATGCCCTAATTTTAATACGTTTCGGTTCTCGAAGCTGGAGTCTCATTTCACTACTTCAGCTTCATGGAGGGTTTTTCTTTGTTTTTTTCCTGTCATAACTTGCAGTAACCTAGTTCAAGCAACAAAGCTTGATGGACTGTTACTTTTATTGGACCTGCCAGTCCTAGTTTCCAGCCCCAGACTCAGCTGCGTCCCAACTTTAAAAGTCCAAGAACCAGGACTTTGCAACAGAGGGATTACAATAACATGCATTCAAACTATACCCGGGAACTGGGGGTTAGAAACTCTGCCTGCTTCTACTTACGGAAGGTGTCCCCTTTACTTATGGCGGGTGGGTTTGTAGAAAAGCCCATTCAAACTTGCTGGGGCTTGAATCTCGGCTCTGAGTGGCTGTGAGTGGCCTGGAGTGAGTGACCTCATTCAGGTTCCCACATGCCACTTAACACTCTAACTCATGAGGTGGGGCTGACTTAACTTTCCCAGGAAGGTTGTGAGTTTCTCAGGTGCAGGGGCGGTGACTTAAATACATTTCATATCCCCCCATCTTTACCCCTTTCTCACCTTGACATATATGTGTACCTGTATAGAGGTAGAACATCTCTGTAAGACCCACCCAAGAAACTGACAGCAGTGAGTGTCTCGGGGAAGACCGAAACCAGGAGGAGGAGATTTACTCTTATGTTACATTCTTGAATATATTGCCATGAACATAATAATATTTTTAAACTGCCTAATAAAGAAATATGATAATTCACATCTCCATTTTCATTTCATTTTGTGGAGGTAGCATCCTATATTTATCCAACCCCTATTTAGGGGCATCCTGATTTCTGCATCTTGCCAAGGGAAGTTGCGTCACCTCTCATCAACCTGGAAAGGCTTCCCAGAGGAGGTGACTTCTGGCAGATGAGTAGGAGTCAGAAGAGGCAGGGTAGGACATGAGGAGAAGGTATTCTAAGCAGGGGGAACTCAATAATGAAGGTGGGAGGTGGGAGAGCGTGGCCCTTGTGAGGAAACGCAAGGAGGGAGGGGGATGGGTGGCGATGAGGCTGGGGGTGCCGACAGGGCATTTACGGCTCTTGCAGCGCCCTAGGAGCTTGAATCTTGGACCCGATCCCAGGCACAGTGGGGAACCATTGAAATAATCTGGGGCTGGCAAGCAAGACTGATCAGCTGTACGAGTCAGCAGCACTGTTTCAGGAAAAGCAAGACTTAACCAGCTCTTTAGCTGTATCACTTACCAAATACGCGTTTACTCACAAGGAGGGCTGGTTTCTTACTGTCACCTCTCATTCCAGCCTGCGGCAGGCTCCAGATGGAAAACAGGCACAGAGGTGTGGGAGCAGGGGACACCCCTAACTCTGTAAGAGGCCTCAAGAGTGTGATGGAGAAAGCCTTCCCAGGCTGAAAACTCAGACTCAGAGCTCCCCAGACAGGCAAAGGCAGGAAAGGTCCTTCCAGGCAGAGCGACTGTGGGAGGAAGCTCAGGGCGCATGCGCAGGGAATTAGGCTTGACAGGTGAGAAGGGACCAAGCGCTAATGAGGTTGGTCGGTTGGTTTTTTTCACATTTTATATCACTCCCTATGAGGTTGGTTTTTATTTATTTATTTATTGAGATGGAATTTTGCTTTCGTTGCCCAGGCTGGAGTACAATGGCACAGTCTTGGCTGACTGCAACCTCTGCCTCAGACTCCTGAGTAGCTGGGATTACAGGCACACGCCACCACGCCCGGCTAATTTTTGTATTTTTAGTAGAGACAGGGTTTCACCATGTTGGTCAGGCTGGTCTTGAACTCCTGACTTTAGGTGATCCACTCTCCTTGGCCTCCCAAAGTGCTGGGCTAACAGGCGTGAGCCACGGCGCCCAGCTGAGATTGGTTTTTACTGAGCTATTTTATAAATCATCTGGGGCGCTTCAGAAATCCCCAGACCGACCCAATCAGAACTTCCAGGTGATGCCTTTAATCTGATGACTCTGGGAAACGTGGCTGTAGTCTAGACAGAGAGTTCTCTAGTGTAGTTGCTGGCTAAGGCCGTAAGGAGGGGCCCCACCCACACTGCAGAACCTGTCAGTTTGGTAGGCCTGGGAATGAAGGCGGACCAGTTCTTCCTGTGAGGTGCAAACAAAAACTGGAAAAACAGCGAGACAGACGCATCTAGGTTCTTTCTTGGCGTGGCTGAGGTTGCACCATGTCAGACTTTGGCCATTACTGAAGCCCTCTCAGCAGGGGCCTCTGTCCTTGCCAAGAAGCTAGAAAGAACTAGAGGACAGATGAGTCAGAACGGAAAGGCATGAGGTTTCTGGGCGTCCAGGGGTGCTCACCCGTCCCTCAGGGCTTCCCCTCCTGCTCTGCCCCTTTCTCATCCCCACCCAGGATATCTTTCTCCCTATAAGTGAGAACCCCCCCCCCACCACCACTCCCCAGTCCCCACTCTGCAGTCAGCCTGAGGATGCAAGCAGGAAGCTGTTGGAGCTTGAGGGAAGGGAAGCAGGAGTGAGTGCCCGTGATGCTGGTGTCTTTGTTCTCTGAGCTGGATAGAAACTAACCACGGGGCAGCCTGCTACCAGCAGCACTGGGGTTTTTTTGTTGCTGTTGTTGTCGTTTTGTTTCTTTTTGTTTTGTTTTGTTTTTTTGAGACAAAGTTTCATTCTGTTGCCCAGACTGGACTGCAGTGGTGGGATCTTGGCTCACTGCAACCTCTGCCTCCCGGTTTCAAGCAATTCTCCTGCCTCAGCCTCCCTAGTAACTGGGATTATGGGTATGTGCTAAAATAGCTCAGTAAAAACCAATCTGCTATTTTTAGCAGAGACAGTTTCACCAGTTGGCCAGGCTGGTCTTGAACTCCTGACCTTAGGTGATTCACCTGCCTCAGCCTACAAAAGTGTTGGGATTATAGGCCACCACTCCCGGCCCAGCAGCACCGGTTTTGCAGGGCAAACATCGTTTGTCTGGAGTTAATCATATGGCCTACATAAGATGTGGTCCCTCCGGATTCCCAGCTGGCCCTGGCACTTGGAGCTGGAGAGGGCATGTTGACAAGAGTGAGACTCCCTGATGATGTACTGTGCTGGCTCTCAGATGGTAATGTCAGGTGCCTTTGTCTCGGAGAACCCTTCCCATCCCACTTCAGTTACTCAGCAAACATTGATTTGAGGCCCTGCCGTTCTGGGCCTGGGGCCCAGAGGAAGAAAGGCATGACCCCAGCCCGTGAGTGCTGGCTGAGAAGCACACAGAGGCAACGCTGCCGAGATGAGCAGGGAGAGGGCTGAGATGCCCTGAGGACAGCAAGGAGGGCACTAACCCGGAAGGGGGGCCGCAGAGATGCCTGAGCTGAGTCTTGAAAAGCCAGGCGAGCTGCTCACCCCAAAATAAAGTTTTTTCTGGCTGAACAAACCAGCCAGGGGGAAGAGACCGCAGTGCGATTTCAGGGCTAAAACGGGAGTGTTTACAGATCTCCCTTCCCCAGAGACCCTCGTGCTTGCCCCCCACCCGCAACCCCCCCCCCCGACTCCCACAGTACCTCCCGAGGGAAAAAGAGCAGAAAAGGCCCCAAGGGGAGGTATTGCTGGCAGCCGGGGGTGGGGAGAAGCTGCTCAGTCTTCTGCTGAAGGGTGGAGTGGGGAAGGAGCTGGGGTCATTCCTGGCTGTTGAACTGCTCTGCCAGAGTGGGGTCCTGTGGCGCAGTTAACTCCACAGACCGTCCCGACGGCTCGGAGGAGGGGGCTTTCCCACCGCTGCTGCTCTGCCCACCAGACCCGCTAATCCTGGCGGCCACTCATTCATTCGATGGTTTGTTGAATGAATAGTGAGGGGCACCTTCTCCGAGATGCTAAAGATACAGCCACAGGCCTTCGTTCTAGTGGGGAAGACAGAGAATGATCAAAGGAGGAAAGGAGGAAGATAAGAAAGGGAAAGGGGGAAGAGGTGGACTGGTCATGTGGGAGGGAGGGTTCGGTAACAGCAGGCGTGCGGCGGAGGCCTGAGGAAGGGCAGGAGGCGGGAGGGAGGGGAGAGGAATCCCAGCCGAAGAACAGCACCTGCAAAGGTCCCAGGCACGCCTGTCCCAGGAGCCCACGAGGCTGGGCGGAGCAGGAACTCACTGTGCCCGGAGCCCAGCTCTGCGCTCCTGCGTGCCTGCGGCCCACTGCTCCCTAGCGCCGGCAGTTAGGCAGATTGCTTCATCTCCCTAAGGCTCAACATCTCTGTCTGTAAAATGGGAAGAATGGTGTTACCGCACCATGGTGTTCTATGTACTTTTTCTAAATAAATGGCAGCTATTAGCAAACTTTCCCAAAGGGGATTTGGAACAAGATGAGACACTAGTCTGTCTGTCTGTCTTTCTTTTTTGATTTTATAAAAATATCTTAAATTACACCAAGAGCAACACATGCTGTGTGTGGGGTGTGTGGGCATCAAGTACCAGCAACCACAAATCACACTCACGCCTTCCCCCCCTCCTCGCAGGCAGGGCTTGCCCCCATCACTCCGGAGCTGCCTTACAGGCACCAAAAGCAAGGCCGGGAGGAGCCAGGAGCTTGGCTGGGTCTGGGTAAGAGAATGTCAGAGCCAGAATTAGGCTGCAGTCATCTTCCAACGAAGCAGAGAGTTTCTCTTTGAATGGACACTTCCTTCCACTTTCTTTCCACCTGAGTAAGCAGAAGCCTTAAGGGTTTAAGCCTTTTTCAGAAAGTCTGGAGTTATGGCTAGTGTAAGGAGACAACATCTCCCTTTTCATCTTTGGTTTTGAACGTGAGTCACTGGGAGGTCCCACGGCGACTGGCCTAGGTCTTCGGAAAGGTCTCGGGGATGAGAGCAGGTTGTAGCAATCCTGCTGTGGCCCCCACCCTGCCGGACAGCCCATGCTGGGCGATGGATGCCACAGCTAATCTGGAATGTTCCGCTCCATTGTCCCAAGGCCAGCCCTTCTCCAACCTTCTCCGGAGCCATCCCACCCGGCCGATGCCTCCTGCCCCTCATCATCAGAGCGCAGCACGGCCCAGCTCTCTCTCCTGCAGGACACACAGGCCTCCCTGCCCTGCCTGGCCCAGTGTTCAGCTCTCTCAGAGCCCAGCCCATCCTTCTGCAGGTCAGCGACAGTGGGAGAGATCAGTGCAGACCTGTCCTAGAGGAGCCTGCCAGAGCAGGGGAAGAAGTCACAACAGTGAGGAAATCGAGTGCTAATTTTTTTTTTTCTTAGACAGAGTCTTGCTCTATTACCCAGGCTGGAGTGCAGTGGTGTGATTTCAGCTCACCACAACCTCGACCTCCCAGGCTTCAGTAATCCTCCCACCCCAGCCTCCCAAGTAGCTGGGACTACAGGTGTGCCCAGCTAAGCTTTTTTTTTCTTTTTTTCTTCCTGGCAACTTTCATTCGAAAATTTTTAATTTTTTTGTAGAGATGGGGTTTTGCCATCTTGCCCAGGCTGGTCTTGAACTCCTGGGCTCAAGCAATCCACCAGCCTCAGCCTCCCAAAGTGCTGGGATGACATGCAAGAGCCACCCTCACCTGGCCTGAGTGCTGAGTTAAAGGAAAAAAAGAAAAGTCTTGGAGGCCAAAGGTGAAGCCCTGGGTGGAAGTTGACCTCCAAGCGGGAAGCAGGCAACCCAGCACAAGCCTAGGCTCCGAGTGAGGCTGAGAGAGAGGAATGGCCCCTGCTCCATGGGGAAGGCAGCCTCCGACTGTGGCTGATGGGCTGGCAGTCACATAAGGACTGGCTGGCAGGAATGGGCATCTAGCTGCCTCTGCTGCTCCCTCGGGCTGGGGATGATGGTGCCAGTCAGGGCTGCATGGCTGTCAACAGGCACGGTGGGTGGGTCGGGGTCTGTCAGCTGCAGTGGCTGAAACACACAGCAGCAGCATCAAACCCAGTCTGAGATAGTCATGAAAGAGATTTAGAAAAAGACAGTGATTTTTCCCCCCATTTGCTTTTTCTATAAACACTCCAAATTGATGTATGACAGCAATCGCTCTCACTTATTGCTCATTTAATGTGTGGCAGGTGTTTTCCTGCCATTAGCTCATTTAATCCCCACACAAATCTGATGAGGTCTTATCACTGTCTTCACTATACAGATAAGTAAACAGGGGAGTTTATCTCCAGGGAAGTTAAGAAAGTTTACCAAATAACTTGAACAAGCTTTAAACGGAGGTCTTACCCAGAGACAACTTTAACCACCAGACTGGCTCTACTACATTTTCTTTAAACAGCTTTTTGGAACGGGATTGACCTGGCTGCAGGGTTTTCCTCTGATTCCCAGTTCTTTGGATTCAATCACATTTAAATCAGTCCTCCTGTTTCTACCTAAAAAAAAAAAAAAAAAAAAAAAAAAAAAAAAAAAAAAAACCCAATGCTTATAATATTTACATATTTATTAGGAGTCTCTTATCTCTGCAATGGTATGTTTCCCGGATAATTTTTCTGATGAAACCCAGAAAAGAGAAAGAGAAATATTGATTGAAGCCTATATTGTGACAAGAATTTTGCTGAATAAATGTTTCTTTTCTTTTCTTTTTTTTCTTTTTCTGGAGACAGAATCTCACTGTCACGCAGGCTGGAGTACAATGGTGTGATCATGAATATTTTTCAAAATATTAGATCACTAGCTAGGCTTTAGAGACCCTTTGTCATGAAGAGAGTTTGATGGGATGGAATTGCTGTAATGTCCATACTTGCTTACATTTACCAAAGGTTACAGTGTTCCCATGCATCACCTTCCGCTGGGCAATTTACCTTTGCTCACTAGGCATTGGCTAGTGGAGAAATGGTTTACGTTCAACAAAGAGGCCGAAAGCACACAATGCATCTCTACGTTAATTTTTCAAGAAAAACACCTGCCCAACCTTAAAAAATCAGTAACCCTGAAAATAGGGACTACCCTGAAACTGTACACAGCTAATTGGGATTAAAGTAGCCCTCAGAGCTTTTACTGACATCTCCTGACCTCTGCTGGACACATCTGGGATTGCATAGCTCCTAGGTCCTTGAAAGTAATCAGCAAAGTAAGAACCTTGAAGTTTACAGAATGCCTCATTCTAAACCTCTCATTTCAGAGATGAAGAAAGTAAGATTCAATGGGCTTATGTAACCTACACAAGAGCACACAGTTACTTAGGCGTATTCAGAACCAGCACCTAGAAATGATTTATTGCCCAATAAACCACAGGGGCAAGTATTGATTAACTTCATTGGAATGAATAAATACTCTGGATTATTCATTCCAGACTGGCTGGAACCATCATTTTTAGAAATAGGAACAGCTGACACAGACAAAGTGGTAACCAAGAATCAAAATTAGAATTATTTGAGCAAGGTCATAGTTACCTTTATATCCCGTATCCCACATCCCCTAATTCTGTAATTATCTTCAGTGACCGTTTGGTGATGTACATGGAGTAACAAAGAAGAGAGTCAGAGATGCCGGGCGTGGTGGCTCATGCCTGTAATCCTAGCACTTTGGGAGGCTGAGGTGGGTGGATCACCTGAGGTCAGGAGTTCAAGACCAGCCTGGCCATCATGGTGAAACCCCATCCTAAAAAAAAAAAAAGAGAGAGTCAGAGAATTCATTTTCACAAAAGCTCTTTTTTAGCTGCAATTTTCTCTCCCTGATGGTAGTTTGTTAAAATGAATTTGTCTTCCTAGAGGAAACTTCAACTGACCATAGGAAAGAAGACTGCCAGGGTTAAAAGGATTGTTCCTTTCAAGAACCAACTCTGCCAGTGTCCCTGCAGAGACACATGGAACCCAGGGGAGGTTCCCAGAGGTCTCTGATGCTTCTTCGGACAGGAGTTTCAGGTGCTCCTATTATATCCAGGCTGTATCTAGAAGTGAATGACCGCCAAACTATGTAGTCAAATTATCCCACATTTTAGAATCTCCAAGTGTATAGTGTTAACTAAAGGAGTATTGTATTTAAAAGAACATAAGCTCTACAGCCATGCAGTCAGTGGCTGCTTACTAGCTGTGTGAGCTTAGGTAAATGACTTAACCTCTGTAAGCTTCAGTTTCCTCATCAATAAAACAGGAATCATAAATGATATTTTTCTAGAAAGCTGTTTGAGAATACACGAAATGGTGTGTGTGAAAATCCTTAGCACAGTACCTGGTGCTATGGGCCAAGGGTAGGGATGATATTTGATTTCTTGCATGAAATTAAATATACACCAGATAGGTTTTTTTGTTTGTTTGTTTGTTTTTTTAAGAGACTGGGTCTCTTGGCTGGGGACAGTGGATCTCACCTGTAATCCCAGCACTTTGAGAGGCCGAGGTAGGGTAGATCACTTGAGGTCAGGAGTTTGAGACCAGACTGACGAACATGGAGAAACCCTGTTTCTACTAAAACCACAAAATTAACCAGGCGTGGTGGCGCATGCCTGTAATTCTGGCTACTCGGGAGACTGAGGCAGGAGAATTGCTTGACCAGGAAGCAGAGGTTTCGGTGAGCCAAGATCACACCATTGCACTCCAGCCTGGGCAACAAGAGTGAAACTCCATCTCAAATACATAAATAAATAAATAAATAAATAAAGAGACGGGGGCCGGGCGCAGTGGCTCAAGCCTGTAATCCCAGCACTTTGGGAGGCCGAGGCGGGTGGATCACAAGGTCGAGAGATCAAGACCATCCTGGTCAACATGGTGAAACCCCGTCTCTACTAAAAAATACAAAAAAATTAGCTGGGCATGGTGGCGTGTGCCTGTAATCCCAGTTACTCAGGAGGCTGAGGCAGGAGAATTGCTTGAACCCAGGAGGCGGAGGTTGCGGTGAGCCGAGATTGAGCCATTGCACTCCAGCCTGGGTAACAAGAGCAAAACTCCGTCTCATAAAAAAAAAAAAAAAAAAAAATAAGAGACTGGGTCTCATTCTGTTGCCCAAGCTGGAGTGCAGTGATGCAATAATAGCTTACTGCAGCCTCAAAGTGATCCTCCCACCTCAGCCTCCTGAGTAGCTGGAATTACAGGCACATGCCACCATACCTAGCTAATTTCTTTTTCTTTTAATTATTTGTAGAGACAGAATCTTGCTATACTGCTCAAGCTGATCTTGAACTCCTGACCTCAAGTGATCCTCCTGCCTCAGCCTCCCAAAGCACAGGAATTATAGGTGTGGAGCCACCACACCAGGCCTACAGCAGATTTTTTTTTTTTTTTTTTAATTTGAGACTGAGTTTTACTCTGTGGCCCAGGCTGCAGCACAGTGGCCTGATAGTGGCTCACTGCAGCCTCAAACTCCCAGACTCAAGCAGTCCTCCCACTTGAGCTCCCCAAGTAGCTGAAACCACAGGCACCACCACACCTGGCTAATTTTTTGTATTTTTGGTAGAGATGGGTTTCGCTATGTTGCCCAGGCTGGTCTCAAACTCCTGGGCTCAAGCGATCCACACGCCTCAGCCTCCCAAAGTGCTGGGATTGCAGGCATGAAATCATTGTCCCCGGTCTAAAGTGTCTCTTTAAGGCATTTGTGAAAACAGCCTTGTCTATCTTAGATTGTTTTATTGGGTCTTTGAGATATAGAATTATTTCTCCATGACAAATGTATAAGTCAGCACTTTTTAGTGAGAAAAATAAAACTAGCATAAATTCCACCATTAAGATCTGGTGTAGGGGCCAGGCACAGTGGCTCATGCCTGTAATCCCAGCACTTTGGGAGGCCGAGGTGGGGAGATCACTTGAGCCTGGGAGCTGAAACCAGCCTGGGCCACATGGTGAAATCTCATCTCTACTAAAAATGCAAAAATTAGCCAAATGTGATAGTTTGAACCTGTGGTCTTTGTTTTGGAAGGCTGAGGTGGAAGGATCACTTGAGCCTGAGAGGTGGAGGTTGCAGTGAGCTGAGATTACTCCACTGCACTCCAGCTTTGGTGACAGAATGAGACCCTGTCTCAAAAAAAAATAAAATAAAATAAAATAAGACAAAAGGCATGTCTTTGATTATTTGACGCTTTTAAAACATCCTTTAAAAGGGTTTTATATTTTTATATTTTAAACATCCTTTAAAAGAGTTTAAATATTTATAAATACTTTGTGCATTTACGTTAGGTTAATTCCAGGATACATGATACAGGATAGGTGCTACTGTGACATATCTCAATTCATAGTTTCTCATTACTTATTGTATCAGTAGTATTAGTTATATCACTTATGTATGGCTGTATAATAAACCACTCCCTAAACTCAGCAAATAAGCCCAACCACATTGTTACTCGTGATTCTCGAGGGTCAGAGTTTCAGGCAGTGCTCCGCAGGAAGTGCTCCACATGACATCAGTGTGGTGAGTGGAACGTCTCAGAGGCTTCATTCACATGTCTGAGGGCCTAGCGGTGGGCAGGAGAGCAAAGGCACATGACAAGGGATGGATCGAGAGAGGCATGATTCACTTCAGAAGGTCCCAACCTGATTGCCACAGAGCCAGGAAAGATAGCTGTCCTGTGTGTTGCATGACTCCAGAACGTGTTCTCTTAACCGTACCCAATATTTTCCAAGAAATCTGTGTCAAGAATCAGACTTAAGTGCTTATATGACAAGGTACTCATCTGGATGAAACACAAACCAAACAGAATTAGATAGAAATGGTCATTAGATTTAGGAGCTTACACTCAAAGAGCCATTCTCTGGCCAGGAAACACAAATTTAGAGCACATTGTGTTAAAGAAGACCATTAAACCCTGGCAGTGATTGCCAACTTGCTGGGACTGGAGAGGGGACCAAGTGAGAGTTTCACATTTCTCAGGTGCTTATGTAGTCTGATAGGCATATTCTAAGGTGACTATTGTTTTAATATGTTTTTAGTCATGATGTCCCATTTATTTTGAAGTTTTTAATAAAATTGGGTTGGGGCATGGAAAGAAATACTTATATTGTTCAAATGGGATTCAAAGAAGTTTGAGAAACTGCAGACCAGGAAAGGGAAGGGAATTATTTACCAGGGGCTGAATTTATGAGTGTGTGTCGGGGGGACAGGTGATAAAGGAATCATAAAGGTACGATTTCTTCCCTTTCTCCTTCCCCTAGCCTGAACACATGTCACATTTTCTAAACTTGATGGGAATTTCCTCCTCAATCTCTGGCCTTGGAGAGAGAAAATTAGGGAAAGAGAAGACCAGGAATGAAAAATTGGAGGGAAATAGGAGACTCTTAAATAAAAGAAAGTTGTTTTGAACATAGGGGAGGAGAAGATATCATCAAAAGCCAAAGTCCAGACTTACGTTTAGGTGTTAGACAGTGTTACTGGAAGGTTGGAAAGCCCAAAGAAGTACCAAAAAGATTCCAAAACTGAGTTTCAAAAAGGGATAGGTAGCCTCGTGGTTTGAGGTGGGTTCTGAGTGTGACATGCCTCTGGATAGGGTTTGGAGATTTGGAGTGGTGAGTGAACAATGAATAACAAAAAGTAGGTAAAGCTTAATGAAGGCTCCCACTCACTCGATTGGCCATGTGAATTTCATCTGCTTTTAATCAGCACAACATTCCCATGGAACATGCACCACTGTTGGTCCCATCTGCCAAAGATCAAGTGGCCAAGCTGGGATTTGAATAGTCCTTCTGGGCCCAGAGTTCAAGCTAGAGTTAGATGTGCCTGACCTGTGTAATGGCTTAATTAAATGTTGGTGTTTATGCAGTGGAAATACATACCGTACAATCAGTTAATTACTTTTTTTTTTTTTTTTTAGACGGAGTTTCACTCTTGTTACCCAGGCTGGAGTGCAATGGCGCGATCTCGGCTCACCGCAACCTCCGCTTCCTGGGTTCAGGCAATTCTCCTGCCTCAGCCTCCTGAGTAGCTGGGATTACAGGCACGCACCACCATGCCCAGCTAATTTTTTGTATTTTTAGTAGAGACGGGGTTTCACTATGTTAACCAGGATGGTCTCGATCTCTTGACCTTGTGATCCACCCGCCTCAGCCTCCCAAAGTGCTGGGATTACAGGCTTGAGCCACCGCACCCGGCCACCTTTGCATTCTTAAGGACAATCTGCTTGTTTCCACTTGGGCAGCTTGTCGAGGAAGAGTGCCAGTTCCTAGAAATCTCCTAATTACTGCCAAGGTGAGCCAAGTGAAAAGTTGGTTACATTTTCTGCAGAGAGTTTAAGTTCATTTAATCCCAGCAATAAACTGGCTTCCAGGAGAAAGGGCTTTTTAAAGGTCTGTGTCAATTAGATGGCGATTATGAAATTCATGATATGGCTAATCCAGTGGCTGAACCTATAATTATCTCGCACCATCCAAGAATCTACAGTATAACAGGCTCTATGCCTCCATTAAAGAGAAGTCAGTTTAATTCTGTGCTGCACTCCAGATTACTTCTCTCCTTTCCTAGATCTCTTCTATCAAAGAGAGCAGACATTTATAAAATGGTTTCTGAAAGCCATATGAGCTTTTTTTTTTTTTTTTTTTGGGTGGATGACCCATGTAAGGTTTATTCTCTGTAAGGTTTATTGCCGAGTTTAAAATGAGGAAACAGCCGGGCGCGGTGGCTCAAGCCTGTAATCCCAGCGCTTTGGGAGGCCGAGGCGGGTGGATCACGAGGTCGAGAGATCGAGACCATCCTGGTCAACATGGTGAAACCCCGTCTCTACTAAAAAAGTGCAAAAAATTAGCTGGGCATGGTGGCACGTGCCTGTAATCCCAGCTACTCAGGAGGCTGAGGCAGGAGAATTGCCTGAACCCAGGAGGCAGAGGTTGCGGTGAGCCGAGATCGCGCCATTGCACTCCAGCCTGGGTAACAAGGGCGAAACTCCGTCTCAGAAAAATAAAAAATAAAAAAATAAAATAAAATAAAATAAAATAAAATAAAATGAGGAAACTGAGGCCTGCATGAGAACAATTAGACGCCAATTTATTCGGCTCCAGGCTGAAGTTCTACGGTCCAGGGAAAGGGGGCCAGAGAAGTCACACGTCACTCCTCTCAGGTGTGGGGTTATATAGGGAGGGAAGGTGCTCTGATTGGCTGTGGAGAAACAGGACGTGGACGTGGCAAGCTGCTGTAGGTAGGTAGGCAGGATTTCCGGTGAGCGAGCTGGATGGTGCAATGCGCTATTGGGCAGGTTTTGGCGGGGCTTCTTTTAAATTTTGGCGGGATTTTCCAACGGCTGGCTAGATGCTGAGTGCAGAGTTTAGCGTTGCGTGCAGAGGTGGGCGTGGCGAAGCTAGATGCTGAGTGGTGACGTAATTTTCACGCCCAAGCTAGATGCTGAGTGGTGACGTAATTTTCAGGCGTGCAGAGGGATGGGCGTGTCCCAGCTCCCCTCCAGGCAACCAACTGGCCTTACAACCCAGAGCTTGGGAATTCCAGTGTGTTCCTTTATATAATTTGAAGTACCATAAAGACGTTTGACCTAGAAGACTTCCTTTGGTGATATATATGTCTTTTCCTGTAATTAATTACAGTCTATGATTAGACTACAGGCTATCATGGCAAGCCTTTAGCTTTCCAAAGCACTCTTTATTTTTGGACCATTCTAATTCGTTTTCTTAGGAATACTATAGGCCAGGCATAGTGGCTCATGCCTGTAATCCAAGCACTTTGGAGGCCAACGCGGGCGGATCACCTGAGGTTGGCAGTTCAAGACCAACCTGACCAACATAGTGAAACCCCGTCTTTATTTAAAAAAAAAAAAAAAAGGAATACTATATATATATATATATATATATATATATATATATATATATATGTATATATATATATAGTTTGTTTTGTTTTGTTTTTTTGAGACAGAGTCTCACTCTGTCACCAGGCTAGAGTGCAGTGGCATGATCTCAGCTCACGGTAACCTCTGCCTCCTGGATTCAAGCAGTTCTCCTGCCTCAGTCTCCCAAGTAGCTGAGACTATAGGTGTGCGCCACCACGCCTGGCTAATTTTTGTATTTTTGGTAGAGACGGGTTTCACCATGTTGCCAGTATGGTCTCGATCTCTTGACCTCGTGATCCACCAGCCTCGACCTCCAAAAAGCTGGGATTACAGGTGTGAGCCACACACCCAGCCAGAATACCATACTTTATAAACATTAATCAAAATCCATTTGTAACAAGCACCTATAAACATCTCAGTTTCAAAAATCGGAAAGCAAAGAATTTTGCTCAAACTCTGCAGTCACTGACAGGGTTTTGAAGAAGAGTCTAACAATCACCGAATATTTGCAACTTCCCAGCGCCTTTCAGAGGCAAAGGCCCGTGGTTCCTGTACACATTTTGCGTCTTGTGGCCCAGCTTTCCTGGCCAAAGCTGAGCGGACCAGGGATTAGTGACTGATTCAAAAGCTGCCATCTGTAGGTTAGACAACAGCCAATGAGATGTCCTCATGCAAGAGACTGGCAGGAAAAGGGCGCCCTCTACAGGATGGGCTCTCGCTGACCCAGTCTGACTGCTACAGATACTAGAATCATCAGTCAGAAGAGAAGTCAAGACAGTCACAATAAAGAGAGATGCCTAGAGTCTGCAGCAAAAGGCACTTTCTGCTGAGAGGACAGTAAATAACCAGGTATTTGCCTTGTATCTCAAATGCCTGTTGGTTTTCTTGAGTTCCTACTGTTTTCTCTGTGTAACCTTCTAGTAAGTCCTCATTGACTGAGGAAGCTAGAACTCGCTTTCCTGACACCTGCTGAGAGTCCCCAGAACCTGTGAATATCAGCTTATGTGACAAAAGGGACTTTGAAGATGTGATTTAAATTAAGGATCTTGAGATGGGCCGGGCTCGGTGGCTCAAGCCTGTAATCCCAGCACTTTGGGAGGCTGAGGCGGGTGGATCACGAGGTCAACAGATCGAGACCATCCTGGTCAACATGACGAAACCCCGTCTCTACTAAAAATACAAAAAAATTAGCTGGGCATGGTGGCACATGCCTGTAATCCCAGCTACTCAGGAGGCTGAGGCAGGAAAATTGCCTGAACCCAGGAGGCGGAGGTTGCGGTGAGCCGAGATCGTGCCATTGCACTCCAGCCTGGGTAACAAGAGCGAAACTCCGTCTCAAAAAAAAAAAAGGATCTTGAGATGGAGAGACGATCCTGAATTATCCCTGTGGGCCCAGTGTAACCACAAGGGTCCTTATAAGAGGGGGCAGGAGGGTCAGAGTAAGTAGTAGGAGATGTGACCACCGAAACAGGAGGTTGGAGTGATGCAAGGACTGCAGGCAGCCTGCAAAGCTGAAAACAGCAAGAAAGTGTATTCTGTTCTGAAGCCTCCAGAATGAGCCATTACTGCAAACACTTGGCTAAATCTCAGTGAAACTGATGTTGGACTTCTGGCCTCTGGAACTATAAGATAATACATTTGTGTTGTTCCCCTCCCCCCCTTTTTTTTTTTGAGACAGAATTTTGCTCTTGTTGCCCAGGTTGGAATGTAATAGCGTGATCTTGGCTCACCATAACCTCTGCCTCCCGGGTCCAAGTGATTCTCCTGCCTCAGCCTCCTGAATAGCTGGGATTACAGGCATGCACCATAAAGCCCAGATAATTTTGTATTTTTAGTAGAGACAGGGTTTATCCATGTTGGTCAGGCTGGTCTCGAACTCCCGACCTCAGGTGATCCACCCGCCTTGGCCTCCCAAAGTGTTGGAATTACAGGTGTGAGCCACTGCACCCACCCACATTTGTGTGGTTTTAAGCCACTAAATTTGTAGCATTTTGTTACAGCAGCCACAGGAAACTAATATGCCAACAGACAGACTAAGCCAGAGGTCAGCATTTTTTGTGTTCTTTCATTGAAGAAGGCAGACAATACCTTAAGCACTTAACGTTCTCCCTATTAGCATTGTGACAAGTTCTCTGATGTGCTTTGAACAGGTCGTTATATTTTGCCAGAGGCATATAAGGGAGAAAATGGGAAACTAGGCATTGAATAAAAATGACAAGAGTTGCCAGTGGGGCCACAGTTACTCAAAAAACACACCGTAAGAGTGATCTTTGTGGCTAGGTGCAGTGGCTGACGCCTGTAACCCTAGCACTTTGGGAGGCCAAGGCAGGCAGATCGCTTGAGGCCAGGAGTTCAAGACCAGCCTGGGCAACTTGGTAAAACCCCATCTCTACTAAAAGTACAAAAAAATTATCTGGGTGTGGTGGTGCACACTTGTGGTCCCAGCTACTCAGGAGGCTGAAGTGGGAGAGTTGCTTGAACTTGGGAGGTGGAGGTTGCTGTGAGCTGAGATCACACCATTGCACTCCAACCTAGGCATCAGAGTGATAGCCTGTCTGAAAAAAAAGGAGCAGTCTTTGTAAGGAGAAAGAATTTGACATTATATTTTTAAAACTACTAATGACAATGAAAACGGATAAGAAACTGGTAAAACTGAAACCACACTTCACCCAGGGCTGTACCCATCACACCATCATTTTTCATTAATTCAAAATCTGTCTGTAGAGATATCTCAATGCTCTTGTTAATTACTTCTTTCAAGGCATTCTCCTCATTGTAAGTGAGCACACACCTGGGTACCATCCTATAAGTACGTTAATGACTATATGCAACATCCTGAGCCAAGTACTTATACACGTAAACTGGCTTTCTGGTGCACCTTTCAACTCTCCCATGATAACTTCTAGAGAACACTGTGCCAGGTAGGCATGCCTGTCATCATCAATAAAGACCCAAGTGACGATTCTTTTCTGTAAGGATACAAGTTCAGTCAGCTCATTCCACTAGTTCCTCAGAAAAGGCTTTCTGCTGCCAAAGAAAATAAAGCCTTTTTAAAAAAACACAACAGGTTTCTACTCACGTGGTATATTTTAGAATAAATGCATTTTAAAGGCAAGGACAAGGTTTTTGTACATACTTTATTTATCCCTTAGTAAGCTGAATATGACTAGTAAAGAAATGTTTATGCTATAGTAATAAGGATTATTCTGATAATTACTGTATTGATTGGTTTTTTTGTTTTGTTTTGTTTTTTGGTTTTGTGTTTTTTTTTTTTTTTTTTTTTTTTTTTTTTTTTTGAGACCGAGTTTCGCTCTTGTTACCCAGGCTGGAGTGCAATGGCACAATCTCGGCTCACCGCAACCTCCACCTCCTGGGTTCAGGCAATTCTCCTGCCTCAGCCTCCCAAGTAGCTGGGATTACAGGCACGTGCCACCATGCCCAGCCAATTTTTTGTATTTAGTAGAGACAGGGTTTCACCATGTTGACCAGGATGGTCTTGATCTCTTGACCTCATGATCCACCTGCCTCGGCCTCCCAAAGTGTTGGGATTACAGGCGTGAGCCACCACGCCTGGCCCCGTATTGATTGTTTTGATAATTACTGTGTTCTTAGTTGCAGACCACAGAATTCACTCTAGCTAGTTTCAATGGAAAGGGACTACAGCGGGGTATTAGGTAGCTTACGGGATTTCCAGCAGTGTCAGAGAAACAGGCTAGGATACCACACAGCCAGAAACAACCCCAGCAGGAATGCCCAGCCATGAACAGGACTGTTCTCACAGAAGCCCCACTGCTGCTGCTCACCAGTCAGTACCTGTGATGCCAGGGGCCGGACGCTGGAGCTTCTCTCAGAGCTCTTTCCCAGCCATGTCTGTGAAAAGACGGACCCACCTACATGTGCCGCCACTTCACTTAAATGACTGTCATCTTCCTGGGGCACATAGGCATCTGCTGGGCAGAACTGGGTCACAGGCAGAACCCTAGCTACAAAAGGGTCCAGGCACTGCAGGTTTTAGAAATGGTTAAAGCAGATGTTGTGTGGACCCATCCGTGGAATCTGCCACAATGACCATATGGATTTCAGGCAATTTGTGTGTTAAAATGATGGTAATCATGAGAGTTATATGAGAATTAATAGCTAGCAATTTCCAGTGCTTTCTAGTGCTTAATATCTTCTAAGCATGATCTCACCTAATCTTCAAAGCAGCCCTATGAGGTAAGTACTTATTTGTATCTTCAGATTGTAAGTGAAAACACTGAAGGAGCAGCAAGGTTAATTCACTCACCCGACATCTCATGGTAGAAAAGCCAGGATTCGAACTCCAATCTGTCTGAATGAAAGCCTGCGCTTTCAGCTAGTATACTGCTAATGCTTTGCTAATTATTATTTTTAGTTCATCTGCGAGGGGCAGCTTGACTAGCGAATCTGGGTTTCCCATTTCTGGAAGACTTTGTATCCACACTGGGACTCTGATACTTGTGTAACTGGAAATGGAAATGAGATCTTCTGAATGTGGACTGCAAAGGAGAGGTCAGCTTCTTGCTGTTTTACTTTTTCACCAGTAAGCAACAGGCAGGAAATAAACGGCTTTCCCTCACATTCCCCACTTTGAGACTCTCACTACACTTTTAGTGGGAGTTCTCACCTTTATTATCACTGTCTGGGTTCTCCTGTGGAACTGACTGATAGTGATTCATATAGTACACCTGTGCCAAGGTCTTTTGCTGGACCGCAGTAATAAAAGTTTTCATTATTTGCAGAAACAAGGCTAACAAGGAAGGAGCAAGCATGTCCCAATTAATAGCAGCACACCTATGATGAGGGTTTTGACTCCTCCAATAGCTGGAAACCATTGTCCAAACATAGACCAATTTATGGTAAACCTGCACGGGCACATGTGCCAATTTTGACGTGTCCTTTGCAATGTTTTTAACTACCTGACCTTTATTATTTATCTGCAGATAATTAGTTAAGTTGAATTTTCCATATACCCCTCCCTTCCCTTGGCTGCCAGTAGTTAAGTTTAAGGCCAGGTGATTTTGATATACAACATTTTTTATCTGCATTTTTATCTGTTGAGCTAGAAAAGTTAAAGCTTTGTCAGTTTTATTAGTTGTTACCTTCAAGACAGCTTGTACTTGAATGATTCCATTGAGCATGTAAATTGGGGTACGGTTACCCCATGAGCCTTCCTCCGCCCAGGTGGCAGTTCCATAGTACTGTATTAGTATCTTGGGAGGCCACTATCTTTTTTGAAATTGCCTATGGCTAGGCTTTATTTATCCCGAGAGCTATAAGCAGGGAAACCCAGTAATTCCCCAGTTTTTATAGGTAGCCAAAATGAGGAAGGTTTAGAGGGTTTGTAACAAACATAAGCTGCCCATCGCCGGGACTACACACCTTATACTGAGTAGCATTATCTAAGCATGTTCCTTTTAGGGTTTCCTTGCATTTAGAATAGCTACAGAAAAGCAGGACCATAGTAAAATTTTTCCCCCCTACCTTGGTGATCTGATGTATACGGGCATAAGTCCATAGTTTGAAGAAAGGAGTGTTTGTCCCACACTGAAAGTCTTCGTGCTTCGGCCGTGGGTAGACCAGTCAGCTTCCAGGGTGTGACTGGAGCAGGGCTTGCTGTCTCAGCTCTCCTTAAGGTGATCTTGCATGGGTTACGGAGATCTGGCTTTATTTCCCAGGTGTCTGGTGCTGCAGGTTTTACACGGCTGTGATGGACACACACAGGAACGCCCTCGACCTTCCCTAGCAACGTATAGAGAATGGGCACAGTGAGGTGCAAGGTCATAGTCGCTTGGTTGACCAAGCACAGGTCCTGCACTGGTCAGTAGTCCTTGGTCCCTGGCTTGGGGATGGGCAGGAGAGGCATGTTCCAAAGAGACTGGCAAGGAACTATAATACCATAGGCTTTCAGGTGTCTGAGATGGACCTGGATGCCCTTAAGAGCTTTCCTTGGGACCCGGTACTGCTTTTGTCTGACTAGGAGTACCCCTGTCTTGACTTTGATAACCACTGGGGCTTGGCTTACTGCCAAACCTGGAGGGTTGTCTTCTGCCCAGACTCATGGCCGTCGCTTGGCCAGCGCAGCGGTTAATTCTCAACCCGATTCAGGCAGGAAGAGTCTCTACTCCTCCTCCCAGGGGACTGTGAGAGCCATGATAATCCATGCCTTAGGCAGTTTGAGCTGCAGGGAGCCCTTATTAGTGAACCTGATAGTAGCTTTTAGTTTGCTTAACAAGTTTCTTCCCAAGAGGGATAGAGGGCAGTCAGGCATGCACAAGAACTGATGTGTAATCTTGTAGCCTCCCACTGAACAGATCCGTGGTAGGCAAAGAACCTGCTTCTCTGAAACTCCAGTGGCCCCAATTATGTCTATTGTCTTGCTGGACAAAGGGGCTACGGGTTGGGTCACCACCAAGTGCTCCCTCTTTCTCTTTCTCTCTTTTTGATTAAGTTTGCCGTTTCACTTGCTGTTACACTAGCTTAGCAGTGTGACACTGTTTGCCCTATCTTAGCTTTCCAGCTCCCACACACAGCTGCGCAGCCAGCTCTCCCGTGTCCTCAGGGTGAGCAGTTTAACTCTTGTAATCACTGATTTTCCTTTTTACCTTTTCGTTTGCCACGAGCACTGCTGCAGCTTGACCTCTCAACCACTGCGGCGGGGAGTGGGAAACACTAGCTACAGCCAGCTATTGATGTAGGGGAACTAGTCTGGACGTCCTGGCTTGCCTGTAACCTTATGCCACACTTTGGAGACAAGAGACCTATCTAGGCTTTCTTCTGTGGGCCAGTCTACTTCACACAGTGTTCTGAGCTTCCCTGGTGTTACGGTGATGCCATAATTTCCACGAAATCCCTTCTTGGAATTCTTTAGCATAGTTCCCAGTGGAGTGGGTTTACTCTGCATCTTACCCGTCTCCCTCTGTTAGGATGAGAACAGCACTCCCACGAGGTAGAGGGGCTGCTCACTGACTTTGTCCGATGTTACAGCTCGGGACTTTGCACTCCACCCTCAGTCTCCCGCCTATTACAGTGCACCACTCTTTCTGTTCACTCACTTCAGACCAGTAGGGCCATTCCCCTCGCAGGAGCGTTTCAGACACTGCTTGACGTTGGAGAGTTCGTCACTCCCCCCACAATACCTAGATTGTGAGAGCACCTCCTTCAGCCTTATGCAGCTCACTCCTGGTCCCAGCAGGCCCCACAATTCACTCAGAGCGTACAGCTCACACTAATGGACCTGCGGCCCCCACACTTTGCTGCTGATGAGCCCAATTGGGCCCCTTCACAGTCGTTCACACGCACACACCTCCCACCACCCAAGTTCTGTGAAAACAAGATTACTGAAACCAGTTAGTTACAAAGAGACAAAAATCAAGTTCAAAGTGCCAAGATAGATTGGCAGGTCATGGATGATCAGGCCATGCTTCCACCCAGAAGTGTTGGGCAAGTTTCCCAGGACCGATCCTACCGTGTTTCTGATGTCCAGACCACCTGGACTCCAAGCGCCAGTTCCTTCTCAGTGTTCAGCCTTTGCACGGCTCCACCACGGGGCCTGCCTTGCTGTGCTCTGGCGAAGCGTTCCGCTGGGGCTAATGCCTACGCAGGAGCACTCTCAGGACTGCATTGCCCAAGTGGTCTGGAGTCCCCCCTGGGGATGCTCTGCAGGGCAGGGCAAAGCTGCCTGGGAGGCTGTCCTAGCTGTCCACCAACCGAAAACTCGCTTCCCGATCAGGGAACCAAACTGTAGCAGGACATGCAGCAGACAAAACCTCTCGAACAGCGAACTGAGAAAGGAAGTGGCTTTTTATTCAGCTGGGAGCTTCAGCAGGCTCATGCCTCAAGAATCAAGCTCTCCAAAGAGCAGGTCCTTTCCCTTTTTCAAGGGCTTACGGCTTGGAAGGGGGAGCAGAGGTGAAACTGTGTTACTGCCCATTGGCCAGACAGCTGACCTCACAGTCTTTGGCTTTCATTGATTTGCTAATTTATATTTGGTGCATGTGGGAAGGGAAGAAGGGGAAGGGTTACAGGAGCTGAACAAAGGCAGTAAATCACTTGGTGGCAGATGCAACTCTAAGGGGGGGTCTGGATTGCGCAAACATGGAGTATGTGACTGGGACAGGTTCCCGGGTCAGAGGAAGAGCATTCCTCTGCTACATTTTCAAGGTTTACAGATAACGTAGACACCAGTTACAGAAGGGGAGTTAATTTTCCCAGCCCTCAGGCTTCACTGCAGCAAGGCCACTGGCATCAGCTTAGTCGCCTGACTGCTGACTTCAGCTTCTTGCTATTTTACTTTTCCTACCAGCAAACAACAGGCAGGAAATGAATGGCTTCCCCTCACACTTGGGCATCAGAGCAGCCTGAGGGCTCCCCAGCCTAGAAGTTAAGCAGGGTCCCAGCGGCAGTTGGGCTTCGGTGGGGGAGTGCTTGAAGAGACTAGGGGCTAGACGCTTTTGGTTTGCCACTCCCTCACCGTTTTTTTTTTTGCTTGTCACGACGCTTCTCAACCAACTGCTAATTCTCTGGCCCTTCCTTTCCGGCATGTCTGCTCCCCCACCCCGAGGCCAGGGACCTCCCCATGGGGGTCCATCATGGCAGCTGCCAAGTGTAATAGCAGCCTGAGGTCGCCCCAGCTCAGAGCTTAGCCAGATGGGGACTGGCTGGGGCTTGGATGGTGCAATACCTGGGGAGATAAGGGCCTGGAAGCTTTTGGCTTCCTGCACCCTCCTTACTTTCTTGTGCATGTCACAATGCTTCCCAACTAACCCTTGACTCTCTGACCCCTTCTTTTTCATCCCCATGCACCCCTGCTGTGGCCCAGGACCTCCCCGTTGCCATTTCAGTAGCCACTGGGCAACATAGCAGGCTGAGGGCTCCCCAGCCCAAAAGCCAAGCAGGGTCAGACCTTGCTGTGGCTTGTATTAAAAACTGCCTGGGGTTACTGTGGGCTGGAGGCTTTTGGCTTCCAGCTCCCTTTCCACTTTCCCTCCTTGCCTCAGTGCTTCCCAACTGCCCCCTTACTTCCTGACCTCCTGTTTCCTGCCGGCCTTTGCTCCGCTGCAGTTCCGGACCTCCCCGTGGGGCTCTGTTTAGGCAACCCCCAAACACCATAGCAGTCTGAGAGTCAGGGCCAGTTGAGAACCGTTGCAACAAGTGGAGAAAGTGGGAAAAGAGCAGGAAGCCAAAAGCCTCCAGCTTGGTCTTTCCACGTGGTACTACATCCATGTGCCAGCGAGTCCCAATCCTGCTTAGCTTCTGGGCTGGGGCGCCCTCAGGCTGCTATGGTGACTGAGGGCTGCTGGAACCACCCCCCATGGTGAAGTCCCAGGTCAAGGCTGGGGAGCAGGTAGGCAGGAAAGAGGGGGTCAGTCAGAAGGCAGATGGGAAGAATTACCAAAAGTAAGGGAATGTGGTAAGTGAGCAGGAGGCCAAAAGCCTCCAGCCACTGGATTCCCCAGGCGGTCCCGTTATCTAAGCCCCAGCCATGACCTACCCTGCTCACCTTCCATGCTGGAGCACCCTCAGGCTGCTATGCTGACAGCAGTCAGCCAGGATGGGCCACCATGGGGAGGACCCAGTCCATGTTGGGAGTGCAAGTTGGAGGGAAATGGTGCCCAGAGAGTCTGGGGATGGTTAAGATGTGTTGCAATGAGCAAGGAAAAGCAGGAAAAGAGCAGGAAGCCAAAAGCTTCCAGACCCAGTCTCCCCAGGCCGTCTGTTTCCCCATCCAAGCATCAGTCAAGCCTAAGCCTGCTTATCTTCCAAGTCCAAGCACCCACAGGCTGCTATGGCCCATGGGGCCTGTCAGGACAAACCCCTACAAAGAGATCCGGGACTGCCAGAATGCCTGTAGGCAGGGGATCAGAAGCTAATCAGGGTGGGGCCTGGCAGGGGCTTGGATGGGGAACTGCCTGGAAAGACTGAGGCTAGAGGCTTTTACCTTTTCTTTTCTTCTCTTTTTTCTTTTTGAGACAGAGTTTTGCTCTTGTTACCCAGGCTGGAGTGCAATGGCGCAATCTTGGCTCACCATAACCTCCGCCTCCTGGGTTCAAGCAATTCTCCTGCCTCAGCCTCCCGAGTAGCTGGGATTACAGGCACGCACCACCACGCCCAGCTAATTTTTGTATTTTTAGTAGAGACGGGGTTTCACCATGTTGACCAGGATGGTCTCGATCTCTTGACCTCGTGATCCACCCGCCTTGGCCTCCCAAAGTGCTGGGATTACAGGCATGAGCCACCACGCCTGGTCCGCTTTTGCCTTTTCACCTTTTTCAAGCTTTCCCCCACTTGTCCCAATGCTCCCCAACTGTCCCCCCCTTTTTTTTTTTTTTTTTTAGACGGAGTTTCGCTCTTGTTACCCAGGCTGGAGTGCAATGGCGCGATCTCGGCTCACCGCAACCTCCGCCTCCTGGGTTCAGGCAATTCTCCTGACTCAGCCTCCTGAGTAGCTGGGATTACAGGCACGCGCCACCATGCCCAGCTAATTTTTTGTATTTTTAGTAGAGACGGGGTTTCACCATGTTGACCAGGATGGTCTCGATCTCTCGACCTCGTGATCCACCCGCCTCGGCCTCCCAAAGTGCTGGGATTACAGGCTTGAGCCACCGCGCCCGGCCTGTCCCCTTTTTTTTCCCTTTCCTGGTTGCCTACGCTTCCTCCGAGGCCCAGGACCTCCTCGTGTGGGTTTGTCTTGGCAGCCACCAGGCACCATAGCAGTCCTAGTGCACTGCAGCTCAGAAGTTAAGCAGGGTCAGGTCTGGCTGGGTCTTGGATGGGGAAATGCTTAGGCTCCCCAGTTCCTTCCACTCTCCCCCACTGGTTGCAATGCTTCCAAAGCATCTCCTGACACCCTGGCTTTCTATTTCTGAGTCCCGCCTGCCTGCGCCCTGCCAAGGACAGGGAACTTTCCGGGGGTCTGTCCTGGTAGCCCCCTTTTGAGATGTCAACCACCCTCTCCGGAAGTCTGGCCTGCAAACCCTGACTTAATGACAGATGAATGAATGCACTCTCACACCATTACAGTGATTTAAGCCGGCTAGGGATGGCCACTGGCTGCTTTCAGAAGGTGAAATGCATCCAATCAACCTATTCCCATAGATTTTACAACAGAGTTTCTAAGTTAACACACCTGTGGATAATTAACATAGTTAAGAGAATGGTTTTACAACTGATGAAAGCTTTAGGTTCCAGGGTCCCAGAGTAAACGCTATTAACAGTGATTTCCCTTTGATATTCCCCTGAGAGGACCACCCACCACAAAACTTACATGAGTAAACAGTTAAGAGTGGAGACAAAGGGATGTGGGGTAAACAACTTAAACTGGGAAGGCCTTTGATTGCCTCTATCTCTTTCCTATGCTAATGTTAGTGAGGTGGCTGCTTTCAGCATGCCTCAGTAAAATGTTTTGGCCTTCCAAAAGGTTTGAGATTACAATCTATAAATTTTCCTGATATTTAATGTTTTGCCAGCCACCCCAAGTGAATATCAACATCTCCCCCTTTTTCTTTTCAACAATATCATGCTTTGCTGTCTGCCGGCCACTGATTCCTTCAGCTACGGGTCTGCCAGGGGAGGCAGTCCTTTCTTTTATTCCGGCTTTGCATCCTAGGATTAACAAATAACAGGACAACTATGAGTACAATTAGCAACAGTCTTTTCCAGACAAAGAGCAACTCCCAGGAATGGAGGTCTCACCAGGAGAGATAATCTTGCACACCTTTTCATATTTTTGGCCAGATTATTTCTTTTTTTTTTTTTTTTTGAGACTGAGTTTCGCTCTTGTTAGCCAGGCTGGAGTGCAATGACACGATCTCGGCTCACCGCAAACTCCGCCTCCTGGGTTCAGGCAATTCTCCTGCCTCAGCCTCCTGAGTAGCTGGGATTATAGGCATGTACCACCTTGTCCAGCTGATTTTTTTTTTTTTTTTTTTGTATTTTTAGTAGAGACGGGGTTTCACCATGTTGACCAGGATGGTCTCGATCTCTTGACCTCATGATCCACCAACCTCGGCCTCCCAAAGTGCTGGGATTACAGGCTTGAGCCACCGCGCCCGGCCATTGGCCAGATTATTTCTAAAAGCAGCTGTTTGTATTGGCTTAGTAATAGATACTACTGCCCACGTTGGCAGTTGCCAGGATGACCATGGCTGAGACTATAAAAGCTATAAGCGTAACTATGAATCTTTTGTGTCTGACCTGTAGTGTTACTTGGCATTTCAGTTTACTTTATGCCATTAATGAGGAACTTCACTGGGGGTATGTTGATTTGTTTTAGTTAAGCACTAGTTGTTAGAAGCTGTGAAGGGAATGTTAGTTCAAGTTAGAGGGCAGAAAAATGTGGATTAGAAGATGAGTTTGCTAGAGTGTAGCAAGTACAGTTTGCAGGCAGAGTGAAATAATAAAAAATAATCAAATCCTAAGCAGGATTCACTTAGGGGCCACTGGAATAAAGAAATAAGCCAAGAAAGAGGAAGGTTTGGGATCCAGGAAACAGAAAGGCAAAGGGAATTCCCAAGGATGATAGAGAGAAGTTCAGAATAAAATAGCAGGAACAATCAGTCCAGAGTGGAGCAGAAAGTGAATCTCCAAGAAGGAATGACTGAATGAACGAATGAATCTTATTTTGATTCAATATAAATTATAAGATGCATACACATACATACATATATATAAAATTATTATTATTTTGAGATAGAGTCTTGCTCTGTTGTCCAGGCTGGAGTGCAATGGCATGATCTCGGCTCACTGCAACCTCTGCCTCCCATGTTCAAGCGATTCTCCTGCCTCAGCTTCCTGAGTAGCTGGGATTACAGACACCTGATATCACACCCAGCTCATTTTTATATTTTTAGTAGAGACGGGGTTTTGTCATGTTGGCCAGGCTGGTCTCAAACTCCTGACCTCAGGTGATCCACCCACCTCAGCCTCCCAAAGTGCTGCTATTACAAGCATGAGCCACCATACCCGGCCAATGCAGATATACTTTTTTTTTTTTTGTGAGACGGAGTTTCGCTCTTGTTACCCAGGCTGGAGTGCAATGGCGCGATCTCGGCTCACCGCAACCTCCGCCTCCTGGGTTCAGGCAATTCTCCTGCCTCAGCCTCCTGAATAGCTGGGATTACAGGCACGCACTACCATGCCCAGCTAATTTTTGGTATTTTTAGTAGAGACGGGGTTTCACCCTGTTGACCAGGTTGGTCTCGATCTCTCGACCTCGTGATCCACCCGCCTCGGCCTCCCAAAGTGCTGGGATTACAGGCTTGAGCCACCGCGCCCGGCCGCAGATATACTTTTAAAGCTGCTGTAGGGATGTCACAACAAAAGATAAGGAACAGGATATATGCATTTCACCTTAAATGCTCTCTGCTTTAACTGTTTTCTCCTATGCTCACCTGTAATACCAAGTAATAATGACATGGCTAAAACCAATCCCAAACTGTCTTTTCCTGCTACTTGCTATGTAGTCCATTCCTGGTTTCCTCATTCTTTGTCTCATTCATTCCACAAAAATATAAGAAACTTTTGGCTGGGCACGGCACTCATGCCTGTAATCTCAGCACTTTGGAAGGCTGAGGCAGGTAGATCACCTAAGATCAGGAGTTCGAGACCAGCCTGGCCAACATGGTGAAACCTCGTCTCTACTAAAAATACAAAAATTAGCCTGGTGTGGTGGCATGCGTCTGTAATCCCAGCTACTCGGGAGGCTGAGGCAGGAATCACTTGAACCCAGGAAGCGGAGGTTGCAGTGAGCCGAAATCACGACACTGCACTCCAGCCTGGGCAACAGACTGAGCTTCCATCTCAAAAAAGAAAAAAGGGTCTCTGTGTTGTTACAAGCGCACTTCTATCTCCTGTTCAGCCTGACCCATAAGTTTAGAAGTCTTTTTCAGTGCCCACACTTGGTGTTCTGCAGAAACTGAAGAAATAATCCAAGCAATTAAGCTGGAATTTTGTTTCCGAGTTTTTAATTTTTGTTGCCGTTATTGCATTCCAGTGGTCGAAGACCTCACTCTTGATGACTGTTGTGGTCAGATGAGAACAGAGAGAGTGCTGGTGGGAGCCAACCATCTGCTAACCTGTCAATCCTGCCACAACCTGGAACTTACTTATCTTTGCCTGACATATATAGCATTCTTGTTCAACAGATATTCTTTTAGTTAAAAGTTGTAAGTTTCCTGTTAGTTGGGATTATCTTTGCTTTTGATGGAGAGAGAGAAAAAGTGAATGTGAACTCTAGAATCAAAGGCTTTAGCAGCGGCCAGGTGTGCTGATGCACACCTGTAATTCCAGCTCTTCAGGAGGCTGAGGCAGGAGAATCGCTTGAACCAGGAGGCAGAGGTTGCAGTGAGCTGAGATCCCACCACTGCACTCCAGCCTGGGCGACAGAGCAAAACTCCATCTCAAAGAAAAAAAAAAAAAAAGGCTTTAGCAGCTAAGTAGAAGTTTCCCTAGGTGGTCCCTGCTAGAAAGAGTCAACTAAGGGCCATGAATGGATCCATGCAATGGTGAGGAAAGGGATGAGCTTAGGGATAGGATATGGGACAAGGTCTGTGTCAGGGATGGGACCTGTAAATGTTGACACATAAAGCTGAAACTCAGTTATAAAAGACATTAATGGGAAAATTCAAATGTGGACAACATATTAGATAACAGTATTCTTTCATTTGTTAAAATTCTTGACTGATAATTGTATCATGATAGGTTAAGAGAATATCCTTAATCTTGGGAAACACTGTATAAATCTTCAGAAGTGTAGAAGTGTTTACGAATAAGGTATCATGATGGTGCAACTTACTCTCATGGCCCAATAAAGAAAATTCAGGCCGGGCGCAGTGGCTCAAGCCTGTAATCCCAGCACTTTGGGAGGCTGAGGCGGGTGGATCACGAGGTCCAGAGATTGAGACCATCCTGGTCAACATGGTGAAACCCCGTCTCTACTAAAGGTGCAAAAAATTAGCTGGGCATGGTGGCGCATGCCTGTAATCCCAGCTACTCAGGAGGCTGAAGCAGGAGAATTGCCTGAACCCAGGAGGCGGAGGTTGCGGTGAGCCGAGATCGCGCCATTGCACTCCAGCCTGGGTAACAAGAGCGAAAGTCCGTCTCAAAAAAAAAAAAAAAAAAAAAAAAGAAAATTCAGATATCAAGACAGTGAACGTGGCAACCTTTAATAAACTTTAACATTTGGTTAGTCTAAGTTCAAGTTCAGGGTGAATGGAGATCTGTTCAACTGCTATTGTCATTTTTTCTACAGATCTGAAAATGTGTGGGAAAAATGATATTTAAAATTTTTGTAAGCTGAAATATTAGTTTGCTATAGTGTAAAGGTCAAAATGTCCTGTTTCTTGGCTCTAGTGCTCCCCCACCTTCTTCTAGCCAGAATGCCTGTCCTCCAGACTGTCCAGAAAACAGGCACTGCTTTCCAAAGCCCTTCTGATACCTTTAAATCTTCCCACCACCCCACCCCCTTTATGGACCTGGCAGCTCTCTTTTGGGGCTCCCATTGTACTCTATTACATAACAGTTTCCCTTCTTTGTATTTATCCATTTACCTTTCTCTTTCTCAGGAGACTGAGATCCTTGGAGACAGTGACTGTGTTTTCGTTTTCATCTCCAACATCTGGCATAACATGTGGCCTACAGGAAGTACTATTTGCATGTTGCAGAAGGAACAAGTGAATGAATGGCTTACTGGATGGAAAAATGGACAATGTAGCTGCAGAATGAACGCAGGGCTGGTTGGCAGGAACTGAAATGATCATAGTGTAAATTGGCTTAGGTTCTCAGTGTTCCAGACCCCAAAGTGTGGCTTAAGCACAATGTTTCCACATGAGAAGCTGAGAAACAGAAGACATGGGAGACCTCGGGGAGGTCGGAGTCACGAAGGTGAAGAAATCTGGGGCAAAACCGAGTTCAAGTGTTGGGAAACATTAGAATGGCATGAGATAAGGCAGAGCAAGGATCATCACAAAGGACCGAAAACAAGAAGCACCTCTCGAGCTCTGGATCTCACGCAGGAGCATTGCATTTATTCCCTGTGCACGAATCTCTCTTTATGCCGAGTCTTTTGCCAGGAACCACGAGGAGAACCTAACACACAACCCCTGTCCAGAGGGTCTACAGATGAGTCGCTATTTAGGGAAACCCACTGGGCAGTTTGTAGGGAGGTGACTCGTCCAGTATTTGAAAACAGATTTGCACTGGGCCCAGACAAGTGAAGACTAGAAGAGGAAGAGTGATCCAGACCCCAGGGCTGAGGATCAATGTGATGCCACAGCGACAAAGGCCAAAGAATGGCGCCCCATGGGCTCCCTAGGATCTGTGCCCTGAGAGCTGCCCCTCAAAGTCTCCTTGGTTTGCAAGGGGTGAAGTGGGGAGGCATTGTGCAGGACCAGGGGTGCCCTACAACCCCAGCCCATTCTTTTGTGTTGTTGCATTCAGTCAAGAGGGAGCGGGCCACCACCAACTATTTGAGATGAACCTGAGCTGCTAAATTTCCCCCATCAGAACTGTTTCTCGATCCCCTCCCAGCAGTAATGCACATCCACCAGCTGGAGAGGGAGCCTCCCCGGGTTCTTGCAGAGCTCATCTCCCGCGTTCAGCTCAAGGAACTAAGGAGGAACCACAATTAGACATTCATTTGCTCACTGGTTCATTCATTCAATAGTGACTGAGCCCCTGCTATATAACTGGTGATACAGAACAGACAAACCAAGAATGTCTCTGCTCTAATGATGCTTATATTCTGTTGCAAGGAGACAAACTAAATATTAGAGAGGCTTCAGAGCGGCTCCTTGGCTGACAGAAACCATTCCAAGAACATACCAGGAACCAAGTAGGGCAGGAGGCAGGGTCACCGCAGTCCCTGTGCTGAGGTACACGTGGTGGTGGAACATGGTCAGCACCCTGACCGCATCATCTCCTCTCCTTCCTTCACACCATCTCACTCTTCCCCAGACCCAATGGACACTTCACAACAGCACTGTTTTCTCCCTTCTTTTGAAGTTCTTTTCTGGGACATGGCCCTCTCCAAGTCCTCTTCACTCTTCTTAAAGAGGCTCCTCTTGCTCCCAACATGTAGTGTGATGTGTGTCCACTTAAGCCAGTGTCTCTTTCCACTTCAGTCATCCTCCCTGGGTGATCTGCCCCCTCCCAAATCTTCTCCAGCCCTGAATCCTCTCCTCAACTACAAAACTCACATATCTAGCTGCTTTTTACCCCAGAGGTACTGCTCAATTCATTCTGAAAACGTTCTACATTCTTGTCAGACTGTGAATTCCTTTGGAGTGGCATCTTGTATTAATATACTATTTCCCCAGTGCCTGGTGCCCTGGCTTGTGTACCATAAGCATTCAATAAATGCTTGTTGAAATTGTTCTTCCTTTCCCTTTCCCCACCCCAAACTATTCCTGTCTTGGCTACAGGGCCTTCATTTGAGGGATGATCTTTAGTTTCCAGCTATCTACTCTCCCAAAGCCCCATCTCCAGGGAAGTATAAGCAATAAGGATACTGAACGTGACAAGGCTAATGGCCTGAGCTAGGCAGCTGTTTCTTTCAGGGGAATAGCATGAAGACTGAGAGACTATTCAGTCCTGCCAGGCTTTGGCAAGAGGAGCAGAAACTGATGCACTCCTATGTGGCAGACAAGCCCAGGACAACAGGCCAAAGGGCGCTCTGATATGTCAGGGCAGCGCCACCTCCCCATCCCTGCCCATGGCTACTAAGCAAAGCAAGACTTCACCAGCCTCCACGTGGACGTGTGCACATCCCTTTGCTCTCTCAGGCCTAGCTCTCCTCCACAGGTTGCCAAAGCTGATCAAAAATAGGAGTCACTTCCCTCAAGAATGAACTGTAAAGGAATGCCTTTTACTAAGAACACAGCCCAACTTCCTGAGCACAGCCTTCGAGGCCCTCACCCCGACCCCCGTAAACCTGTCTAGCCACATCCTCACACCTCCTTTCCTGCATCACCTGCTCCAGTGAACTGACACAGCAAGGCACCCTGAAGGTCTCCACCCATTTCTGAGCCCCTGTCCTATTTCTGCTAAGCCATGAGCTTTCTCCTGCACTTAAACAACTGAGGGGCTCAAAGACAGAACCATCGTCTAAACCCTGTGAAATCTCACCATGCAACTTTTCGAAAATCCTTGTCAGACAGTTCCAAATAGACACTAGCCATCCAACTGTGTCCCAAGCACTCATGCAAATTTAACAAACAGATCTACATCCAAGCTACTTATAGTAGTTGTAGTGGTTTTTGGTTTTGGTTTTGGTTTTGATAACAGGTCTCCCTGTGTTGCCCAGGTTGGTCTCCAATTCCTCAGCTCAAGTGATCCTCCTGCCTCAGCCTCTCAAGGATCTGGGACTACAGGTGTGCACTACTGCACCCGTTGTACTTAACAGTGATTTTAAGCAAAGTTTAGAGCACACCCCAAGAAACCTCCAGGATAACCCTGATCTGTTATCCTTTGGGTATGATTATTAACTGTTTGGATAATTTAGTTAACTCTTAACATTCAGCCAGCCCTGTCCTCAAACACACTAAGAGAGACTATTGAGAGCCTGTGGAAATCAATATGCTGTCCATATTTCCCCAGCTAGCAATCCCAAAACCCAGGAATAGCCTGACAGGCCCTATTTGAAACTGCAGACCCATTCTGGCCCCTACCAATGGTATTTTTCCCTAGATCAAGCCAAAACATACCTTCATAACCTACTCTTCCTCCCAAATACTGGAACATATCATAAAACCACAATCAGTATGTGTGCACAGGCAGATCAATGGAATAGAACACAAGGCCAAGAAACAGATCCAAATACACACAGGAGCTGAGAATATAATAAAAGCGGTGTTTCAAATCATGAAAGGGTGGATTATTTACTGATATTTGGACAAAACCGTAAAGTTAGATTTGTACTCCATGCCTTACACTAAGATAAATAAAATTCCAAATGCATGAAAGCTTTACACAGAAATACTAAAACCATAAAAGTATTAGGATTGTGAAAGCAATCATACATTATAAATGCTTATTAGCATCATTAAAATGTCAGCAAAAATGTGAAAATATTCCAATAATCTTCCAAGCCCTTTAAAAAAATACTATCCCAAATCCAAGAGCTTTTAAATAATAAATACAACTAATGAAAATTAAATTTTCAGCATGGCTAAAAAAAAATATCACTAAAAATCAAAAGACAAATGAACTGCTAAAAAAATGCAACTCTGGTTAAAAAGGGCTGATGTTCCTGATACACAGAGCTGTGAGCCAAAAAAACAGAATCAACCTAATAGGCAGAGGGTGTGGGCATTTCACAGAAAACTAAATTCAAAGAGGTTTTTGTTTGTTTGTTTGAGACAGGGTCTCACTTTGTTGTGCAGGCTGGAGTAAAAATGGTGCGATCTCGGATCACTGCAAACTCCGTCTCCCAGATTCAAGTGATTCTCCCACCTCAGCCTCCTGAGTAGTTGGGATTCCAGGCACCCACCATCATGCCTGGCTAATTTTTGAATTTTTATAGAGATGGGGTTTCACTATGTTGGCCAGGCTGGCAGATCTTAAACATATAAAAAGAGGCTCAAACTCTCTCACAAGAATAATGTAAATTAAAACATATTCATGTGCCAATTTCCATTTAACATGCTGGCAAAGCTCACAAAGTTAACTGTGAACACACTTTGGCAAAGGTTTGGGGAAACATCCCTACTCCCGGTGGGAGCAAAAACTGATACAGTATCCAAGAAAGAACCCAGCATTTCTGCTTCTTGGAATTTATTCTACAAATAATTTACTTACGTGAAAAACAACATGTACACATGTCATTTATATAAACATGCCTGTTTTGTGGCAGCAGAAGATAGAGCATCAACCTAAATATTCATCATAAGGGACTTGTTTAAAACATTATGATACAGTTAAGATTCTAGGCGGCTGTCAACAAGAATGAGGAAGCTCTGTATGAATAGAAATAGAATGATCTTCAAATTCTGCCAACTCCACCTTCAAAAATTATCTAGAATCCACCCACTTCTCCAGTACCTTAGTTGAAGGCATCCTCTCTTCTAGCTGAATCTGTTTCCTAGCTACTCACTCCCTTGTGTCTATTCCCCAGGAACAGTCACATGGGTATTATGAAAACATAAATTATGTTACATCAATTATTGGCTTAAACCCCTCCAGTGGCTTCCCACCTCGCCAAGTAGAAACCATAGGCCCTACCTCCCCACGCTCCCATCCCCCAGCCACTCTCACCCTATTGTCACTCAGGCCTCATTCCCTTTTCCAGCCTCACTGGCCTCCTTGCTTCCTTGACCACAGCAAGAATGCTCCTGCTTCAGGATCTTTGTACTTGCTGTGCCTGGTCCCCAGAACTCCACATAGCTCTCTCTCAACTCATTAGGGTCTTTATTTATTCAACTTTGCCTTCTCAGCAAGAGCTTCCTTAACCACTGTACTTAAAACTGCAGAAACACATACACAAATGTAGTAACATGGTAGACATGGGTGTTCTAGGTGTCATTCTTTCAACTTCACTGAACATTCAAAAATTTTCATTATAAAATATTGAAAACAGGCAGGGCATGATGGCTCACATCTATAATCCCAGCACTTTGGGAGGCCGAGGCAGGTGGATCACGAGGTCAGGAGTTCAAGACTAGCCTGGCCAGCATAAAACCTCATTTCTACTAAAAATGAAAAAATTAGCCAGGTGTGGTGGTACGCGCCCGGCTACTCAGCTTCAGGATGCTGAGGCAGGATAATTGCTTGAACCCCAGGTTGCAGTGAGCTGAGATCATGCCACTGCACTCCAGTCTGGGACAATACTCTGTCTTAAAAAATAATAATGAAATTAAAATTTAATATATTGAAAATACAACCACATACACCTAGCCCTTTCCTTGCTTTATTTAACCAGTGTGCTCACCATCAAATATACACTTTACTTGTCTAACCCCAGCCCCGAAATATCTATAATATAGATCCCACAAGGGCAGGGCAGAAATTTCTGCATTTTGTTCACTGCTTTTATCTCCAGTTTGTAGAACAGTGCCTATCACTACCAACATCAAATTCCTGGTTTTACTATAATCATGTAAGATGTAACCAAGGGGGAAGCTGCTAAAGAACACCTTGTCCCCCCTACCCTCTCAGTACCATCTCTGCAACCACCTGTGGACCTACAGTTATTTCAAAATATCTATATTGGGAAGATGGTGTCTACTATATATATATACATACACAGACACACACACACATTTTTCTTTTTGAGACCAAGTGCCACTCTGTCATCCAGGCTGGATTTGCAGTGGCACGATCTTGGCTCACTGCAACTTCTGCCTCCCAGGTTCCAGCAATTTTCCTGTCTCAGCCTCCCGAGTAGCTGGGACTACAGGCGCATGCCACCATGCCAAGCTAATATATATATATATATATTTATATGTTTATATATGTGTGTGTGTGTGTTTTATGTTTATATATACATTTTTTTTTTTTTTTTTTTTTTTTTTTTTTTTTTTTAGTAGAGATGGGGTTTCACCATTTTGGTCAGGCTAGTCTCGAACTCCTGACTCCAGTTGATCCACCCACCTTGGCCTCCCAAAGTGCTGGGATTACAGGCATGAGCCACCACACCTGGCTGGTGCTTACTACATAACTGGTATTTAATAAACATCTGCTGAATGAATAAATCCCCAAGACAGTGAAACTGATTTATATTAAGTGATAATATACTACCATTTGCATAAAAAAGAATAATATATATTTGTATATGCATATAACATCTCCAGAATATGTAAAAACTGATCATTACTGGCTGCTCTAGGCAGAAAATCTCAGTGGCTAGAGGGGTGAGACTTTTCAACAAACCTTTTGTACCTCTTGAATTTTGAACCAAGTGAATGTATTATCTATTCAGAGCACAATTTGAATTAGAAAAAATTCTGTTCTAGCCTCTTCCCCAGAATCAATGTCAACTTTACCTATCTCCAGTTTCCAGAAATCAGGTTCTTTCCTTTTTTGAAAAACCACTATTGCAGTTTCCACATTTCTGCACCCTTGTCTTTGCAGTGATCCTTAAACATTCCAGGGCCTTCTCCACCTAGAAGAAACTCCTCTTGAACTCAGAGGAGGAAAAAAAAGCTATAAGACATTTTACGGATTAATAGGAACATTTTAATATCACAGTATCATTGGATTACTGTTATTTTTCTTAGGTTTGATAATGGTATCACGATTGTGCCGAAAAACATCCTTAATCCTAGAAGATAATTTACGTTGAAGAATCTGGGATGGGAAGGGCCATGATGTCTGCAACTTATCTTTTTACATGGTCCCATGAAAAAAGAAATGCAGATGTATAGATTACACAGATATATGGGTATAATATAGACACATGTCTACAAGTAGATAGTTTATAGGGTTAAAAGTTAACATGACTAAATGTTCATTGGCAAATCTAGGCAAAGGTTATCTATTGTACTGTTCTCACAACTTTTCTGTTGGTTTGAAACTTTTTGCAATAACAAGTTGAGGGGTAACTTTTTAAAAACCTACTGAAGTTGCCAAAAGTTCGCTTAAATGCCACCTCAAAGAGGCTCTTCAAGATACATGTTGGGACAAATGATTCCCCTTTCTGCATTTCCAAGGCACTTTACTTATGTTCGAGATTCAACTGACAGAGTAAAAAAATCATGGGCCCCTAGTTCAAGCCCATAAATCTTGGTATCCTCTCACAGACACATCTCTCGGTTCATGCTCACATGACCACCCCAACAATGCCTAGAATGGGATTAGTGCTTAAAGAAAACAGACACTGGGTGGGAAATGTCCAGACCTCAAGAGTGAGCAGGAAGGCCTGGGGTGAGCTTATCAAACTCCTGCCAGGGAGCTAGCTGTGGGGGAACCATCACAAGGAGGACCAGCCCCAAAATAGAGCTCATCCCGAACATACCCACTATGGATGATGCCCTTTTAACTGGGGGCAAGGTCCAAATTTCCCAGAATTCAATGACAAAACCCCTCTACACCTTTTCCTAACTTTCCAAACTTCCACAGGCTGAGCAATCACTCCACCTGCTCTTTCAGACCAAGGGACCGTATGTGTTTGAGCAGGCACACATACATGTAGGCACGTGTACGCTAACACAGGTTCACTCATTAGGAGACTTAATCCTATACATTCTCCACACATTTCCCATCCCGAATACAAACACAAAAGTAGGGCCATGTCTCTAACTCCTCATTTTTAATCATACACACAATCCTGCATATATTTAGCATCCATCCTACAATTCTGACACCACTGTGCTGAGCGACAGGACAGTACATTACCCCCACATGTCAATGGCTCCTCTCTGGATCGTTGACAAGGACAGCTATGTAGACATTTGGGGAATACTATGGATAGCCTGAAAAGCCCAGCAGCCACTCGAGCTTCTGGTTGGGGACCCAGGTGTGGCAAAAGGCAGAAGCAGCAGTCGCTATCTAAGGACATAACTTTATTGGAAACAAGGAGGGGTGCAGAAGATGGCTAGGAGTCAGGCTCTGTGGCAGGCGGTGGCTTCTCATCATCAGGGGGACAATCGATGAAGTCGGCCAGCATGGCAGCTGTGTCATCCTGCTCCTTTTAGGCACAAAGATACAAGATTCAGAATAGAGACAGACAGACAGACAGACAGACACACACACACACACACACACACACACACACACACACACACACAAAATTCGGAAAAGACAGACACACACACACGCGAATGGTGCAGGCTGGGACAAACCTCTCTCATAACCTAAGTGGCTGCAACCCCTTCTCCCGCTTCTCATGCCAGCCCCTCCTTCTCACCTGAGGAGTCTTCCCTGCCTGGCCCTCTCACCTTTTCCTGGAGAGCTTCGGCCTCTGTCTCTGTCTCCATCTCTTCTTCTGCAGATGTCTCTGGTGGGAGCTGTACCTTGTCACCCCCATCCTCAGTCCCCTCTTCCAGCAGGGTCGGGGGAGCAGAAGGCTCTTCTTCAACAAGCTCCTGGGGAGGCAGGCCTGCTTCGGGGCTGCCCCCGGCCCTCTCCACCTCCCCCTGGGAGGGGAGCACTTCAGGGGCCAGGGTGGGAGCTGTGTCAGCCTCATGCTCCTCCTCTGCCCCTGGCTCCTCCACTTCTAACAGCAGCCCTGGTTCTGGTTCTGGCTCAGGCTGCACCTTTGGGGGAGACTCAGGGGGAGGCAGAGCTGGAGGCAGGGTCGGGGGTGGAGGTCCACCTTCTTCTGCCTCTCCTCCTGCTGTGCCGAACTCCAGCTCTTCCACCTCTTCCAATTCTTCTTCCTCCTCGTCCTCGTCCTCCTCCTCTTCTTCTTCCTCTAACTCACCTTCTTCCTCAAATTCTTCCTCAAACTCTTCTTCCTCCTCTTCTTCCTCTTCAAAATATTCCTCTTCATCCTCTTCCTCTTCTTCAAAGTCCTCTTCCTCTTCCTCTTCTTCCTCCTCTTCTTCTTCCTCTTCTTCCTCTTCCTCCTCTTCTTCATCACTGCTGTTGATATTAATAACTGTCAAATCCTCTTCCAGGGCTGGGGGTCCTCCCCCACCAGGAGTCCCTTCAGGAACCAACTGGGGTGGAGGGAGCGTCACAGGACCAGGAACAGGCGGGGGCGGAGGTGGAGGTGGCGGGAGAGGCCCTGGGGCTGCAGGAAGTTCTTCTGGCTCCTCCTTGGCTGGCACAGGAGGGGAGGCTGTTGGTGGCCCAGAGGGGGCTACAGGGGGTGGTGTGGCACCTGAGGGTGGTGGGGGTGGCAGGGGAGGAAGCCCCTCGGGCACAATCACCACGCTGTCATCAGAGTCACTTTCCAGGGAGATCTCCACATCAGATGCCTCTTCCTTATCATAGTGGACGAAAGCCGGTCTGGGCACTCTCCCCCCAAAAGTTTCATCTGGGGGTATAGTAGGTGGGGGAGTCCCACTGGGGGCAAGGATGGGGTCCTCATTTGAGCTTGCCCGGTGGTTCTCAGGGCCAGGAAGAAGCCGGGGAGGGACAGACACTAGGCCTGGAACAGAAAGGCCTAGGTGGTTGGCTGTGGTGGGGGGTCCAGGGCGTACTGAGGGCACAGGGCCTGCTGAGGGCATGGGTCCTGCAGAGGGCATGGGTCCTGCAGAGGGCATGGGGCCTGCTGAGGGCATGGGGCCTGCAGAGGGCATGGGGCCTACTGAGGGCATGGGGCCCGGAGGATGGAAGGGTGGGGCCCTGAAGGGTGATGGGGCCTCAGGAGGGGGAACTGGAGCAGGTGTGGGGCAGGTGGGGCCCATGGACTGCAGGGGAGGAACCCGGGGGTGGGTCAGAGCAGCACAGGTCACCAGTGCTTCTGAGCAGAAAGAGGAGACCTAAGGGAAGAAGGAAGGGCAGATGTGAGCACCAGAAACACTGGCTCTTGGAAACAAGACTCCAGGAATCACCGAGGGGCTTGGCCCATCACAGTTACCTCAAGGCTATCTTCTCGCTGGCCAAGGGAGAAGGCTTGCAGGGCACAAGCAAGAGGAGGTGGGCAGCGAGGAGAAGGGGCCAGTAGCAGTGCCAGCAGCAGGCAGTAGAGCTCACGGCGGCAGCGGGAGCTTGTGTACGGGGAGCTGCCCAGGACCTCACCCTGCTGTACACCCATGACCAGGGGTAGGACCAGGTCATGCAGTCTCTGAAAAGGATAGAACATACCTGGAAACATCCCCAAGACCACCCAATGCTTCTCTAGAGCCTAATCCCAGGCCTGAATGGACCAACCTCTGGGGCACACCCCCCAGCACATACAGAGTAGCAGCCCTTCCCCGGTCTCCGCAGGGACCAGGCTCCACTAACCCTGTGAGTCTCCTCCTTGATGAGAGGCCCACACATGAGGATGGTCCGGCTGAGGCCTGGGGAAGAAGAATAGAGTGTAAGGCACAGGCTCCCATGCAACAGCTTCTGAGGCACACAGCCCAAGGTGGGCACCAACTCGCCACTGCCTAACTTGGGTAAGTCATTTAACTTTTCTAAGTTTGCTTTCCCAGCTCTAAAATGCGGATCATAAAAGTACCTTTACTGGATAGGGCAACTGACAGTAATTGAGACAATGTAAGTCAAAAAATTATAAATTATCTAATTTGGCATTTATATATTTGGGGACAATTGGCTCTCCCCTTACCATGGGATGGGGTGGCAGGCAGTGAAATATATGGGACCCAAAGGAAAGTCATCCATTAACTGCACAGTGTCCGTCTAGTAACCTCAGTTGACAGATCAGTGGTTACAATGAGAACAGGGAGCTCCACCAGGCAGCCCACCCTGGGGAGAATGTTGTGTCACAGGGAGGAACTTTCCCCAGTGCTAGAACTCTACCAGAATATAAAGTGGATATGCAAATTAATGAATGAGAAAGCTGAGGCCCTGGAGGATCAGGGCTACCAGAGCTCCCAGTCTAACGGCAGGACCCAAGTCCACCTGCGCGGTGGCGATGGTGTGGCTGCTTTTGCTCCTTCTCCCAGCCTCTCCTCAGGCTTTTGCCTGGCTCTGCATTTTATAAGCACCTTCCACTTCACCAACTGTTTGGGCTATCACTCAGGCCATCCCAGAGCCCCTGTGGTCCAGGGCACAGGCCTCACACACCTCTGAGTGCAGCTGCACACACGTCGCTGTTGGCATTGCTATCCCCTTTCCGGTGGCTTGGTGGGGCCATAGCTTCCCCCACATCAAGCTTTAGCTTCTTGGGGGCGCTGGGCTTCCCGGTTTGCAAACCTCCATCAGGGCTTCCCCTCGGGCTACGCAGCTGGCGGAAGAGGAAAACATAAATCACATCCACGGGCAAACAAGAAGGCAGGACAGCCACAGTAGACAGTGTTTGCTGAGCAGGTACATTCGGTCAAAGGGCACAGAATGAGTCCTAGGACAGAACCGAGGCCTCACTCACCTTAAGGGCATCAGCTGGCGGAGAGATGTCACTGAGCAGGTGGGTGAGCAGGGCCTCTCCAGAGGCTCCTCCTTGAAGCACCCCCGCTGAGGCCCCACAAACCTGCACCCACAGTTCTAACACAGCATACACCTTGGTCCGAACCGTGCTGTGTCATGAGCAAAGAGGGCAGTTATGAATGGGGAGTCAACATCCCGGAAGCCCCAGCCCACCTGTACCCCCTCGCCCCTCTCCTCTTTATTCCCTTCCTGGATGGTCACCTGTAAGGCCTCTCCTGGCCAGGAGAGAGGGAATCCCTACCGATGCTCCAGGAATTGAGGACCTGGGGAAGCAGGCGGCTGATCAGGATCCCAAAGCGCAAGAGTCGGCTTCCACACCTGGTGCACAGAAGGAATGGTGACCCTTGTTTCTGGCATGCCCCAGCCCTTCACCACACCCTGCCCAATCCCACTCACGCGAGGATGAGTGCAGAGAGCAGGTCCAAGGCCTCCAAGTGGATAGAGGGCAGCAGCAGCAGCCGCAGGGGACCATCTCCATGCAAGCTCTGGAGAAAAAAGTAGCAAAGATAAGGAGTGGGGGAAGAAAGTGAGAGCCAGAGAGAGCCAGAAACGGGGAGAGACTATTTACCTATGTACACATAGGTACGAAAGCTATCCCCTGATCTCAGCTCTCCAAACAAAATCAAACCCCCATCCTCTAAAATAGACCCTGGCTGGAAGGTAAGAAGGATGGCTGGGCCTCTCAGCAACGACTCAGCTGATCCCAAATTCATCCTCCCCAAGGAAGCATCTGCTACACTCTGACGGCGCGCACCTGTGTCGGGACACACAGGGAGGAATGGCATTTGGGTTGAATTAGGGAGCTGTCTGGGACGACTCCAGGATGACACTGTTTGGGGAACTTCAGGTCCCCAGTGCTTTCCTGGTGGCCTGGTGGCCTGGGCAAGGGCAGTGAAGAGATGACAAATCTCACTTACAATATTCTTGCTACTGACGCTGAGGGTCCGGCAGATGAAATCCAGGATTTCCTGCACAGGGACGGACACGGGAGCCCCAAACTCAGAGCTAAAGAGAATCAGAGCAGGGAGACCCTCAGAGCAGGTTCCCTGGCATGACTCCCATACCCATCTCCATTTCCTTTCTCATGATGAAGTCAACAACACTCCCTCATCGACCCCTCCAGGTACGCATCTCTGCTCCCTCCAACACCCACATATACCTGAGCATGAGTCCTAGGCAGCGGGCCAGTCCCGAAAACCTCTGCCGAAGCTGGAGAAGGACATGGGCATCACCATCTTCTGAGGACAGCAACATCTCCACTCCAGGGCCTTCATTCTGCACGGGAGCTGGGCAGAAGCATGACTACCCTGTACACTCTCTTTCTTCCACCCCCTCCACTGTCATTTCTAGCAGGCAATCTGCCTGTATTCTAACCCATTTTCCCCAAAAACCAACTGCCCCATGTCTCTGGGCTTGCCTCCTTTTCCTTCCTGCCAAGCTTCCGCACCACTGTTCCACTAACTACCAGCCATGGTCCCTACCGGTCTCTGCTCCCTCGTACAGGGCCCCCAGCAGGGTGTGCAGTGAGGCCAGCAGACTGTGCAGCTCCTGCTCCCAGCTCTCGGTGTGCTTCAGGCCTTGGGAAAAGCCAGCCCCTAAAGAGGGCAGCCTGGAATAACATTCACAGGCCAACTGCAGGAAAAAGGGCAGAAACCTGGTCAGATGGGAATCCAGCCCAGCCACAGAATCCCCAGCCCCATTAACGCCCAAAAGGAGATGGAGATCAAAGAGAGGGAAGCCTGAGACGGGACAATGAGGCTGAAGGACCCAGATGGGCACCTGAAGGCAAGAGTGGGGACTTGCATGTATTAAGAGGGAGGGAAGTGGAAACATGGTCCCAAAGCAGCTAACACAGAAAAGCTGAGGAGGAACAGCAAGAGAGACTCCAGGCTCAGATCCCCAGGCTCTCCATATCCCGCCCTGCCCTTTACCTGTTGGAGCTGTGGGCTCAAGGCATCCACCCTAGACAGAAAAAATGAGGCCAGCTTGCCCTGGATGTAGAGAAAAAAAAGAAGAGGCTGGTAAGCCAGCTCTAAGAGCCAGAGATGTACACCCCGTCCATTCCCAGCAGCAGACTCTAAGCCCAGGTCTTTTTCTTTCTTGTAGAAACAAGAAGCAAAGCCCTCTATGGGGCATCAACACCTGGCACAGACATGCTTTCATGGTAGAAAGACTCCTCAATGCCAGCTCTGGTCCTCAACTTCCCGCTTAGGGGGAAATAGTCTGGCCCCTGTCCCACAGACAGCTGGGCTTCCTCTTGAGTTTTTGCAAAATGATGGGTCATCTCCCTCAAGCCAAAAGGATATAGTGCTAAAAATCAGTCTCCACACTCCAACTCTCTACCAGCTAACACACAAAAACGAGGGTCCAAGCTGGGAGTTAAGACACTACCCGCAGGCATGAGGGCAGGACAACGAACGTCAAAAGAGAAGGGTGGAAGAGCAGAAGTAAGGCAGCAAGTCTCAGGGCAGCAACCTGTCATTCAGCACCTTCCCTGCCTGCTGAGTGAACGTGCTGGGGCAGGAGTGCTGAACGCAAGAACCACAATGTATTTGGGTATACAATCAAAGGGGCCTGTGAACATGGATGGGAAACAAAATGACACCATTATTCTCACTAACCTATTTGTAAAATGTAGTGTTTCCTTCACTTATAGATGCAGACAAATAGCCACAGTAGTATCAGCAGGACCTGTGACCGTCACTAATAGAATCATTTTCATTTCACATGATAATTGTAACACATCCTGAAATTATCATTCACATGTATCACTAATTTGCAATTATAGTCATTGTAAGACCTGCTTCTAAATCTTATTACTTAACATGTCAATAAAAAGCGCAGGCTGGGCGCAGTGGCTCACGCCTGTAATCCCAGCACTTTAGCAGGCCAACGCAGACAGATCACTTGAGCCCAGGAGTTTGAGACCAGTCTGGACAACACAGCAAAACCCCATCTCTACTAAAAATACAAAAACTTAGCCGGGTATGGTGGTGCATGTCTGTAGTCCCAGCTACTTGGGAGGCTGAGGTGGGCGGACCACCCGAGCCTGGAACTGAGATCACACCAGTTGATGTACTCCAGCCTGGGGATGAGAATGAGACCCTCTCTCCAAAAAAAAAAAAAAAAAAAAGTACATACTATTCTTACCACAATTTTTAACAACCATTTTAATTACATTTCAACACAATCAGTTTCCCTTGCAATTCATGCATTTTATTTTATAAATTTAAGAACATTATTTTGAGATGAGGTCCACAGCACAAAAAAGACTAAGACTAAGAACACTGCACTACAGGTACAGAAAGGAAGAAAACAGGACTTCCACTTTCTGAGGGACGTAAGAATTAGTAAGGAAAGGCTGGGAGCAGTGGCTCACGCGAGTAATCCCAGCACTTTGGGAGGCCAAGGCGGGTGGATCACAAGGTCAGGAGTCTGAGAACAGCCTGGCCAACATGGTAAAAGGCCGTCTCTACTAAAAATATAAAAATTAGCTGGGCGCAGTAGTATGTGCCTGTAATCCTAGCTACTTGGGAGGCTGAGGCAGAAGAACTGCTTGAACCCGGTAGGCAGAGGTTGCAGTGAGCCGAGATCGCGCCACTGCACTCCAGCCTGGGTGACAGAGTGAAATTCCATCTCAGGAAAAAAAAAAAAAAAAAGAATTAGTAAGGACAACAAGATAAGTGCATGGAAAAACAAGAATCTGGAGCAACACTGGCAACATACAGAGAAGGGGAAAGAGCAGATAAAGAGGGAACAGCGCTGAGGCCAGGAAGGGTGGGACCGAGCTGGGCTTAGAAGAAAAGGGAGAGTCCAGGTAATAAGAACAGGGAGGGAGAAGCAACAGGTAGAGTAACAGAATCAGAAGACGCCAATGGAGAAACAGACCAAGGCTTTAAATCCGAGGCTAGTGAGTATGAATCCATCCAGGCAGCAGGGGAATCACATGCGCAAACGTGAACTTCTGGAAAACATGAGCAGTGGCACCCAGCACACACATGGCAAGGGACTTAGCGGAAACAAGGAGCAGAAAGAAGCTCGTCAGCGTGGAGTTCACAAACCAACCCTCCAGGACTTCCTCCTTTCTACTCCGTGGCAGGAACGGCATTCAGTTTCCCACGTTACACTTCAGGATTCTTACTGACCCTGAAACAAGTATGATTCTAACTAATCCCAGGCAGAAGACCTAGAACAATTTCCCTTAGAATATGGAAAGGACTTACATGTCTGATATGCTAGAATTTCAGAATATTTCAAACCAAAGAAGAGTAACCACTCAAGGCCTCCTGATTCACTGGCTTCTCCAAGGACAACAATTCTTAGAAAGCTGCTGAATCCCTAACGATAGTGGCACTCAGCTCTTTTGGCCAACTTCTGCACACGCTTTCCCTGAGATACTGGCTCAAAAAGCTGGGCTAAGGCCAACAGCACCCTGCTTGTGTGACCGCAATAAAGCAGTGTAGAGTGAAGTGACACGGCCTACCCTGGCTGACCCACAAAGCAAACCAAAGCGATAGCTCACTTGAGACAGCTCACTCAAAACGCGTGCGTGCACGCGCACGCGCACACACACATACACACACAAACACGTCCTGGCTGTATCTCTCGAGAGTGGGGTATATTCTTCCCATTCATTCCGAGGAACTACTAATCAATTTGGCAAGGAGGGGGAAGTGAGTTAAAGAAGTCTCTGCAGGAATTGACCTCAAGGACAATTCCTGGATTCACATCACTTGGGAGGAGTAATCCTGAGCCTGGAGTCAGCAATTACCCAGGAGCATCTAGGGAATGAGATGGGAAAACAGACACCTTAGAACAGCAATTCTCCGTTTTCCTAAGAACTAGTCTACAGGATTTCCCAAGTACAAACTGCCCCTGGAGCGTTTGCATAAAAGATACCTATCTGAGGTGTCGGCAACAGACAAAGCCAAAACCTTCAACAGAGGGAAGTTCTCCAAATGACTTATTTTTATTTTTTTTTTTTTTGAGACAGAGTCTCACTCTGCCACCCAGGCTAGAGTGCAGTGGCACAATCTTGGCTCACTGCAACCTCCACCTCCCAGCTTCAAGAGATCTCCCACCTCAGTGTTCCAAGTAGCTGGAAGCACAGGCATGCACCACCCGACTAGGCTAATTTTTTTGTATTTTTGGTTGAGGTGGGGTTTCACCATGTTGGGCAGGCTGGTCTCAAACTCCTGGCAGATGATACTTTATTCTTAGGGAAATAAAGGTAGACGCTTGCTGGAAGGACACAGGAACATCTGTTAGTTTGGAAAGGGTACTCAAAATGCAGGCCTTAAGTTCAATTGACAAAAGGTTGTGAATTGTAGATAAATTCTCCTGACTACTCACACTGAAAATAGAGGCAACAGCAGAACACTTAACATTTGAGTCTCCTTAACTATTACTATTCATACTTCCACCCTGTAGGTGACCCTCAGTTTCCCCTCCACTTTCATGAGGGGATGCAGGTAGATAAAGATAATACCAAACAGAACTGAATCAAAATAGACTTTTGCAGTAAAACCAATCTTTTGTTCAAGGACAAACTGCTGGCCTGTGTCATAGGAGAGGTTAACTTACAGGACATTTGACAAGATAACCAGTTTTTACGAAACCTAGCAAAACCTCAGTAAAAAACCTCTGCTCATCTTTAATAAAATCCTGAGTCACTCCAAATACCTCCTTGACAAAAAGTCCAGCCCTGCCTACCCAAAGATTCTATTAGCTGTGATAAGTGGCATTCACATGAAAACAGGAACCAGCAAGGACACAACCCCATGCTCACTTAGAACTAGCATCTGCTCAGGCACTTTTCAGACACCTCAAGTAACCTACTCAAGCCACTGCAGGCACCACTGCCTGATCACAGCGCTCATGCCGGCAGAACTCTGATTCACGGTCCTTCCCAGGCCAGTGAGCTACACAGCCATTAACAACTGATCAGAGCTACTATCTGCCCTGGTTTTACAATTACCAGATAATATAACCTAGGGTTACGTCACTAAGTCCCTCTCAGCTGGTCTTCTCCTCTGTAGAATGCAACGATACCAACTGAACAGAATAATTACAATGATAAAATGAGACAACATACCTTAGACACTCAGGACAGTGACTGGCACAGTGGCACCCACTAAAGACCAGTTCTCTTCAGAGCTTACTTTCTTGTGTTGGTCACAGAACCACATAATCTCACTTTCAAGGCAACCTGAATGGCAAACTCCCCCTTGATTGGCAATACCAATGGCCAAAACAGTTAACTCCACCAGTTAAACAAAAAAAAGTACTAATTTGCCACAAATTCCAGCTCTAGTCTAGAGATTTGTGCTTCCATCTGAGTAAGCAGGTGTCCAGTGGTTTGTCAAACCAATGGTGAATATAACAAAATAAGGGAAAACATTTAATCTACAGGGGGATACCTACTTGTTCTTAGGTATAGTTGGTATCCAATTATACTGCAAACAACAAATGTACCAATTACAAATGGCTCTTTAACTGTTACTGCTTTGGTAGAATTTGTAAACCATTCATGTTTATTATTGTATCTCCTTAAAATTACAACTGTAATTCTTTTCCTGACCTACTCCATCATCTGACACACATACACCCTGACCTGCCTATCTGACCTCCTGAAGCTCTGTTGTGCAGTCTCCTTATATGCGTCATGACAACTTGGAGAAAGGGATCAGGAAGTGACAGAGGGAGTTCAAACAGGAATATATGCAGAAAGAGGTGTTGGGGGAGTTGTCCTAGGAAGTGATTGGTCAGGAAGCATTCCTGGAGAAAATTACAAGAGCTTCAAGAATAAAGTGAAGGCCAGAAATGCAGCTGGCTCATGCCTGTAATCCCAGCACTTGAGGAGGCTGAGGCAGGTGGATCACATGAGGCCAGGAGTTCAAGACCAGCCTGGCCAACATGGCAATACCTTGTCTCTACTAAAATTACAAAAATTAGCTGGGCATGGTGGCGCACATCTGTAATCCCAGCTACTCAGAGGCAGAGGCACAAGAATCAATTGAACCTGGGAGGTGGAGCTTGTAGTGAGCCAACATCACGCCACTGCACCCCATTCTGGGCGACAGAGACTCTGTCTCAAAATAAAAAAAAGAATAAAATGGCCAGGCACAGTGGCTCACACCTGTAATCCCAGCATTTTGGGAAGTCCAGGTGGGCGGATCATGAGGTCAAGAGACTGAAACCATCCTGGCCAACATGGTGAAACCCCGTCTCTACTAAAAATACAAAAATTAGCTGGATGTGATGGAGCACAACTCTAGTCCCAACTACTGGAGAGGCTGAAGCAGAAGAATCACTTGGACCTGGCAGGCGAAGGTTGCAGTGAGCCGAGATCATGCCACTGCACTCCAGCCTGGCAATAGTGGAACTCTGTCTCAAAAATAAATAAATAAATAAAGTTGGCTGAAGGTGAAAAATTGAAAAAATAAAAAAGAATAAAGTAAGATACAAAGGGGGCCAGACACAGTGGCTCACACCTATAATCCCAGAACTTTGGGAAGCTGAGGCAGGAGGATCACTTGAGGTTAGGAGTTCAAAATCAGCCTGGATAACACAATGAGACCCCCATCTCTCCAAATAATTTAATAATTAGCTGGCAATGGTAGCAAACGCTGTAGTCCCAGCTACTTGAAGGCTAAGGTGGGAGAATTGCTTGACCCCAGGAGGTCAAAGCTACAGTGAGCCAAGTGTGTGCCATCGTACTCCAGACTGGGCAATAGAGCGAGACCCTGTCTCAAAAAAAAGATAGGATGAGGGCCGGGCGCGGTGGCTCACGCCTGTAATCCCAGCGTGAGGGGGAGGCGGGTGGATCATGAGGTCAAGAGATCGAGACCATCCTGGTCAACATGGTGAAACCCCGTCTCTACTAAAAATACAAAAAAATTAGCTGGGCATGGTGGCGCGTGCCTGTAATCCCAGCTACTCAGGAGGCTGAGGCAGGAGAATTGCTTGAACCCGGGAGGCGGAGGTTGCGGTGAGCCGAGATCGCGTCATTGCACTCCAGCCTGGGTAACAAGAGCAAAACTCAGTCTCAAAAAAAAAAAATAAGATAAGATAGGATGGTAGAAAAGTGGGCAGGGCATTCTAAGAGATACGGAAAAGGTGAGGCAGAAAAAGGAAGGGGCCCATGGTTCACAGCCTGGCTTTGGCATCAAACAGATACAGCTTCCAATGCCTGATGATCTTAGGCAAGGTTCTTGAGTCCAATTTGTTTGAAAAAATGAGGATTAAATGAGTTAAGTGCTATAAAGTGGTAGAAGTGTAGTAGTGGAGATAGGTAACTTCAGAAGAATAATCAGAAGACAGATGCTTAGGAATCTGAGGTAAGAGCTCTCAAGGCTTACACTGGTGGGGAGAGTGCATAAATACTTACTTTGAGAGAACCACAAGCCCGAGGGAAATATGTCATACAAGCCTTCATTCCTTCCAGTGCTGACTGCTCACACTATAGGAAAAGTAAAGGGAGAAACGAGAGGCCAAGAGCACAATGTCGCCATATTCCATCTCCTCCCCACATACCCTGGAAGGGCCCTTCTCCAGACATCACTTTTTCTTGGCCCCTCCCTCTTTCCACTTCTTCAATTCTACTCCCCAGCCACTTCCACCAGACAATTAAATAGTGAGTGAAGGTGAGGACTGCGGGGGACAATGGTCTTACCTCTGGCCTGAGGCCCAGCAGGGAAGTGAGAAGGCCAGGGAGGTGGTTCATGGAGATGTCTCGGAACAGTGCAGGCAGCTGGGCTGCATAGCGGAGGAGGTCCCTCAGGACAGCCACGGCCAACTCCATTGTGGGAGGTGGGTCCTGGGACTAAAGAAAACACATGTCATGCTTCCAGCCTCACCTTGATTGTCACCAAAGAGCAGCAGGAGGCACAGCAAAACAAGGTTTCCAGAAACGCCACCGTTAATGTCAGTATGACCATCCAAGCTACTACCTGGAGGAAAAGAGGGCATGGAGACATGGAGTATCCCAGAGTAGCGTCTCTGTCTACAGAAAGGACATGTATTGGCCGGGCGCGGTGGCTCAAGCCTGTAATCCCAGCACTTTGGGAGGCCGAGGCGGGTGGATCACAAGGTCAAGAGATCGAGACCATCTTGGTCAACATGGTGAAACCCCGTCTCTACTAAAAATACAAAAAAAAATAGCTGGGCATGGTGGTGCATGCCTGTAATCCCAGCTACTCAGGAGGCTGAGGCAGGAGAATTGCCTGAGCCCAGGAGGCGGAGGTTGCGGTGAGCCGAGATCGCGCCATTGCACTCCAGCCTGGGTAACAAGAGCGAAACTCCGTCTCAAAAAAAAAAAAAAAAAAGAAAGGACATGTATTTACATTTTACTATTAAGGGGATCTGGGGCCCTAAGAATTTGTGTGGGGAAAAAAAGAATAACAAAGCTACACCTTAAAGACCTGATTAACTGGAGAGTTTTCTTTTTTTTTTTGAGACAGAGTCTTGCTCTGTCTCCCAGGCTGGAGTACAGTGGTACAATCTCAGCTCACTGTAACCTCTGACTCCTGGGTTCAAGCAATTTTCCTGCCTCAGCCTCCAGAGTAGCTGGGATTACAGGTGTGGGCCATCATGCCTGGCTAATTTTCTTATTTTTAGTAGAGACAGGGTTTTGCCATGTTGGCCAGGCTGGTCTTGAACTCTGGTCCTCAAGTAATCCACCTGCCTCAGCCTCCCAAAGTGCTACGATTACAGGCGTAACCCATAGTGCCCAGTACCCGGCCTTTTTTTCCTTTGTTTGAGACAGGGTCTCACTCTGTCAGCCAGACTGGAGTGCAGTGGCACGATCTCAGCTCACTGCAACCCTGGAAGAATTTTCTGATGATCTCATACTATCATTCCCTGCTAGAATGAGAGAAGACCACTTTTCAGGCTGAAAAAAAAGTCTCAGCCATAATGAAACTACCGCATCTCTTCGAGGTTGTTACTAGCTGGCTCAAACCTATGCTGGAACTCATGGAGAAAAAAACGATTTGGATTTAAAAGGACTTCCTTAGAAAACTAACATGTAACTAAGGAAAAAGCAGAGGAGGTCATGTGTCAAAAAAAAAAAAAAAAATAGAATACTTACAGAACAAAACTACCCATGAGGCAGGCCTACCAAGTATACATAGACCCTCACCATTGTCCAGTATCTTACTGTGTTTTTCTCTGTTTAACTCTGCTACTTAAATTTTCTCCTCGAACTCCCAAATCGCAGCTTCTCCCACCACTGTCACCTGTTTAGCCTTGCCTATAACTACACAGAGAAAAGTGAAGCCCAGAGATAATTTAAAATAACTGTAAAAACTGCAATTACTTTTACACCAACCTAATAAAACAGCCTTCGCTTTCCACTCCCAAATCTCGAAACTTCATCTTCATCCTGTCCACCCTCTGCTGCCCTCCTCCTACCCAAAGACTGTCCCTCCACTGCACCTTAAGTACTGTCCCCTCCTTACTCTTAGAACCTTACACACTCACTAGCTTTCTCTCTCCTGAATTTCCAACCAGTCCCTATCACACGGACTCTTCCCACTGACATTTATACAGCTCAAGTCTTTCCCATCTTAACAAGTCTTTTCTTGAGCCCATACTTCACTTGCTCAAGTAAGTAAATCCCAGTATAATCGCCCAAGTTCTCTCCCTTATCATTAGAGCCCAGCATCTTGAAAGGATTTCCTATCTTCCCTACTTCCATTTCTCCCACTTGCTTCTCATCCCACACCAGTCTGGCTTCCATGTCCTCTGCTCCAGCAAAACCACTTTCACTGTGGTCTTACAACCCATGTTGCTAATTTTATCAACAATTTGCAGTCTGCATCTTGTTCCACCTCAGGGAGGGACACACAAAAACAAGTCCTCCCTCTTCCCTCTACTAGTCTTCACTTGGCCCCTCCAGCCCACAGTCCTGGTTATCTTCTTCTTTCTGTTGGCCTGTCTCAGCTTCCTTTGTAAGTTCATCTTCCTCTACCTGACCATTAATTGTGATGTGCATTAAAATCCAGTCCATAAAAGGGCTCGTTTTTATAAACTCATCCTCAGCTTCAACTGCCATTTAAACACTGAAGACTCTTCCCCTAGTAAAATATGCCAGGCCAGGCACGGTGGCTGACATCTGCAATCCCAACACTTTGGGAGGCCAAGGTGGGAGGATTGCTTGATTCCAGGAGTTTGAGACCAGCCTGGGCAACATAGTAAGACCTCATCTGTACAAAAAATAGTTTTAAATTAGCGGGGCATGGGGGTGCATGCCTATAGTCGCACTCTGTGAGGCCAAGGTGGGCAGATCACCTGAGACCAGGAGTTCAAGATCAGCCGGGACAACATGGTGAAACCCCGTTTCTACTAAAAATACAGAAATTAGCCAGGCGTGGTGATGGGCACCTGTAATCCCAGTTACTTGGGAGGCTCAGGCAGGAGAATTGCTTGAACCTGGGAGGCTAAGGTTGCAGTGAGCCGAGACCATGCCACTGCACTCTAGCCTGGACAAGAGCTAGATACCATCTCAAAAAAAAAAAAAAAAAAAAAAAAACTAAACTAAAAGGACAACTAAAGCCTCTACTCACTGAACCCTCAGGCCTACACTGAAATGCCTGGCCACTTCCACTGATACCAGATCAGGTGGAAGCTTACCACCTGATGCTATCTATCATCAGCATCTGCCACTCTGACACTAAATCTCTCTCACATCTATACCCTTATCAGTTGTACTGCCCTAGTCCACGCTACTGTGAACATTCTCCTAGATTACTTTGGTAGCCATCTACATGGTCTTTCTGCTTCCATTCTATTCCTTTCTAATCTATTATCCACAAGGCAGCCAGAATCTCGCTCTGTCACTCAGGCTGGAAAGCAGTGGTACAATCTCAGCTCACTGCGATCTCCACCTCCCAGGTTGAAGTGATTTTCCCACTTTGGCCTCCCAAGTAGCTAGTATTACATGCACCCGCCACCATGCCAGGCTAATTTTTGTATTTTTAGTAGAGACAGGGTTTCACCATGTTGGCCAGGCTGGTCTCAAGTTCCTGATCTCAGGTGATTGGCCCACCTAAGCCTCCCAAAGTGCTGGAATTACAGGTGTATGCCACCACGCCTGCAGCGAAGAGATATTTTCAATCACCACCACCATCTCCTCATCCCTGCTTAAAACCTTCCATGAGCTGGGCTCAGTGGCTCATGCCTGTAATCCCAGCACTTTGGGAGGCTGAGGCGGGTGGATCACCTGACATCAGGAGTTCAAGACCTGCCTAGCCAACATGGTGAAACCCCATCTCTACTAAAAATACCAAAATGAGCAGGGCATGGTGGTTGGCACGTAATTCCAGCTACTTGGGAGGCTGAGGCACAAGAATCCCTTAAACGCATGAGGCAGAGGAGGCAGTGAGCTGAAATCTCCCCACTGCCCTCCAGCCTGGGCAGCAAGAGTAACACTCCATTTAAAGAAAAAAAAAAAAAAACCCTCCCATGAGTTGCCACTGCTCCAAGAATAAAAGCCAAAATCCTTAGCATGGTCCACAAGGCCATACATGACTCGGTGGTCCCCCCAAGTCTCCCTATCTTCCCAGCCACATCTTATCAATTCTAGCCACATGCTGGGATTCCTCAAGCAGGCCACACTGCTCTCCGATCAGGGCTTCTGCACACTTAGAACACTCTCTTAGCCCAATTAACTCCTATTCAGCCGTTCAGAAAAGACCTCCCTAGACTGCTGGTCCTGATCACTACTATCCACAGCACCCTAAATGAGGTCAGATTCTCCCATTACATGTTCTCAGAGAACTATAGTCCTTACCTCCATAGTATCTACCTCAGCTTACCAGTTCACCTTCATTTATGTAATTATTCAATGAAAGTATCTTCAACTAGAACAGGGATCAGCAAATGATGGTCTATGGGTGACTGTTTTTGCATGGCCCACAAACTAAGAATGGCTTTTGCATCTCAAAGGGTTGGAAAACAAACAATATACAACAAAAACTATATGTGGCTCAAAAAGCCTAAAGCATTTCCTATCTGTAAACATTTACTTCATAGAAAAAGTGCTAGACTCTGAGCACCATGAAAGAGGGTCCATGTACATCTCACTGTCTCCCTAGAGCTTGGTACATAGCCTGCCATTTGTGTTCAGAAAACGCTTGTTAAATAACTATGTGGAGATCTTATCAAAGGATATAAAAGTAGGGGAAAAAATTAAAATGGTTAAAAGAGTAACAAAGGATGACAAACGCACAACCTTATAGTGAAGAGGAAAAAGCTGAAAGCATTCCCATTGAGAACTGGAACAAGACAAGGATGCCCAGTTTCATCACTTCTATTCAGCATAGTACTGGAAGTCCTAAGCAAAGCAATCAGACAAGAGAAAGAAATAAAGAGCATCTAGGCCAGGTGCAGTGGCTCATGCCTTTTATCCTAGCACTTAGTGAGGCCAAGGCAGGCAGATCACCTGAGGTCAGGAGTTCGGGACCAGCCTGGCCAACATGGCGAAACCCGGTCTCTACTAAAAATACAAAAGTTAGCCAGGCAGGGATGGCAGGTGCCTGTAATCCCAGCTACCTGGGAGGCTGAGGCAGGAGAACTGCTTTAACCCAAGAGGCGGAGGTTGCAGTGAGCCAAGATTGCGCCACTGCACTCCAGCCTGGGCAACAGAGTGAGAGACTCCCATCTTAAAAAGAAAAAAGAAATAAAGGGCCTCTAAATTGGTAAAGAGGAAGTCAAACTGTCGCTATTCATCAATGATAATGACCATATACCTAGAAAACCCTAAAGACTCATCCAAAAAGCTCCTAGATCTAATAAATGAATCCAGTAAAGTTTCAGGATACAAAATCAATGTACACACATCAGCAGCACTGCTATACACCAACAGCAACCAAGCTGAGTATGGAATCAAGAACTCAACCCCTTTTACAACAGCTGCAAAAAATAAAATAAAATACTTAGGAATACCCCTAACCAAGGAGATGAAAGACCTCTACAAGGAAAAACTACAAAACACTGCTAGAAGAAATCACAGACAACAGAAACAAATGGAAACACATCCCATGCTCAAAAATGGGTAGAATCGGCTGGGCGCGGGGGCTCAAGCCTGTAATTCCAGCACTTTGGGAGGCCGAGGCAGGTGGATCACGAGGTCAAGAGATCAAGACCATCCTGGTCAACATGGTGAAACCCCATCTCTACTAAAAATACAAAAAAATTAGCTGGGCATGGTGGCACGTGCCTGTAATCCCAGATACTCAGGAGGCCGAGGCAGCAGAATTGCCTGAACCCAGGAGGCGGAGGTTGCGGTGAGCCGAGATTGTGCCATTGCACTCCAGCCTGGGTAACAAGAGAGAAACTCTGTCTCAAAAAAAAAAAAAAAAAAAAAAAAGGGTAGAATCAATATTGTGCAAATGACCATGCTGCCAAAAGCGATCTACAAATTAAATGCAATTCTCACCAAAATGCCACCATCAATCTTCACAGAACTAGAAAAAACAATCCAAAAATTCATAACATGGAACCAAAAAAGATCCCACAAAGCCAAAGCAAGAACAACAAATCTGGAGGCATCACATTACCTGACTTCAAAATATTCAAGGCTACAGTTACGAAAACAGCAAGATTTCAATATAAAAATAGGCACATAGACCAAAATCTCAGAGATCCCCATCAGATAACTTATCCATGTAACCAAACATCACTTGTTGCCCCAAAACTACTGAAATATATATATATATATATATATATGTATTTAGGCAGGGTGCAGTGGCTCACACATGTAATCCCAGCACTTTGGGAGGCTGAGGCAGGTGGATCACTTGAAGTCAGGCATTTGAGACCAGCCTGACCAACGTGGCAAAACCCAGCCTCTACCAAAAATACAGAAATGAGCTTCGCGTGGTGGCAGGGGCCTGTAATCCCGCTACTCAGGAGGCTGAGGCAGGAGAATCACTTGAATCTAGGAGGCAGAGGTTGTAGTGAGCCAAGATCATGCCATTGCACTATAGCCTGGTGACAGAGCGAGGCTCCATCTCAAAAAAAAAAAAGGTTCTACTTGAAGCTTATCCTCCCCACTATCAGGGAACTGTTTCCAATTATTCTGTCCTCAGAACTAAGTGTTCAAGTTGGAAAGAATATACCACATCCAAGATGGAGAATAAGGGAGAGGAAGAAGTGGGGCAGCAGCTGAATCCTCACCTGTAACACCTGCTGAATGCTCCGAAGCCAAGACACACAGTGCTGCTGGAATAGCTCTGTGGGGCTCTCCCCTACCAGCAGGGACAGCAGACACAGGCCCTCGAACCTTCAAAGAAAGAAGAGTCATGGTAAGTGGGTGGAGGCTAGACTTCAGAGAAAGTTACTGATGACTCTTTTATTCTCACTGGGCTATAGCAAGACTTCACCCCAAGATCACCACGGTTTCTAACTCCTGAAATACTTGGAGTGTGGTGGGAGAAACAAAGAAAGGGTGCAGAGGTAACCCTTGGGGGACAGGACATCTGGGAACTGGAAAAGGTAGGGTTCAAATCAAGTGAACTCACAAAAGGAATGAAACTCTCCACACTCTTAGGAATTAAATCCAGGGAGTCATGACAGTGAAAAGAAAGATGTACATATGCCCACTTCCTAAGGGAACATGCCCCTGGAGGAAAAACAGGGCCAAAGACTTACCGAGTTTTGATGGAACTGAGACGTGCATTACTGAGACTCACCAATGCCCCAACAGCTGAAAGGTTCTGGAGGAAAGAAAACAGGGAAGCAAGTCAGGAATAGGATATTAGAGATGTGGAAGATTTGCCAAGCCTTTCTCTGTCCCAGCACCTATGAAGCTTTTCTGAAATCACATCTCCTCTGAGGCCATCCCACTAGAAGCCTTGGGCTTTTCCCCCTTTTTCCTGTGGGAAAGGCTGTTTCTCAGCCTTGCCTCGAGTTATATTTCACCTGATCCCTTTCCCCATGCCCCACACACATAGTGCCAAACAGAGGGCAGCCCAACTAATCCCATGACCAGACTTCAAAGATGGGTGTGCTTCACCTCCTAATGCCTGGAAGCACCTAACATAAAAGACATGCATACATGCTTTTTGAATGGACACTGAGTTCATCCACTGTCCTTCCTTTAACCCCAAACAGATCCTCCTCCTCCTATTCCTGGCTTCCTTACAACTTGTAAAAATGTCAACACAGACTGAACCAACCAGAATCCTCCTTCCAGTTCTCCCCTTTTCTCACATTCTGGAAGCCCATGAAAGATGTTTCCTCATCAGTCCCTCAAGTACCTTCTCCATGCCATGAATGACCAGCCTCCTCTCACGGCACCCTGATCTCCCTAACGGCATGCATCACTCATTCTTCCGACACACACAATGCACTAGGTTAGGTGAAGGAAAACAGAGCTAAATAAAATTACTAAGGTCTGTGGAAAGAAATGTTTATTCATTTGTTCAATAAATATTTTTTTGACATATACTTCATGTGAGACCTTGTTTTAGGCACCAGGTAGCTTATTTTCTACTTAAAGAAGACAGAAAATAAACAACTGACAAAGTAAATACATAGTACATCAGAGGTGTTAAGAACTACAAGAAGAAGAAAGTAAAGTAAGGAAGGAAAGGAGTGCCCAGAGTAGGCAAGGGGAACGGTATTTTATGTAGGAGAGTGGGTACAAAAAGCATCTCTAAAAAGGTCATTTAGGCTGGGTGCAGTGGCTCACGCCTGTAATCCCAACACTTTGGGAGGTCAAAGTAGGTGGATCACCTGCGGTCAGGAGTTTGACACCAGCCTGGCCACCATGGTGAAACCCTGTCTCTACTAATAACACAAAAATTAGCAGTCATGGTAGCGGGTGCTTGTAATCTCAGCTACTTGGGAGGCAGAGGTAGCAGAATCACTTGAACCCCTTGGGGCGGAGGTTGCAGTGAGCTGAGATCGTGCCACTGCACTCCAGCCTGGGTGACAGAGTGAGATTCTGTCTTGAAAATAAATAAATAAATAAATAAATAAATAAATAAATAAATAAAATGGTAGAATTATATGGTTTGTGTATTACATCTCAATAAAGCTGTTTTGGCCAGGCGTAGTGGCCTGTAATTCCAAAATTCTGGGAAGCCAAGGCAGGAGGATTGCTTGAGGCCAGGAGTTTCAGACCAGCCTGGGCAACACAGTGAGACATCAGCCTAGGCTACACAATAAGATCTCATCTCTACAAAAAAAAAATTTTTTTTTTTTTGACACAGAGTCTTGCTCTGTCTCCAGGCGCCAGGCAGGAGTGCAGCGGCGCGATCTCGGCTCACTGCAACCTCCACCTCCTGGGGTCAAGTAATTCTCCTGCCTCAGCCTCTGGAGTGGCTGGGACTACAGGCGCATGCCACCACACCCAGCTAATTTTTGTATTTTTTAGTAGAGACAGGATTTCACCATGTTGGCCAGGATGGTCTCAATCTCTTGACCTCATGATACACGTCCCTTGGCCTCCCAAAGTGTTGGGATTACAGGTGTGAGCCGCCGCAACAGGCCAAAAATTTTTTTTAATTAGCTAGGTGCACTGGCATGCATGCCTGCAGTCCCAGCCACTTGGGAGACTGAGGCAGAAGATCACTTGCATCTAGGCGTTCAAAGCAGTGAGCTATGACCACACTACTACACTCCAGCCAGGGAACAAGAGTGAGTGAGACCTTCTCTCTAAAAAAAAACACCATTAAGGCCGGGCACGGTGGCTCAAGTCTGTAATCCCAGCACTTTGGGAGGCCAAGGCGGGCAGATCACGAGGTCCGGAGTTCAGGACCAGACTGGCCAACATGGTAAAACCCCATCTCTACTAAAAAATACAAAAATTAGCTGGGCGTGGTGGCTCATGCCTGTAATCCCAGCTACTTGGGAGCCGAGATGTGGCACCACCGCACTCCAGCCTGGGCTACAGAGCGAGACTCCATCTCAAAAAAAAAAAAAAAAAAAAAAAAAAGACCATTTAGCAGAGACCTAAAGGAAAGTGAGAACAAGATGTATTGATACTCCTATACATTTACCACACATATAAAATGGTGCAGCCACTTTGGAAAGCAACAATCTGGCAGTTCCTCAAAAAGTTATACACAGAGTGAAAAGATGACCTAGAATTCCACCCTAGGTATATACCCAAGAGAAATGAAAACATACATCCTCACAATAACTTGTACATGGACTTTCATAACAGCATTATTAATAACCAAAATGTGAAAATAACCCAAATGTCCACCCACTGGTAAACAGATAAAATGTAGTGCAGCAGGCCCCACTCATCTACAGGGGATTCTTCCAAAACCCGAGGCAAGTGCCCAAAACTCAGAAACTTCAGATAGTAACAAACCCTATATAAACTATTTTTTTTGGCTTATCTATATAAGCTTATGAAAAATTTTATCAATTAGGCACAGTAAGAGATTAAAAATCACTAATAATAAAGTAGAGCAACTATAATAATAGGCCAGAATCTCTACTCTTACGCTTTGGGCCATTAGTCAAATAAATGTTACTTGAACATACACAATGCAATATTGCCACAGTCAATCTGATCACCGAGATGGATACGAAGTGACCCTCAGCCAGGGAACATGTACAACATGGATACACTGTACAAAACGATGATTCATATCCCAAGTAGGATGAAGCAGAATGGCTCAAGATTCCACCATGCTGCTCAGAAAGGCATGCAATTTAAAGCTTAGGAATTACTTATTTCTGTAATTTTCCATGTAATATTTACAGACCATGGTTGACAAAGGTAAGTAAAACCATGGGAAGTTAAAGCACAGATAAGAGGGTAATACTGGATAAAAGGCCATAAATATGAATGAAGTTTTAGCCAGGCACAGTGGCACCCACCTGCAGCCCCAACTATTTGGGAGGCTGAGGCAGAAGAATCACTTGACTGATCCTAAGAATTTGAATCCAACCTAGGCAACACAGCAAGACTCAACATAATGAAACAAAAAAAAAGTAATGGAAGTTTTGATACATGAATGAATCTTGAAAACTGGTTGCTAAGTCAAAGAACCTAAATCCTGAACCCGACAGAATCGCCTGAAGCCGGAAGGTAGAGGTTGCAGTGAGCCAAGATCGCGCCACTACACTCTAGCCTGGGTGACAGAGCAAGACTCCGACTAGGGAAAAAAAATTAAGACTGGGTGAAGTGGCTCATGCTTGTAATCCCAGAACCTTGGGAGGCCGAGGCAGGTGGATCACAAGGTCAGGAGTTTGAGACCAGCCTGGCCAACATGATGAAACCCGAAAAATACAAATACAAATACTAGTCAGGCATGGTGGTGCATGCCTGTAGTCCCAGCTACATAGGATGCTGAAACAGGAGAATTGCTTGAACCAGGGAGGCGGAGGTTGAAGTGAGCTGAGATCACACTGCACTTCAGCCTGGGCGACAGAGCGAGACTCTGTCTCAAAAAAGAAAATAAAACAATAAATAAATAAAATAGGTGAATTGTATGACTTGTGAATTATATCTCAATAAAGCTGTTTTGGCCAGGTGTGGTGGCCTGTAATCCCAAAATTCTGGAAAACCAAGGTAGGAGGATCACTTGAGGCAAGGAGCTCCAGACCAGCTTGGGTAACATACTGAGATCCATCTCTACAAAAATTTTAAAAAATTAGCCAGATGCAGTGGCATACACCTGCAGTCCCAGCTACCTGGGGGGCTGAGACAGAAGGATCACTTGAATCTAGGTGTTCAAGGCTACAGTGAGTTATGATCACACTACTACACTCCAGTCTGACAAAAGAGTGAGATCTTCTCTCTTAGAAAGAAAGGAAGAAAGAAAGAAAGAAAGAAAGAAAGAAAGAAAGAAAGAAAGAAAGAGAAAGAAAGAGAAAGAAAAATCTGGCTGGGCGCAGCATTTCACTCCTGTAATCCCAGCACTTTGGGAGGCCAAGGTGGTTGGATCACTTGAGGTCAGGAGTTCGAGACCAGCTGGCCAACACGGCAAAACCTTGTCTCTACCAAAAATACAAAAATGAGCCAGGTGTAGTAGCATGGTTTCGCCTTATTGGTGAGGCTGGTCTCAAACTCCTGACCTCAGGTGATCAACCTGCCTTTGCCTCCCAAAATGCTGGGACTACAGGCGTGAGCCACCATGACCCGCCCAATAAAGCTGTTTTTTTTTTTTTTTTTTTGGCTTCTTTTTTTTAAAGGCATACTGATAACCATAAAAAAGAATGTTACAGGAAAATAAAAAAAAAAAAAAAAAAACAGAGGCTGGGTAAGAGGTCCATGACTGTAATCCCAACACTGGGTGGCCAAGGCAGGAGGTCAAGATCAGTCTGTGCAACCTAGGGAGATCCCATCTCCACAGAGAATTTTTGAAAATTAGCTGAGCATGGTGGGCACCTGTGGTCACAGCTACTTGAGAGGCTGAGGTGGGAGGGTCGATTGAACCCAGGAAGTCAAGGCTGCAGTTGACCCATGATCGTCACCACTGCACTCCAGCCTGAACAACAAAGCAAGATCCTGTCTCAAAAAGAAAACAAAACAAAAAAAGCAAAGACTGTAAGATGAGAGCACTCTTGGTATTTCCAAAGAACAGCAAGGAGGTAAATTGTTGAAGAAAAGTGAGCAAGGTAGAGAGGAGTAACCAATGATGACAGTCAAGACAATGGGGCCAGACTGTGAAGAGCCATATAGGCAATTAACGACTGTTACTCTGAATAAGATAAAAGCCATAAGGGGGAGAGAGAAATTGAGCAGAGGGGTGACAATATCTGACTTTTGGTTTGCTGTTTTTTGTTTTTTAAATCAACATTACCATGTAGTATTACTGAGAAGGCAGAGGCAAACAGATTAGGTAGGAGGTTGCTGTAATATCCCAGGCAAATGATGATGCAGCTTGAAGAATGTGGTAATTGTGGAGATACAAAGTAGTCAAAATCAGGATGTATTGTGAAAGGAGAGCCAATAGGATGTGACATCAAATTGGTTACAGATGGAAAACAAAAAGAAGGGTCCAAGATAACACCAAGGTTTTTTTTTTTTTTTTTTTTCGAGGCAGAGTCTCACTCTGTCACCCAGGTTAGAGGACAGTGGCACAATCTCAGCTCACTGCAACCTCCACCTCCCGGGTTCAAGCGATTCTCCTGCCTCAGCCACCCGAGTAGCCAGGACTAAAGGCGCCTATCGCCACACCCAGCTAATTTTTGTATTTTTAATATCGACAGGGTTGGCCAGGCTGGTCTTGAACTCCTGACCTTGTCACCCGCCCACCTCAGCCTCCCAAAGTGCTGGGATTTCAGGCCTGAGCCACTGTGCCCAGCCATGCCAAGGTTTTTTGTTAAGCAACTAGAAAATGAAGTTGCCATTTACTAAGAAGGGAAATCATGCAGGAGGGGCAGGTTTTGGGGTTCAGTTTCATATCTGTTCAATCTGTGATGTGTATTTCACATGAAAATGGAGACGCCAAATAGGCACTGGGTAGACAAGTCTGAGGAGTCCTGGCTAGAGATGTAAATTCAGGAGTTGCTGGCCTTGAGACTGAATCAGTTCACCAAGGGAATGAGTACAAATAGAGAAGAGAAACAGTGCAAAGTCTGGGTTCGTAGGCACTCAAACCTTCAGAGGTCACAGAGGTGAGGAGGAACCAGTATTTCCTGGAAAGGAGTAACCAGTGTGGCAACAGGAGAATCAAGAGAGGAAAGGGGCTGGGCATGGTGACTCATGCCTGTACTCCCAGTACTTTAGGAGGCCAAGGTGAGAAGATGCTTGAGCTCAAGTGTTCAAGACCACCCTGGGCAACATAGCAGCAATACCTCGCCTCTACTAAAAGTCAAACAAATTAGCTGGATGTGGTGGTGCACACCTGTGGTCCCAGCTACCCAGAAGGCTGAGGAGGGAGGATTGCTTGAGCCTGGGAGATTAAGGCTGCAGTGAGTTATGATTGCACCACTGCACTCCAGCCTGAGCAATAGAGCAAGACCCTGTCTCAAAATAAATAAATAAATAAATCAACTAAAAGAGGAGAGAGATCCCAGAAGCCAAATGAAGACAGTTTTTTTTAAATAGGAAGGTATGAAATGGTACAGATAAGTCAAAGGAAAGTACAATCAACTGTATCAAATGGTACAGATAAGTCAAATATGACAACTCAAATTGACCTTTGAACTTAATGCCTTGATGGACACCAGTGATCTTCAAGAGTTACCATTTTGGGCCCGGCGAGGTGGCTCAGGCCTGTAATCCTAGCAATTTGGGAGGCCAAGGCAGGCAGACAACAAGGTCAGGAGTTCGAAACCAGTTTGACCAACATGATGAAACCCCGTCTCTACTAAAAATACAAATTAGCTGGGCGTGGTGGTGCACACCAGTAATCCAAGCTACTCAGGAAGCTGAGGTAGGGGAATTGCTTGAACCTAGGAGGCAGAGGTTGCAGCGACAGAGCACGACTCTATCTCAAAAAAAAAAAAAGAGTTACCATTTCACCTGGCAAAGGGTTGTTTTGGCAGTGTTTAGGCTACAAGCCTGAATGTAATGAGTTCAATGGAACAACAATCATAGTAATTCAGGGAAGAACGTTCAGGTTGTTCAAACGAGTGGGTGAAACGTTGGCAAGACATAAGACATTCACATTATCTCCCCCCAAGACACTTAATTACAAATGAAAAAAACCATACCTTTATAACAATGATCACATCTGGCTGATACCCACTTAACCTAGAATACACGCTCCTATATGAGGCACCAAAAATGACACATCATTTCTGCAGGTTTTTTTTCCAAACTTTTTCTAGAGATAGGGTCTTGCCATGTTGCCCAGGCTAGTCTTGAACTCCTGCACTCAAGTGACCCTCCCACTTCAGCCCCCCCCATCAGCCTCCAAATCTCATGCTGGGATAACAGGCATGAGCCACCACACCTGGACAATTTCTGCAGTATTCTTGCTGAAAACGCATAAATCTCTGGTTTGTCTAATGTTTCTTCATGATTAGATTCTAATCTGAGGGGCATCCTACAAAATAACTATCCTGTACTCTTTAAAAATATCAAGATCCTAAGATAATGACTGAAGAACTATTTCAGATTAATGGAGACTAAAGAGACATTACAATTAAATGCAAGCTGTGCACAGTGGCTCACGCCTGTAATCCTGGTACTTTGGGAGGATGAAGCGGGTGTATCACCTGAGGTCAGGTTTGCCAGCCTAGTCAAAATGGCAAAACCTCATCTCTACTAAAAAAAAAAAAAAAAAAAAAAAATACAAAATTAGCCAGGTGTTCTAGCAGGCGCTTGTAATCCCAGCTACTTGGGAGACTGAGGCAGGAGAATCACTTGAACCCAGGGGGCAGAGGCTGCAGTGAGCCAAGATCGGGCCACTGCATTCCAGCCTGGGCAACAGAGTGAGACTATGTCTCAAAAAAAAAAAAAAAAAAAAAAAAAAAAAGCAAGCCGGGCGCGGTGGCTCAAGCCTGTAATCCCAGCACTTTGGGAGGCCGAGGCGGGTGGATCACGAGGTCAAGAGATCAAGACCAGCCTGGTCAACATGGTGAAACCCCGTCTCTACTAAAAATACAAAAAATTAGCTGGGCATGGTGGCGTGTGCCTGTAATCCCAGCTACTCAGGAGGCTGAGACAGGAGAATTGCCTGAACCCAGGAGGCGGAGGTTGCGGTGAGCCGAGATTGTGCCATTGCACTCCAGCCTGGGTTAACAAGAGCGAAACTCCGTCTCAAAAAAAAAAAAAAAGCAAAACAAAAAAAAACTAAATGTAATGTGTGATCCTGCATTAAATCCTGGACTAGAAATTTTGTTGTTGCTGTTATGATGGATGTCTTTAGGAGAACTGATGGTAAAACTTCAAAAAGATCTATAGGTTAAACAATTTATTTTATCAATATTAATTCTCTGATCATGATGGAGTGTTGTTATGTAAGAGAATGTCCTTGTTTTTAGGAAATACACACTGAAATATGTCAAGGTAAAAGGACATGATATCTGCAACTTACTCCTAAATGGACTCAGAAAATATATTTGAAAGAATTCCTATATCCTCTTCACCCAGACTCTCCAATTTTTAAATACATACTTATGTTATCAGTCTCAGAATGATAGTTTAGGAGATCTGTCATTATCAGAATAACAAAAATACTCATTTAAAAACTGGACAATCCAGGCCGGGCGCGGTGGCTCAAGCCTGTAATCCAAGCACTTTGGGAGGCCGAGGCGGGTGGATCACGAGGTTGAGAGATCGAGACCATCCTGGTCAACATGGTGAAACCCTGTCTCTACTAAAAATACAAAAAAACTAGCTGGGCGTGGTGGCGCGTGCCTGTAATCCCGGCTACTCAGGAGGCTGAGGCAGGAGAATTGCCTGAGCCCAGGAGGCGGAGGTTGCGGTGAGCCAAGATCAAGCCATTGCACTCACTCCAGCCTGGGTAACAAGAGCGAAACTCCGTCTCAAAAAAAAAAAACAAAACTGGACAATCCAGCTGGACGAGGTGGCTCATGCCTGTAATCCCAGCACTTTGAGAGGCCAAGGTGGATCGATCACTTGAGGTCAAGAGTTTGAGACCAGCCTGGCCAACACAGCAAAATCCAGTCTCTACAAAAAATACAAAAATTAGCTGAGGGTGCAGCGTAGGCCTGTAGTCTCAGCTACTTGAGAGACTGAGGCAGGATAATTGCTTGAACCTGGGAGGTGGAGGTTGCAGTGAGCCAAGACTCCTCAAAAAAAAAAAAAAAAAGAGAATCTGGATGAAGAGTATATAGAAATTCTTGGCCGGGCGCAGTGGCTCAAGCCTGTAATCCCAGCACTTTGGGAGGCCGAAGTGGGTGGATCACAAGGTCGAGAGATCGAGACCAACCTGGTCAACATGGTGAAACCCCGTCTCTACTAAAAATACAAAAAATTAGCTGGGCATGGTGGCGTGTGCCTATAATCCCAGCTACTCAGGAGGCTGAGGCAGGAGAATTGCCTGAACGCAGGAGGCGGAGGTTGCGGTGAGCCGAGATCGCGCCATTGCACTCCAGCCTGGGTAACAAGAGCGAAACTCCATCTCAAAAAAAAAAAAAAAAGAAATTCTTTCAAATACTGTTCCAACTTTTCTGTAAAAGTAATGTTCAAAGTTATTTCAAAGTAATGTTAAAAGAAGAATGAGAGACAAATAAGTATAGATAACACTTCTAAGGAGTTTCTGCCATAAAGGAAGCATACAAACAGCAAATGGGGCAGTAGCTGGAGGGATGATTTGTTTGTTTTTTGAGACTGTCTCCCTCTGTTGCCCAGGCTAGAGTTCACAGGTGCAATCACGACTCACTGCAAAGTCCACCTCCCAGGCTCAAGCAATTCCCCTGCCTCAGCCTCCTGAGTAGCTGGGATTACAGGCTTGTGCCATCACACCCAGCTAATTTTTGTATTTTTAGTAGAGATGAGGTTTTGCCATGTTGGTTAGGCTGATCTTGAACTCCCAGTCTCAAATAATCTACTTGTCTCAGTCTCCCAAAGGGCTGAGATTACAGACATGAGTCACAGCACCTCACCCTTGGAGTGTAATTTTTTAAAAGCAGTTTTGAGCTGTATGCTGAAGAAAATGATCCAACAGAAAGAGAGGCCAGGTGCACTGGCTCATCCCTATAATCCCAACACTTTGGGAGGCTGAGGCAGGAAGATTTTTTTAATTTAAGTAGGAGTACACTCTAAAATATGACAAAAAGTAGCCAGGTGTGGTGGCTCAAGCCTGTAATCCAGCACTCTGTGAGGTCAAGGTGGGGGTGATCACTTGAGGTCAGGGTTCGAGACCAGCCTGGCCATATGGCAAAACCCCATCCCTACTAAAAATACAAAAATGAGCTGATGGCTGGCTTAAAAAAGGAAAAAAAATTAACCAGGCATGGTGGCGGGTACCTGTAGTCCCAGCTACTCAGCAGGCTGAGGCAGGAGAACCACTTGAACCCAGGAGGAGGTTTCAGTGAGCCAAGATCGTGCCACTGCACTCCAGCCTGGGCAACACGGCAAGACTCAATATCAAAAAAAAAAAAAAAAAAAAAAAAAAAAAAAGACAAAAGGAAAACTGCAGTAAATACATAAACCAGTAACACAGTCATTTATTGGCTGGGCATGGTAAGTCACTCCTATAATCCCAGCACTTTGGGAGGCCAAGGCGGGTAGATCATGAGATCAGAAGTTTGAGACTAGCCTGGCCAACATGGTGAAACCCCATCTCTACTAAAAAAAATACAAAAATTAGCCAGATGGGGTGGCACGTGCCTGTAATCCCAGCTACTTGGGAGGCTGAGGCAGGAGAATCACTTAAACCCAGGAGGCAGAGGTTGCAGTGAGCCGAGATCGTGCCATTGCACTCCAGCCTGGGAGAGAGTGAGACTCCATCTCAAAAAAAAGAAAAGAAAAAAAAGTACAGTCATTTATTATCAAGTATTATGCACAGATGTGGAGAACAGTACAGAATTACTATCCTCCACATCTTGTCCTATTGTAGGGTGTTCCGGGGCAAAAGAACCAACTAAATGTTTTTAACTTTTAACTAACTCTTGTAATAACACTTAGCTTAAATCACAAACATATTTTGTAGAGCTGTACCAAAAACAAAAATTTATTTTTGAGGTCAGGAGTTTGAGACCAGCCTGACCAACATGGTGAAACTCTGTCTCTAATAATAATACAAAATTAGCTGGCCATGGTGGCACATGCCTGTAATCCCAGGTACTCAGGAGACTGAGGCATAGAAGAAAGAACAAGACACTGTCTCTGTCCTTCAAAAGAACATATAGGATAAATGACACGTGGGCTTTGCTTTCAAATGGTCCACCAAGCCTGGGCAACAGAGCAAGACTCCGTCTCAAAAAAAAAAAAAAAAGATGTCCACCAAGCTGAACACAGTGGTTCACCTTTGGAATCCCAGGACTCTGGGGACCAAGGCAGGAAGATGACTTGAGCCCGGGAATTCAAGACTAGTCTGAACAACACAGAGAGCCCCATCTCTACAAAAAAAATTTTTTTAATTAGCCAGGGATGGTGGCACACCTGTAGTCTCAGCTACTCAGGAGGCTGAGGTGGAAGGATCACTTGAGCCTGGGAGGCTGAGGCAGAGGCTGCAGTGAGCCATAATCTGGCCACCATACTACAGCCTGAGTTACAGAGTAAGACACTGTGTCCAAAGAAAAAGAAAAAGAAAAAGAAAAAAAAAGTTCCATCAAAAAAAAAAAAAAGCCAAGGTATGGGAGGAATGAAATAACACTGGCAAATGTTCACTGTTAAATTAAATTTGGATGATGGGGGCAGCACAGGATGGGGTGGTGAAAATATTATTTGTTTATATCTGAAATTTTACAGAAGTTTCGAAAATTACATACAAAAACAAATCAAAGACTTGTTGAGTGTGGAGAAGGAGGTTGTATGTATATGTGAAATAAATGAACAGACAGTAGGATAAAGAGCAGTCAATCATAGGCGGTCAAGAAATATATCCCAAAGGCAGTGACAAGCAAAATATTGAGAAGACTGGGAAGGAGAATGGGGGTTGGGGGTGCTGCACAGGGAGTGATTCCAAGAGAACAGTAAGTAAAAAGGCTCTGAGGAAAGAAAGCCTGTTCACCATGTTGGCCAGGCTGATCTCTAATTCCTGATCTCAGTTGATCCGCCTGCCTTGGTCTCCCAAAGTGCTGGGATTACAGGCGTGAGCCACCACACCTGGCCAGCTGAAGGATTTTTAAAAGCTGCAAACAGGATCAGAATTTTACTTTAGAAAGCTCACTCCAGCTACCGCGTGAAGAACAGATTAAAGAGGGCAAGACTGAAGGCAAGGAGACCAGTTAGAATATTGTTGCTATGGGCCGGGCGCGGTGGCTCAAGCCTGTAATCCCAGCACTTTGGGAGGCCGAGGCGGGTGGATCACAAGGTCAAGAGATCGAGACCATCCTGGTCAACATGGTGAAACCCCGTCTCTACTAACAATACAAAAAATTAGCTGGGCATGGTGGCACGTGCCTGTAATCCCAGCTACTCAGGAGGCTGAGGCAGGAGAATTGCCTGAACCCAGGAGGCGGAGGTTGCGGTGAGCCGAGATCGCGCCATTGCACTCCAGCCTGGGTAACAAGAGCGAAACTCCGTCTCAAAAAAAAAAAAAAAAAAAAAAAAAAAGAATATTGTTGCTATGGCCAGGAACAGTGGTGCATGCCTGTAGTCCCAGCTACTTGGGAGGCTGAGGTGGGAGGATGGCTTCAGCCCAGGAGTTTTGGGCTGTAGTACAATATGCTGATTGGGTGTCCGCACTAAGTTCGGCATCAATATGGTGACCTCCCGGGAGCAGGGGACCACCAGGTTGCCTAAGCGGGGGTGAACCAGCCCAGGTCTGAAATGGAGCAGGTCAAAACTGCTGTACTGATCAGTAGTGGGATCACGCCTGTGAATAGCCACTGCACTCCAGCCTGAGCAACAAAGCAAGACCCCATCTCTAAAACAAAAAAAAACAAAAATAAAAGACTGTTGCTATGATATACTCCAAGCTAGATATAGAGCACTGTGCTAGGATAGTTCCATTTTGGAACTACTGAGTTTGCAGTATCTATGGAAAAGCCAAGTGGGTAGGTGGATGGATCAAACAGTGGATATGCCTTGCTCTCAAGCTCCAGGTCTATTTGTTTACTTTCATTTCTCATCTTGACTATAAATTCTCTGAGGGAAAGGACCATGTCTTATTTATCTACCTAGAGATGTGGAACAGTACCTAAAACGTAACAGATAATAAATGTCTGTTGAACAAAAACCTATGGGGAAGCAGAGGAAATCCTCCACATAATCCCATGTATTGAAGATCCAATACAAAGGACAGGGGTAGAAAAAAATTCAAGGCAGGATGTATCTAAAAATGTGGCACAGGAAATACTAAAGGGAGACCCTAGTTTCCCACAATTACTCTTGGCTTTTTTACTCAAAATTATACTAGACTTCAGACATTTAAGAAAAATAAGACATTAAGTTCATGTACTTGACTTTGAGGGAGGAGGGGAAGTCCTAAAAGAGGTGATGAAAGAAAACACACATTTATAGGCAGGACAGATAATATTTTACAAAAACTTATAAAAAATTTTTCTGGGGGGCCAGGTATGGTGGCCCATGCCTGTAAACCCAGCATTTTGGGAAGCCAAGGCAGAAAATCGCCTGAGCTCAGGAGTTTGAGACCAGCCTGGGTAACATGGGAAAACCCAGTCTCTACCAAAAATAGGTGTGGTGGCACGTGACTGTGGTCCCAGCTACACAGGAGGCTGAGGTGGGAGGATTCCTCGAGCCTGGGAAGTGGAAGTTTCAGTGAGCCAAGATCATGGCACTGCACTCCAACCTGGGTGACAGAGTGAAACCTTGTTTAAAAAAAAAAAAATCTGAGACTATAGTGAGATAAAGAAAACAGAAAAAATCCCCACTGTAATATAACTGAGTGATGAAAAACACATAAATTAGAAGATGGGAATTGAGAAGAGAAAATATATAATCGGCTCCAGCCTCTGCAACTGGGCTGAGATAGCAGAGACATAGTTTTGTCACCCTCAATTATGCAGAGTAATGTTAAAGACAAACAGATGGGGTTACCGCTGAAAAATGTGGGGCTACAATTATTGAACCACCCAGCAGGTTGTGACAACCGTCTTCCTGGAAGGTAGCATAAAGCTGGGAAGGTCCCAGGAATGAAGGGTGGACACAGAAGAGCTCGTTTATGTGGATCTTGAAGCATGGGAAGAATTTGGGGAGGTTTAGTAGGCGAGGAGAGAGGGTAGGAGACTGCTAAAGCAGCAACTATTACGGGCTAGAAATATTATGCCTTCTTAGAATCAGTGCCTTCACTTGGACAAAATGATGGAAGTTCAAGCTAGAATGGAGGCAATGGGAAAGAGATGAAAAGGAGTGCGCAGATCTGAAAACTACTCAAAGGATAAAATCAACAAGACAGGATAGATTGCTTAGGGAAGTGTATGAGAAAGAAAGAGTTTAGAATGATACTTGAGTGTCTAGATACCAGAACTGAATTAATATTAGATTTCATTCTACGGCAGTCCAAAGGCTCCTTAACCGGGCCTAAAACGCTCTGCATGACCCAAACACTGCCTACCAACCCCACCAGTCTCAACTGTACCCACTCTCTTCCCCTCCACATCTGGGTCCCAGGAACGATGTCCTTCTTTTCAGTTCTTTCCTACCACAGGGCCTTCCCATATGAGCTCTCCTCTGACTGAGCAGCTCCTCCCATCTTCTTTCCCTACCCAACCCCTATTCATCCTTAGGGTCCCAGCTTAAACACCCGTTCCGTTGAAAAATATGTGCCAATCTTCAGATAAGGTTAGAGGCTCCCTGACATTCAATTCTCATGTTGTTTAGCAGCATTTTGTGTATCACCATCACGTCTGTAACCAGAGCGCCTAAAATAGTATCTAACCCTCAGTAAGAGCTCGGTAAATGTGTATTGTTGAATACGTCATTAAGTTAGCAGAAAGAATCCCCAGAACAGATATCGCCAGAGGAAAAAGAGGCGTTAGACTATACAACCAGAGAGTCAACCGGCCTGGAATCTAATCAATTCCTGTGTGCTGACCAATATCCTAACAACAGAAAAATAAGGCCCAATTTTCCCCTGGAGAAACTCATGGCCGGTAAGGGAGAAATATGTGCATCTCGTCCGGACTGGATCCCTTTTCTGCCCGCAGCTCTCCTTCCCTCAACCTCCCTATCGCATTTGCACTACACCGTAATCCCGGAGCACAGGTGCCGCGCCAGCCTCCCGACAGGACAGCGGGCACAAGGACCACCGACTCACCTGGGCCCCGCCCACCGACCCATGGAGCCGCAATAGGCACATGAGCCCGGGCAAATGTGGGGCCGAGCGGTTTGGGGGATGCACCGGAGCAACAGCAGACCCTGTTCGAGGTTGCAGCAAACCGGAAACACTCTCCAGTAGCAGCAGGCGGAGCCGCGGGCCCGAGCTCACTGCTGAGAGACCCCCGGTCCCGCCGGGAACCCCAGCTGCGGAGCCCGCAGTGGGCCCACTAAGAACGGCTGCCGCCATCTTCCCTGGGGCTCCAGTGGTGGCGTGGCGCGATGACGCAAACACACTGCGACGGCCGCCTAGTGGGGAGGGGGTATGGGGAGGGGGCTGCGGCCCTGCGCACTGGGTGAAGGCCAGCTGGACTCGCGGGCTCAGGCTGGGAAGGAGCATGCGCAGGGAGAGCAGTCCGGGCGCCGAGGCAGCCGGGCGCTCAGTTACTAGAGTGATGGCCCGTGTGCTGGCTGTGAGCTGGTCGGAGGCGGTCCCTTGATGTTTAAGGTACACGTGGTCGGGACAAAAAAGGCGCGAGAGTCCGAACGATTTCCATTTAGCGGGCGGAATCCCAAGACACCTTTGCTATAGGAATCAGTAACTCTTTCTCTCTTTTTTTTAAGAGAGTCTCGCTCTGTCGCCCAGACTGGAGTGCAGCAGCACCATCTCGGCTCACTGCAACCTTCACCTCCTGGGTTCAAGCCATTCCCCTGCCTCAGCGTTCCAAGTAGCTGGGACTACAGGCATGTGTCACCTTACTCACCTAATTTTTGTATTTTTAGTAGAGAAGGGGTTTTATGATGTTGGCCAGGCTAGTCTCGAACTCCCGACCCCAGGTGATCCGCCCCTCTCGGCCTCCCAAAGTGCTGGTATTACAGGCGTGAGCCACCGCACACGGCCGAGGAATCAGTAGCTTTCTAGGTAATTCTTGGGGTCTGAAATCACAGACATTTTTAACTACATTTGCAATTTCAGAAATGATATAAGATGTGCACCTTGCAGAAGCCAATTCAAACAATATAGAAAGGCATAATGTAAAAAGGAAAACTGCCTCCCTCCGCAAGGCCCTGCCCCAGGAGTGTGTATACTTTTGTATATTAGTCTATGCACAAACATTTAAATACATAGTCTATTTACAAGATTAGGGTCTGCGTGTGGCTTTTTTTCTTTTTCTTTTTCTTTTTCTTTTTTTTTTTTTTTTTTGAGACGGAGTTTTGCTCTTGTTACCCAGGCTGGAGTGCAGTGGCCGGATCTCGGCGCACCGAAACCTCCGCCTCCCGGATTCAGGCAATTCTCCTGCCTCAGCCTCCTGAGTAGCTGGGATTACAGGCACGTGCCACCATGCCCAGCTAATTTTTTTTTTTTTTTTTTTAGTAGAGACGGGGTTTCACCATGTTGACCAGGATGGTCTCGATCTCTTGGCCTTGTGATCCACCCGCCTCGGCCTCCCAAAGTGCTGGGATTACAGGCTTGAGCCACCGCGCTAGCGGCTTTTTTTCACTCATGGCCTAATTTACACTGTTATTTAAACTGTGTGGTACAAATGAAGTGAGTGCACCATGATTTAATAATTCTGTTGCTGAATTAATATTTAACCGCTGCTCCAGCTTTTTGCTAATATAAACACTGTAATGAGCATACTAATAATACCTCTATTTTTATGTACTTTTGTGATTATTAGATTCAAATCCGAGTCATCATTTTTCCTTTTTTTCCTTTTTTTTTTTTTTTTTAATCGAAAAGGAGTCTCACTCTGCTACCCAGGCTGTAGAGCAATGGCGAAATCTCAGCTCACTGCAACCTCCACCTCCTGGGTTCAAGTGATTCTCCTGCCTCAGCCTCCCAGGTAGCTGGGATTACAGGCACCCACCACAACACTGGGCTGATTTTTGTATTTTTAGTACAGACGGGGGTTTCACCATGTTGCCCAGGCTGGTCTCGAACTACTGACCTCAGATGATGCGCCTGCCTGGGCCTCACAAAGTGCTGGGATTACAGGCCTGAACCACTGAGTCTGGCCCATTTTTTCTCTTACTGCCTTCTATCCAACCCTTCAAGTTCTGGCATTCCGCTCCAAAATACATGAACCCAATAGCGTCAATTTCTCTCCATCTCCACTGCCACTCTCACCTCGTCTCTTACAATAATAGCCTCTTACAAAGCCTTCTTCTACTCCCCTCTTGGCACCTTTTAGTCCCTTCACACAGCAACCAAAGTGGTCTTTTCAAATGTAAACCAGTTCTTGTCACTCCTTGCTTAAAGCCCTTCTGTGGCTTCCAGATGTAATAAGAATGAAATCCCATCTCCTCACTGAGGCCATGGTAATTCATATGTGTCCCCATCAATTGGCATAGTGAATAGCAAAAAATAGTCATGGATGGCCGGGCGCGGTGGCTCATGCCTGTAATCCAGCATTTTGGGGGGCCGAGGTGGGTGGACCACAAGGTCAGAAGTTCAAAACCAGCCAAGCATGGTGGCTCACTCCTGCAATCCCAGCACTTTGGGAGGCTGAGGCAGGCAGATCACCTGAGGTCGGGAGTTCGAGACTAGCCTGGCCGACATGGAGAAAACTCATCTCTACCAAAAATACACAATTAGCTGGGCGTAATGGCGCATGCCTGTAATCCCAGCTACTCGGGAGGCTGAGGCAGGAGAATTGCTTGAATCCGGGAGATAGAGGTTTTGGTGAGCTGAGATCCCGTTGCACTCCAGCCTGGGCAAGAAGAGTGAAACTCCATCTCAAAAAAAAAAAGAATCCACCCAGTCTGACCCATACCCACCTCCCTGACCTCAACATATGCCACAATTACCACTTTACCTTTTTCTTCCTGTTCCTGAGCCAAACTAGCCTTCTTTCTATCCTCCAGCAAAGCCTATTCCCACATCAGAAGGTTTACACATGCTGCTGATTCTACTGGAGACTGTCCTTTGATTCTGTGTAACTGACACTATCTTGCCATCCTGAGAGGGCTTCTTTTTAGGTAGCTCCCACTCCAACCCCCATCAGCCTCCGTTACATTTCCCTGCTTAGAATTCGTATCATTACCAGAAATTTATTTGCTTTTATTTATTCACTATCTCTTTTGTCTAAAATACAAACTCCATAAAAGGGCTCTTGTCTCCTATACTATGCTATTCCCATCACCTAGAACAGTACCTGATGCTGAAAAAATATTTCCCCTGGCTGGGGTGCAGTGGCACAATCACAGCTCACTGCAGCCTTGACTTCCCAGCTCAAGTGATCCTCCTACCTCAGCCTCCCTAGTACCTGGGACTCTAGGCACTAGCCAACCATACTTGGCTTATTTTTAGGGTGTGTGTGTTTTGTTTTTGTTTTTGTCTTTCGAGACAGAATCTTGCTCAGGCACCGGGCTGGAGTGCAGTGGCACGATCTCGGCTCACTGCAATCTCTGCCTCCTGGGTTCAAGCAATTCTGCCTCAGCCTCCCGAGTAGCTGGGACTACAGGCGCGTACCACGACGTCCAGCTAATTTTTGTATATTTCAGTAGAGACAGTTTCACCATGTTGGCCAGGATGGTCTCGATCTCTTGACCTTGTATCCACCCGCCTGGGCCTCCCAAAGTGCTGGGATTACAGGTGTGAGCTACTGTGCCTGGCCTGTTTTTGTTTTTTTGAGATGGAGTTTCCCTATTGTCTCCCAGCCTGGAGTGCAATGGCACCATCTCAGCTCACTGCAACCTCCATCTCCCAGGTTCAAGTGATTTTCCTGCCTCAGCCTCCCGAGTAGCTGGGTTTATAGGCTAAATGTCATCATCTTGGTTTTCCTGCCTCAGCCTCCCAAGTAGCTGGGATTATAGGCTAAATGTCATCATCTTGGCCAGGCTGGTCTCAAACTCCTGACCTCAAGTGATGCGCCTGCCTCGCCTTCCCCAAGTACTGAGACTAAGGTGTGAGCCACCGTGCCCAGCCCCCTCTGCTTTAAAAACCACTACCGGAAAAAACAAAAATAATTAAAAAATTAAAACCACTACTGGTCCCATGTGTCCTTCTGCAGGGCCCTCAATCTCACTCCTTCATCTGCTATACAAAATCTTCCACAGCCTGTTCCAGGCTTCTTCACCAATACTTCGTAACAGGATACACCTTGTCTTTCTCTTTGAAATGGCCTTTCTCAACTTCTGCCCATCCTTCAGAAACACTGTCCTCAAATGTTCTCCACTTCTAGACAGCCTGCACTCCCTCCACCCTCGCCCTGGCCAAGCACTTAGCTGCTGTGTCTTCTGACTCAGACCTCTGTAATAGCATTCCTGGGATCATAATACCTGTGTATGTGTCTCCTCAGCTATTCTTGGAAGGCAGGGGCCATGGTAATTCATATGTGTCCCCATCAATTGGCATAGTGAATAGCAAAAAATAGGCATGGATGGCCGGGCGCGGTGGCTCATGCCTGTAATCCAGCATTTTGGGAGGCCGAGGTGGGTGGACCACAAGGTCAGAAGTTCAAAACCAGCCTGGCCAAGATAGTGAAACCCTGACTTTACCAAAAATACAAAAATTAGCCTGGCGTGGTGGGGAGCGCCTGTAATCACAGCTATTTGGGAGGCTGAGACAGAAGAATCGCTTCAACCCCGGAGGCAGAGGTTGCAGTGAGCCGAGATCGTGCCACTGCACTCTAGCCTGGGCGACAAGAACAAAACTTGGTCTCAAATAAAAGAAAAAGAAAAATAGGCATGGATGGATGGGTTGATAGATGGATGGATGGGAGCGAGTGAGTGGATGTTACCTGGGATGGCTGGCTGAAGGTGATGGATAGTCAGAGAAATTGGAAAAGGGAACCCTGCAAAGATCAAATGTAGACATCAGAGGGAGCTGACACATTGCTGTAAAGAAGCTGGAGGGCGGGCCACAGAAAGCCGCACGCTCCGAGGCGAGCGGACGAGCGGCGCGCACTGAAGCAAGCATCACGCAACTGAAACGCTCATCCACGTGTGCATCCCCTCATCCTACTTCCCAGACTGCGCTCCAGCTCCTTCCACCGCCCCCAACATCCCCTTCGCCCCCACCGCCACAGAAAAAGCAAACCAAGGGGAGGAGACCCCCTGCAGGTTTTGGATGGCCGGGGCCAATCGAAAGACTTCGATCCCGCTGGAAGGCGGGTGCATTGGTTTAAGGGGGTCCAATCGGTTTCCAAGGGGTTGCGGTGGGGCGGGGAGATGGGCGGGAAGATCGGGGGAGGGCTCCCCGGCTTGGACGCAGCGCGAAAGGCTGGGGGCGGAGCCAATGGGCGCGGGTGTCTGCTAGGAGAGGGCGGGCTGCGCCGCGGCGCGCGCGATCCGGCTGACGCATCTGGGCCCGGTTCCCCCGGACCAGAGCCGGGCCGGGAGGGAGGGGAAGAGGCGAGAGCGCGGAGGGCGCGCGTGCGCAGTGGTACGGGGAGGAGCAGGGATCTTGGCAGCGGGCGAGGAGGCTTGCGAGCCAGCCGCGAACCGAGCGGGCGGCGGGCGCGCGCACCATGGGGGAGAAACCCGGCACCAGGTAAGGGAGGTGGGGCCACGCGGCGGGGCATGGGCGGTGGCTCGGGGCGGGAGCTGGTACGGTCCCAGACGAGGACGCAGCGGAGAAGATCTGGGGGCCGGACACCTGGATCCCTAGGGGCAGCCATCCGGGGCCGCAGGCGCAGGTCTTCGAGGATAATGGTGGGGGGGGAAATGCCCGGGCCCCTGCAGAAAGCGAGGCTTGAGGGGGATAAGAAAACCTGTGTCGGGGTTCTCGCAGGGATGTGGGGTCGGACTACTGGGCTCTCCCGTGCAGGCTGCGTTGCGGGGACAGAGGAAGGAGGAGCAGGTGGCTGGCCCCGAGGGGTCGTGTATCGGAGGCTGGATGCCGGGAGGGGGGATCCCCTCTAGACTCATGCCAAGCTAATGGAAAGCCTCCAGTCCAATATCCCCCAGGCAGTTGCGCTGACCACACCTGTCCCGAGGGCCGAGTGGCTCCTCATCCAAACTTCTGCCTTCCCCTGGGTTGCCAGGAGCAACAGCTTCATCTTAGGGGAGCCACGTGTGTGGCGACCCTCCCTGAAACTAGATCGTATCCCTCTCCCTGTGGGTGGGGGAGGCGGTATTCACCCTGGGCCCGCGTCCACTCCCCGGATGTTTTCTGTGCAATCGAGGCTCTTTCCTTCCACTGACACCCCAAGTTCTCTTTTTTGGTCTCTGGCAAAATCCACTTCCTGTTGTGACTTAACACCCCCAAGGGGCAAGGGGTGAATGCCTGAGTCCCAGGGGAGCAGGAGCAAAAGGCGAAAAGGTTGGGGCTGTAGGCCTCAACCCAGAGGGGCTCAGGAATGAGGAATTGATCCTGAGCTCTCGCTTGCTCTGCAAAACATCGTATCGACCCCACTTCCAACCTATGGAGTATGAGAACCTGGATTTCTGTGCATCAAGTAAACGAGTATCAGAAAGAGATGATAAGAGAAATAATCGGTGTCCTGGATTAGGGTTTAAACACCCCAGAGAAAGGGGAAGTTGCTGACTTGTGGGAGGCCCCAGATTTCCGTTATGTGGTTCAGGGAGTGGGACAGATGGACCAAAGGGGACTGCTGATTTGGCACGATTTCCTGCACCCCAATCAAATTCTGGGCCACAGGAAACAGAAGAGCAGGAAGTGTGAAAGGACATCTGCTTCAGCTACCCCCTGCCCTCTACTGGGCACCTCCCTCATCATCCCCACGCTCTCCCTCCTCGTCCAGCCTAGTATATGCACGCTGCTCCTCCCCAGTTTGGCAGAAGGTGGCTGGGTTAGGATCCAAAGGGCAGGTGCCTTGCAGCTGCTCCAGGGCAGTTGCCCCAGAGCCACACTCCAGTGGGGCCAACTGATTGTGGCTGTCACAGCCCTGTGCCAGGGCTCCTAATGTGAGGACACCTTGGGACAAAGGAAAACCAGAAGCAAAGAGGCGGGAGAACCTGGATGATGCCACGGCACTAAGCCCCCAAGCTGGAACAAAAGATAGGGTGTTTATTCTAGATGCCGCCATATTGATGTTTATTCTCCTTTATTGGTTGGGAATACCTGGGGGCCTCCATACCCTTTGCCTTACAAGCTTTGGACAACTTGGCATTCTGGGAAGAAGGGGCAAGTGAAGTTGTAGCAGAAACTGGGCCTATGGTAGAAACCACTTTAGGGCCAAAGGCCAGGGTCATTGCTCTCCTATATGCTCCAGCTGTCAGAGCTGTAGACCAGATGGGAAGATGGTTAGGCCTTACTCAGACACTTCAGCAACCTGCCCATTTGGGTCCTTTGGGAATGGGGTGGTGGAGTTGGAGGAGGGATGGGCTAGTTAGCAGGATTTCACTTTCTACTATCTGGGGACCTTTTCCTATCGCTGCTGAGGCAGAATAGATTGGAAGGAGCGAGGTCGTGCTTCAAAGAACAGGCCACAGTTGACTGAGGTTGTCAAACCCTTCCTTACCCAGCCATGGGTGGAATCCAGGCTGAAGTTGTTTCAGCAACTGGAAAGCGAATACTCTTCAATTCGACAAACTATTAATGCCAACTGCAGAGACAGATAGTGTAATATTGATTGAGAGGATGGACTCAGAGCCAGACTGCCTTAGTTAATATGAATTCCCACCATTTGCTCTCTCTGTGACCTTAAACAAAACACTTGACCTCTCTCTGCCTCAGTTTCCTCACTTGTAAAATAGAGATATTAGGACCTCCCATCACTGGGTTGTTTTATTTATTTTTATTTAATTAATTAATTTATTTTTGAGACAGAGTCTTGCTCTTCGCCCAAGCTGGAGTGCAATGGAACAATCTCGGCTCACTGCAACCTCTGCCTCCCAGGTTCAAGCAGTTCTCTTCCCTCAGCTTCCCAAGAAGCTGGGATTACAGGCACGCACCACCACGCCCAGCTAAGTTTTGTATTTTTAGTAGAGACGGGATTTCCCCATGTTGGGCAGGCTGATCTGGATTTCCTGACCTCAAGTGATCTGCCCACCAAAGCGCTGGGATTACAGGCATCAGTCACCGCTCCCAGCCTTCTTTTAATACACTTAACAACCCACTGGGCCAGGTTCGGTGGCTTACGCCTGTAATCCCAACACTTTGGGAGGCTGAGGCGGGCAGATCATCTGAGGTCAGGAATTGGAGATCAGCTTGGCTAACATGGGGAAACCCCATATCTACTAAAAAAATACAAAATATAGGGCAGATGTGGTGGCTTAAGCCTGTAATCCTAGCCTTCTGGGAGACCAAGGCGGGTGGATCACTTGAGGTCAGGAGTTCGAGATCAGCCTGGCCAATATGGAGAAACCCCGTCTCTATTAAAAATACAAAAATTAGCCAGGCATGATGGCAGGCACCTGTAATTCCAGCTACTCGGGAGGCTGAGGCACAAGTATTGCTTGAACCCGGAAGGTGGAGGTTGCAGTGAGCCAAGAGTATGCCACTGCACTCCAGCCTGGGCAATAGAGTGAGACTCTGTCTCAAAAAAAAAAAAAAAATGCAAAATATAGCCGGGCGTGGTGGCTCATGCCTGTAATCCCAACTACACGGGAAGCTGAAGCAGGAGAATCTCTTGAACCCCGAGGGGGCAGAGGTTGCAGTGAGTGGAGATTGCATGGCTGCACTCCAGCCTGGGTGACAGAGTGAGACTCTGTCTCAAAAGAAAAGATTATTAAAAGAGATAACGCATTTGAAACACTTGGAACAGTGCTGGGCATCGAGTATCCACCCTGTAATGTTAGCCAGCATTATCATCATCATCATATGGCTGGCAGTGTGCTGGAGGCGCCTAAATGAATAAGGCCTCTAAGGCTCACAGTCTGAGGAGGGAGGCAGCTAACTGCCCTTGTGTCCTGCCACACCACAAGTAAAACATAAACGAACTGTGCCAGGAACGCAAAACAAGGAGTGACTAGCGTCTGGGCTGGGTCCGCTTCCTAAAGGCTGGACCCTAAAAGACAAATAGGCTTTTAAGCTGCTAAGGTCGGAGATGGGGACAGTTGGAGGTGAATGGATACTTGGCTATGGTAGAAACCATTTGAGGGTCAAAGGCCAGGGTCATTGCTCTCTTCTATGCTCCAGCTGTTGGAGCTGTAGACCTGATAGAAAGATGGTTAGGTCTTACCCAGATACTGCGGCAACCTGCCCATTGGGGTGCTCTGGGAAGAGCCTGGGTGGTTCCTAGGGCAACCAGTGGCCATTACTAGGGAGGGAGGGGGACTAAGGAGGGCGGACAAGAGAAGGGGCATTTTCCCTTGCCGTCATGTCAGAAATAGGAAGGACTTTCCAGGAAGAAGTGGAAAGGGGCAGACCTGGGCAAAGCCCTGCAGCCTCAGGCAGGAGTCCTGGATAAGCTCTGTTTCCCAGGCCTGGGAGGGACAGGGTCCTGGTATGGGGTCCCTGCTGAGTCTGAGGGAAGCAGTGGGGTTTCCCTTTCTGTTTTGTTAGGGTCTTCAAGAAGTCGAGCCCTAACTGCAAGGTGAGTCTCCACGGCACTTACCCCTTTCACCCTCCCTGGGCCCCAACAAAGTCCAGCCTTCCCCTAAACAATCACCAGCCTGCCCCAAGATGATCCCCAACCCCTAGCTCCCCACTTCCTGTGACAGCTAAGAGCCGACTTCCTTCCCTCCTAAAACCCCTTGCCACAGAGGCTGCTCAGCCTGAGCCAGCCACAGGGCTGGGTGGGGCAGACCCGGGTTCCCAAGCAAGACCACAGAGGAGGAGGCCAGAAGCAAGCCATGTGCCTACAGCCCTCCTAGGGGCCAACCCAAGGTGCGCTGGGCTGGGAAGAGTTAACAGCCCCCACCCAGGCTGTGGCCTGCTTATCCTAGAGCCCCTTAAGGGGACCTAGTGAGGGTGGCAGCTGCTCTCTAGCTGGCTGGTTGGGCTGAGTTCTCCCTGAGGATCCAAACACATGCACATGCGCGCGCGCACACACGTACCTGGCTGGTTGGGCTGAATCCTCCCTGAGGATCCAGACACACACACACACGACACACACACAGACTACACATGCATACAACACACACACACACACACACACACACACACACACCCCTAGCTGGCAGAGTCCTCCCTGAGGATGCAAATACACACACACAATACACACACACCCCTGGCTGGTGGGCAGTGGTATGCAGAGATTAGGGAGCAGCTAAAAAGCCTGAAGGTCTGCTAGCCTGAGAAATGCTGCCACCCTCCTTTTTAACACTACTGGGAAGAAACCTGGAGAAACTCTTTCCCTATAGCCCAGCCTGGGGATCCTGGGGCAGGGCAGTCAGTATTGAGGGCTCTGATGCCCTGGCATCATCCTCCCCAATCTTCCTGTGACCCCTTGACATCCTCAGCTGACCGTGTACTTGGGCAAGCGGGACTTCGTAGATCACCTGGACAAAGTGGACCCTGTAGGTAAGTTTCCCCAGAAAGGGACAGCTCATTCCCCAAAAGGGGAATAAGTTCCCAGGCCTACGAAATGGGGGAGCTGCCCTTTCAGGAAGTGAGCTGGTGTGTCCCCCTCCTAGATGGCGTGGTGCTTGTGGACCCTGACTACCTGAAGGACCGCAAAGGTACTGGCTTCAAGTCCAGGGGACCCAGGGGAAGTAGGGGGTAGAGAAGTGAAATGGGCTGGCACTGGAAGGGTGCCCAGAGAGATGGAGGCTGGAGGTAGAAGCCAGGAATAGGATTTGGGCAAGTCTCATGCTGCAGAGGGAGGGGCCTTGGCTGCTAGGTACCGGGGGACTAGGGAAGGGAGGTCCTGACCACTCATCTTGCCCTCCCTTGCCAGTGTTTGTGACCCTCACCTGCGCCTTCCGCTATGGCCGAGAAGACTTGGATGTCCTGGGCTTGTCCTTCCGCAAAGACCTGTTCATCGCCACCTACCAGGCCTTCCCCCCAGTGCCCAACCCGCCCCGGCCCCCCACCCGCCTGCAGGACCGGTTGCTGAGGAAGCTGGGCCAGCATGCCCACCCCTTCTTCTTCACAGTGAGGATGCCCCCTGTCCTCTGAGGGCAAGGGTCTGGGACTGTCTGGGGTGGGGGTAAGGCACCCATTATGGGCAAATCTGGAAGAAACAGTGAGGCAGGGACCCTGGATCCACCCCGCTTCGGGGTCCCAGTGCATTCAGGAAGCCCTAGATTCTCTGCCTTCTCTCTAGGGTCCCTTCCTTCTTCCTTTCTCTTCCCCAGTAGTCCTTTCTTCAGCCTCTTAAGTTGAGATGTGGAGGAAGATCTGGGAACTTTCTGGAAGAACTGAAGTCTTCCCTTTCCTCTGCCACAGATACCCCAGAATCTGCCATGCTCTGTCACACTGCAGCCAGGACCAGAGGATACGGGGAAGGTATGGGAGGAACGGCCCTGAGGGTTCCTAGGGCAGGACGGGGCCAGCAGGAGCCTGGAGGCACTGCTGAGCCAGAGGGTAAACTGTCGGGACGCCAGGGTGGGGCCAGGGTTGGCCAGTGTCCCCCATGGAAGTGGGGTGTGTATGATGTGGTTACTGTGCACGCGTGACACTGCCTCCTGCTCCCTGGACCTGCGTGGATCTGGGGATGGGGGCTCCCCTTGCACAACCATGACCCAGTCCCCAGGGTCGTCAGACCACAATGGCAGAAGAGTCCCTGCCCAAGTGGAGGGAAGGGAGAGGAAGGAAGGGGAGCGATGCTGGTGGGAGCCCTGGGTGAGATGTGGCCTTTTCTTCTCCCCCTCCCGAGGCCTGCGGCGTAGACTTTGAGATTCGAGCCTTCTGTGCTAAATCACTAGAAGAGAAAAGCCACAAAAGGTGAGGGAAGCAACCTCCTCTGTGGCATAGAGGGGGGTTTCCTCCCCACTTCCAGGAGCCCAGGCCCCGTGGGAGGGAGGAGTAGGGGTTTGGGTGTGTGAGGACTGACCCCCTCCTGCCCCAACCCCGTCTCAGGAACTCTGTGCGGCTGGTGATCCGAAAGGTGCAGTTTGCCCCAGAGAAACCCGGCCCCCAGCCTTCAGCTGAAACCACACGCCACTTCCTCATGTCTGACCGGTCCCTGCACCTCGAGGCTTCCCTGGACAAGGAGGTGGGGTGTGAGAGGGTGATACAGATGCCACGGTGCAGTCTAGACCCTGGGGGAGGGGTGAAGCCACATGTCAGGATGACATTTGTAAAGGAGGTTGCCTTGGCTGGGTTTGGAAAGCTGCTGTGGGCTTGGGTTTGAGGGGAGGGGGCCAGAACAATGTGTCTGTGTTTGGGGACACACTGATGATAGGACCAATTCACATGACCCCCTCCCCCCAAAAGCTGTACTACCATGGGGAGCCCCTCAATGTAAATGTCCACGTCACCAACAACTCCACCAAGACCGTCAAGAAGATCAAAGTCTCTGGTAGGAGGTGGGGTTTGGAAGGGGGTCTTCGGGGAGGGAGTTCTGCAAGGTGGCTCCTGGTTTGATCTCGACCCAGGCCATTTCCTAGTGCGGGAGACCCACCGGGGCTCAAAGAATTTAGGTTGTTCCAGAATGATACCAGGAGCCTCGGTGTTTACTGCTTCGGGAGGAGTATGGGGGGCCCACACCACGGGGTCTGGAGTTGTGGTGTGGTGGCCTGTACTCCATCCAGAGCTGCCTGACCCTGCCCCACCCCACAGTGAGACAGTACGCCGACATCTGCCTCTTCAGCACTGCCCAGTACAAGTGTCCTGTGGCTCAGCTCGAACAAGAGTGAGTATCTGGAGAGACCTGGGCCCTGATCTAGGGGAGAAGAGCAGGATCGGGAGAAAGTGAGGTGGGGGGAGAATCCTTCCTAAGCCATCTCCACTTTTTTTTTTTTTTTTTTTTTTGAGACACAGTTTTTGCTCTTGTTGCCCAGGCTGGAGTGCAATGGCTCAATCTCTGCTCACTGCAACCTCCACCTCTCAGGTTCAAGCAATTCTCCTGCCTGAGCCTCCCAAGTAGCTGGGATTACAGGCACTCACCACCATGCCTGGCTTTTTTTTTTTTAATGATGCTGAACTCCCCCAGCAAAGTAAAAAAAAAAAAAAAAAAAAGCAGCTGACCTCAGGAATATTATTTTATTTATTTATTTGTTTGTTTTGAAGGAGAGTCTCACTCTATAGCCCAGGCTAGAGTGCAGTGGCTTGATCTCGGCTCACTGTAACCTCCACCTCCTGGGTTCTGGTTCAAGCAATCATCCTCAGCCTCCCAAATAGCTGGGATTACAGGCACATGCCACCATGCCCAGCTAATTTTTGTAATTTTTAGTAGAGACAGGGTTTCACCCTGTTGGCCAGGCTGGTGTTGAACCCCTGACCTCAAGTGATCTGCCTGCCAAAGCCTCTCAAAGTGCTGGAATTACATGCTTGAGCCTCCGTGCCTGGCCACCATCTCCACTTAAAAGGGTATTCTCTCCACAGCTAGGCAGCCCTGGGCTGTTAATTTTCTTGAGCATGTTGAGCCAAAACCTACTCCCTTGTGACCTGAGCCCAAAGAGAGAAGGGACTAGTGAGGGGGAGATGCTGCTCGGGGGTGACAGGCTGCCCCCACACCCAGCCTGGCCCCTCCAAAAGTCTTGTTCTCTTGTCCCCACCCTCAGTGACCAGGTATCTCCCAGCTCCACGTTCTGTAAGGTGTACACCATAACCCCGCTGCTCAGCGACAACCGGGAGAAGCGGGGTCTTGCCCTGGATGGGAAGCTCAAGCACGAGGACACCAACCTGGCTTCCAGCACCATGTGAGGGTGGGGCTGGGGTGGGCCCACCGCAGGCCAGGGGCCAGAGGTCGGTGCCAGCTGTGTGCCAGGCTCTGTCCTAAGTGCCAGGGATGTATCAGTGAACAGAAGCGACAAAACAACTCTGAATTCCAGAGGAGAGAGGATAGACAAATCCGATCAGTGGTAACTGTACAGCAAGTTTAGTGACAAGTATGAAGGAGAGAAAGCCAGGCAGAGAAGAGAGGGATGGGGCAGGGAGATGCAAAGGTGAAGTCGGGGTAAGGACGAGCAGAAGTAAGCGGTGTGGATAAGCAGGAAAGGAAGGTTCTGGGCAGAGAGACTCGCATGGGACAGTCTGGGGTCCTGGAGGAATGGTGAGGTGCCCCCGCGCCCTCACGAGGGAGCAGCCCTGGAGGTCCCCAGCTTCACTAAGGGCTGGATTTCACTTCTCCCAGGCCTTTGTTCAGGGTTCTCACTGCACAGCGACACACAGCAGGTCTGGAGGGTAACTTAGCGAGAACTAAGTACCAGGAGAGGAGGAGGAGGAGGAGGAGACGGGATCAGGGGGCTAATGGAGAGCCAGGCAGTGCAGGACCGTTAGAGGAGAAGGATGGCAGCTTTTACTGCGAGAGAAGCCACAGGAGGCCCTGAGCAGGGAGTGCTGTGTGCGCTGCATTGTACTATAACCGCACCGCCCGTGCTGCTGGGGACCCCGGGGGCCTGTGCACGTTTGTGGTCCTGCTCAGAGTCCCCATGGGAACCCCAAAGTCAGGTGACAGGTGACAGGGTGATGGGCCCTGGTCTGACTCTGCCACCCTCCATGGCAGCGTGAAGGAGGGTGCCAACAAGGAGGTGCTGGGAATCCTGGTGTCCTACAGGGTCAAGGTGAAGCTGGTAGTGTCTCGAGGCGGGTGAGTGTCATGGGGGAGCCCACGTGGGGGTCACAGTGGCTCTCTCTAGTCTGGATCGTCATCCTCTTCACGATGCCTCTTCCCTTCCCAGGGATGTCTCTGTGGAGCTGCCTTTTGTTCTCATGCACCCCAAGCCCCACGACCACATCCCCCTCCCCAGACCCCAGACAGGTGAGCACACCACCCACCCCAAGCCCTCAGAGGGAGGGCCTGAAGCAGGGCCAGTGGAGGAAAGCTGGCCCTTCCAGCACCCACCCCCATGCCCCGTCTTCCTGTCCCCTCAGCCGCTCCAGAAACAGACGTCCCTGTGGACACCAACCTCATCGAATTTGATACCAAGTAAGACACTCATTCCCCTACTTTGACCCTCTTTGGACAAAGATTCCTGGGGGAGTGTAGCATCAAATCAAGATGCCTTAGCCAGCCGGGCGCGGTGGCTCACGCCTGTAATCCTAGCACTTTGGGAGGCCGAGGTGGGTGGATCACCTGAGGTCAGGAGTTCAAAACCAGCCTGGCCATCATGGTGAAACCCCATCTTTAAAAAAAAAAAGATGCCTTAGCCTTGTGAGGCTGCCTCTTCCTGCCTCTTCTTTGTCCCTTCCTGTAAATACCTCTGGTCCCAGCTGGGGGCGCAGTGGCTCGCACCTGTAATCAGCACTTTGGGAGGCTGAGGAGGACAGATCAAGAGGTCAGGTTCGAGACCAGCCTGACCAACATGGTGAAACCCCGTCTCTACATAAAAATACCAAAAAATCAGCCAGGCATGATAACACACATCTGTGATCCCAGCTACTTGGGAGGCTGAGGCAGGAGAATCCCTTGATCCTGGGAGGCAGACGTTGCAGTGAGCCGAGAATGTGCCATTGCACTCCAGCCTGGGCGACAGCGAGACTCTGTCTCAAAAAAAAAAAAAAAAAACAACCTCTGGTCCCACTGCTGTTCTAACACCTCTGTCCCAGGGGCCCAGCTTGGGGGAGGGCAGCGAGTGGGAGGCTGAGAAAAGAGTCAGACGCCCTCACCTCACACCCCTCTTTCCCACCACCAAGCTATGCCACAGATGATGACATTGTGTTTGAGGACTTTGCCCGGCTTCGGCTGAAGGGGATGAAGGATGACGACTATGATGACCAGCTCTGCTAGGAAGGGGGGCTGGAGGAAGGGAGTGGATGGTGCTGGAAGAGGTAGGGGCAGGACCAAGACCCCCACTGTCACTGGGGGGTTGTCCCAGCCTCTTTTCCCTTCACCTGGCAGCTTCTTGAACCAATCCCTTCACTCTCTCCCATCCCCCTCCGAGATATGCACTGGACCCCTCTCTCGCTGAATGTGGGCATTAATTTTTTGACTGCAGCTCTGCTTCTCCAGCCCCACAGTGGGTGGCAAGCTGTGTTCATAACTAAATTTTCTGGAAGGGCACAGTGAAAAGAGGAGTGATAGGGAAAGGGGGAGACAAAACTCCCACATTCAAGCTCACACCAACACCTCCCATGCTCACTCTCTCTGCCTCCGTTCCTTCACGACGAGACCCTTCAGGACAAGGCCATTTCTTCGTTTCTGTGCATAAAGAAGAAAATAAATCTTTTACTAGGCATGAGTATGTGTTTTTTTCTCTGTAGTGTTTAGAGAGCGTAGAGTGTGTTTAGCCATGATTCTGTTAGCTGGTGGGGGAGGACCCAGTCTCTTCTGCAGCCAAAAGGCGCCTGACACAGACGCTATCAATAAATGTTTATTGGATGACTGTGCTGTGCCTGTGTGAACATCAAAACTTGACCTAGTCCAAACTCAAGAGTTAGGCTTGATAAGGCCACAAAGTAAACTTAGTCATTTACAGGGGTCATAACAACCAACTCCCTTGCAGAGGTGCTCACAGGAGCTGGCAGGGCAGGCTCTTCCCTGTTGCGGCTGACATGCATGACCACCTTGTGACCTGTTGTGACCAAGTCGTGTTCATTTCCACTGCGTGTTATGGTTGCTCAAGCAGCAACTGTAAGGGACCACAACCGCAGGCCTCACCAGACCAGCCAAATGATGTCTCTGTGGAGTCTGGTACCTACATTCCAGCACAGAAGCTGAGGCTTGGGCAGCAAGAACGTCATGCTGCCCTGGGCCCATGTCCTAGGGACCACATCCTAGTGCTGCCCCGAAGCTTGACTGAAGTCCCAGGCTGGGCTGGAGGGAGTTAGCATTTCTCACCTCCATCATCTGCTCCTACTCCTGAAGCCCAACTCTTCTCCAAAAGCTCCTTCATTCCATAAACAATCTTGATTTGAGTCCCTAGAAGGTACCAGGCATAGTATACCAGTATAATGAAAAAACATTAATTCATCCCCCACCCCTTTTTTTTTTTTTTTGAGATGGAGTCTAGCTCTGTCGCCCAGGCAGGAGTGCAATGGCGCACTTGGCTCACTGCAGCCTCCACCTCCCGGGTTCAAGTGATTCTCCTGCCTCAGCCTCCTGAGTAGCTGGGATTATGGGCGCCTGCCAGCACACCCAGCTAATTTATATATTTTTAGTAGAGATGGAATTTCACCATGTTGGTCAGGCTGGTCTCGAATTCCTCACCTCAAGTGATCTACCCACCTCGGCCTCCCAAAGTGCTGGGATTACAGGCATGAGACAGCACGCCCAGCCTCCCTAGTTATTTAACTACAGTAGCTATGCTTCAGAGGAGAAGTGTAGGAGCTAAGAGGATGCGTGACAGGGAGTTCTGACCTAGGCTGGGTTTGGGGAAGATTTCCCTGAGAAAGTGACCTTTAAGCAGAGAAGTGAAAGATAAGGGGAGTTTGGGAACTGTGCAGGGATGCGCATTCCGGGGTATGGCAGTGTCGTGTGAAGGCAGGAGGAAATGGCACATGTGGGGACCTAAAGAGGCCAAAGAGACGGGGACAGAGACAGCCAGAAGCACAGTAATTCCTTCTGGCTGCTGAAGCAGATGGGGGTGGCTTGTGCAGGCCTTTAGTCTATGTTATGGCTCATGCCATCTAGTTAAATCGCTGTTTACCCACAGGCTTCAAGTGCTACCATAAGGCCACTGACCTTGCTTACCCTGCCACAGCAGCAGCCTTCCCTGCAGACCCTGCATTTTCTCGTGTGGAATAACCATCCCTCTAAAACCATCTTCAGCACCCCTGACTCCCGTGCACCTGCTCCTTGACCTCTAAGCCCATGGAGCTAACATTTTTTCAAGAGAATCAGAACCCTCAGGGTGCCATGGTAAATATCCAGAGTCTGGCTCCTCTACCGTTCCAGACTCTGAGTCAGAAGGTCCCAAGAAGAATAAAAAAATCTGGATTTTTAATTAGTACACACTTGAGAAACTGCTCTATTTTTTGGTTATTATTTATTATTATTATTATTTGAGATGGAATCTTGTTTTGTCACCCAGGCTGGAGTAAAATGGCGTGATCTCAGCTCAGTGCACTGCCTCCCGGGTTCAAGCCATTCTCCTGCCTCAGCCTCCTGAGTAGCTGGGATTACAGGTGCGTACCATGATGCGTGACTAATTTTTATATTTCTAGTACAGCCTAGATCTCACCATTGCACTCCAGCCTGGGCAACAAGAGCGAAACTCTATCTCAATAAATAAATTAATTAATGTGTTTAATTCAATGGCATATTGTACAGTATATTCACAATATTGTACAACCATCACCTCTGTCTAGTTCCAAACATTTGCCTTCCTGTATTTTTGATAATACATAAATTTAAAAAATTTTTTTTTTCTTAAGGCACAGTGGCTCACTCCTGTAATCCCAGCACTTTGGGAGACTGAGGTGGGTGGATTACCTTAGGTCAGAAGTTCGAGCCGGGCGCGGTGGCTCAAGCCTGTAATCCCAGCACTTTGGGAGGCCGAGGTGGGTGGATCACGAGGTCGAGAGATCGAGACCAACCTGGTCAACATGGTGAAACCCCGTCTCTACTAAAAATACAAAAAATTAGCTGGGCATGGTGGTGCGTGCCTATAATCCCAGCCACTCAGGAGGCTGAGGCAGGAGAATTGCCTGAACCCAGGAGGCGGAGGTTGCGGTGAGCCGAGATCGCGCCATTGCACTCCAGCCTGGGTAACAAGAGTGAAACTCCGTCTCAAAAAAAAAAAAAAAAAAAAAAAAGAAGTTCGAGACCAGCCTGGCCAACATAGTGAAACCCCACCTCTACTAAAAATACAAAAAACTAGCTGGGCATGGTGGGGGACACCTCTAATCCCAGCTTTTCGGGAGGCTGAAGCTAGAGAATCGCTTGAACCCAGGAGGCAGAAGTTGCAGTGAGTTGAGATGGCACCGCTGCACTCCAGCCTGGGTGCTAGCGCAAGCCTCTGTCTCCAGAAAAAGAAAAAAAGCAAAAAAAAAAAAAAATTCTATGTTGGGGCCACGCATGGTGGCTCACACCTGTAATCCCAGCACTTTGGGAGGCCTAGGCGAGCGGATCACCTGAGTTCAGGCAACAAGAGTAAAACTCTGGCTCAAACAAAAAAAAAATTCTTTTTGTGTTTTAGGTTCATACACTAGGAAAATATTTTATTTTCATGTAGTCAGTTACAATAGCCAATTTTTATTGTTGTTGTTGTTTGAGACAGAATCTCACTCTGTCACCCAGGTATCACCCAGGCTGGAGTGCAGTGGCGCGATCTCAGTTCACTGCAAGCTCCACCTCCCGGGTTCAAGTGATTCTTCTGCCTCAGCCTCTGGAGTAGCTGGGATTACAGGTGCGCTCCACCATGCCCAGCTAATTTTTTGTATTTTTAGTAAAGACAGGTTTTCACCATATTGGTCAGGCTGGTCTGAAACTCCTGACCTCGTGATCCACCTGCCTCGGCCTCCTAAAGTGCTGGGATTACAGGTGTGAGCCACTGCACCCAGCCTACTTAAAAAAAAGAAAACAGCTTCTTGGGTTTTTTGTCACAAAGTTCTTGGCCCTTCTGTTTTCTCACTACTTGACACTTCCTTTTCTTTCCACCCTGTACTTCAGGGTCATCATATCAACCCCCATCTCATCAGCACACTCCCACCTCTCCTTTCACAATCCTTTTTTCAAACCACACCCTGGATCCATCCAACTATCTCCCGCCCCTTCTCTACTCTCAACACGGTGGATGCTCACTACCAGAGAAAAATCATTCAACAAAATTTTTTTAATTACTTTTTTTTTTTTTTTGAGGCAGAGTTCTTCCTGTGTCACCCAGGCTAGAGTACAGTGGCACAATCTCGACTTACCACAACCTCCGCCTCCTGGGTTCAAACAATTCTCCTGCCTGTCTCCCAAATAGCTGGGACTACAGGCACGTGCCACCCAGCCTGGCTATTTGTATTTTTAGTAGAGAAGGGGTTCCACCATGTCAGCCAGGCTAGTTTTGAACTCCTGGCCTCATGTAATCCACCTGCCTTGGCCTCCCAAAGTGCTGGGATTACAGGCATGAGCCACCAAGCCCAGCCTACAAACTTTTTTGAATATATTCTAGGTGCCAGACACTAGGTATGAATCTGGAGCTGCTAACATGTATGGTCTCTAACCCAAGCTGGACACCCAATGTTAAAACGCAAACTCTGAATGAAGAGACCCCCAAACAGGCTACCTACCTACCCAAATATTCTACCTTCCTCATGCTCAAAGTGACTTGTTTTTCACAGAGATTAGGCAATGAAGGATGAATGATTTCAATTTCCCACCTCCTACTGACAGTGACATCTACACCAATTCTCCTACACAACCAAGGTTAAGATGCCTTCTCCAGGTGAAAGCTGATCCCTCCACCTGTGCTCAGATCACTCTCCTCCCACCTTCACTGAGACCGTGATTCACCAAACCACACCCCTCTCCAACCTGTGTCTATGGCTCTTCCTACATGGTAAAGAAGCCCACATATGGCCGGGCGCAGTGGCTCACGCCTGTAATCCCAGCACTTTGGGAGGCCGAGGCGGGTGGATCACAAGGTCGAGAGATCGAGACCATCCTGGTCAACATGGTGAAACCCCGTCTCTACTAAAAATACAAAAAATTAGCTGGGCGTGGTGGCGCATGCCTGTAATCCCAGCTACTCAGGAGGCTGAGGCAGGAGAATTGCCTGAACCCAGGAGGCGGAGGTTGCGGTGAGCCGAGATCGAGCCATTGCACTCCAGCCTGGGTAACAAGAGCTAAACTCTGCCTCAAAAAAAAAATAAAAAAGAAGCCCACATAAGTCTCTTCCATTTAAGGAAGGAGGGAGGGAGGAAGAAAAAAAAAAGAGGAAGAAGGAAAGGAGACAAACAAAACACTCTCCTCTACACTTATTTCCTCTTATTTGTTTTTTGTTATTGTTTTTGTTATTTCTGAGACAGAGTTTCACTCTTGTCACCCAGGCTGGAATGCAATGATATGATCTCAGCTCACTGCAACCTCCACCGTCTGGGTTCAAGTGATTCTCCAGCCTCAGCCTCCCTAGTAGCTTGAATTACAGGCATCTGCCCACCATGCCCAGCTAATTTTTGTATTTTTAGTAGAGACAAGGTTTCTCCATGTTGGTCAAGCTGGTCTTGAACTCCCAGCCTCAGGTGATCTGCCCACCTCAGCCTCCCAAAGTGCTCAGATTACAGTTGTGAGCCACCATGCCCAGCCCTCTCTTACTTTTCATTCTTTCTTTTCCTTTTGTTTTCAAAGTTACATACACACATAGTTTTAGAAATCAGATAGTACTATAAGACCTATTACAATAAAAAGCAGACTCTTCCCCCTCCATCTGAGAGGAAACTACTTTCACCTTTTTTTTTTTTTTTTTTTTTTTGAGACAGAGTTTCGCTCTTGTTACCCAGGCTGGAGTGCAATGGCGTGATCTCGGCTCACCGCAACCTCCGCCTCCTGGGTTCAGGCAATTCTCCTGCCTCAGCCTCCTGAGTAGCTGGGATGACAGGCATGCGCCACCATGCCCAGCTAATTTTTTGTATCTTTAGTAGAGACAGAGTTTCACCATGTTGACCAGGATGGTCTCGATCTCTCGACCTCGTGATCCACCCGCCTCGGCCTCCCAAAGTGCTGGGATTACAGGCTTGAGCCACCGTGCCCGGCCCCCCCCTTTTTTTTTTTTTTTTTTTTGAGACAAGGTCTTGCTCTGTCACCCAGGCTGGAGTGCATTGGCATGATCACGGCTCATTGGAGCCTCCTGGATGCCCCAAGCTCAAGAGATCCTCCTACCTCAGCCTCCCAAGTAATTGGGACTTACAGGTGCAAGACACCATGCCCAGCTAGTTTTTTAAATTTTTTGTAGAGATGCGGTCTCCTTATGTTGCTCTGCCTATACCCAGCCTTTCACCACCTTTAGATATTTATTTTGGCATTTATCTCCCTATCTCTAAACATGCTTATTTTTGACTTCTTGATTTTTGTTTTTGTTACGTGCTCTGTTACGCAGTGGTGTGATCTTGGCTCACTGTAACTTTCGCCTCCCAGGTTCAAATGATTCTCCTGCCTCAGCCTCCCAAGGAGCTGGGACTACAGATGCCCACCACCACCCTCAGCTAATTTTGTACTTTTAGTAGAGATGAAGTTTCACCATGTTGGCCAGGATGGTCTTGAATTCCTGACCTCAGGTGATCTGCCCGCCTTGGCCTCCCAAAGTGCTGGGATTATAGGCATGAGCCACCAAGCACAGCTTGATTTTTGTTTTAAGCATCATCTACTGGTTTCCCACTACATAAGGTGAAAATAGAGCTCCCTTTTGCAACCCCCTCATTATGAAATACTTTCCATCCGCCCCTATATCCCACCTATATTCCCAAGATAATTGTATCAATTGGGGTTCACTCAATATTCAGTATCTAATTGTCTATGCAAATGTTATTCATAGCTGAGTTATGTGACATATTATAATTACTCTTCTCCCCTTTTACAACTTTGTTTTTCCTCAATAATTTCATTTGCTTATTCTCTACATTTGTCTGTAATCAGTCCCATACTCTCCCTCAAAAATCTATTTATCCTCTCAATTCATTCAAAACAGATACTCAGGCCGGGCGCGGTGGCTCACGCCTGTAATCCCAGCACTTTGGGAGGCCGAGGCGGGTGGATCACGAGGTCAAGAGATTGAGACCATCCTGGTCAACATGGTGAAACCCCGTCTCTACTAAAAATACAAAAAATTAGCTGAGCATGGTGGCGTGTGCCTGTCATCCCAGCTACTCGGGAGGCTGAGGCAGGAGAATTGCCTGAACCCAGGAGGCGGAGGTTGCAGTGAGCCGAGATCGCGCCATTGCACTCCAGCCTGGGTAACAAGAGAGAAACTCCGTCTCAAAAAAAAAAAAAAAAAAAAAAAAAAACAGATACTCATCTCTTTCATCTTCTTAATGAAATCTCTCTAGGATCCTTCTAATCGGTTCTATTCTCAACTGGTTGTTCTTAATGCCTGGCCCTTGGATTTCCCTTCACCATACTCCTGGGGTTCCCATTCACCTCTCATGATCTCAGGCCTTAGGTCCTGGATCCCATATCTTCCTCTTCTAGGTTTAACTCTAAGAATTTCGTGAAATAGGGTGTACACAGGAGAAAAATATGGAGACCTTGTACATATCAAAATGTCTAAGATCTATTCTTCCTTGGTAGTGAAACCATAGCTGGTTACTTTGGTATGAAATGGATTTCCCAGGACCCAGGAGTTAGGTGAGATCATATGATTAAATTTTCAATGGTAAGTGAGTAGAAATGATATGGGCCACTTACTAGCCAGACCCCTGAGCCTCCTCCACATTTTCTCTTTCCCCTTCCTGCTAGCCGCCCCAAGAAGGGCAGCAACCCAGTTTTGACAAGGCAAACAACAATTCCCTAGAGCAATGTTTCTCAAACTTGACTATAAATCACCAGTGATCTTTAAACACAGATACAGATTCAGGAGGCCTGGGATGGGAACTGAGATGGTGCACTTCTGACAGTCTTCTAGGTAAGGTTAAGCTAATGCTGCTGGTTGGAGACTACGTTTTTGAGTATAAGACCCTAAAGGATGGCAGAGCTGTACTGCTAGCCCTAGTCCCTGTGTGATCCATGGAGCATACTGAATTACCCATATTGAACTGTTTTATGAGAAGCAAGCCCTATTTTGTTGAGTCACTGCATTCTTAGCCTTCAACATGACATGGCTGGAGTGCAGAATTCTATGCTGGAGGCCAGGCATGGTGGCCTATGCCTGTAACACCAGCATTTTGAGATGGTGAGGTGGGTGGATCTCTTGAGGCCAGGAGTTCGAGACCACGATGTCCAACATGGCAAAATCCTGTCTCTACTAAAAATACAAAAAAATTAGCCAGGTGTGGTAGCACTCACCTGTAATCCCAGCTACTCGAGAGTTTGAGGCATGAGAATTGCTTGAACCTGGGAGGCGGAGGTTGCAGTGAACTGAGATGGCACCACTGCACTTGAGCCTGGGTGACAGAGCAAAGCTCTGTCTTGAAGAGAAGGGGAGGGGAGGGGAAAAAAGGGAAGGAAAAGAAAAGAAAAAAAAAGAAAAGAAAAGAAAAGAAAATCTATGTTGGGGCCAGGTGCGGTGGCTTACACCTGTAATCCCAGCACTTTGGGAGGCCAAGGTGGGCAGATCACTTGAGGTCAAGGGTTTGAGACCAGTGAGACCAACAAGGTCTTGCTCTGTCGCCCAGGCTGGAGTGCTGTGGTGGGATCTCAGCTCACTGCAACCTCTACCTCCTGGGTAAGCAATTCTGCCTCAGCCTCCCAAGTGGCTGGAACTACAGGCTCGTGCCACCACACCTGGCTAATTTTGGCATTTTTAGTTGAGACAGCCAGGCTGGTCTTGAACTGCTGACCTCAGGTGATCGACCTGCCTCAGCCTCTAAAAGTGCTGGGATTACAGATGTAAGTTATCACACCTGGCCAAGGGTGCTTTTTTGGATTCAATCCTTTTTTTATACTACCTAAGAGCTTCAATAGTTGTCCCCACCTCCCCCTTTTTAGTTTGGATTCTTTCATGTTAGGAAGTTTCTTTTTTTTTTTTTTTTTTTTGAGACGGGGTTTCGCTCTTGTTACCCAGGCTGGAGTGCAATGGCACGATCTCGGCTCACCGCAACCTCCGCCCCCTGGGTTCAAGCAATTCTCCTGCCTCAGCCTCCCTAGTAGCTGGGACTACAGGCGTGCGCCACCATGCCCAGCTAATTTTTGTATCTTTAGTAGAGACGGGGTTTCACCATGTTGACCAGGATGGTCTCGATCTCTTGACCTCGTGATCCACCCGCCTCGGCCTCCCAAAGTGCTGGGATTACAGGCTTGAGCCATCGCGCCCGGCCTTCTTTTTTTTTTTTTTTTGAGACAGAGTTTTGCTCTTGTTGCCCAGGCTGGAGTGCAGTGGTATGATCTCGGCTCACCACAACCTCCGCCTCCTGGGTTCTAGCCATTCTCCTGCCTCAGCCTCCCGAGTAGCTGGGATTACAGGCATGCGCCACCACTCCTGGCTAATTTTGTATTTTTAGTAGAGACAGGGTTTCTCCATGTTGGTCAGGCTGGTCTCAAACTCCTGACCTCAGGATACACCTGAGTGCTGGGAGGTCTCAGCCTCCCAAGGTGCTGGAATTACAGGTGTGAGACACCATGGCTGGCCAAAAAGTTTCTTTAAATACCTAGATTTATTTGCTTTCTGCTGACATTTAGGAGCGGCTGCTTAACATGGCATAGTAGTTCACATCTATAGTCCCAGCTACTCAGGAGGCTGAGACAGGAAGATCACTTGAGCCCAGGAGTTCAGGGCTACAATGAGTTATGATTGAGCCTCTGCACTCCAGCCTGGGTGACAAGAGAGAGACCCTATCTCAAGAAATTTTTTTAAAAAAAAAAAGAAGAAGAAGAAGAGTGAGGTGCTAAGAAGTTGACTAGAGTTTCCACGTACACAGTTGGGACTTACCAACTGTGAGTTTCACTATGAAGTGATCTGGCCGACTCACTGGTTGGAGAACCACTGATGTTCATAAACTGAGGTCTTTCCTCACTAATCAAATTCCCCAGAGGAGTCTTCCAGTCTCTCACCTGGAAAGCAGAAGCCTTGTTGCTGGAGTTCTGGAAACTACCACTCAGTATATAAACTTTCACTTTTTGTATGTGTGTGATGGAGTCTCACTCTGTCGCTGAGACTGGAGTGCAGTGGCGCGATCTAGGCTCACTACAACCTCCGCCTCCCGGGTTCAAGCAATTCTCCTGCCTCAGCTTCCTGAGTAGCTGGGACTACAGGTGCATGCCACTACACCCAGCTAATATTTGTATTTCTAGTAGAGACAGGGTTTCACCATGTTGGCCAAGCTGGTCTCAAACTCCTGACCTCATGATCCTCCTGCCTGGGACTCCCAAAGTGCTGGGATTACAGACATCAGCCACTGAGCCTAGCTTTTTTTTTCTTTTTCTTTTCTTTTTTTGATACAGGGTCTCACTCTATCACTCAGGCTGGAGTGCAGTGGCATGATCAGGACTCTTGCAATCTCAAACTCCCAGGCTCAAGCAATCTTCCCACCTCAACTCTCTCCAAGGAGCTGGGACTATCTTCGTATTTTTTGTAGAGGTGGGGTCCCACTATCTTTCCCAGGCTGGTCTCAAACTCCTAGGCTCAAGCCTCAGCCTCCAAAAGTGCTAGAATTACAGGCATGAGTCAACTCACCTTGCCCTAAACTTTCACTTCATCTCTGTTTTCAATGCTGTACTCTTGCCCTCAACTGTACTCAGATGTTCTCTAAGCTAAAAACCTGTTTTCCATTTCCAACAAAGAAACCTCCAGTATTCTGATGGGTTGGGGGAGATCAGTTGCCAAGATATATAGAGTCAATAAAGAGATCTGGAGTCTCACTTCAAATAATCCTCCTAATTTTAGTACCACTTTCGCCCCAGTTGTACATGATGCTACTAATTTCAGGGTAAATCAGGTTGCTTGCAAGCTTTCTTTGCTGCTGGCTTAGCTACTACTTCACGACAAAATCACTCTGTTTTCCAGCATCTGTCTAAAGTTTTGCTATTGACTCCTCTCCCTTTCTGGGACTTTGAGGCTGCAGTGACCTATGATTGAGTCACAGCATTCCAGCCTGGGCAGCAGAGTAAGACTTTGTCTCAAAAAATAAAATTGGAAAAAAAAAAAAAGCAACTTTACTGTTATTTTATTAGGATTTAGGGAAGGATTAATTAAAATGCCAGACCCATCAAGTTTTTTGTTTTTTGTCTTTTAATTTTTTTTTTTTTTTTTTTTTTTGAGATGGAGTCTCACTCTTGTCACCCAGGCTGGAGTGCAGTGTTGTGATCTCCGCTCACTGCAACCTCCAACTACCTGGTTCAAGCGATTCTCCTGCCTCAGCCTCCTGAGTAGCTGGGATTACAGGCATGCACCACCACACCCAGCTAATTTTTTATTTTTATTTTTAGTAGAGACGTGATTTCACCATTGACCAGGATGGTAGTTTTTTTATTTTTGAGACAGGGTCTCGCTCTGTCACCCAGACTACAGTGCAGTGGCACAATCAATGGCTCACTGCAGCCTTGACCTCTCAGACTCAAGAAATCCTACCATCTCAGCCTCCCAAGAAGCTGGGAATACAGGCATCAGCCAACAAGCCTGGCTAATTTTTAAAATATTTTTATTTTTATTTATTTATTTATTTATTTTTAAAGATGGGGTTTCACCGTATTGGTCAGGCTGGTCTGGAACGCCTGACCTCAGTTGATCCGCCCACCTCAGCCTCCCAAAGTGCTGGGACTACAGGCTTGAGCCACCACGCCTGGCTTATATTTTTATTTTTTAAATATAAAAGTTGGGGTCAAAAGCTGGGCGTGGTGCCTACGCCTGTCATCCTAGCACTCTGGGAGGCCAAGGTGGGCAGATCATTTGCGGTCAGGAGTTTGAAACAAGCTTGACCTACATAGTGAAACCCTGTCTCTACTAAAATACAAAAATTAGCCAGGCATGGTTTCAGGCACCTGTAATCCCAGCTGCTTGGGAGGCTGAGGCAGGAGAATTGTTTGAACCCAGGAGGCGGAGGTTGCAGTGAGCCGAGATCGTGCCACTGCACTCCAGCCTGGGCGACGAAGTAAGAAAGACTCCCTCTCAAAAGAAAAAAGAGAGACAGAGAGAGAGAGAAACGGGGTCTCTGTATTACCCAGGCTGGTCTCAAAGTCCTTAGCTCAAGCAATCCTCCCGCCTTAGCCTCCCATAGAACTGAAATTACAGGATAAGCCACCATGCCCAGCCCCAAAATGCTTTTGTAAAGACAGTATCTCACTACATAGCCCAGGCTAGACCATTCGGTTTAACCGTGTCTAACCTTCATTTGCTAACCTTGGGCAAACTGGTTTCATTCTTGATAATCCTGTATAAACTGTTACCAGTGATCTTTCCAAAAAAGGTAATTCTGGTCATAACACTTCGTAAAAACCCTTTAAAGGCTACCAAAGGCCTTCAGATTCAAGCCCAAAATACTTAGCTTGCAAGCCTTTTCCTCATTCTGCTCCTACCCGCAGGCTCGCCATTGTCACACCTAACCACCAGCACACACTAGTCACTCCAGACAGACGGAATTCCTTGCTGGACTCCGCATGTGTTGGGGGCTGTCACAGCACCATACCTCTTGCCTATGCCGTCTCCCTTTTCCACTACAAGCTGTCATCCATGTAGTTAACCTTTAAGGTTCAGCTCACATCTGTAATCCCAGCACTTCGGGAGGCCAAGGCGGGCGGATACCTTGAGGTCAGGAGTACGAGACCAGCCTGGCCAATACGGTGAAACCCCGTCTCAACTAAAAATACAAAAATTAGCCGGGCGTGGTGGCGCGGGCCTACTCGGGAGGCTGAGACAGGAGAACCGCTTGAATCCAGGAGGTGGAGGTTGCAGTGCGCTAGATCGTGCCACTGCACTCCAGCCTGGGAGACAGTGAGCCTCTGTCTCATAAATAAATAAACTCGTGTAGAATAAACTAAATAGAGGCCACAGACGGTGTTAACAAGGTGGACAGGTCTAAACGGCCTCGGGTGAGAGGGTATTTCATTGTCACCTCTGACTGCCGGTGGTCCCGTGGCCGAGGCGCAGTGGAGCCTGGGAGTTGTAGTTCACCAGGTGAACTGAGAGGGCGAGGCTGCGCTGAGCACCCTGGGAATCGTAGTGCTTGCTGCACGGTGCCCTCTGCGCAGGCGCACACCGATTAGCCACTTCCGGAACAAGCGTTGCGTTTCTCAGGAGAAACTCCTGAGGAGGATTCCCCGAGCGACAATGGCTACCTACAGCCTGGCGAATGAGCGACTACGCGCCCTGGAAGACATCGAACGGGAAATCGGCGCCATCCTTCAGAATGCAGGTTCGGGATGCGACGACCCGGACGGCGGGGAGCGAAAACGAGGCCGAGCTGCACCCACAGGCTGACCGGGCACTTGGAGAAGGGTTGGGGAGGGAATTCTCCTACGTGCGTGCTCAGCAAAAGGGCGGGACTTAGAAGGGCTGGCCCTGGGGCGGGGCTACACTGGCTGTCTCCGGGTGTCCCCGCCCCCTCTCCGCCCTGGCAGGTACGGTGATCCTAGAATTGTCCAAGGAAAAAACCAACGAGCGGCTTCTAGACCGGCAGGCGGCGGCCTTCACCGCTTCAGTGCAACACGTGGAGGCGGAGCTGTCAGCCCAGATCCGCTACCTCACCCAGGTGGGTGTGTCTGGGAGGTGCTGCGAGCGGACCAAAACCTTAGCCTTAGTTCATCCCGGGTGGAGCATTAACTGGGCAGGACCAGACCTCCCCAGCCGTCCAGAGCCAGTTTCTTCCTTTAAAAGGAAAGAAGTGGCCGGGTGTGGTGGCTCATGCCTGTAATCCTAGCACTTTGGGAGGCCAAGGTGGGTGGATCACCTGAGATCAAGAGTTCAAGACCAGCCGGGCCAACATGGTGAAACTCTGTCTCTACTGAAAATAAGAAAGATAGCTGGGCGTGGTGGCGGACGCCTGCAGTCCCAGCCACTCGGGAAGCTGAGGCAGGAGAATCACTTGAATCCGGGAGGCAGAGGTTTCAGTGAGCCAAGATTGCACCACTGCACTCCAGCCTGGGCAACAGAGTGAGACTCTGTCTCAAAAAAAGAAAAAGAAAAAGAAAAAGAAAAGCCGGGTTTGGTGAAAGGCACCTATAGCCCCAGCTACTCGGGAGGCTGAGGAAGGAGAATCACTTAAACCCAGGAGGTAGAGGTTGCAGTTAGCCAAGATCATGCCATTGTACTCCAGTCTCGGCAACAAAGCAAAAACTCTGTCTCAAAAATAATAATAATAATAATTAAAGGAAAGAATTAAAGGCAGCCCTGCATACCTCACTGGGTTAACATCACATGTGCCTGGGTGAAGGCTTGTAAATAATACTACAACTACAGAACTTTGTCATTGGAAACAGCCTGATCGAGGTCCCAGATACGTTTTTATTTTTATTTATTTATTTTTTTAAGACTGAGTCTCGCTCTGTTGCTCAGGCTCGAGTAGTGCAGTGGCGCAATCTTGGCTCACTGCAACCTCTGCTTCACTGGTTCAAGCAATTCTCCTGTCTCAGCCTTCGGAGTAGCTGGAACTACAAGTGTGCGCCACCACGCCCGGCTAATTTTTTGTATTTTTAGTAGAGACGGGGTTTCACCGTGTTAGCCAGGATAGTCTCGATCTCCTGACCTCGTGATCTGCCTGCCTCAGCCTCCCAAAGTGCTGGGATTACAGGCGTAATAAGCCACTACACTTGGACCCCAGATCTTCTATCCTGAGAAGAGGGACAGGATTGAGAACATTCTGAAGTCTTCACAGGGACCACTGCCATTTACTAATACTTGCGGTGTGCCAGATACTCTGCATTATTTTATCTAATCCTCAACAACTCTAGTAAGCAGTTATCATTACCCCCATTTTTACAGACAAGATTAGCATAAGTAAAAAAATCATTTAACTTATGCTAATCTTGTCTGTAATGCCCCAGCTACCAGGCGGCATAACAAATTCAAACTCAGGGAAGAAATGAGACGAGACCTGATGTCTGGTTGGAGTAATGGCAAAGGAGATGGTGCTCCATTGATAGCCTTGTCTTATAGGTGGCCACAGGGCAGCCCCATGAGGGCTCCAGCTACTCTTCAAGGAAGGACTGTCAGATGGCTTTGAAGCGAGTGGACTATGCCCGCCTCAAGCTCAGTGACGTGGCTCGAACCTGTGAGCAGATGCTGGAGAACTAGGCCAGGGAGGTGGACCCAGAGCTCAGAGGGAGACCATCGCCTGCACCATGGGACAGAACCTGGGAACATGTAGGATGGGGAGCATGGGCACCTACATGCCCTGCTGCTCAAAGTACACTTGGGGAGGCCAAGGCTGGAGGATCATGTGAGGTCGGGAGTTCGAGACTAGCCTGGCCAACTTCGTGAAACTCCGTTGGAGACAAAGGGGCAAATGGTAGGCATGGAAAAACTGAAGCCTAAGCCTGCCCACAGCTATGCCCTGGCCTCTCCAGCAGGGTGCTCCTGGCCTCTCCAGCAGGGTGCTCCTGCCCTGCACTCCACCAACACCCTGACAGGCTCAGACAGAGATAGAAACTCACACATCCAACCCACTTCCTCAAACACTTCATGCTCCTGCCCCAGGCTTCGAGCAGACTTGGCCTAATGAAGATACATTCTTCTTCACTGGGAGAGACAAAATAAGAACTAGAATTTTAATAATAAAAGCAACAACAATAAAAAGAAGATCAGTCTCTTACTGGGGTATGCAAGGGACTAAGGAAGTAAGACGAGCCCAGATGGCATCCCAGCACAGTACCTGCTAAGGAGGGAGGGTGGGAAAGCCCAGGCCTTCATTGCAGGGCTAGAGAAGGAAGCAGGAGAAGGCTGAGGTGGAGGAGGAACAACTGGTATAGTGGGAGAGTTGGGATGACGGGGAGCCATCAGCAAAAAAAGCTGAACCCAGGAATCACGGTAGGGGTACAAGGGCCTGAGGCCAGTTGTCTCGGTAAAGAAGATTCAATCATTATAAAAATAATTTTTAGTAGTTAAAAAAACACATAGGGCCAGGCACGGTGGCTCACGCCTGTAATCCCAGCACTTTGGGAAGTCGAGGCGGGCAGATCACTTGAGGTCAGGAGTGCGAGACCAGCCTGGCCAACATGGTGAAATCCTGCCTCTACTAAAAATACAAAAATTAGCCGGGTGAAGTGGCAGGCACATGTAATCCCAGCTACTTGGGAGGCTGAAGCACAGGAATTGCTTGAACCCAGTAGGTAGAGGTTGTAGTGAGCCAAGACTGTACCACTGCACTCCAGACTGGGAGACAGAGCGAGACTCCATCTCAAAGAAAAAAAAAAAAAACACAGGTGGGGCGCAGTGGCTCACACCTGTAATCTCAGCACTTTGGGAGGCCAAGGCTGGCGGATCACGAAGTCAGGAGATGAAGAGTATCCAGGCTAACATGGTGAAACCTCCTCTCTATTAAAAATACAAAAAATTAGCTGGGCACGGTAGCACAAGCCTGTAATCCCAGCTGTTTGGGAGGCTGAGGCAGGAGAATCACTTAAACCTGGGAGGCAGAGGTTAGCCGAAATCGCACCATTGCACTCCAGCCTGGGCAACAAGAGTGAAACTTTGTCTCAAAAAACTGAAGGAACATACATATAAAATTTGTCCAAGTTATTATCACCCAGTATAAAAAGCAGATTTTATAGTAAAACCTTTTTAAATTTTTTTTAATTTTAAAAAATTTCTAATTTTCTCTATTTTTTATAGTGCTGGGATTACAGGCGTGAGTCACTGCGCCTGGCCTACATCTGCTGTTTTCTTAATTACCAAGGTGCCATGTTTTGAGGTGTTGTGTTTGGAGCTCCAACAGAGGGAATACATGTAGGGTGAATGTGGTAGGCCACACTTATAATCCTCACACTTCAGGAGGCCAAGGTGGGTGGATCACTTGACAACGAGTTCCAGAATGGCCTGGGCGACATAGTGAGAGCCCATCTCTAAAAACAGAAAAACACAAGTATGTATACAGTGCCTACCATGTTATTAGTGATTGGTCTCATTTATTATATTTTTTATGAAAGTAAACCACAATTTACCCTCACAAGCTCACATTCTCACCTCAGATATTAGAGTCAGGTGCCACAGGTGTATAATAGAGCTGCAGATCTGGAAAGGATAAATAAATTGAGAAATGAGCTCTGAGATCAAGGAGAGTGATGGGGGGATGATAGCTAGAACTAGGGAATCAGACTTCAAGACATTAACCCTGTGACCTGGCCCACAGTAGGTGCTCAGTGAAAATTTGTGAATTGAATGACTGGCCCTCACCTCCCTCCACAGCTTTGTCTCCCACTAGCTTGCTCTAGCCATCTTCTCCATGATGTTGCTCTAAGCACTAGTCCTTGTGCCCATGGTCGCTTCCTTCCCTCTCCACTCTCTATAGTCCCTGGCTGACTGGCCTCAGAGGGCCTGCAGTCAACCTGTGCAGACAACCTTGATACTTGAGTGCCGAGGCCAGGGTTTCAGCCACCTGAGAGCTACTGGGTCAGGATCCCTGTCAGGAAGGCTCGGGGTCCCAGGGGGAAGGGTTCAGAGGTCCAGTTTACCTGGAGGGGACTGTGGTGACTGCCTCGTCCTCCTCTTGCATAGCACATAGGCAAGTGCTGCTGTGAGGATGAAGACTATGGCCAGGAGGGACAGCACCGGTGCTATGGCTGATGTCCCGGCTGCAGGATCAGGTGCTTTTTCCAGCCGCTTCTGGTTCTCCCCAGCCTCAGATCCAACTCCTAGACTGTGGCCCGCAGTGGGAATGGTGGTTTCACTGGGATGGGTGAGCTCTTCGTCCAAGGATAGTGATTCTGGTGGGTGGGTGGGCTGCTGAGTGGGCTGCAAGGTGGACAGGAGCATCTGGGCAGGGGTACGGATATCTGAAGCTGTCCCCTCTGAGGCCCGAGAAGTAGAGGGGCTGGTAGGAGGCAAATGCTCCCGGTGGGCTGCACTCCCCAAGTAAGCATGTCCACATTCTGAAGAGGAAATAAATGAGGAATCAGGACCATTAGGGGACAACACGAAAAAACAGAAGTGTCGGGGAGAAAAAGTAGTATCTTTTCCTCACGCATGACAACAGTCAAGGCTAATACCCCTATCAACAAAAAACATTAACAAGAGAAAAGCCTAATGTTTATTTCATTTACGTTTTATATCACATAGGAACCTTCAGAAAGGAAGACTCAAAGACCCAGGAAAAAGTGTATTTTTATGCTTAGGCTTGCTGAAGAATGGACCATTGTATAGAAATATGATTGGACAGGCTGGGTGCAGTGGCTCATGTCTGTAATCCCAGCACTTAGGGAGGCTGTGGCGGGTGGATCACCGAGGTCAGGAGTTCAAAACCAGCCTGGGCAACATGGTGAAACCCTGTCTCTACTAAAATACAAAAAATTAGGCATGGTGGCGGGCGCTTATAGTCCCAGCTACTCAAGGAAAATCGCTTGAACCCAGGAAGTTGCAGTGAGCTGAGATCACACCACTGCACTCCAGCCTGGGTGACAGAGTGGGACTCGGTCTCAAAAAAAAAAAAAAAAAAGAAGTAGGCTGGGTGTGGTGGCTTACACCTGTAATCTAGCATTTTGGGAGGCTTTGTCGGGTGGATCACCTGAGATCTGGAGTTGGAGACCAGCCTGACCAACACTGAGAAACCCCATCTCTACTAAATATACGAAAATTAGCCAGGCGTGATGGTGCGTGCCTGTAATCCCAGCTATCGAGAGGCTGAGGCAGGAATCGCTTAAACGCAGGTGGCAGAGGTTGACTTGAGCCAAGATTGCACCATTGTACTCCAGCCTGGGCCAACAAAAGCGAAACTCCGTCTCAGAAAAAAACAAAAACAAAAACGTATGATTGGACGAAAAGAGTAGGATCTAATGGTAATAAATGGCAGCTTTGGGGGGACAGCAAGGCCTGTCAAGATTATTCTTGGCTTCCAAGTATAGGGCAGGACCCCTCTGAAATGGCGGCCTTATGACCTACTTCCAGGTGAAGTCATAGAATTCCTTTATGGCCAGATTTCACAGAAAAATGGAAAGAGCGGAGTGAGCTACTTCTGCTGGTTTTTTGTTTGCTTGTTTGTTTGTTTTTGTTTTTGAGACTGAGTTTCGTTCTTGTTGCCCAGGCTGGAGTGCAATGGCGTGGTCTCAGCTCACTGCACCCTCTGCCTCCCGGGCTCAAGCAATTCTGCCTCAGTCTCCCGAGTAGCTGGGATTACAGGTGTGTGCCACCACACCCAGGTAAATTTTTTTTTTGTATTTTTAGTAGAGATGGAATTTCGCCATGTTGGTCAAGCTGGTCTCAAACTACTGACCTTAGGTGATCTGCCCGTCTCAGCCTCCCAAAGTGCTGGGATGACAAGCGTGAGCCACTGCACCTGGCCTACATCTGCTGTTTTCTTAATTACCAAGGTACCATGTTTTGGGGTATCGTGTTCTGAGCTCCAACAGAGGGAAGAGGAGTGAGTCAGGGAGAATATCAAGCTGAAAGCCGGAAGAGGAAGGCGGTGACAGAGAGAAAAGGCAGGGAACAAGGAAGTGAGCAAATCACAAGACAAGTGTTCGTCATAAACTGGGAAGTCCGGAGACCAAGGCTGGAGTCCTGGCTCTGCTGTAAAGTAGCTGTGTAACCTCAAGTAGCTTTGAAACCTCCAGTAGCTGTATAACCTCACTCCTTGTCTCCAACTTCTCTGAAACTGATTTCTTCTAGCTGTAAAATGAGGATAATTGTAGTACCAAGGGCCAGGGTAGCTGGGAGGATTAAAGGAAATCATACAGGTCTGGACAGACCTAAAGGCAGTATGGGTGATGCTGATCCTACAAAAGTTTAGCTAGCTCATGGAACAACCTTTAGTATTTTAATGGTCGTATATTTATTTTAGGAGAAAAAGACAACCAGTGCATTAAACTTGTGACTTCACAGAGGTTATTGCTTAGGATAATTTGCTATTTAAATTTTCTTTTTTTTTTTTCGTTGCCCTGGCTGGAGTGCAATGGCGTGATCTCAGCTCACTGCAACCTCTGTCTCCAGGGCTCAAGTGATTCTCCTGCCTCAGCCTCCTGAATAGCTGGGATTACAGGCACGTGCCACCATGCCCAGCTAATTTTGTATTTTTAGTAGAGACGAGGTTTCACCACGTTGGTCAGGCTGGGCTCCAACTCGTGACTTCAGGTGGTCCACTGCCTTAGCCTCCCAAAGTGCTGGGATTACAGGCGTGAGCCACCGTGCCCAACTTCTATTTAAGTTTTCAAAACTGGTTTGTGCACACTTAAAAGTAATTCATTTCACTGTATGTAAATTTGAACTCAAAAGAAAAAAATTGTTAATATTGAACGCTACTTAATATACATGCTGAAATGTTTTGGAATGAAGCACAATGATGCCTGCAACCTGCCTTGAAATGCATCCAGAAACAAGGTGATTGATGATGGACAGAAGGATGAATAGATGGATACGCAGTAAAGCAAATGTCATGTCAGTGCTGTAAGACTGATATTGTAAAATATATATTTGTTTATGTAAATATTTAAAATATACATATATAAATAAAATTGTAGTATCTAGGTGGAGGCATTGGATATTCACTGTGCCATTCTTTCAACTTTTACATATGTCTGAATTTTCATAAAATATTGGAAAAGAAAAATAGTACTTTCATTCCAAGAAAAATATCAATAAATAGACAATAGCACATGTGGTAGAATGAATTGGCAAAAATCATGAAGGTGATGGTGAATGATTACCCTGTTTGGGAAACAGGGACTAGAGTCTAAGTGCTTTGGACAGGATCAGAAGAAGGTTCTAAGAATGTGCAGTCCCAGGGGAAAAGGTTCAGGTAAAGAAAACTGTCAGGTGGAAGCCACTAAGCCATGGGGGCAGAGCCTGAAGAGCAGCGGGGAAGTCTTACCTCTCCGATCAAGGCAGCCCTTCAATTCCTGAACCCATGGGTCCTTGCTGCTCCCACACACGCTTCGGAGAGGCAGCTGGAACCTGCAGGGGAGAGACCTGGGCTTAGCTGCGGCTCCTCCTTTCCTTCCCCAGCTCCTTCCTCATTCCAGAGGCGTGAAGTCGCCACCAAGAAAGAGCCCTTTCTCCTGGGGCTGGGAAATTCCCCGGTAGGTGCGTCGGAGTAATGAAGTTTCGGGGTATGGGAGCAAACAACCCGGAGATGGGGCGCAGTGCGCCGGGAAGGAGTCCAGGTTTGACCGGAGAGGGTCCTGGAGGCACCTGGCAAGGAGGGACCGCGCAGGCGCTGCCGTCGCAGAGAAAATTACCTGATGTAGCGCGGACAGTGATGGTAAGATTTCAGATGTTTTCGAAGATGATGTATGTACTGAGCCGATGGCGGGGAGTCCGAAGAAATTATTTTATCACAGTGACAACTTCCAGTGACGCTGCCCTCGTTGCCATTGCCTGAGCGAGACAGGTCGTCGGAACCCGTTCCCAAACCCAGAGTCTCCACTCCGCTGTTCCCTGGCCTCCAATCCACTGTCTCATTACAGCCTCTCCCGTAAGCCCAGGGGCAGAGCGCCAGGTTCAACCCACACATCATCACGCCCTCCACAACGTCCATAATCCCGCAGGAAGCCAGATGTCCCCCGGCCGCGGTCCCCAACCCCAGATGGCAGGCTGGCTTTCCTCTGTTCCCGCTGCCTTCATCAACCCAACTCCGTGGGCCTCGTGCCCCCTCCCCAACTCACCCCCTTCCCTTGACTTGGGGATCTGAGTCCCCTGCCCCACCCCCGGCTAACCTGGCAGAGTCAGGTAGGCGAGCTGGAGGAGCCGGAGCAGGAGCGCGAGGGACCCGGCTCCCCAGGCCGGCCGCATCTCGGGGATCCGCGGAAGCTGCGGAGATGGAGCCGCCTAGCTCTGACTCCCAGACAGTCTCCGGCGCGTGACGTCCAGCTGGTTTCTCAATGGCTTTCGCCAGGGGTCGGAGGAGACCGCGGCAATCGACGCCACGTCCCGTCTAGGGAGGAGGCGAGAGCCGGCGGCGCCCCGCTACCCCGCTGCGCCCTGACCGTGCGCTCCTCACCCGGCCCGCGCCGCGCCAGCCTCAGGCCGCTGGGAAAGTCCGGGAGGTGGAGCACCCGCGCCCTGTGCCCCCGCACTGGGCTCGAGCTCCATAGAGGGACCGCCAGGAATCTCAGAAGAAACCGAAAGAACACTCCTGAGGCTGGCTAGGCGAGGCGGGGCGGGAGGACGGCGGCCCGAGGAGCCGATTCGGTTGGGTTCAGGAGCCCAGCCCCTCCGCCCGCCCCACTTTCCCGCGGGCCTGAGAAGCGGGTCACGGCTGCCCTGGCCCTCCTCCTCCAAGGCACTTTCACTTCCCCGCTCCCGCGCCGCGGGACCCAGCAGAGCTGGATGAGCCTCGGGGTGGCGCGGTGGAGGGAGCCGCCGCCAGCCCCGGCCGCGCGCCCCTGCGGGGCCGCCACACGCGGACGCACCGAGCTCAGTGCTGGGGCAGGGGGGCGTGACCGCCCGCTGAGCCGGCCGGGCCTCGGGCAGCCCTGACGTCACGACCCGCGCACCCTCCACCCCGCGGTATTTACCTTTGAAAAGTGGCAGCGGCTGCAGGTACCGGAGGAGTGGGGCGGCCGGGAGGGGCTATGCCTACCGGGGTTCCCCGACGCACCAATCCGAGCCCAGGGCAAACCCTCTCCCACTCCCATGCCCCACAGACGCATCCAAAATGCTTCCCTCCTCGCCAAACCCGTCCCGATAGAATTAGCCCTCTCTCATCTCTGCCTTCATTTAAACTCTATACTTTTGAGGGTCTGAAATCTCCAATTTTAAGCCTCAAATACCATCTCATCCCTGAGTAGTCTTCTCCAACCGTGGTCACCCAGTTTCAAGTCCTGCCCCCATTTTCCTCCCTGAACTCCCATCCTCAGCCCTGAAAACCCTCTTCTTGGCTCCTAACCTATCCACAGATCCAACCCTAAGTGACTCTTACCTACCCTCTTCTCCAGTTTGTGACCCAGCCCCAAACCCTCTCATTGCTACCGTGTCCCTCACCATATATCCCTTCCTTTGCTCAGTCTGGGCCGGGGCCCTGTGTCCCTGAAGACATGGAGTTTGTGTCTGGATACCGGGATGAGTTCCTTGATTTCGCTGCCCTTCTGTTTGGCTGGTTCCGAAAGTTTGTAGCAGAGCGTGGGGCTGTAGGGACCAGCCTGGAGGGCCGCTGGCGACAGCTGGAGGCCCGGATCAGAAGGCTGCCCCAGGACCCTGCCCTTTGGGCGCTCCATGTCTTGCACAACCGTAGTGTGGGCATCAGCCTGGGGCAAGGGGCAGAGCCAGGGCCTGGACCAGGCCTGGGGGCTGCCCGACTCTTGGGAGACGACCCTCCACTCCACCTTCGAGACCTGAGCCCCTACATCAGCTTTGTCAGCCTAGAGGATGGAGAGGAAGGGGAGGAGGAAGAGGAGGAAGATGAAGAAGAAAAGAAGAGAGAGGAGAGGGGTGCAGGCACAGAGAAGGTGGAACCAGAGGAGGATCGGGAGCTAGCCCCTACCAGCAGGGAGTCCCCCCAGGAAGTAAACCCTCCAGGAGAGTCAGAGGAGGCTGAGCAGGAGGCAGGAGGTGGTGAGGATGGCTGCCGAGAGAACAGGGCGGAGGACAAAACAAGACCCCAGAAGAGGAAGGGACTGAGGAGTGGTAAGAACCCAGGGCTGGCCCAGCCCCACCCCCTGCCCAGCCATCCTTCCTTTGGAAGCCCTCCCCTGCCACTAGTTCTGAGTGCTGGCCTTCAGGCCAATCTGGCCTGAAAAGGTGTTTTTACTGACCCACAGTGGTTTTTTGTTTTTGTTTTTGTTTTTAATTTAATGTTTAAGCATCGCAAGAAAAAAAAGTATCCAGAAGTCTGGATTTACACATTCCCAAGAAAAATCTCAAACTCTGGCAGTGGGCCCACATTTCTGTACAGCAGTGTATTCTGGTCCTGTATAGCAGCTGTCCCCTTTAGAAGGAGATGCCCTTGGCTGGGCATGGTGGCTCGCGCCTGTAATCTTAGCACTTTGGGAAGCCGAGGCAGGTGAATCACCTGAGGTCAGGAGTTCGAGCCCAGCCTGACCAACAGGGAGAAACCCCATCTCTACTAAAAATACATAATTAGCTGGGTGTGGTGGCACATGCCTGTAATCCCAGCTACTCAGGAGGCTGAGGCAGGAGAATCACTTGAACCCAGGAGGCAGGGGTTGCCATGAGCCAAGATCCTGCCATTGCACTTCAGCCTGGGCAACAAGAGTGAAACTTCCTCTCGAAAAAAAGAAAAGAAGGAGCATGCTCTCTCTCCCCAGTGGCCTTTGCTCAGTGAGGTTACTTGCCTAGCCCCTGTAGGTATTTGAGTTCGGTACTCCTGACTCTGACCGTATTTGTCTCTTGCTGCACCCTACCGCTTCAACTTTTCCCTCTTTCCCCAGAGGCTGCCCCCCTGCACCTTTCCTGTCTCTTACTGGTGACGGATGAGCATGGCACCATCTTGGGCATTGATCTGCTGGTGGATGGAGCCCAGGGGACTGGAAGCTGGGGCTCAGGGACTGAGAACCTGGCTCCTCGGGCCTATGTGCTCCTCTGTCACAGCATGGCCTGTCCCATGGGCTCCGGGGACCCCCGAAAGCCCCGACAGCTTACTGTGGGAGATGCCCGGCTGCATCGGTACAGAAATCTGATATCTGAGGCTGGGGAGGGCTGGGGCCCTGGATACCCAAGCACCCCTCCAGCCTGCTACCATCTCCATCCCTATTTAGAGAGCTGGAGAGCTTGGTCCCAAGGCTAGGTGTGAAGTTAGCCAAGACCCCAATGCGGACATGGGGTCCCCGACCAGGCTTCACCTTTGCTTCCCTTCGTGCTCGAACCTGCCACGTTTGTCACAGGCACAGCTTTGAAGTGAAGCTGACACCCTGGTGAGCAGCCCCAAAGCTGGGGGCAGAGGAAGACCCCAACAGTCAGGCAAATAGAAAGCAGGCCGGTGGGGGGTGCCTAGCAGACAGACAGAAGGAGGGACAGGGACATGAGAAGATGGAGAGGAAACAATATGGGCTGTTACAGGCAGTTAGAGGGTGTAAGACAACAGATGGAGTGACACAGGGGCAGCTACTGGGCAGACGGACAGCAGACAGGCCCTACAGAGGCTAACACTGGGTGCCCACCACCCACTGTGTCCCCAGCCCCCAGTGTAGTGCTGTCTTGTATTGTGGAGAGGCTTGTCTCCAGGCTGACTGGCAGCGGTGCCCAGACGATGTGAGCCACCGATTTTGGTGCCCAAAGCTTGCAGCCTTCGTGGAGCGGGCAGGAGAACTGGCAGCCCTGCCTTTTACCTACACCACAGGTACCATAAGGAGGTCAGAATTGTTGGGGAAAACTGGAATCGGGTCTTTGTGACTGGGAATTAGATGTCTGGCCAGGCACAGTGGCTCACACCTGTAATCCCAGCACTTTGGGAGGCCGAGGCAGGTGGATCAGGAGGTCGGAAGTTTGAGACCAGCCTGGCCAACGTGTTGAAACCCCATCTCTATTAAAAATTCAAAATTAAGGCCGGGCGCGGTGGCTCCCGCCTATAATCCCAGCACTTTGGGAGGCCGAGGTGGGTGGATCACGAGGTCAAGAGATCGAGATCATCCTGGTCAACAAGGTGAAACCCGTCTCTACTAAAAATACAAAAAAAATTAGCTGGGCATGGTGGTGTGCGCCTGTAGTCCCAGTTACTCGGGAGGCTGAGGCAGGAGAATTGCTTGAACCCAGGAGGTGGAGGTTGCGGTGAGCCGAGATCATGCCATTGCACTCCAGTCTGGGTAAGAACAGTGAAACTCCGTCTCAAAAAAAAAAAAAAAAAAATTCAAAATTAGCCAGGCATGGGGCATGCCTGTAATCCCAGCTACTCAGGAGGCTGAGACAGGAGAATTACCTGAACCCGGGAGGCGGAGGTTGCAGTGAGCTGAGATTGTGCCACTACACCCTGGCCTGGGAGACAGAGCAAGACTCCATCTTGGGGGGCGGGGGGGAAACGGAATAAGATGTCTGGAAACAGGGTCCTGGAGTCGAAGGCTGAGTGTCTGGGGCTAGAGCCTAGATCCCTGGAATAAAGGCAGGGGCTGGATGTTTGGGGCTGGAGACAGGGTCTCTGAAGCCAAGGACTGAATGTCTAGGTCACCAAGAGAGTGCAGGGATTAGGGATAGGGATTCAAATACTTACTTGCTTCCAAGCTCCACCACTAACTGGCAGTGTGACCTTAAACAAATCACTTTACAGTGATTTGTTTTGTTATGGTGGCTCACGCCTGTAATCCCAGCAATTTGGGAGGCTGAGACAAACAGATCACAAGGTCAGGAGTTCAAGACCAGCCTAGCCAATATGGTGAAACCCTGTCTCTACTAAAAATACAAAAATTAGCCAGGCGTGGTGGTGCGCACCTGTAGTCCCAGCTACTCGGGAGGCTGAGGCAGAAGAATCACTTGTACCTGGGAGGCTGAGGTTGCTGTGAGCTATCACGCCACTGTACTCCAGTCTGGGCGACAGAGTGAGACTCCATCTCAAATAAAAAAACAAAAATCACTTTACTTCTTGGAGCCTCCATCTCCTCATCTGCAAAAGAGGGATGCTAACAAATGTAAAGGCCCGTGGAATTGTCACAAGAATTATGTGGGCTTCATGCTTGAGACACTGGAGACCCTCAGAAATGGTAGTTTCCTGCCTGACTGGAACCAGACTTAGATCCAGAGTCCTTAGAGGAGGCTGAGGAGAGTTAGTCTGGGGTTCTAGGCCAGGCAACGGTTCACACCTGTAATCCCAGCACATTGGGAAGCTAACTTGAGCCCAGGAGTTTGAGACCAGCCTGAGCAACAGAGACTCTGTCTCTACAAAAAAATAGAAAAAATTAGCCAGGCATGGTGCGCAGGCTTGTAGTCACAATTCTTGGGAGGCTGAGATGGGAAAATCCTTTGAGCCTAAGAGGTGGAGGCTGCAGTGATCCATGATCATGCCTCTGTACTCTAGCCTGGGTAACAGAACAAGACTCTGTCTCAAAAAAAAAAAAAAAAGGAAAAAGAAAAGTGGGCGCTAGCCCAGCGCCTCAATTCATCCCCTTCTCCTTCTCCAGAGGTGACCAGTGAAACCTTCAACAAGGAGGCCTTCCTGGCCTCTCGGGGCCTCACTCGTGGCTACTGGACCCAGCTCAGCATGCTGATTCCAGGGCCTGGCTCCTCCGGGCATCCCCGAGGCAACATGCCATCCCTTAGCCTTCTTCTCGGTGGTGCGTGGGGTCTGTCTTCAGGCATGGGCCCCTCGGCCTAGAGGGAAGGACTAGGAAGAAGTTGTCTGGGTCCCTCCCAGATAATCCCTCCACATACACACTGACCCCCTACCAACAGCACCAGGGCCATTTCAGGCCTTTCCGCAGCCCTCAATGGAGTCACCCCTACCAACTCCACCCAGAAGCCCCGTCCCTACACAAACCCCCATTCCTCTTACTGCAGCTTTCTCAGGGAATACAGCTCCTTTGGAAGGATGGGTCAGGTGGGAGGAGTCTCCCTGACCCCAGGCTCTTCTTTCTTTTGTCCTCTCAGGAGATCCCTACCAGCTTCTCCAGGGGGATGGGCCTGCCATAATGCCTCCTGTGCCCCCAGACCCACCGCGGGGTCTTTTTGGTGAGGTGGAGGGGCCCTGTGGGAGCTATGGGTAGGGACAGGGACTGGAGAACCAGAGCCTGGGTGACTGTGAAGAAGCAGGCTGTTAGACTAGAGGGGGTGGGGTCCAGGGCCGGGTCCTCTAGTAACCCCCTCCTCCCAGGCTCATGGCAGGATTACTACACATGGCGGGGCCTCAGCTTGGACTCCCCCATGGCTGTGCTTCTCACCTACCCGCTGACTGTGTACTACGTCATCACACACCTGGTGCCCCAGTCCTGTAAGGAGAGCTGAGTGGGGGGTGTGGGCGAGGTGGGGGAGTGAGAGTAGACCACATCCCTAAAGAGCTGGTTTCTCACCCAGTCCCTGAGCTTAACATCCAGAACAAACAGTCACTGAAGATCCACGTGGTGGAGGCCGGGAAGGAGTTTGACCTTGTCATGGTTTTTTGGGTAGGTCCCCCTCAGCACTGAAGGTCGGGCATTGTGGTGTGGGGGTGGATACTGGGTAGAACCCAGATCTGTCCTTCTTTCTGTCCTCCAGGAGCTCTTGGTCCTGCTCCCCCATGTGGCCCTGGAGCTGCAGTTTGTAGGTGATGGCCTGCCCCCCGAAAGTGACCAGCAGCATTTTACCTTGCAGAGGGTGAGGGCTGAGGGGGCTCTGCTCTTTAGCCCTGACCCCTCCAGTGATCTTCTGGTTGGGCCCTGCCCTTCTGCCCCCGACTCCCCATCTTGCGGGCACATCCTCCAGTTCCCTGACTTCCCGTGGCTTTTCCATCCCTCTCCTGGCCCCTCAGGATGGCCCTGAGGTGTCTGTCCGGAATGGTTCTGGCGTATCAGCACGGCCCAGCTCTGGCACTAAGGAGAAGGGGAGCCGCAGGGACCTGCAGATCAAGGTGTCAGCAAGGCCCTACCACCTGCTCCAGGGGCCCAAGCCCGACCTGGTTATTGGTAAGAACCTGGGGCTCAGGGGTAGACACATGCAGAAGGTGGGAGGGAAGCCGACCATGAGAGCCAGCGTCTCCCACCTCTCTGCAGGATTTAACTCTGGATTTGGTCTCAAGGATACATGGCTGAGCTCTCTGCCCCGCCTGCAGGTGGGCAATGGGGGCAAACGGGAACTTCTCTCCCCTCCTGCCTGCCCCCTTCCCATCTCCTTTTCTGAAAGTCTCTGGGCTCTCCTCTGCACCAGCACCTGCTCCACAGGCCTGGGGAATGCCCACGGGTCCCTCTGCCCCTCTCTGTGTCTGCCTCGGGCCTCCTCCTGCCCCCCTCCCACCAGATCTGTCCCGGGGCCTAGGCTTTCAGCCCTGTCTGTCATCCTGGCTGCTGGGATGGATCTGGGAGGGGCCTCTCAGAGCGAGTCTTGCCTCACCCAGTCCCTTCGAGTGCCAGCCTTCTTCACCGAGAGCAGCGAGTATGGCTGCGTGATGGACGGCCAGACCATGGCGGTGGCCACTGGAGGGGGCACTAGCCGTCCCCAGCTCAACCCCTTCCGCTCCCCCTTTCGCCTCAGAGCGGCCGACAACTGCATGCCCTGGTAAGGGCCTGCGACCCTATCTCCTTCCTGACCTTTCGCTTCTCTTACTCTCTGGCTCCGCATCCTCAAAGACCCACCTCTCCCCTAGTCCCCACCGTCCTGGGACCCTCTTGCCCCCAGCCCAGCAACCTGCCTTCTCTGCTCCCACTACTGGTCACCCCCATGGGAGATCTCGACAATCCCCAGCACACTCCTCTTTAGATCTAGGTCGCAGAATCTCCCCAACCCACAAAAGCACCTGCGACCCTCTAACAAAGCCAACCCTGAGTCTAGCCCCACGCCCCGGAACTCGGAGGGGCAAGCCCCGCCCCCTGGAGCTCCGCCCCTGGCCCCTGACCGCGCCCCGCGGCCCGCAGGTACTGCAACGCCTTCATCTTCCACCTGGTTTACAAGCCTGCGCAAGGGAGCGGGGCCCGCCCGGCTCCCGGCCCCGCACCGCCGTCCCCAACTCCCTCCGTTCCTCCCGCCCGCACCCGAAGGCGCCGAGGAGAAAAGAAACCGGGGCGGGGGGCCCGCCGGCGGAGATAAATGCGGAGACAGTAGTAGTCCCCCCTCCCAAACACGCTCCGAAAGGAAAACGTGAAAACTCTCAGGGCCGAGGGGAAGGACAGGTTGGTAAAACACGAAAAGGTAAATAAAATTACTTGTTTGACACCACTGAGTCATTGACCTTTTGATTACATGCTCATAATTGGGTTATTAAACCCGGAAGGAAACGAAAGATTTTATTTTATTTATTTATTTATTTATTTATTTATTTTTTGAGACAGAGTTTTGCTTTTGTTGCTCAGGCTGGAGTGCAGTGACGCAATCTCGGTTTACCGCAACCGCCGCCTCTCCAGTTCTCCTGCCTCATTCGGCCTCCAGAGCTGGGATTACAGGCGCCCACCACCACACCCAGCTAATTTTTGTACTTTTAGTAGAGACGGGGTTTCACCATGTTGGCCAGGCTGGCCTCGGACTCCTGACCTCAGGTGATCTGCCCGCTTCGGAAAAGAAAAAGTTAGGGATGACTTACATTCCTCCAGCCCCATTCAGTCCCCCCCACGGCTGTCCCTTCTTTAACTCAGAGTCGAGGATTTTGACCCTCCTTGGTAATCCCAAGGCTCTCCTAATTTGTGTTGGCTGGTGGCTTTCCAGCCCCAGTAACCCTCAGGGACCCTCCCCAAGGCAAGGAAAGACCCGGCAGCAGAAAGTGGCTTCTTCCTGGGGGCGGGTGAAGCAACCTCCTGGGAGCACACAGACCCTTGATTTGGATTCAGTGAAAGACCTCAGCTACCCAACTCCACCTTTTCTCACAACCTCATATTCAATAATAACTCCTGCTGAGCTGTTCTCCTGAAATCACTCAAGGTACGTCCATTCCCGCTGCAAACGCCACAATATCTCATCACCACATTGCGGCCAGAGTATTCCTCCTAAAAAAGACATCTGAGGGCCGGGTGAGGTGGTGCTTGCCTGTAATCCCAGCTACTCCGGAGGCTGAAGCAGGAGAATCATTTGAACTGGGAGGTGGAGGTTACAGTGAGCCGAGATCGAATCATTGCACTCCAGCCTGGGCAACAAAGCAAAACTCTGTCTCAAAAAAAAACAAAAAACACATCTGAGGGCTGGGCGAGGTGGCTCACGCCTGTAATTCCAGCACTTTGAGAGGCCAAGGCAGGTGGATCACAAGGTCAGGAGATTGAGACCAGCCTGATGAACATGGTGAAACCCTATCTCTACTAAAATACAAAAATTGGCTGGGTGTGGTGGTGTATGCCTGTAATCCCAGCTAGTCAGGTGGCTGAAGCAGGAGAATCATTTGAACCCAAGAGGCGGAGATTGCAGTGAGCTGAGATCATGCCATTGCACTCCAGCGTGGGCGACAGTGACACTGTCTCCAAAAAAAGAAAGACATCTGACCTCATTTCCCCTTTGCTTCAGTCCCTGCAGTGACTTCCGTTAGCTCTTACAGTCCCTTGAGTGTGGCCTGGCCTTATAGAAACGGAAAGACAGAGGAGAAACCTGGCAGTTACGACCTTAACCAAGAGATTAGGGTGAAAATTTAAGTCCTGCTGATATTACGATTAAGTCTCTTTCATTTTATAACACACCTCCTTGCCTTTTACTTATTTCATGACATTGATTTGACAAGACACGGAATCATTTGTCCCATAGAGTGTTCCTCACTCTGGAGCTGGCCGATTACTTCCTCAGGGCTTTTAATGTATTCATTTATCTTCTTCAGTTTCTGTTCAACGGGCAGTTAGGTCTAGATTGCAAGGCTCTGCTGATGGGTCCCTGCCAAACTCTGCAGGCTGATTTCATGCCATTTCCTTCCCTGTCGACTCTCCAGCCAGACGTTTCTAAAGAAAGTTCCACTCTCTCACTATGGAACTTCCCATGTTTTTTTTTTTCTTTCTTTGTTTCTTTTTCCGAGGCATCGTCTTACTCTGTCACCCAGGCTGGAATGCAGTGCACAATCTCGGCTCACTGCAACCTCCACCTCCCAGGTTCAACTGATTCTCCTGCCTCAGCCTCCTGAATAGCTGGGATTACAGGCACCGGCCATGATGCCCAGCTAATTTTGTATTTTTAGTAGAGACAGGGTTTCACCATGTTGGCCAGGCTGGTCTTGAACTCCTGGCCTCAGTTGATCCACCCATCTCAGCTTTCCAAAGTGCTGGGATTACAGGTATCAGTCACTGTGCCTGGCCGGAACTTCTCATGTTCTTGCTCAACTAATTCTTTCTCAGCGTAGGTGTCAGCCTAAATGTCACTTCCTTAGGAAAGGAAGCATTTCCTGACACCCAGATGAGGTTTGACACCCCTCCCCACATTAAGCCCTCATAGCACCTTGCATATCCCCTTTGGTCATGATTATCACACTTGTAATTTCTTATCTACCCTTTCAACTGTCAACCCAGAAGGGATGGGTGCTACCTCTATCCCCCAGGGTCTAGCCTGGCTGGGCATATGGCAGCATACTATAGGAACTCATTAGCTGCTTATCAGATTGCTTTCCCCCTATGCTTTCCACCCTCCCTCCTCATTTTGTCTCTCAGCTTCACCCCCTACATCCAGAAAGGGGAAGCGTGGGTCTGGTGGATTGAGGAGAAACAGAACTTTTCACGGCTCCCATGGCCAAAAAATAAGGTTTTTCTAATTCCTGACATCTATTGCATAACACTAGGAAAGGATGTGGTTATCTCCCAGTGGGGGGATTACTAAGGATTTGTTTATTCATTTTGTTCAGCTGCACTGCTTATTTTTTCTTCCATGAACATGTAGTAAATTTGTAATAAAAGTGCTTAATATACAAATTGCTCTTTAATAATTCATTTAGTAACTATTGATTGAATGCATAAGATGCTTTGTGTCAAACCTTAGCAATGCAATGGGGAATTTTCTCATTGATCAAAGAATTATTTAGGACTGTTTTGGGATTCTTTAAAAGGTTGGTTTCTGTTACTTGAATATTTAGAAATTTCTGGTTTATTGCATTATGGTCTGAGTATGTGTCCAGTACAACTTCAAGTTTAGGGAATTTCTTATCTCCTTCACAGCCTAATATTTGAACAAGATTTGTAAATGTTTTATTGGCATTGAAAAAGTTAGGTTCTCCATTTATGAGACACAAAGTTAAATAAACATCACTTGAATACGTGCTCCAAGAGAATGGAGGCTCAGGATGTTCACGGATGATATATTTATGGCTGATATCTTTCTGGTATCCAGCAAAGGGCCTGGCACACACCATTGAGTACATATTTGTTGAATGAGAGGCTAATTAATTAATCAACTTTATCATTGAGATTCTCTGTTCCTTTATACCTTTGTATATTTTTCTTTTTCTTTTTCTTTCTTTTTTTTTTTTTTTTTTTTTTGAGAGAGAGTCTCACTCTGTCACCCAGGCTGGAGTGCAGTGGCATGATCTCCGCTCACTGCAACCTCTGCCTGCCGAGTTCAAGCAATTCTCCAGCCTCAGCCTCCTGAGTAGCTGGGATTACAGGTGCGTGCCACCGTGCCTGGCTAACTTTTTGTATTTTTAATAGAGACTGGGTTTCATCATGCTGGCCAGTTTGGTCTCGAACTCCTGACCTCATGATCCGCCTGCCTTAGCCTCTCAAAGTGCTGGGATTACAGGCATGAGCCACCACGCCCAGCACCTTGTATATTTTTCTTACTTTGTCTGTCAAAGAAAGTTATATTACAGTTTCCTGCTGCTATTATATTTCTGACAACTTCCCTGGGTATTTCTAATGATTTTGGTTTATTTATTTTTTCTAGTTTTTGAGACAGAGTGCTCTTTCTTATAAAACACCACCCCTTCCCTCTATGGAAAAAAATCTATTCCCTGTACCTTCTTGGGTCTTGCAAATATTACAGCCAAATACCTTTTTTTTTCTGGTATGTCGGTGTCTGCTCACCACAGACATATAGTGGAAGGTGAGTGAGCTCTGGTCTCCTGATCTCCAGGAGTCTGGGCTATGAGAAGGAAGAAGAGAGAAATACCAAAAGGCTATATTTGCAGGGTTTTTATGGAAAAATCTGATTCAAACAATCTTCACCATCTGAGATGGTTTTCCTTCTAATGACTCCATCTGGTCCTCACATTGATCTTAGTTCTCAGGGGCTAATAACTCTGGCCTTGCCTTGTTCAGAGAACATTCAACCCCCACTCCTACCCCAGTCACATTGCAAAACATCTTCGGTGACAATTCATGGGTCCTTGGAATAGCACCACTCTCATTCCTGGGTCTCCAATCACAACCTTCACTTCCATGGCTTTTTTGTTTGTTTGCTTGCTTGCTTGCTTGCTTTTTTTGAGGTGGAGTTTTGCTCTTGTTGCCCAGGCTGGAGTGCAATGGAGCAATCTCGGCTCACTGCAACCTCCAACTCCCAGGTTCAAGCTATTCTCCTGCTTCAGCCTCCCAAGTAGCTGGGATTACAGGCATGCGCCACCACACCCAACTAATTTTGTACTTTTAGTAGAGATGGGGTTTCATCATGTTGGCCAGGCTGGTCTCAAACTCCTGACCTCAGGACCTCAGGTGATCCACCCACCTCAGCCTCCCAGAGTGCTGGGATTACAAGTGTGAGCCACCACACCTGGCCTCACTTCCATGGTTTTAACCCTTCCTTCCTTTCTGGTCCAAGAGACACACTTGGCAGTGGGCAGGAGGAGCATCACTCCATACTTTTTTATTTATTTTTATTTTTTGAGATGGAGTCTTGCTCTGTCACTCAGGCTGGAGCGTAATGGCGTCATCTCAGTTTACTGCAGCCTCTGCCTCCCAGGTTGAAGTGATTCTCCTGCCTCAGCCTCCTGAGTAGCTGGGATTACAGGCATGTGCTACCATGCCTAGCTAATTTTTGTATTTTTAGTAGAGACGGGGTTTCACCATGTTGATGAGCTGGTCTTGAACTCCCGACCTCCAGTGATCTGCCCATCTCGGCCTCCCAAAGTGCTGGGATTACAGATGTATGCTGCCGTGCCTGGCCTTTGTTGAAATAAATAAATAAAACTGACTGGGCATGGTGGCTTATCCCTATAATTCTAGCCCTTTGGGAGGTTGAGGTGGGCAATTACTTAAGTCCATGAGTTTAAGGCCAGCCTAGGCAACATAGGGAGACTCTGTCTCTACAAAAAGTTTGAAAAAAATTTAGCCTCTCATGGTGGTGTGGACCTGTCGTCCCAGCTACTCAGGAGTCTGAGAGGTTGAAGCTGCAGTAGCATTATCATGGCTCTCTGATGGTACTACTGCACTCCAGCCTGGGCAACAAAGCAAGACCCTGTCTCAAGGAAAAAAAAGCTGGTGCAGTGGTTCACACCTGTAATCCCAGCACTTTGGGAGGCTGAGGCAGGCAGATCACGAGGTCAGGAGTTCAAGACCAGCCTGACCAAAACGTGAAACCCTGTCTCTACTAAAAATACAAAAATTACCTGGGTGTGGTGGTGCACACCTGTAATATCAGCTACTCAGGAGGCTAAGGCAGGAGAATCACTTGAACCCAAGAGGCGGAGGTTGCAGTGAGCCGAGATGGCACCACTGCACTCCAGCCTGGGCGACAGAGTGAGACTCTGTCTCAAAAAAAAAAAAATTATATTTATGTATATACACATAGACATACACACACATATATATACACACATATATACATACATACATAATGGGAGTTAAATATATATTATAACCATGTATATATGTTTGTGTATATATAAAATAATATATAATATAATTATATATTATATATTACATAATTATATATATAATATATTATATATATATAAAATGGGAGTTAGCACAGAGTCTGGCATATGGGCTAACCATTATTATGTTCATTATTATTATTACATCCTGCTGGCCCACTGCTAACATTTGTAGGGCCCAGAACAGCAGTTCAAGTAGAGGTGTACATAAGTCTTACTACTTAAATGTACAAAACATGCCATGCCTAAACCCCAGCCCCGATTCACACCCTTAGTCTGCTCCCCTGGGACCGTCCTCACAATCCAGACGTTAAAGCAACCAAACTCTTCCCTGGACCAGGGCGGGTACTTGCAAGCTCAAGGGTTAGCGCAGCCTGGCTAGGGCAGGGTGGGCAGAAGGTGCTCTGAGCTCAGGCTCCGCATAGTTGACAAAACCCATCGCGATCACACCTGCAGAGATTCCGCTTCACATCCACTACAACTCACACATTTCTCTTCCACAATTCCCATCTGCGCAGTCAATTATTGAATTTTCAGAAACTTTTCACCAAACCAAAAATGGTGATGGGATGTTGCAGTACTTGTGATCTGCAGGGCCCTCTGTGTCCTGCTACCCTGGGTGTGGCCCTTGAAACATCAGCATTGCCTGAGGGCTTGTTAGCAATGCACAGTATCTGTTCCCACCCAAGACCTACTAAATCAGAATCTGTTTATATATATATATATATATATATATATGGAGTTTCGCTCTTGTTGCCCACGTTGGAGTGCAGTAGTAGGATCTTGACTCACTGCAACTTCCGCCTCCCAGGTTCAAGTGATTCTGCTGCCTCTGCCTCCCGAGTACCTGGGATTACAGGTGCGGGCCACCACAACCACTAATTTTTGTATTTTTAGTAGAGACGAAGTTACATGTGTTGGCCAGACTAGGCTCAAACTCCTGACTTCAGGTGATCTGCCCACCTCGGCCTCCCAAAGTGCTGGGATTACAAGCATGAGCCACAGAATCTGCTTTTAACACGTTCTTCAGGAAATCTGTATGAAATTACAGTTTGATCTTCCGGTGGCGGAGCGGCGGCTTAGCCGGAGCTGGGCAAAATGGAGCTCGAGGCCATGAGCAGATACACCAGCCCAGTGAACCCAGCTGTCTTCCCCCATCTGACCGTGGTGCTTTTGGCCATCGGCATGTTCTTCACTGCCTGGTTCTTCGTTTACGAGGTCACCTCTACCAAGTACACTCGTGATATCTATAAAGAGCTCCTCATCTCCTTGGTGGCCTCACTCTTCATGGGCTTTGGAGTCCTCTTCCTGCTGCTCTGGGTTGGCATCTATGTGTGAGCGCCCAAGGGTAACAACCAGGCGGCTTCACTGAATCCCTGCTTTTGTAAATTACTTTTTTTTACTATTGCTGGAAATGTCCCACCTGTTCCTAATAATAAAGGCAGATGTATGGCAAAAAAAAAAAAAAAAAAAAGAAATTACAGTTTGAGAAGCACTGAACTAAGCACACAGCCAACTAAGAGCCCCTCCTGCCCAGGTCTGAGGGTCGTCCTGATTCCCTGACCAGCAAATCTTGAGTAGCTGCCTTCCCAGTCACTCTCTACCACATCACCCTATTTCCTTCATACAATTTAGCATAACCTCTAATTTCTAGTGTACTGCTTGTCTCCTCAGACTATAATATAAGCTACAAAGAGGTACCGCATCTGTCAAGTTTAGTGCTGTATCCACTGGGTCCACAATTAGGCACATACAGAGAGGGTGCTGCAGACTGCATTTAACTGAATTAAATACCTTCCATTGTTACACATCATTATTTTAGGCGCCACTAAGAAAAAATGCTGCCAGTTAAACTATGATACAAGTTTGTGGGGGTTTTTTTTGTTTTTTGTTTTTGAGACAGTCTCAGACTGTCACCCAGGCTGGAGTGCAGTGGCATCATCTCAGTTCATTGCAACCTCTGCCTCCCAGGTTGAAGCAAGCCTCCTGCCTCAGCCTCCTGAGTAAGTGGGACTACAGGTGTGTGCCACCATGTCCGGCTAATTTTTGTATTTTTAGGAGAGACGATATTTCTTCATGTTGGCCACGCTGGTCTCAAACTCCTGACCTCAAGTGATCCACCCGCCTCTGCCTCCCAAAGTGCTAGGATTACAGGCATGAGCCACAGCGCCTGGCTAAACTATGATACAATGCTTTCTTAACACTTAAATTTTTATTTTATGCTAACTGAAAGCTCTTTCATACCATTTTTTTTTATGGTGAAATCCCATCACTAAAAATACAAAAAATTAACCAGGCATGGTAGTGCACTCCCGTAATCCCAGGAACTTTGGAGTCAGAGGCAGGAGAATTATGTGAACCTGTGAGGTGGAGGTTGCAGTGAGCCAAGATCACACCACTGCACTCCAGCCTGGGTGACACATCCAGACTCCATCTCAAAAGAAAAAATAAAAGAATGTTTATTGACATGTTTGTTACTCTGCTTGAATAAAATGTTACTTGATTCTTTTTTAATTAAGTAAGTTAGGTTAAAATTTTAACATGTCTTTAAAGCTTTTACAATTAATGTCTTTCAAGTGTATAACAAAAAAAAACTTATGACATTTTTGGTTTGGGGTATGATTTTTTTAAAACCCTGCTTTTTTTGATTCCTAGAATAGTAATAAATAACTTATATCAATATTTAGTTTCAAGAGTGTCAAATTCCCCCTTGCTTTCGTTTTACTAGATATTTGCTGCCTAAGTCAGTGATTTTTCAGCCCACTGAAGCCTATACATTTAAGCATTTTATTTTATAATTTTAGTAATTGGTGTATAAAAAATTATGAAATTTATGATTTCCTTCTTTCTTCCCTCAAAGAAAGAACAGGTATTCGTCATTCTTTGAGCTCTCAAAAGTAAGCATTTCCCTAAGTACTTCTCGTATCTTGCCCAATCCTTTAACTATTTCCTGTGGATTTGAAATGAGTTTTCTGTTCAGTAAGTGCCAATATTTCTCAGTTGAATGAGGCTAATCTTTGAAGAAGACTCAGGAATGAGAGATGTGGGCTTTTCTGCCCTCTTTACCACAGAGAAGTGGAAGACAACCAAGATCTAAATTGAGGAGCAGGTATAAATATCACAGCCACTTACTTGGCCAACTTTTTTTTTTTTTTTTTTTTTAAGAAAAAGAATAAAGAAGAGGAAGAAAGACAAAGAGAAAGAGGGAGAGAGGATGGGGGTATTGCTTTATTGCTCGGGCTAGAATGCAATCTAAATATGGGTATGCCTATAATTGTCCTTAATAATGGAGATATAAAAGAAAATGAGGGAAGAGAATAATAAACAAGGAGCCAACCAACATTTCGTTTAAACTTCTAAGTTGATATGATGTGGTACTGATAAGAGTGTATATTTTGTATATTTAAAGTGGAGAGTTCTATAAACGTTAATTACATTTACTTGTTCCAGATCTGAGTTCAAGTCCTGGATATCGTTGTTAATTTTCTGTCTCATTGATCTGTCTAATATTAATGTTGAAGTTTCCCACTATTATTATATGGGAGTCTAAGTCTCTTTATAAGTCTTGTATGTCTGCGTATTCCTTTATTGGGTGCGTATATATTTAGGATCTTTAGCTCTTCTTGTTGTTGCATTGATCCTTTTATCATTATATAATGTCCTTCTTTGCTTCTTTTGATCTTTGTTGCTCAGTTGTAACTTCTGCTTTTTATTTATTTATTTTAGCTCTCTGTTTGGTTGGTAAATCTTTCTCCATCCCTTGTTTTGAGTCTTTGTGTATCCTTGAATGTGAGATGGGTCTGGATGCAGCATACAGATGGGTTTTAGTTTTTTATTCAAATTGCCTGTCTTTGGATTGGGGGATTTAGTCAATTTAAATTTAGAATTAATAATGATATATGTGAGTTTAATACTGCCATTTAATATTAGCTGGCTATTTTGCCCATTAGTTGATGTAAATTCTTCATTATATTGATGCTCTTTTTGGTATTTTTTTAGAAAGGCTGATACTGTTTGTTCCTTTCTATGTGTAGTGGTTCTTTCAGAAGCTCTTGTAAAGCAGGCCTTTTTAACATTCCTTCAGCCAACCATGCCCCTCTGATAGGCAGCAGAATTGGACCTTATTATGGGGCCAGGTTTAAACTCAGCATATAAATTAAACAGGGTACAAATCAAAACACTCTATAAAAATCCCTCAAATCACCCTCAAAAAACATGGTTTTAAGTATGCAACATCATTCAGTAACAGGTTTGGAGTCATACTTTGAAAAACTTCCCCACCCTAAGGATGTATAAAGTGAAATTTAACATTTCGTCAAAATTTTAACATTTCGTCAAATCTTTTTGCAAAGTTCTTAGTTTCTTTGGATTGGGTTAAAACAAGTTCTTTTAATTCACAGAAGTTTCTCATTATCCACATTTTGAAGCCTGCTTCTGTAATTGGAACACACTCGTTCTCCATCAGGCCTTGTTTCGTTGCTGATGAGGAACTGTGATCCCCTGCTGAGGGAGAGGCGTTCTGATCTTGGGTATTCTCAGCCTTTTTTGGCTGTTTTCTTCCCTTCGTTATAAATTTATCCATCTGTGGTCTTTGTAATTACCGTCTTTGTAATTGGGTTTCTGAATGGATGTCCAACTTATTGATTCTCAGCGCCGAAATCTGAGCAACCCACTGCGCTGACTAAATCAGCGGCGTTAAGACTGATGGTGCTTTTCTGACTCTGCACCAAGAACCGACGCTCCGAGGTGCCGGCAAAACCGCCTCGCCGGTGACAAGAGTTGCGCTGGTGACCCGTGGGGCTCCTCCACTGGGAATCTCCTGGTGCGTGAGCAACAAGAATTCATGTGAAGGTATGGCATCCTCTCGTTCTTTGTGCTTTCACTGGGAGCTACAATCCCGAGCTGCTAGTGATCAGCCATCTTGGATCTCTTACCTGGCCAACTTTATATCCAGACCATTAAAAAAAAATCTAATTTTGTTGCATACACAAAAACAAAAATAAAATGGTTAAAATACTCTCAAAACATCTTTAAAATCTGACTCTTCTGAATCACTTGTTTTTTTTTTTTTTTTGAGACGGAGTTTCGCTCTTGTTACCCGGGCTGGAGTGCAGTGGCGCGATCTCGGCTCACCACAACCTCCGCCTCCTGGGTTCAGGCAATTCTCCTGCCTCAGCCTCCTGAGTAGCTGGGATTACAGGCACGTGCCACCATGCCCAGCTAATTTTTTGTATTTTTAGTAGAGACGGGGTTTCACCATGTTGACCAGGATGGTCTCGATCTCTTGACCTTGTGATCCACCCGCCTCGGCCTCCCAAAGGGCTGGGATCACAGGCTTGAGCCACTGCGCCCGGCCTTCTGAATCACTTTCTATCAATGACTATGTTACCGTCCCCTGTACTGTCGAGGGCATTGGAGAAGCAGAATTTCTTTTAAAAGTACTCCACTACTAGCCGGGCACGGTGGCTCAAGCCTGTGATCCCAGCACTTTGGGAGGCCGAGGCGGGTGGATCACAAGGTCAAGAGATCGAGACCATCCTGGTCAAGATGGTGAAACCCCGTCTCTACTAAAAATACAAAAAATTAGCTGGGCATGGTGGCACGTGCCTGTAATCCCAGCTACTCAGGAGGCTGAGGCAGGAGAATTGCCTGAACCCAGGAGGCGGAGGTTGTGGTGAGCCGAGATCGCGCCACTGCACTCCAGCCCGGGTAACAAGAGCGAAACTCCGTCTCCAAAAAAAAAAAAAAAAAAAAAAAGTACTCCACTACTGTCTTCAAGATTTTCTTATAAGCTGCTGACACATTCTTAGTTTACAAAATAGTGTCGAAAAAATTGATGTCTTCACTAACAAATTTTTGCTCCACTACTTTGTTTCTATGCTTAATAACATCATTTCCTTTTGATTTCCATTTTAAAGTTTATCTTTTTGAAGATTTTTTTTTTAATAGCCTTTACTTATTTATTTATTTGAGACAGTCTTGCTCTGGCACCAGGCTGGACTGCAGTGCCGTGATCTCCACTCACTGCAACCTCCATCTCCTGGGTTCAAGTGATTTTCCTGCCTCAGCCTCCCAAGTAGCTGGGATTATAGGCATGTGTCACCGACCCTGGCTGAATAGCCTTTATTATTACTATTATTTGCCTTTATTTTTTTAAAGCAGTTTTAAGTTCACAGCAAAATTGAGCAGAAATTACAGGCTTTTCTTTCTTTCTTTCTTTCTTTCTTTCTTTTTTTTTTTTTTGTATTTTTAGTAGAGGTGGGTTTCACTGTGTTGCCCATGTTGGCCTTGAACTCCTGACCTCAGGTGATCCACCTGCTTCAGCCTCCCAAAGTGCTGGGATCACAGGTGTGAGCCACCAATCCCAGCCAAAAGTACAGGGTTTTCTTATAGTCCTACCCTACACATGCACAGCCTTTCCCACTATCAACATCAGGCACCAGAGTGATAGATTTGTTGCAATCAATGAACTTACACTGACACGTCATCGTCAGCCAAAGTCCATAGTTTGCATAAGGGTTGCCTCTGATGTTGCAGGTTCCATGGGCTTAGACAAATATGTAATGACGTATCTTTTTAGTATCATACAGAGAAGTTTCACTGCCCTAAAATCCTCTGTGTTCTGTTTATTCCTCCCTCCCGTCCCTGCCAACCACCGGCTGCCTCTGACCTTTTTACTGTCTTCAGAGTTGTTTTTCCAGAAAGTTACATACTTGCAGGCAGCCTTTCCAGATCAGCTTCTTTTTTGCTGTTGTTGTTTTGAGATGGAGTTTCACTCTTGTTGAGTGCAATGGAGTGATCTCTGCTCCACAACTCTGTGTCCCGGGTTCAAGCGATTCTCCTGCCTCAGCCTCCCGAGCAGGTAGAATTACAGGCATGCACCACCGCACCCAGCTAATTTCATATTTTTAGTAGAGATGGGGTTCTCTCCATGTTGGTCATGCTGATCTTGAACTTCTGACCTGAGGTGATCCACCCGCCTCAGCCTCCCAAAATGATGGGATTACAGGCATGGGCCGCCACACTTGGCCTCAGATCAGCTTCTTTCACTTATGTATATAAGGTTCTTCTATGTCCCTTCAGGGCTTGAGAGCTCATTTCTTCTTAGCACTGGGTAATATTTCATTATCTGCAAATAGTTATTTGTGGCCAGTTGTGGTGACTCACACCTATAATCCTAGTTTATCCACTCACCTACTGAAGGACATCTTGGTTGTTCCCAAGTTTTAGCAATATGAATAAAGTTTTTCTAAACACCTTGTTCAGGTTTTTGTGTGAACATAAGTCTTCAAGTCATTTGGTTATAAATACCAAAGATTTCGATTGTTGGATCATATGGTTCTAGTAGCATTTAGTTTTGTAGGAAACTATCTTCCATGTGCGCTGGCTCACACCTACAATCCCAGCACTTTGGGAGGCAGGGGTGGGTGAATCATTTGAGGTTAGGAGTTGGAGACCAGCCTGACCAACATGGTGAAACCCCGTCTCTACTAAAAATACAGAAAATTAGCCAGGCATGGTGGTGGGCACCTATAATCCCACCTACTTGGGAGGCTGAGGCAGGAGAATCGCTTGAACCCAGGAGGCAGAGGTTGCAGTGAGCCGAGATCATGCCATTGAACTCCAGCCTGGGCGACAAGAGCAAAATTCAAAAATAGTTATTTTATGTTTTGGATAACAGTCCTCTAGCAAATTTCTCTTTTGCAAATATTTTCTTGCACTCTGTGGCTTGTCTTCTCATTCTCTTGTCAGTGTCTTTGCAGAGAAGTTGGAGTGCAGTGGTGCAATCTCAGTTCACTGCAACCTCTCCCTCCTGGGTTCAAGTGATTCTCCTGCCTCAGCTTCCCAAGTAGTGGGGACAACAGGCGCGCCACCATGCCCGGCTAATTTTTGTATTTTTAGTAGAGACGGGGCTTCAGCATGTTGGCCAGGATGGTCTCCATCTCCTGACCTCATGATCCGACTGCCTTGGCCTCCCAAAGTGCTGGGATTACAGGCGTGAGCCACAGTGCCCAGCTGAGAAGTTTTAAATTTATTTATTTTTGAGACAAGGTCTGCTTTGTTGCCCATGCTGGAGTGCAGTGGTACAATCACAGCCCACTGCAGCCTCAACCTGCTGAGCTCAAGTGATCCTCCCGCCTCAGCTTTCTAAGTAGGTGAGACTAGAAGCACACACCCCCACACTTGGCTAATTTAAAAAATTTTTTTGTAGACACAGGGTCTTGCTATGTTGCCAAGGCTGGTCTCAAACTTACAGCTCAAGCGATCTTCCTGCTTTGGCCTCCCAAAGTGTTGAGATTACAGGCATGAGAGATCATGACCAGGAGAAGTTTTTAATTTTAATCAAGTCCAGCTTATCAATTTTTTTTTTTAAGGCGGGGTTTCACCATGTTGGTCAGGCTGGTCTTGAACTCCCAACCTCAGGTGATCTGCCCACCTTGGCCTCCAAAGTGCTTGGATTACAGGTGTGAGCCACCACGCCCAGCCACCAGTTTATCAGTTATTTATTTCATGCATCATGAAAGTCATTGCCAAACCCAAGCTCATCCAGATATTTTCCCATGTTGTCTTCTAGGAGTTTTATAGTTTTGTACTTTACATTTACATCTATGATCCATTTTGAGTTAATTTTTGTAAAGAATGAAAGATGAAAGGTCTATGCTTAGGTTCACTTTTTTTGCATGTGGATATCCAGTTGTTCCAGCACTATTTGTTGAAAAGAGTATCTTTTCTCCATTGTAGTGCCTTTTCTCCTTTGTCAAAAATAAGTAGACTTATTTTTGTGTGGGCCTATTTCTGGCCTCTCTATTCTGTTCCATTGATATATTTGTCTGTCCTTTAATCAATACCACACTGTTTTGATTACTGTAGGTTTTTTTTGGTTGGTTTTTGTTATTATTATTATTATTATTATTTTTTTTTTTTTTGAGACGGAGTTTCGCTCTTGTTACCCAGGCTGGAGTGCAATGGCGCGATCTCGGCTCACCGCAACCTCTGCCTCCTGGGTTCAGGCAATTCTCCTGCCTCAGCCTCCTGAATAGCTGGGATTACAGGCACGTGCCACCATGCCCAGCTAATGTTTTGTATATTTAGTAGAGACGGGGTTTCACTATGCTGACCGGGATGGTCTCGATCTCTTGACCTCATGATCCACCCGCCTCGGCCTCCCAAAGTGCTGGGATTACAGGCTTGAGCCACCGCACCCGGCCTATTTTTTTTTTTTTTGAGATGGAGTCTCACTCTTTTGCCCAGGCTGGAGTACAGTGGCACAATCTCGGCTCACTGCAACCTCTGCCTCCAGTTTCAAGCAATTCTCTTGCCTCAGCCTCCCGAGTAGCTGAGACTATAGGTGCATGCCACCACACCTGGCTAATTTTTGTATTTTTAGTAGAGATGGGGTTTCACCATATTGGTCAGGCCGATCTAGAACTCCTGACCTCATGATCTGCTCACTTCAGCCTCCCAAAGTGCTGGTGATGACAGGTGTGAGCCACCATACCTGGCCTTTTGTTTGTTTTTGTTAGAGACAGGGTCTTGCTCTGTCACCCAGGCTGGAGCACAGTGGCACCATCACAGCTCACTGTAACGTTCAGCTCCTGCCCTCAAGCAATCCTTCCCCTTCGGCTCCCAATGCACTTGGATTACAGATCTGATTACAGGCTGGCCATGCCCAGCCCTACTACAGCTTTATAGCAAGTCTTGATGTTGGGTAGTGTCACTCTTCCAACTTTGTTCTTCTCCTTCAATATTGTGTTGGCTATTCTGGGTCTTCTGCTCCTCCAAACAAACTTTAGAATCAGTTTGTAAATATCCACGAAATGATTTTCTGGGATTTTGATTGGAATTGTGTTGAAGACATAGATCAAGCTGGAAAGAACAGACATCTTGACAATATTGAGTGTTCCTATCTATGAACATGGACTATCTCCATTTATTAGTATCTTCTTTGATTTCTTATTCTTACTCTTTTTTCTTTTTTGAGACAGAGTCCTGCTCTGTCACCCAGGCCGGAGTGCAATGGCACAATCTCGGCTCACTGCAACCTCCGCCTCCCAGGTTCAAGCAATTCTCCTGCCTCAGCCTCCTGAGTAGCTGTGATTACAGGCATGTGCCATCACACCTGGCTAATTTTTTTATTTTTAGTAGAAATGGGGTTTCACCATGTTGGTCAGACTGGTCTTGAACTCCTGGCCTTGTGACCCGCCCGCCTTAGCCTCCCAAAGTGTTGGCATTACAGGTATGAGCCACAGCACCTGACTGTCTTCTTTGATTTCTTTCATCACAGTTTTATAATTTTCCTCATGTAGATCGTATGCATATTTTGTTAGCTTCGTATGTTAGTATTTAATTTGGGACAGTGCTAATGTAAATGATACTGTGTGTTATTTGAAGACATTATAAACAGCAATTCAACTCAAGAAGTGTAGTATCAGTGGGGTTCACAAATCAGCTGAAGTGATAACAATATGAACAGCTATGAGTGGCTTCTCACAAATGTAGGCAAAACCTACCGTGTTGTATGACACCAGTAGGATACAATATATCCTAATTTGGGGAACGATAAAATGTGCAAAAAATGTGCGACTTAGAATTGATTGGCCTAGTGCAGTGGCTCAGATCTGTAATCCCAGCACTTTGGGAGGCCAAGGTGGGCGGGTCACTTGAGGCCAGAAGTTTGAGACCAGCCTGGCCAACATGGTAAAACCCCATCTCTATGAAAAATACAAAAATTAGCCAGGCATGGTGATACATTGCTGTAGTCCCAGCTACTTGGAAGACTGAGGTTGCAGTGAGCCAAGATGAAACCACTGCTGCACTATAGCCTGGGTGACAGAGTAAGACTCTGTATCAAAAAATTACTTGAAATATGCTAAATTTTTAGGAAATAGGCTAGGCATGGTAACTCACACCTGTAATTACAGCACTTTGGGAGACCAAGGTAGATGGATCACCTGAGGTCAAGATTTCAAGACCAGCCTGGCCAGCACAGTGAAACCCTGTCTCTACTAAAAATACAAAAAAATTAGCCAGGCTTGGCCAGGTGTGGTAGCTCATACCTGTAATCCCAAGTACTTTGGGAGGCCAAGGCAGGAGGATCACAAGGTCAGGAGTTTGAGACCAGCCTGGCCAACATAGTAAAACCCTGTCTCTACTAAAAATACAAAAATTAGCTGGGCATGGTGGCAGGTGCCAGTATTGCCAGCTACTTGGGGAGGCTGAGGCAGAAGAATTGCTTGAACCCAGGAGGTGGAGGTTGTAGTGAGCCGAGACCATGCCATTGCACTCCAGCCTGGGCTACAGAGCAAGACTCTGTCTCAAAAAAAAAAAAAAAAAAAATTAGCCAGGCTTGGTGGTGTATGCCTGTAATCCCAGCTACTCAGGAGGCTGAGGCAGGAGAATAACTTGAATTCAGGAGACAGAGGTTGCAGTGAGCCCAGACTACGCCATTGTACTCCCGCCTGGGAGTGAGACTCCATTTCAAAAATAAGTAAATAAATAAAATAAAATAAACAGCACTGACTCAATCTCACAGTATCTTTATAACCAATTTAAGGTACAGAAACCACTAGCAAATCTTCTATTTTTCCCAGTTTATATCCTAAGAGAAAGCAAATCTATTTGGCCTAGAGTTTGTGGTACAGTTTACAGATTTCTGGTAACTTTGACTGCTTTAAACAGAGACCCAAATTAACAATGTCTCAAACAGGATAGCAGTTTATTTCTTGCTCACAAAATAGTAAGGAGGCAGGTGGTCCACAGCAGCACTCCTGCTCTTTCAGGTTGTCCAGGGACCCAGAATCCTCTGATACTGCTGTTTTGCCATCTCTAAGGGTTGTCCTCACCACAGAGTCCAAAAGGCTCAACTCCTGGCCTACATTCCAGCTAGGAGGACGAGGAAAGGGCAAGCTCATTCACTAAAGTCTACCACCAAAGTTGATTGCTGCAGCCATAGAAAAGAAGAAAATCAGCTACAGGGATGGCTGGGAGGGGGAAGCTTATCGAAGTGATCAAAGATGAGGACAGGGTGACGGGTTTCCTGCTGCGTGGCATAGGGACGCTTAACAAGAACCGCCACCCCAATTTCCTGGTGGTGGAGAAGGTTACAACCATCAATGAGATCAAAGACACTTGCTGGCATTTTCTAAACTGGGATGACGTTGGCATCATCCTCATCAACCAGTACATCACAGAGATGGTGCAGCACACCCTGGACGCCCACCAGCACTCCATCCCAGCTGTCCTGGAGATCCCCTCCAAAGAGCACCTGTATGGTGCCACCAAGGACTTGATCCTGTGCAGGGCCAGGGGCATGTTCACTGCCGAAGTCCTGTGCTAGGGGACTCCTCACAGCCCTCAGCCCTTCCCTCGTTTCCAGGCCTCTCCCCAGGCTTGCCATCAGCCTTCTTTACATTTTGAGCCTCTGATTTCCAATTCCCTGCCCCTTCCCACTCCATTGAGAGACTAGATGAGGTGATTCTAGGTTGCTGGGGCTCTGCTGTTAAAATCAAGGCTGGTTAAGAAACAGGAAGCCCGACCATCTCCTCTCTCCACTACCTCGCTCCTGTCCTGTTAAATAGTGTCATTGTTGATGTTAAAGTCATATTCTTGCTTCTCTCCAAAAAAACCCCCAAAACAAAAAAGCAAACAATCAAACAAAAGAACAAAATCATGTCCCATATGCAGCAATATGGATATAGCTGGAGGCCCTTATTCTAAGCAAATTAACACAGGAACAGAAAACCAAATATTGCATGCTCTCACTTATAAGTGGAAGCTAAACACTGGGTGCACAGGGACATAAGATGTAAACCATGGACACTGGGGACTCCAGAGCAGGAGGGAGAGAGTGGGGAAAGGGGTGAGAAAGCTACTGGGTTCTGGTGGGACGCCGTGGCTCATGGATGTAATCCCAGCATTTTGGGAGGCCAAGGCAGGTGGATCACCTAGGTCAGGAGTTCAAGACCAGCCCGGCCAACACGGTGAAACCCCATCTCTACTAAAAATACAAAAATTAGCCAGGTGTGGTGGTGCATGACTATAATCCCAGCTACACGGGAGGCTGAGGCAGGAGAATTGCTTGAACCCGGGAGGCAGAGGTTGCAGTGATCTGAGAGCATGCCACTGCACTCCAGCCTGGGTGACAAAGGGAGACTCTGTCTCAAAAAAAAAAAAAAATCCTGGGTTCTATGCTCACTACCTGGGTGACAGATTAATCATGTTCACAAACCTCAGCATCACACAATATACTCTTACGACAAACCTGAACATGTACCCCCGAATCTAGAATAAAAGCTGAAATTATAAATGAATTAAATACTTTATTGTGGGGATCTCGTAGAACTTACAGAAAACATTTGCCTTGGGGCCGGGCGCGGTGGCTCAAGCCTGTAATCCCAGCACTTTGGGAGGCCGAGGCGGGTGGATCACGAGGTCAAGAGATCGAGACCATCCTGGTCAACATGGTGAAACCCCGTCTCTACTAAAAATACAAAAAATCAGCTGGGCATGGTGGCACGTGCCTGTAATCCCAGCTACTCAGGAGGCTGAGGCAGGAGAATTGCTTGAACCCGGGAGGCGGAGGTTGCGGTGAGCCGAGATCGTGCCATTGTACTCCAGCCTGGGTAACAAGAGCGAAACTCCGTCTCAAAAAAAAAAAAAAAAAAAAAAAACATTTGCCTTATGCCTTAAAACCAACTTTGCAGTAAGGTAAGATCAACTAGCAGCATTCTCACAAAAAAACAAAGTTGATCAAATCGTTTATCCTCCCTCCCATAAGCCATAACTATGTGACAACACATGGCCACAGTTGGCTGCAAAAGAAGCTACAAAAAAATAGTCTTTTTTTGGAGTTTTTCTTTGGACTTGGAGTCTTGCTCTGTCACCCAGGCTGGAGTGCAATGGCGCAATCTCGGCTCACTGCAACCTCCATCTCCCAGGTTCAAACAATTCTCCTGTCTCAGCCTCCTGAGTAGCTGAGATTACAGCTGTGTACCACCACCACGCCTGGCTAATTTTTGTATTTTTAGTAGAGACTGGGTTTCACATGTTGGCCAGGCTGGTCTCAAACTCCTGACCTCAGGTGATCCACCTGCCTCAGCTTCCCAAAGTGCTGGGATTACAAGAGTGAGCCATCGTTCTTGGCTGAAAATATAGTCTTCAGCTGAGCAGCCATGTGCTTTAGAGGCAGACTAAAAAGTCTACTACTACAATCAAAACAGAAGAATGGGACGAACTCACTATCTCTGTCACATACTAGGTCAGCTATGGTCAGTGAGTAGTTGTCACAGAGTTTCGACAGATTCCCTGAAGAGGATTTTTGTTGCATGCCTCCCCATCGTTCATTCAGTCTTTTCTCCTCCCTAACAGTGCCCTTAATTTCCCAGCCTGATGGCTTAGATGGAATGGACAACTCCCCCTGTGCTAGAGTGCCCTAATGTGAAGAAGGATGTTTGCTTCCCCTTCTGCCATGATTGTAAGTTTCCTGAGGCCTCCCCAGCCATGCTAAACTGTGAGTCAATTAACCCTCTTTCCTTTGTAAATTACCCAGTCTCAGGTATGTCTTCTTTTTTTTTGAGACAGAGTCACTCTGTCACCCAGGCTGGAGTGCAGCGGCATGATCTTGGCTCATTGCACCTCCACCTTCCAGGTTTAAGTAATTATCCTGCTTCAGCCTCCTGAGTAGCTGGGATTATGGGCTTACAGGTGCACGCCACCACACCTGGCTAATTTTTGTATTTTTTAGTAGAGACAGGGTTTCACCATGTTGGTCAGGGTGGTCTCAAACTCCTGACCTCATGATCCACTCACCTTGGCCTCCCAAAGTGCTAGGATTACAGGCGTGAGCCACTGCACCCAGTTCCTCGGGTATGTCTTTATTAGCAGCCTGAGAACGGACTAATACAGCATGTTCTACCCTCTGGCCACAGTGATCTGTGTAAGGGACAGACATAGAACCCAATCTGCACCAAGGAGAAATTTTCTGGGGTTCCTGGGAAAGAAGCTTCCTCTCTCTCCTCAGGGAAAGCTGTGGGAGGAAATTATCTTCCTCCTGATGGTAGGGTGTAGACATAAGGTCTGGAACTGCTGCAGCTAATACTGCTGTCAGAAGGAGGATCCCACTTAAGGAGGATGCCAAAGCCAAAAAAGGAACAGCAGAGAGAATGGCAGAGAAACAAAACAAGAACACTGATGACATCTTGAACTTCTGGATCAAACTATACCTGAAGTTAGTCTTATATCCTCCTACTAGATGTTTTGATCTGCTTGAACTGATAAATTCTCTTTTCATTTCAGTAGAGTTGGGTTTTCTGTTACCTAGTATAAATAGATTTGGGTTTTCTGTTACCTAGTACCATGGACTCAGAGTATGACAAGCAATAATGACATATTTAACACTATTAATATCATTTTTAGAATTTACATTATACATTTTCCCTTTAAAAGAAATTTTTTTTAAAGGGAAAAATTTCTGGTGCGGGCTCACACCTGAAATCTCAGCACTTTGGGAAGCTGAGGTGGGCGGATCACGAGGTCAGGATATCGAGACCATCCTGGCTAATATGGTGAAACCCTATCTCTACTAAAAATACAAAAGGTTAGCCAGGCATGGTGGCAGGTGCCTGTAGTCCCAGCTACTCAGGAGGCTGAGGAAGAAGAATCGCTTGAACCGGAAAGGTGGAGGTTGCAGTGAGCCGAAATTGTGCTACTGCACTCCAGCCTGCGTGACAGAGTGAGACTCTGTCTTAAAAAAAAAAAAAAAGAAAAGAAAAAAAAGAAAGAAATTTTTTTATGGGGCTGGGAGCAGTGGCTTCCAACACTTTGGGAAGCCTAGGTGTGCAGATTACTTGAGCCCAGGAGTTCAAGACCAGCCTGGGCAACAAAGTGAAACTTCATTTCCACAAAAAATACAAAAAAATTAGATGAACGTGGTGATATACTTCTGTAGTCCTAGCTATGTGGCAGGCTGAGGGAAGAGGACCACTTGAGCCCAGGAGATAGAGGTTGCAGTGAGCCAAGATTGTGCCACTGCACACCAGCCTCGGCAACAGAGTGAGACACCGTCTTTAAAAAAAAAAAATGAGGCCAGGGACAGTGGCTCTGGCCAGGTTGTGGTGGCTCACACCTGTAGTCCCAGAACTTTGGGAGGCCAAGACAAGTGGATTACTTGAGGTCAGGAGTTCAAGACCAGCCTGGCCAACATGGTGAAACTTTGTCTGTACTAAAAATATAAAAATTAGCCAGGCATGCAGGCATGGTGGCCCACGCTTGTAATCCCAGCTACTTGGGAGGTTGAGGCAGGAGAATCACTTAAACTCGGGAGGCTGAGGTTGCAGTGAGCCAAGATGACGTCACTGCACTCCAGCCTGGGTGACAGAGTGAGACTCTGACTCAAAAAAAAAAAAAAAAAAAAAAAATTCCGAAACTTACATCCAGTTTTGTAACTAGATTTAATGAAAATTATTTAGACTTATGTCAATACTTCCCCATTTTGGGGTTTTTATTTTACTTCATCTCTTGGTGAGTCAAGACAATGTCCTTAAAAAAAAAAAAAAAAAAAAAAAAAAAAGGAGCCACAGTGTTATTTCGAAATTCAAACTTTCTCAGAAATGCAATTCTGTTGCCCTTAACCACAAAATGCAACTTAGACATGTCATAATTTTCTTGGTTGACAAAGCTGCCTTACTCCTTTGTCTTCTGACATTCAGTATTTCGGAGGAGACTCTGGCCACACCAATTTTTGTTCCTTTCGAAGTAGCCTTTTTATTTTTTTGAGACGAAGTCTTGGTCTTGCCCCCCAGGCTGGAGGGCAATGGCATGAGCTCGGCTCACTGCAGCTCCCGCTTCCCAGGTTCAAGCAGTTCTCCTGCCTCAGCCTCCTGAGTGGCTAGGATTTCAGGCACCCACCACACCCAGCTAGTTTTTGTATTTTTAGTAGAGATGGGGTTTCACCATGTTGGCCAACAGGTCTCGAACTCCCAGTCTCAGGTGATCTGCCCGCCATGGCCTCCCAAAGTGCTGGGATTACAGATATGAGCCACCGTGCCCGGCCTCTAAGTAGCCTTTTAAATTCTGCCTAGATCAGGTGTCCCCAAACTTTTTACACGGGGGGCCAGTTCACTGTCCCTCAGACCATTGGAGGGCCACCACATACTGTGCTCCTCTCACTGACCACCAGTGAAAGAGGTGCCCCTTCCTAAAGTGCGGCAGGGGGCCAGATAAATGGCCTCAGGAGGCTGCATGCGGCCCATGGGCCATAGTTTGGGGACGCCTGGCCTAGATGTATCTTTTTTTTTTTTTTTTTTTTTTGAGACGGAGTTTCACTCTTGTTACCCAGGCTGGAGTGCAATGGCGTGATCTCGGCTCACCGCAACCTCCACCTCCTGGGTTCAGGCAATTCTCCTGCCTCAGCCTCCTGAGTAGCTGGGACTACAGGAACGTGCCACCATGCCCAGCTAATTTTTGTATTTTTAGTAGAGACAGGGTTTCACCATGTTGACCAGGATGGTCTCGATCTCTTGATCTCGTGATCCACCCGCCTCGGCCTCCCAAAGTGCTGGGATTACAGGCTTGAGCCACCGTGCCCGGCAGATGTATCTTTTAATTCAAATATTTTGTCAGGACGAAACTATGAACTGCTGCCTTTTAACATTTTACCTGCAATGCAGTCAGCATTTTACACTGACCCTAGTGGATCTATCTATGCTGTGATGTCTTCTCCTAGTGCAGATGTTTTAACTGTGGTGTCGCTTCCACCAGTTCTATTCTTGTCCTTTGGAGCAGCCGGTTTCTCAATTCTTTTTTTTTTGAGATGGAGTCATGCTCTGTCACCCAGACTGGAGTGCAGTAGCACAATCTCAGCTCACTGCAACCTCTACCTCCTGGGTTCAAGAGATTCTCATCCCTCAGCCTCCTGAGTAGCTGGGATTACAGGTGCCCGCCACCATGCTTGCCTAATTTTTGTATTTTTTATGAAGATGGGGTTTCACTATGTTGGCCAGGGTGGTCTCGAACTCCTGACCTCAGGTGATTTGCTCGCTTTAGCCTCCCAAAGCGCTTCAATTACAGGCGTGAGCCACCGTGCCTGGCCAGGAACAGCCAGTTTCTTTACTCTAAGTTGCTGTTCTCTCCCAACATGTATTCTCATCCCTTTGATTGTTTTTATTGCTGGTCCTTTTTCTAATTTTTTTTTTCTTTTTTGAGATGGAGTCTTGTTTTATCACCCAGACTGGAGTGCAGTGGCACAATCTTGAATTTGACGCTTTTCCTCTGAATTTGAGACTTTTGTCAAGTTTGTCCTATGCATCCTTCATTTACTTTTTCTGAATTTCAATCCTGTTCTTTACTGCTTCTGATGTGGACTTTTCTTTGTGCATATTGCGAGAATTCTCCCTTCTCTCCCTCAAATACATGCTAGTGCCTTTTCATCTCAGCCTTTTCTTTTCTTTTTGAGACAGAGTTTCATTCTTATTTGACCAGGCAGAAGTACAGTGGCACAATCTTGGCCCACTGCAACCTCTGCCCCCTGGGTTTAAGTGATTCTCCTGGCCCAGCCTCCCAAGTACCTAAGACTACAGGTGCCCACCACCATGCCCGACTACTTTTTGTATTTTTAGTACAGAGAAGGTTTTGCCATGTTGGCCAGGCTGGCCTCAAACACCTGATCTCAGGTGATCCACATGCCTTGGCCTCCCAAAGGGCTGGGATTACAGGCGTGAGCCACCGCACACAGTCAGCCTTTTCTTTCTTAAGGTATTTTGTTCCTACTTCCAGGAGAATTCTAGTGATGGCACCAAAAATCTTCCTGAAAATCTCTTGCAAATCCTATGGTGTACGCTTCAGAATGATGTACCCTTCCCTTGTTTTGAGAAAATTTTTCAGAATCCCTACAATATTTTGTTAACATTATTAACATTATTTCATTCATCCAGAGTTGTATAAAAATAATGTAATGAGGCCAGGTATGGTGGCTTATGCCTGTAATCCCAGTACTTTCAGAGGCCGAGGCGGGTGGACCACGAGGTCAGGAGATCAAGACCATCCTGGCTCACATGGTGAAACCCTGTCTCTACTAAAAATACAAAAAATTAGCTGGGCATGAGGGCACATGCCTGTAGTTCCAGCTACTCGGGAGGTTGAGGCAGGAGAATCACTTGAACCTGGGAGGCAGAGATTGCAGTGAGCTGAGATCGCACCACTGCACTCCAGCCTGGGTGACAGAGGGAGACTCTGTCTCAAAATAATAATAACAATAGCCGGGCGCAGTGGCTCAAGCCTGTAATCCCAGCACTTTGGGAGGCTGAGGCAGGTGGATCACGAGGTCAAGAGATCGAGACCATCCTGGTCAACATGGTGAAACCCCGTCTCTACTAAAAATACAAAACATTAGCTGGGCATGGTGGCGTGTGCCTGTAATCCCAGCTACTCAGGAGGTTGAGGCAGGAGAATTGCTTGAACCCAGGAGGCGGAGGTTGCAGTGAGCTGAGATCGTGCCATTGCACTCCAGCCTGGGTAACAAGAGTAAAACTCCGTCTCAAAAAATATATAATAATAATAATGTAATGAATGCCTGTGGACCACCCCACCCACACAACTATTTTTTTCACTTCGTTCATCCTCAAAAGAGGCACCATCTCTCAGAATCAGCATGAGCAACTTGTAGACAAATAGGTGGCTAGCTCTTGGCCTGGCTCTCTGCCCATCCAGACAATGGCTGAATCCCCTCTTCAGGTCCACGGTCAGAAGGGCCGCTATTTGGGATATGATAGTTGCTCTAGTAGTTCAACATCAGTTCTGGTGACTCAGCGTGACCTCTCATTGGCCACCTCCTGAGGACTCGGATTTTCTGTCTCTGCTTCCCAGTCCTTGTGCTCCTCCCTCTGGCACTGTTTCTGAATAACTGTTCTCTACACACTTCTCCTGCCATGGCTTCTGCTCATTTATGGTTTCAGTTGCCTCTGGCTTTTGCTCACTCCCTTCTTGCATACAACTCTCAGTTTGAAGCCACCCTAGTCTCTGATGACTCTCTCGGGTTGTCTCACAGACAAATTTCCCAATAATGAAGATACAATTGGTTGATTGGTCATTATCTAGTCAGTGGACCTCTGTTGGATGGAGTTCTCACCTCAAGAGACCTCATAGGCCTCTGGCTACATGTCTGTCTTTGGGTCAGCTGCTTGTTCCTCACTCAACCAGCCGTGGCCTGGATAAGGGGGTCTGTTTCAGGAACCTATTACTGGGCAACAAACCATCCCCCCCAATAAAGTCTTTTTTTTTTTTTTTTTTTTTTGAGACGGAGTCTCGCTGTGTCACCCAGGCTGGAGTGCAGTGGCGTGATCTTGACTCACTGCAACCTCCACGCCTCCCAGGTTCAATCGATTCTCCTGCCTCAGCCTCCTGAGTAGCTGGGACTACAGGCACACACCACCATACCCAGCTAATTTTTGTATTTTTAGTAGAGAAGGAGTTTCACCATATTAGGCTGGTCTCGAACTCCTGACCTCATGATCTGCCTGCCTCGGCCTCCCAAAGGGCTGGGATTATAGGCATGAGCCACCGCACCAGGCCAGACAGTCTTAGTGTCATAAAAATATAAGCATTTATTTCACTGATACACAGGTATGAGTTGGCTGGGGATCAGGTAATCCAGGGTGGGATCCCATGTGAGCCTTTAGCTTGCATCTTACACCTTCATTTTAGCAGTGGGATAACTCGGGCATATTCTTCTCATGGCAATGATAATATCATAGCATGGCAAGTGGCACCACACAATGCCTCTGAAGGCCTAGGCTAAGAACTGGGATATTGTCACTGCTGCCCACATTCCATTCCACCCTTATGGTAGGAGGTACATGCTACCTCTAGTGGGAGGCACCACAAATGGCATAGCAAAGGGCATGGACTCAGGGAGAATTGAAGAACTGGAGCAGACAGTTCCATTATTTATCACAGGATCACATGGTCATATGGCTCCAAGCATGGTAAACCATCTGTACAGAGTCCCTCAAAGGCGGCTGCAGGGATGATAGGCAGTTTCAGAAAGAGGCTAACTGACAAGTGAAAGGATACTTTCACAAGACTTAAAAGTAACCACCACTAGGGTTTAAAACAAGCCTTTTGGCCAGGCGCAGTGGCTCACACCTATAATCCCAGCACTTTCGGAGGCTGAGGCGGGCAGATCACCTGAGGTCAGGAGTTCGAGACCAGTCTGACCAACATGGAGAAATCCTGTCTCTTAAAAAAATTACCAAAAAAAAAAAAAAAAAAAAAAAAAAAAATTAGCCGAGTGTGGTGGAGCATGCCTGTAATCCCAGCTACTTGGTAGCTGGCTGAGGCAGGAGAATCACTTGAACCTAGGAGGCAGAGGTCATTGTGAGCTGCGATCACGCCATTGCACTCCAGCCTGGACAAATAAGAGCAAAACTCCATCTTAAAAAAAAAAAAGCCGCCGGGCGCGGTGGCTCACGCCTGTAATCCCAGCACTTTGGGAAGCCGAGGCGGGTGGATCACGAGGTCAAGAGATCGAGACCATCCTGGTCAAAATGGTGAAACCCCGTCTCTACTAAAAATACAAAAAATTAGCTGGGCATGTTGGCGCATGCCTGTAATCCCAGCTACTCAGGAGGCTGAGGCAGGAGAATAGCCTGAACCCAGGAGGCGGAGGTTGCGGTGAGCCGAGATTGCGCCATTGCACTCCAGCCTAGGTAACAAGAGCGAAACTCCGTCTCAAAAAAAAAGAAAAAGAAAAAAAAAAAAAAGCCTTGTAACACTAAGGAGGGCTGGGTGCAGTAGCTCATGCCTGTAATCCCAGCCCTTTGGCCTTTGGGAGGCTGAGGCAGGCAGATTACTTCAGGACAGGAGTTCCAGACCAGCCCCACCAACAGGGTGAAACCCTGTCTCCACTAAAAACACAAAAATTACCTAGGCGTCATGGCCAGTGCCTCTAATCCCAGCTACATGAGAGGCTGAGGCAGGCAAATTGCTTGAACCCAGGAGGCAGAGGTTGCAGTGAGCAGAGATTGCACCATTGCACTCCAGCCTGGGCAACAGAGTGAGACTCTGTCTCAAAAAAACAAACAGCCTGGCATGGTGGTGCGTGCCAGTAGTCCCAGCTACTTGGGAGGCTGAGGTGGGAGGATTACTTGAGCCCAGGAGTTCTGGGCTGTAGTGTGCTATGCCAATCAGGTGTCTGCACTAAGTTTGACGTCAATACAGTGACCTCCAGGAAGCGGGAGACCACCAGGTTGCCTAAGGAGGGGTGAACCAGCCCAGGTCAGAAACAGAGCAGGTCACAACTCCCATACTGATAGTAGTGGGATTGCTCCTGTGAAGAGCCACTGCACTCCAGCCTGGGCAACATAGTGAGACCCCATCTCTAATAAAAAACAAACAAAACTGAGGAGGGCTGGGTGCGGTAGCCTGTAATCCCAACACTTTTGGAGGCCAAGCTGGGAGGATAGCTTGAGCCTAGGAGTTCGAAACCAGCCTGGGCAACATAGGAAGACTCCATATCTAAAAAAAAAAAAAAACCCAAAACTTATTTTTAATTAGTTGAGTGTGGTGATGTGGGCCTGTAGTCCTGGCTACTCAGGAGGCTGAAGTGAGAAGATTGCTTGAGACCAGGAGGTCACAGCTGCAGTGAGCCATGATGATCTTAGCACAGCACTCTAGTCTGAGTGATAGAGTTCCTGTCTCAAAAAAAAAAAAAAAAAAAAAAAAGGAGACTATAAAATATTTAAAGGGACAGAAAACATCAGAAGCAACATTGAAATATTTTTTAAAGCATTAAACATGCCAACAGAAGTAAAACCAAATATATCAGTTATCATAATCATCTATGAGTCAGAGACAAGTAGTTGGGGGAGGTTCAAAGTATTTTCTTTATCAGGCATCCTCTGATTCAAGAGGTAAATTCTCCATATATTTTTCTCAATCCAATTCCTCTGTCTTAGAAATAGCAGAGATTCTTGCCATCCATTCTGAGTGGTAAGTTTTCTCCACTTTCCACCTCTCTGTAGTGGTCTAAATGGGCTGCTGGGAGAAGCTGCATCAGGGGCCACCAGCTGGATATCACTTTCCAGGTGACAGCCTCATTGCATGCCCTCTGAAGCCCTGTGGCCCTTCCTGCTGCCCTCATCTCTTCATGACACTCCCACATCCTACTTGAACTAGAGTTAATTCTGTGGAGGCCTTCACTCTCCTGTTTGCTTGTGAGACCCAAATCTGGTTCTCGTTCACACAACTGGAAATCGTTATAGTATCCAGCACAAGGCCCTATCCCTAGCAAGGGCTTAATGAATTAATTTCCAGATCAACAAAGACTCTACACTGCAATTTACACAATTCAAACCAATTCACATATCAAAACTTTCTTTTTCACTTTTTATTTTTTTGAGACAGAGTCTCACTCTCTTGTCCAGGCTGGAGTAGAGTAGTGCAATCTCAGCTCACTGCAACCTCAAGCAATTCTCCCACCTTAGCTTCCTAAGTAGCTGGGACTACGGGTGCGCACCACCAGACCCACCTAATTTTTCTATTTTTAGTAGAGATGGGATTTCACCATATTGGCCAGGCTGGTCTCGAACTCCCAACTGCAACTGATCCGCCTGCCTCAGCCTCCCAAAGTGCTGGGATTACAGGCATGAGGCACTGCGCCCGGCTTACATATCAAAACTTTCTAAGGAATGATCAGGCTTCAGGCATAGCTGGATGTGGTTCTCAGTCATACAACTAGAAATCCCTGTAGCCTCCAGCACAAGGCTCTGTCCCTAGGAAGGGCCTAATGAATTAAATTTCCAAATCAACGAAGACTCTACATTGCAGTTGACACAATTCAAACCAATTCACATATCAAAACTTTTTTTTTCCAGCTTCCAAAGGCGTTACTGGCAAATATGCTCTACAAAAAAATGATCAGTCCTGTTGCTTCTAAGTCAGTGGAATGAAGGGCTGTGTCCAGGGACACACCAAGCCAGACTGAAGGAGACTGCTGCTGTGTCCCCTCTTATTCATAGACCCAGCCATGAGCACAAGACTTGTAGTCAACCAGTTCTTCAGGCTTAAACCATAAGCTGATTTCTTTTTCAGCACTTTTTACTGAGTCACTGTCATGAATGCTGTTCCTGCCAACCTGAATGCAGAAGTCCCCGCGAATGGTGCCTCTCTTAGAATCTGCTGGATTGGTCTCCCCAAGCATCACTCGGCCTGTCTTCACCACATTCAGCCCCTCCCAGACCGTGGCCACGACCGGCCCTGAGTTCATGTACTTCACCAGCCCAGGGAAGAATGGGCGGTCTTTCAGGTCAATGTAATGCTGCTTCAGGTGTTCCTCGGAGGCCCGGAGGACCTTCATGGCCACGAGGCGGGACCCCTTCTGCTTGAAGAGCTTGATGATCTCGCCCACTAGGCCAAGCTGCACGCCATCCAACTTGATGGCGATGAAGGTGTGCTTGAGGTTGGCCAAGGTTTGGGAAGCTGGCAGGGCCAGGTGGTGGTGCTGCAGTGTGGGAGCCACATATTAAAACTTTCTAAGGAATGATCAGGCTTCAGGCATAGCTGGATCTGCAGGTTCAAATGACATCATCGAGACCTACTATCTCCATCTCTCAATTGTTCTTTCCTCTGGATTAACTTCTCCCCGTAACAGGCAGGCCCTCCCTCATCACAACAGCTGGTTGTGAAGTCATCAGGGGCCGGGCTCAGCGGCTCACACCTGTAATCCCAGCACTTTGGGAGGCTGAGGTGGGAGGATCGCTTGAGCTCAGGAGCACTGGGTAACAGTGAGACCTTGTCTTTACTAAAAATCAAACAATTAGCCAGGCATGGTAACACACACCTGTAGTCCTAGCTACTCAGGAGGCTGAGGTGGGATGATCAATTGAGCCCAGGTGGTCAAGGCTGCAAGGAGCCTTGATCCACTACACACCAGCCTGGGGAACAAAGCAAGACTCCGGCAGCAACAAAGCAAGATGAAAAAAGGCAGAAGCTGATTTTTCACAGAGCTGGCTCAGATCACGTGGCTGTTGCTAAATCAAACACCGAGGCTAGCGGGATAGAACGCTCTCATCAATCAGGCCTAAGTCCCAAGCCCACCCTGAGAGAGACAGGTAGTGGCCTCAAGAGGAGGAGACGTCAATAATCAAATACTGAGAAAGCGAAATGGTAGGATGATGAGAGCCCACAGTCATCTCTTTAATTTCTCCCTAGGAGGAACGCTCCCTGTGGCACTAGCAGAAATGAAGAGGCCACCACATATCTGTTCTGTGCTTCCTAGTTCACAAAATAGTTCTCAGGTGGTCCCACTTAATTCTCACAAGTAGCCCGCAAGGCAAGTGGCATCACTTTATTCTTATTTTTTTATATTTTATTTTTGAGATGGAGTCTTGCTCTGTCACCCAGGCTAGAGTGCAGGGGCACCATCTCAGCTCACTGCAACCTCTGCCTCCCAGGTTCAAGCCATTCTCCTGCCTCACCCTCCCGGGTAGCTGGGATTACAGGTGCTCACCACCACGCCCAGCTAATTTCTATATTGTTAGTAGAGACACGGTTTCACCATGCTGGTCTCGAATTCCTGACCTTGTATTCCGCCTGCCACAGCCTCCTAAAGTACTTGAATTACAGGTGTGAGCCACCACACCAGGCCTATTTTTTATTTTTTTGAGACAGAGTTTCGCTCGTCACCCAGGCTGGAATGCAGTGGCACAATTTCGGCTCACTGCAACCTCCACCTCCCGGGTTCAAGCGATTCTCCTGCCTCAGCCTCCCAAGTAGCTGGGATTACAGGTGCCCACCACCTCGCCCAGCTAATTTTTGTATTTTTTGTAGAGACGAGGTTTCTCCATGTTGTACAGGCTAATCTCGAACTCCTGACCTCAGGTGATCCACCCACCTCGGCCTCCCAAAGTACTGGGATTACAGGCGTGAGCCAACGCACTCGGCCGCAAGTGGCATCACTTTATACAGATGAGGTAACTGAGACATATTGAGGGGCTTGGCTAAGTTGCAAAGCAGATATGGAATCAACAGAGGCGCTGTGGAGGAATGTGCAGAAAAACGGGAAGGCATGAATCCTGGGTAGTGTGTCCACGGCCCCCCTACCTCATCCACCACCACATCCTCCCTTTATCTCAGGGCTGCAGCCCTCCGCCTCTGCCTTCTCCATGCCCACGACCTGTGCCTCTCTCCCTTATCATTCTGATCCTGCCAGTTGCTGCCACACCTCTTTCTGACCTTTGCTCCTTGCTCCAGGGTTGTTTTCCTCAGGAGCTGGGAACCTCCGGCTTACTTTCACTCACTGCCTGCCCTTCCTAACATCCCACCATGTGCACGGGAAAGTGTGCCCGCTGCGTGGGGCTCTCCCTCATCACCCTCTCCCTGGTCTGCATCGTGGCCAATGCCCTCCTGCTGGTGCCTAATGGGGAGACCTCCTGGACCAACACCAACCATCTCAGCTTGCAAGTCTGGCTCATGGGTGGCTTCATCGGCGGGGGCCTAATGGTGAGAAGGTTGGCAGGGGAGCCCGGGCCAGGTGGCTGGGTGCCACCTAAGGAGTTCTGAACAGGAGGGACAGGGAGAGAGGAGTAAGGATGGTTCCTGGGAGAGGATGGCAGTGGCTTGGTGGGTACTAAGAGCCCTCTGGAGTCAGTCCTGGAAGAGCCCCGGGGTCCCAAGCTGAAAATCTGAAGGGAACAGAAAGGACGAGGGCTTCATTGCTCTAAAGAGCTCCCCTACCTCGTAGGGAGCATGTCCTGCCTGTCCTCCCTGTTTCCACTGTTGAGCAGATGCTGAGAACACCTCACTACAAGGGTGGAGGCAGAAGGAGCAGCTGGTTGTCAGAGACATCATCAGACAGGATAATAACAGGCATGAGGGTGGGGTGCAGCAAAATTACTCAGAGCTGGCCAGGCATGGTAGCTCACGCCTGGAATCCCAGCACTTTGGGCGGCCAAAGCAGGCGGATCACAAGGTCAGGAGTTCAAGACCAGCCTGGCCAATATGGTGAAACTCTCTCTCTACTTAAAATACAAAAATTAGCTGGACCTGGTGGTGGTCGCCTGTAATCCCAACTACTCGGGAGGCTGAGGCAGGAGAATTGCTTCAACTCAGGAGGCAGGGGTTGCAGTGAGCCAAGATTGTGCCACTACACTCCAGCCTGGGCAACAAAGCAAGACTCTGTCTTGGGGAAAAAAAAAAAAAAAGAAAGAAATTACCCAGCCAGGCACGGTGGCTCAAGCCTGTAATCCCAGCACTTTGGGAGGCTGAGGCGGGTGGATCACAAGGTCAAGAGATCGAGACCATCCTGGTCAACATGGTGAAACCCCATCTCTACTAAAAATACAAAAAATTAGCTGGGCATGGCGGCGTGTGCCTGTAATCCCAGCTACTCACTAGGCTGAGGCAGGAGAATTGCCTGAGCCCAGGAGGCGGAGGTTGCGGTGAGCCGAGATCGCGCCATTGCACTCCAGCCTGGGTAACAAGAGCAAAACTCCGTCTCAAAAAAAAAAAAAAAGAAATTACCCAGAGCCAGGGACTGATATCACAGATCAGTCATCCTCCCCTGCCTCCACGTCCATTCACTCTCACCCCATATTTCTGGAGGCCCAATCTGTGCCGAGTGCTAAGGATAAACTCAGAACTTAGGTCAGAATGGCAGAGAGGATGCCCCCAAGTCATCTTCCAGGAGATGGGAAACTTTTTTTTTCGAGGGGGCAGGGGTGTTGGGTTTTTTTTTTGTTGTTGTTTGTTTGTTTGTTTGTTTGAGACAGGGTCTCTTTCTGTTGCCCAGGCTGGAGTGTGGTGGTGCAAACATGGCTCACTGCAGCCTCAACCTCCTGGGCCCAAGCAGTTCTCCTACCTCAGCCTCCCAAGTAGCTGGAACCACAGGTGGGGAACACCACACCCAGCTAACTTTTAAATTTTTTGTAGAGACGGAGTATCCCTGTTACCCAGTCTGGTCTCAAACTCCTGGCTTCAAGTGATCCTCCTGCCTCAGCCTCCCAAAGTGCTAGAATTATAGGTGTGAGCCACCATGCCTGGCCAAGACTAAGATCTGTCAGAAGTGGGGGAAAAGGAGACATAGATTTCTCCAACTTACTAACCCCCATCTTCCAAGTTTCTACCCGTCTAGGGAAACTTTGGGATGGTCAACCTGGTTTAATATCTTCATGTGATAAAGACAAGTGATCTACCCAGCACAGTTCCCCACTTCTTAGGACGGTTGGCCAATGACATTCTCCAGGGGAGAGCTCACCTTGGCCTCTTTTGCTGGTCATATCTCTGTTTGCTAAAAGAGGATACCTATCCTTTAACCAACAATCCCCTCTTACTCTCTGGAGTCTTTTCTTCTCCCTCCTGCCTGGATTCTTGGCTGCTGGACTCTACTCCATCACTCGAAACTCAGCCTTCTCTGACAGTCACACTCCTCTCAGGCTTACACACTTAGCCAGTGTCACGGGGTGCTCCCTCTCCAACCTCAACCATCCCTGTCTCCTCACACTCCTCTGCCCCCTTTAACCGGCTTGCTTCAGTGGAGATCCCGAGGCTGTGCTCCCCACATACTCATTCACAGCTGCCTTCCTCCCCACTCTGTGCCATGATCGCTCTTAGGAAGCACTGGCACGGTGGCTCATGCCTGTAATCCCAGCACTTTGGGAGCTTGAGGCTGGTGAATCACCTGAGGCCGGTGAAACACCTGAGGTCAGGAGTTCAAGACCAGCCTGGCCAACATGGTGAAACCCTGTCTCTACTAAAAATACAAAAATTAGCTGGGGTTGGTGTTGGGTGCCTGTAATCCCAGCTACTCGGGAGGCTGAGGCAGGAGAATCACTTGAACCCAGGAGGTGGAAGTTGCAGTGAACCAAGATTGTACCATTGCACTCCAGCCTGGGCAACAAGATTGAAACTCTGTCTCAAATAAAATAAAATAAAATAAAATAAAACAAAACTGCTGGCATGAAGAGCTCCTAGGCAAAGTGGAAGCCACGTTTTACAGGATCTTCAGGAAGGCTCTATGCAGTGATGTCTGAACTGAGCCCCAAATGACAAGAAGAAGGTGCGAGTGTTGCAGGCAGGGAACTGGCAGGTCGAAAGCCTAAGGTGGGAATAGGCTCCACACTTCTAAGGATCAGACAGGTGGCCGGCATAGGTGAGGTGCCATGAAATGAGGTCTGAGGAGGGCAGAGGCTAGGCCTGGAACACCCCTGAAAGCCACTGTGGAGTCATTTGAATTTTTATCCTAAGTACAACAGAAAACTATTTAAGGACTTTTTACACTTTTTTTTTTTTTGATGTTTTAAAACTTTTTATTGAAGTCATACAGACAAGTACCCAGATCCATAGTACACAGCTCAACAAATTTTTAAAAAGTGAGCATATCTGAGCCCAGGTCAAAAACCAGATCATTACCAGAAGAGCCCAGACATGCGTCTCACCACACACAAAACCCAGAATCACCTCACCAACAAGGGTAACAACTATTCTTTCTTTTTTTTTTTTTTGAGACAGAGTTTTGCTCTTGTTACCCAGGCTGCAATGGCATGATCTTGGCTCATTGCAATATCCACCTCCCGGGTTCAAGCAGTTCTCCTGCCTCAGCCTCCCAAGTAGCTGGGACTACAGGTGTGCACCACCAGGCCCAGCTAATTTTTGTAGTTTTAGTAAAGACGGGGTTTCACCATGTTGGCCAGGCTACTCTCAGACTCCTGGCTTTGTGATCTGCCCACCTCGGACTCCCAAAGTGCTGGGATTACAGGCATGAGCCACCACGCCTGACTATTCTGTCTTCTAACCCCATAGACTAGTTTGGCCTATTTTGAACTTCACACAAATGGAATCATAGAGTATATGTTCCTTTGTGTCTGGCTTCTTTTTTTTTTTTTTTTTTGAGACAGAGTTTCCCTCTTGTTGCCCGGGTTGGAGTGCAATCTCTGCCACCTCCCGGGTTCGAGCCATTCTCCTGCCTCAGCCTCCGGAGTAGCTGGGATTACAGGCACCCGCCACCATGCCCAGCTAGTTTTGTATTTTTAGTAGAGACAAGGTTTCTCCATGTTGGTCAGGCTGGTCTCGAACTCCTGACCTCAGGTGATCTGCCCACCTCCACCTCCCAAAGTGCTGAGATTATAGGTATGAACCATCACCCCCTGCCTCTGAGCCAGTCTTGACACCATGTCAGCTTGTTCTCTCATGAAATCCTGAGAACAGACCTGTGAGGTAGATCTTCCAGACCCATTTTACACAGGGCAAAACTGAGATCCTGAGAGAGGAATCAATTCATAGCATGTGAAGTAGTCCCCCTGACATCCATTCAATAGGGTAACTACTATGTGCCAAGATTGGGGAAAATAATGATATTGGGCGCTACCCTCTAGAGGCCACAATCTGAACAGAGATAAGGTAGGCACATAAATAAGGATAAAGCAAAGTGAAGCCCAGGAGAGCTCCAGAAGAAGCAGAGAAAAGGTCTTCTACAGTCCAAAGGGCTAAAGGGATCACAGGCAGCTTCCCGAAGGACATAAGCACTGATGTAAGTAAGGCCTGGACATGCTACAACAATGACTTGTCCCACAGGTACTATGCCCGGGAATTGCAGCCGTTCGTGCAGGAGGCAAGGGCTGCTGTGGTGCTGGGTGCTGTGGAAATCGCTGCAGGGTAAGATCCAAACCAAGAAGGAATTCCGGGCTGGGTGTGGTGGCTCATGCTTGTAATCCCAACACTTTAGCAGGTTGAGGTGGGAGGATGGCTTGAGCCCAGGAGTTCTAGACCAGCCTTGGCAACATGGCGAGACCCCTGTCTCTACTAAAAATACAAAAATTAGCCGGGTGTGGAGGCACACACCTGCAATCCCAGTTACTTGAGAGGCTGAGGCTGGAGGACCGCTTGAGCCCAGGAGGTCGAGGCTGCAGTAAACAGTGATCTCACACCACTGCACTCCAGCCTGGGCAACAGCATGAGACCCTGTCTCAAAGGGAAAAAAAGAAAAGAAAAAAAAAGAAATCCAGACTCAATTTCCGCACATGTTCTAGCAGAGCCACGGCACTCTCTACGGAATTCCTACCTACACAAACTCCTCTGTGAGTCCCAGGCTCCACCCCACCCCTGCCTGGCACCAGCAAATCTCAAATCTCAATGATCCAGAGGGGTACAGGGGTGAGGGGGAGAGGGGGGACTACAATCCTGGTGAACCTTGGTGGCCACTGGCTCTCAGGGCTAGCCTAACTCCAAGCCAGGGGTTTGACAAGAAATGTATATATACATACAGGTGTGAGCCACCGTGCCCGGCCCCGGAAATGTATTTTAAATCTGACTCTGTCTTTAAAAGAAAAAAAAAAAGAAGAAATTAAAAAAAAAAAAAAAAACACTCATTGATTTAACCTGATTCTTGTTTTTAAAAGGAAAAAAAAAAAAAGAAGAAATTAAATCTGACTCCAGGCTGGGCACAGTAATCCTAGCACTTTGGGAGGCCAAGGAGGGCAGATCGCCTGAGGCCAGGAGCTCGAGACCAGCTTGGCCAACATGGTGAAACCGCATCTCTACTAAAAATATAAAAATTAGCCAGGCGTGGTGGTCAGCGCCTATAATCCCAGCTACCTGAGAGGCTGAAGGAACAAGAATGGCTTGATTCTGTTAGGCTGTGTAGAGAAAAAAAAATAAAAGAAAAGAAAGAAATGAGAATGGCTTGAACCAGAGACAGAAGTTGTAGTGAGAGTCGAGACCGTGTCACTACACTCCAGCCTGGGCGACAGAAAACACTCTGTCTAAAATAAATAAATACATAAATAAAATTAAAATAAATTTCCACCTGACTGGAGCAGAGCTCGATGTGTGAGGGCTGTTGCTGAACGCTGTCACCCACAGATGGGGACATTAGGCCTTACCTCCCCTTCCACATCACATCCAGATGCTGCGCTCCGTCTTCTCCTCCGCGTTTGGGGTGCTTGGTGCCATCTACTGCCTCTCGGTGTCTGGAGCTGGACTCCGAAATGGACCCAGATGCTTAATGAACGGCCAGTGGGGCTACCACTTCGAAGACACCCAGTAAGGCTTAGCCTGTATTCATGCCCTCCATTCTCTGCCTCTTCCCTCCGACCCTTACCCCGTGGACTGGGACATCTGGGCGGGACTCGGCTTCGAGAGCACTCGCTCCACGTGGGCTACCTGGGCCTTTGCAAATCCCCTGGGACGCGTTCCCGGGGGTGCTGGGGAGGGGTGGGGGTGGTGCACGCGCATGCCGCCTTCTCCCACGTGACCTTGCCCCGCCCACAGGGGAGACTACTTGCTCAACCGCACTCTATGGGATTGGTGCGAGGCGCCCCCTCGCGTGGTCCCCTGGAACGTGACGCTCTTCTCGCTGCTAGTGGCCACCTCGTGTCTGGAGGTGGTACTGTGTGGGATCCAGCTGGTGAACGCGATCATCGGTGTCTTCTGTGGCGATTGCAGGAAAAAAAAGGTGGGATGGCGTGGGGTGGAGTTGTAGAGGGAACCTGCCTGGTCCTGGCTGCGTTCTCACCTTCTCTTTTCCGCAGGACACCCCTCACTGAGGCTCCACTGACCGCCGGGTTACACCTGCTCCCTCCCGGATGCCTGCGTGGCCCGCTCACTCCCTGGCTCGCTAGAATAAACTGCTTTGAGCTCTCTTCCCTGTCTCAGATTGTGGGCTTTGGGGCCCCTGCACGCCGCTTGTTACTTTTTTTTTTTTTTGAGACGGAGTCTTGCTTTGTCGCCCAGGCTGCAGTTCAGTGGCATGATCTCGGCTCACTGCAAACTCTGCTTCTCAGATTCCAGCGATTCTTCTGCCTCAGACTCCCGAGTAGCTGGTATTACAGGCACCTGCCACCACGCCTGGCTAATTTTTGTATCTTTAGTAGAGACAGGGATTCACCATATTGGCCAGGCTGGTCTCATACTTCAGACCTCATGATCCACCGGCCTCGGCTTCCCAAAGTGCTGGGATTACAGGCGTGAGCCACGACGCCTGGCCTTACTTTCTTAACAAATAGATACTGGGTCGGGCGCAGTGACTGACGCCCGTAATCCCAGCACTTGGGAGGCTGAGGTGGGTGGATCACTTGAGGTCAGGAGTTCGAGACCAGCCTGACCAACATAGTGAAACCCTGTCTCCACTAAAAATACAAAAATTAGCCGGACATAGTGGCACACACCTGTAGTCCCAGCTACTCGGGAGGCTGAGGCAGGAGAATTGAATGAACCCAGGAGGCGGAGATTTCAGTGTGCCAAGATATTGCCACTGCACTCCAGCCTGGGTGACAGAGTGAGACTCCGTCTCTAAATAAATAAATAAATAAATACTGAGCTATTTGGTTGTGCTGGAAATAATGATGGTAAACAAGAGGGACAAGTTCTGTGCTCTCAACTTGGCATTCCAAGGGTGGAAGATAGGCAATTGTTAAAAGAGGCAAAAAATTATTTCAGTAGGTAAAAAATATACTTTTTTTTTTTTTTTAGACAGGGTCTCGCTTTGTCACTCAGGTTGGAAGGCAGTGGCATGATATCGGCTCACTGTATCCTCCACTTTCTGGGCCCAAGCGATCATCCCATCTCAGCCTCCCAAGTAGCTGGGACCACAGGTATATGCCACCATGCCTTGCTAATTTTTTTGTATTTTTTGTAGAGACGGGGTTTCGCCATGTTGCCCAGGCTGGTCTTGAACTCCTGAGCAAAAGCAATTCTCCCACCTCAGCCTTCCTAAGTGTTGGGATTGCAGGTGTGAGCCACTGTGCCTGGCCAATAAACCCTTTTTAAAAGCATGTTAATGGGATTGATATTGACTGATGGAGAGACTCTCTTTTACGATAGGGAAATTTTGAGAAAGTTAAATTTGAGCTAAGATCTGGAGGGCTTGCTACCCATCCGGATATTTGGGGGATTATGGGTAGAGAGAACAGCAAGGACAAAGGTCTTGAACGGGAAATCAGTATTTAGGAAGACTACTGTTTGGGTTTTGTAGGAGAAAATAATGAAAACTATGGAAAAGACACTATAGCCTCTTAAACTCTAGAAAACAGAACTGTAAAGCCATTGTGGCCTTGTCACCTCCTAATTTGGTAGATTTTTTTTGGAGTGCAGTGGCCTGATTTTGGCTCATTGCAGAGCCTCGACCTCCAGGGCTCAAGCAATCCTCCTGCCTCTGCCTCCTGAGTAGCTGGGACTATAGGCACACAACACCACACCCTGCTAATTTTTGTACTTTGTGTGGACAGGGGTTTTCACTATGTTGTCCAGGCTGGTCTCCAACACCTAAGCTTATGCAATCCACTCGCCTTGGCCTCCCAGAGTGTTGAGATTACAGGCGTGAGCTACCACGCCTGGCCATAATTTAGTAGAATTTGCCTTTTTTTTTTGTTTTTTTGAGACAGAGTTTTGCTCTAGTTGCCAAAGCTGGAGTGCAATGGAGCGATCTCAGCTCACAGCAACATCTGCCTCCCGGATTCAAGTGGTTCTCCTGCCTCAGCTTCCCGAGTAGCTGGGATTACAGGTGTGCACCACCACGCTAGGCTAATTTTGTTTTTTCAGTAGCAACGTAGTTTCTCCATGTTGGTCAGTAAGTCTGGCTTTCTGAAGGTGTCTGCGGACACCCTGCCCCCATTTGGTGCCTAGGTTGTCTCCTTTCTGAACCAGTGACCTAAGATTAAGAAAATTCAGGCCAGGTGCAGTGGCTCACGCCTGTAATCGCAGCACTTTGGGAGGCTGAGGTGGGCAGATCACCTGAAGTCAGGAGTTCAAGACCAGCCTGGCCAACATGGGGAAACCCTCATCTCTACTAAAAATACAAAAATTAGTTGGGCGTGGTGGCAGGCACCTATAGTCCCAGCTACTTGGGAGGCTGAGGCAGGAGAATCCTTGAACCCAGGAGGGGGAGGTTGCAGTGAACCAAGATCATGCCACTGCATTCCAGCCTGAGCCACAGAGCAAGACTCCTCTAAAAATAGAAAGAAAGAAAGAAAGAAAGAAAGAAAGAAAGAAAGAAAGAAAGAAAGAAAGAAAAAGCCAGACTTCCATCACTTGTGTGAAAGTTGTGTGTTTAAGTGTGTTTTTCTAGACTACGAGTCCATAACTTTCAGCAATCTACCATGGACCCCTGAGACCAAACCCAAATGTATGCCTCACCAAATGCTAGGTTAGGAGGGGGAAAGAAGACACAGTTCCCCATCCCTAAAACAGGTGAGACCAAAGTTAACTTGAAGAAGCTTTAATAGCAGGAGGTGGGACTAGCCTCCTGGCCCAGAAGAGAGCTGCGGCTGCGCCTTTCAACTGCGGCAGCAGAAAAAGAGCACGTCGTTCAGCGCAGTGTCATCGCCGGAGCCTAAAGGCCCCTCGATCTTGGTCTGCAGGCCGCACACACCCTTGGGGCAAGGGAAACTCCAGTTTCCAAAGTCTCCCCAGCTCAGCCCAGGCCCCTCCAGTTCCTTGCCGTCTGAACAGCGGAAGCGCACGTTGTCGCTGCTGTGTGGTCACCTTTCCCGATAGGTGGTTCCACGCGAAGCGAGAAAGCCAGCAGGAAGCCGCTGCCGGGACACCACAATGGCTTACTCCACACGCCCCACCTGCAAGGGAAATGGAGATGCGCTGGCTCTGCGGGCGCCCCCGTTCACCAACAGGCCGATCACCTCTTGGGACTTTCCAAGCCAAGTGCTGCCTACACACCCTGGTAAGCTGGGTCTAGCTCCCTGACCTCCACCCCAGCCCGGGTCTACACTGGCCTATACTGCCCTGTAGCTCTGGAGGAGCCAGCCTGCCTGTCATGATGGAGTATGTCATAGACATACTCCATCTTAGAAGAAGATATGCACAAACAGGAATAATTCTTTTTTTTTAATTTTTTAATTTTTATTTTTATTTTTTATTTTTTTATTTTTATTTTTTTTGAGACAGAGTCTTGCTCTGTTGCCAGGCTGGAGTACAGTGGCGCTATCTCAGCTCACTGCAACCTCTGCCTCCTGGGTTCAAGCGATTCTCCTGCCTCAGCCTCCCAAGTAGCTGGGAGTACAGGCGAGTGCCACCATGCCCAACTAATTTATTTATTTATTTATTTTGAGATGGAGTCTTGCTCTGTTGCCCAGGCTGGAGTGCAGTGTCTCAGTCTTGGCTCACTGCAACCTCTGCCTCCCAGGTTCAAATGATTCTCCTGCCTCAGACTCCCCAGTAGCTGGGACTACAGGTGCCCTGCCACCACACCCAGCTAATTTTTTGTATTTTTAGTAGAGACAGGGTTTCACCATGCTGGCCAGGCTAATCTTAATCTCTTGACCTCGTGATCTCCCCACCACGGACTCCCAAAGTGCTGGGATTACAGGCGAGAGCCACCACTCCCTACCCAACAGGAAAAATTCTGAGAAGTTTGGGGACAGGAGACTAAGAACCTCTAAGAAGAGATAATGTTATTTCTTGCATTGCTTTCTGTATCCTGGTATCCTTTCCCAGAATGCCTTTCCCCCTGTGACCACCAGGTGGACTCCTAATTTGCAAAAGCAAAAAAGCCGGCTAAGTGTGTTTTTGGTTTGTTTGCTTGTGTTGAGAGGAAGTCTCAGTCTGTTGCCAAGGCTGGAGTGCAGTGGCGCCATCTGGGCTCACTGCAACCTCCGATTCCCAGGTTCAAGCAATTTTCCTGCCTCCTGAGTAGCTGGGGTTACAGACATGTCCACCACACCCAGTTAATTTTTATGTTTATTTATTTCTTTATTTTATTTTATTTTATTTTATTTTTTTGAGACGGAGTTTTGCTCTTGTTACCCAGGCTGGAGTGCAATGGCATGATCTTGGCTCACCGCAACCTCCGCCTCCTGGGTTCAGGCAATTCTCCTGCCTCAGCCTCCTGAGTAGCTGGGATTACAGGCACGCGCCACCATGCCCAGCTAATATTTTTGGACTTTTTAGTAGAGACGGGGGTTTCACCATGTTGACCAGGATGGTCTCGATCTCTTGACCTTGTGATCCACCAGGCTCGGCCTCCCAAAGTGCTGGGATTACAGGCTTGAGCCACCGCGCCCGGCCTTATTTCTTTATTTTTTAAAAGATGGGGTTTCGCCATGTTGGCCAGACTGGTCCTGAACTACTGACCCTAGGTGATCTGCCCACCTCGGCCTCTCAAAGTGCTGGAATTACAGGCATGAGCCACTGCGCCCCACTATTCTGTCTTCTAACCCAATGAAGTAGTTTGGCCTATTACCCACTTTACACAAAAGGAATCATAGAGTGTATGTTCCTTTGTATCTGGCCTTTTTTGTTGTTGTTGTTGTAGAGTCAGGGTTTCACCTTGTTGGCCAGGCTGCTCTGGAACTCCTGACCTCAGGTCATCTGCCAACCTCTGCATCCCAAAATGCTGGGATCACAGGCATGAGCCACTGTGCCTGGCCTAAAAAAGCCTAGCTAAATTTGTTAGGGGGCCACAACCCCTGATTCACCTGCCCCTTATACACACTCCTTTGTTTATTCATTACCTGTTTATTTAGCAATAATGTGTTTTGGCTGAAGCAATATTCCAAGTGCTGTAAGCAGCCAAAGAAAACAAGGCCCCTGTCATCAGAGCTCACATTCCAGTGAAGAGACAGAGGATTAATTCTCCCCCAGTGGACCCTGAGTTCTGTGAAGACATTGTTGTAGTCTCCAAGCCTAGTACATGCGGAAGTACTTAATAAAGACTAGTGAAATGAACGATTGAAGAATTGAAGAGCCAGTGTGGAGTTCTGAAAATTAAACCACAGCCAGATGCAGTGGCTCACACCTATAATCCCAGCACTTTGGGAGGCCGAGGAGGGCGGATCACCTGAGATTGAGAGTACAAGAGCAGCCTGAGCAACACGGAGAAACCCTGTCTACTAAAAGTAAATACAAAACTATCTGGGTGTCGTGGTGCATGCCTGTAATCCCAGCTACTCCAGAGGCCGAGGCAGGAGAATTGCTTGAACCTGGGAGACAGAGGTTGCGATGAGCCCAGATTATGCCATTGCACTCCAGCAGGGGAAACAATTGCCAAATTTCGTCTCAAAAAAAGAAAGAAAGAAAGAAAGAAAATGTGAAAGGATAAAACCTGACAAATGTATATGATTGAGAGAGGTCATGTATCCAGATCAAGACAAAGTTCCCTGGGATTAGAGAATTTAGAAGCAGGTCCTCCCTGAATCCCAGAGGTGCCTGGAGCTTGAACTTAGTAAGATTTTTAGGTGGCCAGGTGTGGTGGCTCACACCTGTAATCCCAGCATTTTGGGAGGCTGAGGAGGGCAGAACACCTGAGGTCAGGAGGTTGAGACCAGCCTGGGCAACATGGGGAAACCCCATCTCTACTAAAAATACAAAAATTAACCGGGCATAGTGGCGGGCACCTATAGTCCCAGCTACTCAGGAGGCTGAGGCAGGAGAATCACTTGAACCCAGGAGGGGGAGGTTACAGTGAGCCAAGATCATGCCGCTGCACTCCAACCTGAGCGACAGAGCAAGACTCCTCTAAAAGAAAAAAAAAAAAAAAAAAAAAAAAAAAACAAGAAGAAGAAGGAGAAGAAGAAGAAAGCCAGACTTCCATCACTTATGTGATAATTATGTGTTTAAGTGTGTTTTTCTGGACTACCAGTCCATAACTTTCAGCAGTCTACCATGGACCCCTGAGACCAAACTCAAATGTATCCCTCGCCCAATGCTAGGTTAGGAGGGAAAGAGGAAACTCAGTTCTCAATCCCCAAAACAGGTGAAACCAAAGTCAACTTGAAGAAGCTTTAATAGCAGGAGGTGGGACTAGCCTCCTGGCCCAGGAGAGAGCGGCGGTGGCCACGCTTAACTGCCGCAGCAGAAAAATCGCACATCGTTCAGCGCAGTGTCATCGCTGGGGCCTCTAAGCCCCTCGATCTTGGTCTGCAGGCCGCACACACCCTTGGGGCAAGGGAAACTCCAGTTTCCAAAGTCTCCCTAGCTCAGCCCAGGCCCCTGCAGTTCCTCGCCGTCTGAACAGCAGAAGCGCACGTTGTTCGCCGCTGTGTCGTCACCGTAGGGGAGAGGTGCCTCCACGCGAAACGAGAAAGCCACCAGGTAGCCGCCGCCCGGACACCACAATGGCTCACTCCAATCGCCCCACCTGCAAGGGAAAGGGAGATGTACTGGCTCTGCAGGCGCCCCCATTCACCAAACCCTTAGACTTTCCAAGTCAAGTGCTTTCTACCTGACCTGGTGGGCTGGCTCTAACTCCCTGACCTCCGCCGAGCAGCCGAGAGGTCTTCCATCCACCCCCAGCTCCGGTTTATATTAGACTATACTGCCCAGTAGCTCTGGAGGAGCCAGCCTTCCTGTCGCGATGGAATGTGTCATAGAGGGTAAGGGACATACCATCACCCCAGGGGATCCTTGACCCCTGTGCCCCACCTTCCAGACTTGGACTCTATCGCGTGCGCGTTTCCTAGGACGTTCCTGCGCGCACAGTGCAGCCTGATCCCATTCAATGCAGTGTCATCGCCAGGACCACCTTGGGGAGGCTCCACCTGGGTATCGAGGAGAGGAGCAAGGAGGAGTCACGGAATTGCCATCCTTGGCTGGGTAGTCCCAAGCATCTCTGCACTCTCCAGGACCTAGGCCTGAGCTCCAACCTTGAGCGAGAACCCGCTGGCGAAGAATCCTTGAGGACACATCTCAGGCCAGGCCCAGTCGCCCCAGGGACCTCCGTTGGTCACTTCAATGACCGCCGTGTAGCCGTTCTGCTCATCTACCTGTGCACATATGAAACATGTCGCCTGCAGAAGCAGCAGCAGCAATAGCAGCTTGGCTCTGACGCCCAGCTCCATCCTGCAGCCTCTGTGAATCAGGCTTCCTAAACAGATTTCTATCAGTTTGGCCCTTCCTAGGGATCCGATTGCGAAACAGCCTCTCAGATTAAGTGAATCCCAAAACTAATCCACTCCTGGAACCCAGCAGACTCGATTTCCTGCTCCCAGAGGCAGAGGTTCCCAGAGCTAGTGAAGAAGGAGCAGTGAGAGAGGGTAAATTGAAATAACCATCACCTACTGAACCTTTACTATAGGCTATGAATTATGCTTAGCGCTTTGTAGACGTATTTTATTTAACCATCATAACAATTTTAGGAGGTGAGAATGACTCTTCTTATTTTATAGATGAGGGAAATGGCAAGCGATTTGCCTTAGGTTTACAGCCAAGAAAGCTGGGAAATACTCCAGGAGTGGGAGCGGAGACCAGGGCTAGGGATGGAAGTGATCTCACAGGAGTCCCACCAGGGCAGGATGGGTCAAGAGCAACCCAGAGACCTCCAGGATGTGAGGGGACATCAGAGTGATGACAGGGCAAGAATTCACCAACTGGAGAAGCTGAGAAACCTCCTGTCAGCTCAGAAGTCTCCTCTGGGAGGTATTCTTAGAGATCAGAACCCCACCTAACACCTTAAGAATCCAGAACACCCATCCCCACCTTAGAACCTTAAAAGAAGATATATACAAATAGGAATTTTTTTTTTTAAGATGGGGTTTCACCATGATGGCCAGGCTGGCCTTGAACTCCTGACCTCAGGTGATCCACCCACCTTGACCTCCCAAAATGCTGGGTCACCTCGCCCGGCCGGAATTGTTTATTTCTTTCTCTCTCTCTCTCTCTTTCCTTCCTTCCTTTTCTTTCTCTTTCTCCTTTCTTTCTTTTCTTTCTTTCCTTCCTTCCTCCCTCCCTCCCTCCCTCCCTTTCTTTCTTTCTTTTCTTTCTTTCTTTTCTTTCTCTTGAGATGGAGTCTTGCTCTGTCACCAGGCTGGAGTGCAGTGGTGTGATCTCAGCTCACTGCAACCTCTGCCTCCCAGGTTCAAGTGATTCTTCTACCTCAGCCTCCCAAGTAGCTGAGACTACAGCCGCGTGCCACCACACCCGGCTTTTTGTATTTTTAGTAGAGACAGGGTTTCACCATGTTGGCCAGGATGGTCTCAGTGTCTTGACCTCGTGATCAGCCTGCTTCGGCCTCCCAAAGTGCTGGAATTACAGGCATGAGGCACTGGGCCTGGACTAACAGAAGTAATTCTAAAAAGTTTGGGGACAGGAAACTAAGAACCCCTAAGAAGATAATGCTCTTTCTTCCATTACTTTGTGTATCCTGGTATCCTTTCCCTGAATGCCTTTCCCCTTGTGACCACCAGGTGGACTCCTAGTTTGCAAAACAAAAAGCAAAATAGCCTGGCTAAGTATGGTTTTTGGGTTTGTTGTTGTTGTTGTTCGCTTGTTTAGAGGGAGTTTTTGCTCTTGTTTCCCAGGCTGGAGTGCAATGGCGCCATCTTGGCTCACCACAACCTCTGCCTCCCAGGTTCAAGTGATTCTCCTCAGCCTCCTGAGTAGCTGGGATTACAGGCATGCGCCACCATGACCGGCTAATTTTGTATTTTTTTGTAGAGATGGCGTTTCTGCATGTTGGTCAGGCTGATCTTGAACTCCTGACCTCAGGTGATCTGCCCACCTCGGCCTCCTAAAGTGCTGAAATTACAGGTGTGAGCCACGGAGACTGACCGGTTTGTTTCTTTTGAGATGAAGTCTCTGTTGCCCAGACTGGAGTTGCAGTGACCCCATCTCGGGTCACCGCAACCTCCACCTTCCAGGTTCAAGTGATTCTCCTGCCTCAACCTCCTGAGTAGCTGGGATTACAGACATGCACCACCACACCCGGCTAATTTTTATATTTTTAGTAGAGACAGGATTTTGCCTTGTTGGCCAGGCTGCTCTCGAGCTCCTGATCCCAGGTGATCCGCCCACCTCTGCCTCCCAAAGTGCTGGAATTACAGGTGTGAGCCACCGTGCCTGGCCTAAAAAAAAGCCTGGCTGAATGTGTTAGGGGGCCACAACCCCTGATTCACCTGCCCTCATACACACTCCTTTGTTTATTCAATACCTATTTATTTAGCAATAATGTGTTTTGGCTTAAGCAATATTCCAAGTGCTGTAAGCAACCAAGAAAAACAAGGCCCCTGTCATCAGAGCTCACATTCCAGTGAGAGAGACAGAGGATCAATTCTCCCCCAGTGGACCTTGAGCTCTGTGAAGGCACTTTTGTATTCTGGAAGCCCAGTACATGCAGAAGTACTTAATAAAAGTTGGTGCAATTAATGATTGAAGAGCCAGGCTGGAGTTTTGAAAATTAAACAACAAAAATGTAAAAGGATAAAGCCTGATGTACGCATATGAGTGAGAGAGGTCAGGTATCCAGATCAAGACAAAGTCCCCTGGGGATAAGAAAGAGAATTTTGAAGTGGGTGTTCTCTGGATCCCAGAAGCACCTGGTGCTTGTACTTAAGATTTACAGATGGCCGGGCGCCTGTAATCCCAGCACTTTGGCAGGCTGAGGCGGGTGGATCGCCTGAGTTCAGCAGTTCAAAACCAGCCTGGCCAACATGGTAAAACCCCGTCTCTACTAAAAATACAAAAACTAGCAGTTGTGGTGGTGCATGACTGTAATCCCAGCTACTCGGGAGGCTAAGGCAGAATTGCTTGAACCTGGAAGCAGCGGTTGCAGTGAGCTGAGATCACCGCCATTGTACTCCAGGCTAGGCAACAAGAGTGAAACTCCGTTTAAAAAAAAAAAAAAAAAAATCAACTCTGAGGTCCATCACAAGAAAAAAAAAAAAAAAATTGTAGGGCAATTGTGGTCAGCTTTTCCATTTAGGGCTTTCTCATACATTATCATTTAATCCTCACATGAGGCCTGCAAAGTACCTATTATCATCCTCAATTTACAGTGGAGGGAACTCAAGCCCAGAGTGAATGTGGGGCCCACACCACTGCTCAGTAGGGGAGCTGTTCTGACCCTGCCTCTCTTCCCAATACTCAGAGTGCCTGTTAACTATAATTGGCCCTACAGGGAAGGGAAATGCACAGATCTGTCACTGCCGTCGAATCCCCCAAATTCCCTCCATTCGGTTCCTGGCACCCAGAGTAGCTGCCCTTTGGGGCGAAGGGCACTGGGGAAGGGGGACTTAGCGGGTTAATTATTAACCCTCTGCTCCTCAGGGCACTGCGGGCTTCTCTTCCCTCCTGGAGGCGGAGGGACACGGACAGGCTAGGGGTTGGTGAGGGGCGGCGGTCCCAGCGGCAGCCATGGGGGTGGCGGTGCGGCCCACGGCCCCGCGGCACTGGTTCCGCCTCTCAATTCCTCTCGTTATTTTCACGCTGCTGCTGCTTTATCTCAGTGCTCGGAGCCTCGGTGAGCTGTCCCTTCCCTCGCCTGCTCCGGGAGGAACCCCGGGGTCCAGGCCCTCACGACTCCGCTTCTCCTCTGCCAGGCGCCCGCTCGGGCTGCGGACTCGGGGCACAGGCCTGCGTTCCAGGGGGAACTGCGCCCTTCCAGGTACGCTCCTCGCAGAGCCGGGCGCGAGCACTCCAGATGGGACCCGAACAGGGGGGCGTGTAGCCAGGCTAAGGGTACAGTGAAGGGCTGGTCCGCCCCCGGTCTCCCCCCTCCGGTTGGAAGCTGAACGCACAGGAGGAGGGACACCGGCTAAACCTTTGGAACAACGTCTTCGAGGCGGAATCGGCCCAACTCTTCCCATCGTGTCTCCCCACCAGGTCCGGCAGGAGTCGGGATCCCTGGAGGCCCCGGAAAGGAAAGAGCCTCCGTGTCTGGGCCCTCGGGGGATGCTGGGCCGCATGATGAGGCCGTTCCACGCCAGTCTGAACCCCGAAGGGGATGTGGGGCTGTCGCCGTACCTGGCGGGATGGAAGGCACTCGTCGAGTGAGTGGCTTCCCGCCCCCCAGCCGGTCCCGGCCTCCTTGGCGGCTCCATCGCCCTCTTTCAACTGGTCTCGCCCGCAGGTTCCTGACTCCCCTTGGCTCTGTCTTCGCCTTCGCCTCTAAGGAGGCCTTCACCAAGGTGACGGCCCTGGAGGCTCGAGTGCACGGCCCGGACGCGGAGCACTACTTGTCGCTGGTGGCCATGGCGGCGTGGGAGCGGCGGGCGGGACTGCTGGAGCTGCCGGGGGCGGCCCCCCGGGACCCAGCCCGGAGCTCGGGCTCTCGCACGCTGCTCCTGCTGCACCGCGCGCTGCGCTGGTCCCAGCTTTGCCTCCACCGGGTGGCGACCGGCGCGCTGCGAGGCCCGGACGCCGGCGCGCAGTGCAGCGACGCCTACGGCGTGGCCCTGGGCCCGCACCACCCCTGGCTGGTCCGTCAAGCCGCCCGCCTCGCCTTCCTCGCCTTCCCGGGTCGCCGCCGCTTGCTGGAGCTGGCTTGCCCGGGAACCACCGAGGCGGAGGCGCGCGCCGCGCTGGCCCGGGCCGCGGGCACTCTGGAGGATGTCTACAACCGCACCCAGAGCCTGCTGGCCGAGCGCAGCCTGCTCCAGCTGGCCTAGGGCGGTGGCTGCGGGCACCGGCGGGCACGGACCGGACCGCCCGGGGTGGGGCCGCGCAGCTCGGGGTCTCCCCCGCAGCCTGAGCCGCGGCCGCCTCCGAATCCCGCCTCTTCCGTGACGTCGCTGCGGTGAGAGCCGTCCGGGCAGGGAAGGGAGTTGAGCTCCCTCTGTCCGCAGTCTCGGGAAGTTGGGAGGAGCTGTGAGGAATAAAAAGCATGATTTGGCAGCGTCGACGTAGGGCGTTTTGTGTGATGACGATTGGCGCTCGAGGGAAATAGAAAACGAACGTCAGAAGATGTGTCATCCCCGTTCCCGGCAGCCGAGAGACTCACCCTCCCCCGGCCTATCGCAACCACTCCCGGGGCTCTGTTTGCCAACCACATGTTGAGTCTCCAGCCCAGACTTGTCCCTGAGCGTCAGCCCCCTGCAGCATACAGCAAGCATCCTGCACACTTCACAAACGCTGCAAATGCAACATGGGTCCCACCACAATCCCGCTAAGAACTGCGCCTCCTCCTGTGCTCCCTGTCTTTGTGATTAAATGTCACCCTCGCCCTTCAGCCACCCAAGCACATGTGCGTCATGCCTCACACCAAGCAGGTGCTCAGCCCCATAATGCATGTTTATTAAACGACTCCATGGCCACTCCCACAACAACAGTGAACATGAAAGACCTTGCTGTTTCATACACTGATAACTCCCAAATCATAACTTCAATCCACTTTCTCCTGGACTCTAGAATCCTACATATATAATTGTCTATTCGGTATTTCCACTTGGATGTCACCTAAGCATAGCAAATCCACCAAGTCCAACACTAAGCTCCAATATGCCCTCCCCACGAAAATTCTCCCTTTAGAGTCTTTGCTAGCCCAGTGAATGGTACTTCTATTCTTCCAGGTCCTTAGACCAAAAACCTTGTCATCCTGACCCTTCTGTTTCTCTTTCATCACACCAACATCCGATCTGTGAAAATCTGACCAACGCCCACTTTCTCCACTGCTAGTAACTTTGACTATGAAGAGAGAATATATCCTAAATTACTGCAATAGCCTCCTCATTGTTTCTCTGTCCATCCTTCCCCTCCCTGTAATGTATTTTATTTTTTGTGTCCCCTTTTCCATCCTCATATATACATATATATTTTAAGATAGAATATTGCTCTGTCACCCAGGCTGGAGTGTGGTGCAATCTCAGTTCACTGCAACCTCCGCCTCCTGCGTTCAAATGATTCCCTGCCTCAGCCTCCCCAGTAGCAGGGATTACAGACACCCGCCACCATGCCTGGCTAATTTTTTGCATTTTTAGTAGAGACTGGGTTTCACCATGATGGCCAGGCTAGTCTCGAACTCCTGACCTAGTGATCTGCCTGCCTTGGCCTCCCAAAGTGCTGGGATTACAGGTGTGAGCCACTGCACCTGGCGATGTATTTTATTTTATTTATTTATTTACTTACTTTTCTTTAGATGGAGTTTCACTCTTGTCACTCAAGCTGGAGTGCAGTGGTGATCTTGGCTCACTGCAACCTGCACCTCCCAGGATCAAGTGATTCTCCTGCCTCAGCATCCCAAGTAGCTATTTCCCAGAACCTGGCGATGTATTTTATTTTATTTATTTATTTACTTACTTATCTTTAGATGGAGTTTCACTCTTGTCACTCAAGCTGGAGTGCAGTGGTGATCTTGGCTCACTGCAACCTGCACCTCCCAGGATCAAGTGATTCTCTTGCCTCAGCATCCCAAGTAGCTATTTCCCAGCGCCTCACCAGCCCCTAGCCTGTCCGGGGAGAGAAGCCCTCAGTGCCCTGAGGCACAAAAAATTAATAGTTAACCTACTAAGGCCCCCTTCCCCAGTGCCCTTTGCCCCAAAGGGCAGCTACTCTGAGTGCAAGGAACTGGATGAAGGGAATTCGGGGGATTGGACAGCAGGGACAGATCTGTGCATTTCCCTTCCCTGTAGGGCCAGCTGTAGTAACAGGCACTCTGTATTGAGAAGAGAGGTAGGAGTCAGAACAGCTCCCCTACTGAGCAGTGGTGTGGGCCTCAAATTCACTCTGGGCTTGAGTTCCCTTCACTGTAAATTGAGGATAATAATAGGTACTTTGCAGGTCTCATGTGAGGATTAAATGATAACGTATGAGAAAACACTAAATGGAAAAGCTGACCACAATTGCCCTACAAATCCTTTTTTTTTTTTTTTGAAAGGGAGTTTCACTCTTGTTGCCCAGGCTGGAGGGCAGTGGCGCAATCTCAGCTCGCTGCAACCGCTGCTTCCAGTTTCAAGACTTTTCCCTAAGCCTTTCCTCTAAAATGAGAAACAAGACAAAGATGTCTGCTTTTGCCAATCTATGCAACATGGTACTGGAGTAACTAGCCAAAGCAACTAGGCAAGATAATGAAATAAAAGGCAGCCAGATTGGAAAGAAAGAGGTAAAACTACCTATTTGCAGATGATATGATGGTTTATATAGAAAAACCCTAAAGGATATACAGAAAAACTATTAGAACTAATAAATGGTTCAATGAAGTTGCAGGAAACAATATCAAAATCAAATTCATCTGTATTTCATTCTTTTTTCTTTTATTTTTGGAGATGAAGGTTTGCTCGAGTTGCCCAGGCTGGAGTGCAATGACATGATCTCAGCTCACCACAACCTCTGCCTTCTGGATTCAAGCGATTTTTCTGCCTCAGCTTCCTGAGTAGCTGGGATTACAGGCATGTGCCACAGTGCCCAGCTAATTTTGCATTTTTAGTAGAGACGGGGTTTCTCAATGTTGGTCAGACTGGTCTTGAACTCCCAACCTCAGGTGATTCACCCACCTCAGTATCCCAAAGTGTTGGGATTATTGGCATAAGCCACCACATTCGGCCAAAAATCAGTTATATTTCTATGTACTAGCAATGAACAATCCAAAAATGAAATTCAGAAGACAACATCACTTATAATAGCATCAAAAAGAATAAAATACTTGGGAACAAATTTAACCAAAGAAGTGCAAGACCTATGCATTGAAAACTATAAAACACCATTAAAAGAAATTAAAGAAGATCTAAATAAATGAAAAAATCCCATGTTATGAAAAGAAAAGACTTGTTAAGATGGCACTACTCCACAAATTGATGTACAGATTCAGTATAATCCCTAACAAAAGTCCAACAGCCTTTTCTGCAAAAATGGACGAGCTAATCCTACAATTTATATAGAGATGCAAAGGATCCAGAATAACCAAAACAATCTTGAAATGGAGGAAAATATTGGAGGATTCACACTTCCTGATTCTAGAAATGACCACATTCGGGGCCAGGCGCAGTGCCTCATGCCTGTAATCCCAGCACTTTGGGAGGCCGAGGTGGGTGGATCATGAGGTCAGGAGTTGGAGATCAGCCTGACCAACATAGTGAAACCCCATCTCTTCCAAACATACAAAAATTAGCCGGGCATGGTAGTGTGTGCCTGTAATTCCAGTTACTCAAGAGGCTGAGGCAGGAGAATCGCTTGAACCCGGGACGCAGTGGTTGCAGTGAGCAGAGATCGCGCTGTTGCACTCCAGCCTGGGCGACAGAGCGAGACTCCGTCTCAAAAAAAAAAAAAAAAAAAAAAAAAAAAAGGCCGTGCAAATGGTTAATTATCTCATGGAAATATGCTCAGCATCACTAATCATTAGAGAAATACCCATGAAAACCACAAGGTACCACTTCACACCCACTAGAATGGTAGAATGGCTGTAACTACGATAATGCACAAGAGCAAGTGTTGATGAGGTTGTGGAACATTGGAACCCTCATACATGGCTTGTAGGAATGTAAAATAGTGCAGCTTCTGTGGAAAAGTTCGTCGGTTGCTCAGAATGTTAAACATACAGTTACCATAGAACCCATAAATTCCACTGCCAGCATGTGCTAAGTATGTAACTAAAAGAAATGAAAACATGGTGTGGTCACTTTAACCCAGAGACTCTCAGGTTTATTTTGTGGGCCCTTCGGACTGCAACTCCGTAAGATCGGTACGGCGCAGGACACCGAGACGGCTTTTCTTGCAGACTTTTGTTTCGTGTGTTGCTGGCCACGCTACCATCAAATGTTCACTGTCGCAAAAGGACCGTCTCCATGCAATACTGAACTTTTTTCTTTTCTTTTTTATATTTTACTTATTTTTTTTTATAATTCAGTCTCCGTAAAGACTGTCAAAAAATGCCAATGCCGACTATATTTCAAGTAGTCATGGCGGGGTATTGGGAAAACTTTTCAATTAGCAATAATCGCGGTTCGGATAAACCTCATTGGCTACGATACTGCCACTGCGCAAAGCTTGAACTTTTCTTTTCCCTTCTGCCGTCAACCTCGGAGTAGCTTCGCTCCCAGAAGGCTTCAAAGCGCGACTAAAGAACGTGACAGAGCGTTTTACGACAGTTGCTTTGAGGCAATATCGGAGGAGAAAGATGGCGGCCACCTTGCTAGCTGCTCGGGGAGTCGGGCCGGCACCGGCATGGGGGCCAGAGGCCTTCACTCCAGACTGGGAAAGCCGAGAAGTCTCCACAGGGGTAGGAAAAGAGTCGGGGCTCTTAAGATGTGCACAAGGCTTAACGCGGTGGGAAGATAAAGCCTGAGTGAGGTTGAGAGATCTGGCAGCGGCGGAGGGAAAGTGGAATGTGTTGTGCTCCAGGAATGGGGAGAGGCACCCCGAGGATGGTGGAGTAGTGTGGTACCTTCGTAGTGGGAGATGGCGGGTGGACTGAAATGTGGAATTCTGGAATCCTGCGAGGCTAGTGAAAACCCTGGGCTTAAGTCCGGGATGCGTGTTTTGGGATTTGAGCGTTGGCATTCTGGTATTCTGCGGGGCGTTGAGACCCCTGTAAGACTTGAAAATGGTTCAGCGGCGCACAGATTTTGTATTTTGGGAACTAGGTAGAGAGATCATTGAGGTTTGTGTATGCTGGAGAATGTGGAAAGACTCATTCCTTTTTCCCTTTTCCCAGACCACTATCATGGCAGTGCAGTTTGACGGGGGCGTGGTTCTGGGGGCGGACTCCAGAACAACCACTGGGTGAGCTCACGACAGATTTGTGAAAGGTCTTCCCATCTTCCTTTTCCTTTCCTGCCCACCCTAATCCTCCACAGACTACTGTGGGAAGAGAGGTTTCTTCTCTCCCTGGAGATAAAGATTTGTCCTAACTTTCATTACTTTCAGTTCCCCTCACTCTTTAGTGGAATCCTTAGAAAAGTCTGTTCTTCAGCCTGCTTCAGTTTGGATGAGAATAGGCAATACTGGAGGCCAGGCACAATGGCTCACGCCTGTAATCCCAGCAGTTTGGGAGGCCGAGGCGGGTGGATCACCCGAGGTCAGGAGTTCGAGACCAGCCTAGCCAACATGGTGAAACCCCCGTCTCTACTAAAAAATACAAAAATTAGCCGGGCGTAGCGCACACGCCTGCAGTCCCAGCTACTTGGGACTGCTAAGGCAAGATAATTGCTTGAACCCAGGAGGCAGAGGTTGCAGTGAGCAGAGATTTCAGCACTGCACTGCAGCCTGGGCGACAGAGCAAGACTCCGTCTCAAATAAAGAAAAAAGAGGCCGGGCACAGTGGATCACGAGGTCAAGAGATCGAGACCATCCTGGCCAACATGGTGAAACCTGGCCTGTACTAAAAATACAAAAATTAACTGGCGTGGTGGCATGCACCTGTAGTCCTAACTACTCAAGAGGCCGAGGAAAGAGAAAAAGAGAATCGCTTGAACCCAGGAGGCAGAGATTGCAGTGAGTCAAGATCACGCCATTGCACTCTAGCCTGGCGACAGAGCAAGACTCTGTCTCCAAAAAAACAAGAAAAGAAAAAAAGGCAATACTGGACATTTTATCCCTGAGCCCCTAAGAGAGTGGGTGGTGATGGGATGGGGGTGGAAGACAGGTGGGCTCCTTTCCTCACCATTCTGCCCTCTTGCAGGTCCTACATTGCCAATCGAGTGACTGACAAGCTGACTCCTATTCACGACCACATTTTCTGCTGTCGATCGGGCTCAGCAGCTGATACCCAGGCAGTAGCTGATGCTGTCACTTACCAGCTCGGTTTCCACAGGTGCTTGTGGGCAGGGGAGGAGCAAGTATCTGAAGGGAGTTGGAAGCTGAGCAGCTAAATGGCCTGACTCCCAGGTCCTGAAACTTTCTCTGTGACTTCCCTGACCCTCTAGCATTGAACTGAATGAGCCTCCACTGGTACACACAGCAGCCAGCCTGTTTAAGGAGATGTGTTACCGATACCGGGAAGACCTGATGGCAGGAATCATCATCGCAGGCTGGGACCCTCAAGAAGGAGGGCAGGTCAGATCCCCACCCCCAACCAGAGCACACTTGAGCCAGGCCTTTTATCCTCTCCCAGACATTTTCTTTTTCTTTCTAGTCTCTGCCTCACTTATACTTAGTATTAATGTTTCTCAGACCAGTAGCACAATGGACAGATAAATGTACATGTGTTGGAGGGAGGATATGACTGGTGACTCTTCTCTTTCTGTCTGGCAGGTGTACTCAGTGCCTATGGGGGGTATGATGGTAAGGCAGTCCTTTGCCATTGGAGGCTCCGGGAGCTCCTACATCTACGGCTATGTTGATGCTACATACCGGGAAGGCATGACCAAGGAAGAGTGTCTGCAATTCACTGCCAATGGTAAGAGCTTGAGCTTCTGGGCCTATGAGCTTCAACCGCAACAACCCAAGGCAGGCCAACATTCCTCATTCCTTGCAGTAATCCCAGCATCTGACTCTGAACCCAGCTTACTCCTTTTATCCACAGCTCTCGCTTTGGCCATGGAGCGGGATGGCTCCAGTGGAGGAGTGATCCGCCTGGCAGCCATTGCAGAGTCAGGGGTAGAGCGGCAAGTACTTTTGGGAGACCAGATACCCAAATTCACCATTGCCACTTTACCACCCCCCTGAGTCCTGGGATTCTAGTATGCAATAAAAGATAACCCCGTACTGATGCAAAATTTAATAAAGTCTGTCAAAGAGAATATTTGTAGTTTGGGGTTCTTTTTTTGACTTCAAGCCTGAATTTGTCTAGCCCATTCCTATTTATATAAATCACTGAACTCAGAGCGAGTTGCAGAGGAGATGAAAGGAGTTTATGAATGCTTTATTCCTCAGTAAGGCTGGAGTGCAGTGGTGCGATCTCAGTTCATTGCAACCTCCACCTCCCGAGTTCAAGCAATTCTCCTGCCTCAGCCTCCTGAGTAGCTGGGACTACAGATGCATGCCACCATGCCCAGCTAATTTTTGTATTTTTTTTTAGTAGAGATGGAGTTTTACCATGTTGGTCAGGATGGTCTTGATCTCTTGACGACCTGATCTGCCTGCCTCGGCCTCCCAAAGTGCTGGGATTACAGGCATAAGCCACGACACCCGGCCACATGGGAGGTTTTGAAACCTCCAAACCACCTTTCCCCCACCATATCTGGGTCCTTGAACCACTAGATTGTGGTGGTATGGGGGCTACTGGCAACACTCCCTCCCTGTTCAAGCCCAAGGTAGAACTCAGAATTCTGACTAAAACTGGAGTCCCCGTCCCTCAGCCTGCTTTCTGCCAGTCATTGTGGGTGACTACTGCCCCTAAGGTCAAAAAGACTCTCCTTCAGCCCAGCCCCATGGTCCCCTCTCTCCACACTTAACCTCTGTCACCTCACCTATGGTCAGCAGTAGCACTGTGACTTCTTTGGCTTTTGGGAGAAAAGCGGGGCTTGTCTGCAAATGGAATTTAAGATGAATGTTGACTGGGAGAATGCAGCCACTGGAGTTCTTTTGGCCAGCTCTGGAAGCCACTATTCCCATGGTGGGGCATATGATCAGCCCTTTGGATAGGAGGCTAAAAATGGACTCTGGCCCCTCTGAACCTGTCCCCACTCAACCCAGGGACCTAAAAGAGCTTGATAGCTGGGACTACAGGTGTGTATCACCTCACCCCAGGCTAATGTTATTACTTATTTATTTTTTAAATAGAGGCAGAGTCTTGCTATCACCCAGGCTATAGTGTCACTGTCATAGCTCACTATAACCTCAAACTCCTGGGCTTAAGTGATTCTCCTGCCTCAGCCTACCAATGTGACGGAATTTCAGGCATGAGCCACTGTGATGAGACTTTTTTATTTTATTTTATTTTGTTTATTTATTTTTGAGATGGAGTCTTGCTCTGTCTAGAGCAAGGCTAGAGTGCAGTGGCACAATCTCAGCTCACTACAACCTCTGCCTCCTGGGTTCGAATCTCCTGCCTCAGCCTCCCGAGTAGCTGGGACTACAGGCACATACCACCACACCTGGCTAATTTTTGTATTTTTAGTAGAGACAGGGTTTTATCATGTCGGCCAGGAGATGGTCTCAATCTCTTGACCTTGTGATCCACCCGCCTCAGCCTCCCAAAGTGCTGGGATTACAGGTGTGAGCTACCGTACCTGGCCTTTTTTTTTAATTTTATTTTTTGAGACCAAGTCTTGCTCTGTTGCCCAGGCTGGAGTGCACTGGCACGGTCTCTGCTCACTGCAAACTCCGACTCCTGGGTTCAAGCGATTCTCCTGCCTCAGCCTCCCAAGTAGCTGGGATTACAGGCACATGCCACCACACCCGGCTAATTTTTGTATTTTTAGTAGCAACGGGGTTTCACCATGTTGTCCAAGCCAGTCTCAAACTCCTGACCTCAAGTGATCTGCCTGCCTGGGCCTCACAAAGTGCTGGGATTACAGGCATGAGCCACTACACCCACCCTAAAATCATTTTTTAGAGCAGTTTTAGGTTCACGGCAAAATTGAGTAGAAAATACAGAGATTTCCCATATGCCCCACTCCCCACACAGGCGGCCTCTTTCACTCAACTTTCTGCACTAGATATGAGCATTTGTTGGAACTGGTAAACCTACACTGACACATCACTCCCTGATTTCCACATGGCTACTCATCATTCAGCTCTCAGCTCAAATGTCACCTCATCAGAAAGGCCTTTTCTGACCACCTGAAACTAAAGAAACCACCCCCATCCCTCTCTCTCATGACCCTGTTTCATTTTTTTCACAGCAGCACCTATTATTGTCTTGTCTTGTATTCTGCTTATTTGTTTACCTATGTATGATTGTCTGCCTCCCTCTACTGGAAAGTCAGCTCAGTTAGAGGAAAGAGTTCTTTTTGTTTTGTTTTTCTTCATCACAAAGAGAGAATTCTTTATTCCTTTTTTTTTTTTTTTTTTTTTTTGAGACAGTCTTGTTCTGTCACCCAGGCTGGAGCGCAGTGGCTTGATCTCGGCTCACTGCAACCTCCACTTTCTGGGTTCAGGTGATTCCCCTGCCTCAGCCTCCTGAGTAGCTGGGACTACAGTCACATGCCACCACACCCAGCTAGTTTTTTGTATTTTTAGTAGAGACAGGGTTTCACCGTGTTAGCTAGAATGGTCTCAAACTCCTGACCTCGTGATCCACCCACCTCAGCCTCCCAAAATGTTGGGATTACAGATGTGAGCCACCATGCCTGGCCTATACAGAGGAGAGAATTCTTTCTTCCCAGTTCACTGATATATCCTCCATGCCTGGCAGGGGTAGACACTCAGTATTTACTGAATAAATATGCTTCCTCCCATCTGCTATCCTACAGACTGCTTTCACCACACTCAACTCTGAAGCTTGACATCAGCCAATTCTTATTCCTGTTTATCACACCTGGGCGCTGCGTTAGATCAGCTGTGTCATATTTATCATTCCTGCATCTCCCACCATAAGCAACACTTCCCACCTCAACCCCATAACCCAGCCCTGCAGCCTTGGCCCCATCTACTCCCCCTGCACACATACACAGCACTTAGCAACTATGAACATATTTAATAAGAAGGTTAGAAACGACTTCAGGAAGAGGAGACTGGGGCTGCTGAGCAGTCTGGGGAAGAAAGCTTGCTCAGCCTTCCTGGAGGCTCAGCTCCTCATTGTCCCCTTCAGATGGTGGAGTCATTGGCTGATGCCATGTCATGCAGCTGGTGGCGGAAGGAGAGTCGGGCTTTCCTGCTGAAGTAGGCACCAGGCCCTGGCGAGGGTACCCCTCCCTCAGCCATGATGGGGGCGATAGCTGGACTGGGATCTGGAGGGGTAGCAGGACCCATGCCTATAAGATTGGAGGAGGAAGAATGAAGTTGTAGGTCAGGATTCCTCCTCCCTCACCCCTCACCCAGCGTTGAGAAAAGAATCAAGGGAAGACACCTGGGGCCCGAGGGCAGTGAGGAGCACTGGTGGCAGCAGCAGGGAGAGGGATAGGGGCTGGGGCAAAGCAAGCAGGGCTGGCTCACATGAATGTCACCTGTGCATTGCGTAGGATCCCTTAGCTCAAAAGGGCCACCATGTCACCATCTCAAAATTTTGAAATTCGTTTCTTTTTTTTTTTTTTGAGAAGGAATTTTGCTCTTGTTGCCCAAGCTGGAGTGCAATGGCACAATCTTGGCTCACTGCAACCTCTGCCTCCTGGGTTCAAGTGATTCTCCTGCCTCAGCCTCCCGAGTATCTGGGATTACAGGTGCACACCACCAAGCCCCCCTAATTTTTTTGTATTTTTAGTAGAAATGGAGTTTCACCATGTTAGCCAGGCTAATCCCAAACTCCTGACCTTGTTGATCCACCCGCCTTGCCCTCCCAAAGCACTGGGATTACAGGCCTGAGCCACCACACCTGGTAGAAATTCTTTTTTTTTTTTTTGAGACGGAGTTTCGCTCTTGTTACCCAGGCTGGAGTGCAATGGCGCGATCTTGGCTCACCACAACCTCCGCCTCCTGGGTTCAGGCAATTCTCCTGCCTCAGCCTCCTGACTAGCTGGGATTACAGGCACGCGCCATCACGCCCAGCTAATTTTTTGTATTTTTAGTAGAGACGGGGTTTCACCATGTTGACCAGGATGGTCTCGATCTCTTGACCTCGTGATCCACCTGCCTCAGCCTCCCAAAGTGCTGGGATTACAGGCTTGAGCCACCGCACCCAGCGAAATTCTTAAATTTTTAACAAGCACTGAGCCCTACAAAGTATTTAACCAGTCCTGTGAGACTTCGGTGATCCACTTCCCACCCAGGGAGACAGATGATCCTTTTCCCTTTGCTTGTTTGAGCATTTCTCTTTCCCAGCAATGCAGTTGTCTGTCTGTCTGCTTGACAGCCCCCATTTTCCTTCAGTCCACCCCATACCTGCTTCTCTTTCAGTCCCTCGCTGTCTCCGGCACCCGCACCATGGGAAACACCATGCCCCCTTCAGCCCCATCTCAACAGTGGAGGCGATCGGAGCTGGGAATGGCCACGAGGCCCCCGGGAAAGGGGTGTGGTTTCCAAGCCCCCCCACCATGGGCAAAACTACCACTTAGCCTCAGACCGCCTGGTGATTATAAGGCGCCAAGGATAGAAGAGGGGAGAGGAGGGAGGAAGAAAGGAGTGGGGGCATACTCCCATCTAACACCTATTTTTATGCCCCATTAATTTGGGGGTCCTCTCTGATTCCCATGGAGAAGCAGGAGGTGGTTGGGAGAGGTGGCACGGCAGGGACGGACGCAGAGGTGCTATGACAGATGCAGTAAAATTTCACTGCAGCAGTGCCCGACAACTTGGTGCCAGGATGTACACTGCTGGGGATTCGTTTGTATTTTAGAATGAGAATTGAAGTGCCCAAGATGTAAACTTTTAAAGAATACTCTTATTTTTTTAGAATGAGAAACTTTATTATCCAGGGAAATGTTATGTTCTCATTAAAGGGTCTGATAGTTCCTGTCCCCTGTTATGAAGATGGTTGTAATTGATTATGCTGTCAGGTAAATTCTAGGGACCTTTACACGTTATCTCTTTTCATTTAATCATGTCAAAGATCTTTGGCAGTAAGTCTCTCACTGGTTAGGTAAATCTATCCTGGTTTTATAGATGAGGAATGGGAGGCATTGAGAGGTAAGGTAATTTGTCCAAGGTCACACAGGCAGTTATTAGCAGAATAGAAACCATGCCCACCTTGAAATCCTCACCTTGAGTCCATCTGACCCCAGAATCTACTCTTTTTTTTTTTTTTTTTTTTTTTTTTTTCTGAGACAGACTCTCACTTTGTTGCCAGGCACCACAGGTATGGTGGTGGGCATTTGTAATCTCAGCTATTTGGGAGGCTGAGGCAGGAGAATCACTTGAACCTGAGAGGCAGAGGTTGCAGTGAGCCAAGATCACGCCGTTGCACTCCAGCCTGGGCAACAAGATCGAGACTCAAAAATAAAAAATAAATAAATAAATAAAAAAGTTTATATAGGTTAGGCACTGTGGCTCACACCTGTAATCCCAGCACTTTGGAAGGCCAAGGTAGGAGGTTCCCTTGAGTCCAAGAGTTCAAGATCAGCCTGCGAAACGTGGCAAGACCTTGACCCTACAAAAAATTTTAAAAATTAGCTGGGCATGGTGGTATGTGTCTGTAGTCTCAGCTACTTGGGAGGCTGAGGCGGGATGATTGTTTGAGCCTGGGGAAATCTAGAGTGAAACAACCATTTCGAAAAAATCGCCTGGCAGTTTCTCGTAAGTTAAACATACACTTAGATGATAGAACAACTCCACTCCTACTTACCCCAGATAAATGAAAACTATCCACTCACAGACTTACAGGAATGTTTGCAGGAGCTTTTTTTTTTTTTTTTGAGACGGAGTTTCGCTCTTGTTACTCAGGCTGGAGTGCAATGGCGCCATCTCGGCTCACCGCAACCTCCGTCTCCTGGGTTCAAGCAATTCTCCTGCCTTAGCCTCCCGAGTAGCTGGGACTACAGGCGCGCACCACCATGCCCAGTTAATTTTTTTTATTTTTTATTTTTAGTAGAGACGGGGTTTCACCATGTTGACCAGGATGGTCTCGATCTCTTGACCTCGTGATCCACCTGTCTTGGCCTCCCAAAGTGCTGGGATTATAGGCTTGAGCCACCGTGCCCGGCAGAGCTTCATTATTATTTGTTTGTTTGTTTATTTATTTGAGACGCTCTGCCACCCAGGCTAGAGTCACTGCAGCCTCTGCCTCCTGGGTTCATGCGATTCTCCTGCCTCAGACTCCCAAGTGGCTGGGACTACAGGCGTGCACCACCATGCCCGGCTAATTTTTGTATTTTTAAAGTAGAGAAGGGTTTCTCTATGTTGGCCAGACTGGTCTCGAACTCCTGACCTCGTGATCCGCCTGCTTTGGCTCCCAAAGTGCTGCGATTACAGCTGTGAGCCACCCCGGCCTGCAGGAGCTTTATTAACAACAGACAAAACTAGAAACCCATATGTCTATCAAAAGAAGAGACAAATCTGCTTTTTAAAAAAGATTGAAATACCCAAAGAGATTTTGTTTCCCCCTAGACTGCCAATTCCAGCGAAGCAAGCTCCGTAACCATCTTACTTACTACCTTACTCTCAGTGTCTGGCACGGAGTAAGCACGCAATAAATGTTTGGTGAATGAAAGAATGCCCGCTCTCATACACTAATGGGTTTATAGCCACCAGCCCTCGGGCCTTTTACGCCCTCATTCCTTCCAGGTACAAACGCTATCCGGGCTAGGCTGAATGTGGCTCGCAGCGGGCCGGGGAGTGGGGCACCCACCGGCTGCTCCCGCAGCGGAGGCGCGTCCCCCAGGACCCAAGCAGCGTCCGCGGCTGGAAGGTCCCGGGACTGGCACCGAGCGGAGGGATGCGCGCAGAGCGGGTCCTGGGAGGAGGCGGCCGGGCACGCTGGGACCGACAGCGCGGGACGCCCCGACGCCGGGCAGCACTTGCCGGCGGCACCGAGGGGACCTTGCAGGCCCGCATAGCACAGGGCGGCCCCAGGGCTCCCGGCGGCGCGCGGGGCGGCGGGGGCGGGACAGGACAGACGAGAATCCCGCGGAGGTGAGGCCCGGGGCCGTCCCGCCCCCGAGGGCAGGCCCTGAGCCCCGGCCCCGCCCCGGCCCGCTGGGGCGTGGGCTCCGGCTGCTACTCCGCTTTGCTCTCTTGGCTTGGCTTCGGGAACCCGCGCGGGCGCAGGCTCCGACTGCCAGGGTGAGAGGGCCGTGAAGGGGCGCGCGGGGGTGCCGGGCCCAGGAAATCGTGGGGGGAGGGAACAGGCTCGGGCTGCGGGGTCTCCACACTCAGCTGCACACTCAGATTTCGGGGTTGCTCCCCGCCCTCGGTGGGGATCGCGTAACTTCCTCATTCCCACCTGGACCCCCTGCCCGGCCCCCCTGGCCTGGCGTGAGCCCCGCAGCTCCGCGCTCTCCGACCGCCTTGGGCCGCTTCCCCGCACAGCTGCTGCGCAGCCCCAGGTCGGAGCCTTCCGGTCCTGGCTGGGTGTTCCCCCGGGCTCTGGTTACGGGATGGGGCGGGGGCTAGGGACTGGGACTGGGATTGCGGATGAGGGATTAAGGTAGGGGATGGGGCCCAGAAGGGGGTCGGTGGGGCGTTGCAAACTGGGCGGGCGTCGTCAGAGGGGCGGTCAGGAGTCCGTAGGGGGAAGGGAAGGACCTGCAAGAGAGGGAGGGCTGTGAGAGTTAGGATGGCGGGGCGGGTTCAGCTTGCCTCCCTGAGGCTTCCCCGTATTCCTAGGATGACGGCGACCCCTGAGAGCCTCTTCCCCACTGGGGACGACCTGGACTCCAGCCAGCTCCAGATGGAGTCCGATGAGGTGGACACTCTGAGAGAGGGAGAGGACCCAGGTACACAGGGAATGTGGATGGCCTGCAGGGAGGAGAGGCGGGGCGGAGCCCGTGGGCTGGGGCCTACTGGGGTCTGCGCTCCTTGACTTTCTTTCCTCCCAGCCGACCGGATGCACCCGTTTCTGGCCATCTATGATCTTCAGCCTCTGAAAGTGCACCCCTTGGTGTTTGCAACTGGGGTCCCTGTCACAGCCCAGGTGGTGGGCACTGAAAGATATACCAGCGGCTCCAAGGTGGCCAGACTGGCCCCAGGGAGGGGGAAAGGGAGGGCGGGCCAGGGTGGATCCAAGGTGGCTGGGCTGGCGCTAGGGAGGCGTGAAAGGGAAGGCTGGCCAGAGTTGGGAGGCAGGGACCCACGCAGGGAACATCCGTTCAGTTTGTCACACCCCTAGGTGGGAACCTGCACGCTGTATTCTGTCCGCTTGACTCACGGCGACTTTACCTGGACAACCAAGAAGAAGTTCCGTCATTTTCAGGAGCTGCATCGGGACCTCCTGAGACATAAAGTCTTGATGAGTCTGCTCCCTCTGGCTCGGTGAGGGGGACCGAACTGCTTCCTGTAGAGGGCAGGTGCCCCCCACCCTCCTTTCTGTGTCTGCCCTCCTCCCCTGCCGCCGGGCCACAGCCTTTCCTCCTTGCAGTGGCTCTGGCCACTGGGCCACCTCCCCTGACCCCAGTTACCAGGAAACTTTTCCTGCTCAGCTTTCCCTGTCCATGGTTCTGTGCCAGCATCTCAGCCGGGCTGGATGCCCAAAATGTCCTTGGCAGCGTCACCCTTTTCTAGTCTCCATTCCCAGGATAGGGGGCCTTCCTTTTGCCAGCCTCTAGGCCTTTTTGTTTTTGACAAGGTGTCCTTCTGTCACCCAGGCTAGAATTCAGTGGTATGATCTTGGCTCACTGCAACTTCCTGGGCTCAAGCCATCCTCCTACCTCAGCCTCCTGAGTAGCTGGGACCACAGCCACCACACCCAGCTAATTTTTGCATATTTTGTAGAGATGGGGTTCCACTATATTGCCCAGGCTAGTCTCAAATTCCTGAGCTCAAGTGATCCACCCACCTTGGTCTCCCCAAGTGCTGGGATTACAGGCATGAGCCACCACCCCTGGCCACCTCCAGGCCTCTTTTCCTCCAAGCCCCCGTCTCCAGTGTTTTCAAGAACTGGAGCACCCAGCCTCCCAGCTCATACCTGACCCTCATCTATCCTTTCTACAGTTTTGCTGTTGCCTATTCTCCAGCCCGAGAGGCAGCCAACAGAGAGATGCCCTCTCTACCCCGAGCAGGTCCTGAGGGCTCCACCAGACATGCAGCCAGCAAACAGGTGGGACCAGACACCAGGTCCTCCGGGAAGGCATTGGAGGTGCAAATGGCTCTGGTCCCATCTGTCTCTCTCTCTCTCTCTCTCTTCTCTCATCCCCACTTCAGAAATACCTGGAGAATTACCTCAATCGCCTCTTGACCATGTCTTTCTATCGCAACTACCATGCCCTGGTAAGGTCCAGGAACGAATTTTAGATGTGGAGCAGGATAATCAGACCTGCAGTGAGAGAGAGCCAGAGACCCCAACGTCTGAGGGGCTGACAGCCAGGTGTCTCCTCTGGGCTTTTGTTTTCCTCTACAGACAGAGTTCCTGGAAGTCAGTCAGCTGTCCTTTATCCCAGACCTGGGCTGCAAAGGACTGTGAGTGTCTGGCACCCTTCACCCCGCCATCTGTAGACATCACTGTTAATTTCTCCCTGTCTGAGAACGGGGCAAGCTGTGCAAGGTGGGCTGGCAGTCTGGAGTCCTCATCCACCATCTCTTCCTGATTGTCCCACAGGGAGGGGATGATCCGGAAGCGCTCAGGTGGCCACCGAGTTCCTGGCCTCACCTGCTGTGGCCGAGACCAAGTTTGTTATCGCTGGTCCAAGAGGTATGGGCTGTGGCCGAGCAGCTGGGCAGTGGGTAGGGGTGAGGAAGGAAATTGCAAGGGCAAAGAGGAACACAGGGAGCCCTTCTGCTCTAGGTGGCTGGTGGTGAAGGATTCCTTCCTGCTGTACATGTGCCTCGAGACGGGCGCCATCTCATTTGTTCAGCTCTTTGACCCTGGCTTTGAGGTGCAGGTGGGGAAACGGAGCACAGAGGCACGGTACGGCGTACGGATCGACACCTCCCACAGGTAAGCTCTCTCCCTGGTGTGAGAGACAGCTGGTGAGTGGTGAGCCAGCCCACAGCCCTACCTGGACTTGAGTAAGAGATACCACAGGAGGCAGGGCGTGGTGGCTCACGCCTATAATCCCAGCACTTTGGGAGGCCGAGGCGGGTGGATCACAAGGTCAGGAGTTCGAGACCAGCCTGGCCAATTTGGTGAAACCCTGTCTCTACTAAAATACAAAAAATTAGCCGGGCATGGTGGTGCACACCTGTAGTCCCAGCTACTCAGGAGGCTGAGGCAGGGGAATCACTTGAACCCAGGAGGCGGAGGTTGCAGTGAGACGTGATCAAGCAGCTACTACACTCCAGCCTGGCGACACAGCGAGACTGTCTCAAAAAAAAAAAAAGAGACCACAGGAGAGAGGAAGGGTTTTCCACCTCCCTGGATCCGGAAATAGTTTTGAATCGGGGAACTGGTCCAGCCAGATGCTTGGGACTGCTCCTAGCATCTGGGCTCAGAGAAAGGGGGTTGGTAGAAGTCTGGGAAAGGAACTGCTGACACAAAGAAAATTCCATTTGTTCATTTGTTCATTCTACAAACCTAAGTGCCTGGTACAATACTAGGATCCAACTATGAGTAGGGCAGATATGGCCAGGCAAGGTGGCTCATGCCAGTAATCCCAGTACTTTGGGAGGTGGAGGCAGGTGGATCACCTGAGGTCAGGAGTTCAAGATCAGCCTGGCCAACATGGTAAAACCCCATCTCTACTTAACAAAAATTAGCCGGGCGTCATGGTGCATACCTGTAATCCCAGCTATTTGGGAGGCTAAGGCAGGAGAATCACTTGAAGCCAGGGTGGTAGGTTGCAGTGAGCCAAGATTGTGCCACTTCACTCCAGTCTGGACGAAAGAGTGAAACTCCATCTCAAAAACAAAATAAATAAATAAATAAGGCAGATCCATACAGGCCCTGTCCCTGTGTAGCTGTGATTAGGGACTAAGGGAGGAAGTGGGGAAGAAAAGGGAGGTCTTTGGGCAAGACCATAGGTAGGGAGGGCAAGGATTTAGGGTTCATCTCATTGTTCCAGGTCCTTGATTCTCAAGTGCAGCAGCTACCGGCAGGCACGGTGGTGGGCCCAAGAGATCACTGAGCTGGCACAGGGCCCTGGGAGAGACTTCCTATATCTGCACCGGCATGACAGTTACGCCCCACCCCGGCGTGGGACCTTGGCCCGGTGGTGAGACACCGACATCCTTTCTGAGCTTGTCTGTGGCCTTCTTGACCCCCTCGGTAGTCTCTGAGTCCTTCATCCTCTCTTTTATCTCCTCTGAACCCTTCCTACTTCAATGACCCACCTGGTGACTTCTTTAATTTTCTTGACCTTTGACATCTTTTTTTTTTTTCTTGAGGAGTCTCTCTGTGTCGCCAGGCTGGACTGCCGTGGTACAATCTCAGCTCACTGCAACCTCCACCTCCTGGGTTCAAGCAATTCTCCTTCCTGCCTCAGCCTCCCAAGTAGCTGGGACTACAGGCGCATGCCACCACGCCCAGCTAATTTTTGTATTTTTAGTAGAGACGGGGTTTCACCATGTTGGCCAGGATGGTCTCCATCTCTAGACCTTGTGATCCGCCTGCCTCAGCCTCCCAAAGTGTTGGGATTACAGGCATGAGCCACTGCGCCTGGCCGACTTTTGACATCTTTAACCACATTGATCTCTCTGATTTCACTCTGACCTTTCTGATCCCCAAACTGGATCATCTCTTCTGACCCTTGACCTCTCTAACCTCTTATAACCTTTTAAACCCCCCTCTACCACACTGACCCTCTCTGTTCTCTATGATCTTCTCAAATCTCTCTGATTTAGTCCTTCATTTAATAAACATTTTCTTTCTTTTTTTTGAGACGGAGTTTCGCTCTTGTTACCCAGGCTGGAGTGCAATGGCACGATCTCGGCTCACCGCAACCTCCCCCTCCTGGGTTCAGGCAATTCTCCTGCCTCAGCCTCCCGAGTAGCTGGGATTACAGGCATGTGCCACCATGCCCAGCTAATTTTTTGTATTTTTAGTAGAGACAGGGTTTCACCATGTTGACCAGGATGGTCTCGATCTCTCAACCTCGTGATCCACCCGCCTCGGCCTCCCAAAGTGCTGGGATTACAGGCTTGAGTCACCGCACTCGGCCTTAATAAACATTTTCTAAGCACCTACTAGGGCTGGCAGTAAGACACAGGCCTCTCTGGGTTAGGGAAGTAGGTGATCAAGTAATAAAACAATGTATACTTGCTGTACTGGTGATAGATAGAAGGTAACAAGCACAGACAGTGGGTACCTAACCCAGCAGGGATATCAGGACAGGTTTCCAGGAGGTGGTGACTCTGAGATAGTTTTGCTTTAAATCAGAGACTGACATTATATTAATTTTGATTTGGTTTTTGTTTTTGTTTGACACAGTGTCTTTCTCTGTCACCCAGGCTGGAGTGCTTAGTGTGATCATGGCTCACTGCAGCCTCAACCTCCCAGACTCAAATGATCCTCATGCCTCAGCCTCCTGAGTAGCTGAGACTACAGGCACACGCCACCACTACTGGGTTCAAGGGATTCTCCTGCCTTGGCCTCTCCAAAGTGCTGGGATTACAGGGATGAGCCACAGTGTGTGGCAAAACCAATCCATAATGGTGGAAATCAGATCAGTAGTTGCCTGTCACAGGGTGTGGGAAAAAGATTGCTTGTTAACAGGGCACACAAGGGAACATTCCAGGAAGATGAAAATGTCCTATATTTTGATAGTACTGTTGATTGCATGGGAACATACACTTGCTGATCCTCATGGAACTGTACAAGATAAAGAAAATGCAGAACAGTCCAGGCAGAGAAGACAGAAATAGCTCTGGGTGTCTGGGAACCACCAGGACTTATTGTTACTGAGTAAGGAGGTGCAGTCAGAGAAGAGCCTAGGAGTCAGCAGTGCCTGATCTCTCAGGGTCTGGTCTGCTAATATCACAGGCAGAGGGCAGTCATGGAAGGAGTTTGTTTTTGTTTTTTTTATGTTTTGTTTTGTTTTTTTGAGACAGAGTTTGGCTTTTGTCAAGCAGGCTGGAGAGCAATGGAGCAATCTCGGCTCACCACAACCTCCGACTCTCAGGTTCAAGCGATTCTCCTGCCTTACCCTCCTGAGTAGCTGGGATTACAGGCATGCCCCCCCACGCCTGGTTAATTTTGTATTTTCAGTAGAGACGGAGTTTCTCCATATTGGTCAGGCTGGTTTCAAACTCCTGACCTCAGGTGATCTACCAACGCTGGCCTCCCAAAGTGCTGGGATTACAGGCATGAGCCATGGCACCCGGCTGGAATTTTTTTTTTTTTTTTTTTTTTTGAGATGGTGTCTCACTCTGTTGCCCAGGCTGGAGTGCAGTAGCTCCATCTCCACTCACTGCAGTCTCTGCCTCCCGGGTTCAAGCAATTCTTCTGCCTCAGCATCCTGGGTAGTGGGGATTATAAGCATGCACCACCACGCTCAGCTAATTTTTGTATTTTTAGTAGATGTGGGGTTTCACCATGTTGGCCAGGCTGGTCATGAACTCCTGGCCTCAAGTGATCCACCCACCTTGACTTCCCAAAGTGCTGGGATTACAGGCGTGAGCCACCAGGCCTGGCCTTCCTGCATATTTTCACATGTGCATGTACATGTTACTTTTGTTTCAACATAAATGAGATCATGCACCCTCTTCTGTGATTCATTTTTTCACTTAATATATGTGTGAGAGATTAAAAACTTAGGCTATTTCTTATTTTTCACTCTTGCAAACAATGTGATGAACACAGTCTTTGCCTAAGCATTGTATAGGATATATTCCTTTTTTTTCTTTTTTTTTTTTTTTTTTAACAAGAGCTAGTTCTTGCTACTTTTAGGATACATTCCTAGAAATGTAATTACTATGTATATTTAATTATATTAAAGAGTATGTGCATTTAATATTTTGATGCTGCCGGCTACTGGCAGTGCCTCAAACCTGTAATCCCAGCACTTTGGGAGGCCGAGGAGGGTAGATCATTGGAGTCAGGAGTTCAAGACCAGCCTGGCCAACATGGCAAAAACCCATCTCTACTAAAAACACAAAAATTAGCCAGGCATGGTGGCGGGCACCTGTAATCTCAGTTACTTGGGAGGCTGAGACGGGAGAAATGCTTGAACCCAAGAGGCAGAGGTTGCAGTAAGCCAAGATTGCGTCATTGCACTCCAGCCTGGGTGACAGAGTGAGACATTGTCTCAGAAAGCTATATATATTTTACATGTATACAGTTTATATATATATATGTGTGTGTGTGTGTGTGTACATATATATAAAGCTATATAGAATATATATTTAATATATATTTTTGATACTGCCAAATTATTTCCTAAAAGTTATATTCCCATAGTCTGTGAGAATACCAATTTCCCCAGCATATTGAGTAAAATATGCTGATATTGAATGTTACCAGTTATTTTAATTATTACCAATCTAGTGGATTTAAGTGTAATTTTATCTTAATTTCTTTGTTTACTAGTGAAACTGTACATCATTTGCCATGATTGACCATTTTAATTTATCTGTGAACTGTCAGTTCTTACTCTGCTCATTTTTCAGTTGGCTTATGTGACTTTTTCTTGTCTATTCATTGGTGTTCTTTATATATGATGTATTAATCCTCCTTTAATCCATTAGGTTATTGTATCTTTTTATTTTTTTCACTTTTTTTTTTTTTTTTTTTTTTAATGGAGTCTCACTTTGTCGCTCAGGCTGGAGTGTAGTGGCATGATCTTCGCTCACCGCAACCTCTACCTCCTGGGTTCAAGCAATTCTCCTGTCTCAGACCCCTGAGTAGCTGGGATTACAGGTGTGCGCCACCATGTCCAGCTAATTTTTGTAGTTTTTAGTAGAGACAGGGTTTCACCATGTTGGCCAGGCTGGTCTCGAACTCCTGACCTAGTGGTCTGCCTGCCTCAGCTTCCTGAAGTGCTGGGATTACAGGCATGAGGCACCGCACCTGGCCTATGATTTTTATTTGTATTTAGCGCATATAGGCAAACACTATTTCGATATGTCTGATACTGCCTGTGCTCTCTGATCATTCCTGATCTTTGACCCTGCTGTCATCTCTGACCCATGACTGTCCTCCGGTCTTCACTCTCCATAGCTTTCTGGCTTCTGACTCCTCTGACCTCCTTGGCTTGGCCTCCCCCCAGGTTTGTGAATGGGGCAGGTTACTTTGCTGCTGTGGCAGATGCCATCCTTCGAGCCCAAGAGGAGATTTTCATCACAGACTGGTGGTGAGTGGGAAAAGGCCCCAACAAGAGGGGGCAAGATAGAGCCTGGGGCAGATCAGCATATGGGTCAGAGGAAGGAGCAGAAGGGGGTTGCAGCTGGTGGTCTGGAGCTTTGTTTGCCCCTAATCCACTGCCCTGAATCCCAGGTTGAGTCCTGAGGTTTACCTGAAGCGTCCAGCCCATTCAGATGACTGGAGACTGGACATTATGCTCAAGAGGAAGGCGGTGAGGAGTGCGGTCAGGCTGCAGGGGGAGAGGGTTGTCTGTGGGCGGAGGTTGATTAGCAGGGCTGCAGCGTGGGAGAAGGTAGGGATTCTGAGCCTTCAGGAGAGGGAAATGTGCCCATCCTGGTTCAGCACCTGTCAGACATCACCTCTGCCCTCTGCACTAAGGAGAACTGGCACCTTCCTCTTCATGCCTCCCTCCACCTGGCAGAGACTTCTCTCCCAGTACACATAATACTTTGTGTTATCTGGGGGTGTGCATGTCTGTCTCTCTCACTGGACTAGTTAATATCACTTGTTCCGGTACAAGGCACGGTACCTGCCATGGAGGGGGCATGTGTGGTGTTGATGGACAGGAAGAAGGATGCATGGATGATGGAGGGTGGGTGGGCAGGTGGATGGATAGAGGACAGGAACGGTGGTGGGCAGAAGGATATGAGTTGGAAAGATGGAGGGATAGGAGGGTAGGCGGGTAGATGGATGAATGATAGACGATAGATAAGAGGATGAGTAAATGCTTGGAAAGATGGATGGATGGATGGATAATGAAGGGTAGGTGGATAGATGTGTGGATGGTTGAGGGGGTGAGCACACGGATGACATTTAGTCTATGTCTGCTACAAGCAGCAAAGCAGGGCGTATGTGGCAGAGCCTCCAGGATCTCCAGAGAGGCTGGAGGGACACACATGGAAAAGGTCTGGCAATGTGGAAAGGGGCTGCTCTGGGACAGGCACTAGGATCTGATTCCCCAACTCACCACCAGGAGGAGGGTGTCCGTGTGTCCGTTCTGCTGTTTAAGGAAGTGGAATTGGCCTTGGGCATCAACAGTGGCTATAGCAAGAGGGCGCTGATGCTGCTGCACCCCAACATAAAGGTGACTCAGCCTCAGAGACCCTCCCACGTGGCAGCCCTCCTCCCCATACTGTCTCTGTTCTCTGCAGATCTCATCTTTGCATCTTTTCTCTAGCCCTCCCAGTACTTCCTGTTTTCCTCCACCTAAATCCACCCTCATGAACTCTCTATACCTGCTCCAGGTGATGCGTCACCCAAACCAAGTGACGTTGTGGGCCCATCATGAGAAGCTCCTGGTGGTGGACCAAGTGGTAGCATTCCTAGGGGGGCTGGACCTTGCCTATGGCCGCTGGGATGACCTGCACTATCGACTGACTGACCTTGGAGACTCCTCTGAATCAGCTGCCTCCCAGGTAATTCCCGCCCCACCCCCAGGCCTTCCCGAGCACCCCCAAACTCAGATAAGCTCAATCCACATCCTTTCCCAGCTCCAACCTTACCCCCTCAGTCATTCTAGGCCCTGTCCACCTCAGGGTTCCTCAGACTTTGTGGGACCCCCAAGAACCCACTTTGAAAGTACTGTAGCCAGCCCGGTGCCATGGCTCACATCTGTAATCCCAGCACTTTGGGAGGCCAAGGCAGGCGGATTACATGAGGCCTGGAGTTCAAGACCAGCCTGACCAACATGGTGAAACCCCTTCTCTACTAAAATTACAAAAAATTAGTCACACATGGTGGTGGATGCCTGTCATGAGCTACTTGGGAGGCTGAGGCAGGAGAATACCTTGAACCTGGGAGGTGGAGGTTGCAGTGAGCTGAGATCGTGCCACTGCACTCCAGCTTGGGTGAAAGAACAAGACTCTATCTCCAAAAAAACAAAAAAAGGCTGGGCGTGGTAGTGCATGCCTATAACCCTAGCACTTTGGGAGGCCAAGGCGGGTGGATCACAAGGTCAAGAGATCAAGACCATCCTGGTCAACGTGGTGAAACCCCGTCTCTACTAAAAATACAAAAATTAGCCAGGTATGGTGGCGTGCACGTGTAGTCCCAGCTACTCAGGTGGCTGAGGCAGGAGAATCGCTTGTACTCGGGAGATGGAGGCTGCAGTGAGCCGAGGTTGCGCCATTGCACTCCAGCCTGGCAACAGAGCAAGACTCCGTCTCAAACAAACAAACAAAAGAAAGTGCTGTAACCCAGTCCTTTCCCCATTTTCACTAACCCCGACCCCATTCCTCTAAGAGTGTCAAAGGTGGTTGGAGAGGAGGGCTGGGGAATGAGACCCTCTGTTTCATTCTTCCTCTGGGTCTCTCTCACTCTTGCAGTGTTCTTCCCTTTGGCCCTGGCTCTGTACAGCCCCCATGACTTCCTCTTGCCCGTCGCTTGGGTGTGTTCCCCCTACAGCCTCCCACCCCGTGCCCAGACTCATCAGCCACCCCAGACCTCTCTCATAACCAATTCTTCTGGCTGGGCAAGGACTACAGCAATCTTATCACCAAGGACTGGGTACAGCTGGACCGGCCTTTCGAAGGTGAAGCCCCCACCCGCCAAAGCCCCAGAGAGCTGAGAGCAGGGTCAGAAGCTGGGGCTGGTACTGAGAATGGGATGAGGGGGTCAAAAGTGGTACAGCCGTCCCTCTGGCAGCCTCCTCCTCCCTGCCCCAAGTGTCCCCAAGAGTCTAGCCCTGACGTCTCCCGACTTTCCCTGGGCGCCCCAGATTTCATCAACAGGGAGACGACACCTCGGATGCCATGGCGGGACGTTGGGGTGGTCGTCCATGGCCTACCTGCCCGGGACCTCGCCCGGCACTTCATCCAGCGCTGGAATTTCACCAAGGTGCTCGTTCCCTCTGGTAGGGGCTAGAACAAGGGAGGGAGCCAGGGGCAGCTTGCCACCTCCTGCTGACTCTGCCATCCCTCCACTTCAGACCACCAAGGCCAAGTACAAGATTCCCACATACCCCTACCTGCTTCCCAAGTCTACCTGCACTGCCAACCAGCTCCCCTTCACACTCCCAGGGGGGCAGTGCACCACTGTGCAGGTGAGGCCCCCCATTTCAGCTAGCACCCTCTCCACCTCCTTCAGCCCAACACCCTAACCCACTCTCCCTGGTGTGAGAGCCCCCCACACTCTCCTCTCCTGGGGTTAGGAAGCAGTCGCATTCACCATTCCCTAGGTCTTGCGGTCAGTGGACCGCTGGTCAGCAGGGACTCTGGAGAACTCCATCCTCAATGCCTATCTGCACACCATCAGGGAGAGCCGGCACTTCCTCTACATCGAGGTCTGACTGGGAGAAGGGTGGGGAGAGTGTGGAAGGGATGGCCCAGGAGAGAGACCGGGGGAATCAGTGGAGTCATTCATCAAGGGCTGGTGGAGCTGTGCCTAGAACAGAAGCAGACACCCGGAACCTGGGAGTGGAGACCAGGGCTGGAGGCCGAGGACAGGGCCAGGGGCCAGGCTGATGAAGTCTGTCTCTGGTTCTTGCCCCAGAATCAGTTCTTCATTAGCTGCTCAGATGGGCGGACGGTTCTGAACAAGGTGGGCGATGAGATTGTGGACAGAATCCTGAAGGCCCACAAGTAAGGTGGACTGTCAGGAAGGTGGGGACTGTGGGTGTGGTTTGAGCCCAGTTGAAGGGGGTGGGGTTTAAGGGACTAGTCACACCTCTGACTCCACCCCTTCTCAGACAGGGGCAGTGTTTCCGAGTCTACGTGCTTTTGCCTTTACTCCCTGGCTTCCAGGGTGACATCTCCACAGGTGGTGGCAACTCCATCCAGGCCATTCTGCACTTTACTTACAGGTGACCCCCCAGGCAGACTCAATCTCTCAATGGCCCCATCCCACCTGTGTCTCCCTCCTGATTCTGTCCTGATCCCTTTCTGCTGGAGCTTAAAGGAGGCCCCCCTCCCCTGACCTTCCTCTGCCAGCCTCCACTTCTTTCCCCTTTTCGTTTATCTCAGGACCCTGTGTCGTGGGGAGTATTCAATCCTGCATCGCCTCAAAGCAGCCAGTGAGTGCTGGGGGCTGGAGACACAAGCCCTGGACCCCTGGGAGAGAGAGATTGGGGCGCTGGAGGCCTGGGGGTGGGAGGGGAGGCTGTCATTCCTGTGTGCCTCTGAGGTTATACAGACCATAGCTGGCCTTTCACTGCAGGGAGAAGTAGCTAGACCAGACTCTAGCTACTCTCCCTAGAGTGAGAGGAGGTGGGACGGGGCCACGTCTGCACACAGAGCAAGCTCTCCCCTCACTTCCCCTCTTCTCACCCCCTCTCTTATATGCAGTGGGAACAGCATGGCGGGACTATATTTCCATCTGCGGGCTTCGTACACATGGAGAGCTGGGCGGGCACCCAGTCTCAGAGCTCATCTACATCCACAGCAAAATGCTCATTGCAGATGACCAGATAGTCATCATAGGTCAGTGCTGGATCTGGGCCCCTGGCGGGGAGAGGGTATGGGGACAGGCAAAGAGATGAGAGGATGGGGTGACAGAGACTATGGCTAAGGCTCATGTAGGGGTGGGTGGAGGATCCACAAAGAATTTGTGTGTGTGTGTGTTCTGGCCTGGCATACCTGTAATCCCAGTACTTTGGGAGGCCGAGTCAGGCAGATCACGAGGTCAAGAGATTGAGACCAGCCTGACCAACACGGTGAAACCCCATCTCTACTAAAAATACAAAAATTAGCTGGGTGTGGTGGCACACACCTGTAATCCCAACTACTTTGGAGGCTGAGGTGGAAGAATCGCTTGGACCCGGGAGGCAGAGGTTGCAGTGAGCCGAGATCATGCCACAGCACTCCAGCCTGGCGACAGGGAAACTATTTCAAAAATAAAAATAAAAATAAAAAGGTGTGTGCAGGCCAGTGCTTTGGTTGACGGGATAGGGTACTTGGGGGAGTGCCCCGGCCCCAAGCAGACAGTGTGCCCCACATCCACCCCAGGTTCTGCAAACATCAATGACCGGAGTTTGCTGGGGAAGCGGGACAGTGAGCTGGCGGTGCTGATCGAGGACACAGAGACGGAACCATCCCTCATGAATGGGGCAGAGTATCAGGCGGGCAGGTTTGCCTTGAGTTTGCGGAAGCACTGCTTCAGGTAGAGCTGGGGTGGGGTGCCACAAGGTGGGAGGGAGATGGGGGCGTCTGCCTTTTGAGCCGGACAAGAGGCAGCACTGCTTAGGTATTCCCAGAGCCAGAGGTAGAGGCAGTGCTGAATTCCCAATAGGCAAGACTAATCAGTTTAGAGTATCCGCAAAGCGTGAACACCAAAAAAGTGAGAAAAAAAAAATAGTTTAAAAATAATTTTTCTCACAGGTTCTGAGGATTGGGAAAAATTTAAAGTAAAAATAATTTTTTAAAGCATCAAGGTAGTCATCAAAGTGGAGACAAATCAGAACTCCATTGGCTTCTTTTATACTTATTTTACTATTTTATATTGCATTTATCTTGTTTGCATTTATTTTGTTTTTGTTTGTTCATTTGTTTTGAGATGGGGCCTTGCTCTGTGCAGCACGGTGACCACAGCTCACTGCAGCCTTGGCTTCCTGGGCTCAAGTGATCCTCCCACCTCAGTCTCCCAAGTAACTGGGATTACAGGCACACACCACCACACCTGGCTAATTTTTGTATTTTTTGTAGTGATGGGGTTTTGCCATATTGCCCAGGCTAGTCTTGAATTCTTGAGCTCAGGCAATCCACCACCCTCATCCTCCCAAAGTGCTGGGAATACAGGTGTGAGCCACGTGCCCAGCCAATTTTGAATTACCTGAGTAAGGGCCGGGTGAGGTGGCTCACACCTGTAATCACAGTACTTTGGGAGACTGAGGTGGACGGATCACCTGAAGTCAGGAGTTCGAGACCAGCTGACCAACATGGAGAAACTTCATCTCTACTAAAATTACAAAATTAGCCAGGCGAGGTGGCATATGGCCGTAATCCCAGCTACTCAGGAGGCTGAGGCAGGAGAATCACTTGAACCCAGGAGGCAGAGGTTTCAGTTAGCCGAGATTGTACCATTGCACTTCAGCCGGGGCAACAAGAGCAAAACTCCATCTCAAAAAAACCACACACACACACACACACACACACACACACACAAATTACCCGGGCATGGTGGTGCATGCCCTTGTAGTCTCAGCTACTTAGGAGGCTGAGGCAGGAGAATTGCTTGAACCTGGGAGGTGGAGGTTTCGGTGAGCTGAGACTGTGCCACTGCACTCCAGCCTGGGCAACAAAGCAAGACTCCATCTCAAAAAAATAATAAAGAAAGAAAGAAAGAACCTGAGTAGAGACAATGTAACTTTTCTGATACTCAGGTTCTCTAACGGTCTTAATCTGGCCCCGCTGGGACCCCTTTTTGTTATAGTGTGATTCTTGGAGCAAATGCCCGGCCAGACTTGGATCTCCGAGACCCCGTCTGTGATGACTTCTTCCAGTTGTGGCAAGAGACAGCTGAGAGCAATGCCACTATCTATGAGCAGGTGGGAACTTGGGAGGGTAGGGGGAGAGTGGCCTGGGGAAATTTACAGATTATCCTGCTCAGGGTAGGATGGAGAGAAGCCCAATCACACAATCATTCTTAGAAGGGGGATGAGGGCCTGGGGCATTTGCTATCAAGAGATTTAGTGGTCCTGGCTGGGCATGGTGGCTCGCGCCTATAATCCCAGCACTTTGGGAGGCCAAGGCAGGTGGATCACCTGAGGTCAGGAGATCGAGACCAGCCTGGCCAACATGGTGAAACCTTGTCTCTACTAAAAATACAAAAAAATTAGCTGGGTGTGGCTGGGAGGCTGAAGCAGAAGAATTGCTTGAACTCGGGAGGCGGAGACTTTAGTGATCCAAGATCTTGCCATTACACTCCAGCCTGGGCAACAAGAGCGAAATTCCACCTCGGGAAAAAAAAAAAAAAGTACAAGCTAGGTGCAGTGGCATATGCCTGTAATCCCAGCACTCTGGGAGGCCGAGGCGGGCGGATCACATCAGGAGATCGAGACCATCCTGGCTAACATGCTGAAACCCCATCTCTACTAAAAATACAAAAAAGCTAGACGTGGTGGCAGGTGCCTGGGAGGCTGAGGCAGGATAATCACTTGAACCTGGGAGGCAGAGATTGCAGTGAGCGGAGTTGACGTCATTGCACACCAGCCTGGGCAACAAGAGTGAAACTCTTTCTCAGAAAAAAAAAAAAAAAAAGAGAGTTAGTAGCCCAGGGTCAATGAGGGTGGGGAGAGATGGTATGGGGGAAGAGGTCTAGCCTAGCTGGACTCAGATTGTTGGGAGAGTCTCCCCAAGCCTTACTGGCATCCATGCCTTTGCCCACAGATCTTCCGCTGCCTGCCATCCAATGCCACGCGTTCCCTGCGGACACTCCGGGAGTACGTGGCCGTGGAGCCCCTGGCCACGGTCAGTCCACCCTTGGCTCTGTCTGAGCTCACCCAGGTCCAGGGTCACCTGGTCCACTTCCCACTCAAGTTCCTAGAGGATGAATCTTTGCTGCCCCCACTGGGTAGCAAGGAGGGCATGATCCCCCTGGAAGTGTGGACATAGTTGAGGTCCCTATCGGGAAGAGGTCACCAGCTTCTGTGCCCCACTAGGTCGGGCTCCCTGCCCTTTAACCCCAAGGACTGAGAGCAGTGCCCTTTGAGATCTGGGGAGGCAGGCATCCCTGTAGGGGACTAGAGATGTCACCGAGGACCCTTCCTTGAGAAATAGCTGAAGAGGGCACTCCCAACCTTGGGCTAGGGAGGCAGGAGAGAGTTCCAGAGAAACTCACCCTCCCTGCCGCCCATTGCAAACCACTTCTACATGCTGCAGAGGAGAAGCACAACTCCTGCCAGGGTGAGCAGGGTTCAAGCCTCTTATTCCAGAAGAGGGCTCTGCCCAGGCCATAGTACCCATTCTTCCCTTCCTCCTTCTGCCCTGGAACCCCCTCCCTGTCCCAGGGCCTCTCCCAGCCCAGTGCTGCCAAGGTGGAGGGAAGGGGAAAGCCACTTCTGGCTGCAGCCCCCACCCAGGGTAGGAAGGAGGCACATTAACTCCCTCCTCTAGCCTGCTCACAGACACTAACTTTGTATCTGTTCAATAAGCATTTCAAAAATAAAGGTGTAGAAAAGGTTCATGCGTCCTCCTTGGAGGAATGAACGAAGTGCTTGTTCCAGCCTCCCATTCCTGCTTACATGGGGCACCAGTCCCCTTCACCCCTCCACCTTACCTCCATCCTACTCCTTCCTCTTCTTCCTCTCTCTCTCTCTCTCTCTCTCTCTCTCTCTCTTCTTGAGACAGAGTCCTGCTCTGTCGCCCAGGCTGAAATGCAATGGTGCAATTTCAGCTCACTGCAACCTCTACCTCCCAGGTTCAAGCAATTCTCCTGCCTCAGCCTCCCGAGTAGCTGGGATTATAGGCACCTGCCACTACACTTGGCTAATTTTTTTTGTATTTTTAATAGAGATGGGGTTTCTACAGTTGGTCAGGCTGGTCTTGAACTCCTGACCTCAGGTAATCTGCCCACCTAGGCCTCCCAAACTGCTGGGATGACAGGCGTGAGCCACCATGCCCGGCCCCCACCCTACTCCTTTCTTCCTTCTCCTGTCTCCACCTCTGTTCCACTCATCTGTGGCTTCAGGAGTTCAGTCACCTGGCTCCTTAGAGGAGAATCTGCTGACACAGTGCTGCCTGGGTAGAAGGATAGGCAGGGCCCAACCATGGCACCTGGAGACCTATGGCGCTGCTGTCACAACGGCAGGTGAAGGAGATGCACCGAGAAGGACCTGGAGAGGCTGCCTCTTTTTCCAGCAACAGCTCTGGTAGAGGCTTAATGAAGCCCCTTTGGGAGAGGTTGAGGATATAGGATTGAGGTCAGGAAGAACTGGACCCAAATCCTAGACTCCTCAATGTGAAGCTAGGTGACATTGTCAAGTCATATCATTTCTCTGGGCCTCAGCGGTCGCAGCGGGGAAATGGGAATAATACTTACCTGACTAACTTTCTGTCAAGACTCAATCATTGACTTAAATATCTTTTGAGTTCCTGCTATTTGCCAATTCTGTTCTAGACTCACAGAAGTGAGTACAACAAAGTCCTCACCCTTATGGCACTTCTGTTCTGTAGCCTCACTGTCCAATACAGTAGCCACTAGCCACGTTTAACTTTTTTATTATTACTATTTTTTTTGAGACATAGTCTCGCTCTGTCACCCTGGCTGGAGTGCAGTGGTGCAATCTCGGCTCAGTGTAACCTCTGCCTCCTGGGTTCAAGTGATTCTCCTGTCTCAGCCTCCCGAGTAACTGGGACTACAGGCACGCGACATCATGCCCAGCTAATTTTTGTATTTTCAGTAGAGATGGGGTTTTGCCTAGTTGGCCAGGCTGGTCTCTAACTCTTAACCTCAGGTGATCCACCCTGAGGTGGATAAATTAAATTAAATTTTTTCAATTTAATTCAATTAAATCTAAATAGCACCCAGCCTATTTCAATTTAAGTGAATTAGAATTAAAAATTTAGGTCAGGCACAGTGGCTCATGCCTGTAATCCCAACACTTTGGGAGGCCAAGGTGGTTAGATCACCTGAGGTCAGGAATTAGAGACCAGCCTGGCCAATGTGGTGAATCCGGTTTCTACTAAAAATACAAAAGTTATCCAGGCATGGTAGCAGGTGCCTGTAATCCCAGCTACTTGGGAGATTGAGGCACGAGAATTGCTTGAACCCAGGGGGTGAAGGTTGCAGTGAGCCGAGATGGTACCACTGCACTCTAGCCTGGGTAACAGAGCAAAACTTTGCCTCAAAAAAAAAAAAAAAAAAAAAAAAAAAAATCGGTCCCCTGCACTAGCCTTATTTCAAGTTCTCAGTAGCCACTTGTTACTAGTAACTAACATACTGGACAGTGCAAGTATAGACCATTTCCACTGCACAGAGTTCTACTGGCCAGCCCTGCTCCAGAGGGAGGAGGTGGAATACATGGCACCGTCTATGGAAGTTTATTGTACATACCAAATTCAGAATGGTTACCTTCCAGGAGAGGTATACAGAGAGAATATCACTGGTAATAATGGTAACTTTTTTTGAGGTGTGGGGAAAGCAGACAGAGTCTTGTTGTGTCTCCCAGTCTGGAGTGCAATGGTACAATCACAGCTCACTGCAGCTTTGACTTCCTGGGTTCAAGCAATCCACCTCAGCCTCCAGAGTAGCTGGGACTACAGGAGCATGCCATGGTGCCCAGCTTATCTATTTATTTATTTTTGAGACAGGCTCTCACTCTGTTGCTGAGGCTGGAGTGCAGTACAGTGGTGTAGTTATGGCTGCAGCCTGGACCTCCCTGGCTCAATCGATCCTTCCACCTCAGCCTCCTGAGTAGCTGGGACTACAGGCAGGCACTGCCATGCCTGGCTAATTTTTTTTTTTTTTTTTGGTATATTTTATAGAGACAAGGTTTCATCATGTTGTCCAGGCTGATCTCAAACTCCTGAGCTCAAGTGATCCTCCCACCTCAGCCTCCCAAAGTACTGGGATTAGAGGCATGAGCCACTGTGCCTGGCTCAAAATATTATTTATTTATTTATTTTTATTTTTTTAAAAGACAGGGTTTCACCATGTTGGCCAGGCTGGTCTTGAACGCCTGACCTCAGGTGATCCGCCTGCCTCGGCCTCCCAAAGTGCTGAGATGACAGGCGTGAGCCACCACGCCTGGCCTTCAAAATATTTTCAATTATAAAAAAATGTAGCGCAAGTCCTAGCTCTTGCCCTTCATTCCCACAGCGTCACGCCCCAGTCTCAGAACTGACCACAGACACAGGAGAAAACCAAGGGGAGTGAAGTAAGGGAGATTAGGAAGCCTTCCTGGAAGAGGCATGTGCTCGGTGGCTGAAGCATGAAAAGGGGATGATGTTGTCCTGCTGAATCCTCTCGTTTAGTTAGTTCAGCCCTCCGTCCTCACAAGAAGCTACTTCTGTGCCAGAATTCTCCCCCTATAGCAGTCTCCTGGTACTAATTGGCATCCTGTTAATTAGCACTAACTGTCTCTTTCCCGAGGGGGACCATTACCTCATTCTCTGTGGAGTGAGATAGAGGCAGCAGTTGCCCCAGGCTGGAGGGGTTTGGAGGGCTTCTGCTTCACACACTCTCCTTCTCCTTTTTAGTCCTGGAGTTTTTAAATGGAGACCAACCACATGAGGTGGGGGTGGACTGTGGAAGCAGAGGGCTTACAATCAGAAAAGTTGGCTCTAAACCCAGAATGGAAAGAGTAGGCTCTATAACTTAGGCATTAGTAAATGTATTGAGGACCTAGTATATGCTAAGTGTTTTACATACATTATTTTATCCTAACCTCCCTATTACTATCATGTCCATTTTACAGATGACAGAGTTGAGCCTCTGAGAGGTTAGTGATTTGCCTAAAGCACTAACTCCAAAGTCTGTCCTTTTTCCTACTATCCCATAGTCTTGACCTTGAACGACTATAGTGTCTACCCAGACAACAGATGCCTTTGTTAGTTACTTTTTTTTTTTTTTTTTTAAGTGAGGCAGACACTCACTCTGTTGCCACTCTGGAGTGCCGTGGCACTATCTCAGCTCACCGCAACCTTGCCTGGTTCAAGTGATTCTTCTGCATTCAGCCTTCCGAGTAGCTGGGATTACAGACAGGCACACGCCACCACACCCAGATAATTTTTGTATTTTTAGTAGAGACAGGGTTTCACCCTGTCTGGTCTTGAACTCCCGACCAGGCTGGTTGGCCAGGCTGGTCTTGAACTCCCGACCTCAGGTGATCCACCTGCCTCGACCTCCCAAAGTGCTAGGATTACAGGTGTGAGCCACTGTACACAGCCAATGTTTTTTCTTTTTTTTAAATTTGAGATGGAGTCTTGCTCTGTTGCCCAGGCTGGAGTGCAGTGGTGCGGTCTCGGCTCACTGCAACCTCCATCTCCCAGGTTCAAGTGATTCTCTTGCCTCAGCCTCCCGAGTAGCTGGGATTATAGGCACCTGCCAGCACATCTGGCTAATTTTTTGTACTTTTAATAGAGCCAGGGTTTTACCATGTTGGGCAGGCTTGGCCAGGCACAGTGGCTCATGCCTGTAATCCTTGCACTTTGGTAGGCCAAGGTGGTAGATCACCTAAGGTCAGGAGTTCAAGACCAGCCTGGCCAATATGATGAAACCCGGTCTCTACCAAAAATACAAAAAAGTAGCCGGGCATGGTTGCGTGCACCAAGATGTGCCACTGCACTACAACCTGGGCAACAAGAGCAAAAACTCTGTCTAAAAAAAAAAAAAAAAAAAAAAAATCCCCACCATGTTGGCCAGGCTGGTCTCAAACTCTTGGTCTCAAGGGATCCTGTAATCTCAGCACTTTGGGAGGCCAAGGTGGGCAGATCACTTGAGGCTAGGAGTTTGAGACCAGATTGGGTGACAGAGCAAATCCCTGTCTCTACAAAACATAGCTAAATTAGCCAGGGGTAGTCGCATGCACTGCCTGTTGTCCCGGCTACTTGGGAGGCTGAGGCTGGAGGATCGCTTGAGCCCAGGAGATTGAGGTTGCAGTGAACAGAGATCATGCCATTGTACTCCAGCCTGGGCAACAGAGCAAGACTCCATCCCCCCAAAAAGAAGAAGAAGAAGAAAGGATTGACTTGAAGAAGTCAGGCAGGAAGACCAAATAGGAGATTAATGGGAACAGTGGCTTGAACAAGGGCAATGGCTCGGAAAATGGGCTGGGGATTAGGGAAGGGGGCTGACTGGATGTGCATCCAAATGCTAAGGAGAAGAGTCCAGAAAGTGTGTTCAGCTATTTTCCAAGGACTTTTAATTTAAACTTTAAGTGATGTTTATATTAAGGCTGATGGTGGGGTCTTTCAAAGAGTGTTGGTGCTGGAAGAGATCTTGAGGATCGTACAGCTGCCCCACTCAATTTCACAGGGAAAGAAAAGGCCAGAGAAGCAAAGCAATTTGCTCAAGGTCGCACAGCATGTCAGTGGCAGAACATGACTCTTGGTTCTTAGATAGCATTATTCAGCCTCCACTAAAGCTAATGGCTGTAGGTGCTGTGCCAACATGACTAGATCTGAGGTGACCCAAGCAATATTTGAAGGGATTGAACGCAGATTCCCTCTCTTCCTCTTCACCACCCCTTCCCCCACACGCGACTCCAGTCAATGAATAATTGTAGAAACAGTTCTTTTGTGCGGAACACTGTTAAAAGAGGTGCAGAGATACACGTCAGCAGTAGGATTCCTCATCCTGAGATCTCAGAACTCCTCGATGCTTCCCCCACCTGCTAGGTGAGGGTGGAAAGGGCATTCCTGAGGCAGCCGGTGCCCCTCCTCTGCCCCCCAACTCCCACGTGGTTTCTCCAGCCAAGTTCTCACGGAGTGGCCCCTCCCTCAGCGGCTCCACCGTTGCCATAGCAATTGGGTGGGTGGACAGCCCGTCCTATCTAGAGGCCACCCAGCCCTCGCGTGGGGAGTTACCATAACAACACCCTAGTAATAGAGGGGGTTGGGTACCGCCCCCTTCCCCCGCAAATGGAGAGGTGGGTGGCTTGATTGGCAGCTGGGCACACGAAAGAAGGAGGAAAAGGGAAGGAAAGGCGTCAAAGGAGATCTAAGAAGGAAATAAGGGAGAGAAAGGACAAAAAAAACAGGGAAAGAAAAGGAAACGCTAGTGCGCACGCGCGCCAGCTGGTGGGCGCGCTGCGCGGCCGCCTCGGCCGCCGCCCACTTCTTTCACGCCAGGCTTGCGCGGTCGCTCCGTCCCCGCGCGCGCCTTTCGCCGGCTCGCCTGCGCCTGCGCGCAGGTGTCGGCGCCTAGGGGGAGGGGGCCCCGGCGCGCTCGCGTCACGTTCCCTCTTCCACCCTCCCCGTGCGCGACCGCTCCGCGCCTGCGCAGCAGAGACGAGTGCCTCGGGTGGCTGGCTCCGGAGAGATAGCGCTTGTCAGTCGGTGGGTCGGTCCTCGCGCCGGCCCTCCCCCTCCCCGGTCTCCGGGGGAGGCGCCGTGGAGTCCGCCCCCGGGGTCCTCCGATGGGGGAGAAGCGGCGACGGCGGCAGTGGAATAACCGAGCCGGAGCGTGAGCGGCCCCGGTGCCCCGTTCCCCGCAGAGGCCATGGGTGACCCAGCCCCCGCCCGCAGCCTGGACGACATCGACCTGTCCGCCCTGCGGGTGAGCGCGCCGCCCCCTAGCCTCTCCCTGGTTCCTGTCCCCGCCGCTGTGGAGGGAGCGGGGTGGCTGCACGCCTCACGTGCTCCTGGGCGCCCCCTCCACCAGCCTGGGTCCCCTTGGCGACCCGTGCCCCTTTCCCCGGCTCCCGCTGCGGCTGGGTCCCCGCGCTCTGCTCCCTTCTCTAACCACTCGCTGTAGATGCTGGGAGCCAGTTCGGTCCCCACCCTGTGGTGCCCCGCCCCCACACTTCCCTGCCACCCTACCTTTACTCTGGGGTTCGGGACCCTCTGGTTTCCCCTAAACTTAGCCTCTCCCATTACCTGCAGAATCTTTATTTTGGCTCCTTATCTCCTCTCGGCCCTCTTTCCACCCTTGCCCTTACTTCTTTCTTCTTCCCCTCCTCTTCCTCGGCTCTTGGAATTTTGACTTTGCAACTGTCTCGACAGCCTCCTCTCATCCCTCTCTTTCTCGTCCACCCTTGCATCCTTTCCCTGGTCGGAATTTCAGCCACCCCACCCCACCCCTCCTGCCGTCACCCTTAATCCCACGTTCAGTTTTCCCTATCCCACACCCACTCCTCCTACCGTCACCTTCAATCCCACGTTCAGTTTTTTCTATCCTTTCTCCTGTTTCAAGTGCAGCAGTTCAGAACCAGGCATTTCCGGTCTCAGGGTCCCTGAATATTACATGACCAACTCTGCAGCGTAGCGGGGCCAGGAGCACTCGGGGAGGAGGGGAGGCATTTCTTCTCTTTGGAAACTGTAGCACGGGCTGGGAAGAGGATGTTTACAGACACACACACACACACACACACACACACACACACACACGACACAAGCTGCATGTGGTCAGGCGAAAGGTTTGGAAAGGCAGTGGGTATTTATGTTAGCTGAGAGCTGGAAGCAATGGAGACCTCTCAGGGTAGGGGCTAATTAGAAAAGTGATTGAGAGGAAGCAACTGCAGCAGGAATTTCTTGGAAATACCCGTGTATTGTCCCTTGTGGGGCACTTACACACTCTGGTGTAGCAGCCTCCTGTAGCATTTATGTTTTTCTTCAGCAGGGAGCTTTGGCTTAAGGGACAACTTAGTGATTTCAAGGTGAACACTCCAGACTATCAGCCAGGTGGTGTTTTGATCCTATGCCCTTCCAGCGCTCACCAGGCCAAGGTGTGGGGAGAGCAGGATTTCCCATCTCTAGGTTTGCTTCTCTGGAAGCCCCTGCTTGGATTGTCTTCTGGCTTTTGAGCCAGCCAGAGAACATTGCCAGAGTGGGAAAAGGCGGTCAGCCACACAGGTGCCCCGAATATGGCTGGAGGGGAGAGGGGAATTGAAGAGAGCAGAGTCATGTTGTTAATTGGATTTCTGTAGGTGACACAGTTTTTTCTTGCCATTCAGGTCATAATTTGTTTGGTGCAATGTTGGGCTATGAGACCTGACTGGAGATAAGGTGATAAATTGTTGGGGAGAGAGGATGAACGTTTAATTTCTTTGTGTACACAGGCACGTGTGTGTGTTGATGGGGAGAGGGTCTGAAGGCTTTAGGAGGGAGATTCTTAAGGTCAGCTTAGCCAGGGTTTAAACTGGGATGTCCAGGTTAGTTGGGATATAAGATGGAAATCTAGATTCTGAGTAAACGTCCCTTCATATGCTCGATTCTGGGATGAACTTCCACCTTTCCTTCCTACCTTGGTTATTGATTAACTCTGGCTACAGGTTCCTGTGGCTGGGGTGACTGAAATACAATAAAAAAATGAGTGGGTCAGCCCAGATAAGGTGGCTCACACCTGTAATCCCAGCACTTTGGGAGGCCAAGGTTGGGGGGGAGGGCATCACCTGAGGTCAGGAGTTCAAGACCAGCCTGGCCAACACGGTGAAACCCCATCCCTCCCTACTAAAAATACAAAGATTAGCTGGGCGTGGTGGCACATGCCTTTGATCCCAGCTACTCAGGATGCTGAGACAGGAGAATCGCTTGAACCTAGGAGATGGAGGTTGCAATGAGCTGAGATTGCACCGCTGCACTCCAGCCTGGGTGACACAGCGAGTCCTTGTCTCAAAAAAAAAAAAAAAAAAAAAAGAAAGGGTGGATCCAAACCACAGCCCTTGCTTTGAACTTTGTGGGACTCTGCTTGGGTTTCTCTAGCCTTTTATGGTGGTTTGGCTTTGACCCTCAACCCGAGATTTCCAGCAATTCCACAAATACCCTCTGACCTTAGATGGGGTATTTCCCTTCTGGATTTCTCAGCTTAAAGCAATGTTAGCTTTCCTCAGTTGCCTGCAGCCTTATTCTCCTCTCCCTCCCCTCAGGAGACCTGGTGACCTGCTCCCAGTGCTTCTGTCTGGCCTGCCTTATGCTGCTTGAGAAAGCATCTGCTTCCCCCCTTTCCACCCCAAAATACAAGGGCTTGAGGGAGAGCTGTACTTCCTTTGAAATGGGACTAGAGAGGGAGGGCCTGCCTTCTTGCTGGTGACCTTTTCTCAGTGCGTGTCCCCGCCTCCCCACTCCACCTTAGAGAGCTGTGGCACTGTTGAGCAGCCAGCTAAGTCATCTCTTGTTCTATTCCTGTCTGTTTTCCAGTGAGAAATGGTGTCTCTCTTTACTATATCATGTTGTGTTGGGGGCTCAGGGAGAGGGATGGTAGAGAAACATACTCAGTATTTATTTGCTGGTCTTAAAGAGCCCAAGGTGTGTTTCTCGTTTCAAGATAAGGCTTGGTTTTCAGCTGGTGATGAGAGTAATCGCCTGATATTAGGGAAGATTGAATTGCGTTAATCTCTTAGCCGTGTGTGGGGAGGCCAGATGGACCTGCTACTTTGTAACCACAGCCACACTTGACCTCTTTGAGGCTCCTTTTCTCCACCAGCCTAGTTGCCCTGCACAGCGAGGAAAAGCATCGGGTTTGGAGTTGTAATCTTGAGTTCAAGTCCTGGCTTCCTCGCTTACTGTGTAACCCTGGCCCTGCTCCCCTTACTGCAGATTCTGCTAAGAGCCTTACCCTCTCTAAGCTTCATTCTGTCCTGTACCGTGGGCATGGTAATAGTACTGAATGCAGAGTTGCTGAGGATTAAATGCACATTAACTACTTAGTACAGTTCCCAGCACATAGTGATCATATATGTGATAGTCCTTTTTGTAGTTATTTTTATCAAATGGCAATCAGAGAAGCCTTCCAGGACAACTTTATCTAAAATAGCACTCCCTCCTCTGCTTTATTTTTATATAAAATTTTATATAGCATTCCCTTAGTCTGCTTTATCTTTCCTCATAGTATTTATCACCAGCTGACATATATATTTCTGTCAGCCCCACTAAAATGTCAGTTCAGTGGCCGGGTACAGTGGCTCACGCCTCTAATCCCAGCACTTTGGGAGGCTGAGGCGGGTGGATCATCTGAGGTCCAGAGTTCGAGACCAGCTTGGCCAACATCGTGAAACCCCATCTCTACCAAAAACAAAATACAAAAAAATTAGCCAGGCGTGGTGGCACACGCCTGTAATCCCAGTTACTCAGGAGGCTGAGTCAGGAAAATCACTTGAACCTAGGAGGCGGAGGTTGCAGTGAGCCAAGATCATGCCAGCACTCCAGCTTGGGCAACAGAGCCAGACTCCATCTCAAAAAAAAAAAAAAAAAAAAAAAGGGTCAGTTCACTTAAAGCTTAAAGCTAAGATTTTGACTATTTTGTTCATGTATCCCTAGTGCCTATAATGATGTTTTGCATATAATGGGGGCTCAAATGTTTGTTGAATAAATGCCTGTTATAACAAGTTAAAGCCCTGTGCAATGCTCCATAAACATCAGCCTTCTTAGGCTTCCTCTTGCCCCTCTTTTATTTATACACAATTAAGAATATATTTTTTTCTGGGATGTTTTTAGAATCAGACTTTGTCTGGTGGTAAACAGTTCTGGAAGCCTCCAGCTGAGCGATGCCCTTGAAGTAAAGTTAGGATCATCCAAGAGAAAATGTGGGCCTCTGTGTCTAAGCTTGGTTGTATTCCAGGAGAACCGTCTGACTTGGAACTCTTGGCTTCTCACAAAGGATACATATCAGCGGAAGTAGATGGGACAAGGAGGGGGCAGACCCTGGGCTGACCTCTTTCCTTTTGCATTGCTCCTTTTGGTTGACCCACTTCATAAATCAAATAGCTTCTTTTTACTGTCCAGCTCAAAGTTTTAGACTGCAGTGTCCTTGAAACTCTGGAGCTGTGCTTAGTGTTGCTGTACTGAAATAATATCATGAAGCACGTTCAAGAAGGACTTGTTGCTAGGTGGTAGCTGCTGACAGAGATGTTCTTTTTCAAATGATTTTGTGGTGTTGTGTCTGTTCTTTGGAGAAGTGTCTTCGACTTCCTCCTCTCTTCATGCGGCTGTGGAGCCAGCACCACTTGGAAAGCTGGCAGTTCTGGGCATGTATTTCTGGGCTGCTGAGCAATGTGGGACTGCCACTGTGTTCTGATGTGCTAGCTGTCCAAATGTTGATGACAGATGCCTTAGGCAGGAGAATGGGAAGAGTGACCTCCTGCTGCAGAAGTAAGGACATTCAGTAGTGACTTTTTTCCCTAGAAAATTGCAAAAGGGGGATGGGTTTGTTTGGAAAGCTCGAGGCATTTAGAGTGAAGTTAAATGCTGCTTTGGCAAATGACAGAAGGAAGATTACCGAGAACTTTGCCAAAACTAGGTGATCAGTTATTCCCTAAACAGAGGGAGAGACACCACCACCCTTAATACTATGGGATAAGACAGATTGTCGTAGTCCTTAGTGATATACACAGAGGGGAGGTTTAACAGGTAAGTTAACAGTAAGATCAGCAAGGGAGCCAGCTGGTCCACCCTCTCATGCTTGCCCCAGGAGCTCAGTTAAAAATATAGTGTAGGCCGGGCACGGTGGCTCAAGCCTGTAATCCCAGCACTTTGGGAGGCCGAGGCGGGTGGATCACAAGGTCGAGAGATCGAGACCAACCTGGTCAACATGGTGAAACCCCGTCTCTACTAAAAATACAAAAAATTAGCTGGGCATGGTGGCGCGTGCCTATAATCCCAGCTACTCAGGAGGCTGAGGCAGGAGAATTGCCTGAACCCAGGAGGCGGAGGTTGCGGTGAGCCGAGATTGCGCCATTGCACTCCAGCCTGGGTAACAAGAGCGAAACTCCGTCTCAAAAAAATATATATATATAGTGTGTAGAATCCTGACTTAAAATCTGGCCTTCATTCCTTTCAGCATTGAACTGTGTGCCTAAGACAGGGTAACACACAGCTTGCACATGTAAAGCATCTTTGTTTGTCATTTAGGGGACAAGATGGCAGGAAGTGTGCAACTGCTGTTAACAAGCTTGTGTTCTGGCATAGGTCTGTAAATAAGGAATGCAGTAACCTCTCAACCCAGAAACATAAAACAATTCTGGACTGGAGAGCATCTCCAGATGCATGTGAGAGTCTGCCTGTGTAATCTTTCTGTCTCCAGATGAAGTTGAATCAGAGAAAGTTATCAATAATCTCCTTTCCTGAACCAGTCAGTCACCATGCATTGGTAGTCTACTGTATTGAGAATCAGGTTCCAGATACTATAGGAAGGATGTAATAAAGTACTCAGTCCTCTACTAAGCTATTTAAAGATCTCTGGGAACTTCCACCCAAGCAATGCCTTTCTAAGCTTAGGCTCTCTTTTTCTTAACTGTTACTGTTTTCCTTAATATCTTACAACCTTCAAGGTTGGGACATTTTGTTAAATCTGATTTCCATGAATTACACTCATTTTCTGTGGTCAGTGGGCAGTCATCTTGAAACCTGGTATTCAGCCCCACTCCCTTCAACATCTACTTTTTACTACTGTCTGTCCCAGTCTTCTCTTTCCTGGATTGAAGACAGAACAGAAAGTGATCAGGTTCATAAGTCAACTCTCAAAGCATTTCTTGAATTCACATAGAATATAGTAAGATAGAAAAACATGACTTGGTAGAAAACTTTGATCCTGTCCACAGCTCACAGCTATTCTCTACTCTCTCCAGTTCTTTCGCCATTCTCTTCCCAACAGCCAGTCTTTGACTTGAGTCTGGCCTTCCCTTATCTATAGGAAGCTCTTTTAGGGCCAATTGAAAAAGGTTTTTGAGACTTTTTCTTCTTACTAAGGGTAGGATAGTGGAGGGAGGAGAGGAAAGAGGGATGGAATTGTAGGACCCAAGGGAGACCCTGGAGATTTTGTCCAGTGGCTAGATAGCCTGAGGTTGTATGTACTAAATGTGGGTAGGATTTTATGTTCTGTTTGAGGAAAGGTCTAGAACTAGGCACAGAGGACACAGTGGTGAACAAGACTGATATGGTTCTCCTACAGTCTAGTAGTAGGGAGAGACATTAATCAAGTATCATATATTTGTGTGTGTATGTGTGTGTGTGTGTGTGTGTTTGTGTGTGTGTGTGTGTGTGTGTGTAATTGCAAGCCATGATAAGGACTGTAGCAGAAAACTTTAACATGCCATGAGCACATATAACAGTAGTTGTTTTGAGCATACATTCTCAGGATCTCCTGAGGACTGTGTCATAGAAAAAAAAATTGTTTTTACAAGACAAAATTTTTATAAGACAAACATATTTGGTTGATTGAGAGAGATGTAAATCATGTCAGAAAGCCAAACTGGCTTTGCTGAAGAAAGATTTAGATAGAGTTGAAGTAGCAGGTAGAGTTTGGGGATGTAGAGAACTGGGAGACCCTGGAATGGGGCCATTCTTAGGGTGAAGCATTTGGTCAATCAAGGGCCAGAAGCCTGAGGATGGGGTGGAAGCTCCAGGCTTACTTCTAAAATGATTTCTTCTGAATCTTCCTGTGGGAAGGGAAAAAAAGGTTTATTTGTTTGTCTCAAAAGTTAAGAGCATGTATGTGGAAAGATCTTATGACTCATGTAATCCTCATTTTTACTTACTGGGGGAGGGACTCTGGGTCCTGGGTCTCTGGACTTAGATGTGGCTCCTCAAAGTGGGGTATATGAGAGGAAGGGGTATCCCTAGATCTTATTAGCCTAAGTGGTGCCTAGGGTTTGGAAGGTAGGTAAGCCTCATAGAAATGAGAACAAGTAGGCCCAGCCCTCAGCTTAGCTCCTGTGGTCTGTGGGAAGTGGGATTCTTTCTAACATTAGATAGATAGTGTATAGAAATAGACAAGACTCTCGATTTACGTTGTATACAAGTAAAGGATGAGTGGGGTGTGGAGGGGGAGTGTTACCGATTTTGTGTGTTTGAAAGGAAACACGGTTGGGGAAGCCACAAGTCTTGGGCTTCCTGGAGGAGCCAGACTCTGGGAGCTGCTTGAATGTCAGAAGGATGGCAACATAGAAGACAGTGGGGTGGGCTGTGAGGAGAGTTTGGTGGCATAGCCTGTGGGAGGAGCCTAGGCAGCTGGAGAGAGATGAATGGAGGAAATGGGGGCAAGCTGCCTAGGAAAAATGCTGATGGTGGCGAGAGAGGAGGCAAGAAGACCTTTGACAGAGAAGATAGCTGAGACCTCAGGTTCATCCACAGCAGGAGAATTCCAGGGCCACAGGGGACAGGCGAAGTGGGTAGTGTCTAGTTACAACCGGGAACCTCACCACTTAGAGCCTGTGACTCAGTATGTACACATAGCACCAAATGCCTTTTGGTTCTGTCTTGGGCACCTCTGCCTTGCCTTGGGGATGAGCAGGCATTCTGAAAGCAGCCCTGATATTCGCTGGCCTTCTGACAAAGAATGGGAAATTTCTCACACCCTCTTGTTCCTGGAGCCACCTGGGGATGGGATTTGAAGGGCTCCGGTTGCCGAATTGCTCCTGGAACCACAGGTTTAGAGTTTTCCATGAACAGCGGTCCTGGCAGGGACAGACTGAGGATGAGTAGGGCTGAATGAAGAAAATTCTACCTCCTTCAAGAGCCACCTCAACTTCTGTTTTTTCCCCACATAGCCTCCTCTGATTATGCCAGCCTTTATTGCTCACGTCATCTACTTTCTCACAGACCTTACGATTTAGCATTTGCTTATGTATTGCCTTATATTGAATAATGTCTTCTGGTCTTGTTATATATAGAGACTGTGATTCATATTTCCTCTTGATCTCTGTGAAAATGCTGAGCAGGAACCAGGCAGTGGCTCACGCCTGTAATCCCAGCACTTTGGGAGGCTGAGGTGGGTGGATCACAAGCTCAGGAGTTCAAGACCAGCCTGACCAACATGGTAAAGCCCTGTCTCTGCTAGAAATACAAAAATTAGCTGGGCGTGGTGGTGCGTGCCTATAATCCCAGCTAGTCAGGAGGCTGAGGCAGGAGAAACTCTTGAACTGAAGAGGCGGAGGTTGCAGTGAGCCGAGATTGCGCCTGTGCACTCCAGCCTGGGTGACAGAGCAAGACTCCATCTCACTCACACACACACAAAATGCTGAGCACACAGTAGAGGTTCAGAAATTACTTGATAAGAGACATGGATCTGGGTATGTGTGTGACTGGTCCTTTCCTACTAGATTCAATCTACAAGCAGTACAGGGTGCCTAGTATATGCTAGGCACCGTGGGATGCAAGTTGATACAGGTGCTGACTCAGTGACTCTCAGCCAGGGCACTGCTGGCCTCCAGGGGGTGTTCAGAAATGTTGAGGAGGGAGGATTAATTGTCATGATGTTTTGGGAGCACTAACGGCATTTAACACATGGGGATCAGGGATGTTAACCATTCTGCAAAGTCTGGGACAAGGCATTGAAGAACTGTTTTTCCACCCAGATTGCCACTAGTAGTATCTCCCATGAACTTGTTATGGACACAGGAGCGACCCAGGGAAGGACTGGACATGTTTCTTCTGTGAAGTAGGAAGTAGTTTCTAAGTCCCTGTGTACTTCTTTCTGGGTAGAGAGAGGAATGTGGGCTCCAAATTACCATTATGCATGGCACATATCTAGCAGCTTTTGTTTGTCTGCCAGCATACCTCTGGAGGTAAAATGGGTAGGCTCGCAGCCAGACTGTAAGGAAGATTTTCATGTTCTCTTTTCACCACCCACCCACTCCTTCTTTCAAGGCACATTTATAAGAAAGTGGCTGAAGTTTGCAATACTTAGTCTTTAATTCTAAGTGACTCAGTAAAGAGTCTTCAAGAAAACCGGTGTACAGAGTGCCTGCTCCAAAGCCTAAGCATCGTGAGGCAAAGATGGTCAGGTGCAGCCTCTGAGAGAGGGGCCAGCACATCATCTCTTCTCTGGGGTCTTTTCATCCCACACTTGTCTTTTTGAAGGCAGAGGTGTGGTGAGTGAATGTCATTACTCACATCTCAGGGGTCGGGGGTGACCAGAGAGAGTAGAAGATGCCTTGCCCTAGTGTATCCTTTGATGGTGGGTGAGTAGCTGGGAAGCAGCACAGCTGAGCAGGACAAGCTGTTCCATGTCTCACTGTTTCCCAATCCGAGTCAGGAGAGCTGAACTTGATCGGCTCCTGGCCTTGTGTAGCTAAGGTTTGGAGGAGCTGGAGGGAGCCTACCTAACCTTAACAAGGTCATTCCTCACAGTGGGAACTACCCGAGCCCCACGTGTCGGAGCAGGGTAACGGGAACATACAGGATGTGGATCAGAAGTTGGTTGGGGCCGGGCATGGTGGCTCACACCTGTAATCCCAGCACTTTGGAAGGCCGAGGCAGGCAGATCACTTGAGGTCAGGAGTTCGAGATTAGCCTGGCCAAGATAGCGAAACCCTGTCTCTACTAAAAATACAAAAAGTTAGCTGGGCCTGGTGGCAGGCACCTGTAATTCCAGCTACTTGGGAGGCTGAGGCAGGAGAATCACTTGAACCCAGGAGGTGGAGATTGCAGTGGGCCAGGCCGAGACTGCATCACTGCACTCCAGCCTGGACGACAGAATGAGACTCTGTCTCAAAAACAAAAAGAAGTTGGTTGATTCTAGTAAGGCTTTCTTTTTCTGTCTGTCTTCTGTTTGGAACAAAGATTACTCTGATACAAGTGATTTATATTATGATGCAGATTCATTTCAGAAGGGGGTGTTTGGGGTTGGAATAAGAACAGTCATGAACACTTACTGTACAGGAGGTTCTTTCCTTCTGTAATCTCATTGTCCCTCTCAATAGCCCTTTGAGGTGGAGGAGATTATCCTCATTTGCAAGAGGAAGAAACCAAAGCTAACAGAAATTAACTTGGAAGTTAAGTAACTTGTCTGAGACTGGACAACCAGTAAGTAGCAGAGCTCACATTCAGCCTCAAGTCTGACTTCAAAACCTGGGCTGCCATGCTGTTGGAGTGAGACCACTCCCAGGTGGCAGGGCATATGTGGGGGTGGGCACTGAGGGAGGACAGGATGGCAGTGTGTCCCTGGCACTCTAAACTATGTGCAACTAGTGTTGTCTTCTGCCTATTTTTTGGTTTGTTTTCATTTTTAGATGAAGTCTCACTCTGTTGCCCAGGCTGGAGTGCAGTGGCGCGATCTCGGCTCACTGCAACCTCCACCTCCATGTTTAAGGGATCTTCCTGTCTCAGCCTCCCAAGTAGGTGGGACTACAAGCATGCACCACAACACCCTGCTAATTTTTGTATTTTTAGTAGACATGGGGTTTCACCATACTGGTCAGACTGGTCTCAAACTCCTACCTCAGATGACCCACCTGCCTTGGCCTCTCAAAGTGCTGGGATTACAGGTGTAAGCCACCGCGCCCAGCCTGCCTGTTTTAATTGTAAATATGTGCTATTTTTGTGACCTGTGGTAAACAGGTTTTGTGTTGTGGGCTTACTGAGGACTATAGCATTATCCATAATGTTTCTTGGTAAAGTTTTTGGAGACGTGGAATATGGCCTGTTTCATGGGTTGGAGAATGAGAGATAGTTACTGCCCTCTAGGAGCACATGGCCTCTAGATCTCTGTCTTTTTTTTTTTTTTTTTTTTTTTGAGACAGAGTTTTGCTCTTGTTACCCAGGCTGGAGTGCAATGGCGCGATCTCGGCTCACCACAACCTCCGCCTCCTGGGTTCAGGCAATTCTCCTGCCTCAGCCTCCTGAGTAGCTGGGATTACAGGCACGTGCCACCATGCCCAGCTAATTTTTAGTATTTTTAGTAGAGACGGGGTTTCACCATGTTGACCAGGATGGTCTCGATCTCTTGACCTCGTGATCCACCTGCCTCGGCCTCCCAAAGTGCTGGGATTACAGGCTTGAGCCACTGCGCCCGGCTAGATCTGTGTCTTAATAAAGGACAGTTTTTATTCGTATTCCTTGGTCTTTTTGGGGTGGGGAGAGTAAGTGACTTCAGCCCGAACTGAACTGCTGGTGGGTTGGCACTGGGGAGCACATGTTGGGAATACAGAGCTCCATGGGGCTCGCACCCAGAAATCATAGAGATTTCTAAATGTAGGACTGCTGGGCAGATCACTGTGATGACAGGAAGAGAAAGACATGCAGAAGAATTCAGAATATTTGGTGTGGAGGAAAGAGAATTGAATAATTAAGAAGAAAGCCTGTCTTTCAGAGAGAGGAGAGGAGGGCTGTCTCATTTCCCACTACCTTTTAAAAATATGTTTGCATGTGTTTGTGTGTGTGTGTGAGAGAGAGAGAGAGATTTGTTTTCTTTTGAGGGAGAGTCTCACTCGATATCTCTAGGCTGGAGTGCAGTGGCGAGATCTTGGCTCACTGCAACCTCCACCTCCCGGGTTCAAGCGATTCTCCTGCCTCAGTCTCCCAAGTAGCTGGGACTACAGGCGTTCGCCAACACGCCTGGCTAATTTTTGTGTTTTTAGTAGAGACAGGGTTTCACCATGTTGGCCAGGATGGTCTTGATCTCTTGACCTCATGATCCACCCGCCTCAGCCTCCCAAAGCGCTGGGATTATAGGCATGAGCCACCATGCCCAGCTGTGTGTGTTTTTAATGTGATTAAGTATATAAGACTTACCATAATAACTATTTTTAGGTGTGTGGGTCTGTGGCATTAAGTACATTCTCATTGTGCAACTGTAACCACCATCCAGATCCAGAACTTCATCATCTCCCTCAAATGAAACTCTATACCCATTAAACACTAACTCTCTGAACCCTCCACCTTCCAGCCCCTGGCAACCACCATTCTGCAGCTCATCGTCTTTTGTGTGTGCAGAGTTGAGCAGAGGGTCTGATGTAGCAGATACTTAGCATTTGTTGAGTCAGGCTAGGTGCATGTTTCAAAAGTCCATGTATTATCAGCCAACCCAGAACACAACCTCCTCCCAGCTCTAATGCAAGATGACAGGCTTCTGAAAGGGATTTTAAATGAAATGGCTGCCTGGAATCACAAGAGGATTGGGCAGTAGCAAGAGAAGTTAAGGGTTTCTGTTCCGTATTCAGTTCCTTTGCCATCCCCCAGCCAAGACTTGGGTTCTGTTCTGCTATGCTCATGTTTGTCATCTTGCTTGTTTGCAGCCTCTTACTTCATCTCATCCTGGGGGTCTGGTGTGTAGGTGCTAGAGGAAGCTGGATATAAGGTCATTTAGGGGATGAAGATAATAGAATTTAACAGTATTTCTGCATTAGTATGAGGGGTACGTGTGTTAAAGGGAAGGTGAACCCTCCTGGACCTCCAGGCCTGGACAGTTGAGAGCTATGTCAGGCTCTGTATTCCTGTGGTGTTCATATCATGACCTGGAATTGAGTTGGATCTTTTTTTTTTTTTTTTTTTTTTAGATGGAGTTTCACTTTTGTTGCCCAGGCTGGAGTGCATGGCGCGATCTCAGCTCACCATAAACCTCTGCCTCCTGGGTTCAAGTGATTTTCCTGCCTCTGCCTCCTGAGTAGCTGGGATAACAGGCTTGTGCCACCACGCCTGGCTAATTGTGTATTTTTAGTAGAGATGGAGTTTCTCTGTGTTGGTCAGGCTGGTCTTGAACTCCCGATCTCAGGTGATCCACCCACCTCAGCCTCCCAAAGTGCTGGGACTACAAGGATTACAAGTGTGAGCCACTGCACCCAGCCAGATTTTTTTCTTTTTTGAGACAAAGTGTCACTCTTGTCACCCTGGCTGGAGTGCAGTGGCATGATCTCAGCTCACTGCAGCCTCCACCCCCCCAGGTTCAAGTGATTCTCCTGCCTCAGCCTTCCAAGTATAATAGCTGGGACTACAGGTGAGTGCCACCATGCCCAGCTAATTTTTGTATTTTTAGTAGAGACAAGAGTTTCACCATGGTGGCCAGGCTGGTCTCAAACTCCTGACCTCAAGTGATCCACCTGCCTCGGCCTCCCAAAGTGCTGAGATTGCAGGTGTGAGCCACCACACCTGGCTGAGTTGCATGTTTTAGAACAGAGATGACCAATGTGGTGGCCTCCCTGGCCTCCTCACTTTCCCTCATCCTCGATGTTTACAGTTTTTCGTTGACCTTCATGGGGAAAGAGGAAAAAGGAGGGAGAGACATGCTTCTTCTTCCAGTGACCCAGGAAGAGAGGAGGGCAGGAGAGCCCACTGTCTTAGAGGTCAAAATACAGGCCACAGGGGCCTTGGGCTGGTAGGCTGGGGTGGTATCTTAGGGTATACTATTGCAGATTGTGCCCTTATTACCAGGAAAAAGGCTGCAGTGCAAGAGACCTCTGCATTTCCTCACAATAGTGTCAGATTGCAAGGATTGAGGGAAGCCTTGAGGACTCATGAAGTCTTTTTTCTGTCTCTGTGTACAACCTTAGGGGAGGTTACATGTATTTAATAATACCTTCCAGGAACTGCCCAGTACCGAGTGGCCCTTCTCACCACAGTTCCTCTTACTGCAGTCTAAAGCCTACTTTTGTCTTAGACAGAGCCAGGTCTGAATGGCAGTCAATTGTTTTCCTTGGACTGAGTCTCAGTCTGTCCCATCCTAATGCTCAAAGTTTGAATGAAGGAATGTTCCAATTGATAACTCCTAGAAACAGTGACATCTTTAGGTGTTATCCTACAGTCTGCCTGGATGTTGTTCTCATCACCATCACTAATAAAAGTAATAAGTGATTTAAGTGTTTGTCTTTAAAGTAGAGCATCTCTGGGCCATCTTACTACTTTTTTTGAGACAGGGTCTTGCTCTGTTGCCCAGGCTGGAATGCAGTGGCATGATCATAACTCACTGCAGCCTTGAACTCCTGGCCTCAAGTGATCCTCCCACCTCTGCCCCACAAAGGGCTAGGATGACAAGCGTGAGCCACCATGCTCAGCCCCATCTTATATTTCAGAAGGTGCCAGCAGTAGGCCAAAATCTCAAGGCTAGTTAGAGCTGACTTTCATACTCATGCTTCATCACTCTGCTGCATGACCCAGTCCCCACCAGAAACAAAGATCTCATGTGAGATTGATCAGTGTGGGGTCCAAAGTGCAGTTTTTGCAGATTAGGTGTGTTTCACAAGTTAACAATGAATGTACCTGCTACTGCCCGGATCTCCTGTTCTGGCCTCATAACCTCCTCAGGTAGCCCAAATTGCCCATCTCTAAAGAGCTGTCAGTGGGAGACCTGCTGACACAATGGGCATTTGATTTTGCCTTTGAGGCAACATGATCCATGGAGTGAACATGACGTTAGGAGCTGGGCAACCTGGTTCTAGTTTTGGTTCCATTTCTTTTATTTCTTTATTTAGATGGAGTCTCGCTCTGTCATTCAGGCTGGAGTTCAGTGGTACGATCCCTGCTCACCGCAACCTCTGTCTCCCAGGTTCAAGCAATTCTCCTGCCTTAGCCTCCCAAGTAGCTAGGACTATAAGCACGTGCCACCACACCCTGCTAATTTTTTGTATTTTTAGTAGAGATGGGGTTTCACTGTGTTAGCCAGGATGGTCTCCATCTCCTGACCTCATGATCTGCCCGCCCCAGCCTCCCAGAGTGCTGGGATTACAGGCGTGAGCCACCTTGCCCAGAGATTTTAATCCTGATGGTTGCTAGTGAATCACTGAGCCTCAGGTGTAGACCTGGAATTCTGTGGGCCTGGCTTCCCTTTCCCAGTCCTAGCGCCTCCTGCTATCTCAGGAAAGTCTTCCAGCATCACTGCAAGAATGAGTAACTTCAGAATCTTAAAACTGAACATGAAACTCCTGTTTGTCCTGACCCCTGAGTCAGGAATTCCGTCAGTCACTGGGCAGTCACTCTGCCCCTGCATGCTGTTTTGTGTCAAAAAGCTCTGGACCCACCCAGAGAAAGCATTTGGCCTGAAGGGCAAACGTATGCCTCACCCTTGGGGATACACAGCTTTGTTGGATGTGAGAGACAAGACATTCACACAAAAATGTATAAAGAGCTTTATCGAAAGACACAGATTCAGGGCTGGGTGGCTCGGGATGCTTGGCTCCTTACTCTGCCTCGCCTGGAGATTCCAGATTCCTGCCTTGGGCCTTTGTGTGCTCCCCACCCCTGCTCCTCCCTTGGTTAACTTTTTTTTTTTTTTTTTTTTTTTGAGACAGAATTTTGCTCTTGTTGCCCAGGCTGCAGTGCAGTGGTGCAATCTCAGCCCACTGCAACCTCCGCCTCCCAAGTTCAAGCAATTCTCCTGCCTCAGCTTCCCAAGTAGCTGGGACTACAGGCATGTGCCAACACACCCAGCTAATTTTTGTGTCTTTAGTAGAGACGGGGTTTCTCCATGTTGGTCAGGCTGGTCTCGAACTCCCTACCTCAGGTAATCCACCCACCTTGGCCTACCAAAGTGCTGGGATTACAGGCATGAGCCACCATGCCTGGCCACTTGGTTAACTCTTGCTTATCCCTGTGGTCTCAGCTTAAATATCACTTCCTTAGCAGGCCTTTCCTGGATCCCTTCCCCATCATGACCTCCCTTTAATCTTTATTTTCTTCTCTTTTTTTTTTTTTTTTTTTTTGAGACAATGTCTCTCACTCTGTCATCCAGGCTGGAGTACAGTGGCACAAGCGTGGCTCACTGCAGCCTCCTTGAATCTTTCTGATAGCACTCTGTGCTTTTTCATCAGAGTTGTCACAGGTGTCATGTCATGTCTTTAATGTCTGCTTCCTTGACTAGACTATAAGCTCCATGAAGGAAGGGACAATTTCTGTTTTGCTCAGTGCCACCTTCTAGTATCTAGCAATGCCTGTACATAGCAGACAGTCAGTATTTGTTGAATGAATGAATGCATGAGCTGGCTCACCAGGCTATAGAGTTGGCATGAAAGGTGTCTGGGAAGGTTTCTTAGGATAAAGTGGAGAGACGGTCCTGGTGAAAAGTCGAGTTAACATGTTTGCTCCATCCTGCTCGTCAGGAAGTTCCCCTTCTGTCTCACCTACGTCTCTTCAGCTGTAATTTATTCTGGGTTGGTCCTTGGTGGGGCCAGAGAATATGTGGTCTCCACCCTCTGGAGAGTAACCCTGTTCTTCCTTTCTAAGAGTGTGATTCAGACAGTCCTTCATCCCCTTCCCGTTGGCCCCACCCGCTACCTGTTCTTCCTCCAGCTGACTCAGCTTCACACCCTCTTCCCCTCTTCCTCCCAGGGTCTCTTTTCCTGTCCCCTTGTCTTTCAGAGCTTTCCTTCCTAAGTTTTCTCTCATGGCCTCTCATTGGTCTTCTGGAATTCAAAACCATATGGGCACAGGTCACAAGTTTTCTTGGTCATGAAGCTTCCCTAGTCTCTTCCCTTGGATTTGTGGACACCTGACTCCCACAGGAGGCTGGCAATGAGGTATAATGATTTGTTTGTGCTGCAATTGAAAACCAGCAGCAAGAAGCCTTATGATTATCCAACCCCTGATTACTAGTGTTGTCTTCCTCCGTTAGCTTGGTATCTGCCAGCCTGAATGGGCCTGGCATCTCCTTTCTGCCCCCTCCCACTGCCATGCTGTGCCCTTCCTTGCTTTCTCTGGTATCCGCTTCCCAGTGACTGTCCTTGCTCTCTGCCCCTATCAGTCTGCCTCTAAGGCCACAGGTCTGTTTTTCCTCCCTTCTCTCTCACCTGCCTTCCTCTCAATTCTACTTTTTATCTTGTTTCTTCTCCTGAGCTGCCACTTTTCACCCCAAATCCCAGTAACGCCAAATCTCAGTCTTAGTAAATCACTTTTTGCCACAGTTTTGCCTTGCTCTGTGGGAGCCAATTTCTTCATAATGACTCTATGCAAATTTGTAGCACTTTATGGATTTTAAAATGTTTTTACGTTAGTGAATTCTTGTGAACTGGGCCTGGGTAGATAAGGAAAAGAGCCTCGGAGATGCTGAGTGATTTGCAGATTTGCCTAAATTATACAGAAGAGTCAGAACCAGTGCCCAGGCCTTCTAATTCTTAGTGCAGTAAACACTAAACATTGCCTATCATTTCATCTCACCACACTCCTGTCTTGTTGGTCTTAGCTAAGAAAGCCTGCCCCTGAGTTACCCATCTTAGAGCCTTCCTGCTCGCTGTCTGCCCCCTGCATTGGGGACTTCTTTGGTCTTTCTCACGCAGCCCAGCCTCTGCCCGTTTCCTTCTCCCGTCCACTGTGCTGAGCTCTCTTCTCTTCTGGGAAGCCTTCCCTTCATCTTTTCTCACCCTATTGTCTCCTGACCTCTTTGGGCCATTATTAGTGTTCCTCTTTGGTTTTTGCCCACTAATATAGGAATTCCGTGTCTTAAGACAGTCCACTCTAGCCGGGCGTGGTGGCTCATGCCTGTAATCCCAGCACTTCAGGAGGCCCAGGTGGGCAGATCACTTGAGGTTAGGAGTTTGAGACAAGCCTGACCAACATGGAGAAACCCCATCTCTACTGAAAATACAAAATTAGCTGGGCATGGTGGTGCATGCCTGTAATCCCAGCTACTTGGGAGGCTGAGACAGGAGAATTGCATGAACCTGGGAGGCGGAGGTTGTGGTGAGCCAAGATTGCACCACTGCATTCCAGCCTGGGCAATAAAAGCAAAACTCCATCTCAAAAAAAAAAAAAAAGAAAGAAAAGAAAAAAGAAAGTCCACTCTCTGGTAAAACATATCTACCAAGCATATAAATTATGAGATGCTAATTCATATGACAAAAAGAATATTCACTTTTAGTAGCTGCTCTTATACATTCCACTTAAGTGAATATTCAAGCATTATTTTGAAAGGATGGAGATAATCAAAAACTAGTGTTAGAAACTGCTGCATTAAGGAAAGAGGGTTTTTTTTTTTTTTTTTAGATAACACCAGCTTTCTTTTATTTCTGTATTAATTTATTCTGCAGACAGGTATTGAAGGCAGCCCTGACCTCCAAGAACTTAGTCTAGCAGAGAAGGCAGACAACAAGATAATCAATCACAAAAAAGGAATTGGTGTCATGAAAGGGTCAGGACAGGGTATTGTGGGAAGAGAGGCTCGTCAGGGGCTCTTCCTGGAGGTGACATTGTCTAAGTTGAGGTTGGGAGGCATGGCATGAGGCATCCAGGTAAAGAGGAGGAAAGTGATGAGCTTGCAAGAGTGAACAGCATGTACAGAGACCCAGGATTGAGAAAGAACAGAGAGAAAGCCACTACTTAGTGCAGTACTCCTGGCCCTCTGCCTCATCCCTACACCAGCAAGAACCAAAAGGCGCCAAATGTGAGAATTGGCAAGGCTCCGGGTAAACCATACCTGGAATATTCAGCTGTACAGCAGTCATATGTGAGCCTGAGGAAGAACCTGTTTAGCCCACAGAGGGAGGTGGAATCTACTGGAGAAAGCCTGGAGTGCAGGATGGGGGCAGTGTGTTGGTGGTGCCATCAGAAGGCTGCATAGCCTTGAGCTCTTGCTTCACCTTGACAAACATTTCCCTTGTTAGAGCCCTGGCTTTCTCATCTGTGCGATGGGGTAATCATTCCTGCCCAGCTTCCCTCAAGGTTTCAGTGCAGATACAGTCATGACTGTGAAAGCGCCCTGTGGACTGTCAAGTCTGGGCAGTCGGGTGGTGGCAGGAAGGGCAGCAACTGTGAGAGAATCAACTTGATTCTGCCCATCTCAGATAGGAACTGACTCTTGGGAAGGAGACAGATTCAAACTGCTCTGACATCGTGTCACGTTTGAAAAGCCATGGCCTGCTTACCTTCTGTGAGAGTTGGGAAGAAGTGCTGGGGAGGGAAAGGTGAGATACCACTGCAGCTGTCCAGAAGACCTTGCAAGATCCTCCAGCTGGGGACAGGGGATGGCTAGAATGACATCCAGCCATCTTCACACCCAAGGCTCAGATGGCCCTCCCAGGCCTGCAGTTCTCTGTTTTCCCTTAGAAGGTTCTGGAAGCAGACGGAACCTCAGAAGCAAGCTGTTTATTTTTTAGGTTTTTCAGTTTATTTTTAAATTTCTGACTGTGATGGTGTTTATTTTTTCCTTTTCCCTTTTCCCACTTCCCCGGCTCAGCATCAGAAAGGGACCATCTGTCCCTTGCCTTTCTGTGGCCATTTTAGAACCAGCACAAGGCTGCTTGAATCTGGTCCCCTCTTTTCCCTCCCTCCCTCCCCCACCACCTGGCTTTCTCTCCTCTGCACTGCCCACTCTTATGCAGCCCCCTCCAGGTGGCAGCTGCCACCTCCTGTAGGCCTCCATCTGTGAAGACCTCCAGGCTGGGTCCAGCTACCAGCCCAAGGGCCTGTCTGAGGCAGCCAGATCTGTGGGTAACCTAGACATGGACGCATGGAAAGCAGCCTGTGGGAGGAAGGGAATTAGTTCCAGTCTCCTTGCTCCAGGCAGGGCCTCTCTGCTCTGACTGGTTTCTGCTGAGAATGGTATCTGTGTTCATGTATGTGTCATGTCCTAACTTGTTTCTGCCTCTGCGTGTATCTGCAAGTCAGTGTGTGTGCATATGTGTGTCTCACACGCCCCTCTGGCCTAGAGATCCATGAGTGATTTATAAACTACCCCTCCTCCCATCACGTAAATATTTTTCCTGGTTTCTTGGCCTTCCTTCTGCTTCTAGCACTGACCTGAGTTCCTCCCCTTCTGTTCTTCAGTCCCATAAAAACACTTCAGAACACAGATAGTCATCGATAAACAGAGGATGAGTACTTCACATTGTGGAATCAGAATAAAAAGATCTGCTTGCATTCCACAGTGTGAGAGGCAGGGTTAACAGAGTGGAATCTGTTTCAGAGAGTAACACAAACTGAGAAAGGGAATTTTTAAAAAATCTTCATTAAAAAGAATCCAGGCTGGGCACAGTGGCCCCCGCCTATAATCCCAACCCTTTGGGAGGCCAAGGTAGGTGGATCACTTGAAGTCAGGAGTTCAAGAGCAGCCTGGCCAACATGATGAAACCCCATCTCTACTAAAAATACAAAAAATTAGCTGGGCATGATGGCACATGTCTATAGTTCCAGCTATTATTATACTTAGGAGGCTGAGGCAGGAGAATCACTTGAACCTACAGGGGGAGGTTGCAGTGAGCTGAGATTGTGCCACCACACTTCTATCAAAAAAAAAAAAAAAAAAATGCCAGGCGTGGTGGCTTATGCCTGTAATCCCAGCACTTTGAAAGGCCAAGGTGGGTGGATCACCTGAGGTCAGGAGTTTGAGACGAGCCTGACCAAGATGGTGAAACCCTGTCTCTATTAAAAATTTAAAAAATTGGCCGGGCGCGGTGGCTCAAGCCTGTAATCCCAGCACTTTGGGAGGCCGAGGCGGGTGGATCACAAGGTCAAGAGATCGAGACCATCCTGGTCAACATGGTGAAACCCCGTCTCTACTAAAAATACAAAAAATTAGCTGGGCATGGTGGCACGTGCCTGTAATCCCAGCTACTCAGGAGGCTGAGGCAGGAGAATTGCTTGAATCCGGGAGGCGGAGGTTGTGGTGAGCCGAGATCGCGCCATTGTACTCCAGCCTGGGTAACAAGAGCGAAACTCCGTCTCAAAAAAAAAAAATTTTTTTAATTACCCAGATGTGATGGTGAGTGCCTATAATCCCAGCTACTCAGGAGACTAAGGCAGGAGAATCACTTGAACCTGGGAGATAGACATTGCAGTGAGCCGAGATTGCATCATTGCACACCAGTCTGGGTGACAAAAGCAAGACTAACTCAAAAAAAAAAAAATAGTTGATGGCTTTCAAGGTAGGAGGCCGTTTTCGTCAGGTATGAAGCTAGGTGCAGATGCAGTGTGGCTCTCGATAGTACCTTATGGATAGTTGTGTCCCAAAGGAAGGATGAGAATAGCTGCTGAAGTCCTAAAGAGCAAGCCTAACTCAAGCTGTTGGCACACAGGCATTACGCAGAAAGCTGGAAGTTGAAATGGTGGAGTCCAGCTTGCCTGGACCAGCTTTATGGGTTCTGCTGGTAACATTTTTATCCATGGATGGCTTGCTTGGGTGCAGATGTTGGAGACCTTTTAAAGGACTCGGAATTCATGCTTGAAGAAATGCAGGCAGATCTGTTTTAAATGGAATTTTTCATCTTGTAACAGGCAGAACTGCTAACCTAAAAACTAGAGTTTTTAATGACCACGGCAAGCAAGCATGCAGTTTGGCCCTTGAGAGACAGGATCTTTCCTTACCCAGGCTGTAGTGCGGTGGCCCTTTGAGGCTCACCGCAGTCTCAAACTCCTGGGCTCAAATGATCCTTGGCCTCCTAGTGGACTTTGTAGACAGCCTGATACGGAGTCTCAAGAAGATTAAAAAATGTCTCCAATTTCAATAAACGGTTGCAATCCAAAAAAAAAAAAAAAAGATGATGGTATGTCACAGACAGTTAAAAATTGATGAGGGTCTGGGTGCAGTGGCTCATGCCTGTAATCCCAGCACTTTAGGAGGCCGAAGCGGTCGGAGTCGGATCATGTCAGGAGATCGAGACCATCCTGGCCAACATGGTGAAACCCCATCTTGACTAAAAATAGAAAAATATTAGCTGGGTGTGGTGACGCATGCCTGTAGTCCTAGCTACTTGGGAGGCCGAAGCAGGAGAATTGCTTGAACCCAGGAGACGGAGATTGCAGTGAGCCTAGATTGCACCACTGCGTGCTTCTCTCTTCCTTTCATTGGCTCAGTGAAGAGGTGCTGGTGATCCCCTCTTCTTTTTTTTTTTTTTTTTTTTTTTTTTGAGACGGAGTTTCGCTCTTGTTACCCAGGCTGGAGTGCAATGGCGCGATCTCGGCTCACCGCAACCTCCGCCTCCTGGGTTCAGGCAATTCTCCTGCCTCAGCCTCCTGAGTAGCTGGGATTATAGGCACGCGCCACCATGCCCAGCTAATTTTTTGTATTTTTAGTAGAGACGGGGTTTCACCATGTTGACCAGGTTGGTCTCGATCTCTCGACCTTGTGATCCACCCGCCTCGGCCTCCCAAAGATCCCCTCTTCTTCTACTCTTGTCATAGGAACATTTCATCTGTCTCATGCTTTGACTTTGGGTCTGCCATTCACCCCAAGCACCTTGGGTATAAGTGAGGATGATGCTACCTACACCTGCTTCCTAGTTGGCTCTGGGGTAAATGGAGACTTCTTCAGGCCTGGGAGGGCCACCTCCCATTGAGAAAGGCAGGATGTGGCTCTCTGCTTACTCTTTGGGTCCTTGGGGGCTGTGTCTGGTATCTCTGCTTGGATAGAAAGGAGGAGGTGATCTTATCAGACTTTTCCTGCCACTTCCCTGTCCCCAGCTCACACAACCACTCCCATTTTCTCTCTCTTACATACTCACACTCTCTTCCCCTACCACCCCCCAACATCTGAGAACTTTATGAGCTGCAGTTCTGGCACAGGACCTGGCAGTCTGGGCTGGAGAGGGTTGTTCCATCCAAGGAGGCTCAGCAGTGGGAACCTGCATGCTGACACTCTCCCTGAAGGTTAGTAGATAGTTGGGCAATGAGGGCTGTTCCATAGGGTAATGGACAGGTCAAATCTTTATAAATATCCAGTGAAGAGGAAATGACAACTCCAAGTCATCCTTATACATAGAGCATTCAGTGGAGACAGGTGGGGTGTCCAAGGGCGTGAGTCCTCACTGGTTGGGGACCTGGATGGGTGATGAGTAAGGCTCAGACATCCACAGCATAGGGTGGGAGGGGGCAAGGCCTAGCCAACAAACGACGAGCGCATGGACACCGTACACTTAACAAGACCAACTATTGAGGGGGCAGCTGCCCAGCACATTAGTGTCAGGCCGTTTATTCCGGAATGAGGAGGGGTGGGCTTTACATCGTATTCTGTGACTGGTGGGTTTTGAGAGGGGCTGATTTGTGGAGAGGATGAGCACCTTGGCAAAGATGAGGATCAGTACCATGCCCACAAATAGGGCTGCTGGCCAGTGCCCCACATGCCAGTGTCCCCCATGATGATGATGGCAAAGCCAGCTGCCAGGCCACTCAGGGATGTCATTCAGGGAGTGGGCAGTGGGGTCAGCCACCACTAGGCCATAGATGGTAATGATACCAGCCAGGACCACTGGGATGATGGACTTCATGATCGGCTCTGGCCACATGACAGACATGGCCACGATGCTGGTGCTGTTCTTGGCCATGCCATAGGCAGTGCCCAGTCCACTGAAGACCATGGTGGCCTTAGTACCCGAGATTGTGAAAACCAAAGCATACTCGGAGCTATTGTTGGACATGTCTCCTAGTGGGGAGGGGGACAAGGATGGGCACGGCAGAGGGCGAACACGAAGACAGTGGAGCAGTGGCAGCAAAGATGCTGTCTTTTTTTTTTTTTTTTTTTTTTTTTGAGAGGAGTCTCACTCTGTAGCCCAAGCTGGAGTGCAATGGTGTGATCTCAACTCACTTCAACCTCTACCTCCGAGGCTCAAGCGATTCTCGTGCCTCAGCCTCCTGAGTAGCTGGAACTACAGGCACGCACAACCATGCCCAGCTAATTTTTTAAAATTTTAGTAGAGACGGAGTTTCACCATGTTGCCCAGGGTGGTCTCAAACTCCTGAGTTCAGGCAATCTGCCTGCCCTGGCCTCCCAAACTACTGAGATTACAGGCATGAACCACTGTGCCCAGCCAAGATGTTCTTTCTTACACACGAATACTCTCCTGTTTTTTTTCTTGTGCATGCACACACACACATCCTTTAGTTACTCATATCTAATTGAAGAATGTCTAAGACACCACCCTTCTGTCAGAATACTTGCCCCTCCTCCCAAATCTCTGCCAGTACTGTATCCTTGGGGGACTTGAATTGTTGGGGAAACCCCAACCGCTCCTTGTCTCTCAGGCCTTTATCCCCTCCCCTCCCAAGCAGTGGCTTCAGAATATCTCCTACAGATGGAGTTTAGAGTTAGTAATCTGGTGGTACTGGGGCTAAGGGATAGGTGTTAAAGCTCCACTTGCATAGCAGTCACTGTTCTAACACTTAGATTGTTGGTGTTTTGGGGTGTCTTTAAGGGAGCTAATAAATTTATGGGAGGCTAAATACCCCCTCCCCCACCGGGTATAACCACTGCCTTTGCCCCCCCTTCCTCTTTGTGTGGGCCTTCTGGATTACAGGAAGAGCTCAGGAAAACAGGCCTATTGTTTTCATCTGGGAGGGAGGGAGGGAGGGCCTCCCAGGCCAGCTCAGGCTCACTCTCCCCTGAACTGATATCCCATAAACAGAGGCTCCAAGGCCCTGGCCGCCCTGCTTTTCCAAGGCAAGTGAGTTATTTGGCTTGGTACTTTATTCTGCCAGCTCTTGTTGGTTTCCTCTTTATTTTTTAATTAAAAAAAAATTTTTTTAAGACAAGGTCTTGCTCTGACACCCAGGCCGGAGTGCAATGGCGTGGTCTCGGCTCACTGCAGCGTCTGCCTCCCAGGCTCAAGTGATTCTCATGCCTCAGCCTCCTGAGTAGCTAGGATTACAGACATGTGCTGCCATGCCTGGCTACTTTTTGTATTTGTAATAGAGACGGTTTTCACCATGTTGGCCAGAGTTGCTTCCCTCTGTAGACCACAAGTTCCCATTCTCTTTCCCTAATGTCCTCTGAAGTTGTCTTCTCCCACTTCCCCCATCTGTTTTTCTCTATCATAGGTTTCTCTGTGTAGTCCTGATATGGTTAGTAATAGGAGGAAGCCTGCCTTTTTGGAAGTATGGGGAGCTAGGAATGGAGGGGTCTCTCCCGGACAAGAGGTCTTCTCCTTCCCCAGCCTCACAGCTAGCTGAATCTGCCTCGTCCTCCAAACACCCTGGATTCCCCCTGACACCAGGCACCCAGGGAAGCCCCACCTCCTGGTCCTGTTTCCTGTCAGGGGTGGGATGGCACTTTGCCTGGGTCTGGGAATGGCACTGGCTGCAGCAGCAGGACCTGCCGGGACATATCTAAATGAATAATCATTGCTAGGCTCGAAGCACAGGAGACACCAGTCCTTCCTTGTTTGCACTGGGCTGCTTAGTGCTTCTTTCCCAAGGACTTCCATCCCTTCCCCAGGCTTTATGTTCCAGTTTTTCTACCATTCTGGAAGCCCCCTAGAATCTCCTGGAATGTTTAATGGACCTTTTCAGCACTGAAATTCAAGAATTTTAAGACTCATCGGTCAGCAGAAAAGTGGGGATACAGTTTCCTAACCTACCTCCTTCCCCTGCAATTTCCTCACAAGCTTACCCTTTATATTTTAGCATCTGGGACTCCTCAGGATGTTAATTCTCTTCTTTCTGTGTTGGTGTCTGAGCACCGAGAAGGTAGAGCCAGGCGTACTTATAAATGAGGAAAATTCTTTGACAGGCACTTAATAAAGATGCTGGCTATGTAATCCCAGCACTTTGGGAGGCTGAGGCAGGCAGATCACCTGAGGTAAGGAGTTCAAAACGAGCCTGGCCAACATGGTGAAACCTCTTCTCTACTAAAATTACAAAAATTAGCCAGGTGTGGTGGTACATACCTGTAATCCCAGCTCCTCGGGAAGCTGGGAGACAGAGGTTGCCGTGAGCCAAGACTGAGCCATTGCACTTTAGCCTGGGCAACAAGAGTGAAACTCTGTCTCAAAAAAAAAAAAAAAAAAAAAAGGCCAGGCGTCGTGGTTCATGCCTATAGTCCTAGCAATTTGGGAGGCCATGGTGGGTGGATCACAAGGTCAAGAGATTGAGACCATCCTCGCCAACATGGTGAAATTCCGTCTCTAACTAAAACATACAAAAATTAGCTGGGCGTGGTAGGGTGCACCTATAGTCCCAGCTATTCTGGAGGCTGAGGCAGGAGAATCACTTGAACCCTGGATGGCGAGGTTGCAGTGAGCTGAGATCACGCCACTACACTCCAGCCTGGCAACGGAGACTCCGTCTCAAGGAAAAAATAAAATAAATAAATAAAACTTTACCCCTCAAGGGGTTTCATCCACATGCAAAGCCAACACTGCAGGAATTATTTTTCCCCTTTGGAGCTGAGTACAAAGGGAAGGGGTATATTGTTAGAGGAGCTATTGTTAGTGGAATGAGGGCTGGCAGCCAGAGTTATAATCTGCCAGCTCCAGGCCACTTCCAAGAAATGTGACCCCAAGCCTCCTGTGCTTGTCTCCTTTCGCTCATTCTGTCATCTACCTCTTTCATCCTGGATTCCACCATGACTGCAGGCCTCTCCTGCGTTTGTGGATTTCTACATGCTGTTTGTGAGGGACTCGTGGAGGTTTTCTCCTTCTCTCCTTTTCCTTGCCCCACAGCTTTGTCTTGTGCTCCCTAGGCTCTGAGCTTCCGTTAATGTCACAGCCTCCTGGACAGACTGCTGGAAATGGTTTATGCATAAACTGTTTTGCATTTCTCTTGGGAAATAATCAAACCCTTTGTTTTTAATCTAATCTCAGTCTGTCCTACTACTACACTAAAATGACTTTTTGGTTTTGGGGAATGGAAAAGAAAACGTCCGTTGATGCTGGGCCCCAGACAACACAGCGAGCAGACTCACATTTGCCAAGAGCTCAAGGCTGGTGTGTGCCTGGTTCTCCCCTGGTCAGTTCTGGGGAGCAGAGTCCATGGTGTAGGTGGAAGGACCAGGATGCTGTGCCCAGTAACTGTTCAGCAACAGTGCACGACATGTGCTGGGGAGATGCTGAGGCCTTAGGCAGCGCCATCAGGAAGGTTTTGAAGCTGGGGAAACTAATACACTTGAAATAATTAAAGGGGTATTTAAGGCAGAGGAGCAGAGTCTAAGGGGACAGCTCGTGCCCTTCCCCTTGCCTGCCTCAGGCCACCAGCTTTGTGTCTCTTCTCTCCTTCCAGCCCTTGATCCTCAGCTTCTTCTGAAATGCTTTCCTTGAGCAAACCCTGCTCTGCCTTACTCTGTCTGGCATTTAATCATTAAATCAATGAGCATTTGGTGACCTCGTATATACTCAGAAACATACCTGGAGCTGTGAAGGGAACAGTAACAAACAACAGGCAGCTCCCTGGTGAGATGAGTGCAGTGTCAGAGAAGATGAGTACAGTGTCATGGATGACACGCTGCTTAGGGCCAGCCTCGGTGTGGGACCAGTCGCTTGCATTGTATGCAGTGTGATGAGACATCTACCGAGAGTGTTTGCGCTAATATTACTGTTGGCTCTTCATATCTGAGCAAAGCAGGAAGTATAATTATACATTTTAAACAACGCAGGGCACAATGCCAGGTGACATCTCTCTGTTTCAACCTACCTGAGGGGCTCTGTCTGTCATCCCAGGGCCCCATCCTTCAATAATTGAGTCCAACTCTTTTATGGTAACTTCCAGAGCCTCTCTATCAACCAAAGATTTTTTTTTTTTTTTTGAGACCGAGTCTTACTCCCTCCCCCAAGCTGGTGTACAGTGGCACGATCTCAGCTCACTGCAACCTCCGCCTCCCGGGTTCAAGCAATTCTCCTGCCTCAGCTTCCTGAGGAGCTAGGACTACAGGCACATGCCACCACACCTGGCTAATTTTTGTATTTTTAGTAGAGACAGGGCTGATCTCAAACTCCTGATGTCAGGTAATCCACCTGCCTTGGCCTCCCAAAGTGCTGGGATTATAGGCATGAACCACCATGCCAGGCCCAACCAAAGATTTTATACAATTTTAATATATGTAAAATGTGAGAATATATGACATGCTTAGTAGTAGAAGCTCTAGTGAATGAAAGAAAGCAACTGCAGACTGTTACCCCACATGCTCACTATGCAACGGAAGTCGTTTTCTATGTGTTATAGATTCAGAGCTGCACAGATAAAATACTGCTGTTTTCATTCAGGCACCCATCTCAGTGTGAGGCTGTATAACTCATTCTATGGAATACCCAAGTACCACCTAGAAATGGCTCCTGCCCTTAATGAACTTCTGTTCTACTCAGGGAGACGAGACTTAGTCCTGTGAAAGGTTTAATAGAGATGTTGTGATCTGGCTTGTTTAGTTGTAAGGAATCTGCTCTAGCTAAGTCAAATAAAGGGATAGATCCAGCATAGACTCAGGAACCAGCTACATGCATTCAAATCCTGGCTCTGCCACTGAAATAGCTGTTTGACTTTGGAAAGTTCTTTACCTTTGATGAGCCTGTTTTCTCCTCTGTAAAGTGAGAATAATAACAATATCCACCTCATGAAGTTATGTGAGGATTCAATTAGTCAGTATGTAGGCCAGGTGCAGTGACTCACGCCTATAATCCCAGCACTTCGGGAGGCCAAGGTGAGTGGATTACCTGACGTCAGGAGTTCGAGACAAGCCTAGCCAACATGGTAAAATCCCTGCTCTACTAAAAATGCAAGAACCTTTAGCTGAATGTTGTGGCGGGTGCCTGTAATTCCAGCTACTCAGGAGGCTGAATCAGAAGAATCGCTTGAACCCGGGAGGTGGAGGTTGCAGTGAGCTGAGACCGCACCACTGCACTCCAGCCTGGGCAATAAGAGTGAAAACTCCATCTCAAAAAAATAAAAAATAAAAAGGCCTATGAAGAAAGTGGACAATGAGAGTGATCTCTGAGATGGCCAATATGGATAATGTCCTAAAGTGGTAAAGATCAGGGCCAGAAGGATGCTGCAGCTTACAGCACTAATTGTTCAGAGGAGGGTACTGGGAAGGTGGTTAGACCACCGCAGCTCTAACATGTCTTCTTCAAAAGAATCTTTTCCTGGCTCCCCAGGATCAGTCAGGTGTACTCTCTTGGCGCACTATGCTTTACAGCACATAAGACAGATGAGAGCTCTTTCTGCGACCGAAACTCTTCCTTCCTCCTTTTTGGTCCAAGAGACACACTTGGCAGTGGCAGGAGGAGTGTCGCTCCACACTTTTTTATTTTTGTCTTTACTTTTTTATCTTTTCTATTTTACATGAGATATGTATTTAAATAATCAGATGCTGGACTAGAGGGGGAGAGTTTCAAGGATTTTTTTTTTCCCTCCCCTTTTTCTCAAAAGGACAGATTTGCTTGTGTGGAACAGCTACATAGGAAAAAAATGATGAAATTGTGATCTATGGAAAAAAAAACAACATTTAAATAGGCCAGGCATGGTGGTTCACACCTGTAATCTCAGCATTTTGGGAGACTGAGGCAGGAAGATCGCTTGAGCCCAGAGGCTCGAGACCAGCCTGATCAACATAGGGAGACCCATCTCTACCAAAAAAATATAGCCAATAACCAGACAGAGTGGTGTGTGCACTTGTAGTCGTAGCTACTCTGTAGGCTGGGGCTGGAGGGTTACTTGAGCCCAGGAGTTCGAGGCTACAGTGAGCCATGATTGTGCCATTGTACTCCAGCCTAGGTGACAGAGTGAGACCCTGTCTCAAAAAACAAACAATACATTGGGTTGTGTCATCTGAGATGCAACAAAAGGAAGAAAGAAAGAAAACAGACATACCATAGCTATAGTTACATAATTAATTGTAGAGGTTGTTAATGTCTGCCTCTCTCTTCAGAATGTAAATACCAGTAAAGTAGGGACTGCTTCAGTTACTCACTATTCTGTTCCCCAGCCTAGTACAGTTTCTGGTGCACAGTAAGAAGGAATAGTCATTAGGTTGGCAGCCTCATGAAGTGTGGACCTGAGCATTTGGAATCATAGAGTTAGAAAGTTTTCTTATCTTACTGAAAGGGAACTTAGAGTAGTTAAGTGAATGGCCCTTAAATACACAGCCTGTTAGTAGCAAAGCCAAGAATAAGAAACCAAATTGTGGGCAACATAGCGAGACCCTGCTTCTACAAAAGAAAAAAAAAGGAGCTAAGCATGATGGTACATTGGCACATTACCATAGTCCCAGCTACTTGGGAGCCGAAGTAGGATTGCTTGAGCACAGGAGTTTGAGATGGCTGTGAGCCATGATTTTGCCACTGCACTCCAGCCTGGGTGACAGAGCAACACTCTATCTCAATTAAAAAAACAAAAAGCTAGATCGGGAGCAGTGACTCATGCCTGTAATCCCTGTACTTTGGGAGGCCAAGGTGGGCAGATCGCCTGAGGTCAGGAGTTCAGGACCAGCCTGGCCAACATGGCAAAACTGCGTCTCTACTAAAAATGCGAAAGTTAGCTGGGTATGGTGGTACATGCCTGTAATCCCAGCTACTTGGGAGGCCGAGGCAGGAGAATCATTTGAACCCAGGAGGCAGAGGTTGCAGTGAGCTGAGATCACACCACTGCATTCCAGCCTGTGTGATAAGAGCAAGACTATGTCTCAAAAAACAAAAAAATTAACAAATTTCCTAATTTTTGGTCTTATGAGTTACTATATTTTATCTACTGTGTTTGTCTTGGGATATTTATTTTTTATTTTTTTGAGACGGAGTTTCACTCTTGTTGCCCAGGCTAGATGGTGTGTAATGGTGCGATCTCGGCTCACTGCAACCTCTACCTCCCAGATTCAAGCAATTCTCCTGCCTCAGCCTCCCGAGTAGCTGGAATTACAGGCGCCTGCCACCACGCCCAACTAATTTTTTGTTTTAGTAGAGATGGGGTTTCACTGTTTTGGCCAGGCTGGTCTTAAACTCCTGACCTCATGATCCGCCTACCTCAGACTCCCAAAATTTGGGATTACAGGCATGAGCCACCACACCTGACCAATTGTGTATTTTTAACAGAGACAGGCTGGGTGCAGTAGCTCACACCTGTAATCCCAGCACTCTGGGAGGCCAATGCAGGCAGATCACCTGAGGTCAGGAATTTGAGACCAGCCTGGCCAACATGGTGAAACTTCGTTTTTACCAAAAACACAAAAATTAGCCAGGCATGGTGGTGGTCACCTGTAATCCCAGCTACTCAGGAGGCTGAAGCAAGGAGAATCTCTTGAACCTGAGGCGGAGGTTGCAGTTAGCCAAGATCGCGCCATTACACTCCAGCCTGGGCAACAGAGCGAGACTCTGTCTCAAAAAGGAAAAAAAAAGAGACGGAGTTTCACCATGTTGGTGAGGCTGGTCTCGAACTCTCGACCTCAGATGATCTGCCTGCCTTGGCCTCCCGAAGTGCTAGTGTTACAGGTGTGAGCTACCGTGCCTAGATGATTTAGTAGGGTAGCTTTCTTAGAATAGAAACTGTTATTAATCAGTAATAACTTATTGTCTAGGCATGGTGGCACACGCCTGTAATCCCAGCACTTTGGGAGGCCAAGGCAGGTGGATCACTTGAGCCCAGGAGTTTGAGACCAACCTTGTCCACATAATGGGACTCCAAATCTACAAAAAAAATTAAAAATTAGCAGGGCATTGTGGTGCATACCTGTGGTCCTAACTACTCAGGAGGCTGTGGTGGGAGGATCATTTGAGCCCAGGAGGTCAAGGTTCCAATGAGTCATGATCATGCTACTGCATTCCAGCCTGGGCAATAGAGTGAGACTCTGTCTCAAGATAATAGTAACAATAATAAACTGAACGCTATAGTGGGTGCTCTCAGGATTTTTTTTTTTTTTTTTTTTTTTTGAGCCAGGGCTTTTCTCTGTCACCCAGGCTGGAATGGAGTGACATGACCACATCTCACTGTAGTCTCAACCTCCTGGGCTCAAGTGATCCTCCTGTCTCAGCCTCCTGAGTGTAATCTCAGGGTTACAGGTTTGAGCCACCATGCCCTGCCTCTTAGGATTTTTTTAAATGCATTGAAAAAAATAGATACATGGTCAGGTGCAGTGGCTTGCGCTTGTAATCCTAACACTTTGAGAGGCCGAGGCATGAGGATCACTTGAGCCCAGGAGTTTGATACCAGCCTGGGCAACATAGTGAGACCCCCATCTGTAAAAAAGAATAATAATTTAAAATTGTTTTTAATTGGCCAGGCATAGTGGCTCAATGCCTATAATCCCAGCACTTTGGGAGGCCAAGGTGGGCAGATCACCTGAGGTTAGGAGTTTGAGACCAATCTGGCCAACCTGGCAAAACCCCGTCTCTACTAAAAATACAAAACTTAGCCGGGTACGGTGGTCACAGCTACTTGCGAGACTGGTAATCGTAGCTACTCACAAGGCTGAGGCAGGAGAATTGCTTGAACCTGGGAGCAGAGGTGGCAGTAAGCCAAGATGGTGCCATTACACTCCAGCCTGGGTGATAGAGTGAGACTCTGTCTAAAAAAAAAAAAAAAAAGTAATTGATACATAATTATACATATTGATGGGATATATGTGATCTTTTGATACATGCATACTATGTATAATGATTCAATCAGCATGATTTGGATATCCATTACCTCAAACATTTACTTCATTTTACTTTGAATTTTACTTATTTCATTTTGTCTCAAACGTTCCAAATATTCTAGCTCTTTTTTTTTTTTTTTTTTTTTTAAGACAAAGCCTTGCTCTGTCACTCAGGCTGGAGTGCATCTCGGCTCACTGCAACCTCTGCCTTCCAGGTTCAAACGATTCTTCTGCCTCAGCCTCTTGATTACCTGGGACTACAGGCATGCACCACCACGCTCAGCTAATTTTTATATTTGTAGTAGAGACAGGGTTTCACCCTATTGGCCAGGGTGGTCTCAAACCCCTGACCTCAGGTGATCTGCCTGCCTCAGCCTCCCAAAGTGCTAGATTGCAGGCATGAACCACCATGAACCACCATGCCTGGCCCTCCTTTTTTTTTTTTTTTTTTTTTTTTGAGGCAGAGTCTGACTTTGTTGCCCAGGCTAGAGTGCAGTGGCGTGGTCTTGGCTTACTGCAACCTCTGCCTCCCGGGTTCAAGTGATTCTCTTGCCTCAGCCTCCCAAGTACCAGGGATTACAGGTGTCTGCCACCATACCCAGCTAATTATTGTATTTTTAGTAGAGATGGGTTTCACCATGTTGATCAGGCTGGTCTTGAACTCCTGACCTCGTGATTCACCTGCCTTGGCCTCCCAAAGTGCTGGGATTACAGGCGTGAGCCACCACGCCTGGCCTCTTCTAGCTTTTTTTTTTTTTTTTTTTTTGAGATGGAGTTTTGTTCTTGTTACCCAGGCTGGAGTGCAATGGCACGATCTCAGCTCACCGCAACCTCTGCCTCCTGGGTTCAGGCAATCCTCCTGCCTCAGCCTCCTGAGTAGCTGGGATTACAGGCACATGCTACCATGCCCAGCTAATTTTTTGTATTTTTAGTAGAGACAGGGTTTCACCATGTTGACCAGGACGGTCTCGATCTCTTGACCTCGTGATCCACCCGCCTCGGCCTCCCAAAGTGCTGGGATTACAGGCTTGAGCCACCGCGCCCTGCTCTAGCTCTTTTTAAAATTACTCTGAAGTATTGATAACTGTAGTTACCCTACTGTGCTGTCAAATGCTAGAACCTTCTAGTGTTCCTTCTACCCACCTGTATTTTGAACCCTTTAACCAGCCTCTGTTCATCCCCACTGCCTTTACAGCTTCTGGCAACCCCCATTCTACTCTCCACTTCCTTAAGACTAGCTTTCTAGCCCCACATATGAAAGAGTACATGTAATGTTTGTCCTTCTGTGCCTGGCTTATTTCACTTAACATATTATCCTCTGGGCTCATCCATGTTGCTGCAGATGAACAGGTATAATTATTTTTTGTGGCTGAATAATATTCCATTGTATAGATGTACGGTATTTTATGTATGCATTTATTTGATAAATAGATTAACTCTGCATTTGGGTATTATGACTAATACTATAATAAATATAGGAATGTAGATGTCTCTTCCATGTGCTAGTTTCTTTTTTTTTTTTTTAAGGCAGAGTCTCACTCTGTTGCCCAGGTTGGAGTGCAGAAGCACGCTCATGGCTTACTGCAGGCTTGAGCTCCTGAACTCAAGCATTCCTCCCACCTCAGCCTCCCAAGTAGCTGGTACCACAGGTGCACACTGCCACACCTGGCTAATTTTAAAATTTTAAACAATTATTTTATTTATTTTTGAGACAGGGTTTCACTCCTGTCACCCAGACTGGAGTGCAATGGCAATGATCTCAGCTCACTATAACTTCTACCTCCCAGGCTTAAGCAATTCTCCTGTCCCAGCCTTTCAAGCAGTTGAGACTGCAGGTGCATACCACCACAACCGGCTAATTTTTTGTATTTTTTGTAGAGGCAGTTTCTCACCGTGTTGCTCAGTATGGTCTCTCACTCCTGGGCTCAAGCTATCCTCCTGCCTCTTGCCTTCCAAAGTGCTCAGTTTACAGGCATGAGCACTGTACCTGACGATTTTTTCTCTTTTGGATATATAGCCAGCAGTGGTATTGCCTAATCATATGATAGTTCTATTTTCAGTTTTTTGAGGAACCTCCACACTGTTGTCCATAGAGGCTGTACTAATTTACATTCCTACCAACGATGTGTAAGAGTTCCCCTTTTTCTGGCCGGGCACGATGGCTCATGCCTGTAATCCCAGCGCTTAGGGAGGCTGAAGCAGGTGGATTACGAGGTCAGCAGTTCAAGACCAGCCTGGCCAAAATGGTGAAACCCCGTCTCTACTAAAAGTATAAAAATTAGCTGGGTGTGGTAGTGGGCACCTGTAATCCCAGCTATTTGGGAGGCTGAGGCAGGAATTACTTGAACCTGGGAGGCAGAGGTTGCAGTGAGCCGAGATTGCGTCATTGCACTCCAGCCTGGGTGACAGAAGAGTTCCCCTTTTTCTGAATCTTTGCCAGCACCCCCCCTCTTTTTTTGTCTTTTTAAAAGTATTTATTTATTTATTTTTAAATGTTTATTTTTATTTATTTTTTTGGGATGGAGTCTCAGTCTGTTGCCCATGAGTACAGTGGTGTGATTTTTTTGTTTTTTTCTGGAGACTTTTTAATTTTTTGTAGAGGAGCCGTTTTGCTGTGTTGCCCAGGCATGTTTTGAATTTCTGGGCTCAAGGGATCCTTCCACCTCAGCCTCCCAGGTAGCTGGGTCTACAGGTGCATGTCACCATGCCTGGCTAATTTTAAAAAAATTTTTGTAGAGATGGGGTCTTATCTTGCCAAGGGCTGGTCTCAGACCTTCCAAGCAATCTCAAACCATTTGGTCTCAAGTGATCCTCCTGCTTCAGCCTCCCAAAGCACTGGGGTTATAGGCATGAGCCACTATACCTGGTCTTCATTTCTTTTTATTGCCAATACTCTTCTATTGTATAGATATATTGTAACTCATTTATTCTTCGGTTGATGGATATTTGGTTTGTTTCCACTTTTTGGTTACTAATAATACTGCTGTGGTCATCCATCTACCTATTTTTGTGTGGCTATATGTTTTCAATTTTGAGTATCTACCCAGAAGTGGAATTGCTGGGTCATATGATAACTCACTGTTTAACATTTGAGGAACTGCCAAACTGTTTTCCAAAGTGGCTGTACCATTTTACATTGCCACCAGCAGTGTATGACAGTTTCAGTTTCTCCATACCCTCATCAACACTTTTGACTGTCCATCCTTTTCTAGTTGGGGTAGGGAGGTGATCTCACTCTGTTGCCCAGGCTGGAGTACAGTGGTATGATCATAGCTCACTGCAGCCTCGAACTCCTGGGCTTATAGGATCCTCCTGCCTCAGCCTTCCAAGGGAAATACAAATCAAAGCCACAGTGAGATACCACTTCACACCTATTAGGATGGCTACAATCAAAAGGATGGTTAGGCCAGGTGTGGTGGCTCACTCCTGTAATCCCAGCCTGGATTACAGGAGTAATCCCAGACTTTGGGAAGCCGAGGCAGGCAGACCAGTTGAGGTCAGGAGTTTGAGACAAGCCTGGCCAACATGGTGAAACCCTGTCTCTATTAAAAATACAAAAAAATTAGCCAAGTGTGGTGGCGGGCACCTGTAATCCCAGCTGTTTGGGAAGCGGAGGCAAGAGAATTGCTTGATCCCAGGAGATGGAGGTTACAGTGAGCTGAGATCGCACCACTGCACTCCAGCCTGGGCAACAGAGTGAGACTATGTTTAAAAAAAAAAAAAAAGAGGGGGCAGAGTCAGGCGTGGTGCCTCACCCATGTAATCCCAGCAGTTTGGTAGGCCAAGGCAGGTGGATTGCTTTAGCTCAGGAGTTTAAGACGAGCCTGGGCAACATGGTGAAACCCCATCTCCATAAAAATAAAAAAATTGGCTGGGTACAGTGGCTCACACCTATAATCCCAGCACTTTGGGAGGCCGAGGTGGGTGGATCACAAGATCAGATCACCAGCCTTATCAACATGGTGAAACCCCATCTCTACTAAAAATACAAAAGTCAGTCAAGTGTGGTGGTACATACCTGTAATCCCAGCTACTGAGGAGGCTGACAGGAGAATCGCTTGAACCCAGGAGGCAGAGGTTTCAGTAAGCCGAGATCATGCCACTGCATTCCAGCTTGAGCGACAGAGCAAGACTGTCTCAAAAAAGTTTTAAATTTTGATGAAGTGCAATTTACCCTTTTTTCCTTGTGCTTTGGATGTCATATATGAGAAACCATTATCTGCTCCAAGGTCATAAAGATTTACTCATGTATTTTCTTTTAACATATTTATGGGTTAACGCTTACATTTTAAAGCCTACAATTCATTTTGAGTTAGTTTTTGTATATGATATGAAGTAGGGAAACAATTTCATTATTTTGCATGTGAACATCCAGTTGTTCCAGCACCATTTGTTGAAAAGACACTGAATGGTCTTGACATCAATTGACCATAAATGTAAGAATTAATTTTTGAATTCTTTTTTTTTTTTTTTTTCCAGACAGAGTCTTTCTCTGTTGCCTAGGCTGGAGTGCAGTATCACAATCTCGGCTCACTGCAACCTCTCCCTCCCTAGTTCAAGCGATTCTCTCACCTCAGCCTTCTGAGTAGTTGGGGTTACAGGTACCACCTGGCTAATTTTTTTTATTTTTAGTAGAGATGAAGTTTCACCATGTTGGCCAGGCTGGTCTCGAACTCCTGAGTTCATGTGATCCTCCGGCCTTGGCCTCCCAAAGTGCTGAGGTTACAAGTGTGAGCTACTGCACGCAGCCCTTCTTGGGATTCTTTTTTTTTTTTTTTTTTTTGAGACGGAGTTTCACTCTTGTTACCCAGGCTGGAGTGCAATGGCGCGATCTCGGCTCACCGCAACCTCCGCCTCCTGGGCTCACGCAATTCTCCTGCCTCAGCCTTCTAAGTAGCTGGGATTACAGGCATGCGCCACCATGCCCAGCTAGTTTTTTGTATTTTTAGTAGAGACAGGGTTTCACCATGTTGACCAGGATGGTCTCGATCTCTCGACCTCGTGATCCACCCACCTCGGCCTCCCAAAGTACTGGGATTACAGGCTTGAGCCACCGCGCCCGGCTATTTTGGGATTCTTAATTCTGTTTCTTTAATCCGTATGTCTATTATTATTCCATTATTACACTGTCTTGGTTACTGTAGCATTGTAAAAGTTTTTAAATTGGGAAGTATGAGTTCTCCAACTTTGTTCTTCATTTCCAAGATTGCTTGTCTCTTCTGGGTCCCTTGCATTTCCATATGATTTTTAGGATAGGCTTATCAATTTCTGCAAAAAAGTCAGCTGAGATTCTGATAGAAGTATTCTGAATCTATAGACTTTTTTTTTTTTTTTAAGGACAGTCTTGCTCTGTTGCCCAGGCTGGCGTGCAGTAGCACCGCCGTCTCAGCTCTCTGCAGTCTCCACCTCCCAGGTTCAAGTGAGTCTCCCACCTCGGCCTCCTGAGTAGCTGGGACTACAGGCATACACCACCATGCCTGGCTAAGTTTTGTATTTTTTGGTAGAGACAGGGTTTCACCATGATGGCCAGGCTAGTCTCAAACTCCTAACCTCAAATTGATCTGCTGGCCTTGATCTCCCAAAGTGCTGGGATTACAGGCGTGAGCCACTGCATCTATCTGAATCTGTAGACTTTAACAATATTAAGTCTTCTGATCTGTGAACATGAGATAGCTTTCCATTTACATAGGTCTTTAATTTCTTTCTACTTCATTTTGTAGATTTTGGTGGACAAAAGTTGAAATAATGCAAACTTTTTATTGTTTTTTTCCGAGACAGACTCTTGCTCTCTCACCCAGGCTGGAGTACAGTGGTGCAATCTCTGCTCATTGCAACCTCTGCCTTCTGGGTCCACATAATTCTCCTGCCTCAGCCTCCCAAGTAGCTGGGATTACAGGCATCCACTACCATGCCCAACTAATCTTTTGTATTTTTAGTAGAGACAGGAATTCACCATGTTGGACAGGCTGGTCTTGAACTCCTGACCTCCTGATCCGCCTGCCTTGGCTCCCAAAGTGCTGGGATTACAGATGTGCGCGACTGTGCCCTACCAACTTATTATTTTTGATGCTATTGTAAATGAAATTGTTTTATTCCATTTTGGATTGTTCATTGTAGTGTATAGAAATACAGTTGATTTTTTTAAAATATTGATCTCGTATTCTCAAACTTACTGAACTTACTGGTTTTAATAGATTTATAGGCCAGGTGCAGTGGCTCATGGCTAATCACAGCACTCTGGGAGGCCCAGGCAGGTGGGTAACCTGAGGTCAGGAGTTCGAGACCAGCCTGGCCAACATGGTGAAACCCCATCTCTACTAAAAATACAAGAATTCTCTGGGCATGGTGGTGGGCGCCTGTAATCCCAGCTACTCAGGAGGCTGAGGCAGGAGAATCGCTTGAACCAGGGAGGCGGAGGTTGCAGGGAGCCAAGATCACACCATTGTACTCCATTCTGGGTGACAGAGCAAGACTCTGTTTCAAAAAATAAAAATAAAAAAAGATTTGTAGTGGATTTTCTATATACAAGATAATGTCATCTGCACATAGAGATAGAAGGTCTTCCTTTTCAATCCATGTATCTTTTATATCATTTTCTTGTCTAATTGCCCGGTTACATCAGGTTTTCCTTTTTTTTTTTCTCCCCCTCATGCTTTGGATGTCACATGTAAGAATAATGTTGAATAGAAGTGGCAAGAGTAGATACCCTTGTCTTGTTCTTAGATTATTTTAAAGAATATATCGATTCTTCAGAAACATACACTCATGGTAGGGATGAAATCAATAAATAAAATCAAGGCTGAAATTCATGGGTGGGATAGCTTGTGGCAAGCTACAGTGGTTAGGGAAGAAACAGTTTTCATACTATGGAATAAAAATATACATCATAGGCTCACACCTGTAATACTAACACTTTGGGAGGCCAAGGTGGGAGGATCACCTGAGGTCAGAAGTTTGAGACCAGCCTGCCCAACATAGAAACCCTGTCTCTACTAAAAATACAAAATTAGCCAGGCACGGTGAGTGGCCAGTCATCTCAGCTACTTGGGAGACTGAGGCAGGAGAATCGCTTGAACCTGGGAAGCGGAGGTTGTGGTGAGCCAAGACCATGCCGTCTCACTCCAACCTGGCCAATAAGAGCAAAACTCCGTCTCAAAAAAAAAAAAAAATCATATATACACATACACATTCCTGAAAAATCAACTGGCCAGGCGTGGTGTCTCAGGCCTGTAATCCTAGCACTTTGGGAGGCCGAGGTGGGTGGATCACCTGAGGTCAGGAGTTCAAGACCAGCCTGGCCATCATGGTGAAACCCCATCTTTATTAAAAAATAAAAAATAAAAAAAACTCATCCAGACACAGTGGCTCACGCCTGTAATCCCAGCACTTTGCAGGGCTGAGGCAAGTGGATCACAAGGTCAGGAGATCAAGACCATCCTGACTAACACAGTGAAACCCCATCTCTAAAAAAGTTAGCTGGGTGTGGTGGCACGTGCCTGTAGTCCCAGCTACTTGGGAGGCTGAGGCAGGAAAATCAGAGGGTGGTGAGGTTGCAGTGAGCCAAGATCATACCACTGCACTCCAGCCTGGGTGACAGAGAAAAGAGAAAAAAAAATCAATTCCTCAAACATCCACCCTTCTTGGGTTCTTCCCTTCTATAATCATGAACGATCTTCCCTATTTTGAAAACCCTGTTGTCTGACTCTGCTGCTGGCTCTAGCCATCATCTGATTTTCCCCCTTTCTTTCAAGGTTAGACTTCTCCAGAAAGGGTGCTGCCCCATAGCCCTGACTTCCTCAGCACACCCCTGTCTCCTCCAGCCCTCGCTGTCTGCCCTCTGCTCACACAACCCCAGTTCTCAGTGGTTTCCTAGGTGCTGAGGTCAGTGGGATTTTTTTCAGTGCCCTTGGGCTGCTCCGCACCATTCAAAGCCATCACTCCCCTGTCCTTGCAGCCCCCATGACCATCTATCTCCTCTTCTGGTGTCTGTCCTGCTGCTCTCATATGTTGCCCATGGCCATCCACACTCTTCCTGGATATCTTGCCTGTTATCTCCAACTGTCACACTCGCAAATGTCTGTACATTTTGTTTACGAATCCTTGTTTCTTTTTTTCTTTTTCCTTTTTTTTTTGAGACAGAGTCTTGCTCTGTAACCCAGGCTGGAGTGCAATGGCGTGATCTTGGCTCACTGCAATCTCTGAGCTTCCCAGGTTCAAGCGATTTTGCTGCCTCAGCCTCCCACGTAGCTGAGATTACAGGCATGCGCCACCACGCCTGGCTAGTTTTTTGTATTTTTAGTAGAGACGGGGTTTCACCGTATTGGTCAGGCTGTTCTTGAACTCCTGACCTCGTGATCCACCCACCTCGGCCTCCCAAAGTGCTGGGATTATAGGTGTGAGCCACCACGCCTGGCATATATCCTTGTTTCTAACTGCTCAATAGAATGTACTTCTATGTATATATCCTTTGATATCTAAAATTTAACATTCCAACCCAAACTGCTGTCCCACAGCACAGCATGGTCTTCTCTACCCTTTTGTACTTTTGTGTCTTTTTTTTTTTTTTTTTTTTTTGAGACGGAGTTTTGCTCTTGTTGCCCAGGCTGGAGTGCAATGGCATGATCTCGGCTCACCGCAACCTCCGCCTCCTGGGTTCAGGCAATTCTCCTGCCTCAGCCTCCTGAGTAGCTGGGATTACAGGCACACACCACCATGCCCAGCTAATTTTTAGTATTTTTAGTAGAGACGGGGTTTCACCATGTTGACCAGGATGGTCTCGATCTCTTGACCTCGTGATCCACCCACCTCGGCCTCCCAAAGTGCTGGGATTACAGGCTTGAGCCACCGCGCCCGGCCTTTTTTTTTTTTTTTTTTTTGAGAAGGAGTCTCACTCTTTCACCCAGGCTGGAGTGCAGTGATCTCGGCTCACTGCAACCTTGCCTCCTGAATTCAAGCAATTCTGCCTCAGCTTCCCGAGTAGCTGGGATTACAGGTGCCCACCACCATGCCCAGCTGGTTTTTGTATTTATGTAGAGATGGGGTTTCACAGTGTTGGCCAGGCTGGTCGCAACCGCCTGACCTCAGGTGATCCACCCTCCTAAGCCTCCCAAAGTGCTGAGATTACAGGCATAAGCCATCACGCCCAACTATAAAGTGGACTTTTTACACAGTTCAACCTCGTCTTAGCTTGTGGGAGGGAAACAAGGTCTCAAACAGTGAAATACTTGCACAGAGACACACAAGAAATGCCAGAGTTCTCACTAGAAAGCCCCTCTCCTGTGCTCTTTCTGCCACACCAGGAGGCATCTCAGGGGCTTTTGTGCTTTCAGCTGCTGTTATGATATATAATCACAGATGCCATATTTTCATATTCGAGTGCATGGCCAATCTATAAAATGATAAAGTTTTATATTTCTCATCTATTGGTGAGCTCCCCTTTGTGTCTAATTCGGGAGTTGTTACATTGTTTGTGCTCAATAAATATGTGATGGATGAATGAAATGAGATAAGATTGTTGTTTTACAGGTTTTCCCTGCTTAGGGATTAGCCCGGTGCAGGGCAAATGGAGGCACTCATTCAGAAGACATGTAGCAGTTGGATAATAACAGGGCATCGATAAATATTAGGCTGAGCTGTTGGGACTCTCTTCTCTAAGCAGTGGGGAGCCCTGCTCCCAGTTCTGGGCAGAAGAGTAAAATCAAGAAAGTGCCATTGTAGCAGAGTTAAATCAGTGGTAGCAAAAAGAAGATGTGGGGAGGCAAGAGTTCCAGGAGGGAGGAAATAAGGGATTGGTGTGAGGTGGTGGCTTCAGGAACTGAGAGGAAGAGACAAGCCAGGCACATTTTGAAGGGAGAAAGGACAGGGTGGCTGTGATATAGTAAAGGGAGGAGGAGGAGGATTAGGCAGAGGCTGGATTGTGGTGGGAAAGCCGTGCTGCTATTGAAACATCTGGGTGGAAAGGGGGTGTGAGACCACAACCAGGGTGCCACATGCACCCCAGCTTGATTCTCTGAATTACTCTTTCAAGTAGGAGTTTTCAGGAAACTGACTTGAAACCCATTATATGCCAGTATCTAAACCCAATATGTCTGACCTCAAATATTCTTCATCCCTCAGTGCCTCCTAAACATAGGGGAAGATGACAGATTGGGAGTCAAGGTTACAAAATTAAAATGTACTTGTAGTGATTTGAGTTGATGGTGGCAGATCAATATGGCTCTAACAGACTCACAGTATTTTCCCTCTTCAATTAGGAGTGTTCAGAAAATCATGACCATAAGTCCTTACTCCTGTCTCCATTTCAGAAAGAACTAGTTTGATTCAAGAAAGGACTTCGCAGCAGTGAGTTCAGAGGCCCCAGAATGGATGAGTGCGCCTCTTGGGCAGCTCTGTAGGGAACTCTACTGTCTTTGAGCCTCTAATCTAGAACAGAAGATGGATGAGATGACTTTTTTCAGGTTCCTTTTGCAGCTCTCAGGGTCAGACCTCTCGTTAGCCCCCTGCACTGCAGTGACAATGCCTCTTTCCTGTGGATCCTACTGTTTTACACCTATTAAATATTTTTTTTAGCTGTGCATGGTGGGTCATGCCTATAATATTAATGTGTTAGGAGGCTGCAGTGGGAGGATTGCTTGAGTCCAGGAGTTCAAGGCTGCAGTGAGCTATGATTATGCCACTGCACTCCCGCCTGGACAACAGCATGAGATCTAATTCTAAAAAAAAAAAAAAAAAAAAATGAGGCTGAGTGCAGTGGCTCACACAGCACTTTGGGAGGCCAAAGTGGGTGGATCACATGAGGTCAGGAGTTCAAGACCAGCTTGACTAACATGGTGAAACCCTATCTCTACTAAAAATTAGCTGAGTATGGTGGCACATGTCTGTAATCCCAGCTACTTGGGAGGCTGAGGCAGGAGAATCGCTTGAACCCAGGAGGCGGAGGTTGCAGTGAGCCAAGATTGTGCCATTGCACTCCAGTTTGAGCAATAAGAGCAAAACTGTTTCAAAAATAAATAAACTTATTAAATTTTTTTTTTAGATGGAGTCTTGGTCTTCGCCCAGGCTGTAGTGCAGTGGCGCGATCTCAGCTCACTGCAACCTCTGCCTCCCGGATTCAAGCAATTCTCCTGGCTCAGCCTCCTGAGTACCTGGAACTACAACTGCCTGCCACCACGCATGGCTAATTTTTTGTATTTTTAGTAGAGATGGGGTTTTGCCTTGTTAGCCAGAATGGTCTGAATCTGCTGACCTCATGATCCTCCTGTCTTGGCCTTCCAAAGTGCTGGGATTATAGGCATGAGCCGCCTCTCCCAGCCGATTTTTTTTTTTTTTTTTTTTTTTTTTGTGACTTTAGCTGAAGCCAAATAATTGAATGTAGACCAACAGAGTTCTTGGTCTGGTCAGCCCAGTCCCCTTCAGAGCACAGAGAAGGAATCTCCCTTCAACTTTGTCAAGACTTCCTCCCAAGCAGGTTGGGGGTGTTTTCTCAGGCTGTTGTGTGCCAGGCCTCAGTGAGGTACTAGACATTATATGGTGAGCAAGGAGGGCTCCATCCCTTTCTCCAGTGAATTAGACAAGTAAATGTACAATCACAATGCCTTGTGATAAATGCTCTGATAGGGCACATACAGGGAGCCAGGGGGACCTCTTCTTTCCAGCCCTCTTTGGGAAAGTGAAGGAAGACTGTACAATGAGGACATTCCTGAAAAGCCTTGGGCTCTTATCTCTCTGGTCTTCAACATGCCCAAGTCATCTTCCATATGCTTATTACTTCAGTGGATGAAGAGCTTTTACTGGCTTGGTTGTGGGATTTTTTTTTTCTCCCGGAAACCCTATATTAGTTTTCAAAATCAAAGAGAAAGTTTTAGATCATATGCTTTTAGTATTATCAGCGCAGAGGTCCATGTATTGTCTGGAGAGTTTATTCCTAAGTACCATCCTCACTTTCTGCCTCTGCTCGATCCCGGCTGCGATGGGGAGGGACCTGCCCTGTGAAACACCGGAACTGTCAGTTCAGAGGTGGGTGCAGTGGCTCACACCTGTAATCCCAAGACTTTAGGAGGCCAAGGCATGAGGACTGCTTGAACTCAGAAGTTTGAGAACAGCCTGGGCAACATAGTGAGACCCTGTCTCTACTTTTTTTTTTTTTTTTTTTTTTTGAGACGGAGTTTCGCCCTTGTTACCCAGGCTGGAGTGCAATGGCGCGATCTCGGCTCACCGCAACCTCTGCCTCCTGTGCTCAGGCAATTCTCCTGCCTCAGCCTCCTGAGTAGCTGGGATTACAGGCACGTGCCACCATGCCCCGCTAATTTTTTGCACTTTTAGTAGAGATGGGGTTTCACCATGTTGACCAGGATGGTCTCGATCTCTCGACCTCGTGATCCACCCGCCTCGGCCTCCCAAAGTGCTGGGATTACAGTCTTGAGCCACCGCGCCCGGCCTGTCTCTACTTAAAAAAAAAAAAAAATAGCCAGGAGTGGTGGTATATGCCTATGGTCCCAGCTATTTAGGAGGCTGAGGTAGGAGGATTGCTTGAGCCCAGGAGACTGAGGTTGCAGTCAGCTATGATTGCACCACTTTATCCAGCTTGGGTGACAGAGTGAGACTGGGTCTCAAAAAAACCATCATTCTGCAGGAGCTGCACGAGCGTGGGCAGTACTGAACTATATCTCTCTTCAGTTTCCAGCAGGACCTCCCAACTTCTCTCTCTCAAAAAAAAAGTTCTGCTAGGAGGGTGTGGGTGGCCTCCCGACACAGCTGTGTTGCTGAGGCCAGGCCTGCCTGCCCTTGGCCCAGTAGGAGGATGAGCCTCTTTAGAGGCTTTGTTCGAGCCTTTCAGACCCTCTCCTCCTGGCACTGCTTGGCTCAGAAAAGAAGGAACTGAAAGTTCTCCCTTCTCAGAGGCCTTTCTCACCATCACCTGCTCGCTCCCTCCTTCCAGGTCCCTTCTGCCCCTAATCAAACCCTGGCCTGGAAGCCCTCAGTCTCCTGGGGACTGGGAAGAGGGAAGGACAGAAGGATGGTGGCTCTCAAATTCCTGCTTCCTGCTAGCTTTCCTCATCCCCGCTTTTAAGAAATAAGATAATAATGGTCATTAACTTTTACTGAGCACACACTGGTGCCAGAAGCATTTTAAGCATCTTATGGGCATTCCCTCACTTGAAATGTGAGTACCAACCCGAGAGGTTGGTACTCTCATTTTGCAGGTGAGGATACAGACAGTTTCTCAGTGAATTTGAAATTGGGAACATGTCTTTGAAAAGCCATCTGGGCTCTGACTTCCACGTTCTCTTACTTCTTCCAACTTTTCCCATAGAACATTCACTCTGAACCAATCCAGGAAAAGGGCAGCCAGCCACCAGGGTTCCCACTGCATGACCTTCCTGATACGCTAGTGTTCACTCTCATATCGTGATTGGATACCACTTTTCTCCCCTCTAGCTCTGTAATCCTTTTCTGAAGTCCTGACACGGTATTCTTCTATCTCCCTCCTGTCCCCTGCTCCTAGGACCCTGCTGGGATCTTTGAGCTTGTGGAGGTGGTCGGCAATGGAACCTACGGACAGGTGTACAAGGTAAGATGCATGGTGTAGAAGTGTGACCTCCACATCTGCACATCGGCAGGGCACTCTTGGGAGTAGTGGAGGAAGTAGATTCCAGGTCTGGAGGTCTGAGGGGGGCTATGGGAGATGCCAGAGGCTGGGGCCCTGGAAAAGTAAAGGAAAGAATACCTAGGAGGCCACACTGTTGCTGCCTCTCTCTGCCTGAGTGAAGAACCAGTCCCAGACATGGCAAGAACAGGACAGCAGCCAGGCAGGGCAGCCTGCAGCAGGAAGAGCAGGCAGAGGGGCATGCAGCCTTGGGATTCAGAGAGACAGCCAAGGCCAGAGGTGTGGGTTTGGCCCCTCCCCAGACCACAAAGAAGCCAGGACTTAGAGGTAGTGGGACCTAATGGGTGGCCTTCTGCAGAGGGGAAGTGGCCTCTGTGCTCCTGCAGCTGGCCTACTGTAGAGCTGGAGCCAGAGCTCAGGCTGTCTGCTTTTGAGCTGCCTCTGTCCCCCACAGAAGTGGCCTGTTCTTAGCCACCGATGGTAACTTTTGGGTTGACCAGCCCAGCCCTCTTGTGTGGCCTGACCACTGCTCACACTTGGATGGGGGAAGTGGCTGCAGCAGGGAGTAAGAATGTTCACGGTGAATGCTGCCTCTGACTGGAGGCCCCCTGGGACTCATGGCTTGCTTTTTCATCTCCAGACAGAGTGATTGATATTGTCACAAGTCTCTCTGCATCTCTAGCCCTGTGTTTCTTGTGTTATGAGACCACCTGCCTTTCTCTTAGGCTCTTTCTTTTGCAAGATTTGGGGAAACAGGCACCCCACCCCCCAATCTCTTGCCTTGTTGTTGCCATGGTAATAGTGGTGCTGTGTGTTCCTGCCTCTCTGGGCTTAGGGTCTTGAATGGCTGAGGATAAAAATAACCCATAGTCTGGCAAAGCCAGTTCGTCCCCCTAAGAAGCCACATTTCCTCACCCTGCTCTTCCCCAGGAAGACTTTGGGCTTTCCTCTCCAAGCCTTAGATGTTCCTGCTAGGAATTTCAGAAGGATGGCTGGGGAAGCGGGCGATGGCTGGGACACGCTCAAGAAAAGGAAGTTTTGGCCGGATGCAGTGGCTCAGCACTTTGGGAGGCTGAGGCGGGTGGATCACGAGGTCAGGCGTTTGAGACCAACCAGCCTGGCCAACATAGTGAAACCCTGTCTCTAGTCAAAATACAAAAATTAGCCGGGTGTGGTGGCACACACTTGCACTCCCACCTACTTAGGAGGCTGAGGTAGTGAGCCACTCCCACTTGAACATGGGAGGCAGATGCTGCAGAGCCAAGACCACACCAGCCTGGGTGACAGAGTGAAACATTGGCTCAAGAAAAAAGGAAGTTTCTTTTTTTTTTTTTTTGGAGCCAAAGTCTGGAATAGGCTCAAAAAAAGGACTGGTGACCGGAGCAATTAGCACATGTCAACTGGCCTCTCTGTTTCTCTGAGTTCCCTAAAATCTCAACTCCTCAGCTCTGTCTGTTCTTTCCTTATGGACAAGAATAAAAGGCTTTGTGGGTGAAATTGATTCCGGGAGAGGCCTCTGTCCAGAGTTGGTGAATCAGGAAACGCCCCAGCATTTTGTCTTGCTTAAGAGAAGAGGGTGAGGCCAACCCTTCCCTCCCTAGCCTCCTTCTCCTACTCCGTCCATCCTCCATTAGGATGTAGAAGTATCTTTCACTCCTTGCTCTAACTTTCAAACTGTAGAAAATCCAAGCCAGAGAGGCTAGAACAGAACATAAGTGTTTCTCACTCATCTGTCTTGAGTTTTTTATGGGAGGAGACCCTTCGCCTTTAATGAGCCTATAACTTGGAAGTCCATTCTAGGTAGTTTTTCTGTTAGCCATGATGGCTCAGGAGCTCTCTCCTCTGTCCACTCCTATGACCAGCCGATATACAGTATGTGTAGCCACAGTGAGGGCTACTTTGCTTCTTTTTCTTTTCTTTTTTTCTTTTTGAGACAATCTTCCTCTATTCTCCATGTTGGCCAGGCTGGTCTCAAACTCCTGGTCTCAAGTGATCTGCCTGCTTCAGCCTCCCAAAGTGTTGGGATTATAGGCACGAGCCACCACACCCAGCTGAGGGGCACTTTGTAATTTGGAAAACAGTCAAATGATGTGGCTGTGTCTCCCAGAGTCAAGCCCTCTTCGTTGTTCTTTGAGCATAGACTCAGATCCCTCTGTTCTGCAGGGTCGGCATGTCAAGACTGGGCAGCTGGCTGCCATCAAGGTCATGGATGTCACGGAGGTAGGGAGTGGGGCTGGGCAGTGGGAGGGTCAGACCAAGAAGGGAGTGTCGGGGGAGGTCTCAAGGCTCAGCTCCTCCATTTGCCTAGGACGAGGAGGAAGAGATCAAACAGGAGATCAACATGCTGAAAAAATACTCTCACCACCGCAACATTGCCACCTACTATGGAGCCTTCATCAAGAAGAGCCCCCCAGGAAACGACGACCAGCTCTGGGTGAGAAGTGCCCCCCTGCCTGCCCTCCCCACACTCCCTATCTCCAGGCTGTTCACTTGGACTCAGTAGACTCAGTATCAGTGCCCTGCATCTCTCCTTGCCAGCTCCCCTCCTTCCAGTCTACCCAGCCTCCCTGTCCCTGGACCCAGAGAGGCCTCACGCCTCATGGATAACCCTGCACTCCAGCCCCCATGAATTGCAGCATCTCATCCTTTGAATGTTTTGGTGGCATGGATCCTGGCATTTGCCCCAACCCTTGCCCTAACTGGTATCTCACACTGTGTGATAGGCTCTTAATAAATAAACATAATCCTGGCAAAGGCTAGAGAGACCATGGGGAGGCTATCAGTTTTCTTGCCTTTGAGCACAGTTCCTGGGAAAGCAACAGAACCAAAATATTTGTGAGAAATGACAGGGCCCAGACCCCTCCCAGCACCCCAGATGCTACAGTGTGCCCAGCCCTTCTGGCTGACCATTTAAACCATAGCCTGCTGTGTTGCTTGGGGCCTTCCCCAAATTCCTCCTGCCTGGCCCAGAACACTGCTGAGAGTCACTCCCCTCCCTAGCCTGGGCACTGGTGCTGACAGATTCCCCTAGCCTCACCTTTTGTGGTACTGAGCCCAGCCCCTGCGGGTGGAGCTCAGTAGAGAGTGTGGCAATGGCTGCTGGGAGTTTGGCACTAACGCCAGGTCTCCCCTCTCAGCAGTCATTCAGACAACAAGCACTTAGTAAGCACTTCTGTATATTCTGTATAAATGAGCATGAGCCATGATCCTGGCCTCCAAGGCCCTTCGGCTTTTTGGGAACACACACATACTCATGAACCCAAAGAAAGGGAGAAAGGTAACAGGTAGGTCTACCTGTCAGGTGTGGATGGTGGAGATTGTGGCAGACCAGAGGCATTAGTAGCCGAGCGCCCCCTTCTGCACCTGCTGGGCACAGGTCCTCTCCTCTCACTGTGCTCTGCTTTCCAAGGGGTAGGTACATGCAAATTACTTTTATTGCATATGCAAATATACATGTCCATCTAACCTTTTCCATGCATTAGATGTAGCTTTTAGTGAAAACTTGGACAAGCATGCTGATTCCCAGGAAGACTGGTTTGGCGCCATCTTCCCATATGGCTCTGCCTCTAGGTTTCAGCTGCTGTCCCTGGGAGGTACAGACCCAGATCTCTCATCTCCTGGCCTTGTTACTCTCTGTGCTGAAGGTTTCTCTCAGGGTCTTCCCAAGTTCCCTCTTGCAGCTGTCTAGGTAGATCCAACACACTCTTTTTGTCTCTAGCAGACCTGGACAATCACTGATTCATTGCCTCTTTTTTGCTTCTAAGTCAGGAACTGGCAAATTTTTTCTGTGAGGGGCCAGATAGTAAATATTTTAGGCTTTGTGGGTCCTATTTGCTGTCACAGCTGCTCAGTTGTGTTGTGCCATGAAAGTAGTAATAGACAGTATGTAACCGAATGAGCTTGGCGCTATCCTCAAACACCTTTACTGAGGTCACTCAAATAGAATATGATTCCCTTTTTTGTTTTTTGTTTTTGTTTTTTGTTTTTTGTTTTTGAGACGGAGTTTCGCTCTTGTTACCCAGGCTGGAGTACAATGGCGCGATCTCGGCTCACCGCAACCTCCGCCTCCTGGGTTCAAGCAATTCTTTTTTTTTTTTTTTTTGAGACGGAGTGTCGCTCTTGTCACCCAGGCTGGAGTGCAATGGCGCGATCTCGGCTCACTGCAACCTCCGCCTCCTGGGTTCAGGCAATTCTCCTGCCTCAGCCTCCTGAGTAGCTGGGATTACAGGCACGCACCACCATGCCCAGCTAACTTTTTGTATTTTTAGTAGAGACGGGGTTTCACCTTGTTGACCAGGATGGTCTCGATCTCTTGACCTCGTGATCCACCCGCCTTGGCCTCCCAAAGTGCTGGGATTACAGGCTTGAGCCACCGCGCCCGGCTCAAGCAATTCTTCTGTTTCAGCCTCCCGAGCTGGGACTACAGGCATGTGCCACCATGCCCAGCTAATTTTTGTATTTTTAGTAGAGACGGGGTTTCACCATGTTGACCAGGATGGTCTCGATATCTTGACCTCGTGATCCGCCCACCTCGGCCTTCCAAAGTGCTGGGATTACAGGTGTGAGCCATCGCGCCCGGCCCCCTTTTTTGTTTTTTATGCAGCAATTTAAAAATTTAGTAGCCGGGCGCGGTGGCTCAAGCCTGTAATCCCAGCACTTTGGGAGGCTGAGGCGGGCGGATCATGAGGTGGAGAGATCGAGACCATCCTGGTCAACATGGTGAAACCCCGTCTCTACTAAAAATACAAAACATTAGCTGGGCATGGTGGTGCGTGCCTGTAATCCCAGCTACTCAGGAGGCTGAGGCAGGAGAATTGCTTGAACCCAGGAGGCGGAGGTTGCGGTGAGCCGAGATCGCGCCATTGCACTCCAGCCTGGGTAACAAGAGCGAAACTCCGTCTCAAAAAATAAATAAATAAATAAAAAATTTAAAACCCACGCCGGATGTGGTGGCTCAAGCCTATAATCCTAGCACTTTGGCAGGCCAAGGTGGGTGGATCCCCTGAGGTCAGGAGTTAGAGTCCAGCCTGGCCAACATGACAAAACCCCATCTCTACCAAAAATACAAAAATTAGCCAGGTGCAATGTCAGGCACCTGTCATCCCAGCTACTAGGGAGGCTGAGGCAGGAGAATTGCTTGAACCCAGGAGGCGGAGGTTGCAGTGAGCTGAGATTGTGCGATTGTACTGCAGCCTGGGCAACAGAGTAAGACCCTGTCTCAAAAAAATAAATAAATAAAATAAAAACCAATCTTGACTTCCTGATCATATAAAAGCAGGCCTTGGGCTGGCCATAGTTTGCTCACCTCTGATCCAAAGCAGTAGTTCATTTTTTTTTTTTTTTTTTTTTTTTTTCTGAGATGGAGTTTCACTCTTGTTGCCCAGGCTGGAGTGCAATGGCACGATCTCATTTCACTGCAACCGCCACCTCCCAGGTTTAATCCTCTGCTTCAGCCTCCCAAGTAGCTGGGATTACAGGCACCCACGACCACGCCTGGCTAATTTTTATATTTTTAGTAGAGATGGAGTTTCTCCATGTTGGCCAGGCTGGTCTTGAACTCCTGACCACAGGTGATTTGCCTGCCTCAGCCTTCCAAAGTGCTGCGATTACAGGCATGAGCCACCACAACCAGCTTTTTTCTCTTGACATCAGGAAGTCCTGTGGCCTTTGTGAGGTTTCTGTGGCCCTTGCTCTCTGGCTCATCCCAGTTCTAGCTCCAAGGCCTCTAGTCGTCCTCCAGGAATCTAGCAGCGGTGGGGGGATGGGGCTTGTCTGACTGATACTTTTCCTTTCGGTACCTTCCTGGGATCCTAGCTGGTGATGGAGTTCTGTGGTGCTGGTTCAGTGACTGACCTGGTAAAGAACACGAAAGGAAATGCCCTGAAGGAGGACTGCATCGCCTACATCTGCAGGGAAATTCTCAGGGTGAGCTCAAGGCCCCCCTTTCCTTCTCCTTCTCTACTATCCTGGCTGGAGCTTCTCCATGAGCAAAGATCCTCCCTGCATTGGGAGGGGACATAACTGCCCTCTTTAGGGAGCAGCAGGCCTGATGGGGGTTGGATGTGGAGGTAGGGCCCCAACCTTGGGAAGTGTCAGGCTGTTGGAGGAGACAGTCTACTCTGTTCCAAGCTCTGCCAGTTCTCCACTTGTAAACCTGCAACTTCAGGGAATTCACCTGGAGCCACCACTCTGAGGAAGCTCTCCAGAACAGCTCAGCCTGCTTGGGCTCCTGGTGGAGAGGGTCTGCTCCTTCAGCCCAGCCCTGTCTAGACTGATTGCTCCCTGTCCCCTCAGCTCACTCCCCTCTTACTCTTTCCCACCCCATCCAACACCATGGCTAATTTTCCCTGCTCTCCTGTCCCAGGGTCTGGCCCATCTCCATGCCCACAAGGTGATACATCGAGACATCAAGGGGCAGAATGTGCTGCTGACAGAGAATGCTGAGGTCAAGCTAGGTGCGCCGGCTCCTGCTGAGGCTGATGGGGGCCCTTTCACCTCCAGAACAGAGAATGAGGGGCCCCTTTTCCGCTCTGGTGGCTCAGGCCCAACTCCCTTCTTCCCCATCTTCTCCTGGAAAGCCCTGCCTCCTGCTGAAAATCCCACAGGAAGCTCTTTACCTATCACCTATTATGGGCCAGGTGCTTTGCAGGTTGCTCTGGGGAAATGACCCTTCCTGCCTGGTACGCTGTCCCATGATCCTTTTACCTGGGTTTTTCTCTAAGATGCAGGAAGATGGAATCAGGCTCTTAAGGATGTTGGTGGGATAGAGGAGGGTGCTGGGATGTCTGGATAGGGCCAGGACCTCAGCTGCCTAAGGCAAGTCATGTGCGTGTATGCAGGGACCTGAGGCAGGGGAGCAGAGGTGACTCCCCATGCTGACCCTTCCGTGTCTTCACAGTGGATTTTGGGGTGAGTGCTCAGCTGGACCGTACTGTGGGCAGACGGAACACTTTCATTGGGACTCCCTATTGGATGGCCCCAGAGGTCATCGCCTGTGATGAGAACCCCGATGCCACCTACGATTACAGGGTATGCAGTGGAAAGTTGGGAGCATGGGGGCTGCCAAGGGCAGGAAGCAATGTGGAGACCATGGGGCCTGCACAGGCTGGGGAAAAAGGAAGTTCTGACGATGTTAGCAGTGAGGGGCTGGGGAGCATCTTATGACAAGGCAAGTGTGGGTGAGGAGATGGGATGGGTGGGAGGGTACTGCTGCAGGAAGGGGTGTGGCCCAGGAAGGGTCCTGCAGAGGCTGGCATGGTGGGTGAAGAGAGGTTGCGGGCAGAGTTGCCGGGAATATTCACTTGTTCCTTCTCTCTCGTCTACAGAGTGACATTTGGTCTCTAGGAATCACAGCCATCGAGATGGCAGAGGGAGCCCCCCGTAAGTGCTGAGTCTGCTAGGAGTAGGAGGGGAGGAAAAGGAAGGGCCCAGAGAATGGCGGTAGGGAGGAGGTGGATCATGGGACCCTGCTGAGGAAGGGACTGAGGGCGTCTCTTCTGTGTCCAGCTCTGTGTGACATGCACCCCATGCGAGCCCTCTTCCTCATTCCTCGGAACCCACCACCCAGGCTCAAGTCCAAGAAGTGGTAGGTGTGAGTGTGGTCTCTGGGAAGGAAGGTCCCTGGACAAGGCCATCCCCACCTTCGTGCCCTCTGTGCTCAGCCTTGGATTTCACCAGAGAAGAGATTTTGGGGGGCAGAGGGCGGTGACTGGTGTTGGAAGACAGGAGGCATATCATGGTGGCTTGTGGATGAGTGATCCGCCTCTTCCTCCTGCACCCATCCCTTCTGAGGGGACCCTCCCAGTGTGAGCCACCACTGTTTCCAGGTCTAAGAAGTTCATTGACTTCATTGACACATGTCTCATCAAGACTTACCTGAGCCGTCCCCCAACGGAGCAGCTACTGAAGTTTCCCTTCATCCGGGACCAGCCCACGGAGCGGCAGGTCCGCATCCAGCTTAAGGACCACATTGACCGATCCCGGAAGAAGCGGGGTGAGAAAGGTCAGTGGGCAGGCTGGAGGTGGCAGGTCCTCGGGGACACTACAGCATGGCTCCTCTCTACCAGCCCTTCTCCCTCCTGGCTTCCCTTCCTGCTCCCCTCCTTGGCCCCAGCTCTCCCTATCCAAGGAGATATTTCTCAAACTTTCAACCCCAGAGGGATTTTTCCTCCTTTCCCACCCAATCTGAGTCAGCCTTTCAAAGGAGGACTGGCCTTTCACATCCTTACAAAAACACCCTGAGCACATGTGTGTGTGAGCACAAGCACAGGCTCTGCTACACCTCAGCTGCCTTGGGACCCAGGCCCAGTCCCCACTAGGCCCACATCTGAGTCCCTCATTGCTTTCAGGAAGTGGGTGGGGCCCCTCATGCTTGCCCACTCAGATAGACCTTATGGTTATCCCCACCTGAAGTTTCCCTAGCCCACAGCAGGGTCTGCGGAACTGAGTGAGTTAACAGTGGTGATCTCCCCCTGCAGAGGAGACAGAATATGAGTACAGCGGCAGTGAGGAGGAAGATGACAGCCATGGAGAGGAAGGAGAGCCAAGGTGGGCCTGGCAGGTGGAGAGGGAAGGGGGGTCGTTGCTGAGTGGGGGCACTACAGTGGTGCTGGCTTTGGGGACTCTCAGCCTGGGGCTGGTGGGCACCAGCGAGGTAGAGACTCATAGAAACCAAATTTCCAAGTGCTAAGAAATGGAACAAATGACTGAGCAAGAGCTGGGAAGAGAGCAATTCAGGGGTGAAGGTGGGGTGCAGCAGTCACAGTAAAAGAGGACAGGGCTGAAGACGGAGCAGAAGGGGACAGTAAATCTCCTGGCCACCTGGGAATGGACAGAGGCAGAGACTTTGATCAGTTAAATCACCCACTCAGGCAGGTCTATGGAGTTGAGAGTGGGAACCAGCAGGGTTCTGACCCCAATGCTGCTTTTTGCCACCCCTGCCCAGCTCCATCATGAACGTGCCTGGAGAGTCTACTCTACGTCGGGAATTTCTCCGGCTCCAGCAGGAAAATAAGAGCAACTCAGAGGCTTTAAAACAGCAGCAGCAGCTGCAGCAGCAGCAACAGCGAGACCCCGAGGCACACATCAAACACCTGCTGCACCAACGGCAGCGGCGCATAGAAGAGCAGAAGGAGGAGCGGCGCCGTGTCGAGGAGGTGGACTTTTTAAGAAAAACCCGACCCCGGCCTGGCACAGCCTCCTGCTGACCTGCCCCGGGGTCCATTAGGGCCTCAGGGAGAACAGATTTTAAAATACCTTAAATAGGCCGGGCGCGGTGGCTCAAGCCTGTAATCCCAGCACTTTGGGAGGCCGAGGCGGGTGGATCACGAGGTCAAGAGATCGAGACCATCCTGGTCAACATGGTGAAACCTCGTCTCTACTAAAAATACAAAAAAATTAGCTGGGCATGGTGGCGCGTGCCTATAATCCCAGCTACTCAGGAGGCTGAGGCAGAAGAATTGCCTGAACCCAGGAGGCGGAGGTTGTGGTGAGCCGAGATCGTGCCATTGCACTCCAGCCTGGGTAACAAGAGCGAAACTCCGTCTCAAAAAAAAAAAAAAAAAAAATACCTTAAATGAATGGCATTTCTGTTGAAAAACTTACATGATTTCAAAGTTCATGATGAGCTGGAATTAACAAAATGTCTAAATAGTAGGCAATAACCCACAACATCCACACTGTCCACCTGCTACCCCCAAAGCAGGCCCTCTCATTCTTAAACAAAAGATAATTTGCAAAAAAAACCTGCTACAGAAGGGCCTTCTGCAGTTTTTAAAATATAGGCCGGGCACAGTGGCACAACCCTGTAATCCCAGCACTGTGGGAGGCCAAGGCGGGCAGATCATGAGGTCAAGAGATTGAGACCATTCTGGCAAACACAGTGAAACCCCGTCTCTACTAAAAATATGAAAAATTAGCCAGGCATGGTGGCACACGCCTGTAGTCCCAGCTACTTGGGAGACTGAGGCGGGAGAATCGCTTGAACCCGGGAGGCAGAGGTTGCAGTGAGCCAAGATCTCACCACTGCACTCCAGCCTGGGCGACAGAGTGAGACTCTGTCTCAAAAAAAAAAAAAAAAAAATCTCAAAAACTGTAAAGTAAAATAAATACAGTGTTCTGATAGAGTAACACAAACTCCTATCTAATAAGGTGTTAACGGCTGGGTGAGGTGGCTCACACCTGTAATCCCAGCACTTTGTGAGGCTGAAGTGGGCAGATCACCTGAGGTCAGGAGTTTGAGACCAGCCTGGCCAACATGGTGAAACCCCATCTCTACTAAACATACAAAAATTAGCCGGGTGTGGTGGCAGGCGCCTGTAGTCCCAGCTACTTGGGAGGCTAAGGCAGGAGAATCGCTTGATCTCGGGAGGCAGAGGTTGCAGTGAGCTGAGATCCTGCCGTTAAACTAGCCTAGGGGACAAGAGTGAGACTTGGTCTCAAAAAAAAAAAAAAAGGCATTACCTGGAGAAGGCCTGCCAGCAACTTCATTGCATAAATAGGCAAACGTTCTCTCAAGTGTGAGGGCCCCTTAGGGCTTGTGCTTTTGGTGGTGGTGGTAGGTTTTGTGGTCGGAAATGAAAATAAAGTACCACCCGGGCATCCGTGCTTGTCAAGGTGGGCCAGGTCCCTCGTTTCTGAGCTTTTTGTGCACGGGCACCTAGTGCCCTCTTGTGGCCAAAGGTTATCATTACGACCCACTCTCTGAACTTTAGGCAAATGTGGATTTTAGGCTAGGAGTGTTGGGGAGGCTTGTTTTGACTCCCGGCTTTGTTTGTTGTTTGGTGGGGATGTGGGTGGAGGAAGATGTTGTCCAGCTAAGCCCACTCCACAGGTAGCATGAGTCTCACAGCCTGTCCCATCACAGCTGCCGGCTGTTTCCGGAGCCCAGCCCTGTGGACCTTTGGGTAGGGATGGGTATATTTGCAGAAACAACCGGTCTCTCTCACCATCCACCCTGGTGAGCAAGAAGAGCTCCCCTCCTTGTCCATGGAGGGGTAGTGCTGCCTCGGTGTCCGGTATGGTCCTTAAGCCCACCTCGCTTTCCCCACAGCAACAGCGGCGGGAGCGGGAGCAGCGGAAGCTGCAGGAGAAGGAGCAGCGGCGGCTAGAGGACATACAGGCTCTGCGGCGAGAGGAGGAGCGGCGGCAGGCGGAGCGCGAGCAGGTACAGCGCCGGACTCTCATCCTTGCCCTCCCGCTCCTGCTGCCTGCCACCCCTGCTCCCCATGCCCTTCCCCTTCTCTCCCCCACCCCCAGATTCCTCCTATCTTTTCCAGCTTCACTCTTTCTCTCTGTTTTCTCCCACCCTTCAACCCCAACCCTGGCCCCCTCCCTCCTCCTGTCTCCGTGCCTCATTCCCATCTCTTTACCCCATCCGTGACTCTCCCTGGCCCTTCCCTCATCCCCCATCATTCCCTGTGCCCTCTTCTTCCCCATCTGTGCCGCATGGCCCCCTTGGGGCTCATCTCATCCCCTCCCCTACCTCTCTCTTACTCTTCCCCTGCACCTCCTCATCCTCGCCCCCCCCCACGCCGTTCCTTCCTCTTCCTCCAACTCGCTGCTGCTGCCCTCCTCTGCCTCTTCCTCCTTCCCTGCCCTCTGCCCCCCACCCCACGCCCCGCCCCCCCAGGAATATATTCGTCACAGGCTAGAGGAGGAGCAGCGACAGCTCGAGATCCTTCAGCAACAGCTGCTCCAGGAACAGGCCCTGCTGCTGGTAACGGGTCCCTCAGCGTCCTCTGGGAAGATGCTTTTCAGAGCTTCTTTGCTGGAACGGGATGGGAACACTTCAAGGGAAGGGATTCACCCAAGACATCAAGGGAAAACATCTCCTCTCTAGACAGTTGGAGAAAAGAAAGGGCATGCCTGCTCTAACTCCCGGGGCCACACCCCCCTGAGCCCTCTCTCCCTACCCTTGGGCCCAGGAATACAAGAGGAAGCAGCTAGAGGAGCAGCGGCAGTCAGAGCGTCTGCAGAGGCAGCTGCAGCAGGAGCATGCCTACCTCAAGTCCCTGCAGCAGCAGCAGCAGCAGCAGCAGCTTCAGAAACAGCAGCAGCAGATCCTGCCAGGGGACAGGAAGCCCCTGTACCAATATGGTCGGGCCATGAATCCCACTGACAAACCAGCCTGGGCCCGAGAGGTACTCACTGCCTCTTTTGCCTCCTGAGACTGCAGTCCCACTGCCTGAGGCCGGGAGAGCCACAAGGAGTGGTTGTTTACAGTAGCAGGCACCAAGCAAGGGAAAAGAGCACACAGCACAGAGCATGGGGCAGGAGTGGTTAGGGCAGGTGGGACCCTACATTTTCAGAACAGGGAGGCAAGAGCTGGTCTGCTTGACGTCCCTTCACATCACAGGTAGAAGAAAGAACGAGGATGAACAAGCAGCAGAACTCTCCGTTGGCCAAGAGCAAGCCAAGCAGCACAGGGCCTGAGCCCCCAATCCCCCAGGCCTCCCCAGGACCCCCAGGACCCCTTTCCCAGACTCCTCCTATGCAGAGGCCGGTGGAGCCCCAGGAGGGACCACACAAGGTGAGTCTCCACGCTTGTCTTAACGCAGATACAGGGAGCTATGCTCAGAGCACAGGTACACACACCCACTCAGCTCTGAGCCAGGACTACAGAGCATAGGATGTGTGGGCAGAGACACTTACCTGCTTCTTGCTGCCTGTGTTTGTCCTGACGTAGCTGTCCTCAGGCTCTAGGAACCCCCTGTCCTTCAATGGAGGAAGGGGTAACTAAAGTCCCTTCCCACCTAGACTCCAACTTGCAGGTGGGGATATGCCATGAAGCAGGCAGCCCACCCTCCCTGGTCTCTCCCTGCAGAGCCTGGTGGCACACCGGGTCCCACTGAAGCCATATGCAGCACCTGTACCCCGATCCCAGTCCCTGCAGGACCAGCCCACCAGAAACCTGGCTGCCTTCCCAGCCTCCCATGACCCCGACCCTGCCATCCCTGCACCCACTGCCACACCCAGTGCCCGAGGAGCTGTCATCCGCCAGAATTCAGATCCCACCTCTGAAGGACCTGGCCCCAGCCCGAACCCCCCAGCCTGGGTCCGCCCAGATAATGAGGCCCCACCCAAGGTAAGGACAGCCCTGTGGGACCAGGGCAAAGCTGAGGACTGGTCATGAAAGGAGAAGGGGAGTGGGCTAGGCCACACAGAGGAGGAGTGCAGGGTGGGGAGGGAGAGGACGCTAAGGAGTCAGCCACGCCGCACGTGGGAGTCAGCCACGCCGCAGAGGAGGCACGTGGCTGTGTGACATCGATCCCCGTGGGGAATGTGGGAATGGAGAAATACCTAGGATGTTTTGGAAGCATTAAGGAGCAGATAATTCCGAGTCAGAACCGCAGCTCCACCATCTCCCAGCTTCATCACCTTGGACGTATTCGTTAGCGTCCCTGAGCATCAGTTTTCTCACCCATAAGAAGCACACCTTCCAGAGGTGAGGCTTGAATGTCTGTGAGGTTCCCGTTGCAGCGCCAGCTCGCAGCACGCGGCCTTCTCTCCACAGGTGCCTCAGAGGACCTCATCTGTCGCCACTGCCCTTAACACCAGTGGGGCTGGAGGCTCCCGGCCAGCCCAGGCAGTCCGTGCCAGGTAATGCCTGGGTAAGGCAGTGCCTGGGTGAGGTCTGAGGGCAGCCTAGGGAGTAGGGGCATAGGGACTTTACCGGCCTAACCGCCTAGGGGTGGGCAAGCCCCAGCCCCATCACCTCAGCCCCGCCCCCTGCCCCCTCGTCGCCCCTGTGCTCCCTTCACAGACCTCGCAGCAACTCCGCCTGGCAAATCTATCTGCAAAGGCGGGCAGAGCGGGGCACCCCCAAGCCTCCAGGGCCCCCTGCTCAGCCCCCTGGCCCGCCCAACGCCTCTAGGTAATGGAGTTGTCCCCCGACTCACTCCCACCTTTCACTTCTGCCACCCGCTACCCTGGTGATGGCTCCCTCTGCAGTGCAGCTCAGCACCCCAGATAGGGGAGCACCCTGCCTCCCTGACCCTGACTCTGCTCCCCCAACAGTAACCCTGACCTCAGGAGGAGCGACCCTGGCTGGGAACGCTCAGACAGCGTCCTCCCAGCCTCTCACGGGCACCTCCCCCAGGCTGGCTCACTGGAGCGGAACCGTGTGGGAGGTACGTTAGCCAGGGCCAGGCAGCCTGCTCTGGGCCTTGAGTCTTATCAGGATGGACCCTGCCTGTGGTGGCTTTGGACTGGGACACCCACAGGGACAGGGAGGACCTGGGTGGGTATGGAACTTGGGGCTGAGTTCTGGGGCTCAGGGCCAAGGGGTCAGCCCAGGGGTGGGCTTGAGGCCATCCCTTGTCCAGGTATTCATGACCTTTCTTCTTCCACCCTGCTGTGTCCAGCCTCCTCCAAACTGGATAGCTCCCCAGTGCTGTCCCCTGGGAATAAAGCCAAGCCTGATGACCACCGCTCTCGGCCAGGCCGGCCCGCAGTGAGTCACCTGGTGCAGGCATGGCCTGCCTCATCCCGCTTTGGGGCTTAGCAACAGGATGGCGTCAGGGGTGGGGTCTCTACTGACCTACTGAGAAGGGCTGTGGGGATGGAGGGCCTGGTGCTTCTCGTGGTACTAACCTTTTCTAACCTCTCTCCTAACCTTTCTCCTGGCTGCCCTTCTTCCCTTGTGGCCCCTTCCAGAGCTATAAGCGAGCAATTGGTGAGGTTAGTGAGATGGGCCTGCTTGTGGGAGCCCCTCCTATGGCCCTGCAAGGGTCTCCTAGCACCCTTTGTCTACCTCCACCCAGGCCCACCTTCTCCCTACCCCTCACCTGGCTCCTCCCTGCAGGACTTCGTGTTGCTGAAAGAACGGACCCTGGACGAGGCCCCTCGGCCTCCCAAGAAAGCCATGGACTACTCATCATCCAGCGAGGAGGTGGAGAGCAGCGAGGAGGATGAGGAGGAGGGCGAAGGCGAGCCATCAGAGGGGAGCAGAGACACCCCTGGGGGCCGGTATGGCATCAGGGGTGGGGCCCTCCTGCTCCAAGCCACAGGGAGGGCAGGAAGTGGCGCGGGGAGAGGTGGGGCTTTGGGGCATGTCTGAGGGAGAGTGGCTCCCTCCTCTAGAGAGTGGGCTGAGGGTGCAGATTCCTTCTCTCTCCCACTGTCGTGTGTGTTGTGGGGTGGCCTCTTCAGGTGCCTGTCTGCCCTGTGCTAGCCTGCCCTGCGTGCCCTTCAGGGAAGCACCTCACAGTGGAGCAGGCTGTTTTGAATAGAGAAAAAGCCTGGGCTCTGGCTGCCATTTGCTGCCTTTGGCACTTCCATGGTGGGCAGGACCTAGAGGAGCCCCACCTTCTTTTTTCACAGCAGTGATGGGGATACAGACAGCATCAGCACCATGGTGGTCCACGACGTCGAGGAGATCACCGGGACCCAGCCCCCGTATGGGGGCGGCACCATGGTGGTCCAGCGTGTGAGTAAGCCTCCGCTCCCCTGCCCTGTACCTGCGTGTCATCCTTAGCCCCGTGCCGACCCTGCTCTCTGTCCCGTAGACCCCTGAAGAGGAGCGGAGCCTGCTGCATGCTGACAGCAACGGGTACACAAACCTGCCTGATGTGGTCCAGCCCAGCCACTCCCCCACCGAGAACAGCAAAGGCCAAAGCCCGCCCTCAAAGGATGGGAGCAGTGACGTAAGTGGGCCGGAGGCAGGTGTGTCGGAGAGAAGACCCCTGGTGGTGGGCAGGAGATGGGGGAGGATGGGGTGGAGCACCGGGAACTGGCCAGCGGGGGTGGGGGGTGCCAGTTGGGGAGCTGGAGCCTGGGAACAGCAGCAGGGGCAAGGCCGAAGCTGGACTTGCACTTGTTTGCCTGACTGCTGCCCCCCGCCACACCACCACAGTACCAGTCTCGTGGGCTGGTAAAGGCCCCTGGCAAGAGCTCATTCACGATGTTTGTGGATCTTGGGATCTACCAGCCTGGAGGCAGTGGGGACACCATCCCCGTCACAGGTGAGGATGGGATCCAGGGGCAACCTGGGGGGAGCAGAGGTGGTCTTGAGATGCAGCCTTATAAAGCATAGGCACAGGACCTCTCCCTTGAGCCCTAGCTCCTGCCCAGGCATAGAGGCAAGGAAAGGGTGACCCCTCCACAGGAGAGGAAATGCCTAGAATAGCCCAGGGACCTGGGCAAAGGCTCAAAGCTAATGAGGGATAGAACTGGGACCTGAGACAGGGCTTTTGACTCCAAGGCCCGTGCTCTATCCCCACTCCTTTGCACCTCCCCATCCTCCCATCTCTCTCCTTTCTGCCTATGATGAGGTGCCAAGACCTGATAGAGGGGATGGAGGGAAAAAGAGCTGGGGCGAGAAGCTACAGCTCCTCCTTCCGCCTCCTCCTTCTGGCAGCCCTAGTGGGTGGAGAGGGCACTCGGCTCGACCAGCTGCAGTACGACGTGAGGAAGGGTTCTGTGGTCAACGTGAATCCCACTAACACCCGGGCCCACAGTGAAACCCCTGAGATCCGGAAGTACAAGAAGCGATTCAACTCCGAGATTCTCTGTGCAGCCCTTTGGGGTAAGCCAGGCCAAGGGTAGCTAAGAAGGGTCTGGCGTGGCTTCCATGCTCCTGGTTAGATGAGGGCCTGGCTGAGCCTCTGACCTGCCAAGGGTTCCTATTGCAGGGGTCAACCTACTGGTGGGCACAGAGAATGGGCTGATGTTGCTGGACCGAAGTGGACAGGGCAAGGTGTACGGACTTATTGGTCGCCGACGCTTCCAGCAAATGGATGTGCTGGAGGGGCTCAACCTGCTCATCACCATCTCAGGTACAGGGCTGGCCGGTGGGGGAGGGAGGAGGGGCTCAGCTTCTTGGCGCTGTCCCCTTCTTTTGCCTGGGAGGAGGGCAGCCTTGGTCCAGGTGCTGGAAGGTGGGGCCATGCTTTCTCACCCCTTGTGGTATGCAGACAGAGGAGGGCAGGGCAGTGGCAGCCGGGCCTCAGCTGAGAATGGGGATGTGTGTATGTCCGTCCGTCTCTCAGGGAAAAGGAACAAACTGCGGGTATATTACCTGTCCTGGCTCCGGAACAAGATTCTGCACAACGACCCAGAAGTGGAGAAGAAGCAGGGCTGGACCACTGTGGGGGACATGGAGGGCTGCGGCCACTACCGTGTTGGTGAGGATGCCACAACAGAGTGGCCAGCGAACACTTGTCATGAAGATAGAGAAATGGGCCTGGGTCAAAACCTGGCAGCCAGGGTCTTGGGGCCTGGGTGGGGTAGTCTAGTGACAGACACAGGGAGGTGCCCCAGGCCCAAGAAGAGAAGTCTCAGCATCCCTTTTTTTCTCCTGCCCCCAGTGAAATATGAGCGGATTAAGTTCCTGGTCATTGCACTCAAGAGCTCTGTGGAGGTGTACGCCTGGGCCCCTAAACCCTACCACAAATTCATGGCCTTCAAGGTAATCCCAGCCTCAGCCCCCAACCCCATCCCCAGTCCCAGTGCCTCTCCCCCTGCCCCTGAGCCCTCCTCTCCTCCGATTGCTCGCAGTCCTTTGCCGACCTCCCTCACCGCCCTCTGCTGGTCGACCTGACAGTGGAGGAGGGGCAGCGGCTCAAGGTCATCTACGGCTCCAGTGCTGGCTTCCATGCCGTGGATGTCGACTCGGGGAACAGCTATGACATCTACATCCCTGTGCATGTGAGCTTGGCGGGGCTGCTAGGGAGTGGGATGGCCCAGTCTGGGCGCCAGCCATGAGACCCCAGCCCACCTCCTCCTCCCCAGATCCAGAGCCAGATCACACCCCATGCCATCATCTTCCTCCCCAACACCGACGGCATGGAGATGCTGCTGTGCTACGAGGACGAGGGTGTTTACGTCAACACGTACGGGCGGATCATCAAGGATGTGGTGCTGCAGTGGGGAGAGATGCCCACCTCTGTGGGTGAGTTAGCCCTGCCCCCGAGCCAGATACCCCTGGAGTGGTCCCTGCTCAACCCCTCACATCTGTTCCCCACAGCCTACATCTGCTCCAACCAGATAATGGGCTGGGGTGAGAAAGCCATTGAGATCCGCTCTGTGGAGACAGGCCACCTGGACGGGGTCTTCATGCACAAACGAGCCCAGAGGCTCAAGTTCCTGTGTGAGCGGAATGACAAGGTGAGAGGCCCTTTCCCTCTGAAAGCCCTTCGGCCCCTGGGCAGAGTTCTAGGGGAGAGGATGGTGGTATCTTGCTGCAAGCAGACCTCTCTGGGAGCTTGGAGAACAATCACTCCCTCCCACAGCCCTGCGCTCTCTGCAGCTCCTGAGGACTTTACAGCTGGCGCCCAGGGAGCGGGTGGTACATCCTGTCCCATAACATCTGGCCCGTTCCTCCAGGAGAGGGCACTCTTATCCGAAGCCTCTCTCCCTCTCACCTCTTCTGCCCCCCCGCTTCTTCCCCTCTCCCAGTTGAGACCACCAACATTTGGTGACTTCTCCTCCTGCCCCCACCAGGTGTTTTTTGCCTCAGTCCGCTCAGGGGGCAGCAGCCAAGTTTACTTCATGACTCTGAACCGTAACTGCATCATGAACTGGTGACGGGGCCCTAGGCTGGGGCTGCCTAACACTGGACCCAGCTCCCCCTGCAGCCAGGCTTCCTGGGCCGCTCCTCTTTCCTCTCCCTGGGCTTTTGCTTTTACTGGTTTGATTCACTGGAGCCTGCTGGGAACGTGACCTCTGATCCCCGATGCTTTGTGATCACGTGACCATCCTCTTCCCCAACATGTCCTCTTCCCAAAACTGTGCCTGTCCCCATCTTCTGGGGAGGGACACAGCCACCCCTTACCAGGAATTGAGTGGGCCTGGCCCCTCCCCCCTTTTCTCCATTTAAGAGGAGAGTGCTTGGGGCTTGAACCCCTTACCCCACTGCTGCTGACTGGGCAGGGTCCTGGACCCCTTTATTTGCACGTCAGGGGAGCCGGCTCCCCCCTTGAATGTACCAGACCCTGGGGGGGGTCACTGGGCCCTAGATTTTTGGGGGGTCACCAGCCACTCCAGGGGCAGGGACCATTTCTTCATTTTCTGAAAGCACTTTAATGATTCCCCTCCCCCTAGACTCCAAGGAATGGAGGGGGGACCCCCGCCAGCCAAAACGTTCCCCCCTCCTAACCCTCATCTCTTCTAGCCCATGCCCTTCCCTGGTGGAGGGAGGGAGCAGGGAGCTCTCACTCTCCATGCCCCTTGCTTGCATCTGTATATAGTGTGAGCAGCAAGTAACCCTCCTCCTCCCTCCCCCCATCCCTCCTCAATGTAGTGGCCTTGGATATCCTGTTTGTTAATAAAGACAATTCAACCAGCTCCCACCATTCAGGCCCCATTTTTGCTTTCTCTCACCGTCCTGGATACTAGGCAGAGAGAGCCTCCAGGGTGGGGAAGAAAGGGACAGGGTGGGCGGAGATCTGCCGTTAGTGAGTCTCAAGGGGGTAGCATGAGCAGTGCTGGGCCAAGAAAACCTAGAAAAAATGACTGACTGCAGGAGGGCCAGGGCAGCCTCAGCCCTAAACCTGTGAGCCTGAGGGCCACCAGCACTGAGGGTGTTTGGTTTCCACGCACTCCAGAGGGTTGCCCGGCTCCAGCCTCCCTGTGTGCAAGTCCTGCAAAGGGGTCTCCTGTTTGGCTGAGCTGAACAAAGATAGCTCAAAAGCTGGCAGCCTCCAGCGTCCGTGGGGCTGCCCCTGAGAAAGGCTGGGAGGTCAGCACGGCTGAATGAAGGGCAGTCCTTGCTTTCTGGAAGACTGGAACCCGAGAGCCTTCATGAACCGTTATTCTCTCCTGCCGACCCCTGGACTGGGGCCAGATCTACACAAGCCAAGGAATGGGCACACGGCAGCAGTGGGAAGGGATCATAATGCTGTGGTGATTCTGAAATTGATTTTTTCAAAATCCATTTCCTACTAGAGTTGGGTGGGAAGTTGAAGTCAGTGTGCACTAAGGCTGGATACACGGCGGGAAGGGGAGATCAGGCACTTGGTTGAAGTAGGCTCCGAGGAAGATGAGGCTGGAGCCCACGCTGAAGAGCACCAGAGCAGCCCAGAAGCAGATGTTGTCAAGGGCATTCCCCATGCGCACCCAGTCGGACACTTCCTGGGGAAAGGCCAGCACAGTAAAGAGAGATCTGCAGGAACCAGGGGCACGGGAGATCTGCCATGCACCACTGGCCTCTGGCTCCCGTCCCACCTCACTGGTGGCCTCTTGGTCTCTCGTGCTCTCAGCCACGAAGTTCACGGCATCCACACAGCAGCGGACCTCAGGGGCAGCAGCGCCCAGGCTCTGGCAGAAGGCAGCTGGCAGGGAAAACACCAGAGTGGGCCGTTAGCCTCTTCCGCAGCAGGCGGCCCACCGGCCGGGCCACTGTGCTCACCTGTCCAGGTCCCGTGCCGGTGCCTCTGTCCCTCAAACACAAGCTCGCTCCGCGGCTTTTTCAGTATGAGCTCCTCCGCACGGAGCAATAAGCCAACCGACGATGCCCGCCTTGGGGGCGAGGTGGCCAGAGGGGCCTCGGAGGGCGGCGGCGGTGGGGACCCCAGCAGGTGCGGCAGCAGCTCCAGTAGAACCTGGTGGGGGCGGGGGGCGGGGGGCGGGGGGCGGGGGCAGGACTTAGGGGGCAGGGCTAGGGCTAAGCCCGCCCCCACCCCAGGCCACACCCCACCCCCACGCTTACATGGCGCAGACGCCTGGACATGGCGTGGGTGGTGGGCGTCCGCAGGGACACGTTGAGCACAATGACGCAATTCATGACAATGAGTGTGGCGACAACCATGACGAAAATAAGGAACCTGAGGAGACCGGAATGAGTGATGTCACTGCTCCCCTTCCCAGCTATGGAAGGTGCTGTGCACCCTCTGACCTCACAAACACTTCTCCCCTCACGGGGTGGTTACGCCCTCCAGTTGCGCTCCCTCAGCAACTACAGACACGTCGCCCAGCCTTTCTCCCTTCCATCACCTTTGGCGGCCATGAAGGGGACCCCCAGCTCCCTGGACACCCTCATGTGGGTCTACCACTTCCACAGCTCCACCGAGGTAAGGCTACGCCCACCGAGGGCGGCACCTCGAGACCCAATGGGTATAGTTCTCCTGCGCGTCCCCATCCCCGTGACTACTGCCCTGTTCCTCCTCCAGGTGGCCCTCCAGCCCCCGCTTATGTCTTCCCTGGAACTCTCCGTGGCCGCAGCCCATGAGTATCTGGAACAGAGGTTCAGAGCGCTGAAGTCCCTGGAGCCACGGGAGCCAAAGGTGCAGGAGATGTCACCTGCCCCAAAGCCCACCCTGGGGCTGGTGTTAAGAGAAGCCGCGACCAGCCTCGTCAGCTTCGGCGCCACTTTGTTAGAGGTGGGGTCTGGGGGGCTGAGGATACGCAGCGATCGGGCAGCCGCAGCAAGGACCTCGGCTTTCCCGCTAACCCCTGGGTCCCCAATGCAGATCTCAGCCCTGTGGCTGCAGCAGGAGGCGCGGCGACTAGAAGGCGGCGACAGCAGCACGGGCCCAGCCCTAGACGTCGGGGATCCGAGTGCAGCGCTGGCCCAAATAGCCCAGGCCGCTGGGCAGGGAGCTTGGCAAGCTGGGGCTGCAGTGGGTGCCGTGACACGGCTCCTCGTCCAGGGAGCATGGCTATGCCTATGTGGACGGGGTGTGGAGGGGTCTGCCTCATTCCTGCCACAGTGGCAACAGCAGCTGGGCCTCAGAATCCCCAGAGAACCGGTGAGCTCGGGATGTCGGGTGAGTTGGGGGCCAGAGGCGGCGGGGCTGGGAAGGCACTGAGCCGGACCATCTCCTTACAGAGATACTCAGGAGACCTCCAGGTGATGTCCAGCAGCAGTGCAGAGGACGGCGGACCAGAGAATCCATCCCAGTCCCAGCCCCATCCCGCGTCCAAATAAAGCTCAGGAGGGGGCGAGACAGCCAGAGTTTCTCCCCAGGTCTCAGGGTTTTGCCACGCCCCACCCAGCCAGCCCTTGGCCCCACCCTTCAGACGGCCACGCCCGTGCCAGGGGCACCACGTGGACCCGCTTAGCCCTCACCTGCCTAGCAGCGGCACGCTCAGAGAAGTCTCTGGGATTTTCTGGGCAATGAGGAACAAGAAGACGGTCTGGGCGAGCAGGACGTTGATGGAAACTGTGCATTTCTGGCCACCGGCTGGAGGGATCGCCAGTGAGAGCGGGCCCCACCTCCAGGAGCTAGCCCGGGTTTGGGTGTGGGTTCGGGGCTACTGCTTACCCTGCGCAGGCAGGAAGTAGGCGAGCAGCACCAGGCCCGAGATGAGCACGCAGGGCACGATAATGTTAATGACGTAGAAGAGCGGCTTCCGTCGGATGATAAGCGAGTAGATGACGTCAGTCTCCCCTGAGCCATCGGTGGCGCCAACGTCATGACGGCGGATCATCCCCGGGCAGAAGTCGATGGCCCACTCACCGTTCTCTGTGGGACAGGGTCGCGGTCAGCCGGAGCGGGGCACCCGCCAAGCCGACAGCAGGCTGAGGCGGCGGCTGCGGCTGTCTGCGCCAGGGTCATGGGCCGTCAGGATGGGGGCAATTCAGGCGGAAAGGGGCAGTCGGTGAGGGTACAGAAAGTGAAAAGGCAGGACTAGAGTAACAGTGGAGAATGATTTCGGAGTCCAGGCCCGGTATTTCACGCCTGTAATCCCAGCACTTTGGGAAGCCAAGGTGGGTGGATCACCTGAGGTCAGGAGTTCAAACCCCATCTCTACTAAAAATACAAAAATTAGCTGGGCATGGCGGCATGCAGCTATAATCTCAGCTACTCAGGAGGCTGAGGTTGGAGACTCGCTTGAACCTGGGAAGCAGAGGTTTCAGTGAGATCATGCCACTACACTCCAGCCTGGGCGACAAGAGCAAAACTACGTCTTTAAAAATAAAAAAATAAGCCGGGCGCGGTGGCTCAAGCCTGTAATCCCAGCACTTTGGGAGGCCGAGGCGGGTGGATCACGAGGTCGAGAGATCGAGACCATCCTGGTCAACATGGTGAAACCCCGTCTCTACTAAAAATACAAAAAATTAGCTGGGCATGGTGGCTCGTGCCTGTAATCCCAGCTACTCAGGAGGCTGAGGCAGGAGAATTGCCTGAACCCAGGAGGCGGAGGTTGCGGTGAGCCGAGATCGCGCCATTGCACTCCAGCCTGGGTAACAAGAGCGAGACTCAGTCTCAAAAAAAAAAAAATAAAATAAAATAAAAAAATAAATAAAATAAAAATAAAAATAAAAAAATAAGCCGGGCGCGGTGGCTCAAGCCTGTAATCCCAGCACTTTGGGAGGCTGAGGCGGGCAGATCACGAGGTCAAGAGATCGAGACCATCGTGGTCAACAGGGTGAAACCCCGTCTCTACTAAAAATACAAAAAATTAGCTGGGCATGGTGGCACGTGCCTGTAATCCCAGCTACTCAGGAGGCTGAGGCAGGAGAATTGCCTGAACCCAGGAGGCGGAGGTTGCAGTGAGCCGAGATCGCGCCATTGCACTCCAGCCTGGGTAACGAGCGAAACTCCGTCTCAAAAAATAAATAAATAAATAAAAAAAAAAATAAAAATAAAAATAAAAAAATAAAAACGATTTCAGGACAGGGGCAAGCTAAACCCAGTTGCGGAAGCCATCCTCCAGTGTTGTTGGTCAGGGGCAACCCCACTCTGGAAGTCCCCTCTCTGGACCCTGTCTAGAAGCAGGTTTTTCTGAGCAGGCCGGGGATTCACCAGTATAGGCCTCAGTGTCGATGTCGATCTTGTTGATGGTCTCACCATCGTCGTCTACGGCAAAGGTTAACTCCACCTCTTTGGCATTGTACGTCTGGGAGCTGTGGAGCCAGGGCCAGGCACCCACCCCACAAGCTCTGACCTGGGCCCTGGCCCCAGGCCCAGCCTTGGAAGCTGGGATCTTGCTGGGCTGTGAGGCTCCGCCCCTTCACCCAGGCCCAGCCCAAGCACCCCCATTCCCACCTGGACCTCCGACCTCGCTGGAGCTTCCCTCCCGGGGCTGACGCCTGGCTCCGCCTGGCTCCGCCTCCAACGTGAGGCCCCGCCCCGAGGGCGGTGCTTCCCCGGCTGGCCCCGCCCCCACGGGGCCCTCCCATAATCGTCCGAGCCTCGGAGCAACTCTTCCCACCGGAAAATGAGCGAGCAGTTCTGCCAGTCGAAGGGGAAGTAGGTGACCTCCACGGCACAGACGCTGCGGTAGATGGCCGGAGGCAACCACGTCACGGAGCCGCCCTCGTAGATCAACACGTTGGCGTCGTAGGCCACGCCGAACTGACCGTCAATACTGTGGGCTCGGCGAAACCGAGCTTTTTGCCCAGATCCGCACCCCCTCGGAGTATCCCGTTCCCCAGCCAAGTCCAGCCCGCACCCCAGGCCCCCTTCCCTCCAGCCTGGTGTCCGGCCCGCTCCTCACTTGTTCTCCAGCACAATCTCTGGCAGCCATACGAGTTCTGAAGGGACTCTCAGGGTTCCTATGCCCCCAAAGTCATCCTTGCTGTAGTTGAGTCGGTAATCCTGCCAATCCTAAGGAGTAGGGGACGGAAGGACTTGTGCCCTGCATCTCGCAGCTGGCGCTGCCTGGAGGGGATCGGAAGAAAAGGGGTCCCCTGCACAAGACCTCACACTTCCCCCCAGATTTGACTCACGATTCCAATCCAGACGCTGGTGGTGAGAGTCTCCTCTTTTTCATTCTGCAGATGGGAGATGGGGATGGATGGAAGTGAGATTTCAGGGCCAGATGTGAGCTTTAGGACAGCTCAGCGGCTGAGGCCAGAAGTGGAATTTTAGGCTTGAAGTGACGGTGGGAATATCTTACCAGTGAGATGAGATTCGTCAGGGTGACCTTGAGGCTGATGGTGACAGTATCCTCAGGCCCCCGCGCCGGCCGGCTTCCTGGGTCATAGTTGTCAAAGAGATGGTGATAAAGACGAAGCTCCTCGTTCTTCCCCACGCCCCTGCCTGTGATGGGGTCAAGAAGAAAAGGTCATTGGCAATGAAGAGGCTGGAGCACCTCTCCTCTCTGCCTCCTCTGGGTCCTCACAGGCCTCTGCGGCTGTGTCTTATCAGTATCTGTCTCCTAAACCAATTATACTGTGCCTGGGGACCAAATACTGTGTCTCAGTCTCCATCTTGGTCTCTGTCTTTGCCTTCCCAGTGCCTTTATGACAGTATCTGTATGTGTCCAATTGCCTCCCCCGGCCACAGTCCGTACCGAGGAGCCCCAAGAGGAGCAGGACCCCAAGCAGAGGCCCGGCCATCCTGCTGCCTGGTTCTCAGGGTTATTCTGAGCTCTGGCAGGCTTGGAGGAGGCAGGCCAGGGTGCCTGTGTGAGGGGGAGGAAAGTGTTAGTTCCGGGCTGTATTAGGGGACTGTTACCTAATCCTCTACTCACCCCTGCTACAGCTGGGGACATTTTGGCTGCTTCCAGAGGCAGCTGCCCCATCCTGTATTTCCTGCCCCGGCCCCCCCACCAGCAACAGCCGGGCCAGGCCCAGCCCAGCATCCTTTGCCTGGTCTTTGGCCAGCTCCCCAGCTGCAGAAGTGAGCCTCTCCTGAGAGGTATCTACAACCACAACCCTAGTAGCAAGGGGTGAGGGACACTGCTTTCAACAGGCACTGGTGTCCTTTGAGTAAGCTGCCCTTTATAGGTGACCCTGCCTAATGAACACATCTGGGGATGTGACACACCCCTTGCCTCCCATTCTCACCCCTGTGGAACACACACTATCGCCACCCACAGCCGGGCCAAGCTCATACTAATGCCTTTCCTGCCGACACAGTGGCAAAAACCAGTCTCCATAAAAACCTGATAGACAGGTGGTCACAGGGGATTAGCCCTGCGGTAACAGAGATTCCACCTGGCAAATGAGATCATGTGGTAATACAGGGCCCACCTCCTTCCACAACCTGATTACCAGGTTTGCTCATCCCAGTACCTCTGGACGTGAGCACCAGGCTGACTTGTATTTCTCCTTGTTTCTCCCTGCTGCCACCTTGTGGTCAGAGATGATAGTACAGTCTTCCCCATCCTACTCCCCTAAACACACACACCTGATGACACCCTAACTGATCCTTTCGATGTTCCTTTTATGGGGGTGAGGGAGAACAGGATTTCACTATCACCCAGACTGGAGTGCAGTGGCACCATCATAGCTCACTGCAGCCTCGCGAACTCCTGGGCTAGAGCAATCCTCCTGCCTCAGCTTCCCAAAGGATTAGGATTACAGGCATGAGCCACTGCACCTGGCCTCAGTGTTTCTTGTTGTTGTTTTTGAGAGGAGTCTCGCACTGTTGCCTGGGCTGGAATGCAATGGGGCAATCTCCACTCACTGCAACCTCAGCCTCCTAGGTTCAAGCAATTCTTCTGCCTCAGCCTCCCGAGTAGCTGGAATTACAGGCACCTGCCACCACCCCCAGCCAGTTTTTTGTATTTTTTAGTAGTGACAGGGTTTTACTATGTTGGTCAGGCTGGTCTCCAACTCCCGACCAAATGATGGGCCCGCCTCGGCCTCCCAAAGTGCTGGGATTACAAGCATAAGCCACCTCTCACCTGGCATCAGTTTCTTAAAGTCACCTTCTTGAACCATTCTAATCACCTGGAGGAGTGCTTGTTTTAAATGCAGAGTCCTAGGCTGGCTTCATTCCCAGAGAATTCTGATTTCAGGAATAGGGTGCTAGGAATCTGTATTTTTAGAAAATTTTTAGAACACTATCCAGGTGTTCCTCAGGAGGTAGGAGGGGCTGGCCTAAGCATGTTTTCTGCCGTACACCTCACTTCCTCACAGCAGTCCAGCAAAGCAGTGATCACTGTCCTGAATACATGAAAGAGGACTCTAAGGTCCGGGTTCACACAAGGAGACTGGCAATAATGCCTGAGATGTATCAATCAACTCTACTGACCATGTACACCTATGTTTATTTTACGCTTCACAAAACACTTTCACATCATCACTTTTGGGTCTCCTTTCCTCACCTGTGAGGTATATCATAATCGCCTCCATGTTACCAGCAAGGACACAACAAAGACCAGAGTGTCCATGGGGCTCCTTGTCCATTTCCCACACATTCGTGAAGCCTCTGTTTCCACTGCTGCCTTATTACCCCAGATTTTCCTTCCAGACTCCCTTTCTGGGTTTCTCTGACCCAGCCCACCTCTTTGCATGTGGCCGGTACATGGACTGGCTTTTTTTTTTTCTTCCCTGAGAATGAGTCTCATTCTGTTGCCCAGGCTGGAGTGCAGTGGCACAATCCCAGCTCACTGCAACCTCCACCTCCCAGGCTCAAGCGATTCTCCCGCCTCAGCCTCTCAAGCAGCTAGGACTACAGGTGACTGCCACCATGCTTTTTAGTAGAGGCAGGATTTTGCCATGTTAACCAGGATGGTCTCAATGTCCTGACCTTGTGATCTGCCCACCTTGGCCTCTGAAAGTGCTGGGATTACAGGTGTGAGCCACCATGCCCGGCCACATGGACCAGCTCTCAAATCTGTGCTGCTGCTTATTCCAGAGCCGCTGGGTCAGGGCTTGGGACAAGAGTTGTGATAAATGCAAATATTCAAACATTAATGGACACTTAACAAAGTTTCCCCTTACAGGACCAGGTGCTGTGGTTATTGAGATGAATAAAACAAGCTTCAAGGAGTTACCATCTCATGACAGAGACCTATCAACAGCCAGTGGAACTAGACTGTGAAAAGCATTTAAAAAAAAAAAAAAAAAAAGGCCGGGCACGGTGGCTCAAGCCTGTAATCCCAGCACTTTGGGAGGCCAAGGCAGGTGGATCACGAGGTCAAGAGACTATGACCATCCTGGTCAACATGGTATTAAAAAAAAAAATACAAAAAATTAGCTGGGCATGGTGGCATGTGCCTGTAATCCCAGCTACTTGGGAGGCTGAGGCAGGAGAATTGCCTGAACCCAGGAGGCAGAGGTTGTGGTGAGCCGAGATCGCGCCATTGCACTCCAGCCTGGGTAACAAGAGTGAAACTCCGTCTCAAAAAAAAAAAAAAAAGGTGCTATGAAAGCTGTACGTAGGGTGAATCAGATCTGTCAGAAAAGCAAGGTTTCGGGCCAGGAACGGTGTCTCATTCCTGTAATCCCAGCACTTTGGGAGGCCAAGGCGGGTGCATCACCTGAGGTCAAGAGTTTGAGACCAGCCTGGACAACATGGTAAAACCCCGTCTCTACTAAAAATACAAAAATTAGCCAGATGTGGTGGCAGATGCCTGTAGTCCCAGCTACTCGGGAGGCTGAGGCAGGAGAATTGCTTGAACTTGGCAGGCGGAGGTTGCAGTGGGCTGAGATTGCACCACTGCACTGCAGTGTTTTGAAGTGCATGTTAGAAAAAGCCTGTATTGGCTGGGTGCAGTGGCTTATGCCTGTAATCCAAGTACTTTGGGAGGCTGAGGTGGGCAGATCACTTGAGGTCAGGAGCTTGAGACCAGCCTAGCCAACAGGGTGAGACCTGATCTCTACTAAAAATACAAAAATTAGCCAGGTGTGATAACGCACCCTTAATCCCAGCTACTCAGGAGGCTGAGGCAGGAGAACCCCTTGAACCCAGGAGGTGGAGGTTGCAGCAAGCTGAGATCATGCCATTATACTTCAGCCTGAGAGACAGAGCTAGACTCTGTCTCAAAAAAAAAAAAGAAAAGAAAAGCAAGGTTTCAGCCAGGCACAGTGGCTCATTCCTGTAATCCTAACTCTTTGGGAAGCCAAGGCTGGAGGATCACTTGAGCCCAGGAGTTCAAGACCAGCCTGGGCAACACAGTGAAATCCCCATCTCTACAAAAATGAACAAAAAAGTTACCCAGTTGTGGCGGTGCATGCCTGTAGTCCCAGCTACTTGGGAGGCTTAGGTGGGAGGACTGCTTGAGCCTAAGAGATCAAGAGTACTGCCGGGCGCGGTGGCTCAAGCCTGTAATCCCAGCACTTTGGGAGGCCGAGGCGGGTGGATCACGAGGTCAAGAGATCGAGACCATCCTGGTCAACATGGTGAAACCCCGTCTCTACTAAAAATACAAAAAATTAGCTGGGCATGGTGGCACGTGCCTGTAATCCCAGCCACTCAGGAGGCTGAGGCAGGAGAATTGCCTGAACCCAGGAGGTGGAGGTTGCAGTGAGCCGAGATCGTGCCATTGCACTCCAACCTGGGTAACAAGAGTGAAACTCCGTCTCAAAAAAAAAAAAAAAAAAAAAGAGTACCGTGAGCTATGATCAAACCACTACACTCCAGCCTGGGTGACAAGTGAGACTTTCCAGCCATGTGTGATGGCTCATGCCCATAATCCCAGCACTTCGGGAGGCCAAGGCAGGTGGATCACCTGAGGTCAGGAGTTTAAGGCCAGCCTGGCCAACATGGTGAAACACCATCTCTACTAAAAACACAAAATTAGCTGGGTGTGGTGGCGAATGCCTGTAATCCCAGCTACTTGGGTGGCTGAAGCAGGAGAATCACTGGAACCCAGAAGATGGAGGTTGCAGTGAGCAGAGATCACGCCACTGCATGTGGGTCTGTGAGGGGGAGGTGCATGGCAAAATATTTGAGCTTATGTACATGACACTTGAGGTTGGGGTATGGAAAAATACTGACGTGGTAGTATGCGATTGGGAATGAAGTTCCTTGACTCTGAAAACAGGACAGGAAGTGGAGTGTGCGGCGTAACAAGAAACACTGAAAACAGCCTCCTGAGAATGCAGCTTGAGTGTGTATAAGGTCACAGGTGCCTCAGTAACCCATCTCAAATGACCATCTAGTGGATGTTTGTAGTTCATACAAGCCCTTTCAATAAATATTTGGTGGTCGGACGCTGGGGCGGACTCTCAGAAGAGCTACCCTCTAGCCCTGCTCAGCTGGAACTGTCTCAGTACTTCATTCTCAGCATTCACTGCAAACTACAAGCTCTAGCAACTGGTGCCTCCAACGTGATCACCTAGAATTTACTCATTAAGGTGAAAAGCTCATCAATTTTTTGGGAATCCCGGTAAGGGATTCCTCCCATCAGGAGGATGGGACACACACATGAGATAATCAGAGGCTAGGTTATCATGGGTCAAGAAATGACCAAAGAGCAGAAAGTACTTTTTAAAACAGTGCAACAGCTACTTAGGACTAACCAGTGCATTGTAGAGCCTGGAGCTCTACACAAGCTTATGCTCTTAATTCGGCAGGAATGCCCTTGCTTTCCTCATCAAGAAACCTTAGATTTAGCGTTATGGGAGCAGGTAGGCCCCTGCCTGAAAAGAGAATATGAGCAAGGTCATTTTACTAATGTTACCATTTTGACCACCTGGGCGCTGGTATGCTCTGCATTGTATCCTCTTTATCCGCCATGTTGTAGTGAATCAGACCACCCATCTTCTCCACCTGGAGAGAATTCAGGAGATTTAAAGGAGAAGAAAAAGAAGGAACCAGAATAACAAGGAGACCCCTCTCCCTCCTTCATTCCCTTCTATGGAGAATGAGGAAGAGCTTTTTTTCTAGTGAGGAAGAGGACGGACTGGACCCTTTTCTTCCCACTATAGAAGAGCTACTGCCTTCTTTTCTTCCACCTACATTCATTGGCCCTGTTCAGGCAACAGGGCCTCCCATCCCGCTTGAGGAGATTGGTGGCTGCCCAAGGATCCGTTCTTGGATAAGATCCGCCCCCCCCCACCCCCGCCGCCCCCAGAATATCTATATGATCGGGTGGCCACGTCTCCTTCACAAACTTGCCTGCTGGAGGGGCACCTCCAGGAGGAAGAAAAGTGGCTGATTACGATCGTCTCCCTAATATGTAGGTTCTCACCTCCTACTTCCAGCATCAGCCTTTCCCGCATTGTCTTTTATCTGTTTCCCTGGAGTATAAGGGAACGTTGCATGCTGTCTCCTGGGTTTTGTACCAGAAAGCTCTGGATTTCTTGCTGCTCACAGAGGCCGGAGTTGCTAAGATGCCATGGAGTGCCCATTTAGTCACTGGCAGTCTGGGCAAGTTGCCCCTTTCTCGGTTTGTGAAGGAGGGGAGGCCAAGAGGTACAGACCAAGTCCCCGGATGGCTGCGGGCAGCTCCAGCCTGGTCCTAAGAATCCTCCTTATCATGGACACCTGCCTTAGTAACTGTGCCCAGAAAGTGGCCTGCTGCTTGCTGTGCTGCCGCTTTTCCTACTTCTGCTCATTCCTGCCACCCCCCGCATGTCTCAGCTGCCAAGCAATTCCTTGTCTTCCCTGGTCCTTAGGGAAAGGGCTAAGAAACCGTCCATGTGGGGGCCGGGCGCAGTGGCTCAGGCCTGTAATCCCAGCACTTTGGGAGGCCGAGGCGGGTGGATCACGAGGTCAATAGATTGAGACCATCCTGGTCAACATGGTGAAACCCTGTCTCTACTAAAAATACAAAACATTAGCTGGGCATGGTGGCATGTGCCTGTAATCTCAGCTACTCAGGAGGTTGAGGCAGGAGAATTGCCTGAACCCAGGAGGCGGAGGTTGCGATGAGCCAGGATCGCACCATTGCACTCCAGCCTGGGTAACAAGAGGGAAACTCCGTCTCAAAAAAGAAAAAAAAAAAAAAAAGAAAAAGAAAAGAAACAGTCCATGTGCACCCTGAACTTATTAGCCTAGGGTGGGCAGAGGGGTGTGGAGCAGCCTAGAGTACAGAGCTCCGAGGGAAAAGCCTGCTAATGAGGGCGCTCTCCTGTAGCCATATGTTAAATGCTAACTAGGCTGAAGTGGACGAGCCCTGCCAGCTGCTGTCGTCTTCAGAAGATAGACGCAGTGGTAAGGAATACTTGTTTCACTTTTCTATAAACTCTTTAAAAACACTGTGGCTGGGAAATTTCAAAGCAGACCCTGTGCTACATGTCTGCTCCTCCCCTGAGCCTCTCTGCTTGGGGTAGTAAAAGTAATAAAAAGCCCGGTATGTTTTCAGTACCTTACCTAACAGGGTCGGCTCCTAGCGTAGGTGGCCTGGAGGATGACGGGAGTGGTCTTCTCCCAGCCTGTTACCTCTTCCCGCCAGTCTCCACGCTTATATACACCCACTTTCCCACCTGGTCATTTTCAGGCCTCTTGCTGCCACGTGTAGCCTTCCTTCTGTCCTCTCAGGGTAAGAGCAGCCACAGGTGGCAGGCTATTAAAATAAAAGGCTGCCTAAGGAGCCCGGAGTAGATGGGAAGAAATTGGCCACAGCCTTGCTTTCCCAGTCTCATTTCTAAAACATTCCAGCTGAAGGCTGATGCAGGAGAATGGCTAGTGCCTAAGGACATTTTTTAAAGATTTTTGGATTTTTTTTTTTCTTTTTTCTTTTACACGCTTAAGCTAGCTCAACGCAGGTTTATTATCCTGGCAACTTGCAGTCACATTCTAATGACTTTCTAAGGCCAGAAAATATGGTAAAAATTGCTTAAAACATTCATCCCTTCCATGCCTTAGATTAACAGGTAGGCTTTATCTTTGCCATTTCTGTATTTTATATGTTACGTACTGCCTCAGAATCCCTCTAAACATATACAAAAGACCACAAATTTAATAGCTTCTCTTCTCATAAAGGGGTGCCGACGTTGCGTCCAGCTGTCAGAATATGACCCTGCTACTCTTTTCCTACCATTATGCAAGGAACAGTTTCGTACTCTTAGCTGGTAATCTTGATTGGCAAGTAGCAATGGCTGACTCTATTGGTAATATCAGCTTCTATTTACCAGCCTCTAAGCCTCTAAACTTTTTACAAACTGTGCCTGTTAAATTTGTGTCTATTGTCTCTGAGCTTTTGTTTCATGCCACTACTGTCTTTACAAATGTTCAAAACAAAACAAAAAAAAAAAAAAACAAGGAAGAGCAGCTATAGTGTGGCAAGATGCCATGCAAAACTGGCAACACAAAATCCAGGAACATTTTAAAACTACACAACACGTGGAGTTAGGTGCCCTAATATTGGCTTTACAAACTTTTCCTCACCAAGACATAAACATGGGGATTCTGCTTATGTGGTGTATGGCATCACACATTAGATCTTGCACATGTGAAGGGCATTACTAATGCATCTCTACCAGCTTTGTTTCTTACAGCGCAAGAGCTCCTCTGTGCCCATCATCACCATCTTTATATCACCCACATTTGCACTCATTCTAGGTTACCTTGTCCATTGTCAGAAGGAAAAGCTTGAGCTGATGCTCTGGTACAACCACAAATGTGACTTGCAGACTTTTCTGCATTTTTTTGAGCTCAAGCTGATCATGCTTTTTTTCATCAGAATGCTTGACGTCTTAACAGTTTCACTTAACACTGGCTCAAGCTCAAATAATTTTTAAAACTTGTCCTGATTGCCAACGACATTCTGTCCTTTTTCCCTAAGGCTTGCTGCCAACTCACAAGGTCTGGTGCCTAATGTTATCAGGCAAACTGATGTTACTCAGTAATCCGTCTCAAATGACCATCTAGTGGATGTTTGTAGTTAATACAAGTCCTTTCAATAAATACTTGGTGGACAGATACTGGGGCAGACTCTCGCAGAAGAGCTACCCCAGCCCTGCTCAGCTGGAACTGTCTGAGTACTTTGTTCTTGCTATTCACTGCAAGCTATAAGCTCTGCACTGCACTCCAGCATGGGTGACAGAGCGAGACTCCGTCTCAAAACACAAAAAACAAAAATGAAGTTTCTCTTAGAATTCCTGCGGTTTCACACATGGACTACAACTCGCTGGACCAGTGTCAGAGGCCAAGGCAGCTCTAGTGCCTGCCCCGCCACCTCTCTGTCTCTGCTGCTCTGTTTGCTCTGTGCGCCTCTCGCTTTCTCAGCACTGCCCATTCCCTCTACTTTGCATGTCCTCTTTCTTTCTTTTTCTTTCTTTCTTTCTTTTTTTTTTTTTTTTTTTTTTGAGATGGAGTCTTGTTGATACTACAGGTGCCTGCCACCACACCCAGCTAATTTTTAAAATTTATTTATGTATTTGTTTTGAGATAGAGTCTCGCTCTGCCGCCAGGCTGGAATGCAGTGGCATGATCTCAGCTCACTGCAACCTCTGCCTCCCAGGTTCAAACGATTCTCCTGCCTCAGCCTCCTGAGTAGCTGGGACTACAGGTGCCCACCAACACACCCGGCTGATTTTTGTATATTTAGTAGAGATAGGGTTTCTCTATGTTGGCCAGGCTGGTCTAGAACTCCTAACCTCGTGATCCGCCCACCTCGGCCTCCCGAAGTGCTGGGATTACAGGCGTGAGCTACCACGCCCGGCCCAGCCTGTCCCTTTTCTACTGTATAGTTTCTGTTTTCTCATCACTTGTGTGTCTTTTCACCACGGTCTTGGCCCCAGACCAACTTTGTGACTTCTCTCTGCAGAAGCAACCAATGCACTTTTGCTCTGGTTGCTACTGCCTGATGCTAGGAAAGCTTGGGGTGCATACACGGAGAAAAGGTCTTCGGGTTGGCCTCAGACTGTCCTGTTTAGGATGGATGGTGGGTATGGCAGGCCCTATGACACCACATGTCCAGTGCCTTTCACCCTCTCCCAACCCAGCCCACTTCCTAAATGTTTAGCTCCCAAAACGGCCCATCATGATCCCATTTTCACTACCAGAACTGAAATATATACAAATATATGAAATATAGATAAATCAGGCCGGGTGCGGTGGCTCACACCTATAATCCCAGCACTTTGGGAGGCCAAGGCAGGTGGATCATGACGTCAGGAGATCAGGACTATCCTGGCCAACATGGTAAAACCCTGTCTCTACTAAAAGTACAAAAATTAGTGGGGCATGGTGGTGTGTGCCTGTAGTCCCGGCTACTTGGAAGGCTGAGGCAGGAGAATGCTTGAACCTGAGAGGCAGAGGTTGAAGTGAGGAGAGATCCTGCTGCTGTACTCCAGCCTGGTGACAGAGCAAGACTCAGTCTCAAAAAAGAAAGAAAGAAAGAAGAGATATAGATAAATCAAGCCGGGCACGGTGGCTCAAGCCTGTAATCCCAGCACTTTGGGAGGCTGAGGCAGGTGGATCACAAGGTCAAGAGATTGAGACCATCCTGGTCAGCATGGTGAAACCCCATCTCTACTAAAACTACAAAAAATTAGCTGGGCATGGTGGCACGTGCCTGCAGTCCTAGCTACTCAGGAGGCTGAGGCAGGAGAATTGCCTGAACCCAGGAGGCGGAGGTTGCGGTGAGCCGAGATCGCGCCATTGCACTCCAGCTTGGGTAAAAAGAGCAAAACTCCGTCTCAAAAAAAAAAAAATTAAAAAAAACAGATATGTGGTAAGCCAAGATCACGCCACTGCACCCTAGCCTGGGAAACGGGAGCAAAAATTCCATCAAAAACAAAACAGAAAAACAGATGAATGAATAAAGAGAATGTGGTTCATATACACAATGGTGTACTATTTAGCCATAAAAAAGGATACGATCCAGCTGGGCACGGTGGCTCAGCATGTAATCCAGCAGTTTGGGACACTGAGGCAGGTGTATCACAAGGTCAGGAGTTCGAGACCATCTTGGCCAACATGGTGAAACCCCATCTCTACTAAAAATACAAAAATTAGCTTGGCACGGTGGTACATGCCTGTAATCCCAGCTACTTGGAAGGCCAAGGCAGGAGAACTGCTTGAACTCAGAAGGCGGAGGTTGCAGTGAGCCGAGATCATGCCACTGCACTCCAGCCTGGTGACAGAGAGAGACTGTGTTTCAAAAAAAAAGACGAGGTCCTGTCATTTGGAACACATGAATGGAACTGGAGTTCATTATATTAAGTGAAATAAGCCAGGCACAGAAAGACAATCAAAGCATATTCTCACTTATTTGTGGAAGCTAAAAATCAAAATGGTTGACTTCATGGTCACACAGTGTAGAAGGATGGTTACCAGAAGCTGGGAAGGGTAGTGTGGGTAGGGTGGTAGCGGGGAGGGTTAATGGGTACCAAAAAAAAAAAAAAAAAAATAGAATAAGACCTGCTGTTTGATAGCACAGCAGAGTAACTACAGTCAATAATAACTTCATTGTACATGTTAAAATAGAATATAATTGGATTGTTTGTAACTCAAAGGATAAATGAAGGGATTTTAAAAACAGTGATTATGGCAGGGGCCTTTCAAAAAAACAGTCTCAGCTCAGAGACCAGTGTCCCCTGTTCTAAATAGTCCCACCCAGGTGTGATTTCCATCCATTCTCCTAATGATGGGCTAAATCCTCAACTCAATCACCATGACTACATCATGTATAAACAATACATCACACACACACCCACAACATAGAAAATGCAACAGTGGGCTGGGCGCAGTGGCTGAAGCCTATAATCCCAGCACTTTGGGAGGCTGAGGTGGGTGGATCACTTGAGGTCAGGAGTTTGAGACCAGGAGTTTGAGGTCAGGAGTTTGAGGCCAACATGGTCTCTATTAAAAATACAAAAATTAGGCTGAGCGCGGTGGCTCAAGCCTGTAATCCCAGCATTTTGGGAGGCTGAGGTGGGTGGATCATGAGGTCAAGAGATCGAGACCATCCCGGTCAACATGGTGAAACCCCGTCTCTACTAAAAATACAAAAAATTAGCTGGGCATGGTGGCTCGTGCCTGTAATCCCAGCTACTCAGGAGGCTGAGGCAGGAGAATTGCCTGAACCCAGGAGGCGGAGGTTGCGGTGAGCCGAGATCGCGCCATTGCACTCCAGCCTGGGTAACAAGAGCGAAACTCCGTCTCAAAAAAAAAAAAAAAAATACAAAAATTAGCCGGCTATGGTGGCTCACACCTGTAATCCCAGCACTTTGGGTGGTTGAGGCAGGCAAATCACCTGAGGTCAGGAGTTTGAGACCAGCCTGGCCAACACGGTGAAACCCTGTCTTAAAATAAATAAATAAAAATACAAAAATTAGCCAGGCATGGTGGTGCACAACTGTAATCCCAGCTACTTGGGAGGCTGAGGCAGGAGAATACTTGAACCCAGGAGGTGGAGGTTGCAGTGAGCCAAGACTGTGACACTGCATTTCAGCCTGGGCCACAGAGCAAGACTCCATCTCAAAATAATAATAATTAAAATATAAATCAATAATAAAATGAAATAGTGGGCAAAACTACATTTGAACCGACAATCTGCATAGCTGAGGTGTTCGTGGGTGGGGGGTTAGAGTGAGTAGAAATCGTCATCCCTGGATGGCTGCGCCCATGTATGGAAACATGGGCCATGGGCCCCAGGCATGGTCTGCACTCACTAGAGAGCACCAGGGCTGGAGCTGCAACTTGGGAGTGACCAGCAGATCCCATGGGCATCCACCTGCTGCCTTGCTCCTCATGCTGGAGGAGTTTCTGGAAGGGGCTCTTGCCACTTCCCATGTCACAGCAGTGCGCTCCCACCAGTGCTAGGAGCAGGGCTCAGCCACTGTCTCCGTCTGGGTTTGGTTTGCTCACACTGAGGACTGCCTGGGGGAGCTGAGACTTCCTGCTGAGTTAGTAGAGTCAGGCACAGGCCTGTTAGCCAGGGCTGTGTTTTCCCCAGCACCTGAGTGGGCTGCCTGACAATTTCCCCTGCGCGCGCACACACACACGCACACACACACGCACACACACACCGGGATGTTTGACTTCTGAGTTAGACCCAAAGAACTCAGCTCAACAGGAAGCCGCTCCCTTTGCCTACTGGCTTCTGGCTAGCAGCGTGGAACAGCTGCAGCTGCCCCAGCAGCCAGGCTGCCAGGCCTCAGCTTCTCTGCCTTCAGTGCCCTCACAGTGCAAATATCCCCAGCCTGGCCTGAGGAGGGCCCCCTCTCCATTCCATACAAAGACCTGCTTTTGATTTGTGAACAGAATTAGGCTTGGCTGAACCGAAGCGGGGAGGTGTAGCAGACCCGGATTTCTTTTTCTTTTTCTTTTCTTTTTTTCTTTAAGACGGCGTCAGTCTCACTCTGTCGCTGGGCTGCAGTGCAGTGGTGCAATCTTGGCTCACTGCAACCTCTGCCTCCGGGTTCAGGCGATTCTCCTGCCTCAGCCTCCCAAGTAGCTGGGACTACAGGGACGCGCCACCACACCCAGGTAATTTTTGTATTTTTAGTAGAGACGGGGTTTTACCATGTTGGCTAGGTTGGTCTCAAACTCCTGACCTCAAGTGATCCACCCACCCCGGCCTCCCAAAGTGCTGGGATGACAGACTCGAGCCTGTATGAGGGAATAAATGAAGTCATGAGTGTTTTATCTTCCAGCACCCTCCCTTCTTCTGAGAACTGTTCTCCAATCCTGTGAGCCCAGAGGATCTGCCTGGAATGGAGAGAACCCACCCCTGGCCAGAGTGGACTGGTCTCAGGACACCTGACCCAAGCCAGGCCAAAGAAAGCCCCTTCCCTGGGAATGTTTTCAAACAGGAACTCAGGAAGGCATTCTGTCTCTGCTGCCACAAGCTATGAAGCTTAGATGCATGTGGCTGCCAAGTTCATTCCTCATCTTTTACGTGGAGTGAGAGAGAATGCAGCTGAGACACAGACAAGTAGAAACAAGAATGAGCCTCAGCATTCCAGCCCCATCCCAGGAATACCTGAGGCCCAGCTGAGCTGCTATATAGGCTGGCTGCCCACACATCCTTTGATTGAATGAGGTACCTCAGCCTCTTTCCAATAAATCCCCCTTTTCTTGGCTTAATATATGAGGATTTTCAAGGAGGGTGGGGTGGCTTATACCTGTAACCCCAGCACTTTGGGAGGCCGAGGCGGGTGGATCATGAGCTCAAGAGTTTGAGACTAGCCTGACCAACATGGTGAAACCCAGTCTCTACTAAAAATACAAAAATTACCTGGGCGTGGTGGCACATCCCTGTAGTCCCAGCTACTCAGGAGGCTGAGGCAGGAGAATCGCTTGAACCTGGGAGGTGGAGGTTGCAGTGAACTGAGATCACACCACACTGCACTCCAGCCTGGGAAACAGAGCTAGACTCTGTGTGTGTGTGTGTGTGTGTGTGTGTGTGTGTGTGTGAGACAGTATTTCGCTCTTGTGCTCTTGTTGCCCAGGCTGGAGTGCAATGGTGCAAACTTGGCTCACTGCAACATCCGCCTCCCAGCTTCAAATGATTCTCCTGCCTCAGCCTTTTGAGTAGCTGGGATTACAGGCTCAGGCCACCATGTCCAGCTAAGTTTTTTGCATTTTTAGTAGAGATGGGGTTTCATCATGTTAGTCAGGCTGGTCTCAAACTCCTGGCCACAGGTGATCCACCTGCCTCAGCCTCCCAAAGTGCAGGGATTACAGGCGTGAGCCACTGCGCCCGGCCTCCTATCTCCGTATTTTGATTTACATGTCTTGATGAGAATGGTTAGGCTTTCTTTCTTTCTTTTTTTTTTTTTTTTTTTTTTTTTGAGCAGTTGTACTAGTCATCCATATATATTTGTTTTTTCTTTTTTCTTTTTTTTTTTTTCCTGAAAACTACCTATTTATATCAATGGATAAAACAGTATTTGTTCCAATATATGAGACTCGACTATACAATGGAAATAAAACATTACATTAATACAGAAAATAAAGCTAATCAAATCAATGCTGTTGGGACAGCTGGAAAACTCATCATCAGAATAATAACCAAACCCTCATTTCTCTGCTTCCACTAGATGGATCAAATGTTTGAATCTAAGGCTGGGCACAGTGGCTCATGCCTGTAATCCCAGCACTTTGAGAGGCCAAGATGGGTGGATCACTTCAGGTGAGGAGTTCAAGACCAGCCTGGCTAACATGGCAAAACCCCATCTCTACTAAAAATCCAAAAGATGAGCTGGGCGTGGTAGTACCTGTCTGTAATTCCAGATATTCTGGAGACTGAGGCAGGAGAATCACCTGAACCAAGGAGGTGGAGATTGCAGTGAGCTTTGATTGCAACACTGCACTCTAGCCTGGGTGACAGAGTGAGACTCTGTCTCCAAATATATATATATATTCAAATATAAAATGAAGCCAAGCCAAGGCCGAGGTGGGTAGATCTCCTGAAGTCAGGAATTCGAGACCAGCCTGGCCAAGAAGGTGAAACCTGATATCTACTAAAAATGCAAAAGTAGCCGGGCATGGTGGTGGGCACCTGTAGTCCCAGCTACTAAGGAAGCTAAGGCAGGAAAACTGCTTAAACCCAGGTGGCAGAGGTTGCAGTGAGCCGAGATCACGGTACCACACTCCAGCCTCGGTGACAGAGTGAAACTCCATCTCAAACTGTAGTCCTAGCTACTTGGGAGGCTGAGGCAGGAGAATCACTTAAACCTGGGAGGCAGAGGTTGCAGTGAACTGAGATCACGCCACTGCACACCAGCCTGGGGACAGAGTAAGACTTCATCTAAAAAAAAAGTAACTATACCTGTCACCCAGGTTGGAGCACAGTGGTACAATCTTGGCTCATTGCAGCCTCGACCTCCTGGGCTCAACAATCCTCCTGCCTCAGCCTCCTGAATAGCTGGGATCACAGGCCCACACTTAGCTAATTTTTTAACTTTTTCATCAAGACAGGGGCTCGCTATGCTATGTTGCCCAGGCTGGTCCCAAACTCCTGAGACCAAATAATCCTCCAGCCTTGGCCTCCTGAGTAGCATCAACTACAGCCTCATACGACCATGGCTGGTTTGACTTTTAATGCTCTTACTATCAAAACTTATTTATACTATTAATACTAAAAGTAGGCAAGTCGCGGTGGCTCACACCTGTAATCCCAGTACTTTGGGAGGCTGAGGAAAGTGGATCACCTGAGCTCGGGAGTTCGAAACCAGCCTGGCCAACACGGTGAAAACCTGTCTCTCCTAAATACAAAAAAATTAGCCAGGCATGGTGGTGTATGCCTGTAGTCCCAGCTACTTGGGAGACTGAGGCAGGAGAATTGCTTGAACCCAGGAGGGAGAGGTTTCAGTGAGCTGAGATTATACCATTGCACTCCAGCCTGGGCAACAAGAGTGAAACTCTGTCTCAAAAAAAAACTAAAAGTAAATGGAAGTCTGTTTTTAAAAAGAAACTGGGATCTGGGCTAGGTGGCTCACATCTATAATCCCAGCATTTTGGAAGGTCAAGGCTGGAGGACTGCTTGAGCTCATGAGTTCTAGATCAGCCTGGAATGTAGCGAGACCCCCATCTCTACAATTTAAAAAAATTCTTAATTTTAATGTTAAAAGATTTTTTGTTGTTGTTGTCGTTGTTGTTGTTGTTTGAGACGGAGTTTCGCTCGTTACCCAGGCTGGAGTGCAATGGTGCAATATCAGCTCATCGCAATCTCCACCTCCTGGGTTCAGCCAATTCTCCTGCCTCAGCCTCCCAAGTAGCTGGGACTACAGGCATGTGCCACCATGCCCAGCTAATTTTTGTTGTTTTTTTTTTTTTTTGAGACGGAGTTTCGCTCTTGTTACCCAGGCTGGAGTGCAATGGCGCAATCTCGGTTCACCGCAACCTCCGCCTCCTGGGCTCAGGCAATTCTCCTGCCTCAGCCTCCTAAGTAGCTGGGATTACAGGCACGCGCCACCACGCCCAGCTAGTTTTTTGTATTTTTAGTAGAGACGGGGTTTCACCATGTTGACCAAGATGGTCTCGATCTCTCGACCTCGTGATCCACCCGCCTCGGCCTCCCAAAGTGCTGGGATTACAGGCTTGAGCCACCGCGCCCGGCCTAATTTTTGTATTTTTAGTAGAGACGGGGTTTCACCATGTTGACCAGGATGGTCTCGATCTCTTGACCTCGTGATCCACCCGCCTCAGCCTCCCAAAGTGCTGGGATTATAGGCGTGAGCCACCGCGCCTGGCCAAAAGATTTTTTAGGTTGGGCACAGTGGCTCATGCCTGTAATCTCAGCACTTTAGGAGGCAGAGGCAGGCAGATCACTTGAGGTCAGGAGTTCCAGAACAGCCTGGCCAACATGGTAAAAACCCATCTCTACTAAAAATATACAAAAATTAGCTGGGCGTGGTGGCGCATACCTGTAATCCCAGCTACTTGGGAGGCTGAGGCATGAGAATTGCTTGAACCCAAAAGATGGAGGTTACCATGAGCTGAGATTGAGCCACTGGACTTCAATCTGGGTGACAGAGCAAGAGTAAGACTCCATCTCAAAAAAAAAGACATCAGAGAAAGCTTATAAAAGTGAGACATGAGACATAGAGAAAAGCCCAAGGAGCTTCTTTATTTAATGTTTTCAATCCTCTCCCAAACCATGGAGCAGCTTCTGCCTCTTAGAACATGGGCTATGCTTCTAAGTGCCTGCTGTTCCCAAGATTGCCATCCAGAAGGACAGGCATATTAAAACAAAGTAGCAGAACAGCTTTGGCAAGGTGCCCTAGGAATTTATAATACAGTAACTAATCCAGTATAGAAAGCTCAAAGTACAATTTTTCTCCTGGAATTGATCCAGAACTGGAGTCACCAATCAACCGAATCCCTGCTGACAGGACCCATGTTTAAAGTCCAAGATACCCCCAGTGACAGATTAATTAGTGATGCTCTCATGCCAACCTTGGATAGAAACATTCTATTTCAACTGTCCAGGTGCCTTATCGGACTCAGGATCAATTCCACAGAACCCCACTTCTGATTCTAACTTTTGTCTTGTTTTAGGTAGACTCTTCCAGTTACAAAGAAAAAGAAATAAACTTAAATCACTTATTTATTTATGCATGTATTTATTCATTTATTAATTTTTTTTGGGGGGGGGGGACAGTCTTGCTCAGGCGCCAGACTGGAGTAAAGTGGTGCGATCTTGGCTCACTACAATCTCTGCCTCCCAGGTTCAAGCAATTCTCCTGCCTCAGCATCCCCAGTAGCTGGGACTACAGGCGTGTGCCACCATGTGCCCAGCTAATTTTTGTATTTTTTTAGTAGAGACAGGGTTTCACCATGTTGGCCAGGATGGTCTCGATCTCCTGACCTCGTGATCCGCCCGCCTCAGCCTCCCAAAGTGCTGGGATTACAGGTGTGAGCCACCGCACCCAGCCTATTTATTAATTTTTTTTCTTCTTTTTTTTTTCTATTTATTAATTTTTGAAACAGGGTTTCACAGTGTTGCCAAGGCTGCAGTGCCACCATTACAGCTCACTGCAGCCTTGACCTCCCAGGCTGAAGCAATTCTCCCACTTCAGCCTCCCGAATAGCTGGGACTACAGGTCCACACCATCACACCCAGCTAATTTTAAAATTTTTTGTAGAGCTGGAGTCTCACTGTGTTGCCCAGGCTGATCTTAAACTCCTGGACTCAAGCAATCCTCCCACCTCAGCCTCCCAAAGTGCTGGGATTACAGGCATTAGCCATTGCTGCTGGCCTTTAAATCACTATTTTTATTTTTATTTATTTTTTATTTTTATTTTTGAGACGAGATGGGGTCTTGCTTTGTAATCCAGGCTGGAGTGCAGTTGTACAATCCCAGCTCACTGCAATCTCTGCCTCCTGGGTTCAAGTGATTCTCCTGCCTCAGTCTCGGGAGGACATGGGACTACAGGTGTGTGCCACCATGCCTGGCTAATCTTTGGATTTTTAGTAGAGACAGGTTTTCACCATTGTTGGTTGGGCTGGTCTCAAACTCCTGACCTCAGGTGATCCATCCACCTCAGCCTCCCAAAGTGCTAGGATTACAGGCATGAGCCACCACGCCACGCTTAATTTTTGTATTTTTATTTATTTACTTATTTAGACAGAATCTTGCTCTGTCATCCAGGCTGGAGTGCAAATATACAATCTCTGCTCACTACAACCTCTGCCTCCCAGGTTTAAGGGATTCTCGTGCTCCGGCCTCCTGCATAGCTGGGATTATAGGCATGCATCACCACACCAGGCTAATTTTTTTAAATACTTTTTTTTGTAGAGACGGGATTTTGCCATGTTTCCCAGACTTGTCATGAACTCCTGGCCTCAAGTTATCCACCCACCTCAGCCTCCCAAGTGCTGGGATTACAGGCGTGAGCCACTGAGGCTAGATTATGTTTTTAATTTTTATTTTTTGCTGCTTTTCAAAGAACAGGGTGTGCCATAGACGGTGTGCCATGGGTTAGTCGGCTAAATCACTTTTTTTTTTTAAAGGAAAATTAGTCCATTTTCCAACCATCTTGGGAGTAATTAATTCCGGCAAGAATCATCAGTGGATGCTGCAGGTTATAAGCCAGAGTTTGAGAAGGAACAGGGTATTTACATAGTATCAAAGTATCTCTCCACAAAAGTGCTTTTTAGTTACAAAGTAAAAAACAGAATCTCCACAGTGGGGAAACATGGTGGATTCCGCCTTAACCAAGGGATTAAAGTTAACAGGCCCAGTAAGGGTGAAATTGATATAATGTGTTTCCTGATATGATGCACCAAGAGAGATACAACATCGCTTGTGTAATATTCCTGCCAGAAAAACATAATCCAACACAGTCTTGTGAAAACGTCTGATAAATTGAGGGAAATGCTACATAATTACTGGACTATAATTTTCAAAAATGTCAAACTTATGAAAAAGAAAGACAGGTTAAGGAACTAGAGCAAATTAAAGTGATATGGTCCTAGATTGGATCCTGGACAGGAAAAAATAATAATAATAACTACAAAGAACATTTTAGGACAATTGGCCAAATGGGAATATGGACTGTGGACTGGATATTAGTAATGTAATAATATTAAATTTCCTAAAATCAACAACTGTACGGTAGCATATAAGGAAATGTCTGTTTTAGGAAACACATACTGAAACATTTAGTGGTGAAGAAACATAATGTATCCGACTTATTCTCAAATGGTTCCAAAAAAAAAAAAAAAAAAAAACTTAAGAGACAGAATGATCAAGCAAATGAGACAAAATGTTAACACATGGTGAATCTGGGAAAAGGGCATGCAGTTCTTTGTACTATTATTGTATTTTTTTTCTGTCTTAAATTATATAAAAATAAAATCTTAACAAAAATGCTAATGTCTGGGACTCACTCTCCCCCCAATTTCTTATTTTACTTTATCAATTCATTTTTATTTATTTATTTATTTTGAGGCAGGGTCTTGCTCTGTCGCCTAGGCTGGAATGCAGTGGTGCAATCTAAGCTCCCTGCAACCTTCACCTCCCAGGCTCAAGTGATCCTCCCACTTCAGCCTCCCAGTAGCTGGAATCACAGGTGCCCGCCACCACACCCAGCTAATCTTTGTATTTTTAGTAGAGACAGAGTTTCACCATGCTGGCCGGTCTGGTCTTGCACTCCTGGCCTCAACTGATCCGCCTGCCTTGGCCTGTTTAAGTGCTGGGATTATAGGCATGAGCCACTGCATCTGGCTTCCCACACTCAATTTCTGATTTACCTGTCTGGGGGCCAGGGGTGGGCAGGGGCATCCATTGTCCTAAAGAAATTCTTGCAGGTGTGCCCTAGGATACATGTGGAAGACTTTTCACAACACGATTTTTAAAATAACTTTCTTTTCTTTTCTTTCCTTTTGAGACAGGGCCTTGTTCTGTCACCCAGAAGGGAATGCTGTGGTGTGATGATGGCTCACTGCACCCTCAAACTCTGGGGCTCAAATGATCCTCCTCCCACCTCAGCCTCCCACCGAGTAGGTGGGACCAAAGGCACCTGTCACCATACCTGGCTGATTTATTTTTGTTTTCATGTTTAGCAGAGATGAGGTCTCACTATGTTGCCCAGGCTAGTCCTGAACCTCTGAACTCAGGCAATCCTTCTGCCTCAGCCTCCCAAAATGCTGGGATTGCAAGTGTGAGCCACCACGCCCAGCTATTATTTATAATGGGGGAAAAAGTGGAAACGAAGCAATGATCATAAACAACAGAAAGGAAAAATGCCTTTTACTCATTGAATACAATACAGCATTGAAAATGAATGAACTATAGCTGTGGGTACATCAATATGAATATGTCTTAAAAATGTAATGTTTGGCTAGGTGCAGTGGCTCATGCTTGTAATCCCAGCACTTTGGGAGGCCGAGGTGGGTGGATCACGAGGTCAAGAGATCGAGACCATCTTGGTCAACATGGTGAAACTCCGTCTCTACTAAAAATACAAAAAATTAGCTGGGCATGGTGGTGTGTGCCTGTAATCCGAGCTACTCAGGAGGCTGAGGCAGTAGAATTGCCTGAACCCGGGAGGTGGAGGTTGCGATGAGCCGAGATCGCGCCATTGCATTCCAGCCTGGGTAACAGGAGCAAAACTCTGTCTCAAAAAAAAAAAAAAAAAAAAAAAAAGTTTAAAAAGAAGAAAGAAAGAGAGAGAGAGAAAGAAAAGAAAAGAGAAAAAAACTATACTAGAGAACTGGATAGGGGCCAGGCACAGTAGCTCACACCTGTAATTCCAGCACTTTGGGAGGCCAAGGAAGGTGGATCACCTGAGGCCAGTTCAACACCAGCCTAGCCAACATGGTGAAACCCCATCTCTACAAAAATACAAAAATTAGCTGGGCTTGGTGGCAGGTGCCTGTTGTCCCAGCTACTCAGGAGGCTGAGGCAGGAAAATCGATTGAACCAGGGAGGCAGAGGTCGCAGTGTGACAAGACTGTGCCACTGCACTCCAACCTGGATGACAGAGTGAGACTCCACCTCAAAAAATAAAATAAATAACAACTTGGTGGGTGGTGAGGGGCAGCCAGTGAACCCGAAGTACTAATTGATCAGGTCAGAGATTAAAATATGGGAAGTTGAAGCTGTCCTCTTGCACTGAGTCAGTTCCTGGGTGGGGACAATAAGATCAGATGGGCCAGTTTACTGATCTGGGTGGTGTCAGCTGATCTATCAAGTACAGGGTTTGCACAATATCTCAAGCCCTGATCTTAGGAACAGTTTAGGGAGGGTCAGAATCTTGTAGCCTCCAGCTGCATGACTCCTGAACCATCATTTCTGTCTTTTATTTTTTTTTTCTTTCTTTCTTTTTTTTTTTTGAGGTGGGGGGATCACCTGAGGTCAGAAGTTCCAGACCAGCCTGACCAACATGGTGAAACCCCATCTCTACTAAAAATACAAAAAAATTAGCCAGGTGTGGTGGTGGATGCTTGTAATCTCAGCTACACTGAAGGCTGAGGCATGAGAATCCCTTGAAACTGGGAGGCGGAGGTGGAGGTGAAGGTTGCAGTAAGCTGAGATCACACCACTACACTCCACCTGAGGGACAAGAGTAAGACTATGTCTCAAAAAAATAAATAAATAGGCTGACTCTAGGCACACTGCCTATGAGTTAGCCCTGCTCCACAAGAAGCAGTAAATAAATAAGCAAACCATAAACTATAAACTAAGTTCCTCTCAAAGTTAGTTCAGACTATGCCCAGGAAGGAACAAGCACAGCTTAAAGGTTAGAAGCAAGATGGAGTTGGTTAAAGTAGATCTCGTTCACTGTCTCAGGTGTAATTTTGCAAAGGTGGTTTCAATAACAGGAAGAATATTAAGGAATGTATTTAATTTAGAGACAGGAAGCACACTGCCATGTGTGTACCTATGCAACAATCTTGCATGTTCATCACATGTACCCCAAAACCTAAAATGCAATTAAAAAAAAAAAAAGAAAGAAAATTAGGATACAGGTGAGGGGACGGAAGGCAGCAAAGCACACTGCCATGTGTGTACCTATGCAACAATCTTGCATGTTCATCACATGTACCCCAAAACCTAAAATGCAATAAAAAAAAAATTAAAAAAAAGAAAATAATTTAGAGACAGGGTCTCTTTCTGTCACCCATATTGGACTGCAGTGGTGCAGTCATGGCTCATTGCATCCTCGACTTCCCAGGCTCAAGCAATACTCCTACCTCAGCCCTGGAGCATCTGTGAGGTGGAGACAGGCGGACTGCTCGAGCTCAGGAGTTTGAGACCAGCCTAGGTAACATAGTGAGACCCTATCTCGACAAAATATTTAAAAAATAGGTGGACACGGTGGCACACACCTGTGGTCCCAGCTAGTCAGGAGGCTGAGGTGGGAAGGCCACTTGAGCCTGGGAGGTTGAGGCTGCAGTGAGCCATTATGGCACCACTGTACTCCAGCCTGGGTGACAAAGTGAGACCCTGTCTCAAATCAAACCAAACCAACCCAAGAAAAAATGCAAAAAGCTATCTCCAAAATGGCACCACATCCAGATAGGTTTATAGATGAATTCCACCAATCTACATAGAACAGAAATCCCATGATCTATAACTGTTCCAGAGAATATAGTTTTCCAATTTCTTTTACAAGGCTAGCATAACCCTGATCATAAAATGAAACAAACAGACAGACAAACAGACAAAGATCCCCAAAATAAATCTATAAGCCACTCTTATTTTCTAACTTAGATGCAGAAGTTCTTTTTTTTTTTTTTTTTTAAATTTAGTTTTACTCTTGTTGCCCAGACTGGAGTACAATAGTGTGATCTCGGCTCACTGCAACCTCCCAAATTCAAGCAATTCTCCTGAATAGCCTCCCAAGTAGCTGGGATTACAGGTATGAGCGACCACACCTGGCTATTTTTTGTATTTTTAGTAGAGATGGGGCTTCTCCTTGTTGGTCAGGCTGGTCTCGAACTCCCAACCTCAAGCGATCCACCTGCCTTGGCCTCCCAAAGTGCTGGGATTATAGGCGTGAACCACTGCACCCAGCCAAATGCAAAAGTTCTAAATAAAATGTGAGCAGGCAGGCACAGTGGCTCATGCCTGTAATACCAGCACTTTGGGAGGCCAAGGAGGGTGGATCACAAGGTCAAAAGATCAAAACCATCCTGGCCAACATGGTGAAACCTATCTCTACTAAAAATACAAAAATTAGCTGGGCATGGTGGCACGTGCCGGTAGTCCCAGCTACTCAGGAGGGTGATGTAGAAGAACCCCTTGAACTAGGGAGGCTGAGGCAGGAGAAGTGCTTGAACCCAGGAGGTGGAGATTGCAGTGATCTGATATTGCACCACTGTACTTCAGCCTGGCGCCTGGCAACAGAGCAAGACTCTGTCTCAAAAAAAAAAAAAAAAAAGGTGAAGATTGCAGTGAGCTGAGATCGCGCCACTGCACTCCAGCCTGGGCAGCAAGAGCAAAACTCCATCTCATGCAATGACAGATGTATGATACAAAAAAAGAAAAACCCTCCATCTCAAAAAAAAAAAAAAGTGAGCAAATCAACTCAGAATTATATTGACTAAGTAGGGTTAATTCCAAGGACTCAAATATGCAAAATTTGAAAATGTATTAATATAATTCAGGGCCTGACATGACAGCTCACACCTGTAATCTCAACACTTTGGGAGGCTGAGGCAGGCAGATAGATGGCTTGAACTCAAAGCTCACGACCAGCCCTAGCTAAACCCCATCTCTACAAAAAAATACAAAAAATTTTTAAAAATATACAAAAAAATAAATAAATAAAAATAAAAAATAAATACAAAAATTAGCCAGCCATGATGGCATGAGCCTATAGTCCCAGCTTCTCGGGAAGCTGAGGTGGGAGGATTGCTTGAGCCCAGGAGGCAGAGCCTGGGCAACAGAGCCAGAAAGCTAAAAAAAAATTCAGGACAGGCGTTCTTCGCGGAGAGTGGCCGCGGTTTCCTGCTTCAACAGTGCTCGGATGGAACTCGGCGCTCGTCCCCCACCCCCGACGGCTGCCCACAGCCAGCCCTCCAACACCTCCACACCGCGCGCTCGGATGGCCCCAAGGATTCCGCCGCCTCTCCAGCGCCGCGCAGCCACCGCAGCCGCCACCTCTCCTTAGCAGCCGCCGTGACAACCGCATCACCCTCGCAGGTGCGCCAGAACTACCACCAGGATTCAGAGACCGCTGTCAACCGCCAGATCAACCTGGACCTCTACGCCTCTTATGTTTACCTGTCCATGTCTTACTACTTTGACCGCGATGATGTGGCTTTGAAGAACTTTGCCAAGTACTTTCTTCACCAATCTCATGAGGAGAGGGAACATGCCGAGAAACTGATGAAGCTGCAGAACCAACGAGGTGGCTGCATCTTCCTTCAGGATATCAAGAAACCAGACCATGATGACTGGGAGAGCGGGCTGAATGTGATGGAGTGTGCATTACATTTGGAAAAAAAAATGTGAATCAGTCACTACTGGAACTGCACAAACTGGCCACTGACAAAAATGACCCCCATTTGTGTGACTTCATTGAGACACATTACCTGAATGAGCAGGTGAAATCCATCTAAGAATTGGGTGACCACGTGACCAACTTGCGCAAGATGGGAGCTCCCCAATCTGGGTTGGCAGAATATCTCTTTGACAAGCACACCCTGGGAGACAGTGATAATGAAAGTTAAGCCTTAGGCTAATTTTCCCCATAGCCACGGGGTTACTTCCCTGATCACCAAGGCGGTGCATGCATATTGGGGTTTCCTTTACCTTTTCTATAAGTTGTACCAAAACATCCACTTATTTGTACCATTCCTTCAAATAAAGAAATTTGGTACCCCCCCAAAAAAAATTCAGGACATTAACATCTGAAGAAAGTAAAACATAGGTTCACATTAGTAGGTGCTTCAGCTTTCCTAGCTGAAAATGCCAGATGCTTGCTTTCCCAGACTCTCTTGCGGCTGGGCCACAGGTGAATACCCACTCAGACTCACCCAAATTTTGTTTTATTTTGTTTTTTTTGAGGCGGAGTCTCGCTCTGTCACCCAAGCTGGAGTGCAACGGTGTGATCTCGGCTCATTACAACCTCTGTCTCCCAGGTTCAAGCGATTCTCCTGCCTCAGCCTCCCAGATAGCTGGGATTACAAGTGTGCACCACCAAGCCCAGCTAATTTTTACTGTTAGTAGAGACAGGGTTTCACCATGTTGGCCAGGCTGCTCTCAAACTCCTGACCTCGGGTGAGCCACCTGCCTCAGCTTCCCACAGTGCTGGGATTACAGGTGTGAGCCACTGCACCTGGCCCAGACTTTGAATTAGGAGCCAGTATCATAAAGGAATAGGGATGGGGTAGGATTTTGTCTGCAGCAGGTGCTGTTGTGATAACACTGTTTCTGACTCAGCAGCTTGAGCTCTACATGCCTCTGAAACCCGGTCTTGCAGCAGGAGCAGAATTTTACTCACCAGACTGGTTCTGCAGCCTGGTTCTGGGTGCTGTTCCTGGCTGCATAGCTCCATGTCTGGCTGTTCAGGCCTCACTGGGAAGTTTTTGACACAGTCTCAGGAGGTCCTGAGAAAACGTGCCCCACCAATGCATTTTTAATAAATTCCTTTGCAGCCTAAATTAGGCATACAATTTTTGTGTTGCTTACAACTAAACATTCTGATAGAGTAAAATGCTGTTCAAAAATCAACAGCAGGCTGGGCACAGTGGCTCATGCCTGTCATCCCAGCACTTTGGTAGGCCAAGGTGGGTGGATCACTTGAGGCCAAGAGTTCCAGATGAGCCTTGCCAACATGACGAAACCCCATCTCTACTAAAAACACAGAAATTATCTGGGCTTGGTGGCACGGACTTATGATCCCAGCTACTTGGGAGGCTGAGGCAGAAGAATCGCTTGAACAGGTTTCAGTGAGCTTACACTGTGCCACTGCACTCCAGCCTGAGTGTCAAAAAAATAATAAACAAAAAAATAACAGCCTCAGGGCTTGGGGTCCTTACTTAATGTCATAGCTTTTCTCTAGGTAACCTTCCACCTCACTATCTACTGCATTGTTTTCTCCACATTTTCCAATAACCTCGAAGCTGGCAAATTGTATAAATGGCAAATCTATAGATTAACTGCATCTGGCTTAAGTAGCTATCCCTTGTCCAGTCACCAGCTAGAAGCAGATCAGGGCAGGCTCAGATGGCTGCATGGTACCCCTTCTGCAGAACAGTGCAGGGGCACATTCTTATCATAGAAGGGGCAGTGGACTGGCTGGGCAAGGTGGCGCATGCCTGTAATCCCAACACATTGGGAGGCTGAGGCAGTTGGATCACCTGAGGTCAGGAGTTCCAGACCAGCCTGGCCAACATAGTGAAACACCATCTCTACTAAAAATACAAAAATTAGCTGGGTATGGTGGCATGCGCCTGTAATCCCAGCTACTCGGGAGACTGAGGCAGGAGAATTGCTTGAACCCAGAAGGCAGAGGTTGCAGTGAGCCAAGATAATGCCGTTGCACTCCAGACTGGGCAACAAGAGCAAGATTCTGTCTCAAAAAATAAATAAATAATAAATAAATAAAAAGGGGCAGTGGACCAACAGACATGGCATGGTGTCTGACTTTCTGTAACAGACATTTAACCTGGTCTTGAGAAATCAGTAAAGGCTTTCCAGAGGAAAAAAATCTGATCTGGAACTTGCCAAATAAGTAAGGGTTAGGCAGAAGGGGATAAGGGTTGAAGAAAAAGTTCAGGCACAGGAGAAAATGATCAAGAGTAAGGGTAGGCTGGGCGTGGTGGCTCAAGCCTGTAATCCCAGCACTTTGGGAGGCCGAGGCGGGTGGATCACGAGGTCGAGAGATCGAGACCCTCCTGGTCAACATGGTGAAACCCCGTCTCTACTAAAAATACAAAAATTAGCTGGGCATGGTGGTGCGTGCCTGTAATCCCAGCTACTCAGGAGGCTGAGGCAGGAGAATTGCCTGAACCCAGGAGGCAGAGGTTGCAGTGAGCCGAGATCGCGCCATTGCACTCCAGACTGGGTAACAAGAGCGAAACTCCATCTCAAAAAAAAAAAAAAAAAAAAAGAGTAAGGGTAGAGTGGTAAAAGACAGGGCTGGACAGGAGGCAAAGGTGAGATCTCCCAGGACCCTCCAGGCCATGCTGGGGACTTTAGACTTCCTCCTCAGATCTAGAAAGAGCCATAGGTGAATTAATTTATTTTCTTTCTTCCTTCCTTCTTTTCTTTTCTCTTTTGCTTTCTTGCTTTCTTTCCTCCTGAGATCTATAAGGAGCCACTGGTGATCCCCTCCCCTCCCCTTCTCTCCTCTCCCCTCCTCTCCCCTCCCCTCCCCTTGCCTGCCTGCCTTTCTTTCTTTCCGGACAGAATTTCACTCTTTCACCAAGGCTGGAGTGAGGTGGCACTATCTCACCTCACTGCAACCAATGCCCCTGGGGTTCAAGCGATTCTCCTGCCTCAGCCTCCCAGTGGCTGGGATTATAGCTACCTGCCACCATGCCCCGCTCACTTTTTGTATATTTAGTAGAGATGGGGTTTTGCCATGTTGGCCAAGCTGGTCTCAAACTCCTGACCTAAGGTGATCCACCCACCTCAGCCTCCAAAGGGCTACAATTACAGGCATGAGCCACTGTGCCCAGCCCATTGGTGAATTTCAAGCAGTGGAAGGATATGAGCAGATGTGCAGTTCTGAAAGACCACTCCAGTGGAGAATAAAAAGAAGAAGAGGAATCAGAAAGTTGGGAGACTAGTGAGGATGCTGTTGCAGGGAAGCAGTATCGAGAAGATGGTGCCCTGGGAGGGGCATGGTGGCTCATACCTGTACTCCCAACACTTTGGGAGGCCCAGGTGGGAGGATCATTTGAGCCCAGGAGTTTGAGACCAACCTTGGCAACAAAATGAGACTCTGTCTCTAGAAAAAAAATTAAGAATCAGCTGGGTATGGTGATGCATGCCTGTAGTCACAACTCCTTGGGAGACTGAAGTGGGAGGATCCTTGGATCCAAGAGTTTGTCATTGCAGTGATCCAGGATTGCGCCACTGCACTTCAGCCTGGGAGACAAAACAAGGCTTTGTCTCAAAAAGGAAGAAAGAAGAAGGAGAAGAAAAAGGAGAACGAGAAGGAAGGAGGAGGAGAAGAAGAGAAGGAAGAGGAGGAGGAGGACAAGGGAAGAAGAGGAGGAGAGGAGGAGGAGGAGGAGGAAGAGGAGGAGGAGGAGTGGGAGGAGGAGGAGGAAGAGGAGGGAGGAGGAGGAGGAAGAGGAGGAGGAGGAAGAGGAGGAGGAGGGAGGAGGAAGAGGAGGAGGAGGAGGAAGAGGAGGAGGAGGAGGAGGAAGAGGAGGAGGAGGAGGAGGAAGAGGAGGAGGAGGAGGAGGAGGAGGAGGAAGAGGAGGGAGGAGGAGAAGGAGGAGGAGGAGGAGGAGGAGAAGGAGGAGGAGGAGGAGGAGGAGGAGGAGGAGGAGGAGGAAGGAGGAGGAAGAGGAGGAGCCCTGGACTAGGAATGATGGTAGAATGGTGCAAATTTGAGTAGCTTTGAGAGAGACCAAAGATAAAATCAGCAGGACTTGGTGATGGGATGAAAGAGGGGAGATGTTAGAGACGACTATTAGGGATTTTGTTTGTACTGATTGGTTAGGTAAATGAGTGGGTGATGGTGCCATTCGCTAGGTTGAGCGACACAGGAGGAGAAGCCATTTGGGGAGAGATGATGAGTTCAGTTTTGAACATACTGTTTTGGTGTCTGCGGGACATCCAAGTAGGGATGTCCAGAAGGCAGCTAGACATATGTGTTTGGGTCTCAGTTGAAGGCTCTGGACTAGAGACACAGATTTGAGAGTCATTAGGTTGTAGGTGGTGGTTGAAGGCAAGGGAATAAATGAGGATAATCTCAGGTGGTTGCATAGTATAAGAAAAGAAGAGAAGGCTGGGCACAGTGGCTCACACCTGTAATCCCAGCACTTTCAGAAACCAAGGCAGGTGGATCACCTGAGGTCAGGAGTTCGAGACCAGCCTGGCCAACATGGCAAAACCCCGTCTCTACTAAAATATAGAATCGCTTGAACCTGGGAGGTGGACGTTGCCGAGATCGCTCCATTGCACTCCAGCCTGAGCAACAAGAGGAAAACTCTGTCTCAAAAAAAAAAAAAGAAAGAAAGAAAGAAGAAGGCTGGGAAAGGTGACTCACTGACTCACGCCTGTAATCCCAGCACTTTGGGAGGCCAAGGCGAGCAGATCACAATGTCAGGAGTTCAAGACCAGCATGGCCAATGTGGTGAAACCCCATCTCAACTAAAAATACAAAATTAGCTGGGCATGGTGGCAAAAGCCTATAATCCCAGCTACTTGGGAGAATGAGGCAGGAGAATCGCTTGAACCCGGGAAGTGGAGGTTTCAGTGAGCCAAGACTGCACCATTGCACTCCACCCTGGGCAACAGAGAAAGACTCCATCTTGGAAAAAAAAAAGAAAGAAAGAAAGAAAGAAAAAAAGAGAGCCTGCCAGGTGTGTTGGCTCATGCCTGTAATCCCAACACTCTGGGAGGCTGAGGCAGGCAGATCACTTGAGGTCTGGAGTTTGAGATCAGCCTGAACAACATGGTGAAACCCCATCTCTACTAAAAATGCAAAAATTAACCGGATGCAGTGGTGCACGCTTGTAATCCCATCTACTCGGGAGGCTGAGGCAGGAGAATCACTTAAACCTGGGAGGCAGAGGTTGCAGTGAGCTGAGATTGTGCCACTGCACTCCAGCCTGGGCAACAGACTCAGTCTAAAAAAAAACGAAAAGAAGAGAGCCTAAGCACAAACTCCAGGGGCAGGGGAATCTATGAAGGCCCAACCAAACAGGTAAGAAGAAAACCAAGAAAATTATAGGGTCACAAAAATTATGGTCACAAAGGCCAAAGGGAGAATCCCAAGGGGCAAGGGGCCATGAGTATGCAGTCTGCAAAATCAAGTAAGATTACAGTGGAGAAGGCCAGGCGCAGCGGTTCACCCCTGTAATCCCAGCACTTTGGGAGGTCGAGGTGGGAGGATCACCTGAGCTCAGGAATTTGAGACCAGCCTGGCCAACATGTTGAAACTCTGTCTCTACTAAAAACACACACACAAAATTAGCCAGGCATGGTGGCAGGTCCTAGCTACTCAGGAGGCTGAGGCAGGAGAATCACTTGAACTCAGGAAGTGGAAGTTGCAGTGAGCCAAGATCACATCACTGCACACCAGCCTGGGCAACAGAGAGAGACTCCATCTCAAAAAAAAAAAGCTGGGCGAGGTGGCTCATGCCTGTAATCCCAGCACTTTGGGAGGCCGAGGCGGGTGGATCACGAGGTCGAGAGATCGAGACCATCCTGGTCAATCACAAGGTCCTTGTGATTGTCCTTTGGGAGGCTGAGGTGGGCAGATCACCTGAGGTAAGGAGTTTGAGATCAGCCTGACCAATGTGGTGAAACCCCATCTTTAAAAATATATATATATTGGCCGGGCGCGGTGGCTCAAGCCTGTAATCCCAGCACTTTGGGAGGCCGAGGCAGGTGGATCACGAGGTCGATAGATCGAGACCATCCTGGTCAACATGGTGAAACCCCGTCTCTACTAAAAATACAAAAAATTAGCTGGGCATGGTGGTGCGTGCCTGTAATCCCAGCTACTCAGGAGGCTGAGGCAGGAGAATTGCCTGAACCCAGAAGGCAGAGGTTGCGGTGAGCCGAGATCGCGCCATTGCACTCCAGCCTGGGTAACAAGAGCGAAACTCCGTCTCGAAAAATAAAAAATAAAAAAAAATAAAAATAAAAATAAAAATAAATATATATATATATTTAAAAAAAAAAAAAAAAAAGGCCGGGCACGGTGGATCACGCCTATAATCCCAGCACTTTGGGAGGCCAAGGTAGGTGGATCACGAGGTCAAGAGATCGAGACCATCCTGGTCAACATGGTGAAACCCCGTCTCTACTAAAAATACAAAACTTAGCTAGGCACAGTGGCCCATGCCTTTAGTCCCAGCTACTCGGGAGGCTGAGCAGGAGAATTGCTTGAACCAAGGAGGCAGAAGTTTCGGTAAGCCGAGATCGCGCCATTGTACTCCAGCCTGGGTAACAAGAGCGAAACTCCATCTAAAAAAAAAAAAAAAAAAGATCACAGTGGATATAGAGAAGGGAGGGCATTAAAAACTTTGGTAAGAGCCAAGTCAATGGAGTAACAATGGGAAGAAAGCAGTGTAAACTGGGGCGAGAAGGCAGAGAGGAGTGAGGTAGGAGAGAATTAAAAGTTGGCAACTCTCAGAATGCAACTGTGAAGAAGAAGAGAAAGTGGCATCTGGAGAGGTTTTTGTTTTTGTGTTCTTTTGAGATGAAGTTTTGCTCTAGCCCAGGCTGGAGTGCAGTGGTGCCATCTCAGCTCACTGCAACCTCCATCTCCCAGGTTCAAGTGATTCTTCTGCCTCAGACTCCCGAGTAGCTGGGATTACAGGCATGCGCCACCATGCCCAGCTAATTTTGTATTTTTAGTAGATACTGGGTTTCTCCACGTTGATCAGGGTGGTCTCAAACCCCTGACCTTGTGATCTGCCCACTTTAGCCTCCCAAAGTGCTGGGATTACAGGTATGAGCCACTGTGCCTGGCCCTGGAGAGGTTTTTAAAAGATGATGGAAGGCTGTGTTTGGAGGAGTCTACCCCCATCTCCCCTGTATAAAAGGAAAGCGGAAGAGAGAACCACAAAGAGGGCTTGGGGGAAAGCTGTGGAGTGAGGTGATAAGGGCTTGTGTCTGAGGAATTCCCGGTCACTGGAAGCCCTATCAGGTCTGCCTTTCTTCCTCACCCCCATCCCCTTCCCTGACACTGGCTTAGTCTTCTGAGGGGCTAGAAGAGAGAAGGACTGAGTCGAGTGACACCCTAGAAGACGCTCTGTGTGCCTTCGGAGGTCTTTCTGCCTGCCTGTAAGCCAGGGTTGGAGCTGGGGCAGGAGAGGGGTCTGGGGTGAGGCTAGTAATTTAGGCTCTGCCGGCAAGAATGGGAGAGGGGAGTGGGGAGGATGGGAGGTGTGGAAGCTGTTTCAGGAAGCAAAGCTGCAGGGGGAAGGGACCTGGGACATGGGGGAATGCTTCCAGGGGCTGGAGGGGTCCACTCAAGGCCCCCTTGCCCACAGGTCCCCATGCCTCTCCTCCTCTTGCTGCTCCTGCTGCCAAGCCCCTTACACCCCCACCCCACCTGTGAGGTCTCCAAAGTGGCCAGCCACATAGAAGTGAACTGTGACAAGAGGAATCTGAGAGTGCTGCCTCCAGACCTGCCGAGAGACGCAACCATCCTCCACTTGAGTGAGAACCTCCTGTACAGCTTCTCCATGGCATCCCTGGTGCCTTTAACTCACCTCACTCAGCTGTACCTAGATCAGTGTGAGCTGACCAAGCTCCAGGTTGATGGGACGCTGCCACTGCTAGGGACCCTAGATCTATCCCACAATAAATTGCAAAGCCTGCCCTTCCTAGGGCAGGCATTGCCTGCTCTCACTATTCTGGATGTCTCCTTCAACCAGCTGACCTCGCTATCTCCTGGTGCCTTCCGTGGTCTTGGCCACCTCCAAGAGCTCTACCTGAAAGGCAATGAGCTGAAGACTCTGCCCGCAGGGCTCCTGATGCCCACACCCAAGCTGGAGAAACTCAGTCTGGCTAACAACAACTTGACTGAGCTGCCCCCTGGGCTCCTGAATGGGCTGGAGAATCTTGACACACTTCTCCTTCAAGAGAACTTGCTGCGCACAATACCAAAGGGCTTTTTTGGGGACCACCTCCTGCCTTTTGCCTTTCTTCATGGGAACCCCTGGTTATGTAACTGTGAGATCCTCTATTTTCGTCGCTGGCTTCAGGACAATGCCGAAAATGTCTACGTATGGAAGCAAGGTGTGGACGTCAAGGCCATGACCTCCAATGTGACCAGTGTGCAGTGTGACAATTCAGATAAGATTTCCATCTACAAATACCCAGGGAAGGAATGCCCCACCCTTGGTGATGGAGATGACGAAGACCTATATGATGACTACACGGAAGAGGACACTGAGAGTGATAAGGTGCGTGCTACAAGGACTGTGGTCAAGTTCCCCACCAAAGCCCATACAACCCACAGGGGTCTATTCTACTCGTGGTCTACTGCTTCTCTAGACAGCCAGATGACCTCCTTGCATCCAACCCAAGAATCCACTAAGAAGCAGACCACATTCCCACCCAGATGGACCCTAGATTTCACCACATTCTCCAAATCTGTCACATTCTCCAAAACTCCAAAATCCATTACTGAACCCACCACAAGCACGACCACCTCAGAGCTCACCTCAAGCCCGACCACCCCAGAGCCCACCTCAAGCCCGACCACCCCAGAGGCCACCACAAGCCCGACCACCCCAGAGCCCACCACAAGCCCGACCACCCCAGAGCCCACCACAAGCCCGACCACCCCAGAGCCCACCACAAGCCCGACCACCCCAGAGCCCACCACGAGCCCGACCACCCCAGAGCCCGCCACGAGCCCGACCACCCCAGAGCCTGCCACGAGCCTGACCACCCCAGAGCCCGCCACGAGCCCGACCACCCTAGAGCCTGCCACAATCCTGATCACCCCAGAGCCCACTTCAAGCCCGACCACCCCAAAAACCATCATATTTTTAACTACCACAAAACCCATCTCATTCTTAGAATCCACCAAAAAAACCATCCCTGAATTTGAGAAGCAACCAAAGGTCCGTGGGGTGGCCCAAGGGCATTTTGACAGCTCCAGAAACGAGCCTTTTCTCCATCCCAACTTTTGCTGCCTCCTCCCCCTGGGCTTCTATGTCTTGGGTCTCCTCTGGCTGTTCTTGGCCTGTGTGATCCTCATCCTGCTGCTGACCTGGGTTGGGCATGTGAAACCACAGGCCTTGGACTCCAGCGAGGGTATTGCTCTGGCCACAGCCACGCAAACCACACATCTAGAGCTGCAGAGAGGAAGGCAAGTGACAGTGCCCCGGGCCTGGCTGCTCTTCCTTCAAAGCACACTCCCCACTTTCCGCTCCAGCCTCTTCTTATGGGTACGGCCTAATGGCCAAATGGGGCCTCTAGTGGCAGGAAGAAGGCCCTCAGCTCTGAGTGAAGGTCGTGGTCAGGACCTGCTGGGCACAGTGAGCATTAGGTACTCTGGCCACAGCCTCTAAGGGTGGGAAGTTTGGGGACCTTGGGAGAGGCTCCCGTGGGCTCTCCTATTGGGATCTGGCTGGGGTTGGGTGGGTAAGAAACATGGGGTCATGGGGAGGTCTTAATTCCTTTTCCTGTATCAGAAGCCCTCTCTTCACACCACAAGCACACAAATTCAGTCCCAGAAAAGCAGGAGGGATAGTGACATGGAGTTGGGTGGGTCACAGAACAAAGCTCCCTATCCTGCATGGGACATCTATGCACAGAAGAAAATCTGGAAAGCAGTTTATCAGGATGTGAGCACTGATTGTGTCTGGATGTTACAAATATGGATGGTTTTATTTTCTTTTTCCCTGTTTAGCATTTTCTAGTTTTCTACCATTATTGTATATTATCTGTATAATAAAAAATAATTTTAGAGTCAGAAGTGATGGCTCACACCTGTAATCCCAGCACTTTGGGAGGCCGAGGTGGGCCGATCATGAGGTCAGGAGATGGAGAACATCCTGGTCAACATGGTGAAACCCCGTCTCTACTAAAAATACAAAAATTAGCTGGGTGTAGTGGTGTGTGCCTGTAATCCCAGCTATTTGGGAGGCTGAGGCAGAAGAATCGCTTGAACCAGGGTGTTGGAGGTTGTGGTGAACCAAGATGGTACCACTCCACTCCAGCCTGGCAACAGAGCAAGATTCTATCTCAAAAAAACAAAAAATGGCCGGGCGCGGTGGCTCAGGCCTGTAATCCCAGCACTTTGGGAGGCCGAGGCAGGTGGATCACGAGGTCGAGAGATCGAGACCATCCTGGTCAACATGGTGAAACCCCGTCTCTACTAAAAATACAAAAAATTAGCTGGGCATGGTGGCACGTGCCTGTAATCCCAGCTACTCAGGAGGCTGAGGCAGGAGACTTGCCTGAACCCCGGAGGTGGAGGTTGCGGTGAGCCGAGATCGCGCTATTGCACTCCAGCCTGGGTAACAAGAGCGAAACTCCGTCCCAAAAAATAAAAAATAATAAAATAAAACAAAATAATAAATATATGTATAACACAACATATATATATATATATATATATATATATATATATATATATATATATAAAAAAACAAAATGTTATATATAAAACAAAACAGGTGTGGTGGCTCACACGCCTATAATCCCAGCACTTTGGGAATCCAAAGCAGGTGAATCACCTGAGGTCAGTAGTTGGAGACCAGTCTGGCAAATATGGTAAAACCCTGTCTCTACTAAAAATACGAAAATTAGCTGGGCGTGGTGGTGCACACCTGTGATCCAAGCTACTCGGGAGGCTGGGACAGAAGAATCACTTACACCTGGAAGGTGAAGGTTGCAGTGAGCTGAGATCGCGCCACTGGACTCCAGCCTGGGCAACAGAGTGAGATTCCGTCTCAAAAAACAAAACAAAACACAAACTTAGTTTCTGGCTGGGTGCAGTGAGATTCTGTCTCAAAACAAAACAAAACAAAACAAAAACTTAGTTTCTGACTGGGTGCAGGGACTCACGCCTGTAATTCCAGCACTCTGGCAGGTAGAGACAGGTGGATTGCTTGAGCCTAGGAGTTCAAGACCAGGCTTGGCAACATGGCAAAATCCCATCTTTATAAAAAATACAAAACATTAGCCAGGTCTGGTGGCTTGCACCTGAGGTCCCAGGTACCTGGGAGACTGAGGTGGGAGGATCACCTGAGCCTGGGAGATGGAGGCTACAGTGAGCTGTGATTTTGTCACTGTACTCCAGCCTGGGTGACAGAGTGAGACCCTGTCTCAAAACAACTTGGTTTCTTTTGGTGAAGTGTCTGGGACACCTGTCATGAGAATTCACAAGGTCCCAACTGCCCCTACCCTGGTCACAACTACTCATTCAATAGACTTCCAGTTATAGCCTACACTTCCCCTGCCTGGGCTGCCTCCTTCTCTTCTCCAGGGGTGGCCACCCACCAGGACACCCCAGGCATCAGATCCAGCTCAAAAATTGTCTCCCTGAAGTTTAATAGCAACTGCTGAGACCTATCTGCCAGTAGCCTGCAATACTGGAGCAAAAGTGAGTACCTGCTTGCACCTGCAGCCTCAGAAATTATGGCTCTCCTCACTGCCCAGGTCAGCAGGATAGCAAGGGGTGGACGACCCTGCAGCATGTGCCATCTTGGTGTGACTAAACAGTCTTGGGCTTCCTACTCCCAGGCTGCGACACAGGCAAATGGAACCCTACTTCTCTTCTCAGAGATCCTGCCATTCCCTAAACGCATCGGCGTGGCTTCCTCTCTTGCCTTGTCTCCAGCCCAATCCAGGGCTTGGGGCCCAGAGAATGGGACTATGGAGACCCCCATCCCTCTCCAAAGGTCCTGGAAGGATCTGATGTCTGACTGCATCTCTTCCCAGGTAGAGGACCAACTCCTGAGCTTGGCAGTCAGAGAGCGCCATGCGCCGATACAACCTGACAGTCCAGTGCCATCTCTCAAAGCAGATACCACACAGCCTGTGCTCCAAATATCAGAAACCTGTAGATCACCTGCTCCCCGACAGTGTTTTACTCTAAGCCTTTGCCCTCAGTCCAGCCAGACATGCTGTCCTTGCCCTGTTCCCAGCCAGTCTAACCACTCAGTGTGCAAGTCACTTCTCCCAGGTGAGGGCAGGTGCTCCTGGTTACTCTGCACCACTATTGCTACACTCCGTTTCCCAATCTGCTCCTGCATAATCTTGTCTTCTGGATCAGGAACTTCTTAAGGACAAGGTCTAGGCTTCAGGTGTCTCACAATAGCCACCAAGGCCCAGGACATACTGTACACAGAAGCAGCAACAGGAGAGCCAGGATGCTAAGCTCCACCTCTTCTGCTGATGAGGCTCTGCCAAAGGGACAGCTCCCACCTGCTGCCTGCCTGTCCCCTGGCCTGGCCAGCACTCCTCAATTTGACCTTCCCAAGCTCTTTTATGCCCCAAGAGGTTTTAAGGCTCCTTGAGGGCTGGGCCTGGGAACCACACATCTCCTTCTAAAGAAACGGATACGGTTCTCACTCTCCCCACCCAAGGACCCGGATCTGGTCTCTGGCCAGTATCCGCCTTTCCTCAAGCTTTCAGTTCCTACCCTCATAAGCCCTGGCCCTCCACCCCGACTGGCTCCAGCCGCAATAGTCTTCTCTCTGAGACTTCTCTCAGAGTCTCTTTATTTCCTCCCTCTTCAGGCTGCAGAAGCAGTCATCAGACCCAGGGGCTTTTCCTGGGGATTATGTGAGATGATCTGTGCATCTGTGACATTCTTGGGCAAGTGGCTAGAGGCAACACACCGGGCCTGGGATTTGAGTTTTCCTGGCCCTGTCAGCTGCTGTAGCATGACAGATTTACACAGCACTTGCACAAAACCAGTGGGTGCTTTTTCTTTAATTTTTCTTAAAAACTCCAGTTCCTTCATTGGAACTGAGTCATTAAAAAAAAAAAAACCTCCAGTTCCTATTCTCCAGGGGCACTAGCTTCTTTGTCCAGTCTCCTCCCCTCTCCTAGTCACCCCCGAGACTCTGCAGATTTGGGGCTGGTGTCATCAATCCAATTTATTAAGTCCTCAATGAAGGGGAGGAAGGGCCACATCTCCCCCTGTAGCCCCTTTGGCCATCCTGATAGCTTCTGCTCTTCCCTGTCCCCTCAGCTCTGCCTTGATTTCCCCACTGAGAAGGGGGATCTTTCTGCTGTCCTGCATACCCTGAAACTAACATCCAAGGGGAGGCCAGAAATCCTGAGGAAGTGTTCCAGCTCCCCACAAGAACAGCCAGGGACAGAGAAGTCACAGGATCAGGACGAGCAGGGCAAGCCAGAGCAGGGGGTAGAATAGACCAAGTCCTTTACCACAGAAGAAAAAAACCACACTGTGGAGGGGAAATAAATAGAGGGGTCCAGGGCAGCAGAGCCCAGGCCCCCAGGGCGCAGTGGCTGTAGGCGCAACAGATGAGTGGGTGCCCCTTGCCGCTTCAGCCACTGAGGAAGAGACGCTTGTAGGCCTTGTTCATCTGCTCCAAGAAGATGAAGGTGAGGACGGTGTGGGGGCCCAGGCGGGCATAGTACGGTGTGAAGCCCTTCCACAGGCTGAAGAAGCCCTCGTAGCGGACAACCTTGAATAGTACGTCCTAGACACACAGACAGGCAGGGTGCGGGGGCTAGGACCTGGACTCTAGGGCCCCATTCCTCTTACCCAGCTGCCTTCACAGCTTTCCCAGGGCATCCGACACCCCCTCCCAGGCCCCCAGAATAGCTTCCTCACCAGCCCATTCTTGTATTCCGGCTTCCCATCAATCATCCGCATGTTCTGGATCCTGAAGGGGAAGAGACAAGGGCATGAAAGACTGAAAGGAAACCTTCCCATCCATCTCCAGGCTCAGGCCTGCACACTCACCGGGTCTTGGCAATGTCCACAGGCATGGAGGCAGCAGTGGTGACAAGACCACTGATCATGCTGGCGCAGAAGTGGCACAAGATGTTGTCAGAGAAGTAGCCTGGGGGAGGTGAAACAGGGGTGGCAGTCAGCTCAGAGGTGGCTCAGGCCAGGCTGGGAGCTAAGGGCCCAGCTCTGGGTCTCACCTGAGTCGAGTAAGAACTGCTTGGATTGGGAGTAGGAGGCGAGCTGGGCAGCATTGACGACAACGGCCCGAGCCATGGTAGGGATGCAACCCTGGAGGTAGGGGAGCAGGGGAAGAGTCAGAAATCACTAAAACCTGACCTCACATCCCCAAAGTCTCTAGCCGTTTCACTCACCCGCCACAGTGTGGGGACTCCCTCTTCCTGGGTGATTCGAATCAGGGCGTTAAACACATTTTTGTAGCCACGGCGCTGGTCAGCTGGAAGACTGGTGAGAGGGCAGGAAGAGGTCAAGATCAGGATAGCCCGCAGGAGCAAAGAAAGGAAGGCCTGAATAGGTAAATGCTCTCCTCTAGATCTAGCATAAAATACTGGTCCTTCTACTCTAGATTCCAGGGAATGGGGCCGGGGTTAGGCTCAGACTTGGAACTCACCGGCCATCAGCAGTCATGCGGATAAGAGCCACTTCGGCTGGTGTTCCCACAAAGGCACCAGTGGCACCTGCAGTCATACCAATCAGAGCCTTGAGCAGAAAGCCAGGAGGTGTACCATCAGCCCCAGTCAAGCGCTCAAACAGCACGGTATAGATGCCAAGGCGGGTGGTGGTGTAGGTGGCCTGGCGCAGCAGGCCAGCTGACAGCCTGAGGAGCAGAGGGGTCAGCACATGAGGCCGAGGTCTGGAGCTGCCAACCCATAGCCTACTTCCCATCCTGAGGCCCCAATACCCGGTGTAAATGCCCCTCAGGCCTTCTGCCTTCAGGATGCTGGTGAGGGCATGGAAGCTGGTTTTGTATTCTCGAGTCTTGGCCCCTTCACCGCTCAGCTGCATCCGATTCTTCACCAGGTCCAGGGGCTGGACAAAAACGGTGGCTCCCATTCTGGGGAAAGACAGAGGTGACGGGCCAGGTGTTTCAGATCTACCAATGCCCACTGGAGCCTGACAGCAAAAGGTTACAAAGGTCAGGGCCTGCCACACGATTCAAAAATCAGAATGCTGATGAGCAGTGCATAAGAGTCTAATGTACACCAAGTGCAACGGGTCTGAAAAGTCTAGTTGTCCTTAGGGGCCATGCAATGAAACTGCTCCAAGCAGCTTCATGACAGTCAAGCAGTGGCCTGGGATTGCACACAGTCCGACACAGGGAGCGGAGGAAGGGGGCATCCAAGACTTAGGACTCAAGGTAGTCCTGCAGGAGCCATTTAATGGCCTGGAACCCCATGTAGCACGGCAGAGCTTAGCAACGCGCTGGAAAACTCAGGGAACCCTGCAGGGGTTGTGCAACGACCCTGCATGCAGTCCAGAAGGGGCCCTGCAATGGGTCCCTGGCAGCCCAACAGGGAACTCGCAATACGCTGGAGATCGCTCTGACCTCGTGATGGCACAGTTCACTGCAAGAGACCCAGAGATGAACCGGACCCGGTTCCTTGCGCCCACCCCTTCCTCCTCTTTTCCCATCCCTGGGGCCTGAGCTTACCCGGCCAGGCCCCCAAACAGGAACTTGACGGACTTAGGGGAGGTACGGGGCTTCCCGTCCATCCCGCCGGCCGCGGGACTCGCCGTCGCCGCCATCACCACTCAGTGGCCCTTGGCTCCGGGTCCCGTGTGCGCGCGACCCCGCTCGCGCCCAAGGTGACACCGCGCGCGCAACAGGGACAGGGCGCGCGCACGCCCCTCCGGCTCTCAGGTCAGGCACCCGCTAGAAGCGGGCGCCGGCGCAGGCGCGCAGCGCAAAGGCGGCCGGGAGTAAGACGGAGCTGAAGGAGGAGCTTGAGGGATGCGTGCTGGGATGGGTGTGGCTGATTTAGGAAGCCAGAGGAAAGGCACAGTTTTCACCGAATTGGAATCGCGGGAAAACAGAAGGGAGTTTGTTTGAAGGTCTCGCGAGATCGAGTGAGTAAGGCGCGACAAGAGAGCTCTCGCGATAGACTCAACAAGCAGCTACGAGGGGACGGGGGAGGTGGTGAGCACTCTCGCGATATTTGGAGGAGCAGCGACGACCAGAGGGAGGAGAGGTTTGTAAACTAGGCCGCTCCAGGTTTCCGGGAATCTTTACAGGCAAACGATTAGGTCGTCTTCTGGGCCACCGGCACTCCTTCCATCGCTAACTTTTTTTAACCGGCCTTTTAGGACCGGAAGTCCTTCATCTCAAGCGTCCAATGCTGGAAGCGGCCGGACTTTCTCTACCGGAAGCCCTTTTCCAGAGGCTGGGAACCCGGCCCACCTGGCAGGAAGTCCCACCTTCTTGAGCTCCCCCACCCTTCCCGAAGTTTTTCTGTCAGCTGTGTTAGCCTCCGTCCCGTTTCCCAGGCTTATTCCCTTACCAGAAAAGGATACATTTAGTGCCTCCTACCCAGCTCCACTAAACGGATTGGATACCTCATTCTTTGAGTCGGGGTTCTTTCCCTGGCGTCCCCATGTAGTTGGGAAGTGCGACCTGGGGGTGATTGGACCCCTGGGATCTTAAAGGAGGGGCAGGGAGGGCGCAGAACTCTGCTTCTGCTCATTGCTACCAGGACGCGCGGCCTCCTCGGCCTCTCTCCTCCCGCTGCCATGCACCCTGCAGCCTTCCCGCTTCCTGTGCTTGTGGCCGCTGTGCTGTGGGGAGCGGCTCCCATCCGGGGGCTCATTCGAGCGGTGAGTCCACGGGACGGATGGGGAAAGGTCGCTGAAGGGACGGTTTGCAGAGTGAGGGGCAACATGGCCTTTCTTGTCCGCAGACCTCAGACCATAATGCCAGCATGGACTTTGCAGACCTCCCAGCTCTATTTGGGGCTACCTTGAGCCAGGAGGGACTCCAGGTGATTTTCTTTTTCCCTTCATATTTCGCAAATCTTCCATCCTGGGGTGGGGTGGGGTTGGGGAGGTTTGTCCTGGGTGAAACTGGAGGTAGGAAAGTCAGGTTAGGAACTGAGCACTTGTAGTGTGGAATCCAGAATCTAGAGGGAGAAGAGAAAGTGTCTACCCCTGGAACTCCAAGCTTGTCAGGGAGACTGAAAGTAGACAAAGGCAGGACCAATAGGTTCTTATCAGGAGAGTCTCAGGAGCTTGTTATTTATTGGTTGTATGATCTTGGGCAAGTTAATTTCTCTTTGAGCCTTCGTTTGGTTTACTGTAAAATGGGATAATGGAAGTTTTCCTAGGGTTACTGTGAAGATTAAATTAGATAAGCAATTTTTGTAATACTTCATCCCAAAGACTGCCACATAGCAAGAACTCATTTGGGCCATAGATAGCAGTCGAGTTGTTTGTGAGATGGTTAATTAGAAAATTGAAGAGGCCGGGCTTGGTGGCTCATGTGTGTAATCCCAGTTCAAGACCAGCCTGGCCAACATGGTGAAACCCTGTCTCTACTAAAAATACAAAAGTTATCCGGGTGTGGTGGAATGTGCCTGTAGTCTCAGCTACCTGGGAGGCTGAGGCAGGAGAATCACTTGAATCTGGGAGGCGGCAGTTGCAGTGAGTGCCACCGCACCCCAGCTTGGGCGATGGAACGAGACTCCATCTCACACACACATACACAGAAAAAAAACCGAGCGCGGTGGTTCACACCTGTAATTCCAGCACTTTGGGAGGCTGAGGCAGGCAGATCACCTAAGGTTAGGAGTTCGAGACCAGCTTGACCAACATGGAGAAACTCTACTAAAAATACAAAATCAGCTGGGCATGGTGGCACATGTCTGTAATCCCAGCTACTCCAGAGGCTGAGGCAGGAGAATTGCTTGAACCCAGGAGGTGGAAGTTGCAGTGGGCCAAGATCACACCATTGCACTCTAACCTGGGCAACAAGAGCAAAACGCCGACTAAAAAAAGAAAAAAAAGAAAATTGAAGGGAGGAGTATGTTCTGTATGAATATGTGCTGGAGAGGGGACTGTGAAACGAGAGAAAGTGACATGGGTGGTTAGAGAATTAAATTACAATCAAAATATTAGGAGACAAAATAATTGCGTTAGCTTGCAGTATGGAGTACAGATTAGCCCATTTGGGAGCGTGAGAAGGGCGATAGGAGCAGTGAGATGTCATTATGTCATCGCCTTTTCAGGAGGCTAAGAGAAGATTGTACGGATGGGATGCTTAGCCCCCAGGAATGAGGAGGAAGGGAGGATAGAGGATGTGCAGCACGTGGGGCTGGTGTGTCTGGTGTGTAGGCTCTATAGAACCTAGGGAGATGAAATCTAACTGCTGTTTGCTTTCATCCTGTAGGGGTTCCTTGTGGAGGCTCACCCAGACAATGCCTGCAGCCCCATTGCCCCACCACCCCCAGCCCCGGTCAATGGGTCAGTCTTTATTGCGCTGCTTCGAAGATACGACTGCAACTTTGACCTCAAGGTTGCTGAATGTGGAGTGGGAGCTGGGCAGCTGAGGGTACAAAAGGCACCAGGAATGGAGACAGCTAAGGCCCATGATGGCTCCTTGTCCTCTGCCTTGTCTCCCTAGGTCCTAAATGCTCAGAAGGCTGGATATGGTGCCGCTGTAGTACACAATGTGAATTCCAATGAACTTCTGAACATGGTGTGGAATAGTGGTAAGGCTGAGGGAATCTAGACAGCTGGGCTTTCAGTAGGACACAGACAGAGATGGTGGGAAGGCTGAAGGGTTCAGGAAAAGAAGCCAATACTTTAGGTGGGGTGGGGCCAAAGTGCCAGATCCCAGAGTTCCCAAAGGATTTGAGTAGAAGCGTGAGTCCCCAGAGTAATGCCTTGATCCCTGCAGAGGAAATCCAGCAGCAGATCTGGATCCCATCTGTATTTATTGGGGAGAGAAGCTCCGAGTACCTGCGTGCCCTCTTTGTCTACGAGAAGGGGTAGGACATGTGCCTCCTTCCCATTCTTCCTTCAGCAAGCAGTTCCATGCCAACCTGGAACCCAGGCCTCCTCACTACCTCAACCATTCAGCCTCTGTCCTTCCTTCCCTGCCTCTGACTTTCTTCCCATTCCCTTCCCCTTCCGTGGGCTTTGTACAGAGCCAGTTACTTTGTCCCTTTTTTTCCCTCCCTTTGCCATTCTGGCCCTGCTAAGACTGGTCATCCTTTCCCCAGGGCTCGGGTGCTTCTGGTTCCAGACAATACCTTCCCCTTGGGCTATTATCTCATCCCTTTCACAGGGATTGTGGGACTGCTGGTTTTGGCCATGGGAGCAGTAATGGTGAGTAGCTGAGGGAACATGATGAGAAGCACTGAGGCCTATGATGCCAGACTGGATCTGGAGTTGGGAGGTGGGAATGGTTTGTCCTAGATTGTCTAGTTTTGTTCCTAAGCCTTGTCCATCCACTCCCCCTTCCCCCAGATAGTTCGTTGTATCCAGCACCGGAAACGGCTCCAGCGGAATCGACTTACCAAAGAGCAACTGAAACAGATTCCTACACATGACTATCAGAAAGGTGAGGGGCTTAGTGGAGAAAAGGGCTTTTCTCACCATGTACCTGGATCTGAAGGACTTTGAGCCCAGAAGATAGGGTATACAAAGATAGCAGTGGCCGGGCACAGTGGCTCACATAATCCTAAGTGCCTGTAATCCCAGCACTTTGGGAGGCCGAGGTGGGCAGATCGCTTGAGCCTAGGAGTTGAGACCACCCTGGGCAACATGATAAAACAAAAAAATCCCAGCACTTTAGGAGGTTGAGGTGGGTGGATCCCTTGACCCCAGGAGTTCCAGGCCAGCCTGTGCAACATGGCAATACCCATGTCTCTATAAAAAACACAAAAATTGGCTGGGTGTGGTGTACGCTTGTAGTCCCAGCTACTTGAGAGGCTAAGACAGGAGAATCATTTGAACCAGGAAGGTGGAGGTTGCAGGGAGCTGAGATTGCCCTACGGTGCTCCAGCCTGGGTGACAGAGGGAGTCCCTGTCTCAAAATAGTAAAAAGAAAGATTGCAGTGAGAAGGTTTCAGCTTGAGATGCCATCTTTTCTTCTCTTTTTACTCACAGTGAAGACAGGAGAGGAGATGGAATAGAAGAGATGGCAAGCAAAAATGATTAAGTGAAATAATTGGGGGAAACAGTAAAGGGACAGACTTTGCTTATAAGGGATATAGAGAGAGCAGAAAAATGGGAGAAATGGGGAGGATTCTGTTAGAGAAGGAAGAAACAGGTACCAAGGGGCTGGGGCTTTAGGCCCTGGGGCCTCCAGTGCCCATATAAGGCTATGGCAGAAGCCCTGCCCATTTCCGTTCCTCCACTCCCTCTCCACTCTCACACCTCCCCAAAAACCCACTTCCCTTCTTACCTCTGCTTCTTTTTGTTTGTCCCTTCTAGCCCCCAAATCCTTCCATGTTCTGCTCTGACCTTATCCTGCCCACCTGTCAGCTTTTCCACTGGCTTTGTAGGCAAGGGAAAATTTTTGCAAGGCTTTAAAAGCCTTAATGAATTAAGGGCCCTGGTTCATGATGGCTCAGTGAAGGACTACATTTCTTTCTTTCTGTCCCAGGAGACCAGTATGATGTCTGTGCCATATGCCTGGATGAATATGAGGATGGGGACAAGCTGCGGATACTCCCTTGTGCTCATGGTGAGGCCCCCTCACTGTCTGCACATGCCCCTATGCCACTGGCAGCCTCTAGGCATTTCACCTTGTTCCTCTCTGCAGCCTACCACAGCCGCTGTGTGGACCCCTGGCTCACTCAGACCCGGAAGACCTGCCCCATCTGCAAGCAGCCTGTTCATCGGGGTCCTGGGGATGAAGAGCAAGAGGAAGAAACTCAGGGGCAAGAGGAGGGTGATGAAGGGGAGCCAAGGGACCACCCTGCCTCAGAAAGGACCCCACTTTTGGGTTCCAGCCCCTCTCTTCCCACTTCCTTTGGTTCCCTAGCCCCAGCTCCCCTTGTTTTTCCTGGGCCTTCAACAGATCCCCCACCCTCTCCTCCCTCTTCACCTGTTATCCTGGTCTAGTAACCATCCTCCCCACCACACACACCGGTGACCTATTTGCACAGGCATTTTCTTCCCTTGTCTTCTAAATTGAGGGATAGGGGACATTTCCATCCCAAGCTTCTCCCTTACCCAGACCTATCCTTTTGAGGGGCCTTGGGGTGGGCTGGGACAAGCAAAGGGACTGATCTTCACTTCTTGGGTTAATAAAATTGTTTTTGTGGACTAAGGAAGGGTGAGATCATTCTCACACCGGTGGACTTAACCCTTTAGGGGAATCACCCCTTTAGCTGTAAGGAGCAAGAGAATGCTGGGAGACACTAACCTATCATCATAGGGACAGCCCCAGGAGGCATTTGCTATGACTCACAAGGGGAGCCCCACCCACAAGGATGACTCAACTGGCCCTGCCTTGCCTGCAGGCCTGAACCCATTCTCTGATCCAGATGGCCCTATTCCATTATCCACCAATTTGACGAGCACACTCAGGACTTAGGCCTGGAAATGCCACTGTGGAGGGGCAGGGCCACCTGGCCAGAAACTTAAATCCCTGCACCTTGTGGTGCCTCAACCTTCCTGCTCCCAAGCCACTTTTAAAGGAGGCAAGTCACAGTGCCTGTCCCATTCTGACACCCAAGCTTAAATCACACAGCACCTTGTTAGTAGAATCTTTTTTATTCAGAAAAAAAAAAAAAAAAAAAAAAAAAAAAACCCAAAAAACAAAAGTTTTCCAACCACACACAGGAGGGGTATGGGTAGGGGGAGGTGTCTGTCCATCCAGCCCTGGCCCCCAGCCCATGTGGTTTTGGCAGCAATAAGGGGTGTGGGGTAATGGCCCCCAAAATAAAATGGTGTATGTGTGTATGGGGAAGAAAAGGGTGCAAAGCTGTGGGGAGCAGTGAAGGGGAAGGGACAGACGAGGTCAGTACTGGGCACGCCGAAGGTGGGAGGCCATTTCATAACATTTCTTGTTGATCAAACCACCGTGGACACCTTCTTTGCCCATCAGCAGGACTAGCGCTGGAGGAGGAGGAAAGAGAAAGGAGGCTAGGACCCAGGTGTCACAATTCCACCCCCTGCCAGCTGTTCAGCAGCTGTCCAGCCCTGGGGGCTGTAACCCAACCTCATCTCTCCCAACCACCCCCCTCCACACACACACACAGGCAGGCTGTCAGTCACCCTGAAACAATAAGGCTTTTCAAAAGGGGAAAATCAAGCTTAAATGCTGGAAAGGAACAGACTAAAATTTAGGGGTCAAAGCCTGATAGACGGTTCAGGCTAGAAATGGCTGTGAATGGGCATGCCACCTCCAAGTTCTAACAAAAGAGATCAAAAGATGAGCCAAATGATGATTTAGGACCCCAACAATCTACATATACTCCTATAAGTTTCTAATCTGAGCTCAAAGCAGGAAGGAATTTGAGAGGTAACGGCAGTTCAACAACTTCGAATTACAAGATGAGGAACTGAGACAGTACTGGAGGGACTATCCATGTTCCAGCATCCAGCAGACAGGACGCAGAACACTGGTCTGACTCCCATCACGTTGGGGAATCACACAAAAAAGCACCCTAAAGATTTCCGGAAGGCAGTACATTAGAGATCAAGTACAGGAAGGATAAGACTCAAGAACTCACTCTTGTCAGTCTTGGTGACAGTGACATTGAAGGTGGGGGCTCCACCGGTGCTCTTGGTACGAAGATCCATGCTAAATTCCCCATCCTGCAGCAGTGAGTCCCGGATAACCGAACATTTCTGGCCCCCCAGTGTCAGCCCATTCACGTAAAAACTTGACCGGTCTTTGCCAACCAGGACACCAACCTCAGCTGGCTGGAAGAGGAACCAAGCACCCATCAGGTTAGTCAGTGCACCAAGATTCCCACCTTGCTCTCCAAAGACCCATCTGCCTTCCACTTCTGAGAGTGAGAATCCCCCCCACCTCACCCCAGGAGAAGTGTAAGTTATGTGCTCAGCACACATCAATGAAATGGGAGAAATTCTTAGGACTGTGGGATATTAGTCCAGAAAAACATCATGATTCTCAAGCCTGGAACATAGGACCAGGGAGGAAAAGATGACATACTGAGATTTAGATCTCAGTGTTAACAGGGAAAGTAAATCCAGGAAATAAAAGGGGCCAAAAGTCAGTGAGAAAAGTGAGGAGCCTTTGGATGCTCAGAACGCTCCTTCAGGAAAAGCAGAAGCGGAGAGGGGAGGGGAGGGGGGCGGGCAAGGCAAGAGAAGCAACTTTGCCCTTATTTGGGCAAAGGTTCTGCAGGAGCTGTTAGGGCCCGGACGCCTGGGTCTCCAAGTAACCTAGAGTTTAGCTCCAGGTATCTCTGCTCTGAGATGAGGAAGCAGACCCCTGGGGACTTTCCGGGAAAGTTGGAAAACTTTTAAAGGTGGATGGAGGCTAGACCCAGCAGGCCACTTCTCGGGTCTAGGTACCCCAGGAACCTTTCTCCCCCTCCCCCTTTCACCCCAAGCCCCCACATCCGGTCCCCTCCCGCCCGGAAACCCCCTTCCCCCCCTTTCGAACTTCCGCTCCCCCTCCCCACTTCCGGGCAGTGTGGACAGGGGAGATGTTGGTGGAAGCAGCGGTAGTCAACCCATATTCTTTCGCTTATGCAGTCTCACAACTTCTCACAAAGTTCCCCTGCTCCAGGCCCCGCCGGATGGCGGGAAGGGAGGGCGAGGGGACTTCCGGGATTGGCCTCGCAGGAATGTTGAGTCCAACGTGCTGAGCTGGGGGGGCGTGTGGTGGCCTCGCCCTCTCTAACGGAGCTGGGAGGGGCTGCGAGCCCACAGAGGATGGGCAGGGGACCAACACCACGCGCCTGGGGCTCCCTCCCGCAACAGGGCGAACAATGGTAGAGAGGCGCGAGCTGGTGGCCGGAAGAGGAACTGGGGGGTCCGAGGGTCCCCGGGGCCTCTCTCGATCTCAATCCCCAGTTAAAATTGAGGCGCGTGCCCGCCCCACCCTGGGAGAGGCGGAAGTGGGCCGCCGCACCGGGCGCCGCGCCCCTCCCCGCCCTGTGCCCCGGATGTAACGCCCCGTCGCGGAAAGCAGGGTACCGGGCGGGATGGGCGCCGCCGCCTGGGGCGTAGGACTTAGGGGCAACCGAGAGACCCGCTCACGTGCAGCCGCCATTCGCGTCGCTTCCAGGGCAAGCACCCAGTCAGGGCCTGTCGCTGCGCGCCCTAGACCGCGGCCGCCCCCATCCAAGTCCCTCCCTTAGGATCCAAGCCCGACCAGTGCCCCGGACCGCGCAGGCCTCGCAGTACCGTGATGTTGACGAAGGTTTTCCCAGGGACGGCGGCCCAGACGGAGGGCGAGTCCTTGTAGCCCACGATGGCCGCGTCCTGACAGGTCCCGTCCGCCATGAGGTTGTCGATGTAGGCGTTCCACCCGGCCATGGCGCTGCTACTGGGGCTGCTCTCGGCGCTGCTGCTGGGGCCGCGGGCTGGGTTCGAGCTGCCTCGGCTGGCGGGCGGGGAGAGGCGGAGAGCTGGGGAAACACGCTGCCGTCCGGACCGCGGCTCTGCTCACTGTGCAGCAGCCCTCGCACCGCCACTTCCTGCTCCTCCCCCCCCCCGCGATTTTTATTTGCAAAGGACGGTGGGGGCGGGGCCTACTCCCCATTCCCTCCCTCCCCCACTCGCCAACCCAGACAGCCGAACTTTGCAAAGGCAATTTTAAAAATCCCTCCCCCTATTGCAAAATTTGCAGAGTTCGATGGAAAGCGATGTATAAGGATGGGGGGTGGCGGGAGTAGGGTTCGCTCCAATTTGCATTGAATATAAACCGGACTTTGCTATCGGGGCAGAGAGTGAGCCAGAAAAAGGAAGGAAAGAGAAGGGAGGAAGAATTAGCAAGCTGCAAATTTAGCAAATTAAAGAGAGTTCGGGGAGCCCAGGGTTAAACTGGATGACTCCTCCTTCCCCCACCTCCGCCGAAGGGAAGAACCGGCGGGCGGCGGCGGCGGCGGCGCCGCCGCGTGTGCCTGTGCCTGTGCCTGTGCCTGCGCCTGCGCCGGGGACGGGAGAGAGAGCGCAAGGGGCGGTCGGGGCCGGAGCCGGCTGCACGGGAGCGCGCCTAGGCCAACCGATGTAGACCCTCCGGGCAAGGAAGGCGGGCTGAGGACGTGTCTCCGGCCTGGCGGAAGGGGCGGGGGCAAAGGCGTGCGCTCTGCCGCCTCACGACTCTTGATTTTACTTCAAGAAGTAAGAAAGCAAGGGGGGGTTTGGCCAAATCCCTTGGTCGCTGTCACAGCTGAAGGCACCTACTGGGGCCACTTCTGTCCCCAGCGTCTGCCTGGGTCGTGCCGATTGTGTTCACCAGGGCCCATTCTCGGTCCACAGGATTGTCCCTTCTCTGAACCGGCTGCAGTCCAGGGCCTCACCCCACATCCCAGCCCCGCCCGCCCCGGGCAGGCAATGTCTGGATCGCCGACCGTGCCCCTTGGCCTGGGTCTGCAGAGGTCATTGAGCGCGGACGCCCGCGGGGCTTAACAGGCGGGGCTATTTTTCAAGGCGGAAGAATACTCAAGTTGCAAGAATGACAAGTTTTTCAAGAAGGGGAAAGTCCCTTCCACTTCGGGCCCGTTGGGTTTCCTCGCAGTCAGTTGCGCGCTTGCCGCCACCTGGGAAGGGCGGGGCGTCCGTGCGGCGGCAGCGGTGAAGCAGCCCTCTCGAACCCTCAGCCGAGAGCTAGGCAGCTTCCGGTGCCTGGGCTAGGGGCGCCGGGTCGTGGAAAGCGGCCGGGGCGGAAAGGGACTTGGTTCTCTCTGTCATCCTCCCGAGCGCGGCGCGCAGCCCTGGCGTCCGCTCCGGATCCCACCGTCTCCGACTCCCTTCGAGCCCATGTTCCTAGACAGCCGCGCGGCTGAGTCACCGGCGGGGCCGCACCCGGGCACGTGGCGGCGCTCCCCGCCCGCCATCTCCTGACCCCTGGCCCCTGGCCCGCCGCACCCCTGCCCCGGGGTGGAAAAATCCCGGGAGGAGCGGCTCGAGATGAGAGGCGGGGCGAGAGGAGAAACGGGACGGGTGGCCGGGCAGGTGGCCTGGGGTGGGGGCTGGGAGGCCGCGCAGGCCGGCGGAGCGGGGAGCCGGGGTTGGGAGAGGGCGGCGGGGGTGGGTCACCCTGCGCGGGCTACCCGGGGGCCGGCGGGAAGAACCTCCGAGTTGGGGCAGGCATAGCTGCAGAGGAACTCGGGGCGGACCCTGCAGTGGCCCCAGAGCCGGCAAGGTGAAGTGCTCTACCGACAGCAGAGACTCACCCCTGCAGTGCTACGAGCAGGGTCCCGGAGGAACCCCAACCGTGCAGAAGTTCACAAAGGGCCACCGGTCCTCGGTCCATTCATTTTTGTTCACTCTCGATTTTACCCCATTCATTGATGGGCTGGGACCGTGCGCTGAGCGCCCACAGTCAGTGGAGAGAGGGGCTCCTGAACAACAGAGTCCACGCCGGGGGACAAGTGCTTTCCCAGCGTTATCAGTCGGGCGCCAGGCCAGCCGAGAGGGCCCATCTAAATTCGTCTCCTGGCCCCTAACTCATCCCCGCACTGGCTGGTCTGGAGAGGGTAGGGTGGGGGCTGCGCCGAGAATAGCCGTTATGAGGACCCTGAGAGGTGAGACCCTCTCGCCTTCTGAGTAGGGTGGAGGTTCAATTTTAGACCTCAGAGTTGCCCAGAAGTCCCGTTCCTTCCCCCACGGAGGGCAGAGGCCCGCCCAGCGATCCGAGCATGTGTGAACGTCAATCCTGCAGCCCCTCTTCCAGGCCCCCTCCCCAGCCCTGCAGGGCTCAGGTTACCCCTGGCCTTTCCTAAAGGTCACTTATGCTTCTTGACGTTTGCAAAAGGGGAATGTAATCCTGGGATGGGGGGGACCCCCTAACTGAAGCACCTCCCCTTCTCCTCCCGATGGGTGGAATTAAAAGCAGGGACTTTTATTGGGGGACAGAAAGAAAGTGGGAGATAGTAGTTGACCTTTGGTAAGGGGGCAGGTGCCCAGGGCCAGAGGCTTCTGCTTTAGGCTGTAGTGGGCACTTGGCTGCCAGCCCAGTGTGAAGGGGGGAGGATGGAGAGAGAGAGGCGGGGCTGGCTGGGGACAGGGTGGCTCAGGGATAAATTCGCAGCCTGAGAGGGGGTGAGGTGACACTGTCCCAGCTGCCACCTAGACTCGGAGCTCCATCCAGCTCTCCAGCGAAGACATCCCAGGTTGGGTGAATCTTCCAGCTCCAGGGGGTGGAGGCAGTAAAGGGTGCGCATGGTGTTGGCTTGGAGGAAGCAGGGGACATTTCAGCTTTTTTCCTCCTGGGATTCGGAGTGCTAGAAAAAGCTGCGGGAAGGGGCGGCTGGAGCATGCAGGTGGGACAAACTCTGGGAGCACCCAAGAATCTAGGGAAAGGAGGCTGTGAGGAGGGGCAGCAGGGATGAATAAAGAAGGGCAGTTAGAGTTGGAACCTAACTGGGAATTGTGGGCCCACGAGGATTTGGGAGCAGGAAAACGAGAACCAGAAAGGATTTGAAGGCTATCAGCCATGGAGAACAGACTATTCAACCAGAAGGGTAGAAGGAGAAGGCAGGAGTGCAGCCGTGGGAGAGGTGGGGGCTTGGGGAGTGGTGGAATCCGAGGAGTTATAGAGGAGAGGCCCCTGGATTCTTAGGATGAGAGGGTGGAATGAGAGCTGTTCTGAGTGGGGGAGGGGGCTGTGCCTGCCTCTTTGGTCTGTGACCTTTTTGTAGGGTATTTTTAGTTCCAGCACCTGCCTTCTTGGAGTGGGGAAGACTCTTAAAGGGCAAGGGATTTCTGATTCCTTAAGAGACCAACTGTCTACACTCACTCATACCTCCTGCCCGGCAGCCATGGCCATGCAGAAAATCTTTGCTCGGGAAATCCTGGACTCCAGGGGCAACCCCACAGTGGAGGTGGACCTGCACACAGCCAAGGGTAACACCAGGCCCATTGAATAAGCTTGCCTCAGAACACCCCAACCCTTTGGCCTTTGACCCTCATTTCTGTGCCGTATCCTCTCCTTTCTCTGGGGTTCTCTTTCTCAGACTTCTTCCCAAGCTCTCTTCTTCCAGCCCAGCACCAGAGCTAGAAGCTGGGAGATGCAGGAGTCTCTCTGCACTGCCTCTTTTCCCTGAGCTTGGAGAGGATACCTCAGCCCTTTGAGGGGTAGACGGGACTCCCTGTGATCTTTTTTTTTTTTTTTTTTTGAGATGGGGGTCTCACTCTGTCGCCCAGGCTGGAGTCAGTGGTACATTATTGGCTCACTGCAACCTCTGCCTCCCAGGTTCAAGCGATTCTCATGCCTCAGTCTACTGAGTAGCTGGGATTACAGGCCTGTGCTATCATGCCCAGCTAATTTTTCTGTTTTTAGTGAAACAGGGTTTCATCATGTTGGCCAGGCTGGTCTTGAACTCCTGACCTTAAGTGATCCACCTGCCTAGGCCTCCCTAAGTGCTGGGTTTACAGGTGTGAGCCACTGCACTCAGCCATCCCTGTGATCTTGCAATTCCTCCTGCTCCAGGACGATTCCGAGCAGCTGTGCCCAGTGGGGCTTCCACGGGTATCTATGAAGCTCTGGAACTAAGAGATGGAGACAAAGCCCGCTATCTGGGGAAAGGTAAGGAGAAACTAGTGCAGAAGGAGCCTATAGGATGTGGGTGTACAATGGGTAGAGGACTGGAAACCCCAAAGCTCTTGAGGAGCTGGGGTCCACAGAAAGAAGCCCAATTGATTGAGATCCAAACCTCATCCTCTGGCCTCTCTAGGAGTCCTGAAGGCTGTGGAACACATCAACAAAACTCTAGGCCCTGCTTTGCTGGAAAAGGCAAGTTAAGAGTCCTGCTCCCTGCAGCCTATTCCCAGGCCCCTGCTTCCTCATCCTTCAAGCGCCTCTTCCCCCAAATATTTTCACTTATCCTCCTGCTGCATGTGCCCTGAATTCTGTGAAATCTAACCTCTGCTCTCCTCTCTCACACCCACCCTTCCAGAAACTAAGTGTTGTGGATCAAGAAAAAGTTGACAAATTTATGATCGAGCTGGATGGGACCGAGAATAAGTGTGAGTGAAGGGCCAGTGGTGGGGACAGTGAGGAAGGGATGAGGTGTGGGAGAGGTGGCGAGAAGCCACAGGGGTGAGGCCTGATGGGTTATTTCTGGGTCCCCCGTTTTGGGTCACACCACAACTGGATGGATTTGTCTTCATTCCACAGGCATTTCCTATGCCAGCCCTCTGCCAGGCCTGGGTCGGGCTGTGGCACAGACATGCAGCTGGCATTCCCTGGGGTGGGGGCTCCCAGAGCTGCTCAGGCAGTGGGGGAGAGATCTGTTAACCAATTCTTCATGCTCAGTGGTGTGGAGCTCTGGCTTCTTCCCGGAGTGGCCACCCCAAACCCTCCAGAAGTTCTCACCCTTTCTTCCCACTTGCCTCCTTCCAGCCAAGTTTGGGGCCAATGCCATCCTGGGCGTGTCCTTGGCCGTGTGTAAGGCGGGAGCAGCTGAGAAGGGGGTCCCCCTGTACCGCCACATCGCAGATCTCGCTGGGAACCCTGACCTCATACTCCCAGTGCCAGTGAGTGCAGCTGCCCACCCTCACCCCCTGCCAGATCTCTCCTTGCTAGAGCCGCCCCCACCCAGCCAGGGATGCCCCCCTGGAAAATTCACCTTTCAGAAGAGCTTCTAAGAAGCATTTCCTGAAACTGAATCTCTCCTGCTGTGGTCCAGCCCCTCCCTCTTTTCCACAATCCAAACCTTCCCTGAAACCTCTCTGTGCTTCCTTCCCTGCCATGTAGCCCCATTCCTCCGCATTCCAATCCTAGGCGCGATAACTCCTGCCTCTTTCCAACCCCACCCCCCACCCCCCAAATCATATTGAGAGTTTCTTTGTGCTAAGGATCTTGGCATTTCTTTGTGTCTTCTTGAGTACCCCCTAGCTTTTTTTTTTTTTTTTGAGACAGTCTCGCTCTATCCCCCAGGCTGGAGTGCAGTGGTGCAATCTCAGCTCACTGCAACCTCTGCCTTCCAAGTTCAAGCAGTTCTCCTGCCTCAGCCTCCCAGGTAGCTGGGACTACAGGCATACGCCACCATGCCCAGCTAATTTTTGTATTTTCAGTATAGACGGGGTTTCACCATGTTGGCCAGGATGGTCTCGATCTCTTGACCTTGTGACCCTCCCCCTCAGCCTCCCAAAGTACCGGGGTGACAGCTGTGCGCCACCAACACCCGGTCCTTGAGTCCTTTCTAAAACCAGTGCCCTCTTACTGAAGGGAAATCTTTTGAATTTAATCTAATAATGTTACCATTTCCTGTTAGTTACTAGGAAGATTGCCTGAGAGCATGGACTCTAGAGATAGATTGCTGGGTTTGAATCCTGGCTGTGCCTGTTATTAGTTGTATGGTTTTAGGCAAGTTCTTTAACTGCTCTATGTGTCCCTTTCTCCATCTGTAAAATGGGGGTTAATAATGATACCAATGGGCCAGGCGCGGTGGCTCACGCCTACAATCCCAGCACTTTGGGAGGCCGAGACGGGTGGATTATGAGGTCAAGAGATTGAGACCATCCTGGTCAACATGGTGAAACCCCGTCTCTACTAAAAATACAAAAATTAGCTGGGCATGGTGGCGCACGCCTACAGTCCCAGCTACTCGGGAGGCTGAGACAGGAGAATTGCCTGAACCCGGGAGGCGGAGGTTGCGGTGAGCCGAGATCGCGCCATTGCACTCCAGCCTGGGTAACAAGAGCGAAACTCCATCTCAAAAAAAAAAAAAAAAAAAAAAGATAACAATGAATATAGGTGTTTTGAGAATGAAATGAGCTAAAATGTCAAGTACTTAGTGCCTGGCATGTAGTAAATGCTATAAAAGTGTTAGCTAGCCGGGCGCGGTGGCTCAAGCCTGTAATCCCAGCACTTTGGGAGGCCGAGGCGGGTGGATCACGAGGTCAAGAGATCGAGACCATCCTGGTCAACATGGTGAAACCCCGTCTCTACTAAAAATACAAAACATTAGCTGGGCATGGTGGCATGTGCCTGTAATCCCAGCTACTCAGGAGGCTGAGGCAGGAGAATTGCCTGAACCCGGGAGGCGGAGGTTGCGGTGAGCCGAGATCGCGCCATTGCACTCCAGCCTGGGTAACAAGAGCGAAACTCTGTCCCCCAACCAAAAAAAAAAAAAAAAAAAGTGTTAAGCTATTATATACAAGGCATATGCTAAGAACTTTACATTCAATTTCTCTAATTTTTAGCAAAAGATCCTACAGGGAAGTTGGTGCTATCCCCATTTTATAGAAATGAGGAAAGAGAGGCCGGGTGCGGTGGCTCACACCTGTAATCCCAGCACTTTGGAAGGCTGAGGCAGGCGGATCACGGTCAGGAGTTTGAGACCAGCCTGGCCAACACAGTGAAATCCAGTCTCTACTAAAAATACAAAAATTAGCCGAGCATGGTGGTGCACACCTGTAGTCATAGCTACTCAGGGGGCTGAGGCAGGAGAGTCACTTGAACCCAGGAGGCAGAGGTTGTGGTGAGCGGATATAGTGCCACTAAACTCCAGCCTGGGCAACAGCGCAAGACTCTGTCTCAAGAAAAAAGAAGAAAAGAAAAAGAAATGAGGAAAGAAGCTCATGAGCAAAATTACTCATGCTAGACCACTGAGCCAACAAATAGTGAAGCCAGGTTTCCACCCAAACACCCTTGCCCCCATCCCTTCTTAAGCCCTTATGCCCCGGCCCAGGTCCAGGCACCCTCTCCCCATCTCAGGCTTTCAACGTGATCAACGGGGGCTCCCATGCTGGAAACAAGCTGGCCATGCAGGAGTTCATGATTCTGCCTGTGGGAGCCAGCTCCTTCAAGGAAGCCATGCGCATTGGTGCTGAGGTCTACCACCACCTCAAGGGGGTCATCAAGGCCAAGTATGGGAAGGATGCCACCAATGTGGGTGATGAAGGTGGCTTCGCACCCAACATCCTGGAGAACAATGAAGGTCAGTGTTGAGCACCCCGGTGGGCAGACTCCCTGGATCTCCACACGGGCAGGGGAGGCTGCAGACAAGCGTGCACTGGAGTCTCAGGTCCTGTCTTGCCCCTCTCCCAGCCCTGGAGCTGCTGAAGACGGCCATCCAGGCAGCTGGTTATCCAGACAAGGTGGTGATCGGCATGGATGTGGCAGCATCTGAGTTCTATCGCAATGGGAAGTACGATCTAGACTTCAAATCACCTGATGATCCCGCACGGCACATCACTGGGGAGAAGCTCGGAGAGCTGTATAAGAGCTTCATCAAGAACTACCCTGGTGAGGGTCTCAGGTGCCCTAGTGTCCCTGCCCGAGTCCCACGCAGCTCCCTACCATACTGATGTCAGTGACCTGCTTTACCATCGACTTGGATCCTTCCCATCCTCAGCCCCACTGAAATCCCCATTTAAGCTCTTCTGCCACATCACCCCTCCGTGAGGCCCCTTCTGACCTCTAGCCCTGTCTCTGCTCCCAACCCCCACCAGTGGTCTCCATCGAGGACCCCTTTGACCAGGATGACTGGGCCACTTGGACCTCGTTCCTCTCGGGAGTGGACATCCAGATTGTGGGGGATGACCTGACAGTCACCAACCCCAAGAGGATTGCCCAGGCCGTTGAGAAGAAGGCCTGCAACTGTCTGCTGCTGAAGGTCAACCAGATTGGCTCGGTGACTGAATCGATCCAGGCGTGAGTGCCTCCTGACCCTGAGGCTCACCATAGCCTCCCTTTGCCCCAGCTCTGTTCAGTTCAGCTACAGTCTCACTAATTCCAAGGTTACCCTTCTCCTGGCACCTGACCTACCCACACCTTGACCTCAAGGCTTTGACTAATCCTTGGCCTGACTCCAAGAGCTTTGCCACTGTGGCCCTGGCATGACCCTCACCCCCACGCCACACTATTCCTCTCTGATTCTGCTGTTCTTCTCAGCAGCATCTCAAGAGCCCAAAATCAAGATGAGAAGTCTTTTCCTCTCCTACTTCTCAAGGAACTGCCCTCCCTGCAGAGTGTCTGCTACTCAAAACAGAAGGGAGAGGCCCCACCCAACCCCTGCTCTCCCACTGAGGAGATTCCAGAAGTCCTCATCAAATGTCCTCTCCACCCAGGTGCAAACTCGCTCAGTCTAACGGCTGGGGAGTGATGGTGAGCCACCGCTCTGGGGAGACTGAGGACACATTCATTGCTGACCTTGTGGTGGGGCTCTGCACAGGACAGGTACTTGTAGCTTCTCTCTACTGAGTGTCTGACCAAGTTTTCTTGGGGTCCCTGGCCTCCTCCTGCTAAGGTGAATGCTCCCTTGGGGGGCCAGGTCCAACTCCCTCTTCTCTAGCCTCACCCAACCCTCCAAATCCTTCTTCCCTCATCAGATCAAGACTGGCGCCCCCTGTCGCTCAGAGCGTCTGGCCAAATACAACCAACTCATGAGGTACAGTGGGAGCAGTGGGCCTGGGCATTGGGGTACTGAAGGCTGTTGGGTTGGAAGGCAGCAGCCCTGACTTTGCCTGCATTCTAGGATCGAGGAGGCTCTTGGGGACAAGGCCATATTTGCTGGACGAAAGTTCCGCAACCCGAAGGCCAAGTGAGAAGCTGGAGGCTCCAGGACTCCACTAGACAGACCGAGGTCTTCCAGACCTGCTTCCTGAAATAAACACTGGTGCCAACCAAGACAGCTGTGTGCTTCTTTGTGGGAGGGAGGAGAGGGATGCTGGTTTCTGGGCTGAGCTGGGAAAGACAGGAGGTAGAGAGACAGGGGCAGGGAGGGGAGGCAAATAGATGTGTAACCTGCTAAGACAAAAAGGAGATGAGGGACTCAGGAGAGGAGCCTGGTGGATCTAGAACAACAGAGGCATTCACATTTCTGAAGGAGGTGGGGAAACAGATGCTATATGTTAAATGAAACTGCAGAGTTGCCAGTGGAGCCAGGCATGCTGGCACACGCCTGGAGTCCCAGCTGCTTGGGAGGTTGAGGTGAGAGGATCGCCTGAGCCCAGAAGGTCAAGGCTGCAGTGCACCATGTTCGTACCACTGCACTCCAGCTTGGGCCACAGAGCAAGACCTTGTCTCAAAGGAACAAAAAAATGAAAACAAAAAACTAAATAAAGAGTTGCAGATGGATTAAGAAACCAGCTCCAGGCTGGGTGCAGTGGCTCACGCTTGTAATCCCCACATTTTGGGAGGCTGAGGCAGGTAAATCACGAGGTCAGGAGTTGAAGACCAGCCTCACCAACATGGTGAAATCCTGTCTCTACTAAAAATACAAAAATTAGCTGGGTGTGGTGGCAGATGCCTGTAATCCTAGCTACTCAGGAGGCTGAGGCAGGAGAATCATTTGAACCCAGGAGGCAGAGGTTGCAGTGAGCTGACATTGTGCTGTTGCACTCCAGCCTGGGTGACAGGGCAAGACTCCGTTTTTTTTAAAACACACACACACACATACACACACACACACACACACACACACACACAAAGCCAGCTCCAGGAGAGGGAAGCAGTGTGGGGAGTGAGTGTTATGCCACCACCAGGAGGGGGATGCTGGCTGTGGAACTGAAATGGTCTGCAGAGGACGCTGGAGTGAGGCTAGTCCTAATGAGGGCTTTGTGAGGATGAGACTGATAATGACAGCAGCTGCCTCTCCTGTGGAGCTCAAAGGATCTGAAACGGTTTTAAATATTTGACTTATATTGCCCTGTGCAATCATTCAGACAGTTCTGTCAGATAGCTGCCATAATTATCCTTATTTTATGGGGGAGGAAACTGAGGCATAAAAGGTTAAATGCCTTACCCAGCAGCTGGCAGGACTAGGATCCAAAGCCAAGGTATTTGACTTTAGCAATTATAATCTTATATATTTATTTTGAGCCGGCTTCTTCATCTGTCACCCAAGTGGGAGTACAGCGATGTGATCATAGCTCACTGTAGCCTCAAACTCCTGGGCTCAAGCAATCCTCTTGCCTCAGCCTGCAAACTAGCGGGGACTACAGGTGCATACCACCACACATGGCTAATCTTTAAATTTTGTATATTTTATTTTCTTTTTTTGTAGAGGTTTGTAGTCTAGGCTGGTCACAAAACTCCTGGGCTCAAGCAATCCTCCTGCCTTGGCCTCTCAAAGTGCTGGGACTGCAGGTGTGAGCCACTGTACCCAGTCAATTTTTTAATTTTGTAGAGACAAGAGTCTTGCTATGTTGCCCAGGCTGATCTTGATCTCATGGCCTCAAGTGATCCTTTAGCCTTGGCCTCCTAAAATGCTGGGATTACAGGTGTGAGCCACTGTACCCAGCCTGACTGCACTCTTAAAATACTGCTTATAAAACCCTCTAGGCCAGGAGTGGTGGCTCATGCCTATAATCCCAGCACTTTGGGAGGCTGAGGCAGGCAGATTACCTGAGGTCAGGAGTTAAGAGACCAGCCTGGCTAACATGGTGAAACACTGTCTCTACTAAAAATCCAAAAAATTAGCTGGGCCTGGTGACGTACTCCTGTAATCACAGATAATCAGGAGGCTGAGCCAGGAGAATCACTTGAACCCTGGAGGCAGAGGTTGCAGTGAGCCAAGATCACACCACTGTACTCTAGCCTGGGCAATGGAACAAGACTCCGTCTCAAAACAAACAAATAGAAAAACCTGTGATAGTGCCAATTGGCCATCTTTAACCTATACAAACAGCAATTTTATGCGGCTCAATTGAAAATTATTCCCCTTCTTCCCTACCAGTGGCTCCAGGACCCACCTTTCTGTGTTGGAACAAACCAGCACATTGGGTTAAACAGTATTTATTGAATGTAAAGTAACCCCAGCCCCATGGGGAAGAAAATTCCAAGAACAGGGAATAATACAGATTAAATACCCACTTGTGCATTCACACTCACACACACACACACACACACACACACACACACACACATCCAAGCTCCAACAGTGACAAATAAAACACCTGTTTTCCCCCAGCCTGAGGGACAGCTGGTAGGAGGCGGTTCAGAGGTGGGGCTACAGGATGGGTTCTAATAGCAGCAGCCTTGTCCCTCCCTGTCCCCTGCCCTGCCCCAGGGGTCAAAGGGAGCTGGGCGGGGTGCCTAGGATGTTGGTGGCAACTCTTCCCCACTCTGCCGCAGACGCTTCTTTGCTCTGATCTCATTCATGGCCTCTTCAATAGAGCGGGTGTCCCTCTTGTTGGCCACGGGCACTAGGGGCAGAGAGGAGGGTAAGGAGGGCCTAGAAACCCATGCCTCAGCCTCCACTCCCTCCCCTCACATCCTAGGCTCTCTTCCCAGCCACCCCAGCTGCACTGGCCTCACCACAGCCGTAGGTCTTATTGGCCTGTAGCATGTGGGCTGCGTCTTTGGCTGCTCCCTTGCCGATGAGGTGGCTGTACTTGTCCTTGTAGTCGCTGGCAGGGCTCACCACCACAGGTCCCTGCTGGGCTGCCTCCTCCTCCTGCCTCTGGGCCAGCTCCTAGGGGTGGAAGGGGAGGGCACTGGTGCTCAGAGGCCCAACCCAAACCCCCACCCCTCTCAGGAACGAAGTAACTCACCTTCAGCTTCCGCTTCTCCTCGGCCTTCTGGGGGTCCCATTCCTCCCCACGACGGTAGGAATCTAGCTCTTCATCTGAGGGTGCAAACTCCTGGAGAAGAGCAGAATGATGGGATCAAAGTCCATACAAAGATTTCATCTCATTCCTTGGTCAGGGAGAGGGGATAAGGCTATAAAGGGGAGAGGAAAGAGTGAGGAACTCAGGCTTTTTACCTTTTTGAAGATCATGACATAGCGACAGTCATCATCTTCCCCAAAGGAGAAGGATGTCAGGCCAGCCACTTCCACCACATCATGTCTGGGATGGGACAACAGAGGGGAAAGAGTATCTTGAATCAGGAGTAGGCCTAGTGCCCTCCTCTAGGAGCCCGCTGCTGGCCCTTTCATGCCCCCTAGCCACCCATTTCCATCCCCACTCCAGCCCAGAGACACTCACAGTATGCTCCTCTCTATCTTGTTCATTGGCTGAAACTTTTTCTTGACCTGCCCACTGTCTTGAATGAAATCTGACACCTCCTTCTCCATCTTGGGAGAGGGGAAAGGAAGAAGATATGAGACAATGGCTCCACCCAAGTACCCCTATCCCCAGCTAAGCCAACAAAGCTTCTACACCTCCCCATCATCCTCCCCAGCCTCCATGCCACTGGCTTCCAGGCGTCACCTCTCTTGAGACATTTTCAGCGAAACTGAGTACTCAACCTTCCCATTTTAACATATTGGAAGTCCTTCCTGACACTGCCATTGATCACTCCAGTTGATCTCACCCTTTTACGGAACTCCACTTTCTGTTGTTTCTCTTGCTCTTGTAGTTTCTTCAGGCGGGCAGCCTGTTCTGGAGGTGAGAAATGGCAGCATGAGGCCAGGACTGGAAGCATGGGGGGAAGGTTGGTTTGTTTTTTTAATTAATTTATTTTTTAAGACAGGATTTCACCATGTTGGTCAGGCTGGTCTTGAACTCCCGACCTCAGGTGATCCACCTGCCTTGGCCTCAAAAGTGCTTGGGTTACAGGCGTGAGCCACCACGCCCGGCCGGGGTTGGGGGGAAAGTTTTTAAGGCTTCAGGTGAAGTGCGGTGTCTGTTGGGAGGTATCAGGCTGGGAAGATAGGGTTAGCGTTTATTCATCAAGTATTTATTGACATTTATTCTACATAGTTGTCCCCCTTATCCACAGGGGTTCATTCCAAGACTCTCAGTGGATGCCTGGAATTGTGGACAGTACTGACCCCTATATATACTAGGTCTTTTCCTATACATATATGCCTATGATAAAGTTTAATTATAAATTAGGCACAATAATCAATTAAGAATAACAGACTGGCCAGGTGTAGTGGCTCATGCCTGTAATCCAAGCATTTTGGAGGCCAAGGTTGGCGAATCACCTGAGGTTGGGAGTTCAAGACCAGCCTAACATGGTGAAACCCCCGTCTTAAAAAAAAAAAGAATGACAGACCAGGTACAGTGGCTCATGCCTGTAATCCTAGCACTTTGGGAGGCCGAAGTGGGTGGATGACAAGGTCAGGAGTTCAAGACCAGCCTGGCCAATATGGTGAAACCCCATCTCTACTAAAAATACACAACAATTAGCCAGGCATGGTGGGGGGTGCCTGTAAACCCAGCTACTCAGGAAGCTGAGGCAGAGAATTGCTTGAACCTAGGAAGCAGAGGTTGCAGTGAGCAGAGATCGCGCCACTGCATTCCAGCTTGGGCAACAGAGCGAGACTCCATAAAAAAAAAAGAGAGAGAGATTAAGAATAACAATAAAGTAGAACAATTATAACAATGTACTGAATAGAAGTTTGTAACTATGCTCTCTCTCTCAAAATACCTTATTGTGTATAATAGTTCCAGACTGGGGGCCGGGCGCGGTGGCTCAAGCCTGTAATCCCAGCACTTTGGGAGGCCGAGGCGGGTGGATCACGAGGTCAGGAGATCAAGACCATCCTGGTCAACATGGTGAAACCCCATCTCTACTAAAAATACAAAAAATTAGCTGGGCATGGTGGCGCGTGCCTGTAATCCCAGCTACTCAGGAGGCTGAGGCAGGAGAATTGCCTGAACCCAGGAGGCGGAGGTTGCTGTGAGCCGAGATCGTGCCATTGCACTCTAGCCTGGGTAACAAGAGCGAAACTCCGTCTCAAAAAAAAAAAAAAAAAATAGTTCCAGACTGCAGGTAACTAAAACCTTGGAAAGCAAAACCTTGGATAAGGGAGAAGCGGGGACTAATTGTATCTGACACAGAGCAAGACCCTGAAGTACTTAGATGATTAAGACATAAGATGGCGCTCCCAGTTTGGTGGGAGTGACGAAGATCAGAATAATGCTTAACCCTCTTTTCCAACTCCACTGAGGAAACTGATTCACAAGTATACATACATACTTTATTATTTATTTATTTATAGATGAATCTGGCTCTGTCACCCAGGCTGGAGTGCAGTGGCATGATCTCAGCTTACTGCAACCTCCATCTCCTGGGTTCAAGAGATTCTCCTGCCTCAGCCTCCCTAGTAGCTGGGATTACAGGCAAACACCACCACACCTGGACAATTTTTGTATTTTTAATAGAGATAGTGTTTCACCATGCTGGCCAGGCTGGTCTCAAATGCCTGAGTTCAAGTGATCCACCTGCCTCAGCCTCCCAAAGTGCTGGGATTACAGGTGTGAGCTACTGCACCCAGCCTATTTATTTATTTTGGGGACAGAACCTCACTTTATTGTCTAGGCTGCAGTGCAGTAGCATGATCACGGCTCACTGCTGTCGTGATCTCCCAGGCTCAAGGGATCCTCCTACCTCAACTTCTCAAGTAGCTGGGACCATAGGTGTGTGCCACCATGCTCAGCTACTTTTTAAAAAATAATTTAAAAAATATATTTGTGAGATGAGGTCCCACTACGTTGCCCAGACTGGTCTTGAACTCAGCCTTAAGTAAACCTCCTACCTTGGCCTCTCAGATTGACAGGCTTGAGGAGCCTTTGCACTCGGCCTTGGATAATGTGTTTTTTTAAGTTTTCTGTTAAGATGGGGTCTCAAGGCCAGGTGTGGTGGCTCACGCCTGTAATCCCAGCACTTTGGGAGGCAAGTAGGGCAGAACATGAGGTCAGGAGATCAAGACCAGCCTAGCCAATATGGTGAAACCCCATCTCTACTAAAAATGCAAAAAAAGTTAGATGGGTGTAGTGGAGCATGCCTGTAGTCCCAGCTACTCAGGAGGCTGAGGCAGGAGAATAGCTTGAACCCAGGAGGTAGAGGATGCAGTGAATCAAGATTGAACACTGCACTCCAGCCTGGTGACAAAGCAAGACTCCGTCTCAAGAAAAAAAAGATGGGGTCTCAGTTTGTCGCCCAGCCTGGTCTCCAATTGGCCTCAACCAATCCTCCCACCTTGGCTTTCAAGTGCTGGGGTTATAGGTGTGAGCCACCATGCCCAGCCTAGAGTTAGTTCTTTGTACATTGTTGGCATTAAATAAATGTTTGGGCTGGGTGTGCGCAATCCCAGAACTCTGGAAGGCTGAGGTGGGAGAACTGCTTGAGGTCAGGAGTTTGAGACCAGTGTGGGCAATATAGTGAGACTCTGTCTCTACAAAGAATAAAGAATTAGGCATGGTGATGCATGCCTGTAGTTCCAGCTACTCAGGAGGTTGAGGTAGGAAGATCACTTGAGTCTGAGAGGTATAGGTGACAGAGCAAGACCCTGTATTAAAAAAAAAAAAGAAAGAAACAAAAAAACAACTATAATGCATCCAGGAAAGTGAGGAGAACAGACTAAGACCCTGGCCTCAAAGAGTCTATTATCTCATTGCCTACATAAGAAAAGGGCAAAAAAAAAAATTTTTTTTTTTGAGACAAAGTCTCGCTCTGTCACCAGGCACCAGGCTGGAGTGCAGTGGTGCAATCTTGGCCCACTGCAACCTCCGCCTCCCGGGTTTAAGCAATTCTTCTGTCTCAGCCTCCAGAGTAGCTGGGACTATAGGCATGCACCACCACGCCTAGCTAATTTTTGTATTTTTAAGTAGAGATGGGGTTTCACCATGTTGGCCAGGATGGTATCGATCTGTTGACCTCGTGATCCACCCGTCTCGGCCTCCCAAAGTGCTGGGATTAAAGGTGTGAACCACCATACCTGGCCAAAAAATATATATATATATATTTTTAGATGGACCACTCTGTCACCTAGGCTGGAGTGTAGTGGCATGATCATGGCTCACTGCAACCTCTGCCTCCTGGGTTCAAGTGATTTTCCTGCCTCAGCCTCCTGAGTAGCTGGGATTACAGGCGTCCACCACCATGCCCAGCTAATTTTTGTATTTTCAGTAGAGACAGGGTTTCAGTATGTTGACCAGGCTGGTCTCAAACTCCTGACCTTGTGATCCTCCTTTCTTGGCCTCCCAAAGTGCTGGGATTACAGCGTGAGCCACCACGCCCAGCCAGAAGGGGAAATTATTTAACTTCCTATATTTTGTGAAATGCCCCACTTCCCACTTCTACAGACAGGATGAAGCAGAAATGGATAATCTGACACCCTTCTCCTTTGGGAGTGTAGGTGTCCAAGTTTAGCTGTGAAGTGTCTTTTTTTTTTTTTCCCCTGACTCCTGGGCTCTAGAGATCTGCCTGTCTCTTGCCTGAAGATGCCTGAGACCCCAACTTTAAACTTTTGTTTTTTTTTTGTTTTTTTTTTTGTTTTGGAGATGGAGTTTTCCCTCGTTACCCAGGCTGGAGTGCAATGGCGCGATCTCGGCTCACCGCAACTTCCGCCTCCCGGGTTCAGGCAATTCTCCTGCCTCAGCCTCCTGAGTAGCTGGGACTACAGGCACGCGCCACCATGCCCAGCTAATTTTTTTTTTTTGTATTTTTAGTAGAGACAGGGTTTCACCATGTTGACCAGGATGGTCTCGATCTCTTGACCTCGTGATCCACCCGCCTCGACCTCCCAAAGTGCTGGGATTACAGGCTTGAGCAACCGCGCCCGGCAACTTTAAACTTTTTTTTTTTTTTTTTTTTTGAGACGGAGTTTCGCTCTTGTTACCCAGGCTGGAGTGCAATGGCGCGATCTCGGCTCACTGCAACCTCCGCCTCCTGGGTTCAGGCAATTCTCCTGCCTCAGCCTCCTGAGTAGCTGGGATTACAGGCACGCGCCACCACGCCCAGCTAATTTTTTGTATTTTTAGTAGAGACGGGGTTTCACCATGTTGACCAGGATGGTCTCGATCTCTCGACCTCGTGATCCACCCGCCTCGACCTCCCAAAGTGCTGGGATTACAGGCTTGAGCCACCGCGCCCGGCAACTTTAAACTTTTTTTAAAAAATTAGGCCACGTGGCCGGGCGCGGTGGCTCAAGCCTGTACTCCCAGCACTTTGGGAGACCGAGGCGGGTGGATCACGAGGTCGAGAGATTGAGACCATACTGGTCAACAAGGTGAAACCCCGTCTCTACTAAAAATACAAAAAAAAAAAAAATTAGCCTGGCATGGTGGCGCGTGCCTGTAGTCCCAGCTACTCAGGAGGCTGAGGCAGGAGAATTGCCTGAACCCGGGAGGCGGAGGTTGCGGTGAGCCGAGATCGCGCCATTGCACTCCAGCCTGGGTAACAAGAGCGAAACTCCGTCTCAAAAAAAAAAAAAAAAAAAAAAAAAATTAGGCCACGTGTGGTGGCTCATGCCTGTAATCCCAGCACTTTGGGAGGCCGAGGCGGGTAGATCACAAAGTCAAGAGTTCAGGACCAGCCTGGGCAATATGGTGAAACTCCATCTCTACTAAAAATGCAAAAATTAGCTGGGCATGGTGGCATGCACCTGTAGTCCCAGCTACTCGAGAGGCTGAGGCAGGAAAATTGCTTCAACCTGGGAGATTGAGGTTGCAGTGTGCCAAGATCACACCACTGCACTCCAGCCTGGGCAACAGAGCAAGACTCCATCTCAAAAAAAAAAAAAAAAAATTAGCTAGGGCTGGGTGCAGAGGCTCAAGCCTCTCAAGCAATTTGAAAGACCAAGGTAGGAGGATAACTTGAGGCTAGTTGTTCAAGACAAGCCTCTCAAAGTGCTGGGATTACAGCTATGAGTCCCTTCGCCTGGCTAGGGGTCTTATTTAACTTTCTTCCTCTTCCTTAGATCTTGCCTCTGCACCAGATCTCCTCTGCCTCTAAAGGAGGAGGATGAATTTCTAACCTGGGCTTCTTACTCTTGCCTGTCTTCCCCACAATGTGATTTTACTACCTCTCAACATTTGGGTGCATGCTTCTTCCTATTCCTTCTCTTCAGCCTGAGATGTTTTTCTCTTTTGCCATTTCAAATCCTTCCCATCGTTAAGGCCTACTTCTTTTTTTTTTTTTTTTTTTTTTTTTTTTGAGACGGAGTTTCGCTCTTGTTACCCAGGCTGGAGTGCAATGGCGCGATTTCGGCTCACCGCAACCTCCGCCTCCTGGGTTCAGGCAATTCTCCTGCCTCAGCCTCCTGAGTAGCTGGGATTATAGGCACGCGCCACCATGCCCAGCTAATTTTTTGTATTTTTAGTAGAGACGGGGTTTCACCATGTTGACCAGGTTGGTCTTGATCTCTCGACCTTGTGATCCACCCTCCTCGGCCTCCCAAAGTGCTGGGATTACAGGCTTGAGCCACCACGCCCGGCCAAAGGCCTACTTCTTCCACAGATCTGAATCCCCTCCAGCTGCACTGAACCTCTCCCCATGATTTATTGATTGACGGAGTCTTGCTCTGTGCCCAGGCAGGGGTGTAGTGGCACAATCTCGGCTCACTGCAACCTCTGCCTCTGAGTTTCCAGTGATTCTCCTGCCTCAGCCTCCCGAGTACCTGGGATTACAGGTGTGAACCACCACACCCGACTAATTTTTTTTCTCTATTTTTTGTAGAGACAAGGTTTTCACCATGTTGGTTAGGCTGGTCTTGAACTCCTAATCTCAAGTGATCTACCTGCCTCAGCCTCCCAAAGTGCTGGGATTATAGGCATGAGCCACCACACCCAGCCCTCTCCCCATTTTAAAATAACTCCATGCCTTTACACATGTTGTTCCTCTGCTTGGAATGCTTTTCCTCCTCTTGCAAACGTTGAGATCCACCATGAGTCAGAGTTACTTCTTCCCCTGGGCTCCAAGCTCCTTTGGCTCGGACACCCAGCAAAGCATAGAGAACTAACATATCATAACTTTTTGTTTGTCTCCTCTAGCATAATATGAGTTCCTGGAAGGCAGGAACCCTGTTCATCTACTATTCCGTTATCCTTTGGAGCCCCAAGGCCTGAGAGCCTAGGAGCTCTCATCCCTCTGATCATCAGCGACTCTCGTTTTTTGTTGTTGGAAACAGAGTCTCAACTCCATCGCCCAGACTGGAGTACAATGGTGCAATCACCTCTCACTGCAGCCTCAACCTCCCAGGCTGAAGCGATTCTCCCCACCTCAGCCTGCAGAGAATTGGGACCACAGGAGCACACCATCACACCTGGTCAATTTTTTTTTTTTTTTGAGACGGAGTTTCACTGGTTACCCAGGCTGGAGTGCAATGGCGCTCGGCTCACCGCAACCTCCGCCTCCTGGGTTCAGGCAATTCTCCTGCCTCAGCCTCCCGAGTAGCTGGGATTACAGGCACGTGCCACTATGCCCAGCTAATTTTTTGTATTTTTAGTAGAGACGGGGTTTCACCATGTTGACCAGGATGGTCTCGATCTCTTGACCTCATGATCCACCCGCCTCGGCCTCCCAAAGTGCTGGGATTGCAGGCTTGAGCCACCGCGCCCAGCCATTTTTTTTTTTTTTTTTTTTTTGAGATGGGGCCTTACTCTGTGGCCAGGCTGGAGTGCAGTGGCACCATCTCAGCTCACTGCAACCTCCACCTCCCAGGTTCAAGCGATTCTCCTGCCTCAGCTTCCCAAGTAGCTGGGATTACAGGCACGCACAACCACGCCCAGCTAATTTTTGTATTTTTAGTAGAGACGGGGTTTCACCATGTTGGCCAGGATGGCTCGATCTCTTGACCTTGTGATGCGCCTGCCTCGGCCTCCCAAAGTGCTGAGATTACAGGCGTGAGCCACCATGCCTGGCCAATTTGTGTATTTTTTTTTTTGTACAGACAGGGTTCCTCCATGTTGCCCAGGCTGGTCTTGAACTCCTGGGCTCAAGCAATCCATCCACCTCGGCCTCTCAAAGTGCTGGGATTACAGGTGTGAGCTACCAGTTTATACTCGGTTTTTACTTGGTTTCGATTCTTCTCTGCATCTAGAGAAGTGGCATAAGATTATGGTTAAGAACACAGACTTCAGGCCAGGCGTGATGGCTCACCCCTGTAATCCCAATGCTTTGGGAGGCCAAGGTGGGCGGATCAAATGAGGTCAGGAATTCAAGACCTGCCGGGCCAACCTGGCAAAACCCCATCTCTACTAAAAATACAAAAATTAGCCGGGCCTGGTGGCACACACCTGTAATCCGCAGCTATTCGGGAGGCTGAGGCACAAGAATCGCTTGAAACAAGGAGGTGGAGGTTGCAGTAAGCTGAGATCGCATCATTGCAATCCAGCCCAGGCAACAAGAGCTAAACTGTGTCTCAAAAAACAAACACAGGCTTCAAACCCAGTCACACCTGGGTTTGAAACTCTGCCGCTACCAAACCAACCATGTGACCTCAGGCGAGTGACTACCTTAAGCTTCCTAGTCTGTCAACGCCGCTGGTGATCCCCCACTGAGACAGTCATCGGAGCATTAAAGAATTCCAGTTCCCCATTCCCATCATGCTTCCTTCTTCCTCAGAGATTTTAAATAGACTTTTCTGCCTGTAACGCTTTGCTTCTCTCTCTCATTTACGGAATCATCTGTTCTGATCTCAGCTCACTCTTGACTGGGGGAGAACCTCGGGTGGCCGCTCTCACAGTTATTTTTCTCTCAGAGCACCATCAAGTTGGTTATTAAACTTCCGTGAGATCACTGTATCAATGAGCGTTCCAGCCCCGGATTTTGGCCTGAGGGGTATCCCTGGACCCTAACAGTGGTTAAGGAAATAAGGGGACGAGGTGTAGGCATTCAGCAGCCTTTAAACATTTGAAGGCGTTCTGCCTGCCCTGGCCCCCCTGGGGCACGGTGAGGAGTCGGGATGGGGCTCGTTCGCGCTCAAGGCTTGCAGGTTTGGAAGTTGGAGTCCAGCGTTCCGCCAGGGTCATCTCACGCCGCGGCACAAGCAACCCCGGAGAGGTTCCCACCGCCCCACCGGGCCGCGCCCTACGCCGGCAGCCGAACTCCAACCCGCCCGCAAGGAAGCTACTCAGAGAACGCAGGCGGAGACAGTGGCCAATCGGACCCGGCGGGCTTTCTCATCCCTCCTCCAATCAACACCACGATCCGCCCGGACAGCTCGGGAATTTAAGGCTACAGATGAGAAAAAGGTTGTCGGAAGGCGGCAGAAGGGACGGGGTTAAACGAAGCAGGAGGGGCAAGAAGACACGGAAAACCCAGCAACCAATGGGAGTGCTGAGGCTGGGATGTGTCCGAAGGAAGGTCGAACAGGCCTCAGAAGGCAGAGCTTTAAGTTGAGATAGCCAATAGAGATGAAGGTATAGTGGATGAGCGTGCCCCAAATCCAATCGAAATAGAGCTGGGGGGGCGGGGAAGGAGTGCGGCAGGTTGAAGGCATCTTACCAATCAGAGCAGCGAAGCGGCGGACGGGCGGGCCGACTGGCTAATGGGAAACAAGGACTACGGAAGGCCAGGGTCGGGAGAAGAGGCAGGAGGCTAGCGCTATCTTTCAGGTAGCCAATCACTGTCCGCTAAGAACAGCGGGCGTGTCAGCAGCCCTTTTAGGGACTCTGAGGGTCTCGGAAGAGGCCTGTGAGGGGGTCTTTCAAGGTTGAGGTGGCGGCATTGTCCAAAGAGGGAAAAGTGCGGTCGCGAGAACCGGGCGAAGGAAGGCGGTTGTGAATTTGGGATCCTCACCTCGGGCCTTGCGCCGAGTCTCCTGGTCACCGAGGCTGGGTGGCTTCTCCATGGAGCTCAGGATGGAGCCCAGTAGGTCCGCCATCTTGGGAGTGACTGAGAGGGGGGCGGTGCGTCTTAAAGGGAAGGGCGGAATGCCTTTAAGGCCGGAAACACGTCGGAGGCGGAAAACTCCGCACCCTCCCTGCCTGGGCGCAGATGCGAGGTCCGGGGCGCGTGGCTGCTTCCAGCCGGCCGAGGCCCCGCCCTGCCCCACCCCTCCCGCGCAGACAGAGGCCGGAGGCTTGCTGGTGCAGCGATGTTTAATGGCAATTCGTATAAACCAAGCCCATGCACAAGTAGAAAGTGCCCGCGGAGCTGGCAGGTGGCCCCGCCGCGCCAGAGAACCACAAGCCCGGCCGTGCAGCCCTCCCTGCGGCGCCTTAAATAGATTATTCACTATACTCTGTATCTTACAGTATGTACAAGCCCCCTCCCCTCGGGGGACGGGGCGGACTCCGCAAGGCGTTCCTATGCACACCCCCTCCCCTTCGGCCCTGAGGTCGGTGGCCAGAGTCGGGTGATGGGGTAACACAGGGCCAGAGAGGGAGGAAACAGACGCAAACATGCGGAGTCAGGTGGTGGGCACGGTAAGCCCTGAAATACGAGGGGCGTGCGCAGCGAAGGCTGAGGTGGGGACCGAGGCGGATACATTCAGAGACGCGTCGAACAAATAAATAAGGCAAGTCAGGAGGGGGGCGGAGTCGGGTGCAGGCAGGAGGAGCTGGGGACCAGGGGCAGGCAGGGCTCCGGACGTCACAGCGGAAGATGCAGGTATGTGGGGCGCGGGTCTTCTGGAGCCAGGACCAAAAGAGACGGGGCACACCAAGAGGGAAGAGGAGATGGGTTTGGGAGCAAGGCATGGGGAAGAGGGAGGAGGCCTATGAAGGGCTCCAGCAAAGGTGAACGGGAAAGCTGCCAACAGGGGAGCCCCCTGCCCCAGAAAGCCCTCTCCCTGTTAAGATTGCACGAGGCGCCCCCAGGGTGGTGAGAAAAGCAGTGGCCAGGTCAGGTGGCCAGTCCTGGCTGGGGAAGCCCTTCCAGCTCCTGGTTCTGCTTCAGTTCCCTCATCCTGCAGAGAGAATAAAAGTCAGGGGAGACTGGTGGATCCCGACGGGTGGCAGGGCAAAAGCCAAGGGGAAGAAGGGATGAGTACCTGTGTCGGCAGCGCCGCAGGAATCTCATGATCTTCCGGGCTGCCTGGTCCTGCTTCTTGGTGAGAAAGGAGCCTCTGGTGAAAGAAACAAAAGATGGACCTCACAGAACCCCCAGGCACTGCATGCCTTCAGCCCCCCAGGAACCCTAGGCAGGGAATGGCTTGGACACAGTGGGTGGGCACAGAGAGCTGGGGGTGGACCCTACTTGTTGCGGGCAGGCAGGGTGGCCGAGGGCCGGTGGGGAGGCCCAGGCCTGCGGCGGTAGGAGCGGTAGTGCTGCTGGATGAGCACAGCCGCTCGGCGGCTCTGCTGAAACCGCTTCTGTTCATAGTAGCTTCGGAACTTGCTCTGGATCAGGATGGCCGCCTGGGTCATCTTCTTATAGAGTGCAAACTGCAGGGGTGGGGAGGAGGGACAGGGGCTGAAATAGAGGGACAGAGACCAAACGCCCTGAGGGTCACCCAAGGTTAGGCTGATGCAAGGCTCTTTTTCTAACCCACACACTCAAGGAAAGACTGAATCATCACAGACAACTCACACTCAGACATCATGTCTAATACCTTAAGTGCAATCCAGGTCAGCTTGTGGAGAGAGAAGGGGAGTTAGGGCTCTGCCAACAGTGTGGAATGGTTAGGTGTGGGTGTGGATGTGGGTATGGGTTGGTGGGTATGCTTTTGAGGGAGAAGGGTTTCACCTGCTTGTACTTCCGGTAACAGCGCTGGATTACAGCTGCTGCCACCTCCTGCTGCTCCTTCAGCCGCCGGCCCTGAGGGGAGAGAAGTCTCAGCACCTCGTGACCCACATAATGGGATATCTGATTTGTCCCTCCAACTTTTCTGGAGTTCCTCTAGCCCTTTACCCCATCCAAGGCCTGTCTGCATGACTACTCATCCTCCAAAAGCCCGGGGAGCCCGCGGTCTCCCGATTCAAGACTGTGTAGCTCATCCTCAGACCCGTGCCCCATCTGACCTTGTACTTCCGGAAGGCCGTCTGGATGACTCGGGCTGCCTCATACAGTTCCCGCTGCTCATGATCTGATAGTGTCAGCAAGGCAAAATCACTTTCCATCTTGCCACTGGTAGATGCAGAGAGAAACTCTGCCCAGGAGGGTGCTGGAGGGACAGCCAGGCGACCTCGCTCAAAGGGCAGTTCGCTGTGGGGGACAGGGAAAGAGGGTATCATGAAGCATCTAAAGTCCCTCTTTTGCCACCTATGGATGGCTATGAAGGAATCTGGAGAGCGGCTGAAGAGTTCATCAGCCAGTTCAGTTCCCTTCTCCAAGGCCCTGGGACCTCTGCCAGAAAGGAGCTTTGGCTGTGGGAAAACCAGCTTTCTTCCTTCCTCCCACTTCCTTTGAAGAATCTGGAGGCTTTGTCCTGAGCTGGTCACCTGGGAGGGGTTGAGCTGGGGAAATGGTCCACATTCTCCAGGTAGCTGGCCAGCCAGGACATGGTCTCACTGAGCCCCACAGCCCCTGTCCGCTCCCGCATTGAGGCTCCAGCCTCAGGTAGCCCCACGAAGTCCTCTCGTTTAATCCGCTCTGGTGTGGCTTCGATGATCTGCTTGGCCAGTGAGATCATGTCCACCTGGATGGAGGGACAAGCTGAATGAACCCTTAGGGGCCCTACCTGCCTGATGTTCCTGCCCTGCCAAAGCTGTAACCTCAGTCCATTCCTCTCTCGTTCCTTCTCTCACTGGCAGGCACTGGTAACCCTGTCTTTCTGGGTCACTGTTCCAGACTCATTCATTTATACTGATTGGGCTGCCACTTGGGGGTCCCTCTGTGCTGAGATGCTATGGAGAATATAGGCTAAAAAGGAGATATTCCAAATGGGGATTCAGAAGCTGAACAAACGGAGGACTTGACACCCTTTTAGGCCAACCATCCACTGTCCTACCTGGGCCTGCCTTACGCCAGCTGGCCAGCACATCATCCTCATATGCTTGGCTGTGCCCACCCCCTACTCCCCTTCAGCTCACCAGGAACCAGCCCAACACTTGCCAACTATTAACCTGATGAATGGCTCCCATCTGGCCTTTGCTCCAGCACTTACTGCTGGACACAATACAGCCTACTGTGGAGTTCTCAAAGTTTTTGTACTTAAAATGCCACCCACTTACTCCATTAGTCTCTCTAAAGCAGGTATGTCCCAAAAGTCTCTAGCAGAGAACAAGGCTGGAAGATTCACTTTCATTCCACAAGACTTTCTCAGCTTTATCATGTGCAAGCTTCCTTCCTGCATGAGATCACTGCCAGATACTCTCATCTTGCCAACCTTACCGCTCCACACAACTCCCAGATGCCCTCCCATCATCCTGGTTCTCCTAGAACCTTGTCCCTACATGGATCAACAGGTAACTCCTACAACCCAGACTCTAACTGAAGATATTCCCCAGAATTTTTGTTACAGAGACAGGGTCTCTGTTGCCCAGGCTGGGGTGCAGTGGCACAGTCAGCCCACTGCAACCTCATACTTCTTGGGGTCAAGGGGTCCTCCTACCTCAGCCTCTCAAGCAGCTACAATTACATAATTTTTTTTTTTTTTTTTTTTTTTTTTTTGAGACGGAGTTTCGCTCTTGTTGCCCAGGCTGGAGTGCAATGGCGCGATCTCGGCTCACCGCAACCTCCGCCTCCTGGGTTCAGGCAATTCTCCTGCCTCAGCCTCCTGAGTAGCTGGGATTACAGGCACGTGCCACCATGCCCAGCTAATTTTTTGCACCTTTAGTAGAGACGGGGTTTCACCATGTTGACCAGGATGGTCTCGATCTCTTGACCTCGTGATCCACCCGCCTCGGCCTCCCAAAGTGCTGGGATTACAGGCTTGAGCCACCGCGCCCGGCCTTACAATTACATAATTTTTTAAAAATTATGTTTTGTGGAGATGGGGTTCTTGTTATGTTGCCTAGACTTGGTCTCAAACCCCTGGCCTCAAGTGATCCTCTCACCTTGCTCCCTGAAAGTGTTGGTATTACAGGTGTGAGCCATCGTACCCAGACAGAATTTTTAATACTTTTTATGTTTTTTGTCTTAAAAAATTTTTTTTGAGACAGAGTCTTGCTCTGTCACCCAGGCTGGAGTTGCAGTGATACAATCTTGGCTCACTGCATGCAGCCTGTGCCTCCCAGGTTCAAGTGATTCTTGTGTCTCAGCCTCTCAAGCGGCTGGGATTACAGGCATGTGCCACCATGCCCAGTTAATTTTTACATTTCTGGTAGAGATGAGGTTTCGCCATGTCACCCAGGCCGGTCTCAAACTCCTGGCCTGAAGTGATCCACCCACCTCGGCCTCTCAAAAGTGCTGGGATTACAGGCATGAGCTACCAAGCCTGGTAAAAAAAAATTTCCCAACATCTGAATTATGGGACCAGCCAGAATTTTTAACCTTTGCTGCCTCATGACTTCCAAGTCACATGGTCTGAAAGGAACTAAGCAAAAGCCTGCTTTGCCTGTCCCAAAATGAAGTAAATGGCCCCTTCCTAAATTGGAGCCAGACTTTGATTCTGCTTCATGGAAGCTGGCCTCACCCCATCTCTACACCGTACTCCACTTCTAGCCCCCATAAGTCCATCAATATAAGCAGTACCGGGATGACATCCACAGCCTGTGGGCTGTCAGCATCCTCTGGAGTAGCCCCATCATCTGAGGCTGGTGGGAGGGCAGGAGGGGAGAAGAGATGCCCCTTGGAATTGGTAGCCTCATAGTCCATGAGAAGTAGGGGGGCCTCTGGGTCACCAGAGGAAAGCTGGCCTGGGGCCATGTCCTCCATAGTAATCTCAGAGGCTGGCAGAGGTGCAGGGGGGGGACTGCCATCTAGGGCACTAGAATAGGCAGATGTGACGGAGAAAGTGCCATCCGACAGCTCCGAGGGTGAGGAGACGCTGCTCAGACCTGTGTGGGGAGGGAAGAGAGTGAGGGCAGCAGGAGCCATGGCCATCCCTCACTTGAGTCTCCTGCCTCCCCCATCCTGTTCTCAGTCTCCCTGTTTTTGCATCTGTTATCTCCCATCTCTGTCTCTGTGGTCTGTCTCCTCTCTTACTTGTTTCCCACCCTTTGGGTTTGCCCTGACCTCTCATTCTATCCACATCTCTCTCTCCAAAAGATTAGGGCCACACTCACCAGTGTCTGGGCTGGAGGAGGGTGGCGACAGGGCAGGCGGGGGCTCCATTGAAGCTTCCTGTCTCTGTAGTTCCTCAAGGCAGCGGGCAAGGCGCACATGACCCCGGGAATGAGCCACAGACAATGGCAGACGGCCCAGAGAATCGGGAATGCTCAGTGCCTGTCGGTTCCAGCGGAAAAGGAGCACAGCAGATTCCAGGTGTCCCAGGGCACAAGCCCACATCTGAGAAAGCAGGCAGGAGACGGAGGTGGAGGTGAGGCCTGGGGCTCCTCCTCCAGGTAGTCAGGTCTTCAGACCCTAGCCCCCCCACTCCCTGCGTTCCTCAGGATCTTCCATTTCAAGGGCTGTTTCCATTGCCCACTGCCCCATGTGCACTCAGGAATCATCATCCTCACCAGAGGGGTGCAAGAGAAATGATCCACGTTGAGCGGGTCAACCTCTTGCTCTAAGTCCAAGCTTCCAGTCTCCACACTCCTGGAAGGTTTGCGGGAGAGACAACAGAGCCCAATCAGGGAAAAAGTGGACAAAGTAGGAATATCAGAAGTAAAGGGACTAGGAGGCAAGCTGTACAGGGCCGGTGGGAAGAAGCAGTCAAGGACACTAAGGAGGTCAAGAAGTCAAAGTGTCATAAATCAGGATATGAAAGTTCCCCAAGATATTAGTCCTCTCTCAGCCCCCTCCCTTCCCACAATGACCCCAGCTCCCTCTTGGCAGGGCCCCAGGTCCTCCTCAGTCCCCTGACACTTCTGTCCCAGAGGCTGCCCAGCCCCCACCCAGCTGCCATTGCTCACCGCCACTGGCTCAGGGTCTCGATGAGGCGGGCATAGCCCTGGGCAGCAGCCAGGTGCAGAAGGCTCATGCCCCGGAAGGGGCTTCCATGGGCCAGACGTTCAGGACCCTTCCAGGTGGTGCGTGGGATCATGCTTTCTACCAAGACCACTACCCGTGCCTCGAACCCAGGCCCCTGGCCTTCATCCTGTGATATACACACTCTTAGGCAGAGACCTGAGCATCTGCTCCCCTGGTTTAGAATGGCCACCTCACATCTGTCCTCCCAGCTTCTAATTTTGCCCCCTCCTCTCACGTCCCATTCTAGGATCCCGCCACCAGGACCTTTGGTGGCCCATCAAGTTCCTGTGTGGCCTCAGTGTCTCCTACTCCCACAGCCACTTCCTCCAGCCCATCTAGCAGCCAGACCTCACACCATCTTACCCATGTGCCTTCCCATCAACTTAGAGTACTGCCATATTCATAAGTGGCTTCTCTCCCCTCAGAAGCCTTCTCTGAGCCTTTCCTCAGACCTCTTCTTTCAGAAACTTGGGACCCACAGAGACCTGAGCCCCAATGCTCCTGACCCCTCCCCCGCCCTCTCCTTCACCTCCACCCTTCTTCAGACCAGAAATAGTCTGAAGCCTGTCATGGCAAGAGGGTGCCCAGAATAGCCACTCTTGCCACAAGGTGGGGATGGGACAGGGTAACGTCAGGGAGAGGGAAGACTGGCTGAGGAGGCTGGGGACAGGAGAGGGAGGAGAGTCACACATGCTACACGTTTTCTTTAGCTGCGTCCTCCCCCTGCTCCCCACCATAGACCACTTCCCTCCTCACAGAAGTACCTGAATGGGAGGAGCATCAGGACCCTGGCAAGGCACCTGCCCAGCTGCTGCAATCTCTGCCATCCGCTTCTCCATCTGCTCCAGTCGTTCTAGTATGGACATCCGGAACTGGTTGTCTGAGGGGGAATGGGTATGGGAGGCTGAGTGGGCAGTGTCTAGGTGATGCCCTGAACACCAAGGCTGGACCTGTCCCAAGATCTGGGGATGAGGACACAGAATCATATTCTTTTATGTTCCCCAAAACAACAGGTCCTTTACCCACTCACCTAAATAAAGTGCACCAGAACTCAGTCCTTAAACTAGGGCTTTTTTTTTTTTTTTTTTTTTTTTTTTTTTTTTTTTTGAGATGGAGTTTCGCTCTTGTTACCCAGGCTGGAGTGCAATGGCGCGATCTCGGCTCACCGCAACCTCCGCCTCCTGGGTTCAGGCAATTCTCCTGCCTCAGCCTCCTGAGTAGCTGGGATTACAGGCACGTGCCACCATGCCCAGCTAATTTTTGTATTTTTAGTAGAGACGGGGTTTCACCATGTTGACCAGGACGGTCTCGATCTCTTGACCTCGTGATCCACCCGCCTCAGCCTCCCAAAGTGCTGGGATTACAGGCTTGAGCCACCGCGCCCGGCAACTAGGGCTCTTAATATTACCCACTGACCTAGAACTCAGATCTGGAACCAAAACTGTTTCCTTCAGGGTACAGAGATAGTAGGAATTCCCAAATAGCCATCCAGCCCCCAGCTGCCCCAAATACCCATGTACCCACACTTCCCCTAAGCCTTTTCCTGGGTGCAACGTTCCATCAGTTTTTGCAGCAGACACTACCTTTGTCCCCCATGCTGAAGCTGAAGGATTCCAGAGTCCTCCTCTCTAATAATGGCTGCCCCAAAGAGCTCAGGGACTGTGATTTGAAAAGCACCTCCCCCTCCTCCCAGCCCCCCGCAGCTGTCCACAAAGACGGTGGTGGGGGAGGGAAGGTGACAGAGATGGATAGCCATGTCCATTTTTCCTTCTCCTCCTCCTCCTCCTCCCCCCATCCACAAATACACACACACACACACACACACACACACACACACACACACACACACTCCAAGCTATATCTGTCCCCTCCTGAGATCAAACAAGGACAAGAAGGGGAGGCAGGAGGGGATCAGAGCCATAGGAAAACTGACACAGAGAAACAGGGTGAAGTTTGGAGATGTTCTGAGATGCCAGGATAGAAGGGGATGAAGGCACAGAGGTGATAGTAAGGGAGGATAGGACAGAGAATGATTAACAGAAACCCAAGTAAGATAAAGGGAGGAGAGAGCAAAAAAGATGAAGGAGAGAGAAAGGACAAAGGAGAGATAGGGGAAAGTGCCAAACATGCAGTAAGAGAGGACAATAAAAGAGAGGCAAGTTAAGACACTGGTTCAAGAAGAAATGAAATGAAGAGTGATAGAAGAGACTCACAGGAGAGATGGTAACATGCAGATTAGACCAGCACAGAAAAATAAGGTGATGAATAGTCGCAGAGCAGGACAGAGAGAGAACAGGACTGAGAGACCTGGCCAGATCTCTAGGTAGGCTCACTCAAGTCAGAGACAAGCAACCCAACACACACGCACAGGCTTTGTGATGGGGGCCAGCTCCAAGAGTGAGGCAAAACTAGGGACCAGAGCTTCAGAGAGAGAGAAGTAAGGAGAGAGGGAGACTAAGGTAAACAACATGGACAGCAGTAGAACTGAGAGAAACCAAGAGGCAACAACAAAGACACCCAGAAGAGACAGAGAAAAGCAAACCTTGAGAAAGCAGCAGGTGCAGACAAACAATTCTCAAGGCCACAAGAGAGATAATCAGTAATAGGAACAAAAACAATCCCAGATTTAAATAAACAAACACACACACATATACATGTATGTATATGCATCTGTGTTTTTATTAGTACACCATGATATTAGCAATGGATATCACTGAAAAGTAGCAGTATAGGAAATTTTTATTTTCTATTTTGTGCTTTTATGTACTTTCCATATTTCCTTTAGTGAATTCATGTCTTTATAATCAAAAGAGGAAAAACGATAGAAATTTAAATAGGTAAGTATAGCTGGGTGTGGTGGCTCATGCCTGTAATCCCAGCACTTTGGGAGGCTGATGGGGACAGATTGCTTGAGGTCAGGAGTTCGAGACCAGCCTGGCCAACATGGTGAAACCCCATCTCTACTAAAATCACAAAAATTAGCCAGGCGTGGTGGTGAGCGCCTGTAATCCTAGCTACTCAGGAGGCTGATGCAGGAGGATTGCTTACATCTGGAAGGCGGAAGTTGCAGTGAGCTAAGATTGAACCACTGCATGCCAGCCTGGGGGACAGAGTGAGACTCCATCTCCAAAAGAATAAAATGAAATAAATATATAAGCATATATATACTTGTGCATAGTACCTATATATTGCTCTAGACCCTGTTCCTGTCCTGCCTCTTGGCCTTCCTTGTCTAGATTCCACACTTTGAGATTGAGAGGGCAGGTCAAGAACTGGGATAGCTGGGTGTGGTGGCTCACGCCTATAATCCCAGCACTTTGGGAAGCTGAGGCAGGCGGATCACCTGAGGTCAGGAGTTTGAGACCAGCCTGGTCAACATGGTGAAACCCTATCTCTTAAAAAAAAAAAAAAAAAAAAAAAAATTAAAGAAGAAAAAACTGGTATAAAGGCCGGGCACGGTGGCTCAAGCCTGTAATCCCAGCACTTTGGGAGGCTGAGGCGGGTGGATCACAAGGTCGAGAGATCGAGACCATCCTGGTCAACATGGTGAAACCCCGTCTCTACTAAAGATACAAAAAAGTAGCTGGGCATGGTGGCGCGTGCCTGTAATCCCAGCTACTCAGGAGGCTGAGGCAGGAGAACTGCCTGAGCCCAGGAGGCAGAGGTTGCGGTGAGCCAAGATCACGCCATTGCACTCCAGCCTGGGTAACAAGAGCGAAACTCCGTCTCAAAAAAAAAAAAATGTATATATATATATATAAATTAGCTGGGCATGGTGGTATAAGCCTGTAATTCCAGCTACTCAGGAGCCTGAAGCAGGAGAATTGGTTGAACCCGGGAGGCAGAGCTGAGATCGCACCATTGCACCCCACCCTGGGTGACAGAACAAGACTCTGTCTTAAAAAAAAAAAAAAAAGAACTGGTATAAAAATGACCCCAAGTTTATGAGGAAGATGAAATTAGGGAAGTTTGCTGCTGCAGTTAGAAATCAGTAATGAAATGACTGAAAAAAAAAAAAAAAAGAATGGTAAAGTGGGGGCTCAGTGGTGGCCACCTGAACCCTGAGGGGTCTAGGAGCATGTCATGCTCAAAGGCTGTGGGCCTGATACTTGGGGTCAGAGGGCTAGGTACTCACCATCCAGTGACAGCCAGTCAAGTTGAGTACTAGGCAGAGACAGGAATCGGCGGGCTCGATACTCAAAGAGAACAGAAGCAGAAAGAGGCCCCTCCTGCCCTGCCACCTGCAAAGACACCAGCCCTACCTCATGGGCTGGAGAGGGCAGGATCAGCAAGAAGGGCTCTCTTTCCCTGCTCCTTCTCTGGCTATCTGTGTCAGAGCCATAGACAATCATTCCATATCTATTTCCCCTACTGCCCTGCTGTGGGCCAAGAGGCCCTGGCTTCAGTGGCCTTGGCACTAACTGGGAAGGGAGTCTATTCATTTGAGAACTTACTACATATTATAGGCCAAAGAGCCCTTGTATTCTAAACCCTGTAGTTGAAGATACTTGTTATTCAGCAAGAAAGTCTGGAAACTGAGGGTCAAGAGACTCCTATAGTTATGAACAATCTGATGGTAGATAAACCTCTTGATCCCCAGATTAGAGTCCAGAAGTTATGAGCGTTACTAAGATGGAGGAAAGGGGAGCTAGCTGCTCATAAACAGTGTCCAGTGGCCAGAAGGATGGAACCAGCAGGTCCTGATCCTAAGACCAGATGTTGAGATATTTCCTCCCAATCCCCAGCTTATCTGGTCTCATCCCCTTTCCTTACACACGTTGACTGGGGCTGTAGAGACTGGGGAGAACACACTCATAGACAGTAAAGCTGCCAATCTGTCACTCTGGTGGTCCTTGAGGTCCCATAGTAAGGCTGATTTTTGAGTGCAGGGTAAGACCAAGGCTGGTGGCAAAAGGGCAGAGACGAACCTTGGCAATGAAGTCTAGACCAGTGCTGTCCAATAGGACATTTCTGCAATGAAAAAAATGTTCTATATCGGCACTATCCAATAGGGTAACACCAGCCACGTGTCGATACTGAAGAGTTGAAATGTGGTCAATGAGACTGGGGAAGTGCATTTTAAGTATTTTTTAACTAAATAGGCACATGTGGCTAATGGCTACCATACTTGGACAATACAGGTCTAAAAGCCAGTGTCCTTCTGTCCCAAGACTGGTTAGAGGAAAGCCACAGTTCTTCTTTCTCATTCTCCCGGGATTGGAGTTGGAGACTCTAGCTCTAACTAAGCCAGAAAGCCTGGACGGACATTAGAAATCCCTTTGGTCCGTGCCTAACCCTACAGGAGGGGAGGCCAAGGACCTCAGGAAGGATCAGACTCATCTGAGGTCACTGGTCAGCTAAGGAGTAGATTTCTTGGACCAGAACCTAGATCTTCTGACACCAAAGTCCAGGCTCTTCTGCCTGCTGGGAGAGCTTGGGGCTCAAACTCAGGACTGGATGAAGTCCTTGTGCTCTCAAAACAAGCCATTTGTTCCCAATGCTTTTTGGAAGCCTGGAGGTCCTGATCTGTCCTAACTGCCCACATGTCAATCCCTCCCTCTATGGTTCCCAATCCCCATACCAGGACAGTAGCAGCGTAAGACACCAGGCTGGACAAGTGAGGCTGGCACTGCGATGTGATCAAAGACACAGGAGTAATGCTCGGAGGCCTCGGTCCAAGGACCAGTGATGAGCACCTTGACCCCACCCTGCAGACAGAAGTCAAGAGAGCATGTGACTGGAGTTGGGCATTCATCCACCCACTCATTCATTCATTTATTCAGACCCTTAGAGGGTATCTACCATATGGCAGGTCCTGTGCTAGAGTCTGGGGTACAGGAATAAACAGGAGCCCATGGAGTGAGGTCAGTTAGTCTATCCCTCCCCAGCATTCCTGCCAAGTGGTTACCTGGTTTCTACCTGAATCTGCCAACAACTGGGGATTCAGGACCTCCCCCAAAGCTACCACAGAGCTGTCACCAGAAGGAGATTCTGTTCTTGGGCTAATTCACCCCCACTGTAGTTCCTCCTTTTCATCTCAGAGGCAGCATAAAACAGAACTTCTCTACGCTGAAAACAGTCTTTCAGCTACTCAAAGTCTGCAGTCGCATCCCTGGTGTCTTTTTTCTTCTCGAGGCTGCAGAGCCCCCAGTTCCCTACCCCTGAAAACAGTTAGCAAGGGAATGAGGTCCTAGGAAACTCCAGAAACCATGATAACAAGTGGAAGGGAGAGGAAAAGAAAAAGGGTTAAGTTGCTGAGGACTCTGGAAACAGGAAAGTAGCTTCACTCTACGTAAAAAAGAGATTGGCAGCCAGGTGCAATGGCTCATGCCTGTAATCCTAGCACTGTGAAAAGCCAAGGTGGGCAGATCACGAGGTCAGGAGTTCGAGACATGGTGAAACCCTGTCTCTACTAAAAATACAAAAATTAGCTGGGCATGATGGCAGGTGCCTGTAATCCCAGCTACTCGGGAGGTTAAAGCAGGAGAATCATTTGAAACCAGGAGATGGAGGTTGCAATGAGATGAGATCATGCCAGTGCAATGGGTGACGGGGCGAGACTCTGTCTCAAAAAAAAAGAGATTGGGTAGAGAACTAAGAAGCCATGAAAACAGGGAAACTAGGTCACGGACCACAGAAAACAAATGGGAAGGGCTGGGTGTGGTGGCTTAACGCCTGTAATCCCAGCACTTTGGGAGGCCAAGGCAAGTGGATCACGAGGTCAAGAGATCGAGACCATCCTGGCCAACATGCTGAAACCCCATCTCTACTAAAAAATACAAAAATTAGCTGGGCATGGTGGCACGCACCTGTAGTCCCAGCTACTCAGGAGGCTGAGGCAGGAGAATTGCTTGAACCTAGGAGGTGGAGATTGCAGTTAGCCGAGATTGCACCACTGCACTCCAGCCTGGCGCTTGGCGACAAAGCAAGACCCTGTCTCAAAAAAAAAGAAAAGAAAAGAAAAAGAAAACAAATGGGAAGGAGAAAGGAAGATAAGCATTAGGCTCACCTCTGGGTAGGACCACTCTGGGGAGAAATCTGTGATGGTGCTAAGAGCAGGAGAGAACTGGGGGGTTGGGGCAGGGATGCTCGGAGCTTCGTCACTGATGAGTTCTCCCATAAGGTCTGGGAATGATGAAAGACTGAAGGGCTCCAGTTCGCTGGCCCCAACAGGTCCTCCAAACAAGGCGTCTCCTCTTCCTACCCGGCTCGATGGCTCCAAGGGGGCAGGTGAGGGTGGGGGTGAGGGAGGGGGTGAAGGTATGAGTGGGGCAGCCCCCTGACCCTTGAGCTCCTCCCCACTGTCATCATCTTGGATGAAGAAGCAGTTTCCTCTTCTCCCACCTGCTCCCGACTGTGGAGGGGGACCCTGAGCGGCTGCCTGGGGCTCCAGGGCAGCAGCAGGCTCTAGGGCAGAACAAGGGGTAAGAGCGGCCTCTGCCTCAGGGAAGTCTGGGCTTACTCCCTGCCCCCCTCCATATGTCTGGCCCCTCTGGGGGCTGTTGAGAAAACGATCAGGGTCAAAGGCAGGACTGGGAGGAGCCAGTGGGGCAGAAGGCTCAGTGCCTACAACCACTGCCAAACTCATGGAAGGCCTAGGATCAGCCTGGGGAGCCAAGTGCCTGGTGGGTGTCAAGCCCCCAGCCCGCTGCTCCAGTCCTGTCAAGAGGAGGATAGCAGTGCCTCCCCTTGAAGAACCCCCTCGAGAAGTGGGAGGGCTAGGTCTGATTTCTAGGGGCTCTGAAAAACCTGATGAGGAGGAAGAAGAGGAAGAAGATGGGGAGGTGTGTGCTTTGGGGAGCTCTGGGGGAAGTGGGGCTATTAGTGGAGGAGGGTCGGGGGGGTGAGGGTGGGGCATAGAGGTAAGGGTTAAAGCTCGGGGCTCCACTTTGGGAGAAATAATGCGGTGTTTCGTGCTGCTGCATTTGTGGGTAAGGCTCCCAGAACCTGGAGTGGAGAGGAGTAGCAAGGAAAGGAGATAAGACACATTCTTCTGCAGCCTTCCACATCCTATCTGGTAGCCCTCAAAAATATTTCCTGGGACTGCCCTATAGACCAGAGGTGTAATACTGATTGTAGCCACAGGGAGGCATCAGAAATGTCTGGTCTCTCCCTCAATCCTTTATTGCCCCTCCCTCTCCCCACTTCCCCTCAAAACTAGCAGGACCAGAGGAACACTGTAGAGGAGAACAGAGGGCTTAGGAGAGTAGCTAAAAGCAAAAGGTAAAGAAATAGGAAAAGGACAAAAGAACAGAACCAAGGGGGTGCCAACTAGGCTGGGTGTAATTGGTGCTGAAGGGACAGGAATTGCTAAAGGTAGAAGACAGGAAGAGCAGCTGAATAGAAGGCTGGAGCCAGTGTACACCCAGATGGGAAGGTCTCTGTTCATCTGGCCCCTCTTTCTGGGACATGCAAAAAGACTTGCAAATCAGCATGCAAATCCCATCAAGACAGATATCTCCCTGGCCTGAGTAAGAGCAGAGTGGCTAGGTGGGAAGACAGCCACAGAGTCAGGGAGTAACTTACCAAGCCCCCCACTGCAGAGACAGGCGTGGGTTCGGGGTGCAGGCTTGGTTGGGTGGGTGTCCAAAATCTGCTGCACCAGCTGTTCTACAGAGAACTCTTCTGCTCCATTCCCACAGCTCCATTTGATGCCATGAACTAGAGAAGTTAAGGGGAAGTGCTGTGGGACCCCCACGAAATAGGCTCCAGAGTACCTTGATGGCTCCTCCAAGCACCTGACATGCTTCAAGACTTCTGGCCAGGTGAACAGAAGCCAGCAGCCTCAAAACTGCCCAGACATGTAGATTTTGTCCTTTCTCCATATTCTAATATCTAAGAACAGGGCGGGAATCCTAGCACCCTCCCAGCTTGAAGGGAAATGATCACCCCACAGGCTTTGGATATAGAACCATGGCCCCTTTGGGAGCCCCTGTTTCCACTCTCCCCTTGGAGCTCTATCCCACTCTGCTGCCTTACACATGGGCTTCAGCTGTCCCAACAACTCTTCCCGGGACCACTTCAGCCACTCTCGACGGTCGCTGCTGATGGAACAAAAGATGGGGCTGCAGCCCTTTCCACAGTCCTCCAGGGCTGGGACGTTCAGGTAGTGCACAAGGACGATGTCGGGGTTCTGAGAGCATAACGGGACACAGAGCCATGGGGTCCTGAGGTCCAGGGGCTCAGCTTCCTAATCCTCACTTTCTTCCTGGGCACCCTCCTCACCTCACCCCCAATTTCTGGCTCTCTCCATCCCCAAGTCCCTTTCTCTTCTTCCCAGGCCTGTTTCCTCACTCAGAATCTAGTCATCCTTTCACTTAATGCTTTCAGACCCATGTCCCTCAAAGAGCCAGGAAGAGTCTGGCTCTCTGGGCTCTTCCGTCCTTACCTGGAGCAGCCAGTAGCAGCGCCGATGGAATGTGGGGACGATGGAAGAGTGAACGTAGCAGCCATAGAGACACTGCCAGGAGACAGGCTGGGGTGGGGGGAGGGCTAGTCTGCTCCCCAACTCTTCCTCTGTTCAGTCCCTTTGCAGGAATCCCAATCTTTCCACCAGTTCCTCTTCAACCCTTCCCCCACCCTCACCCCCACCTATTTCCCCACCCCTTTTGAATCTCAGCAGCCCTGTCATAGATGAGGGATGGAGAGAAAGGAACAGTGAGGCTGGGACCTTACAATAAGGACCAGATTTGAGAGATGGGACTGTCTAGAAACCAGAGGGCAGAGCAAGAATGCATCTGAGATGAGGGGGCAATGATTTGGGGGAAGAGAAACCTGTGCTGAGATCATCACTGCTTGGATCCCTGAGGGAAACACAAGAGCAGTGAGGGGCCTGGGCATCAGTTCTGGAAGGGAGGCATGGCCTAAGAGAGTTGAGTCATGGAGGGAACTGGGAAGTAGAGAGTGGCCAACACAATCAGTGAGCCGATCCAGAGTGAGAGAGAGAGAGAAGGGAAGACTGACTGGGAGGGAGCTGAGGTGGACAATGTCACCAAGCCCTGGTAGGGCTGGAGCCCAGCTAAGGGTGGAGGAGGGCAGGCTTGGGCAGATGAGCTGAATGTCTGAGTCTCTTACCTCCATGCCCTGGACCTTCAGCTTCATGTGGTCCTCTCGCGTGGTCTTCCCATCCTTCCTCTTCTTCCAGAGGTAACCATCCTTCCGATATTTCACTTTCTTCCGATTGTAGAGGATGATGGAGCCATTCTGAGGCCTGGGAAGGGAAGAGTTGTCCTGGAGTTCTGTGAACAGAACCCAGGGCCCCTGCCACTCCCCAAAGTTCTCAAACTTTCTCACCTTGTTTTTGGGGCACAAGATAGCCACTCATCATGCTTCTCAAAGGTGATCAAGTAGGATGCAATCTCCTGTAGGAGAGGAAGCACTCAGATGGGTGTCTCCCTCACAGAGAGTCTCAGCCTGGCCTCTTGGTCATCCCATCAGTGTCTCACTCTCTGCTGAGTTGTGGCAGCCAGTGGAGGATGTGGCAGCTAGCAGTGGACCCAGCAAGACCCACTGTCCTCCTAAGAACCCTTTTGTCCTAAGACAAAAGTCTAACATTTTCTCCTTCTGTTGCTCCCACCTCGGGCCTTTATCTTGGGGGCAAGTCCACATTATTCATCATCCATTCATACCGTGAATTATTTTATTCTCCAACAATTTCATTTCTGTGCCCTTTCTTTTTTCTTTTCTTTTTTTTTTTTTTTTTTTGAGGCAGAGTCTCACTCTTTTGTCCAGGGTGCAGTACATGGTGTGATCTTGGCTTACTGCATCCTCTATCCCCTAGTTTCAAGCTGGGATTACAGGGACCAACCATCAATTTTTGTATTTTTAGTAGAAATGGGTTTCAGTAGGCCAGGCACGGTGGCTCAAGCCTGTAATCCCAGCACTTTGGGAGGCCGAGGCGGGTGGATCACGAGGTCAAGAGATCGAGACCATCCTGGTGAACATGGTGAAACCCCGTCTCTACTAAAAATACAAAAAATTAGCTGGGCGTGGTGGCATGTGCCTGTAATCCCAGCTACTCAGGAGGCCGAGGCAGGAGAATTGCCTGAACTCGGGAGGCGGAGGTTGCGATGAACCGAGATGGCGCCATTGCACTCCAGCCTGGGAAACAAGAGCGAAAACTCCGTCTCAAAAAACAAAAAAAAACCAAACAAACAAAAAAAAAAAGAAATGGGTTTCAGTGTGTTAGCCTAGCCAGGCTGGTCTCAAACTCCTGACCTCAGGTGATCCACCCACCTCAGCCTCCCAAAGCGCTGAGATTACAAGAGTGAGCCACTGTGCCTGGCCTCTGTACCCCTTCCTGACTCAAAAAACTTCAGTGGTTTGACACTGCCAGGAATTTCCGATTCTTTAGCTTGATTCCAAGGTTCTCCCCAACAAGGAATCAAACCACTATTCCCACTATTTACCCATATTGCTCCTACAATTCCTGCCAGATGGGACCACTGATTTCTTCCGGAACATGCATTGAACAGTCACCTCCTGCATGTTAGTTCCCTACAAGGCAAGTACCTCGCCGTGTCTAGAAATTCTAGCTATTTCTATAAACCAAACCCCTTTTCAGAAGCTCCATGAAACCTGCTGACCACAATGGCTCTTCTTATTTTTTTTTTGAGACAGAGTCTCACTTTGTCACCCAGGCTGGAGTGCAATGGCTCGATCTCGGCTCACTGCAACCTCCGCCTCCTGAGTTCAAGCGATTCTCCTGCCTCAGCCTCCTGAGTAGCTGGGACTACAGGTGCGTGCCACCACACCTGGCTAATCTTTTTTTTTTTTTTTTTTTTTTCAGTAGAGATGGGGTTTCACTGTGTTAGCCAGTATGGTCTCGATCTCTTGACCTTGTGATTCCCCCACCGCGGCCTCCCAAAGTGCTGGGATTACAGGCATGAGCCACCATGCCCGGCCACATTGGCCCTTCTAAAGGCTCTATAGCACTTACAACAATCACACATACACACACGCACCCTTTTACTGACAGTCCTCTTCTGATATCGAATTGATAATTATCGACAACCAACTGCATACAAGGCACTAAGTACACAGGATACAGAAGGTGTGTAATACAAGGACTATGCCCTCCAGACGGAGCCAGTATCAGTAGTGGTTATAAACAAAGGTTCCAGCAGGGTGTGGTGGCTCACGCTTGCAATCCCAGCACTTTGAGAGGCCAAGGCAGGTGGATCATGAGGTTGGGAGTTCCAGACCAGTCTGGCCAACACAGTGAAACTCCTTTTCTACTAAAAATACAAAAATTAGTCCGGTGTGGTGGTGCGCACCTGTAGTCCCAGCTACTCAGGAGGCTGAGGAAGGAGAATCGCTTGAACCTGGGAGGTGGAGATTGCAGTGAGTGGAGACTGTGCCACTGCACTCCAGCCTGGGTGACAGAGTGAGGCCATGTCTCAAAAAAAAAAAAAGGGCTGGGCATGGTAGCTAACGCCTGTAATCCCAACACTTTGGGAGGCCGATGTGTGGATCATCTGAGGTCAGCAGTTCAAGACCAGCCTGGCCAAAAAGGTGAAACCTCATCTCTAAAAAAAAATAGATCAGGCACGGTAGCTCCTGCTTGTAATACCAGCACTTTGGGAGGCCGACATGGATCGCTTGCGGTCAGGAGTTCAAGACCAGCCTGACCAACATGGTGAAACCTCATCTCTACTAAAAAATATAAAAATTACCCAGGCGTGGTGGCACATGCCTGTAATCCCAGATACTTCGAAGGCTGAGACAGGAGAATCACTTGAATCTGGGAGATGGAGGTTGCAGTGACCCAAGATCATGCCACTGCACTCCAGCCTGGGCAAAAAGAGTGAGACTCCATCTCAAAAAAAAAAAAAAAAAAAAAGGCCGGGCGTGGTGGCTCAAGCCTGTAATCCCAGCACTTTGGGAGGCCGAGGCAGGTGGATAACAAGGTCAAGAGATCGAGACCATCCTGGTCAACATTGTGAAACCCCGTCTCTACGAAAAATACAAAAAATTAGCTGGGCATGGTGGCGTGTGCCTGTAATCCCAGCTACTCAGGAGGCTGAGACAGAAGAATTGCCTGAACCCAGGAGGCAGAGGTTGCAGTGAGCCGAGATCGCGCCATTGCACTCCAGCCTGGGTAACAAGAGTGAAACTCCGTCTCAAAAAAAAAAAAAAAAAAGGCTCTAGAGTAAGTTACATAAACCATGAGGTAACTCAGTTTCCTCTCAATAACATGGGAGCAATAACAGGGCCTGCTCTATAGCATATTTAGAGGATTAAATGAGACAAGGCAGGCCAAGTGTTTAGCACAGTGCCCAGTATGTAAGGAATACTTTCTTGGCAGTAGCTTTTGTTTTTACCCAGGTGGCTATGCCAAGGAGAAGAGGGCTCCTACCAGATCCATGACTTTTTTTTTTTTTTTTGAGATGGAGTCTTACTCTGTCACCCAGGCTGGAGTGCAATGATGCGATCTGAGCTCACTGCAGCCGCAGCCTCCCAGGCTCAAACGATTCTCCTGCCTCAGCCTCCTGAGTAGCTGGGATTACAGGCATGCATCACCATACCTGGCTGATTTTTTGTATTTTTAGTAGAGATGGGGTTTCACTATGTTGGCCAGGCTGGACTTGAACTCCTGACCTCAGGTGATCCACCCACCTTGGACTTCCAAAGTGTTGGGGTTACAGGCATGAGCCACTGCACCCAGCCAAGATCCATGTCTTTATACCTCTGCTATAATCCCCAAAGAGTGGAGCTCTGCCCTTAGGAGTGTCGACAGAGAGAGACCCCCCCCCACTCACCCTCCTCCAGCCCACTAGGTCTTGCTGGGCCCCAACCCCAGCCTCCCTAGAAAACCTCATTTGTATTCCACCGTAGCCTCTCTGGAGGCAGCAGCGGGCATCGAGGAAGACACTCCAGCAGCTTCTTGGGGAGAAAGATCTTCAGGTGGTGGCTGTTTTCTAAAGGGAATTAGAAGGTAGGGCTTAGTGTGCCACCCAGGGGCATCCCTGTGACAGCCCTGGGGGAAAGGCCTGAAGGTGATACAGAGCACTGGGGAAAACAAAACCTTGCTAAGGAGAACAGGGAATCCAAGAATTAGAGGGCCACTAAAGCATGGGGAGAACGAAAGGCTGTGACCCAATTGGAAACCTGGTTTGTGAACTTACCAGCAACCTCAGTGGTGTCCTTGGTATTCATGGTGAGGGCTCCAAGGGGCAAGGTCACCCCCGGCCTGAGGGGCCGGGGGGAGGGGGAGTCTGTGCTGGGAAGGGAGAGAACACGGTCATGGCAGAAGACCCACATTAATCCTGGATGAGATGTATTAGGTGGGGAATGAATATAGAACTGGGTCATGGTATCTGGGAAGGATGAGAAAAGAGAGGAAAGGACTAACTATGATGTGACAGTATAAGGGAGAACCAGACACAGTGCCCGGAGCCAACATGAGTGAGGATACAGGACAGAAAGAGTGACCAGGAAGAAATGGGGTGGGGTGGGGGAGGGGAGAAGAATGGCAGGGCTGGGGCCTCAGAGGCCCTGAAGCTTGAGCTTTTGCACAGACTGGGGCTACGGTTGGGTCAGGTCTTGGGGATTGGGACTCAGGCTATCCAGTCCTTGGAGGATGGTTTGGCAAGACAGCCTGGATCCTGGGGGCAGGGCAGGAGATTCTACCTCCGGTAGAGAGCTAGGCCTTTAGAAGACACACCCTGAGTTCCTTCTCTATTTGATTTTTCCAAGAGGAAGGGCTGATCTGATAACTCAGCCTAACCTATTCTCTCCTCCAGGTTGGTTAGGGCCTCGTACAATCTGGGCCAGACACCCAGCTTCCCACCCTCAGGACAATCAGCCCTCCGGCTGACAGCCCTCTCTACCTCCCTCTCCCCAAACGCCTCTGCCTCCCCTGGCCTCCAGGCCTAGCCTACCCCATCTATCGCTCTGGTTCCAGCCTGAGTTCCCCCTTCTCCCCCTACTGCGCTCCTGGGGGAACAGATGGGAGCTGGAGGAGGCTCTCAGCACGGGCTCCGCCAGGTGTCCAGGATGGAGAGGGGAGGAGGCCCGTCGGGCTCAGCTGTGTGCAGTGAAGCTGCGGTTGGGGTAAGGACTCCGCCCCAGGGCGCAGGTGCGCAGTCCTGGCTAGGCAGCCTGCCAGGGTGCGGAGCGGGAGCGGGTCCTTGGGCTGCAGGCCTTGGGGCAGCGCCGGATCGGACGCTTGGCATTCTGGGCGGCCCCCCGGCGGGGTGGTGGTCCCAGAACCTCCGAGGTGGGAGGGTCCCGCCCGCACGTAAGGATCTTCTGTAGAAGCCGGGAGCAGAGTCCGCGAGCACGGAGTGGGCGAGGGACAGTGCGGGTGCCGGGTGCGGGGGTCCCCGGGACAGCCTGGCACGCGCTGGTTCGCCGTGGGGCCCTGCGGGGAGCGGCGCCCCCTGGCGCGGGGGAGGAGGACGGAAGCGGGAGGTGAGGGCGAACCGAGAGTAGGGACGGTGGTCCCCGGCGCGGCGCTCCGCGTTGGGACCTGAGGGAGCTGCGCCCCCTGGCGCGGGGGCGGAGAGACGGGCGAGAGGCCCTGGCTCTTACCTCCAGGGGTCCCGCGGGTGACGGCGGCAGCGGCCATTCTACCCCACACCGACCCCCCCCCAGCGCCGGCTGACAGCGGCGTCTGACGTCACTGCGCACGGGGCGGGGCCTCCCAATTAAGGGGATGGAGTCAGGAAGGGAACCTGGGGTCAGCACACGTGGGGTTCTTGGTGGGGCGCTGGGCAGAGGGACTCGGCTTCTAGGGCTCTGAGCCAGGCCGAGGGACAGACTGCTGGGAAGTCCCCAAAAGGGCAGCAGCCCTGCGGGCCAGGATTCCAGGGTCCTGGAGGCAGAAGCTCGGCAGACTGATGCCCCATCCCAGGGAATGAAACGGGGGCAGCGGTCCAGTGCTGGAACCCTAGGGGCTGGGCGAGGAACGCTGGGCGAGGAGCAAGACCCTTCTCGCCTCGGACAAGGCTCCTTGAATTTGGGGACCCAGCCCGACTTCACTGTAGTTGGGTCCTCGAGAAAGTGAAAGGAACCCTCCTCCATTGGCCTCTCCATCACTGCTTCCCAGGAAGAAAGATGACTCAGGCTCCACTTGCTTGCTTTTTAATAACAGAGCAGAGAGAACACAAGGCCGGGAGCGGGGCCTAGAGGAAAACAGGACTTGGGGGTGCTCTTGTGAGAGCTGTGGGTTGAGATGGGAGCCCTGGGGTGGGAGGGGGGAGGCTGTTAATGCCCAGTTCAGAGAATGGGAAAGGCAGTTGGAGAGGCTAAGGAAGGGGAAACACCTTCATGTCAGCAATGGGGTTGATTCTAGTGAAGAACTAGTCTTGGGTCCCTGAGGCACCACTATCATCTTGGCATCAGATCTCCTTACTCTTCAGACTCCAACTCCATCCCCCAGGGATTGTGCAGGGGGTTCCTCTTGGCTGTGACAGTGCTGAAGGAGGCCAGAGAGCGTGGCTGCCTGAAGGCACAAGCCTCCTCCTGACCCAGGGGACTCCAGGGAGACCAAAGCAGCTGTAAAGATGAGAGAAATTGAAAAAGAGAATGGAAAAGTAGGTCTTTCTTGAGATTTCCTAGTCCCCAAGCTTAGGTACTTCCAAGTCTCTGGCTCTCACTATGTTGTTTTTATTCCTCTCAAATCCAGCTATCTAACCTGGCTTTCGGCTTCTGCTGCCTCTCCAGCAAGATCAGAGGCCCTCATAATTCCCTCTCACTCCACCCAGTTCCACTCCAACCATACCTGGGCTCTGCCAGGAGTGAGAAAACGGTTCTCTTCCTGTGGATAGGTTGCCCTCTCCTCTTCCAGATCAGGGTATTCATTGGTGCTAGGGAATCCACAGCCCTCTTTGCCAAGCACCACTGGCTCAGATGCAGCCCCAGAGCTACCCCACTGGGCCTTCTTCAGTCTGTGGAGACCTTAGGCTGAGGAGAGAGGAGCCTGGAGGCCAGGCTTCCTGTCTCTCCATTCTTCACTTTTCTGTTCTGAAATACTTCCTGCTGGAACTCAAGGGTGTTGTCATTTGACCTCTAACTCTCCCCTCCCAAATTTTCTGCTCCTCTCAGAACTGAAGCATTTTGTCTAGGAACCCAGAGGTGACCCCAACCTCCCCACTGTCATCTAGTGCTATGGTTTGCTTTCTTGTCTTCAGTGATCCAGTTTCTTTTTTCTTTTTTCTTTTTTTTTTTTTTTTTTTTGAGATGGAGTTTTCACTCTTGTTATCCAGGCTGGAGTGCAATGGCGCGATCTCGGCTCACCGCAACCTCCACCTCCTGGGTTCAGGCAATTCTCCTGCCTCAGCCTCCTGAGTAGCTGGGATTACAGGCACGTGCCACCATGCCCAGCTAATTTTTTGTATTTTTAGTAGAGACAGGGTTTCACCATGTTGACCAGGATGGTCTCGATCTCTTGACCTCGTGATCCACCCGCCTCGGCCTCCCAAAGTGTTGGGATTACAGGCGTGAGCCACCTCGCCCGGCCAGTGATCCAGTTTCTAATCCTTCCAGCTCATGTGGCTCATCCTCCATATCGCAGTTCCCTCTTTCCATATTACAGAAATCTGTTTCCATCACACCAAAGCCCACAGCTCCCTCCCAAGCAAGTCCAGTCCCCTCAAAGCTCTCAACCCCTTCCTTAGCTCAAACTGTTCTGCCCCCAAACCCTGTGTGACTCCCAGAACCCAGATGTCTCCCTTCCTTACTCATTGATGATGCTCTGACGCCTTCTTAGGTCCTCCAAGTGGTAAGTGACAGCCCTCACCCGGGCGGGGACCCCCCCAAATCCCTGCTGCATTCCTTCCAAACACAGCCTCCTCTTCTTTCTTCTGCAAAGCATCTCAGGGGGTGGGAGCTGCTCAGGAGGGTACAGACCAAGCTGGGAGCAACCAGTGGTTCTCTGTGCCAGAGAATGGGGAAAAAGAGCTAGAGGAAAGAACTGGCTGTCTCAGGGGAGCTTGGGTTGAACTAGGTAGGGAGTCTGGGGATCTTGGGAAGATTCCTGTGATTTGGAAAACATGATGACTGATTCATAGAAAGGAAGGCCTGGTCAGTGCACTGGTTGGGGAATAACAGAAGGACGCAGTAATAAGGAGAGTTTGGGACGGGATAGCAGTGGGTGCAATTTTAACAGAGAAGTGTTGAGGGGCAGAGAGTCTGTCTTACCAGCTTGGGTGGAATGTGCTGTTCTTCCATCCAGCTGGGGCTGTGAAGAACAAAAAGGGGGCTATAAGTGCAGAGGGGATACGACCATCCAAATTCCTTCTTTAATGATCTCTCCCAACCTCCTTTCTGTCATTAGGAGCTATAATGTCCATCAGCCAGTGGGAATTAACCCCAGACTAGGGCTTATTGCTGTATGGATTTGTGGTAGTTTTAAAATTTTACAGCCTCAACTTCCCACATCCAATTAGACTCCATTTTCTTCTCTACTCACCTGGGCCTTTGATTGAGATTCTTCCAGAAGACACCTCCATAACGCTGGGGCATTGGTCTGAGGCTCTGGGAAGGCAACCTGGGGGATGGAGATCGGCTGACCACCCTGGAACACCTGAAGTGAGGACAAGATAGGCTCAGGTCTGGCTCTTCCCTTACAGCAATCTACTTTCCCCAGGGATTCAGGGGCCATCCTTCCATGGAACTATAATGCTGCCTGGGTTCCCTCAGGCCATGTCTTCTCCTAACCCCTTTAGCTGAGGAAGGTGGGTAAGGCCTCTGCTTTGAAAGGAAATTGAAGCTGGGTTGAAAGTAGAGATTGACTATGGTTTGAGCCTCAAATCTCACTGAGTCTAAGCTCTATACCAGGGGTATCCAATCATTTGGCTTCCTGGGCCACACTGGAAGAAGAATTGTCTGGGGCTACACATAAAATACACTAACACTGGCTAGGTGCGGTGGCTCACGTCTGTAATCCCAGCACTTTGGGAGGCCAAGGCAGGCAGATCAACTGAGGTCTGGAGTTCAAGACCAGCCTGGCCAACATAGTGAAACCCCGTCTCTGCTAAAAATACAAAAAATTAGCTGGGCATGGTGCCGGGTGCCTGTAATCCCAGCTACTCTAGAGGCTGAGTCAGGAGAATCCCTTGAACCAAGGGGGCAGAGGTTGCAGTGAGCCGAGATCGCGCCATTGCACTCCAGCTTGGGCAAAAAGAGTGAAACTCTGTCTAAAAACAAACAAACAAACAAAACAAAACAAAACTAAACTAACAACATTAATAATGGCTGATAAACTAAAAAAATAAAATCACAGAAAATCTTTTTTTTTTTTAGTGGAGTTTCACTCTTTTTGCCCAGGCTTTAGTGCAATGGCACAATCTCTGCTCACTGCAACCTCCGCCTCCCAGGTTCAAGCGATTCTTCTGCCTCAGCCTCCCAAATAGCTGGGATTACAGATGTGCACCAGCACACTCGGCTAATTTTTTTTAGTAGAGATGGGGTTTCACCATGTTGGCCAGGCTGGTCTCAAACTCCCAACCTTAGGTGATCCATCCGCCTCAGCCTCCCAAAGTGCTGGGATTACAGGCGTGAGCCACTGTGCTTGGCCTAATCTCATGATGTTTTAAGAAAGTTTATGAATTTGTTTCGGACTGCATTCAAAGATGTCCTAGGCTGCAGGTTGGACAAGCTTGCTTTATACCTCATAGTTAGAGAAGGCAATATTTAGCAGGCAGAATTGTTAAAGAGGAAAGCCTTGGTTACTTAGGTGATATGACAGATAGGGTTCATTTAGTTCAATGCAAGGATCCAGGAGAGAGAATTTCTGTTTACCTCTAGTTTGTCTTCCCTATCTCAGAAGGACTAATATCCTTGTAGATAAGGAGAAGTGTGCAAAGCTGTTTGAGAACAGTGCTCATCAATTCCAAAGCCCAGACTGAATGATGATTGCCCTCCTGCTCTCTCAGACATGGAATATCTTAGGGCTTAGACCTGGGGCCCTTTATCTTCTGTTTTCATCTCTTCTTAGGTGATCTCACCCAGTCCCATGCTGCCAATAAGCTAATGACTCCCAAATCTATATACCTAGCCCGGGTTCCTCTCTGGGCTCCACTCAACATCTCCTCCCCAACCTTCCTCCTCTCAATGAAAGGCACCCAAATGCCCAGTTGCTGAGGCCAAAAAATGTGGTATGTCTCACTTTCCCTCATCTCCCACATCAAATCCATCAGCAGTTCCTGTCAGTTCTACGTCTAAAATACTGTGTACCTGAATTTGACCACTCCTTACCATTCCCACTCTTACCACTATATTTCAGGTCATCTTCCCCTTCCTGGATGGTCGCAATAGTCTCTTCCCCCCTCTCAGCTTCCATTCCCATCCCCCAACAATCTATTCTGCACAGAACTCTGAGAGTAATCTTTTAAAACATGATCATGTGAAATCATATAAGGTTTGAGGTGTACTTCAAAATAATTTGAGAAGTAGGGGATTACATGGGTATAGAGATGAAAAGATTATCCATATAATGGTAATTATTGAAGCTGACTAAAAAGGGTACGTGGGGTTCGTGATACTATTTTCTCTACTCTGTTTGAAATTTTCCATAATAAAAAAGTTGAAGGAAAAAAGGTTGGTCATGCCACTGTCTGCCTTAAAACTTTTCCACTGATTTTTACTGCCTTTAGAAGAAAATCTAAACTGTTTTTCTTCTTCTTCTTCTTCTTCGAGACAGTCTCACTCTGTCACCCAGGCTAAAGTGCAATGGCTGGATTAGAGCTCACTGTACCTCAAATTCCTGGGTTTAAGCAATCCTCCTGCCTCAGCCTTCTGAGTGCTGGGACTACAGGCATATGCCACCATGCCTGGCTAATTCTTTTAAATGTTTATCAGAGACGGGGTCTTGCTATGTTGCCCAGGTTGGTCTCCAATTCCTGAGCTCAAGCAATCCTCCCACCTTGGCCTCCCAAAGTGCTGGAATTACAGATGTGAGCCACCAAACTCGACCTATACTTGTTTTATTTATTTATTCTCCCCTTCCTTCCCCCACTTCCTTTTCTTTCTTCCTTTTTTTTTTTTTTTTTTTTTTTTTTGAGACGGAGTTTCGCTCTTGTTACCCAGGCTGGAGTGCAATGGCGCGATCTCGGCTCACCGCAACCTCCACCTCCTGGGTTCAGGCAATTCTCCTGCCTCAGCCTCCTGAATAGCTGGGATTACAGGCACGTGCCACCATGCCCAGCTAATTTTTTTGTATTTTTAGTAGAGACGGGGTTTCACCATGTTGACCAGGATGGTCTCGATCTCTCGACCTTGTGATCCACCCGCCTCGGCCTCCCAAAGTGCTGGGATTACAGGCTTGAGCCACCGCGCCCGGCTTTTTTTTTTTTTTTTTTTTAACTCCATCAGCTCTAGGACCTTGACTTTTCTTTCTTCCTTTCTCTTTCTGGCCTTCTTTCCCTCCTTTCTTTCTTTTTAGAGACAGGGTCTTGCTTTGTCGCCCAAGCTGGAATGCAGTACTGTGATCATAGCTCACTGAAGACTCAAATTCTTGGGCTCAAGCAATCTTCCCACCTTGGCCTCCCGAAGTCCTGGGGTTACAAGCATGAGCCACCACACTTAGCCTAGTGTTTTTGTTTTTGTTTGAGATGGAGTTTTGCTCTTGTCACGTCACCCAGGCTGGAGTGCAATGGTGCAGTCTTGGCTCACTGTACCCTCTGCCTCCCAGGTTCAAGTGATTCTCCTGCCTCAGCCTCCCAAGTAATTGGGATGACAGGCGACCACCACCACACCCAGCTAATTTTTGTATTTTTAGTAGAAATGAGGTTTTACCATGTTGTTCAGGCTGGTCTTGAATCCCTGATCTAAGGTGATCTGCCTGCTTCAGCCTCCCAAAGTGCTGGGATTACAGGGGTGAACCACCACACCCGGACTTGTTTTTTGTTGTTGTTGTTGTTTCTTTGTTTTCCGAGACAAAGTTTCACTCTTGTTGCCCAGCTGAAGTGCAATGGCATGATCTCGGCTCACAGCAACCTCTGCCTCCCAGGTTCAAGTGATTCTCTTGTCTCAGGAGAGATTACAGGCATGTGCCACCAGGTCTGGCTAATTTTGTAGTTTCAGTAGAGACGGGGTTTCTCCACGTTGGTCAGGCTGGTCTCGAACTGCCACCTCAGGTGATCTGCCCACCTCTGCCTCCCAAAGTGCTGGGACCACACCTGGCCCGGCTTGGTTTTTTCGTTTTTGAGATTGAGTCTCATTCTGTCACCCAGGCTGAGTACAGTGGCACAATCTTGTCTCTCTGCAACCTCTGCCTCCTGGGTTCAAGCAATTCTCCTGCCTCAGCCTCCGGAGTAGCTGCGATTATAGGCGACTGCCACCATGTCTGGCTAATTGTTTTATTTCTAGCAGAGATGGGGTTTTGCCATGTTGGCCAGGCTGGTCTTGAACATCTGACCTCAGGTGATCCGCCTACCTTGGCCTCCCAAAGTGCTGGGGTTACAAGAGTGAGCCACCACACCCGGCCCCCTGTTTTATGTTTTAAATAGTACTCATCACTAGCTGAAATTATATTTGTTTACACATTCTTTGTTCCCTTCTCTAGAATGTAAGCTCTACAAGAGCAGGACCCCTATCCTGCTAATTGCTGAATCCCCAGTGCCTAATACAATCCCTAGAACATTGTAGTGTTCAAATGATTTGCTTTGTTTTGTTTGACATGGAGTCTCCCTGTGTTAACCAGGCTGGAGTGCAGTGGCACGATCTCAGCTCACTGCAATCTCCGCCTCCTGGGTTCAAGCAATTCTCCTGCCTCAGCCTCTCAAGTAACTGGGACTACAGGCGCGTGCCACCATGCCCAGCTAACCTTTTTGTATTTTTAGTAGAGACAGGGTTTCACTGTGTTAGCCAGGATGGTCTCGATCTCCTGACATCAAGATATGCCCGCCTCCACCCCCCAAAGTGCTGGGATTACAGGTGTAAGCCACCTTGCCTGGCCTTCAAACTATTTGTTTAATAAATTAATGAATCATCAATCTCCTGAGGCCAGGGATTGCACTTCCTGTTCTTTATTTCCTAATCCTTTTAGAGAAGGACCCAGGCTTGCAATCTTCCCTCCATCCCATCCCCATGCTGCTCACCCAGTGGGAGGACTCACTTGGCAAAGGGGATGAAGTTGTCTCCATCTTCCTGCACCTGCATTACTGGACTGGGCTGGGTAGCTAGTCTCCTCTTTGGTGCTGTGAGTATAATGGAAAATAAGTCATTCATTCATATAATGGCTATAGGGATGAAACCAGTAGCAGGTCTAAAGATTGAAAAAAGAATGTGCGGGTGCTGAAAAAAGAGAGCTTAAAGGGCATTTGTAGGGCCAGGCACGGTGGCTCACGCCTGTAATCCCAGCACTTTGGGAGGCCGAGGCGGGTGGATCATGAGGTCAAGAGATCGAGACCATCCTGGTCAACATGGTGAAACCCTGTCTCTACGAAAAATACAAAAAATTAGCTGGGCATGGTGGTGCGTGCCTGTAATCCCAGCTACTCAGGAGGCTGAGGTAGGAGAATTGCCCGAACCCAGGAGGTGGAGGTTGCAGTGAGCCGAGATCGCGCCATTGCACTCTAGCCTGGGTAACAAGAGTGAAACTGTCTCAAAAACAAACAAACAAACAAACAAACAAACAAACAAAAAAGGCATTTGTAGCAGTCAGGCGTGGTGGCAGCTCATGCCTGTAATCCTTGCACTTTGGGAGGCAGGTGGATCACAAATTCAGGAGATCGAGACCATCCTGGCCAACATGGTGAAACCCTATCTCTATTAAAAATACAAAAATTAGCTGGGCATAGTGGTGCATGCCTGTAATCTCAGCTCCTCTTGAGGCTTAGGCAGGAGAGTCGCTTGAAGCAGGGAGTCAGAAGTTGCAGTGAGCAGAGATGGCACCACTACACTCCAGATGGCACCACTAAACTCCATCTCAAAAAATAAAAATAAAAAAAGTATTTGTAGTGCTGGACTATTAATTGAACATTCATGTTGAAGACAGCACAGGAAAAGCGGATGTGGTAAAAGATAAAGAAAGGAAATCTTCTGAAGTTAAATGTGCAGAATAAGTGAAATTTACAGATGGCAGTTAAGCAACAACTGGCAATATGGGACACTGAAAATGAAAAATGATGACAGTGGAGACCGGATGGGGTGGAGACATTTGAGGGTGGCAAGAGAAATGGCAGAATTGAGGGTTATCAATGAATCAATTATGAGTGGTTAGTCGAAGTTTTTTTGTTTTTTTGTTTTTTTTTTTTTAGTCAAAGTTTAATTGTGTGCCTGGGCACAGTGGCTCACGCCTGTAATACCAGCAATTTGAGAGGCCGAATCATGAGAATTGCCTGGGCTCAGGAGTTGGAGCCTTGCCTGGGCTCAGGAGTTGGAGCCTAGCCTGAGCAACACAGAGAGACGTCGTTTCTATTAAAAAAAAAAAAAGGCCGGGCGCGGTGGCTCACGCCTGTAATCCCAACACTTTGGGAGGCCGAGGCGGGTGGATCACGAGGTCAAGAGATCGAGACTATCCTGGTCAACATGGTGCAACCCCGTCTCTACTAAAAATACAGAAAATTAGTTGGGCATGGTGGCGTGTGCCTGTAATCCCAGCTACTCAGGAGGCTGAGGCAGGAGAATTGCCTGAACCCAGGAGGTGGAGGTTGCGGTGCGCCGAGATCGCCCCATTGCACTCCAGCCTGGGCAACAAGAGCGAAACTCCGTCTCAAAAAAAAAAAAAAAAAAAAAAAAGTGTGGACATAATGGTCAACTGGTGACAGAGTGGGAGGTGGCAGTTGGGAATGCCTATGGATAGGAAGATGAGCAGGGAGGTCAGTTGCATAGCTAAAATTAGGGACAGCCAAAGATGACCTGAAGGCCAGTTGGGGTGGGGAGAAAAAGCAGTTAAGGCTGGGCACAGTGGCTCACACCTGTAATTCCAGCAATTTGGGAGGTGGAAGTGGGTGGATCGCTTGAGCCCAGGAGTTTGAGACCAGCCTGGTCAACATGGTGAAACCCTCTCTCTACAAAAATATTTTTAAAATTAGCCAGGTGTGGTCGTGTGCACTTGTACCTGGAAGGCTGAGGTGGGAGGATCATCTGAGCCTGGGAGGTCAAGGCTGAGATGGAACCACTCTGCACTCCAGCCTGAGTGAGACCGTGTCGTGTCTCTAAGAAAAAAAAAAAAAAAAAAAAAAAAAAAAAGTGGACTGTAATCCCAGCAGTTGGGGAGGCCAAGGCGGACCACTTGAGGTCAGGAATTCGAAACCGGCCTGGCCAACATAGTGAAACCACATCTCTACTAAAAATACAAAAATTAGCCAGGCGTGGTGGTGAGCGCCTGTAATCCCACCACTCGGGAGGCTGAGGCAGGAGAATCGCTTGAACCCAGGTGGCGGACGTTGCAGTGAGCTGAGATCGCACCACTCCACTCCGGCCTGGGCGACAGAGCGAGACTCCGTCTGAGAAAAAAAAAACCCTAGATCAGTTAGGAGAGGGCATGTAGGCTAGGACAGAAACAGCTGGTTGGAACTGCAGCGGTGACTCGGATTTATCCTAGGTAACTAGGAATGGGCTGAGAAAGCAGGTGGGGCGAAAAGCAGAGAGAGAAGCACGTGCAACTGAAGCGGCAGATGGGGCTAGCTGGAGTTAGGCTGAAAGGGATGTCCCGACTCGGAGGGCGGTCAGCAGAACCCGGGGGGCAGCGGGAGCTGCGGGACATCTGGGCCTCGGATAGTTGGGCCCGAGCGGGTGACCTAGATCCAAGGGCAGGACAAGGCTACGGAAGCCAGGAAGGATCCTCCGCCGTTGACCTCGGGGTGGCCGCGGCCTGGGAGTGTGGATGAGGACCCGAGGGTCAGGCTGGGGCTGAGGGGCTGCCTGAAGCCTGGGGACCCGCTGGGGGGAAGTGCCGGGCCGGAGGGCGCGGCCTGGGCCTGAAGGGGCGACTGGGACCCTCTGCAGGTGGACCGGACGTGGCCGGACCTTCCGGGCAGCCCAGCCCGAGGGCACGACTGGGGACCTGCGTTCCCTCCCCGCCCCAAGAGGGTCCTTGAGGTGATGGGCCCAGGCTGAGGGGGAGTCCCGGGCCTGAGACAGCGGCTCCGGCCTGAGGCGGCACCGGGGCCTGAAGGGATTGTTTGGGCCTCAAGCGGCGGCCGGGACGACCGAACTTGACGGCCAGGCGCGGACAGAGCGCCCGAGGAGCCGCGCCACGGCCGCACTTGGCCTCAGCACCTGAAGCAGCTGCGCGGCGAATTCTAGAACTCGGCGGGGCCGGGAGGAGAGAGACTGCGATTTGAGCAGCGGGCGGAGCTGGCAGGCGGTGCGCGCCTGAGGGTGGAACCTGAGCGGAGCCGCCTTCTGGGCGGGGCTCGGCAGGAGGCTCCGCCCCCTGGACGCGCCTCCGACGGCGGCGACGTGCGCGGGGCCCGGGCCTGCGTCCCCCCGTGGGTCAGCCCCCGACCTTTCCCTGCTCTTTAGGCGTCCGCAGCCCTCCTGTATCGCGGTGTCTGCCCGCCCTTCCGCGTCCGGAGCTCAGTTCCCGCGTCCCCGCTCGCTGGGCCCCACAGGCCGGGAGCGTTGCCCCTTTAACAAGAGAAACCCGGGTTGCTCCCGGCCCCTTCCTGGGACGGCGCGCGGCCGCCCCTCCGTGCGCGCTCGCGCGTCCCCCGCCCCTCGCTCCCGCCCCAGCTCGCGCTGCCCGGGCGGGCGCCGGCCGCTGGCGCCGCTACTGCTGCCGCCCCCGGGGCGCGAGTCCGCCGCCCGCCGCCCGGGGACCCGGCGAGGGGCGGGGGCAGCTCCGAACCGGCCCCGGATCTTCCCCGCTGCCGCTTCACGCTTCCCGGAAAGCTTGACCCTCTCATTCCGCCGAGCTGCTCCGGGAGCCCCGTCGCGCCGAGGTGAGGGCTGGGGAAGGGGGAGGGAAGGGACGCCCGCGGAGGAATGTGCCGGGTTTGGGGGCGGGGAGCCGGGGTCCGGGAGCCGGGGTCCGGGTTGCGTTCCCCGGCGGCGCGATCTGGGCTCGAGAGCCGGAATCATGTGCTGTTTGTTCCGCGGAGGCGCAGAGAGGTGCCAGGCCCGGGCGGCTGCAGGCTGGCTGGACGGGAGGACGGGTCCGCATGGCCGCCCGGAAAGACCGGGCGGGGACCTGTGTGAGAACCGCTGGGTGGGCAAGGTGCAGGTAGAGACCCCCTTTCGGCCCTGTCGGCCCCACCCCAGCCGCCTAGTATCCTTCTTGTAGCCCTCTGCTCCTTCACAGCTGCACCGGCCAATCCTGTCCCTACCTCTATTCCCTTACCCCGCTGACCCCCAGCCGTGCCACCCCATTCTCTGTCCCATTAGCCACAGCAGCGGCGTCACCATTGCTTGTCGCCACCAGTGTCCTTCCCTCCCCTGGTGAGGGTCTCGGGGGTCAGGGCTGTTCTTCCTGAGCCAGCTTCTGTGATTCCAGCTACTCCCTTCCTGTCTGGGGACAGACCAGTCCTCTCACCGTCCCATACTCTGCCCAGGAAGGCTGGTGAGGGGAGGTCCAGTGTGGCAGGAGTTTGGGGCCCACTGGGACCACAGGAGGGGGCTCAGCATCCCTTATCCTTCTTCATGGTCCTTTTCCCTGCTCTCCATGGGCGTGGGCTGCTCAACCTCTCCTCCCAGGGTGTGGGCACCCGATCACCCACATTCCTGGGCACCAGCCTGGCACCTTCCCCAGGACAGTGGACGCCATAGCACTAGCCCCAGGGTAGGACCAGCCGGCTTCCTTTTCTTTTTCTCCCTTTCAGGGAGGCCCTAAGGACCCTCTACCCTCAAAGACAGGTATTTCTGGGCGCCTCAAGGGTGGTGCCCTGAGGGTTGGTCTGATGGATACAGGATGACCCCACCCTCCCCTGCCCATTGTCCTGGATCCTGAGGAGGAAGTGCTGGGGGCTGGGCAAGGGGCTTAGAGCCCACAAAGTAGGCCCTGTGGATCCCAGTCCTGGGTTGTATCTCCAGTCCTTGGACTTTGCCCATCAGCAGTACCGGCCTGGTGTGTGGAGATTGTGGGCTCTAGGTGGGAACTGGATTTTCTCTTGCTGACCTCTGGGAGAATTTTAGGACAGTTTTTTTTGTTTTTTTTATTTTTATTTTTTATTTTTTGAGACGGAGTCTCCCTCTTGCCAGACAGGAGTGCAGTGGCGTGATCTCGGCTCATTGCAATCTCTCCTGGGTTCAAGCGATTCTCCTGTCTCAGCCTTCGGAGTAGCTGGGACTACAGGCGTGTGCCACCATGCCCAGCTGAGTTTTGTATTTTTAGTAGAGATGGGGTTTCACCACGTTGGCCACGTTGGTCTCGATCTCTTGACCTTGTGATCTGCCCGCCTTGGCCTCCCAAAGTGCTTGGATTACAGGCCTGAGCCACTGTGCCTGACCCAAAGGACAGGTTTTGCATTTGTATTTTCCTCTCCTCTCATCTCTCTTCTGGGCTCCCAGTTTGTGCTTTGGCCTGAGAGTTCCCCACTCTGCCTCTTTAACACTTTGTGTTTTGCTGTCCTCTGTCTCTTCTTCCTTTCCTCTCCCCTTCTTTCCTTCATAGCATGACTGCAGACTTGCCTTTTGTCTTATTTGCTTGGTGTCTGCAACTCTCTGCCTCTCTTCTCTTTATTATTGCCATCTTCACATCTCTGCTCATGTGCCCCTCTCTCTGAATTGCCCTCTGTCCAGCCTCTTTCTCTCTCTCCTCTATCTGAACATTGAGTACACTTGAGAGTGACGAGGAATAAAAATATCACCGTCCCTGCCCTTGGATTCACATTGCATTCAGCCACTCCAGAGGGGCAGCTGTCCGTACCTTTCCTACGTTTGCCCCCCTACCCTTGGCCCTCCAACCTGGAAACCCCAGACAGGTCTCTGGAGCCACAGGTGCTTCCTAACAACTCTTCCCCCACAACCAGGGTATCTCCCAGAGCCCCAGCTGGTGTGGCCAGGCCCCAGGAATAGGATGGGGCACCCCCTACGAGGGCCGGTGGCAGCCAGAACTGATACAGCCCCTTTGGTCTGGGGCCAGGACGCCAGGTAACTCTGGGGAGATGGCCCAGGTCCTGGCAAGCTGGAATATGGCTGGGGAGAAAGGCAGAAATACTTTTGGGAGTCTCTCGAGACAGTGACATTTGGGAGGAAAGCCAGGAGAGTGAGAACTGGGTCCTTGAGAGGCTGGGTGGTTCTGGGGGAGATGTGAAGAGGCTGGTTACGGGAAGAAGCCGGGAGACAATGTCTGGGTCCCCCCAGTGGCTCTGACCCTACCATACCTTTTTTTGTCCTCCAGCTGAGGAGGGCAGGAGTGTCTGCAGCCATGGCTGGTGCTTCGGTGAAAGTGGCAGTGAGGGTTCGGCCCTTTAATGCCCGTGAGACCAGCCAGGATGCCAAGTGTGTGGTCAGCATGCAGGGCAACACCACCTGTGAGTGAGTCCCTGGGGCCTGGCTGGGCACAGTCAGGGAAGGCCGAGCCCACCACACAGGCCAGTCCCACTGGGCCAAACTAGGGGGAGAGCTGTGCTGGGCACAGAGCAGGTGCTAGTCGTAAGGGTAGGGGCTGGGGCATGCTGGCCTTTCCCATGTTCCCAGTCCCTGGGAGGGGGAATGTTGGCCTGGAGCCCTCCATTGCCCAATCCAGGGAGGCAGCTCAGTGGGGGCGGGTCCTAGGAAGCCAAAATTAGCTTTGGTGACTGGAGGGGGTGGGGAAAATCAAAGGGGAGAGATGAGTCAGGACAGTGGTGGGGAGTGGGATGCTTGGATTCCAGGGGCTGGTGGGGATATGGGCAGAGGCTGGGAGTACCTGACCTTGACTTTCCTTTCTTTACCCTCTCATACTCCTCAGCCATCATCAATCCTAAACAGAGCAAGGATGCCCCCAAAAGCTTCACCTTTGACTACTCCTACTGGTCACACACTTCGGTGAGGTTGTTGGGCTGGCTGAAGAGCAAGGCAGTGAGAAACAGTGGATTGAGGTCCTGGGGAGGGGACATGTTAAGAAATAGGACCTCCAGGGGATTAGTCAGGCTGGATTGCAGGATGATCCTGGGTAGGGGTGGTAGGACCCTTGGGCTATGATTGAGGCCCCAAAGGGGAAAGGAGAATCCTTTGGGGCAATTAGGACTAGCAGGGGCTGGATAGGATCCTCTGGGCGATTAGGACAATAATGGGAATGGGAGGGCACACAGCACCTTTGGGCAGTCGTCAGTGATGGAAGCAAGACCCTTGGGACAGAGACATGAAGGATGAAGTCATCCAGGGTTTCTTCTCTTTTTCTCTACTGCTGCTTTCTCCTAGGCGGAGGACCCCCAGTTTGCATCTCAGCAACAAGTGTATCGGGACATTGGAGAAGAGATGCTGCTCCATGCTTTTGAAGGCTACAACGTGTGCATCTTTGCCTATGGGCAGACTGGGGCTGGGAAATCCTATACCATGATGGGCCGACAGGAGCCAGGGCAGCAGGGCATCGTGCCCCAGGTACTCCCAGGACCTGGTGGGGTAGCCGGGGCAGGAACATCTTTCTTTAGCTGCCCCCTGAGGGAGGAAGGACCAGGGTCTAAGGATTATGAAACAGAGACCTGGCTCTGAGGCCATTGGTGAAAGGCAATGTAATGGGAGATAGAGGCTGATTGCAAGCTGGACAACCCTTTGGGGTCGGTGGGGGGTGGTTTGCCCCATGGGAGACAACAAGCCTCGGTGAGAATAGTAAGGCTTTGGCATCAGTGAGCCAGTTTTACCACTTAGCACTGTTTTACTTAGTTTCATGATAATTTGTGAGTATGGTTATCCTATAGGCTTGTGTACCATTGGCAGGGTGTTAACTGTAGAAACGCCGGTGAGGATAGCAGAGTTAACTGCAATTGTCCCTGGCTGTGCAGCATAGAGACCTGGTACAGAGGCTTGGGAGTCAGGATGCCTGGGGTGTGCACTCTGGCTGGCTGAATGCTAGCCTGTGATCTTGGGCAAGTGGGAACGTTTCTGAGGTTGTTTTCCCATCTGTAAAATGGGAATAACCCCACCCTCAGGGCTGTGGCAGGGATTCACTGGGGTCACTTGGGACTGGGCTTGGCCTGTGGCTGGACACTTGGCCTGTGGCTGTTCAGGTATTCCCTGAACAGGAGTGTCTGTGTTTCTCTGTGTCCCTCTCCAGCTCTGCGAGGACCTCTTCTCTCGCGTTAGTGAGAACCAGAGTGCTCAGCTATCCTACTCTGTGGAGGTAAGCCCAGGTCTCGGTTGCAGGGCTAAGAGGGGATCCAGACTGCTGAGGACAGTTGCTAGAACCAGATAGCCTGGAATCTAATCCTGTCTGATGGTTACCAACTGTGACTTTGGGCAGTGATTCTGTCCTTCAGCTTCGTGTGTTCATCTGTGAGATGCTAATGATCGGACCTACCTCCTGGCTTGTTGCGCAGGACACTGAGCCAGCATCTGCAGAATGTTTCGCACCATGGATTAGCTGCAGTCACTGGATCGTGTCCAGTGGATTCAGATCAAGTTTCATTGTCAGTGTTGTTGTTAGTTTTGTTACTTCTACTTTGCTTCTCCTACTCAGGTGAGCTATATGGAGATCTATTGTGAGCGGGTGCGAGACCTCTTGAACCCCAAGAGTCGGGGTTCTCTGCGAGTCCGGGAGCACCCCATCCTAGGCCCCTATGTGCAGGACCTGTCCAAATTGGCTGTGACCTCCTATGCGGACATTGCTGACCTCATGGACTGTGGAAATAAAGCACGGTGAGGCAGGCTCACGGAGCGGAGGGCAAGGGAGCCAAGGCTGGGAAGGTGAGAGGCAGAATCCAGTGACGGCTTCCTTTGCCCCCAAGGACTGTGGCTGCCACCAACATGAATGAGACCAGCAGCCGTTCCCATGCTGTCTTCACCATTGTGTTCACACAGCGCTGCCATGACCAGCTTAGTGGGCTGGACTCAGAGAAGGTGGGACCCCCCCCCTCCCAAACCTCCCCTGGCAACAGGAACAGTAGAAGGGTCTTGGGCCCTCTCTGCCAATGCTGGGTTGAGTGCCTCCTTAAGACTTCTAGACTTCCATGACCGCCCCCTACCCAGATTAATCTGTTCCCCTCTACTACTGTTTACTTGTTTGGTTCGTCCTTTTTTTTTTTTTTTGAGATGGAGTTTTGCTCTTGTTACACAGGCTGGAGTGCAATGGCATGATCTCGGCTCACCACAGCCTCTGCGTCCTGGGTTCAGGCAATTCTCCTGCCTCAGCCTCCTGAGTAGCTGAGATTACAGGCACGCGCCACCATGCCCAGCTAATTTTTTGTATTTTTAGTAGAGACAGGGTTTCACCATGTTGACCAGGATGCTCTGGATCTCTTGACCTCGTGATCCACCTGCCTCGGCCTCCCAAAGTGCTGGGATTACAGGCATGAGCCACCGCACTTGGCCTGTCCTTTTTTTTTTTTTTTTTTTTGAGATGGTGTCTTGCTCTGTCATTCAGGCTAGAGTGCAGCGGTATGATCTTGGCTTACTGCAACCTCTGCCTCCCAAGTTCAAGCGATTCTCCTGCCTCAGCCTCCTGAGTAGCTGGGATTACAGGCACGTGCCACCACGCCCAGCTAATTTTTTGCATTTTTAGTAGAGATGGGGTTTCACTGTGTTAGCCAGGATGGTCTCGATCTCCTGACCTCATGATCTGCCTGCCTCGGCCTCCCAAAGTGCTGGGATTAGAGGCGTGAGCCACCACACTCAACCGTTTTTGTTTTTTTTTAGACAGAGTCTCTCTCTTGTCCAGGCTGGAATGAAGTGGTGCAATCTTGGCTCACTGCATCCTCCACCTTCTGGGTTCGAGTGATTCTCCAGCCTCAGCCTCCTGAGTAGCTGGGATTACAGGCATTTGCCACCAGGCCCGGCTAATTTTTTGGTATTTTTAGTAGAGATGGGGTTTCGCCATGTTGCCCAGACTGGTCTCGACCTCCTGACCTCAGGTGATCCACCTGCCTCAGCCTCCCAAGGGCTGGGATTACAGATGTGAGCCACTTTGTCCAGCTGTTCTTTTTACTAGACCCAGGACAGGGCTTGGATCCCTTTGTGTGTCCCCTGTCCCTGCCTGCGGTGGACTTGTAGCTATTTGTAATTGAGTGAGTAACCACCGTCTCACTGTTGTTATATATTGTTTCCCCTGGCCTCCTCCCTTGCTCCCTCCTGGCTCTTTCCAACCCTTGCCAGCTGCCCACATTCCCGCTGGGTGATCCTCTGATTTGCCTGTCCCTGATCTCCTGCCTGTTTACTTTGACCCCAGGTCAGTAAGATCAGTTTGGTGGACCTTGCTGGGAGTGAGCGGGCTGACTCCTCAGGGGCCCGGGGCATGCGCCTGAAGGTGAGGGGGCTTCGGAGGCTGGTTGGTTGGAGGGCAGTGTTATGGGCTGTATGTGGATATCTCCATTTGGAGGAACCTGGGACTCTCGTTGGGGAGATACAAAGGGGAAGTGGATCGGATTGGGAGAGGAGGGCCTCATCCCTACATTCCTCATCCTTTTCTAGGAGGGTGCCAACATCAATAAGTCCCTGACTACTCTAGGGAAGGTGATCTCGGCCCTTGCGGATATGGTGAGACCTGGGTGTTGGGAAGAGAAGGGGCTTGGGAAATGGGGGGTGACCTACCCTAACTTCCTTCCCTCTTTTATCTCCCAGCAATCAAAGAAGCGGAAGTCGGATTTTATTCCCTACAGGGACTCTGTGCTCACCTGGCTGCTCAAGGAAAATTTGGGTGAGGGCCTCTTCCTCTGTCTCTGCTGACCTGACACATCCCTCAAACCCCTTTGATACGTCTGACAGATCCCCTTGCCATGCCGAGTATCCCAAATCCTGTTGTCTTACTTCTCCCTCTGACCCAGGGAACATCCTTTGAAGATTTTCTGATGCTGAGATAAAGGCCACACCCTCCCTGCCAAGCCTCACTGACCTGGCTACTCATGAACCCTCCCTGATCTCTGATCCCAGGTCCCAGATCCCATACCCACTGATGCACTGCTGACTGCATCCCCCTCCCATAGTTCTGTGACTATCCTGCAGATACCTGGTATCTCCCTGACCTCACTGTCTCCTATAATCAGATGTCATGGTCAGTTTCACACTCTTATCTTCCCCTACCTCAGACCGTGACCCTATCAGACCCCTGCCTGAGCAGTGAGGCCGAGGCCCCATGACCCAGTCTGACTTTTTTTAGCCCCTACCTTAGCTAAAGCTTTTCCCTGTATTCCATTCATAGGTGGGAATTCACGCACAGCAATGATTGCAGCCCTGAGCCCTGCTGACATCAATTACGAGGAGACTCTTAGCACCCTCAGGTGGGGCTTCTGGCTCTAGCAGAGATGGGGCAGAACAGGAAAAGTGCCAGGAGTTCAGAGGCGAATTGCTTAGGATCCTGCTAGTGAGACGGGGTAGATGTCCGAACCCTGCCACAGTATCTTTTTTTTTTTTTTTGAGACGGAGTTTCGTTCTTGTTACCCAGGCTGGAGTACAATGGCGCGATCTTGGCTCACCGCACCCTCCGCCTCCCAGGTTCAAGCAGTTCTCCTGCCTCAGCCTCCCGAGTAGCTGGGATTACAGGCACGCGCCACCATGCCCAGCTAATTTTTTGAATTTTTTTTGAGACGGAGTTTCACTCTTGTTACCCAGGCTGGAGTGCAATGGCACGATCTCGGCTCACCGCAACCTCTGCCTCCTGGGTTGAGGCAATTCTCCTGCCTCAGCCTCCTGAGTAGCTGGGATTACAGGCACGTGCCACCATGCCCAGCTAATTTTTTTTTTTTTATATTTTTAGTAGAGACGGGGTTTCACCATGTTGACAAGGATGGTCTCCATCTCTTGACCTTGTGATCCACCCACCTCAGCCTCCCAAAGTGCTGGGATTACAGGCTTGAGGCACCGCGTCCGGCCCATTTTTTGTAATTTTAGTAGAGACGGGGTTTCACCATGTTGACCAGGATGGTCTTGATCTCTTGACCTCGTGATCCACCCGCCTCGGCCTCCCAAAGTGCTGGGATTACAGGCTTAAGCCACCATGCCTGGCTCCACAGTATCTTGAGACCTGGGAGAGGGAGCAGGAGAAACAGGCAGCAGACCAAGGGTCTCCTGCACCCAGGCCTCACAGATCGTTCTCCTCCCTCACCCAGGTATGCCGACCGCACCAAGCAAATCCGCTGCAATGCCATCATCAACGAGGATCCCAATGCCCGGCTGATTAGAGAGCTGCAGGAAGAGGTGGCCCGGCTGCGGGAGCTGCTGATGGCTCAGGGACTGTCAGCCTCTGCTCTGGAAGGTAGGGGTTCCAGGAACGGACAGCTCAGGACGCCCCTTGGCGCACCCCATCCTTCTCACATGCCTTTGCTCACTTCTGGAGCTAGGGAGGGACCATGAACTATGACTCAGTGACTTGGAAACAGATGTGGAGAGAGAATGTATGTCTTCAGATGTGACAGAGCTGGGAGGGACTAATTCTCTCGGGGTGAGTCAGGATCCAGAGGGACCTGTCAGACTCTTGGAACTAATAAAATGACAGGTACAGGAAATAACGTACTTATGGGTCAAACAGTAAATTGTTAAGAGGCTAGGCTACTGGGTAACTCTATTGGCAGCCGTTTTTGTAAAATGTCAGAATTGAAGTGGATGATGGTGTAACAGTTCACAGTGGAGTGGTTTCTAACATGTTGTACGCAGCCTCACTGATAGGAAACAGTGTCCAAATGAGAGGATGTATAATCCTTGCTGACTGGGTCAGGAATGGACCTTGCATTCAGTCTTGAGATCACCCCATTGAGGAAAGTTAGGGTGCTGAGGGGCACAGTGTGGGGAATGTAAGTGGGAAGAGAAGGATAATGTAGATAGGATATTTGCCTTCCAACATTTGAGGGATTGTCTCACAGAAGAGAAAGCAGTAAGGTCTTTTATCCCAGAGGGCAGAACTAGAAACACTAGTATACATGATGTGGGGCCTGTTTCAGCTCAACACAGCTAAGAATTCTTACCTTTTTTTTTTTAAATTGAGACAGAGTCTCCACTCTTGTCTCCCGGGTTGGAGTGCAATGACACAGTTTTGGTTCACTGCAGCCTCCGCTTCCTGGGTTCAAATTATTCTTCTGCCTCAACCTCCTGAATAGCTGGGATTACAGGCGCCTGCCACCTCACCTGGCTAATTTTTGTATTTTTATATAGAGACTGGGGTTTCTAGAGACCATGTTGGCCAGGCTGGTCTTGAACTCCTAACCTCAGATGATCTGCCCTCCTTGGCCTCCCAGAGTGCTGGGATTACAGATGTGAGCTACTGCATCCAGCCCAGCTAAGTATTTTCTTTCTTTTTTTTTTTGAGACAGAGTCTCACTATGTTGCCTAGGCTGGAGTGCAGTAGCACGATCTCAGCTCACTGCAACCTCCGCCTCCCAGGTTCAAGTGATCCTCCTGCTTCAGCCCCCTTAGTAGCTGGGATTACAGGCATGAACAATCATGCCCGGCTAATTTTTGCGTTTTTAATAGAGACTGGGTTTTGCCATGTTGGCCAGGCTAGTCTTGAACTCCTACCTCAGGTGCTCCACCCATCTCGGCCTCCCAAAGTGCTGGGATTACAGAGTGAACCACTGCGCCCAGCTCCAGCTAAGAATTTTCTGATGGTGCAAGTCATCTAACAGTGGAAAGGACTGGCTGCCTCATTCAGTAATGAGCTCTGCACCCCTGGGGTTCATGCAGAGAGACTGGGTGCCCATTTGTCATGGCTATGGTAAGAGGGCTCCTTACCTGGTAGGAGGCTAACCAGCTGTCTTTTGTAGTCCTTACAGACTCATCCTCTTTTTTTTTTTTTTTTTTTTTTTTTTGAGACGGAGTTTTGCTCTTGTTACCCAGGCTGGAGTGCAATGGCGCGATCTTGGCTCACCGCAACCTCCGCCTCTTGGGCTCAGGCAATTCTCCTGCCTCAGCCTCCTAAGTAGCTGGGATTACAGGCACGCACCACCATGCCCAGCTAGTTTTTTGTATTTTTTTTAGTAGAGACGGGGTTTCACCATGTTGATCAGGATGGTCTCGATCGTTCGACCTCGTGATCCACCCGCCTCGGCCTCCCAAAGTGCTGGGATTACAGGCTTGAGCCACTGCGCCCGGCACAGACTCATCCTCTTTGAAGCTCTTGATCTCCTTGATGTCTCTCATCTGCTTCTTTCCTTAGCCTCATTCTTTTTCCTCTGTCTCCCACCCAGGCCTGAAGACAGAAGGGAGTGTTGGAGGTGCCCTGCCAGCTGTATCGTCTCCCCCTGCTCCGGTGTCACTGTCATCACCCACCACACATAACGGGGAGCTGGAGCCGTCATTCTCCCCCAACACGGAGCCCCAGATTGGGCCTGAAGAAGCCATTGAGAGGCTGCAGGTGGGAAGCTGGAGCTGGCAAGGGCTAAGGGTCTGGGCATTGCTGGGAGTTTGCTTCTCCAAAGTCAAGCTTGAGAAAGAAGGAATTCTAGGAATAGAGTGGCCCCAGGGGTAGATGCTTGTCCCAGACCATCCTGAAACCTACCCACCCTTTTTCCCTAGGAGACAGAGAAGATTATAGCTGAGCTGAATGAGACGTGGGAGGAGAAGCTACGCAAGACAGAAGCCCTGAGGATGGAGAGGTGTGAGGGCCGACAGCTGGGATCCTGGGAAGAGTTGGGGGCAGCAGTGGAAGTTGGGCCCCACAGGGAAGAAGGTCACGGGCAGTGAAAGTGTGACTGACATTTTCCTATCCTTTGCACACAGAGAAGCATTGCTGGCTGAGATGGGGGTGGCCGTCCGGGAGGATGGGGGAACTGTGGGCGTCTTCTCTCCAAAGAAGGTGAGTGAGGAATCCGGTGAGGAGGCCTAAAGCGCACTCTGAATGCTTAGAGAAGAGGCAGCAGGTACAGGGTAGTGAGTGCTATCTCTGATCTCTCCCTTTGAGGTCCCTGGCTTGTCCCTCCATCATTTCTGTCCCCTCCCCTGCCACCTCCTCTCTGTATTGTCTAGTCATCCCTGCCTTCTCCTTCCAGCCCACTGGATAGCCTCAGGAGAGAAGGAGAGGACCTGGGAAATTGGAGGTTGGTTGTGATAGAGACTGAGGCACTATACATGCCTTTGTCTCATTTGAGTTTTATACTCTTTACATGTGCTCAAAAAAATAAGTAAAGAAATCTGTTTTTCAAAAGGATAACTTAGGAAGACAAGACTAAAGGGAATAGAAGCGGCATAAGCACTACACTGTAAGGTAGTGGGTACCAGTACAGCGAGGGGTTGGTTAATAGATGGAGGCACCAGTATGGCCTGGAGCTGTGCCGCAACTGGTTTCCTGGAGAAGGTAGTTTGGAAAGTGGAGCCTGAAAGATGGACAGGACTTGCAGAGTATGGAGGAGTAGGGACAACATGAGGTTGAAGAGCCTGGGGTATGTGTGTTGGTCTAAGTGGGACATGTCAGTGCCTGACATGTACCTGCTGCCAGATTTTAGGTGCCTCATAAATCTTTGCTGAAAGGAAGGAAGGAGCAGGGCAGGAGAGGTCAGGCTCAGATGGAGGCAGGAATAATACTCAAAATATGAATAACCAGCCAGCACAGGGACAGACCAATCAGAAGGGACACTGGCTGTAGACAGCCAGTGCCGCCGTACCAGTGCATACCAATGAAGGAATGGGCAGAGGCCAGTTTGAACAGAGCAGGAACTTCCAGTTTCACCAGGGAACCAGCTCAGCCTGTCTGGACCATGGTGTGAAGCAGCAGAGGATCAGGCCCTAAGTCAGATACACTGTGCTCTGGGCCAGGCAGGGTCACTGGGGGCTACCTGGAAGAGGTGATGAGTTACCAGAATGAGGCTCCTCTCTCTTTTGTAAAGTCAGGTCCATCTAGGGGACTAAGCAAGCAGGCATCACTGAACCCCTCTTCTGAAAAGATAAGGGTTTTGCATTGTCTGGCGCAAGCCACAGCAAGGGAGTGAGAGAGCTGTGGGCAGCAGGCCAGGCTGCTTGTCTGGGGTCTTGCCTAGGGCTGGGGACCCTGGGCTTTGGAGTCCCTCTGAGAGAGTCAGACTCTTCTGGGACCCAGCCACATCTAGGTGGAGAGAGGGACTACAGATCCTCTCTCAGCATGGCTTCCAGCCACCTTTGTGTACCTGTACCTGGGACGCCTCCACCATGGTTGCAAGGATGGAGAAAAAGCAGAAGGGAGTGTGGAGACTGATGGGGTGGATGTTTCTTCCTTGCAGAGCTTGCAGATATGCCATCTCCCAAAGCCTGGAGACCAAAGGAGGGGGATCTTGTTTTATTATTAATTGTTCTTATAAAGGTAATACATACCAGAGAGAACATTCTAGTAATTCTGAAAGGTGTGTACAGTGAAAAATAAGTCTCTCAGTTTACAGCATTTTGTTACAGAAAAAAAAAAAAGTAAGTCTCCATCCTTCCCACCCTTAAGTTCCCCTCTCAGAGGCAGCCTCCATTGTGAGTTCTTTTTTTTTTTTTGAGACGGAGTTTCACTCTTGTTACCCAGGCTGGAGTGCAATGGCGCAATCTCGGCTCACCGCAACCTCCGCCTCCTGGGTTCAGGCAATTCTCCTGCCTCAGCCTCCTGAGTAGCTGGGATTACAGGCACGCGCCACCATGCCCAGCTAATTTTTTGTATTTTTAGTAGAGACGGGGTTTCACCATGTTGACCGGGATGGTCTCGATCTCTTGACCTTGTGATCCACCCGTCTCGGCCTCCCAAAGTGCTGGGATTACAGGCTTGAGCCACCGCGCCCGGCCATTGTGAGTTCTTAATGTGTTCTCCTAGAGATAGCGTTAAGAAGGTGTTATAATACATGTTATAGGCATGTGTTATACAGAGCTATACACATTTGCACACATTTGCAGCCTCTCTCTCTAATAGTTGTAGTTGCATACCTTATTTTTAAAAATTTTTTTTTAGAGAGAGTCACATTATGTGGCCCAGGCTGGAGTGCAGTGGCACAGTCTCAGCTCATTGCAAACTCTGCCTCCCAGGTTCAAGTGATTCTCATGCCTCAGCCTCCTGAGTAGCTGAGATTACAGGCGCCTGCCACCATGCTGGGCTAATTTTTGTATTTTAGTAGAGGCAGTGTTTTGCCATGTTGGCCAAACTGGTCTCAAACTCCTGGCATCAAATTATGCACCTGCCTTGGCCTCCCAAAGTGCTAGGATTACAGCTGTGAGCTACAGCGCTTGGCCTGTGTACCTTATTTTAAAGGTTCCTTTATTTTTTTCACGGTGTCGGGTTTTCTGTTGTGTTGATGTAGGATAATTTAACCAGCTTCCCGCTGATAGACGTTCAGATTCTTTCCCATTCCTTGATGACACAAAAACAAGGCTACCGTGCATAGTCTTACAATGAGTGTTATCTGTAGAGAGATTCCTAGAAGTGGAGGTTTTGGGTCAAATGATAGCCATTTAAAATTTTAATCTATATTGCCAAAGTGCCCTCTGAAGATTATAACGATACCAGTGTATACTCCCAATGGTAGCATGCAAGAAAAGTTATTTCCCCTCACCCTTTACCACATTCTGGCTTAATGAGACTTTTATCTTTGCCAGTGTGATTGGTGAAGAGGTATCTTAGGGTAGTTCACTTCTACATTTTTCTCAAGGTGGTGAGGGTGAACATATTTTCATGTTTAAAAGCCATGTTGTCTGAAGCCAGAGAACTGTCAGATACATGGGGAAATGGGTTTGATGGGGGTAGCTCCAACGGAATAGTTGAGCCCCAGAGGAGAAAACTACAGTTTCTCTTGGAGGGAGCCCCCTCTTGCTGGGACCCTCACCACTGGGGCTAAGCACTGCTTAAATCAGTAGTATTCAAACGTGGCTCTGAACTTCCTTCTCAGGGTTGAGGGGAGGGACAGGACCAGACCCTGAGGCTTCCACCCCCAGCCTGGGCCTGAGCAGCTTCTTGCTAATCTGCTTGATGTCCTGGGCTTCTAGAGAAGGTTTTGCTTTGAACAAAGAGTTGTAGGGCTGAACAAGTTGAAAAGCACTGCCCCAAATCATATTCCCTCTCCCCAGGGATAGGAGCCCATCACTGTTTGCCAGTCCCAGAGTCGGCCTGACACTGCGGTGTAGGGAGGGGCATGTGTGTCCTTCAAGAGAAGTGTCGTAGAAGTGGTCCTTAGGGCACTTGGGTGAGGCGTGGATGCACAGATATACAGATACCCGTGGGGGACACAACCTTGGGCTCTGACTGTTTAGGTGGCTCACAGAGAAATAGGGGTTCAGCTACGTGCTGTTTCCCTTCCGTACCCTGTACTTTTCTGCCTCTGCACTTCTGTGCAGGCTCCTTTCACCTGGACCGCTCTTCTGGTGCATGTACACACCCTCCTCATTCTTAAAGGCCAGCTTCCATGTTGACCTTCCCATTAAGTCTTCTGATCCCTTTGGAGTCCCAGAGTTCTTTTTTTTTTTTTTTTTTTTTTTGAGACGGAGTTTCGCTCGTTACCCAGGCTGGAGTGCGATGGCACGATCTCGGCTCACTGCAACCTCCGCCTCCTGGGTTCAAGCAATTCTCCTGCCTCACCCTCCTGAGTAGTTGGGACTACAGGCGTGCACCACCATGCCCGGCTAATTTTTGTATTTTTAGTAGAGACGGGGTTTCACCATGTTGACCAAGATGGTCTCAATCTCTTGACCTCGTGATTCACCCGCCTCGGCCTCCCAAAGTGCTGGGATTATAGGCGTGAGCCACCACACCCGGCCCAGAGTTCTTCACTTTATTCATCTTTGCCTTTGAGTCCCTCCCAGAACACAGGGGCACTCAACCTCCAGGAAGCAAATGAATGAACAAATGAACTTAAGCAAGGGCGTGAGAAAATCAGAAACTCCTCCGTGAAGCATCCATTTCCAGCTTGTAATGGTGTTTCCACACCAAGCCTCACATCCCCTAGCTGACTTTGATTTCCCGATTGACTGGACAGCAGCGCCTGGGCTTGACTCATCTCTGGGCCCTGCCTAGCGCTTCACCAGGGCAAGGTAGAAAGGCCATAGTAAATCCTTCTGGAGCAGAGGCAGGCCTTGTGTTCTGAGGGAAGGCTTAGGAAAAATTCCTGGAGGAAGTCACATTTAAGACAGACTGGGAGAAATGGGAAGGAAGTGAATGATTTTGGCTGGTGAGGGTGGGGTGGGAGGGAAGGCTGTTGTGGGGGCTGTCAGGGATGCAGGAGGCCTGCTTTGGAGTGAGTGCTCAGGGGTCCTCTGAGTGGAAGTACAGAACCTGGGAGAGAAGCCTGGGAGGGGGGCTTGGACAGGTGGACTGGAGCCTGAACATGGAGGAGGCCCCAGGGATGCCAGGGTAAAAAGCAGGCTCAAGTCCAGTGGGCCTGGGGTTCCAGCTGGAGAGGTCTCAGCAAGGACCTGGCCATAGCGAGGTGTGGGCAGGAAGCTGGGAGACCCGAGGGGTGGCAGGAAGGCAGGTAGGCCTGGGGCAGGGTGGTGCCCAGGGGTAGACAGGTGTTGAGGGGCAGGCAGCAGCTGGCATGAATGGGGGTACAGAGGCAGCAAGGCCTGTGCGCCGCCCAGAGTACTGCCCATGGAGGGCAGGGCTGTTGTAACAGAAACAAGTCAGGAGAAGGGAGTGGGCTGGGTTTTCAGCACAAAGCAGCATAGCAGTCACTCAGGTATTCAGGATGGACTTGGTTGGGGACTTCAGGTAGGCACAGCCCCAGGCAGCTGCTGCAGGGACCCAGGCTTGAGGGGAAGGCGTAGTAACTGGGGAAGAGTCAGGGAGACTGACAAGAAACATGTTAGTTCCATTTGCTTTTAAGTTGAAGTGACACTTTTTATTTCTTAATTGTGAAAGTAATTCACGTGTGTAAGAAATTCAAAGTTGATGAAAGGTGAGGAGTACCAGTGTGCTCAGTCTCCCCGTTTACTCTCCAGAAGCTGCACAGTATATTTTGAGGAAAGAAAGGATGGGACCTGGGACAGAGGAATATAGGGAAGAAGAGAATGCAGGGGTGTCCGGGGCTTTTGGTCACGGAGCCTAGCAGGTCAAAGTGCTTCTGAAGAGACAGGCCTTGGGAAGGGTTGCTGACCTGGATGTAGCTGGATGGGTGGGGCAATTTTTGTAGGCCCCTTGTTTGAAGAGAGGGTGGATCAGACTGTCCCAAAGGCAGTTGGTGTGAGAAGTGGGAACCAAAGAACCTAAGATGATCCTCAGGGTGGAGGGATGACGATGGGAGGGCGTGAGAGCTCTCCAGAGTGAGGAGGCCTGGAGGGGTGTCTCCTCCCACTCCTTCCTTCCTTTCTTTCCATAGCACCCCTGAATGGCTCCCCTGACCATCCTTCTTTCCCACCTTAGACTCCCCACCTGGTGAACCTGAACGAAGACCCTCTGATGTCTGAGTGTCTGCTCTACCACATCAAAGATGGCGTCACCAGGTAGCGTGTACTCAGCAGGGGTGGCCTCTGCTTTTGGGGTGTGGCTGCAGAGATTGGCCACATTGGTGACTCCCTTCCCTGGTGGTCCCTGGAGACACCTCAGATTCTCTAAACAGCCACCTCCACAGCCCTGTATGCTCTCCCAGCTTCAAGAGAAGTTGCTGAGCCTGCCTCCTCAGTGGCTGTGTTTCGTTTATCTGCCAGTTTGGTTCGGGTGAGAGGTCTTTGTTTACTGGGGCAGGAGAGTTAGGAAATGTAGACCCCCACATTCTTAGCCCCTGATGCCAATGCCTTGGCATCCCTTGGTGCGGCTCTCCCTGGAGGCGGGAGCAGGGAAACATGGCCTGGTCTGTGTTGTTGAGGGCTGGGCAGCTAAGGGCAAGTGTCTCCTTGGGCTGGTATTAACAAGTCCTGGGGGCTCGATGCCTCCCCTAAAGGGGTGAGGGTGCCCTTTCCCTTCCACCATGGGAATTTGTGGCTATCTTTGGTAATCATCGTGGGTAGGGAGTGAGCTCTCAGGATCATCAGCGTTAAGGAGGGTGGAGGCCTGTGGCTGAGGGTGCCCATCTCTCCCAGGTTTGCTTTTCCCCTTTGCTGTATAACATGGTGACTAAGAGCATGGCTTCAGAGTCAGGCACACCTGGACCCAGATCTGAGCTTTACCACTGCCCACCTGAATGACCCTGGGCAAGCCGCTTCACCTCTCGGAGCCTCTGCTTCCTCATCTGTGAAATGGGAATAATTTGCTTGGCTTATTGAGTTGGATAAACTGGTGTTCAGGAGGAGCTTGGTTAAAGTCCGACACATGCTCAGGAATGTTGGCCCTTGCTTCCCCAGGGTCGGCCAGGTAGATATGGACATCAAGCTGACTGGACAGTTCATTCGGGAGCAACACTGTCTGTTCCGGAGCATCCCCCAGCCAGATGGAGAAGGTAATGGCTGGGGGGGTAAGAGAGGTCAGATAAGGAGACAGAGAGGCCCCATGTTCCACCCCAGACACGGAACACAGAGGCCTGGGTTGGGCACTAGGGAGAGTGCGGCCATATAAAGAGAAGTGATAGCCTTGTCCTCAGAGGGGCTTCGGGCTCATGAGTATGAATTGAGGAATATCACAGGCCTGGCCCTCTGCACCCACCCTGAGAAGGCAGACTACTGTGTGGTCAGGGACTGGTGAGGGTCCCAAGGCAGAAATGGAACACTGGTGAGCCAGAGGGTGGGATTTTGCTGAAGAGATCCTGCCCTTCTTGATCTTGTTAGACAAAACTAGCACTCTGGTCCTTTTTAAATGAAAACCTGTATTTGAATATGTGAACTTTCCCTGTAGAAAACCTGCTTCTATCCAGTTATGACTGCAGAGGTTTCTTTTTTTGTTTTTTTCTTTTTCTTTTATTTATTTATTTATTTAGTTTATTTGTTGGTTTGTTTGTTTTTTGAGACGAAGTCTTGTTCTGTTACCCAGGCTGGAGTGCAGTAATGTGCTCTTGGCTCACCACAACCTCTGCCTCCCTGATTCAAATGGTTCTGCTGCCTCAGCCTCCCTAATAGCTGGTACTACAGGTGCATACCACCCTGCCCAGCTAATTTTTGTGTTTTTAGTAGAGACTGGGTTTTACCATGTTGGACAGGATGGTCTCGATCTCCTGACCTTGTGATCTGCCTGCCTTGGCCTCCCAATATGCTGGGATTGCAGGTGTGAGCCACTGTGTCCAGCCTTTTTAATTTTTTTCTGAAACAGAATCTCACTCTTGTTGCCCAGGCTGGAGTGCAGTGGCGTGATCTTCCCCTCACCGCAGCCTCCGCCTCCTGGATTGAAGTGATTCTCCTGCCTCAGCCTCCTGAGTAGCTGGGATTATAGGAGTGTGCCACCACACCTAGCTAATTTTGTATTTTTAGTAGAGACAGTATTTCACCATTTTGGCCAGGCTGGTCTCAAACTCCTGGCTTCAGGTGATCCGCCTACCTTTGCTTCCCAAAGCGCTAGGATTGCAGGTGTGAGCCACCTTGGAGGGCCAACTGCCAAGGTTTCTGAGAGTTAAGGGGCCATGTGTCCCTTTGGTTTGAAACTTTCAGGCTTTAGCCCTTATATGGCCATAGCAGCAAAAGCTTTTAAGAATCACAGACTCTAAGGGTAAAGTTAGTAGCCTGATATATTAATAAAACAATACTCATGAGATTCAAGGTGTATTATTATTATTATTTATTACTTCTTTGAGATAGGTTCTCACTGTGTCACTCAGGCTGGAGTGCAGTGGCATAATCACGGCTCACTGCAGCCTTAATCTCCTAGGCTCAAGTAATCCTCCCACCTCAAGTGATCTTCCCACCTCAGCCTGTCAAGTACCTGGGACCACCGGCGAGCGCCACCATGCCTAATTTTTGTATTTTTTGTAGTGATAGAGTTTCACCATGGTGTCTGGACTGGTCTTAAACTCCTGAGCTCAAGTGATTCTCCCGCCTCGGCCTCCCAAAGTGCTGAGATCAGGTGTGAGCCACCGTACCCAGCCCATGTTTTAATAATTATTAGTAGTATTGTGGGGTTTTTTGTTTTTTGTGTTTTTTTTTGAGACACAGTCTCACTCTGTCCCCCATCCTAGAAGTGGCACAATTTTGGCTCACTGCAACCTCCACCTCCTGGGTTCAAGCAGTTCTCCTACCTCAGCCTCCCAAGTAGCTGGGATTACAGGTGTGTACCACCACAGCCAGCTAGTTTTTGTATTTTTAGTAGGGACAGGGTTTCACTATGTTGGTCAGGCTGGTCTTGAACTCCTGACCTCTGATCTGCCCACCTTGGCCTCCCAAAGTGCTGGGATTACAGGTGTGAGCCACCATGCCCAGCCATTTTTTTTTTTTTTTTAATTTTTAAAAAGAGGAACAGTTATCTCACTATGTGTTCCAGGCTGGTCTCTCAACTCCTGGGCTCAGGTGATCCTTTTGCCTCAGATTTCTGACGTGTTAGGATTACTGGTATGGGCCACTGCACCTGTCGAGGTCACCAATTTGTTTTAGTTCTGACACTTTTAAAAAAATAGAATGATTTGGGTTCACATAAGCTCAATGAAGTCACGCTCTGTGAAAATGAGTTGGTCAGGGAGGCAGGACGTGGTACACATATGCTGTCTGTCAGCTTGGACCTGGTATATGCATTGTGCCTCAGAGACCTAGCTTAGCCTAACCCCTTCCAGGGGACAAGGTACCTGGGGCGGGTATGGTGAACACATTTTGTTTTTTTGAGATGGAGTTTTGCTTTTGTCACCCAGGCTGGAGTGCAGTGGCATGATCTCAGTGCACTGCAACCTCCGCCTCCCAGGTTCAAGCAATTATCCTGCCTCAGCCGCCCTAGTAGCTGGGATTACAGGCACACACTACCACATCTGATTAATTTTTATGTTTTTAGCAGAGATGGGATTTCACCACATTGGCCAGGCTAGTCTCAACAGAGTGAGACTCTGTCTCCAAAAAAAGAAAAAAAAAAGGCCGGGCGCGGTGGCTCAAGCCTGTAATCCCAGCACTTTGGGAGGCCGAGGCGGGTGGATCACGAGGTCAAGAGATCGAGACCATCCTGGTCAACATGGTGAAACCCCGTCTCTACTAAAAACACAAAAAAGTAGCTGGGCATGGTGGCGCTTGCCTGTAATCCCAACTACTCAGGAGGCTGAGGCAGGAGAATTGCCTGAACCCAGGAGGCGGAGGTTGCGGTGAGCCAAGATCGCACCATTGCACTCCAGCCTGGGTAACAAGAGCGAAACTCCGTCTCAAAAAAGAAAAAAAAAAAAAAAACCTTTTGGGTTTCCATTTGGTTCAGGGTCAGCAGATTAAGGTAGTTGTTCTGGTCTGGTTCAAGTCCTCAGTGACAGCAAATGTTTCTGGCATTTTGGGTTGAAAGCTGTTGAATCAGTTCAGCCCTGGGAGTTACTGCCAAGTTCCTGTCGTGTGGCTACCTTAAGCCACTTGCTGGGGGAGATATAAAAGCCATACAAGTCACGAAAAATACACCTCAGCAGAGCGAGCCCAATGGCAAGGAGCTCAGATTGTGCGGAGATGACACATGAGTGCAAGACTGTGACATAAGTCACAATAAAAGCAGCCAATGTTTCTGTGTTGCAAAGGATGGGGATTGTGATGGTTTATTCCAGGCATCCCCAAACTACGCCGCATGCGGCCCCCTGAGGCCATTTATCCGGCCTCCCGCTGCACATCAGGAAGGGGCACCTCTTTCATTGGTGGTCAGTGAGAGGAGTACAGTATGTGGCGGCCCTCCAACGGTCTGAGGGACAGTGAACTGGCCCCCTGTGTAAAAAGTTTGGGGACGCCTGGTTTAGTGCCTGTGGGTCTTGGTTCTTAACAGCAGATGTAAGACCCATCCAGAGGTCGGTCTGTACACCTATATTCCCAGCACTTTGGGAGGCTGAGGCGGGCAGATCACGAAGTCAGGAGTTCGAGACCAGCCTGGCCAACATGGTGAAACTCCATCTCTACTTAAAAATACAAAAGTTAGCTGGGCATGGTGGCACACATCTGTAATTCCAGCTACTCGAGAGGCTGAGGCAGGAGAATCTTTTTCTTTCTTTCTTTTTTTTTTTTTTTTTTTTTTGAGACAGAGTCTCACTCTTCACCAGGCTGGAGTGCAGTGGTGAGATCTCGGCTCACTGCAACCTCTGCCTCCTGGGTTCAAGCAATTCTCCCTGTCTCCAACCTGGGCAACAAGAGTGAGACTCCATCTCAAAGTAAATAGATAAATAAATTGCATCCATCACAATCAAATACTTTTGATTATCTTGTTTATTGTCTGTCTTACCAGCCAGAAGTAAGCTCTATAAGAGCAGGGATATTTTGTTTTTGTTTTTGTTTTTGTTTTTTTTTTGACGGAGTTTCGCTCTTGTTACCCAGGCTGGAGTGCAATGGTGCGATCTCAGCTCACTGCAACCTCTGCCTCCTGGGTTCAGGCAATTCTCCTGCCTCAGCCTCCTGAGTAGCTGGGATTACAGGCACGTGCCACCATGCCCAGCTAATTTTTTGTATTTTGAGTAGAGACGGGGTTTCACCATGTTGACCAGGACGGTCTCGATCTCTTGACCTTGTGATCCACCCGCCTCGGCTTCCCAAAGTGCTGGGATTACAGGCTTGAGCCACCGCGCCCGGCCGGATGTTTTGTTTTATATCACCACTGCATTTCTTTTTTTTTTTTTTTTGAGACGGAGTTTCGCTCTTGTTACCCAGGCTGGAGTGCAATGGCGCGATCTCGGCTCACCGCAACCTCCGCCTCCTGGGTTCAGGCAATTCTCCTGCCTCAGCCTCCTGAGTAGCTGGGATTACAGGCACGCACCACCATGCCCAGCTATTTTTTTTGTATTTTTAGTAGAGACGGGGTTTCACCATGTTGACCAAGATGGTCTCGATCTCTTGACCTTGTGATCCACCCGCCTCGGCCTCCCAAAGTGCTGGGATTACAGGCTTGAGCCACCGTGCCCGGCCTTTTTTTTTTTTTTTGAGACGGAGTTTCGCTCTTGTTACCCAGGCTGGAGTGCAATGGCGCGATCTCGGCTCACCGCAACCTCCGCCTCCTGGGTTCAGGCAATTCTCCTGCCTCAGCCTCCTGAGTAGCTGGGATTACAGGCACGCACCACCATGCCCAGCTATTTTTTTTGTATTTTTAGTAGAGACGGGGTTTCACCATGTTGACCAAGATGGTCTCGATCTCTTGACCTTGTGATCCACCCGCCTCGGCCTCCCAAAGTGCTGGGATTACAGGCTTGAGCCACCGTGCCCGGCCTTTTTTTTTTTTTTTGAGACGGAGTTTCGCTCTTGTTACCCAGGCTGGAGTGCAATGGCGCGATCTCGGCTCACCGCAACCTCCGCCTCCTGGGTTCAGGCAATTCTCCTGCCTCAGCCTCCTGAGAAGCTGGGATTACAGGCACGCGCCTCCATGCCCAGCTAATTTTTAGTATTTTTAGTAGAGACGGGGTTTCACCATGTTGATCAGGATGGTCTCGATCTCTTGACCTTGTGATCCACCCTCCTCGGCCTCCCAAAGTGCTGGGATTACAGGCTTGAGCCACCGCGCCCGGCCTCACCACTGCATTTCTAAGGCCTAATAAAATAGCGTCTGGAAGGTAGTAGGAGTGTGATATATTTGGGTTTGAATCAATAGATTAATTTTGGGTCATGGTGGGAAATGAAGTGAAGGTGGGATAGGTGGCATCCCCTCTACACACCCCACATCCCTTCTTGCTGTCCACTTCTGCTGCTGCTGTTCCCTGACTCCCGTGATGCCCTTGGCTGTCTCTGCCCATTCTCTTCTGAGTCTCCCTTTGCATTGGCTCGTTTTCCTTCCTTCTGCCCCTAAGCTGAGGCCTCTGCTCTCCTTGTTCTTCCAGCAGCATCATTTGTCCCTGTCTTTGCCTGATGTTATAGTTCATCCCAGTCTCTCTGTTTCTCTATTACTTTTAGCCTAAGTATTACAATAATAAAACTCATGTTTGCATGTTATTTTATGGTTTACTTATTTGGGTCTTCTAACCACTCTTTGAAGGAAGATTTAATTATCCCCTCTTTTTTATTTATTTATTTTTGAGACAGAGTCTCTGTCATCCCCGATGGAGTGCAGTGGCACGGTGTTGGCTTACTGCAACCTCTGCTGCTGGGGTTCAAGCGATTCTCCTGCCTCAGCCTCCTGAGTAGCTGGAATTACAGGCACGCACCACCACGCTCAGCTAATATTTGTAGTTTTTAGTAGAGACAGGTTTCACTATCTTGGCCAGGCTGGTCTTGAACCCCTGACCTCATGATCCACCTGCCTTGGCCTTCCAGAGTGCTGGGATTACAGGCGTGAGCCACCACACCCGACCTATCCCATTTTACAGATTGACACAGACGTTAAATTGACTTGTTCAGCATCCCTAGCTAAGGAGATGCAGAGCCTGGGCCTTTGGGATACCAGGGTTTCTTTGTGGCAGTGGCCACTGCTCCTCTAGGGCAGGGAGCTGCCTTGCATCTTCGTGTCCCCAGAAACTGGCAGGCTCAGTGATTTGTACTGAGGTGCAGGTTGAGGGATGTTTGGGTTGGGTTGACTTTCTCTTGTTATATGTCAGCTGTGGTCTGAGAAGATAAGTCAGATGACAGTTTGCAGGATGCATGAGGCAGAGAGCTGGGCTAGAAGCCTGGTGGAGGAATCCAGGCCCCACCAGGGATAATGTCAGTGGGAAAGGTAGTAATGGATATCTGGAAGGCAGAAATGACAGGGCCTCTCACCAGTTAAACATGAAGAATGAATCCTTTTGAGAATTACTGGTTTTCTAAGCTGCTGCTGGGGAAGGTAGAGGTGGGTGAATCAAGAGTCACTGCAGAGGCTTCTGGGAATTGTAGTTGGGGCTCTAACCCTCCTTCTGCTCTTCCTTTCCCGTGCTGCCTGCCACCAGAGGGGCCATGGCACCCCCCACAGGTACTGGGGGTGGGACTGGTGGTGCATGTGTGGTTTTTCGGGGTAAGGCAAGGTGGGAATCTGTGACTATGACCCACCTTCCCCCAAGATCAAATCTTTCCCTTTGTTCTGCCCTTCTGTTCAGTGGTGGTCACTCTGGAGCCTTGTGAAGGAGCTGAGACATATGTGAATGGGAAGCTCGTGACGGAGCCGCTGGTGCTGAAGTCAGGTAGATGTGTTGCAGATTGAGGGTTCTGAGCGTGGCTGTGTGTAGGAAGTCTCAAGGGAGGGCCTTCTGGGTGCATCCTAGAGGAGGACCCTGAAATAAATCAGAAATAGCATGTGGATATAAAGAAGGAACTGGGAAGTGAAGGTAAAGGAGTCAGGTATTCGTTTGTCTTGCTGCCCCAGGGAACAGGAAGCGAATGCCCAGCTCTCGTAATTCCCTTTTGCTGGCAGGAATGGGGTTGGTCCCTGGGTGTCAGCCAGGGGAGCATAGGCTCTGGCTGCCCTCAGACTTGGGGTGATGGACGAGAGGGTGTCACAGCCCCTGGGGCCAGATTCTCTATGCCTTGGGTGTAGGGATGAGTTTGTTGTTGGGGAGTGAGTTTACTTTTCCCTCCGCCCATCTTCAGGGAATAGAATTGTGATGGGCAAGAACCACGTTTTCCGCTTCAATCACCCGGAGCAGGCAAGGCTGGAACGGGAACGAGGGGTCCCTCCACCCCCAGGACCGCCCTCTGAGCCAGTCGACTGGAACTTTGCCCAGAAGGAACTGTTGGAGCAGCAAGGCATCGACATCAAGCTAGAGATGGAGAAGAGGTACGAGGGGGTTACCCACATCCCCTATGGCCCTCTAGGCTGTCCTTCCTAGGCCTCTGCACCCCAGTGTCCTCCTCTTGTTAGAGCAACCAAAGTTGCTCTTCCTTCCCTCCCGGCTCAATCCCAGGCTGCAGGATCTGGAGAATCAGTACCGGAAAGAAAAGGAAGAAGCCGATCTTCTGCTGGAGCAGCAGCGACTGGTGAGGGGAAGCAGGGGCTGGGGGACGGGCTGACGGGCAGATGAGCAGCAAGCCTGAGTCTGAGTGCAGTGGTCACCGCCTGAGCCAGAGTGGGAAGTGGGCATGGGGATAAGGGGAAGGGTCAGAGAGAAAAAAGCCAGGAGAGAGATGTGACTGCTGGAGGAATCCATTATGAGGAAGGAAGGAAGATTCCTCCAGTTGACCAGGACTTCCCATACTCTAGTTGATTATGGCAAGTTTTTGATTTTCACCATATCCAAGTATATCACTTGTGTTGCTATTAAGATTGTTTTTTTTTTTTTTTTTTTTTTTTTTGAGACAGAGTCTCGCCCTGTTGCCAAGTGGCAAAGTGGCAGGCTGGAGTGCAGTGGCGCAATCTTGGCTCACTGCAAACTCCACTTCCCGGGTTCAAGCAATTCTCCTGCCTCAGACTCCCAAGTAGCTGGGACCACGGGTGCACACCACCATGCCCGGCTAATTTTTTTTTTTTTTTTTTGAGACTGAGTTTCATTCTTGTTACCTAGGCTGGAGTGCAATGGCGCGATCTCGGCTCACTGCAACCTCTGCCTCCTGGGTTCAAGCAACTCTCCTGCCTCAGCCTCCTGAGTAGCTGGGACTACAGGCGTGCGCCACCATGCCCAGCTAATTTTTGTATTTTTAGTAGAGACAGGGTTTCACCTTGTTGACCAGGATGGTCTCGATCTCTTGACCTCATAATTCACCTGCCTCGGCCTCCCAAAGTGCTGGGATTATAGGCGTGAGCCACCGCACCTGGCCCCAGCTAATTTTTGTATTATTTTAGTAGAGTCGGGGTTTTACCGTGATCTTGATCTCTTGACCTCCTGATCCGCCCACCTCAGCCTCCCAGAGTGCTGCGATTACAGTCTTGAGCCACCACTCCTAGCCTCTTTTTTTTTTTTTTCTTTTTTTTGAGACAGAGTCTCTCTCTGTTGCCCAAGCTGGAAAGCAATGGCATGATCTCAGCTCACTGTAGCCTCTGCCTCCTGGGTTCAAGCAATTCTCATGCCTCCCCAGTAGCTGGGATTACAGGAGCCTGCCACCACGCCCAGCTAGTTTTTGTATTTTTAGTAGAGACGGGGTTTCACCATGTTGGCCAGGTTGGTCTGGAACTCCTGACCTCAGGTGATCCACCCCCTCGGCCTCCCAAAGTGCTGGGATTTCAGGCGTGAGCCACTGTGCCCAGCAAGATTGTTTTTCAATCCATTTATGCCAGAGGTTGCCATTTTTAAATTTTTGTATGAGTTAAAAATCAGACTTTGGTGATGACCTTGAGCAGTAGGACATAAATAACTCCCACATGCTTAGCATTCCAATAATGGAACATGGTGGCAGGCTCCTTAGCATTCCAATAATGGAACACTAGGCATAAGTGGGTCAAATGGACTTTCTGTTTTGTTTTTAAGACAGTATTTTGCTCTGTCACCCTGGCTGGAGTGCAGTGGCCTGATCATAGCTTAGTGCAGCCTCAAACTCCTTGGGTTCAAGCAATCCTCCCACCTCAACCTCCTGAGTAGCTGGGATCACAAGTGTGCGCTTCCATGCCTGGCTAAATTTTTTATTTATTTTTTTATTTTATTTTATTTTATTTTATTTTTTTGAGACGGAGTTTTGCTCTTGTTACCCAGGCTGGAGTGCAATGGCCCGATCTCGGCTCACCGCAACCTCCGCCTCCCGGGTTCAGGCAATTCTCCTGCCTCAGCCTCCTGAGTAGCTGGGATTACAGGCACGCGCCACCATGTCCAGCTAATTTTTTGTATTTTTAGTAGAGACGGGGTTTCACCATGTTGACCAGGATGGTCTCCATCTCTTGATCCACCCGCCTCGGCCTCCCAAAGTGCTGGGATTACAGGCTCGAGCCACCGCACCTGGCCAAATTTTTTATTTTTTACAGAGGTGGAGGCCTCACTACATTGCCCAGGCTGGTCATCAGCTCTTGGGCTCAAGCAATCCTTGTCCTTCCAGAGTCCTGGGATTACAGGCACAAGCCACCAAACCTTAAATGGTCTTTTAAGTCTTGCACAAAGTTCCACACTTGATTAGCTACAGCCAATGCTTATGGTAACTTTCTCAGTGCCAGCCATGGTTCTAAATACTCCAAATGTGTCTGGGAGGTCGATACCATCATTGTCTCTGTTGTCTAGAGGAGCAGAGTTCAGTAGTCTGCCTGAGGGTGCACTGTTGGGGTGGAGCAGGACTTGAACCCAGGCTCCCTGATAAGTGTTTCCAGTGTCCTCAGGACACACTGGACCAAGACACATGGGCTCTGGATATCCTTAGCCCTCTCTTCCTCTTTCTCTCTGTGGCTCCAGTATGCAGACTCGGACAGTGGGGATGACTCTGACAAGCGCTCCTGTGAAGAGAGCTGGCGGCTCATCTCCTCCTTGCGGGAGCAGCTGCCACCCACTACGGTCCAGACCATTGTCAAACGCTGTGGTCTGCCCAGCAGTGGCAAGCGCAGGGCCCCTCGCAGGGTTTATCAGATCCCCCAGCGACGGAGGCTTCAGGGCAAAGACCCTCGCTGGGCCACCATGGCTGACCTGAAGATGCAGGCAGTGAAGGAGATCTGCTACGAGGTGGCCTTGGCTGACTTCCGCCACGGGCGGGCTGAGATTGAGGCCCTGGCCGCCCTCAAGATGCGGGAGCTGTGTCGCACCTATGGCAAGCCGGAAGGCCCCGGAGATGCCTGGAGGGCTGTGGCCCGGGATGTCTGGGACACCGTGGGCGAGGAGGAAGGAGGTGGAGCTGGCAGTGGTGGTGGTAGTGAGGAGGGAGCTCGAGGGGCAGAGGTAGAGGACCTCCGGGCCCACATCGACAAGCTGACGGGGATTCTGCAGGAGGTGAAGCTGCAGAACAGCACCAAGGATCGGGAGCTGCAGGCCCTGCGGGACCGCATGCTCCGCATGGAGAGGGTCATCCCCCTGGCCCAGGTAGGCCTGGCCCTGTCTTCTCTCTCCCCTTCTCTCCTCCTTCAGCTCTTTCTCTCCTCCCTCAGCTCTTTCTTTTAAGAGTCTGAGCCTCCCATCTCAGAGCTTAACCTCCTTTCCCCTGAGTCTGGAAAAAATTACACTGAAGTATAGCACAGTTTTTCTCAGTATCGTTTATGAACCACATGCTTCACCACCACCAGGCTGCTAATTAAAAATGCAGATTCCTGGGTTCTGCCCCGAACCTACTGAATCCACATCTTTGAGGCCCATTCTGCATCTATAATAAGCTCTGGGTGTTTCTGAAGTACAGTGAAGTCTAAGACCCACTGATATGAAGTATACAGTTTTAAGTTAGTGCTTGAGGAATGTCATCCATGTGTCTTATCACCACCCCCTTCCCCTCTCCCTTCTTGTTGGTCATTTACTCTGTGGAGCTGCTGAGCTGCTGTGAGGAGTGCTTTTTGTGTGTGGTCCTGATTAATCTTCACAGCAGCCTTGTGGGTGGTAGTCTTATCATCTATTCCTGTTTTGCATGTATGCTCAACAGATAAATATTTGATTTCCTACTGTGTGCCAGACATTTGTGCAGGCCATTGGGGTTACTTAATCAGCCGACAAAATTTTTGCTGTTACATCTTTCTAATGGGGACATTATTCAGCTCCTCCATACCACTCCAGCCTCACTGGCTTCCTTGCTGTTCCTTGAACTTGCTGGCCTCAGGACCTTTGCACCTGCTGTTCCTTCTGCCTAGAATGCTTTTCCCTCAAATAACTGTAGAGATGGCCCTTCACTTCAGGTCTTTACTGAAATGATGTCTTCTCATGAATCTTTTGTAGCCATCTCTGAGCTGGCTTTGTCTCTTCCTTTCCTGCTCTGTTCTCCATCTGAAATACCAATTTCTTAGAACAACCCTAAACACCAGGTACTATTATTGATGCCATCTTACAGATGCAGAAACTGAGGCACTGAGAGGTTACAAGCCAAAGACCCAGTCACATAGCTGGGAAGTGGCCAGCCCAGGCCTGAGCTCAGACCTTCTCAAGCCCATGCTCCTATTCCACTACTTTTCTAGCTTCCTTATCTCCAGGCTTTTCTCCAGACCCTTGACATCCAGTCACTCCAGGTCCCTCTTGAATCCACATGTCCTCAGGATTCAGCTCTCCTTACGTCCCTTCTCCTTTTCTCTCACTCCTCCCTCCCAGGATCATGAGGATGAGAAGGAAGAAGGTGGTGAGGTCCCCTGGGCCCTGCCTGAAGGATCAGAGGCAGCAGAGGAGGCAGCCCCCAGTGACCGCATGCCATCAGCCCAGCCCCCGTCACCACCACTTTCAAGCTGGGAGCGGGTATCACGGCTCATGGAGGAGGACCCTGCCTTCCGTCGTGGTCGTCTTCGCTGGCTCAAGCAGGAGCAGCTACGGCTGCAGGGACTGCAGGGCTCCGGGGGCCGGGGCGGGGGGCTGCGCAGGCCTCCAGCCCGCTTTGTGCCCCCTCACGACTGCAAGCTACGATTTCCCTTCAAGAGCAACCCCCAGCACCGGGAGTTCTGGCCAGGGATGGGGAGCGGGGAGGCTCCAGCTGCACCCCAACCCCCTGAGGAGGTCACTCCCCCTCCAGCCACCCCTGCCCGAAGGCCTCCGAGTCCCAGAAGGTCCCACCATCACCGCAGGAACTCCCTGGATGGAGGGGGCCGATCCCGAGGAGTGGGTTCTGCACAGCCTGAACCCCAGCACTTCCAGCCCAAAAAGCACAACTCTTATCCCCAGCCGCCCCAATCCTACCCAGCCCAGCGGCCCCCAGGGCCCCGCTACCCCCCATACACTACTCCCCCACGAATGAGACGGCAGCGCTCTGCCCCTGACCTCAAGGAGAGTGGGGCGGCTGTGTGAGTCCCACATCCTGGGCAGAGGGCCTGGTGGGGCCCCTTGCTAGGAGAAGGGAAGATGCCCGAGACGCTGCTTCCCCAGAAGTGCTGGGGCAGAGAGGCCCAGGAGATGAGAGAGAAGGTCCGAGTAGGTGATGGAAGACAAGTGGAGACTGAGCTGGAGGCTGAGGAAAGGAAGGGGCACAGAGTTGCCAGGAGCAAACCAAAGTGAAGGGAGAGATAGGAAGCTGCCTCGGGGCCACCCCTTGGCAGGGGGTGGGTCCCACAAACGCTGCTATGGGTGGGGTGGGGGGCTGGGGTGCTGCGTAGCCAGTGTTTGACTTTCTTTTCAAATAGGGGAAAGAGGGAGAAGACTCAAAGAGGGAGAAGAATGAGAGAGAGATGAGTTCTCCCCAGCCCCTGTCTGTGGTGGTTTCTGTTTCTAGGGAGGCATGGTAGGATCATAAGTCATTCCCCTCCCCTTCCAGGCCTCCTGCTATATTTGGGGGACCTGACTGGTTTGGCTGGAGTCCCATGAGAATGTGGGCCCTTTAATAAAGGATAGCAAACAGGGAGCTTGTGGCCTGTTTGTTTTGTGTTTTCATGGAGGTATAGGTTATATAAGGTAATGGCACAGGTCTTATGCATACATATCAGTGAAGGTTTATATGTGTGTGCCATGCAATACCACCCAGATTCCATCTTGTCTTCCTGAAATTCAGCCTCCTGTCTCCAGGGTGCACAGCCCAGGCTTTCTGTTTCCCTTGCTTTTTTTTTTTTTGGACAGAATCTTGCTCCCTGGTTGGAGTACAGTGGTGCAGTCTTGACTCACCGCAACCTCTGCCTCCTGGGTTTAAGCAGTTCTCCCTCAGTCTCCTGAGCAGCTGGGATTACAGGCATGCACCACCACACCCGGCTCATTTTTGTATTTTTAGAAGAGATGGGGTTTCTGCATGTTGGCCAGGCTGGTCTCAAACTCCTAACAAGTGATCCGCCTGCCTTGGCCTCCCAAAGTGCTGGGATTACAGGTGTGAGCCACCGTGCCTTGTCTCCCCTGCTTTCATTTTTGCTTACCCGGTGTCTCAGTCTGTGCCACTGACACCACTATCTGTTATGAACTAAGTACAGAAGGGGGATGGGAGGGGAGGTGGAGGGACTGCCAGCCTGTCAGTGCCTAACTGGCTGTTGCTGACAGATACAGAGGATTTGTGGGATATAGAGGAGTTCTGCTTTGTTTAAGTCACCTAACTTGTTTGAAAGGTCTCCCAAGTAGCCCGTTGCTCCTGATAGCGAATGGGTTGGGCAAGCTTACTGCACCTACCTGATTGTTTTCATCCTGGTTGTGTTACCTGCCGTTAGAATTTGTATTAAGACTATTTGTTACCTGCTTGTTTTAATGTTCTGTCTTAAAGCAAGGAGCCCTTGACTATGCCCTATCACCAGGATTTTGCAGGTTAGATTGTATTCCTACTCTGCCTTTGGCTTGCCAAAGTCTGGAGACCCCACATTTTCATCCTGTTCTCAGGAAAACAATTTCATCCACTTGAAGCTCTTAACTACTGCTTCAGAGCTTCCTGAGGTCAGTCTCCAGTTGCAAGCAGCCAAAACCATGGATATTCTAACTACAGCCAAACCATGGCTCTGGGTGAAGAAACGATTAGGTTTACTCTTGGTTTCTACACTCTGATGCTGCTACCTGTATTTTGATACCTCTGACTTCCAGGTTTTTACAAACCTGTTGACAGTGACCCAAGATCTGGAATGTAATGGATGGTTTGGCAACAGTGTTTGCTCAAGCAGTTTATTATCTGACTAAGGAGACTAAATGAGCAAGAAAATGATAGAATACAAAGGTCTTTGCAGGTCAGAGGGAGCTGAGAGTTACAGAGAAAGCTGTGGGATTCCAGATGGGAAAAATAGCTTGCTAGTTTAAGACAGATTATTTTTTCCCTAAAGACTCTGCCTTATATAAATCTATGTTTTTGTTTTTGCTTTTGAGACGGAGTTTCGCTCTTGTTACCCAGGCTGGAGTGCAATGGCGCGATCTCGGCTCACCGCAACCTCTGCCTCCTGGGTTCAGGCAATTCTCCTGCCTCAGCCTCCTGAGTAGCTGGGATTACAGGCACGCGCCACCATGCCCAGCTGATTTTTTTGTATTTTTAGTAGAGACGGGGTTTCACCATGTTGACCAGGATGGTCTCGATCTCTTGACCTCGTGATCCACCCGCCTCGGCCTCCCAAAGTGCTGGGATTACAGGCTTGAGCCACCGCGCCCGGCTATAAATGTATGTTATCCATGATTTTTTTTTTTTAAGATGGGATTTCACCATGATGGCCAGGCTGGTCTTGAACTCCTTACCTCAGGTGATCCACCCACCTCGGCCTTCCAAAGTGCTGGTATTATAGGCATGAGCCACCGTGTCCCGCCTGTTATCCATGATTTAAAAATCCACTTACGGGCTGGGCGCCGTGGCTCACGCCTGTAATCCCAGGATTTTGGGAGGCCGAGGCGGGTGGATCACGAGGTCAAGAGATCGAGACCATCCTGGTCAACATGGTGAAACCCCGTCTCTACTAAAAATACAAAAAATCAGCTGGGCATGGTGACGCGTGCCTGTAATCCCAGCTACTCAGGAGGCTGAGGCAGGAGAATTGCCTGAACTCAGGAGGTGGAGGTTGGCGGTGAGCTAAGATCGTGCCATTGCACTCCAGCCTGGGTAACGAGCGAAACTCCATCTAAAAAAAAAAAAAAAAATCCACTTATGGCTGGGCACAGTGGCTCTTACCTGTAATCCCAGCACTTGGGGAGGCTGAGGCAGGAGGATCGGTTTAGCCCAGGAGGTTGAGATCAACCTGGGTAACATAGTGAAACTGTGTATCTACAAAAATTACAAAATTAATCGGGTGTGGTGGTGTGTACCTGCAGTTCTAGCTACCAGGGAGGTGGAAGGATCACCTCAGCCCGTGGAGATTGAGGCTGCAGTGAGCTGGGAAGGTACAGTACTCCAGCCTGGGAAAGAGTGGGACCCTTTCAAAAAAAAAAAAAAAAAAAATCGATGAATCCAGCCTTCCACATCAATCTTTAATAATGTGTATGGGCCAGGCACAGTAACTCCTGCCTGTAATCCCAGCACTTTGGGAGACTAAATTTAGAGCATGACTTGAGGCCAGGAATTTGAAACTAGCCTGGGCAACAGTGAGACCCCCATCTCTACAAAAAATAAAAATCGGGCCGGGCGCGGTGGCTCAAGCCTGTAATCCCAGCACTTTGGGAGGCCGAGGCGGGTGGATCACGAGGTCGAGAGATCGAGACCATCCTGGTCAACATGGTGAAACCCCGTCTCTACTAAAAATACAAAAAATTAGCTGGACATGGTGGCGCGTGCCTGTAATCCCAGCTACTCAGGAGGCTGAGGCAGGAGAATTGCCTGAGCCCAGGAGGCGGAGGTTGCGGTGAGCCAAGATCGGGCCATTGCACTCCAGCCTGGGTAACAAGAGCGAAACTCTGTCTCAAATAAATAAATAAATAAATAAAAATAAAAATCGACAGTCTCGGTGGCTCACGCCTGTAATCCCAGCACTTTTTGAGGCTGAGGCAGGTGGATCACCTGAGGTCAAGAGTTCAAGACCAGCCTGGACGACATGGTGAAACCCTCTCTCTACTAAAAATACAAAAAAAGTTAGCCAGGCGTGGTGGTGCATACCTGTAATCCCAGCCACTTGGGAGGCTGAGGCAGGAGAATCGCTTGAACCCAGGAGGTGGAGGTTGCAATGAGCCAAGATTCTGCCATTGCACTCGAGCCTGAGTGACAAGAGCAAAACTCAAGTCTAAAAAATAATAATAGGCCGGGCGCGGTGGCTCAAGCCTGTAATCCCAGCACTTTGGGAGGCCGAGGCGGGTGGATCACGAGGTCGAAAGATCGAGACCATCCTGGTCAACATGGTGAAACCCCGTCTCTACTAAAAATACAATAAAACTAGCTGGGCATGGTGGCGCGTGCCTGTAATCCCAGCTACTTAGGAGGCTGAGGCAGGAGAATTGCCTGAGACCAGGAGGCGGAGGTTGCGGTGAGCCGAGATCGTGCCATTGCACTCCAGCCTGGGTAACAAGAGCGAAACTCCGTCTCAAAAAAATAATAATAATAATAATAATAATAATAGGCTGGGCACGGTGGCTCACACCTGTAATCCCAGCACTTTTGGAGACTGAGGTGGGTGAATCATGGGAAGGAGCCACCACGGGTGGGTGGATCTTGAGGTTGGTCAAGAAATCGAGACCATCCTGGCCAACATGGTGAAACCCCGTCTCTACTAAAAATACAAAAATTAGGGCCGGGCGCGGTGGCTCAAGCCTGTAATCCCAGCACTCTGGGAGGCCGAGGCGGGTGGATCACGAGGTCGAGAGATCGAGACCATCTGGTCAACATGATGAAACCCCGTCTCTACTAAAAATACAAAAAATTAGCTGGGCATGGTGGCGCGTGCCTGTAATCCCAGCTACTCAGGAGACTGAGGCAGGAGAATTGCCTGAACCCAGGAGGCGGAGGTTGCGGTGAGCCGAGATCGCGCCATTGCACTCCAGCCTGGGTAACAAGAGCGAAACTCCGTCTCAAAAAAAAAAAAAAAAAAATACAAAAATTAGCCGGGCATGGTGGCACGCGTCTCTGGTCCCAGCTACTTGGGAGGCTAAGGTGGAAGAATTGCTTGAACCGGGGAGGTGGAGGTTGCAGTGAGCCGAGGTTGCACCATTGAACTCCAGCTTGGTGACAGAGCAAGACTCCATCTCAAATAATAATAATAATAATGCAGGCAAACTTGTTTAGATTTTATTCAGAGTGAGCCTATTTATCTTTGCAGGCAAACTTGTTTAGATTTTATTCAGAGTGAGCCTATTTATCTTTTATCTGTGCTATATGTGCCAGCATTCCATAGGCATTTCATTTAGCCCTTAAAGTACCCCTGTAAATAGGTTTTCTGTCTGTGTTTTTCAGATGGGAAGACTGAGGGGTTTTATTTATTTATTTCTTGAGATGAAGTCTCGCTTTGTCACCCATGCTGGAGTGCAATGGTGTGGTCTCAGTTCACTGCAACCTCTGCCTGCTGGGGTCAAGTGATTCTCCTGGCTCAGCCTCCCGAGTAGCTGGGATTATAGGTGCATGCCACCACACCCAACTAATTTTTATATTTTTAGTAGAGATGGGCTTGAACTCCTGACCTCGTGATCCACCCACCTCAGCCTCCCAAAGTGTTGGGATTACAGGCATGAGTCATTGCGCCTGGCCTATTAATTTATTTTTTAGAGTAAGATCTTGCTATGTTGCCCAGGCTGATCTCAAACTCCTGGGCTCAAGCAATCCTGCTTCAGTCTCCCAAGAAGCTGGTACTGCAAGCCTGTGCCACCGTGCCTGGCTCCTGAAGACTGAGGTTTGATTAATGAGTTGCCCAAATTTATACAGTTCTTTTTTTTTTTTTTTTTTTTTTTTTGAGACGGAGTTTCACTCTTGTTACCTAGGCTGGAGTGCAATGGCGCGATCTCGGCTCACCGCAACCTCCGCCTCCTGGGTTCAGGCAATTCTCCTGCCTCAGCCTCCTGAGTAGCTGGGATTACAGGCAGGCGCCACTATGCCCAGCTAATTTTTTGTATTTTTAGTAGAGACGGGGTTTCACCATGTTGACCAGGATGGTCTCGATCTCTCGACCTCGTGATCCACCCGCCTCAGCCTCCCAAAGTGCTGGGATTACAGGCTTGAGCCACCGCGCCCGGCTTATACAGTTCTTAAGTGGCAAAGTTAGGATTCCAACCCAAGTCAACCTAACTAAGGCCCAAACCCCATCCCACCTAGGCCATCAGATATTGGCTGGGTAAGGTGGCTTATCCCTGTAATCCCAGCACTTAGGAGGCAGAGGCAGAAGGATTGCTTGAGCTGAGGAGTTTGAGACCAGCCTGGGCAACATAGCAAGACTCTATCTCTACAAAAAATATAAAAATTAGCTGGGTGTAGTGGCTTACACCTGTAGCTACTTGGGAGGCTGAGGTGGGAGGATTGCTTGAGCCTGGAAGGTCAAGGCTACAGTGAACTGTGATTGTACCACTGCACTCCAGCCTGGATGACAGGGAGAGACCCTGTCTCAAAAAATATATTAAAAAAAAGAACATCAGACAGGCTGGGCATGGTGGCTCATGCCTGTAATACCAGCACTTTGGGAGGTTCAGGTGAGTGGATCACCTGAGGTCAGGAGTTTGAGACCAGCCTGACCAACATGGAGAAACCCTGTCTCTACTAAAAATACAAAATTAGTCGGGCATGGTGGTGCATGCCTGTAATCCTAGCTACTTGGGAGGCTGAGGCAGGAGAATCGCTTGAACCCGTGAGGCGGAGGTTGCAGTGAGCGGTGATTTTTTTTTTGAGATAGAGTCTTGCTCTGTCACCCAGGCTGGAGTGCAATGGCGCGATCTCGGCTCACTGCAACCTCTGCCTTCTGGGTTCAAGCAATTCTTCTGCCTCAGCCTCCCAAGTAGCTGTGATTACAGGTGCATGTCATCACACCCAGCTAATTTTTGTATTTTTAGTAGATACAGGGTTTCACCATGTTAGTCAGGCTGGTCTCGAACTCCCGACCCCAGGTGATCCGCCCGCCTTGGCCTCCAAAGTGCTTGGATTACAGGCGTGAGCCACCAAGCCTGGCCTTTTTTTTTTCTTTTTTTTAGATTGAGTCTCACTCTGCTGCCCAGGATGGAGTGCAGTGGCACGATCTCAGTTTACTGCAACCTTTGCCTCTTGGGTTCAAGTGATTCTCCTGCCTCAGCCTCCCAAGTACCTGGGGCTACAGGCACATGCCACCATGCCCTGTTGAATTTTTTGAATTTTTGGTAGAAACAGGGTTTCACCATGTTGGCCAGGTTGGTCTCGAACTCCTTACTAAAGGTGATCCGCCCACCTCAGACTCTCAAAGTGCTGGGATTACAGGCATGAGACACTGTGCCTGGCTGGGACATCAATTTATTTACACTCCCCAGGTAATTCTAAGGTGCACCTAGGATGAGAATCAGGGCAAATCTAAGCGCCACTTAAACATGGTGAGCCAAAGAGATAACCCTAAAAGAGACTACAGCCTTGGGTGGGGCGCAGTGGCTCACACCTGTAATCCCAGCGGTTTGGGAGGCTGAGGAGAGTGAATCACAAGGTCAGGAGTTCAAGACTAGCCTGACCAACATGGTGAAACACTGTCTCTACTAAAACTACAAAAAATTAGCTGGGACTAGTGACGGGCACCTGTATTCCCAGCTGCGTGGGAGTCTGAGGCAGGAGAATCACTTGAACCTGGGAAGCAGAGGTTGCAGTGAGCTGAGATTGGGTCACTGCACTCCAGCCTAGGTGACAGAGCGAGACTCTGTCACAAAAAAAAAAAAAACAAACAAAAACACAGCCTGTATTCTAGGCAGAAAATGGGCTAAAAACATTGAGAGATCTTCAAATAATGCAGAAGCCTGGCTGTGATAGCTCATGACCTTAATCCCAGCACTTTGGGAGTCCGAGGCAGGTGGATCACCTGAGGTCAGGAGTTCAAGACTAGCCTGGTGAACATGGCAAAACCCCATCTCTACTAAGAATACAAAGATTAGCTGGGTATGGTGGTGCGTGTTTGTAATCCCAGCCACTTAGGAGGCTGAGGCATGAGAATTGCTTGAACTCTGGAGGTGGAGGTTAAAGTGAGTCAAGATTGTGCCATTGCACTCTAACCTGGGCGATAGAGCAAGACTCTTGTCTCAAAAACAAAAACAAACCAAAACACACAATATATCAATACTGGTTTAGTAACTGCAACAAATGCACCATAGTGGTGTAAGATGTTAACGAATGTACATAGAAGATCTTGGGTGTAGGGTGTATGGGACTCTGTATTACAATTGCAATTTTTCTGCAAATCTAAAAATATTCTAAAATTGGTTGGATATGGTGGCTCATGCCTGTAATCCCAGCACTTTCGGAGCCTGAGACAGGCAGATCATGAGGTCAGGAGTTCAAAACCAGCCTGGTCAACATGATGAAATCCTGTCTCTACTAAAAATTCACCAAGTGTCGTGGCAGGTGCCTGTAATCCCAGCTACTCAGGAGGCTGAGGCAGGAGAATTGCTGGAACCCGGAAGGCGGAGGCTGCAGTTAGCCTAGATTTCGCCACAGCACTCCAGCCTGGGCGACAGAGTGAGACTCCAACTCAAAAAAAAAAAAAAAAAAGCCAGGCGCGGTGGCTTAAGCCTGTAATCCCAGCACTTTGGGAGGCTGAGGCGGGTGGATCACGAGGTCAAGAGATCGAGACCATCCTGATCAATATGGTGAAACCCCGCCTGTGGGGAACACTCCCGTGTGAGACCCCTAAAAGGTGTGAGTCTCACTATATGGTGAGTTTGATCCCAAACACAGTTTCCTACTGGAGGCAGTCGAGCTATCCGGAAATATAGGAACTGAAAGATGAATGATCAGTTTCTAATATCAACCACAATATCGTTTTGGGCCTAAAACTATGCGTTGCTGCTAGACCGAGTAACCCCCTACCAGCAACCACTTCCTGCTTTTAACCTTTTTATGACTTTAAGAATAAGTTTTAACCTTTACTTACCTAACTGCCTTGTACCCTAGATAATGGTTTAACTGTCGATATTTGCAAAGCAAAATGCCACCATAAGGGATGGCTTTGATTCCTGAATCAGATTCCTGAATGGGGAAGTTGAGTTAAGTTGAGTCAGGAGTAGACAAAGGAGAATCTGATTAAAAGATAATCTGATGAGCAAAACCAGAAAACCTTTTCACAGCTCAGTTCTTTTTTTTTTTTTTTTTTTTTTTTTTTTTTTTTTTTTTTTTTTTTGAGACGGAGTTTCGCTCTGGTTACCCAGGCTGGAGTGCAATGGCGTGCTCTCGGCTCACCGCAACCTCCGCCTTCTGGGTTCAGGCAATTCTCCTGCCTCAGCCTCCTGAGTAGCTGGGATTATAGGCACACACCACCATGCCCAGCTACTTTTTTGTATTTTTAGTAGAGACGGGGTTTCACCATGTTGACCAGGATGGTCTTGATCTTTTGACCTCGTGATCCACCCGTCTCAGCCTCCCAAAGTGCTGGGATTACAGGCTTGAGCCACCGCGCCCGGCTCACATCTCAGTTCTAAAACAAGGTCAAACCAGAGATACCTGCAGCCAGGAGGAATAATATTTGGATGTAAACAAGTTTTGTGAATAATGTTTGGATGTAAACAAGCTTTGTGATTGTAGGAAATTCTGTTACTTTTTACAACCACTGATTGCCTATCTGACTTCTCTATTGTATAGGCCATGTAAGGTATACATTTGCATTTCCTCTTGCTATGAGGTAAACCAGAGCCAAGAAAGTGCATTTATTCCTGGCCTTTGAAAAATAAAATTTGCTGTTTAGGCACAGCCTATCAGCCCTCTAGACGCCTCGCTTTCTCTCTCTCTGTCTTTATTAATTTCCCAGGCGCACTCCCTCTTCCAGGTATTGGGACCCTCTTGCAGGTCGAGAGACCCCCGGGCAGACGTGCCTACCCGTCCCGGACGGTCCACGACACCCGCCTCTACTAAAAATACAAAAAAGTAGCTGGGCATGGTGGCACATGCCTATAATCCCAGCTACTCAGGAGGCTGAGGCAGGATAATTGCCTGAACCCAGGAGGCGGAGGTTGCGGTGAGCCGAGATCGTGCCATTGCACTCCAGCCTGGGTAACAAGAGCGAAACTCCGTCTCAAAAAAAAAAAAAAAAAGAAAGAAAGAAAGAAAGAAAAGAAAAAAATTCTGAAATTAAAAGTTTATTTAAAATAAATAATTACAAAGATGGCAAAGGTGTACTCTTAAAATTTTAAATGTTTTATATTCTATAACATTGCCCTTGTGTTTAGGAATGGTGCTAATGTTAACATTGAAAAATAAGCTGGGCATGGTGGCGTGTGCCTGTAATCCCAGCTACTCGGGAGGCTGAGGCAGGAGAATTGCTTGAACCCAGGAGGTGGAGGTTGCAGTGAGCCGAGATCGCGCCATTGCACTCCAGCCTGGGTAACAAGAGTGAAACTCTGTCTCAAAAAAAAAAAAAGAAAAAAAAATTGAAAATGTGCACATAAAAATCTCTCTTCCTTTTTTTTAAAAATAGAGATAGGGTCTCACTATGTTGCCCAGGCTGGCCTCAAACTCCTGGGCTCATGCAATCCTCCTCCCTCGGCCTCCCGAAGTGCTGGGATTACAGGCATGAGCCACTGCTCCTGGCCAGTAAAAATCTTTCTTTAAAATGAAAGTTGGGAAGATCACCTAAGCCTGGGAGGTAGAGGCTGCAGTGAGCCATGATCACGCCACTGCACTCCAGCCTGGGTGACAGAGACCCTGTCTCAAAATAAATAAATAAATAGGCCAGACGTAGTGGCTCACACCTGTAATCCAAGCACTTTGGAGACCAAAGCGGGTGGATCACCTGAGGTCGGGAGTTTAAGACCAGCCTGACCAACATGGTGAAACCCTGTCTTAAAAATAAATAAATAAATGAAATAAAATAAAATAAAAATAAATAAATAAAACAAAATAAAATGGAAGTAAGATTTCTGCAGGATTGTCTGAGGGAAAAAAAAGAGAGAAGAGAAATGGGAGTAAGATATAATCAACCCCTACAAACATGTTTCAACAACTACCATGATACTCAGTAGTATAAACAATTTAGGAGCGAGTACCCTGTGAAATCTCAGAGATAATGAGCACAGCCATAAAGCAAGATGAGTACATTGCAGGTTTATGACCTATGTGATGCCATCACCTCACCTGATCTTTATTACTGCTGGGGAAATTGTCTTAAACTATGTGATGACTTCAGAAATGCATTTCTCGTTTCTTGCATAAAACTGACAGCTCTATACTTGGTGGTCTTCGTATCAAGCATGTCATGGGAAGATGTGGTAGACCCTGTTCCCATTTTCTTTCTTCTTCTTCTTCTTTTCTTTTTTTTGAAGAGTCTCACTCTGTCACCCAGGCTGGTGTGCAGTGGTGCAATCTCAGCTCACTACAACCTCCACCTCCCAGGTTCAAGTGATTGTCCTGTCTCAGCCTCCTGAATAGCTGAATAGCTGGGAATACAGGTGCCCACCATCATGACTGGCTGATTTTTGTATTTTCAGTTGAGACGGGATTTCATCATATTGGTCAGGTGAAACTCTTGACCTTAGGTGATCCACGCACCTTGGCCTCCCAAAGTTCTGGGATTACAGGTCTGAGCCACTGTGCCCGGCCCCCATTTTCAATAAGGGAAGCAAGAGGTTAAGCAACTTAATGAAGGTCTCAGAAATAGTATAGGGCAGAGGCACGATCAGAATCCAGGTCTTGTGATGTTTACTCCAATACTGTTTCCACCCTCTTGATGGCAGGCCCTGTTGTAGGCAGTAGAACTGGTCCTTAACCCTTAAAGGGTATGCTGGCCTCCCTTTCCTCCTTCTTAGCAGAACTCCACATTTACTCGGAGTTCTGAGTTACTATGTCTTGTCTGTTTTCTGGAGCACATGAACTCCAGAAAAGCTGGTTTGGTCTAGCTCTAGGTGGTTCCTCAATAGTCTAACCAGGGTTACTCAGCTTTGAAGCACATTGGAATCACCTGGTTTTGCCTCTAGAAATTCCAAAATATTTGGTCTAGAAAGCAGCCTTGGAATTCCCACACCTCCCCTGCCCTGGCCCAAGACTGTGTTATGTTGATGTTTAATGTTGCTACCAAAGAACGGAAAAGGATTTTCCCATTCAATCTGCCTCAAATAAGGTCACGGAGCTTTGACTGGATATAATTTTTGCTGACCTTATCTGGAGAAATCAGGATGCTTTCTCCTTTGAAGCAGAATGCTTGGCTTTGAGCAAAGCCCTTTGACTCTTCTCCTCAACAAGGTAGAAGTTCTAGATCTTAGGATATAAAAAAGAATTCATGTGTTAGATGATTTCAGGGCAGATAGCCAGTCATACAAGCTGAAGGCTGAAACAATATGTGAATGTTGGGTGCAATTGTTTTGAGTAGGGACTAAAGGGGCAGAATTGTTCTTTGTTCTCTGAGAAGGCCGAAATGTCCACTGCATTGTATAATTTAACACTTAGTCCTTGTCAAGAGAAAGGAATTCCCATGATTTTGAAGTCTTAATACAATTATTTATATCCATCTCCACACTGCCCATCCCCTCTGGGTTCAGCCACTGTCTCCTATGATTCTTACAACCCACATTCTATATTAAGCAGTGATTATTTGGATAATGGGAGATGTCACCTACTTACCCAGTTTGGACATATTTGTCCATCTCTGCTAGTAATGCTGTTTTCCCCCTTGTGGGCTCTGGTGACTTTCAACAGTTGCCCATTAGTGCTGGAAATGGGCCCCAGATTCTTCCAACATTTTGGCACCAAAGACACTGCCAAGAACAATCTATCCCTCCTTGGGTCCAGCACTGATAGGTCAAATTACATGCTCAGTCACAAGTGGAGAAGAGTCTAGTTTTGAGCATCTGTTGAATATAACTTCACAAAACTGCTGTGATCCTATGGAAAAATAAGGAAAGGCCAAATAGTGTTTAAAAGGTAAGTGTAGTGAGACAAGAAAGATGAAGAGGAGCAGAAACCCAAATGAATTTGAAATATCTGCAGGCTTGTCATGGTGATTCACGCCTATAATCCTGGCATTTTGGGAGGCAGAGGCAAGGGGATTGCTTGAGCCCAGGGGTTTGAGGTCAGCTTGGGCAACACAGGGAGACCCCACCGCTACAAAAAATACAAAAAATTAGCCAAGCATAGTGGTACACACTTGTAGCTCCAGCTACTCAGGAGGCGGAGCAGGAGGATCACTTGAGCCTGGGAGTTGAAGACTGCAGTGAGCCCATACCATGGCACTGTACTCTGTACTACAGCCTAGGCAACAGTGTGAGACTCTGTCTCAAAAATAAAAATAAAAATAAAAATAAAAGAAATATCTGCAAACATCAGCTCCTTACACTGGCTGCACACATACTTCACCTCAATTCCATTTGAGAATCTCCCCCTATTTTAAGTTTTCTAATATCCCCAGTCAAGATCCACCAATCTCATTAATCAGTCATCTGGTTTCTACATTTTGGTTCCCTGACCTTCCGACGTTATATAGAAATTGTGGACTCTAGTGCCACCTAGTGTTTCTCATTCAGTCCTTTAAAAAAGTTGAATTCAAATAACTATTGAGGCCTGGCATGTTGGCTCACGCCTGTAATCCCAGCACTTTGGAAGGTTGAGGTGAGCAGATCACAAGAGGTCAGGAGTTAGAGGCCAGCCTGACCAACATGGTGAAATCTTGTCTCTACTAAAAATGCAAATATTAGCTGGGTGTGGTAGTGATGCCTGTAATCCCAGCTACTTGGGTGGCTGATACAGGAGAATTGCTTGAAACTAGGAGATGGAGGTTGCAGTGAGCTGAGCTCACGCCACTGCACTTCAGACTGGGCACAGAGTGAGACGGTCTCAAAAACAGAAAGAAAGAAAAAAAGCTGGGTGTGGTGGTTCACACCTGTAAGTCCAGCACTTTGGGAGGCCGAAATGGGTGGATCACCTGAGGTCAGGAGTTCAAGACCAGTCTGGCCATCATGGTGAAACTCCATCTTAAAAAAAAAAAAAAAAAAAAAAAAGGCCGGGCGCGGTGGCTCAAGCCTGTAATCCCAGCACTTTGGGAGGCCGAGGCGGGTGGATCACAAGGTCGAGAGATCGAGACCATCCTGGTCAACATGGTGAAACCCCGTCTCTACTAAAAATACCAAAAAAAATTAGCTGGGCATGGTGGTGCGTGCCTGTAATCCCAGCTACTCAGGAGGCTGAGGCAGGAGAATTGCCTGAGCCCAGGAGGCGGAGGTTGCGGTGAGCCGAGATTGTGCCATTGCACTCCAGCCTGGGTAACAAGAGCGAAACTCCGTCTCAAAAAAAAAAAAAAAGAAGACTTTTGCTTTTTTTTTTTTTTTTTTTTGAGATGGAGTCTCACTCTGTCGCCCAGGCTGGAGTGTAGTGGCATGATCACAGCTCACTGCAACCTCTGCCTCCCGGGTTCAAGCAATTCTTCTGCCTCAGCCTCCTGAATAGCTGGGACTACAGGTGCGTGCCACCACACCCAGATAATTTTTATATTATTAGCAGAAACAGGGTTTCATCATATTGGCCAGGCTGGTCTCGAACCCCTGACCTTGTGATCTGCCTGCCTCTGCCTCCCAAAGTGCTGGGATTACAGGCATGAGCCACTGCATGCAGCCTTTTTTTTTTTTTAAAGATGGAATTTCACTCTTGTTTCCTAGGCTGGAGTGCAATGGCATGATCTTGGCTCACTGCAACTTCCACCTCCCAGGTTCAAGCAATTCTCCTGCCTCAGCCTCCTAGGTAGCTGAGACTACAGGCCTGTGGCACCTCACCCAGTTAATTTTTGTATTTTTAGTAGAGACAGGGTTTCACTATGTTGGCCAGGCTGGTGTTGAACTCTCGACCTCAAGTGATCCACCCACATTGGCCTCCCAAAGTGCTGACTGGAGTGAGCCACTGCCCCTGGCCCCATATAAGTATTTGTCAGTCAACATGTACAAATCATCTCTGGTCAGCTATGTGCAAGAGGTGCAATGACTCCTGGCAGAGAACTGAGTGGGGAGATGGAAAATACTCTTACCATGGCCGGGCATGGTGGCTCATGCCTGTAATCCCAGCACTTTGGGAGGCTGAGGTTGGCAGATCATTTGAGGTCGAGAGTTCAAGACAAGCCTGACCAACATGGAGAAACCCTGTCTCTACTAAAAATACAAAAATTAGCTGGAAATGGTGGTATGCACCTGTAGTCCCACCTACTCTGGAGGCTGAGGCAGAATTGCTTGAACCCAAGAGGTAGAGATTGTAGTGAGCTGAGATGGCACCACTGCACTCCAGCTTGGGCAACAGGGCAAGACTGTCTCAAAAAAAAAAAAAAAAAGGAAAAAAGAACATATTCTTACAAGACAACACAAGCTACTCTTAGTATTTGAGATAAGTTAAGTCAACTTAACTCAAATACTGAGAGTCAGGAAGGGCAGTAGAGAAGGGGTGAGAGTGAGAGGAGAGGACTCAGGCTTTGTGCATGTGCTTGTTTTGAATGAGGTCTTGAAGTAAGCCAAGTATTGAAGCCAGCTAAGTAACCCAAACACCGTCATTGTACAGAGTTTTATTTTGGTAGAAAGGGGATGCTTTATGCACATGTTAGGCAAATGTGGATTTGCTGAATGTTAAATTTGAAATTTCCTGTTTTGACCATTAGCTGACTACGAGAAAGGTTGCATCATAAAGAAGGGATCTTGGGCCAGGCATGGTGGCTTACACCTGTAATCCACCAAGTTAGGTAGATTACCTGAGGTTGGGCATTAGAGACCAGCTTGACCAACATGGAGAAACCCCTTCTCTACTAAAAATACAAAATTAGCTGGGTGTGGTGGTGCTGCCTGTAATCCCAGCTACATGGGAGGCTGAGGCAGGAGAATCGCTTGAACCCGGGAGGTGGAGGTTGCAGTGAGCCAAGATCTCGCCATTGCACTCCAGCCTGGGCAACAGAGCAAGACTTTATCTCAAAAAAAAAAAAAAAAAAAAAAAAAAAAAAAAAAAGAGAGAGAGAGACGAAGTTTTGCTCTTGTTGCCCAGTCTGGAGTGCCATGGCACAATCTTGGCTCACTGCAACCTCTGCTTCTTGGGTTCAAGCAATTCTCCGCCTCAGCTGCCCGAGTAGCTGAGATTACATTTATGCACCACCACGCCCAGCTAATTTTGTATTTTTAGTAGAGATGGGGTTTCTCCATGTTGGTCAGGCTGGTTTTGAACTTCTGATCTCAGGTGATCCAACCACCTAGGCCTTCCAAAGTGCTGGGATTAATTTTTGTATTTTTAGTAGAGATAGGGTTTCAACATCTTGGTCAGGCTGGTCTCGAACTCCTGACCTTGTGATCCATCCACCTCGGCCTCCCAAAGTGCTGGGATTACAGGCGTGAGCCACCGCACCCAGACAAGGGGAAAATATTTGTAAACCATATATCTTATAAAGGATTAATATAGAGAATACATAAGGAAAATGCAGGCAACTCAAATGGCAAAATAATAATAACCTGATTTTAAAATGGACAAAGAAATTGGATAGACATTTCTCAAAGGAAGACATACAAATACTCAACAGGTATATAAAAAAACACTCAAGATCACTGATCAGAGGCCAGGAGTTGAAGACCAGCCTGGACCACAAAGCGAGACCCTGTGTCTCTACAAAAAATAAAACATTAGTGGAGCATGGTGGTACATGCCTCTAGTTCCAGATACTTGGGAGGTTGAGGTGGGAAGATCAGTTGAGCCTGGGAGGTTAAGGCTGCAGTTAGCTATGATGGTGCCTAGCACTCCAGTCTGGGTGACAGCGACAGATCCTGTCTCAAAAAAAAAAAAAAGAAAGAAAGAAAAAAAAAATCACTCATCATAATAGAAATGCAAATAAAGTCAAAATGAGATATAACCTCACCCTAGTTAAAATGGCTATTATCAAAAGACAAAAGATAAGTGTTGGTGAGGATGTGGAGAAAAGGATGCAGAGGTCACGCCACTGCACTCCAGCCTGGGCGACAAGAGCGAAACATCTCAAACAAACAAACAACAACAACAAAAAACAAGCTGGCTGTGCAAAATTACGGGATTGGTAACAACGTTCTGAGGTGGCCGGGTGCAGTGGTTCACGCCTGTAATCCTATCATTTTGGGGGAGGCCGAGGCGGGCGGATCACCTGAGGTCAGGAGTTTGAGACCAGCCTGATCAACATGGTGAAACCCCGTCTCTACTAAAAATACAAAATTAGCCGGGCGTGGTGGCGGATGCCTGTAATCCCAGCTATTTGGGAGGCGGAGGTTGCAGTGAGCTGAAATCGCGCCACTGCACTCCAGCCTGGACAAGAGTGAAACTCAGTCTCAAAAAAAAAAAAAAAAAACCAAAAACGGTTTGAGGTGAAAATGAGCCAAGCTGCAAAGCTTGCTCAGGAAACCCAGGAAGGCTAGCTGCAGAATGTTTTCGTGGCGGGAGCGGCTTAACCTAGGCCTTCTCCTAATTTAGGTAATTCCCAATCTTGAGATTTCAGCCCAAATGTCACTTCTGCAAGCCCTGCCGAGGAATGGCCAATTCCCAGGATCTACAGCCCTGTATTTTTCAGAGTCACCGAGTCTGGGCAAGGGAAGGACAGAATAAGAGCTATGCGGGTTGAGAAAGTTAAAGGGTCAGGAGTTCAAGACCAGTCTGACCAACATGGTCAAAAATAAAAATAAAAAATAAAATAAGCCGGGCGCGGTGGCTCAAGCCTGTAATCCCAGCACTTTGGGAGGCCGAGGCGGGTGGATCACAAGGTCGAGAGATCGAGACCAACCTGGTGAACATGGTGAAACCCCGTCTCTACTAAAAAAAAATACAAAAAATTAGCTGGGCATGGTGGCGCGTGCCTGTAATCCCAGCTACTCAGGAGGCTGAGGCAGGAGAATTGCCTGAACCCAGGAGGCGGAGGTTGCGGTGAGCCGAGATCGCGCCATTGCACTCCAGCCTGGGCAACAAGAGCGAAACTCCATCTCAGAAAAGAAAAAATAAAATAAAATAAAATAAAGTTAAAGGGATCCCGCAAACAGTCCCCGCCGGAATGCGAAGCGGATTCCAGAGTTCTTTAGCTCTGAGCAATGCCTGGGGAGCGATATCAGGGCGCAGAGCGGCCAATCGCGGAGCGGAAGTTTATCTCTGGAGCCCTTCTAGGAAACCCGGAGGACTCAGCTCGTCAATGATCCCGGGGCTGAAGCCGGCATCGACTGGTGCACTTTGCTGTTCCAGGGTGTCGGCTTGGCAGGCTGCGGCGATATTGAGCTTGGGCTAGGGCAAGAACCGGCGAAAAGCAAAGCCGGAAAAGGCACTAGGGCGTTGGTGCGCTGACCACCTGTTCCTCCAGCGGAGTGCGACGCGCGCTGATTGGCTGGAGTGCCGCCCGGGTACCGGAAGTGGCCGATGCCTGTCGCCAGTGACAGCGGGACAACAGCTGTGGGCTCTGTGCGAGTGGCCCAGCAGCACGGAGCCTGAGAGGAGTGAGCGAGTGCGGGGCGGTAGCGGCCTGCGGTGAGACCTCATTCCGTCGCGGCTGTGGGGGGAGGCGGGGAATGGGCTCCCAACGCCCAGAGAGCCGAGCGGAAACCCTACGTTTAGGCCAGTTCTGACCCAGGTTCGCTGTATGACCTTGAACTTTATGCCTTCCCGTTCCCTCCGCCCCCGAGCCTTCATTTCCACCTGCACACAGAGAGGGTAGAGGGTGCCAGGACACCGCCAGGGACCGTCCTAGCTCTGGTTGGGTGCCTGTCAGCCGTGGAGACGGAAGAAGCAGGGCCACTCCCTTCTGTCCCGACGTGGGGACCAGTGGGAGCTGTGATTTTCTCAGACATTCCACCCCCAAGTAAACTGCTAGGACAAACTGACGGGCAGTGTCCAAAACTTAAGGTCTCAGTGGCAGATTGTGCCCTGTGCTGCCAGACCAGGATATTGGCTTATGAGGGGTGGTTGTGAAAAGGAGACAGGTTTGAGCTGCAAAGATAGAGCCTTGTTGATTATGGGTACCTGGGGGAGAACAGAGGAAAGGAAGATAACAGTGCCATAAATTAAATTATCACCCAGATTGGGAAAAGGAACTCATTTTTACAAACAGTTATTGACATCAGCTATGTGTCAGACATTATCCTAGGCTCTTTAGATACAATGATTAATGAAGTATCCAGGTAGCCATCAAGAATGTTGGAGAGACTGGATGAGGTGACTCATGCCTATAATCCCAGCACTTTGGGAGGCCTAGGTGGGAGGATTACTTGAGCCCAGGAGTTTAAGACCAGCCTGGGCAACATAGTGGGTCACTTTCTGTACAAAAAATAAAGAAATTAGTTGGGGGCCGGGCGTGGTGGCTCACGCCTGTAATCCAAGCACTTTGGAGGCCAAGGCAGACGGATCACCTGAGGTCAGGAGTTCAAGATCAGCCTGACCAACATGGTGAAACCCCGTCTTAAAAAATAATAATAATAAAAAATTAAAAAAAAGAAATTAGTTGGGCAGTTGGGTGTGGTGGCGCATGCTTGTAGTCCCAGCTACTTGGGAGGCTGTGGTGGGAAGATTTTCTTGAGCCTGGGAAGTTGAACCTGCAGTGAGCCTGGGCATTAGAGCCAAGACCCTGCCTCAGAAAAAAGGGAGGTGTTGCAGATTCATTATATACGTAAGACAGTTACACAAATCCATTTAACATTTACCAGGTGTCTGAAATATGCTAGGCACTGGGAATACCAAGATAAATGGAAGAGCATTGTTGCTTATGGTCTAGAGAAAAAAATAGGTATGAAAATTAATAATGCGGCTGGGTGCAGTGGCTCATGCCTGTAACCCCAGCACTTTGGGAGGCCTATGTGGGCAGATCACGAGGATAAGAAATTGAGACCATCCTGACCAACATGTTGAAACCCCATCTCTACTAAAAATACAAAAGTTAGCTGGACATGGTGGTGTACGCCTGTAGTTCTAGCTACTGGGGAGGTTGAGGCAGGAGAATTGCTTGAACCCAGTAGACAGAGGTTGCAATGAGCCGAGATAGCATGCGCCACTGTACTCCAGCATGGGTGAGAGTGAGACTCTGTCTCAAAAAAAAAAAAAAAAAATTAATTAATAATGCAGTGAGGTAGCTGCTACAAGGTGAAGGAGTAGCTGCCTGCCTTGGGGGTCAGGGAAGAAAATGGAGGGGTTGGCCAGGTGCAGTGGTTCATGCCTGTAATCCCAGCACTTTGGTAGACCAAGGCAGGGGGATCACCTGAGGTCAGGAGTTTGAGACCAGCCTGGCCAACATAGTGAAACCCTGTCTCTACTAAAAATAAAAAAATTAGCTGGGCATGGTAGTGCATGCCTGTAATCCCAGCTACTTAGGAGGCTGAGGCAGGAGAATTGCTTGAACCTGGGAGGCAGAGGTTGCAGTGAGCCAAGATCGTACCACTGCACTCCAGACTGAGTGACAGAGTGAGACTCCCTCTCAAAAAAAAAAAAAAAAAATGGAAGGGTCTGTCCATGCTTGAGCCGAGGCTTGGAGATGCTTGTGAAGTGCGCAAAGTAGGTAGTAGATTTCCAGGAAGTGGGAATAACTTGTTCTCAAAGGTAAAGATGCTTTAAAGAATAGAAAATGTTGATCTGCAGGACACTGAGCATGACTGCAGCTTCCAACGGTTAGTGGAGGGTGTGGGACATTAGATGAGGAAGGGAAATGGGTTTCCTTGGAGGGATGTTATGAGCCATGGGAAGAAGTTTTTATTCTGTAGGCTTTGGGGTGGAATAAACAGGAAGTGTCATGATAACTATAGTACAATGAAAGAGAGGAAAGGGCCAATATAGTGCTGGCTCAGAGGACCAAGAGAGAACCTCTTTCCTGCAGACATTAATGAAGACTTTGAGAAGGAGGTTATTCTTGTACTAGATATGGAATATTTGGTAGGATCTGGTCTTTCAGGGGTTAAGGAAAATAATTTGCATCAGTTAAAATGCTTTTGTCTGTAACAGAATCTAACTCAAGCTGGCTTTAAAATATGCAAGTATATAGGGTCTCATAATTGGAAGTCAAGAGGTATAGGCCGGGAATGGTGGCTCACATCTGTAATCCTAGCACTTTGGGAGGCTGAGGTGGGTGGAGCACCTGAGGTCAGGAGTTCAGGACCAGCCTGGCCAACATGGTGAAACCCCGTCTCTACTAAAAATACAAAATTAGCTGGGCATGGTGGCAGATGCCTGTAATCCCAGCTACTGGGGAGGCAGAGATGGAAAAATCGCCTTAGCTTGGGAGGTGGAGGTTGCAGTGAGCCGAGATTGCATCACTGCACTCCAGCCTGGGTGACAGAGCGAGACTCTGTCTCAAAAGAAAAAGAAAAAAAAGAGGTATACTGGTTTCAGGACTGATTTAATCCAGTGGTCCAGGTGGCATCTCCCTTGTTTTTCTTAGCTGTCGCTGCCCTCATCCACAAGCTGGTAGGGAGATGGCAGCAGCAGGTACAGGCAACAATATAGAGAATTATTGTCCTATGGTTCTCTCAGGATGGCAGGAAACTATTCCCAGAAGCTCCCAGCAAACTTCCTCAAAATACTGACCCAGATGAAGGTGGATGTCCATTTCTGAACCAGGAATTCTGCACCTTACTGTTTTGGAACCAGTCCCTTGCAAGAAGTAGGGAATTTATTTGACTGGGTTAACTCAGATGGAGTTTCCTGCTGGAATTCTTGGATGTGGTTAGATTTCTGGCAAAGAAAACAAAGCTACTGCAAATAGTTTTGCTCACATACCCCATAAAATAATTTTGGAAGGTTTGTATCTCTTTATATATTTGCACATTGACATCTAAAACATTTCCATTTTTCATCATAAATTTTAATGAGTTTCAAAGGATATTACTTTTGAGGTATTTAAATTTTTGACATTTCAAAATAAAACCTCATCCCAGTTTCTCATAAACCTTCCCTTGGTTACCTTCCCTTGGAGCACAAAGAATGTGCTCAGTGCCGGGCGCGGTGGCTCAAGCCTGTAATCTCAGCACTTTGGGAGGCCGAGGGGGGCGGATCACGAGGTCAAGAGATCGACCACCCTGGTCAACATGGTGAAACCCCGTCTCTACTAAAAATACAAAAAATTAGCTGGGCATGGTGGCGCATGCCTGTAATCCCAGCTACTCAGGAGGCTGAGGCTGGAGAATTGCCTGAACCCAGGAGGCGGAGGTTGCGGTGAGCTGAGATCATGCCATTGCACTCCAGCCTGGGTAACAAGAGCGAAACTCCGTCTCAAAAAAAAAAAAAAAAAAAAAAAAGAATGTGCTCATCACATCCTTCACCTTCTCTGAAACCTCCATCTATTAGCATCTCACTCCTCCTTGTCCCCCTTCATTTGCATCCCTGTGTCACTCAGTCATCTTAACTCTGTTCTGACTAACCTCCCTAGGCCTCACCTCCTCAGTCTTCCACCACACACCTCCCTGGATTCTCAGGCTGCCAGCACCGTCACTGAAAGAAGTCAGGAGAGCATAGTGATTGGCCCTTCTTCACTCTGATGCTCTCCAGCATGCTTGTTTCATCAGGAGGTGGTGAGGGTTCATGTCTGTAAATTGCTTTGCACATAGTAAGAGCTTATCATTACTCTCCCCATTAAAATGTCAGTGCCTCCCTGCTCATCTTCCCTTCTTCCATATTTATCCCAACCTTGTGCATTCTACATTGAAATTCACATGTTTTTTCTGTTTCTTTTCTTACTCACCCTATACTTCCTGGCCTCTTGCTTGCCCACTTTCTGCCCAGAATGCTATGGTGCAGTAGTCTTCAAATGGAAATATAGGGAGGGGGTGCACAGACACTTTCTATAACATCTTTGGGCACATAGATTGTTGAATGGAAATCAACTTCTAGATCTTTGACTTTATTTTTTATCCTTGCCTATGACTGATTTGCTTAAGAATGGGCCTATTGGCAGGGCATGGTGGCTCATACCTGTAATCCCAGCACTTTGGGAGGCTGAGGCAGGCAGATCACGAGGTCAGGAGTTTGACACCAGCCTGGCCAACCTAGTGAAATTCCATCTCTACTAAAAATACAAAAATTAGCTGGGCATGGTGGCGCACACCTCTAGTCCCAGATACTTGTGAAGCTGAGGCAGGAGAATGACTTGAACCTGGGAGATGAAAGTTGTGGTGAGCCAAGATCATGCCACTGCACTCCAGTCTGGGAAACTAGCAAAACATCGTCTAAAAAAAAAAAAGACTGGGTGTGGTGGCTCACGCCTGTAATTCCAATACTTGGAGGCCGAGGTGGGTGGATGATAAGGTCAGGAGTTCAAGACCAGCATGACCAAGATGGTAAAACCCCATTTCTACTAATAATACAAAAAATTAGCCAGGTATGGTGGTAGGCACCTGTAATCCCATCTACTCGGGAGGCTGAGGCAAAGAATTGCTTGAACTCGGGAGGCAGAGGTTTCAGTGAGCCAAGATCGTGCCATTGTACTAGGTGACAGAGTGAGACTCTGTCTCAAAAAAAAAAAAAAAAAAAAACGGGCCTGTAGCCTGTAGGTTTCTCTTTTCTCACATTTTTTTTTTTACAATTGTTCTTTTCTTCCTTTTTTATAAAGAAAGACACCGGCTGGGCACAGTGGCCTATGCCTGTAATCCCAGCACTTTGGGAGGCTAAGGTGGGTGGACCATTTGAGATCAGGAGTTTGAGACCAGCCTGGCCAACATGGTGAAACCCTGCCTCTACTAAAAATACAAAAATTAGCCTGGTGTGATGGCAGGTGCCTGTAATCTCAGCTACTTGGGAGGCTAAGGCAGGAGAATTTCTTGAAACCAGAGGTGGAAGTTGCAGTGAGTGGAGATTGCTCCACTACACTCCAGCCTGAGTGACAGAGTAAGACTCTGTCTCAAAAAAAAAAAAAAGAAGGCCGGGCGCGGTGGCTCAAGCCTGTAATCCCAGCACTTTGGGAGGCCAAGGCGGGTGAGTCACGAGGTCAAGAGATCGAGACCATCCTGGTCAATATAGTGAAACCCCGTCTCTACTAAAAATACAAAAAATTAGCTGGGCATGGTGGCGCGTGCCTGTAATCCCAGTTACTCCGGAGGCTGAGGCAGGAGAATTGCCTGAGCCCAGGAGGCGGAGGTTGCGATGAGCCGATATCGCGCCATTGCACTCCAGCCTGGGTAACAAGAGCGAAACTCCGTCTCAAAAAAAAAAAAAAAAAAAAAAAGAAAAGATAAAATCAAGACACCACTCATCCATCTCCTTAATGTTACTATGGTGCATCACTCTGGGGTGGAAAATCTTCTAGAATGCCACAGTCAATGTGTTGGAGAAGTGAGTTTTGTGGACCTTTTATAATACAAGTCCCAGTCTTTGCTTCCAACAAAATTTTACTCTGTTTTTTGAGACAAGTCTCTTATTCTGTTACCCAGGCTGGAGTGCAGTGGTGTGATCACAGCTCACTGCAGCCTTGATCTCCCAGCCTCAGGTGATCCTCCCAACTCAGCCACCCAGGTAGCTTGGGACTATAGACATGTACCACCATACCTGGCTAATTTTTTGTAATTTTTGTAGAGACAGGTTTCGCCATGTTGGTTAGGCTGGTCTCAAACTCCTGGGCTGAAGTGATGTGCCCACCTTAGCCTCTCAGAGTGCTGGGATTATAGGTGTGCTCAGCCCTGACAAGATTTTTAAACGATATAATCAGGTTGTCAGCCAGCTGACAGATTATGTAGTAATTTTTTACTATAAATCACAGTGTGAAGTTTTAGCAGGTAAGTTCAAAAAATTGTGATACTGTTATCACAAGAAATTGCTATAAATGTAGATTTATGCTGTTTGGGCAAATTCAGGTCTGCCAAGTTAAGGATCCTATTCTGAGCTATAGAGACCCAGTAGAGGTCTGCCTGTCATCCCCAAACCGAAGACCAGTGGTCAACCTCTGTTCCTTCAGTAGCACTTCTATCTTACCTCTCTTTAGAAACATTTAATTTCAGATTTAGAAAAGTAAGGAAGTGAGAAACAGAAAGTTAGAAAATTGTATTTGGGAATTTGAATTTAGGCTATGAGAAGTGAAGTGTTTCCATATGAGTCTGAGGCCTAATGTGTGGCTGTGCCTTTGGAAAAATCAACAAAATGGAGATTGGCTTTGATTTGTATTTGAGAAGATACCCATAAAGCAATATTTAAGAAATGACATCAATATTGTGTTACTGGCAGAGTGCAAAGTAAAAGAATGGTCAGAGCAGGTAAGATTTAGTTGGAGGGCCTGGCGAGGTGGCTCATACCTGTAATCCCAGCACTTTGGGAGGCCGAGGCAGGTGGATCACCTGAGGTTGGGAGTTTGAGACCATCCTGACCAACATGGAGAAACCCCATCTCTACAAAAATACAAAATTAGCTGGATGTAGTGGCACATGCTACTTGGGAGGCTGTAATCCCAGCTACTCTGGAGGCTAAGGCAGGAGAATAGCTTGAACCTGGGAGGTGGAGGTTGCAGTGAGCCAAGATTGCACCTTTGCACTCCAGCCTGGGCTACAAGAGCGAAACTCCATCTCAAAAAAAAAAAAAGTGATTTCCATTTGTTGTGGTACATATGTCGGTTTTATGAATGCTGATTTTGTAAAGAACTAGATGATGGAAAAGAAGCAACTACAGGACGCATGAAGATGAAAAGGAAAGGCCAGAGGAGGAGTTGGAAGCAACTGGAGACTGAAATGCCAGCTTCTAGAACTTGCTCTTGGGTAGGGATTAGAGAGAAATTTATTTAAGACAGTACTTCTCAACTCAGATGGCACCATAAGGAAGAAGATAGCTAAATTCTCTACAATACCTTCTTACAGTTGTATAGCTATACATTACCTATAATTTTTTTTTTTTTTGTATTTTACCTATAATTTTCAAAGATTTCAACAGAAAGGAGAAGTAGTTTTTAGATGCCCTCTCTTACTTCATGGGAAAATTAGAGAAGATGCTTGGGTAAAGTTGAAGAAAGTTCCGTCTCATTTTCAGGTGTAGCACAAAGAGCTTTGGAGACTTCAGGATTCCAGTAGATCAGGTTCCTTTCAGGTGTCTGGGGAGGGGACATTACCAGGGCTGCTCTGATGAATGACTAGAGATGCCCAGGTCTGATGGTATTAGTAACCTAGTAACTGACATCCTGTGGATTATGGGAGGCTGGGCAGAGAAAAGGGCAGTCCAAAGTCACCCACCAAATCTCCACCTTTCCCCTTCCCTTACCACACTACTCCAGCCTCCACTGCTACTCAGGGTCTTTGTTTGTTTAGTAATCTCATCTTTTCTTCACTCTTAACCTATCTCTCTGCTGGAACTACTCTATTCCTTCTAATGTAAACATGTTCCTATCTCTTCCATCAGAGAAAAGCCTTGATCTATAGCACTGTCCGTCATGGTCTTCTCCTTTCATCCACTTTTTTTTTTTGAAGCAGCAAATGCGTTACTTAGTCCACTACCACCTGGCTTCCCCTCTGTCATTCCACTGAATCTGTGCTTACAGTTTATATGTGACTGTCTATTGTCCCAGCAGACATTTTCCAATTCTTATCCTACTGAATCTCTCAACTGCATTTGACTTTGTTTTTTTCTTTTTTCTTTTTTTTTTTTTTTTTTGAGACAGAGTCTCACTCTGTTGCCCAGGCTAGAGTACAGTGACTCTGTCATAGCTTACTACATCCTCTACCTTCCAGGCTCAAGTGATCTTCCCACCTCAGCTTCCCAAGTAGCTGGGACTATAGGCACATGCCACTATGCCTAGCTAATTTTTAAATTTTTAATTTGTAGAGATGGGGTCTTGCTATGTTTCCCAGGCTGGTTTCAAACTCCTGGCCTCAAGTGATCCTCCCGCCTACTCCTCCCAAAGTGCTGGCATTAAAGGCATGAACCACCATGCCTAGCCTCCATTTGATATTTTTTAATTCCCTCAGCCATTGCCTAAGTGACTTCTATGATACAGTGTTCCAGTTTTTCAGCTTCACTACCATTCTTTATCTTCTTGGCTAATTCTCTTTCTCTACTCACCCCTTTATTAACAGGGTCTGAACAGGAAACAGCTCATTCAAATTACAACAATTTGAGGAGGGTTTATTTGCAAAGAGGTTAATTAGAAATGACCTAGGTGTGAGCAGGGTATTGAAGAACCTGGGGCTGGCAATAATAGTCACTAGCCCTGAGCCTGAAGAGACAGGAGGGAGCAGAGGTTACTGGAAACCAGACAGTGAGACTATAGAATAGGATAGACTTGAGAGTAGTAGGGACCTCAGGTCAGGGACAACACCAGCCCAAGGTGACCTCACCTGTAGGAACTGTAAGAATAAATACCCTGACCCCTTTCTCCCACCCCACCCTTTCCTCCCTGCTTCCAGACCCCTGCTGGGGCTCCTCATTGATGGAACACGGTTGAAAGCCAGAGGGCCTGCTGATGTGTTCCATACAGGTTAGGCTTCTGGGGCAAAGAGGACAGGGAGAAAGGTGTAAAGAAGATCTAGAGGGAAAAATGGAAGATAACTGGAGTACTTGTGACTGTTAGCTTTGACTCCTAGGTTTCTGCTTGCAGTCTCTGATAGCTCTCACACTATGCTCATGCTGAGTACTCTCAAGTCTGTATCTCTAGTCCTGACTAAGCTTTAGACCAACATATTTTGACTGATTCTTTTTTTTTTTTTTTTTTGAGACAGAGTTTCACTCTTGTTACCCAGGCTGGAGTGCAATGGCGCGATCCTCGGCTCACCGCAACCTCCGCCTCCTGGGTTCAGGCAATTCTCCTGCCTCAGCCTCCTGAGTAGCTGGGATTACAGGCATGCGCCACCATGCCCAGCTAATTTTTTTTGTATTTTTAGTAGAGATGGAGTTTCACCATGTTGACCAGGATGGTCTCGATCTCTTGACCTCGTGATCCACCCGCCTCGGCCTCCCAGAGTGCTGGGATTACAGGCTTGAGCCACCGCACCCGGCTTGACTGATTCTTTGACACCTCTCTATGGATATCTTGAAACTCATTTTGTCCAAAACAGAGCTCATTCATCATCTTTATTGCTCTACTAACTCCTCCTCCAGTATTCTCAATATCGTAGCACCACCATCCACCTAATTACCATCTCTCAAATTGAGTGAGATCTGGGCACCATCTTTTTTTTTTTTTTTTTTTTTTTTTTTTTTTGAGACGGAGTTTCGCTCTTGTTACCCAGGCTGGAGTGCAATGGCGCGATATTGGCTCACCGCAACCTCCGCCTCCAGGGTTCAGGCAATTCTCCTGCCTCAGCCTCCTGAGTAGCTGGGATTACAGGCATGCGCCACCATGCCCAGCTAATTTTTTGTATTTTTAGTAGAGACGGGGTTTCACCATGTTGACCAGGTTGGTCTCGATCTCTCGATCTTGTGATCCACCCGCCTTGGCCTCCCAAAGTGCTGGGATTACAGGCTTGAGCCACCGCGCCCGGCAATGGGCACCATCTTTGACTCCTCCGTCCTTAAACCTATATCCAGTCACACAGGAAGTCTTGCAGAATTTGACCTCTTCAGTATTTTTCCAGTCTATCTCTTCTTCCCCACTGCTACTAGTGTTCTAGTTAGATCACATCACTTTTTGCCTTTATGACTATATCAGCCTCCCAGCTGATCTTCCTGTGTTCAGGCCTGCTGCTTTCTGCTTCAGCCACTAAACGGTCATGAGTATGCATCTGCATGTAATACTGATCTGCCCAGGGACCGTGTCACTCCTTGGTTTAAAAACTATCCCGTAGTCTGCATTGTCTAAAGGATGAAGTTACATATATGCCCATGTCCCCTTGAGAATTGCCTTCCACAGTGAACACTTTTACTGATGGGAGGATTGTATTCCTCGGATTTACTGTAATGCACAAATACGCTGCCTTCAGCAAAAGGCCATTTTAATGTTAGTTCCAGGTTGCTTGTCATCTGAACAAAGGTCAGGCTTACACTCCTGGCATTTGGACCCCTTGTCTGTGGTGGATATAGCCAAATCCCCAGGGCAGTTATATTAGGAATAGGTTTAGCTTCGTAAAATAACAACAACAGCAACAAAAACCCCAATGGCTTAAGCAAGGCAAAAGCTTATTTCTCTTTTAGATAAGTGAAGCCCAGTGGCTGGCATTCCAGGAAAGGTATGGCAGTGCCACGGAGTCATCACGGACCCAGGTTCCTTCCAGTTCTGACCCTCAATCCTAGGGTATGCCATTATACTCATGGTTCAAGATGGTGTCTAGCTATCACATCATGCTCTGGGAACAGCATGGAAGACAGGATGGAAGAAATGTATCCCCTCATCCTTTAGGAGATTTCCTAGTAGTCTCATGTGCTTTCATTTGCATTTCAGTGTCTTATTGGCTAGAATATGATCATGTGGCCAATCCCAACTGCTAAAATTAAAAAGCTGGGGAATGTATTTTTTTTTAACTAGGCTAATTGGCACACTGCATAAATTTGTTATTTGGTTAAAAGGCAATGGAGAAAAATAGATCTTGGGGTAGATAACTAAAATTTTTGCCACAACTAAAAATCTTCATAAAGGTTTTAAAAAGGTACTCTTTTTTTTCTCTCCCTCCTAAGAAACAAAGTCTCTTGCCCTATTGCCCAGGCTGGAGTGCAGTGGCACACTCCTGGCTCACTGCAGCCTTGACCTCTTGGGCTCAAGTTACCCTCCTTCCTCAGTCTCCCCAGTAGCTGAGGCTACAGCCTGGGTAACATAGGTGGTTCTTCTGTGCTAGTTATAGCTAAGACACATTACCCTTTTGAATGGGTAAGCCCTGTAAGTCTCATCTCCTGCTCTATAGAGCTGATAAGTACCAGAGAACGAAACTAAGAATAATTCTCTTGTTACTCATTTTGCAGTTACTTCCCCTATACACCCAAAAGTTATTTCTATTAACTTGTCTTTTTTTTTTTTTTTTTTTTTTGAGACAGGGTCTTACTCTGTCACCCAGGCTGGAGTGCAGTGGGAGAATTTTGATTCACTGCAACCTCCCCCTTCCTGGTTCAAGCGATTGTCCTGTCTCAGCCCCCTGCAAGAAGCTGGGACTACAAGTATATGCCACCAGGCACAGCTAATTTTTGTATTTTTAGTAGACAAGGTTTCACCATGTTGCCCAGATTGGTCTTGAACTCTTGAGCTCAAGTGATCTGTCCACCTCAGCCTCCCAGAGTGCTAGGATTACAGGCGTGAACCACCATGTCTGGCCTTGCCTTGTCATTTTTGTCCCTTCTTTCAACATTTATCATATATGTATCTATTAATATGGGGCCACCATTTTCCCTAGATGTTTTCTTTTCTTTTTTTTTTTTTTTTTTTTTTTTGAGACGGAGTTTCGCTCTTGTTACCCAGGCTGGAGTGCAATGGCGAGATCTCGGCTCACCGCAACCTCTGCCTCCTGGGTTCAGGCAATTCTCCTGCCTCAGCCTCCTGAGTAGCTGGGATTACAGGCACGCGCCACCATGTCCAGCTAATGTTTTGTATTTTTTTAGTAGAGACAGGGTTTCACCATGTTGACCAGGATGGTCATGATCTCTTGACCTCGTGATCCACCCACCTCTGCCTCCCAAAGTGCTGGGATTACAGGCTTGAGCCACCGCGCCCGGCCAGATGTTTTCTTTTTTTTTTTTTTTGAGACGGAGTTTTGCTCTTGTTACCCAGGCTGGAGTGCAATGGCGCGATCTCGGCTCACCGCAACCTCCGCCTCCTGGACTCAGGCAATTCTCCTGCCTCAGCCTCCTAAGTAGCTGGGATTACAGGCACGCACCACCATGCCCAGCTAACTTTTTGTATTTTTAGTAGAGATGGGGTTTCACCTTGTTGACCAGGATGGTCTCGATCTCTCGACCTCGTGATCCACCCGCCTCGGCCTCCCAAAGTGCTGGGATTACAGGCTTGAGCCACCGCGCCTGGCCCCAGATGTTTTCTTTATTACCTTCAGGTTCCAACCCAACTCACCATTAATAGTATGGATCATTTTTCTCTCTCTCTCTTTTTTTTTCGGGTATGTCTTAGTAGTGTGAAAACGGGAATAGTATGGATCTTTTTATCAGCATCTCTTTACCATTCATTTCTTACTTTCTCTTTAAATCTTTTCTCACTCCTTTTAGTCAGCCCCCACTGTTTAGCATGTCCACCATAATCCTGTATCTTTATTTTCTCTTTGGCAGCATTCTGTAATTTTGCTAGACACCAAGACTGTTTTTGTTTTCTTTTGTTTTGAGACAGGGTCTCACTCTATCACCCAGCCTGGAGTGCAGTGGTGCATTTCAGCTCACTGCAGCCTTGACCTCCCCAGGCTCAAGCAATCCTCCTGCCTCAGCCACCCCCCTCCCCTGACCAAGACTGTTTTCGAGTGCTATGAGAACTGCATCAAAGCTCTGTTCTCCTCTAGTGTCAGCTTCATTTAAATATGATACGGTCCCTTTACATACTTACTTTCATTTCAGATTGTGATATGGGGACTGAGAACAAGGAGGTGATTCCCAAGGAAGAAATTTCTGAAGAATCTGAGCCACATGGGTCAATATTAGAAAAATTTCCAAGAGTGGTTTACCAAGGTCATGAGTTTGGAGCAGAATGTGAAGAAGACATGTCGGAGAGACATTCGAGAGAGTCCATGGAAGAGATTATGGAGCAGATGTCTCCTCAGGAGAGAGACTTTACATCAGGGTTGATGATCTTTAAAAAATCACCCTCAAGTGAGAAAGACCGGGAGAATAATGAGGGTAAGAGAGGCTGCAGTCCCAGCCCAAATCTGGTTAAACATCAGGGAGATACTGTAACAGAGGGAGTGAGTGCATTTGCTACCTCTGGCCAAAACTTCATAGAGATTTTAGAACCTAATAAAACACAGAGAAGTTCTGTGGGAGAAAAGCCTCATACATGTAAAGAATGTGGGAAAACCTTTAACCAGAACTCACATCTCATCCAGCATATGAGAGTTCATAGTGGAGAAAAACCTTTTGAGTGCAAAGAATGTGGAAAGACATTCGGAACTAATTCAAGCCTTCGACGGCACCTGAGAATTCATGCTGGAGAGAAACCCTTTGCTTGTAATGAATGTGGAAAGGCATTCATTCAGAGTTCACATCTTATCCACCATCATAGAATTCATACTGGAGAGAGGCCCTATAAATGTGAAGAATGTGGTAAAGCCTTCAGTCAAAATTCAGCCCTTATTCTACACCAGAGAATCCATACTGGAGAGAAACCATATGAATGTAATGAATGTGGGAAGACCTTTAGGGTTAGTTCACAGCTTATTCAGCATCAGAGAATTCATACCGAAGAAAGATACCATGAATGCAACGAGTGTGGCAAAGCCTTCAAGCATAGCTCAGGCCTTATTAGACATCAGAAAATTCATACTGGAGAAAAACCGTATCTGTGTAATGAATGTGGGAAAGGCTTTGGTCAGAGTTCTGAGCTTATCCGGCATCAGAGAATTCATACAGGGGACAAACCCTATGAATGTAATGAATGTGGGAAAACTTTTGGCCAGAATTCAGAGATTGTTAGACATATTAGAATTCATACTGGTGAGAAGCCCTATGTATGTAAGGAGTGTGGGAAGGCCTTCAGGGGGAACTCAGAACTTCTTAGACATGAGAGAATTCACACTGGAGAGAAGCCCTATGAATGCTTTGAGTGTGGAAAGGCTTTCAGGCGGACCTCTCATCTTATTGTCCACCAGAGAATTCATACTGGAGAGAAACCCCATCAATGTAATGAATGTGCAAGAACTTTTTGGGATAATTCTGAGCTGCTTCTCCACCAGAAAATTCATATTGGAGAGAAACCTTATGAATGTAGTGAGTGTGAGAAAACATTCAGCCAGCATTCCCAACTTATCATACATCAGAGAATTCACACTGGAGAGAAGCCTTATGAGTGCCAAGAATGTCAGAAAACTTTTAGTCGGAGCTCTCACCTCCTCCGACATCAAAGTGTTCACTGTATGGAGTAATCTGCAAAATAGGAAAGCTTTTAGTGGAAAAGCTAAAGTCCAACTTACTCATTTGTTCATAATGTGCACCCCACATATTCAAATCAAATGAATGGACAGAACCTCCTCTGTCCTTTCACTGATTATTTAAATGGTTGAAGAAGATGAGGTACCTTTTTTTTTTTTTTTAAGACTTGGGGTCTTGCTCTGTTGCCCAGGCTGGAATGCAGTGGCACAGTCATAACTCACTGCTTCCTTGAACTCCTGGGCTCAAGCAGTCCTCCTGCCTCAGCCTTCCAAGTAGCTAGGACTGCAGGCACTACTGAGGCACTTTTATGAATTAGTCATTCAGAAGTTTCAATGTACTGAGTTAAATTATAAAAGCTATTTCAGGCCTTAATTTCCCCTCTGTCCTTCCCTTCCCTTCCTTTCTCCTCCCCCAGTGGATCACATAACATTAAGGGTCAGTACCAGCCATCCTAAATTACTCTTCAGCAAAATTGTGAGAACAGGATTCTACCACCTCCTAAGAATGACAGAGTAGACTCACTGAATGTTACCCCCTGAAATATTTGAAAGTCATAACTTAGAAGACACACCTCATTCTCCTGTCTACTGTTTAGCATTGGAATAATTTAGTAAGCTTTTATTAGCTTCAAAATCTTTCAGCCATGCTGTCAAGTTAGAAGATGGCAGCATTAATGAAGAGAAGCAGGAAGTTTGTTTGGGTCATTTCACATCTGTTAGGCTTCCTTATTCATCTGAAGAGGCTGCCATGATGGAGGAACTGACAGGCAGTTTACACCAGGATTGTAAGTGAAGGCCTTAGCATCCAGAGGGGCTGATTAGGCAACACCAGGGGATAAACAATTGAAGTCAGACTACTCAGCATGGGCAGAAGCAGCTCTTCAGGAGCTGTCCAAACTTCAGGGTGCTCAAACTGACTGCTCCCAAGAATTCTGCTGCATTCATTGTTGGCCCCAGCCCCTACTGCTGCTGACAGATATTGTGACAAGAAGTAGAGAGGACTGTGGCTTCACCTCCACCAGGCACCTGGCTACAGTGATGAGCCAGTTCATCTGATAAACCAGGGTCTGGCCTTGCCAAACCACTTAAGTTCTCATGACCTGGACCCCACTGGAGGCACTGGCTAAGTCAGGATGTGGTAGTCTCTTGGTTTTGCTCCTTGGCCTTGAAATTCTTTTTTCTTTTTTCTTTTTTTTTTTTTTTTTTGAGACGGAGTTTCACTCTTGTTACCCAGGCTGGAGTGCAATGGCGCGATCTCGGCTCACCGCAACCACCGTCTCCTGGGTTCAGGCAATTCTCCTGCCTCAGCCTCCTGAGTAGCTGGGATTACAGGCACGTGCCACCACGCCCAGCTAATTTTTTGTATTTTTAGTAGAGACGGGGTTTCACCATGTTGACCAGGATGGTCTCGATCTCTTGACCTCGTGATCCACCCGCCTCGGCCTCCCAAAGTGCTGGGATTACAGGCTTGAGCCATCGTGCCCGGCCCGAAATTCTTTTTTCTTAAATAACTTTAAAAAAATAGAGCTAAGGTGTTTGCTGTGTTGCCCAGGCTGGTCTTGAACTCCTGAGCTCCAGCGATCTTTTTGCTTCAGCTTCTCAAAGTATTGGGATTGCAGGTGTGAGCTACTGTGCCTGGTCTTAAAATTCCTCCTTCACCATCTCTGCTTGTTTTTTGTGTTCTCCTATATCTTATTTCTTTTTTAAGGAAAACACAGCTTCCATTTTTCATGTGTCTATGTTTCTGAGGCAGTGGTGTTAGTGGGAATTGCACTAATGGGATCCCACAGGCCTGGGATCTGGTCTTAGTGCTAGACCTTGAATAAGGCACTTCACCTGCTGGTCTCCAATTTTCTCATCTGTAAAATGGAGGAGTTGAACAAAATGATCCCTGAAGTTTCAACCAGCCCAGTAATTCCTTAAATCTTTAAAAATTTAACTTTATATCTCTTTATTGTTCTTTGATCTTATCTTTGTTACACTAATATTAGTCACTAATATTTATTGAGTGTTTACTACATGACAGGCACAGTACCAGTTTACATTTTAATTTTCACATCATTTCTATGATGTGGGTACTCATTTTTTAAAAGCTTTGTGAAAGTATAATTTACATACCATAAAATTCAGCTGTTTTAAGTGTTCAGTTGAATGATTTTTAATTTACATAGTTACACAACCATCAATGATGTGGGTATTCTTACCCCAATTTAAAAGATAAGGAGGGGCAGAAGGGTCAGTGTTAAGTGATTTACCCATGATTACACAGCTATTAAGTGCTAGAGCCAAGACTCCAAACCTGGTTGATGCTCTTAACCACTGTGCTGTGCTGCAGATAGGCAGATTCATCACTGCCTTATTTGAAATCCTTTGCATATTTTCTATTACTAATTTCTACATAGATTTGAATATAGTGAATTTAAATAATGTCCTTGGTAACAGAAGTGACCACAGCAAAAAAAAAAAAAAAAAAATCCACCAAATGGTTTATTCTGTACTCTAACATAGGTGTCTCCCAGGCTTATATCCTTGGCTTGAGAAAAGGGTTGTACAAATAGATGATTGCACAGTTTCCACATCCTTCCAGATACCTCTGCCTCTAACAGTCACACTCCTAGTAGGAAAAGTTTTTTATTTACTTCTTCCCTTAGAATGATTACAAAGTGAAGTGTGCTCTCTTATTCCTTTTTTCATTGCTGGAGCACAAACTGAATTGTGCCCAGGCTATATCTTTCTCACATGAAACCTGGATCTCACCTGTCCCTTCCATGCCTGATTCCTTTGCATTTTTTTTTTTCATCTCCCTGTCCCCTGGGCTGGAGTGCGATGGTACAATCTTGGCTCACTGTAACCTCCACCTCCCGGGTTCTAGCAATTCTGCCTAAGCCTCCTGAGTAGCTGGGATTACAGGCGCATGCCACCACGCCTGGCTAATTTTTGTATTTTTAGGAGAGATGGGGTTTCACTATGTTGGTTAGGCAGGTCTAAACTCCTGACTTTAGGTGATCCACCCGCCTCAGCCTTCCAAAGTGCTGTGATTACAGGCATGGGCCACTGCACCAGGCTGTGTTTGCACATTTTATTTCCATATTTACCTCTTGTCAGCCCTGATAGAGAACGTGGCACCCTTTCAAGCTTCTCATAAAAAATCTATTCACACAAACACCCCTGAGCAATATGGACTTCACTGAAGATACTGTGTAAGAAGCAGAGAAGAGTTCACACTGTGCATTCTATTAGACACTTCGTTCTCGGAAGTACCTTATTGGCCAAACCACCAATGAAGTTTTTTCTCTTTGTCCTCCCCTCTCAAGGCTCAGCCACCTCGCCTCCTTTTTTCCCTACCAGATATACAATCCATCTTCTCACCTCCCTTGGGCCTAGCTCAGTTACCTTCTTAAACCCATCACTGCTCAGCAAAATGTCCTCTAGTTAACTTAAACATTAGGAGGCAATTTAGTGACCTGTTGCACCTGAGCAGGTTCTTAAGTGGGAGGACTCACATCACATTTCCAGAAAAATCTACCATATATAGATATACCCCTCCCCACAGATTTCTGGTTAATGAAATTACCTGCATCTTGTTATGTACACTATATGCAAATCCTGTAACCTCAATTTCCTGTCGTCTTAACACATCTTACCCAGAGATCTCAGGAAGATTTTTCTTTTCCTTCTGTTTGCCTACCTCCCTCTTCAACTTACTTGGGAGTCGGCATCTGACCATAATCGTGACTGGTGATGATTTATGCAAACACAATACTGTCAAGGAAAATACATGAATTGTCTTAATTTTAGGCCTTTAAAAAAAAAAAAAAAACCGCACAGGCCTCACAATCTTAAAGTTCTACCTAAATATCCAGAAATACCCTTAAGAATTTTTGAAGCTATGCCTGTGTATATTTTCTTCCTTCCCGAATTTTAATGTACTAACACTTTAGGTAAATAAAATATTTCTTTACAATGTTACTGATAATAATGCCTTTGTAATGGTTGTTATTCCAAGTTGCATTATGTTTCATTATGGTTTTTAATAGGACTTTACCATTTTTGTCCCCACCTTGTAAGTTTCATCTTGCCTAAGTACCCCAACATGTTTGTTAGCTTCTGGTTTTGCATACAGTGTACATTATGTGTCCTTGATCATCTGCTTTGCTTGGTAAGATCATCTTAAATAACAGGACAAGCGTTATCTACTGTGTGTGTGTTGGTATACACGTTTTTCTTCATTATTAACAACTTAATGTAAGATATTTCCAGACGATTTGTATGGCCTTAAAAAAAAATCACCTTATTACTGAAATGTCAGGGTGGTGATGCGTGCTGCTGATTGTTTACCATTCAATTTTTACAAGTGTTCTGATTCCTGGCGGATGCCAGGTTCTTAATGCTGTTACGTCAATAATCTCCTTTGAGAACCAGGAAAGCTCTGCCTGACAGTTTCAGAGAATTCATGGATCTTTTGAAACCCATCCTCTGACCCCTGTTCCCGAAATTAAACCTTTACCTTTAAAAAAAAAAAAAAAAAAAAAAAAAAGCTTTCCATGCTACCTGCAGAGGGCTCCAAACGGTGTTGTTCTGGATTCCGGTCGTAACTTAAAGGGAAACTTTCACAATGTCTGGAGCTCTGGATGTCCTGCAAACGAAGGAGGAGGCTGTCCTTAAGTTCCTGGAAGCAGGAACCCATTTAGGTGGCACCAACCTTCACTTCCAGGTGGAACAGTATATCTGTAAAAGGAAAAGTGATGGCATCTACATCATAAATCTGAAGAGGCCCTGGGAGAAGCTTCTCATGGCAGCTCGTGCCATTGTTGCCATTGAAAACCCTGCTGACGTCAGTGTTATATCCTCCAGGAATACTGGCCAGAGGGCCGTGCTGAAGTTTGCTGCTGCCACTGGAGCCACTCCAATTGCTGGCTGCTTTACTCCTGGAACCTTCACCAACAGGATCCAGGCAGCCTTCCAGGAGCCACGGCTGCTTGTGGTTACTGACCCAAGGGCTGACCACCAGCCTCTCACGGAGGCATCTTATGTTAACCTACCTACCATTGCTCTGTGTAACCCAGCTTCGCCTCTGTGCTATGTGGACATTGCCATCCCATGCAACAACAAGGGAGCTCACTCAATGGGTTTGATGTGGTGGATGCTGGCTTGGGAAGCTTTGCGCATGCGTAGCACCATTTCCCGTGAACACCCCTGGGAGGTCATGCCTGATCTGTACTTCTACAGACATCCTGAAGAGACTGAAAACGAAGAGCAGGCTGCTGCTGAAAACGCTGTGACCAAGGAGGAATTTCAGGGCGAATGGACTGCTCCAGCTCCTGAGTTCACTGCTACTCAGCCTGAGGTTGCTGACTGGTCTGAAGGTGTGCAGGTGCCCTCTGTGCCTATCCAGCAGTTCCCTACTGAAGACTGGAGTGCCCAGCCTGCCACGGAAGACTGGTCTGCAGCTCCCACTGCTCAGGCCACTGAATGGGTAGGAGCAGCCACTGCAGGTCTTAAGCTGTTCTTGTTTGGGCTCTTCTTTTTTTTTTGTTTTGTTTTGTTTCTTTATCTTTACCTAGAACTCTATTTTTTTTTTTTTTTTTGAGAAAAAGAATAATAAGAAAAATAATAAAGAAGAGGAAGAAAGAGAAAGAGGAAGAGGGAGAGAGAATGGGGGTATTGCTTTGTTGCCTGGGCTAGAATGCAGTCTAAATATGGGTATGCCTATAATTGTCCTTAATAATGGAGACATGAAAGAAAATGAGGGAAGAGAGTAACAAACAAGGAGCCAACCAACATTTCGTTTAAACTTCTAAGTTGATATGATGTGGTACTGATAAGAGTGTATATTTTGTGTAAAGTGGAGAGTTCTATAAATGTTAATTACGTTTACTTGTTCCAGATCTGAGTTCAAGTCCTGGATATCGTTGTTAATTTTCTGTCTCATTGATCTGTCTAATATTAATGTTGAAGTCTCCGACTATTATTGTGTGGGAGTCTAAGTCTCTTTATAAGTCTTGTATGTCTGGGTATTCCTGTATTGGGTGCGTGTATATTTAGGACCTTTAACTCTTCTTGTTGTTGCATTGATTCTTTTATCATTATATAATGTCCTTCTTTGCTTCTTTTGATCTTTGTTGCTTTAAATACTATTTTATCAGAGGCAAAAATTGTAACTTCTGCTTTTTATTTATTTATTTTTGCTCTCTGGTTGGTTGGTAAGTCTCTCTCCATCCTTTGTTTTGAGTCTTTGTGTATCCTTGAATGTGAGATGGGTCTGGATGCAGCATACAGTTTTAGTTTTTTGTCCAAATTGCCTGTCTTTGAATTGAGGAATTTAGTCAATTTAAATTTAGAATTAATAATGATATATGTGAGTTTAATACTGTCATTTAATATTAGCTGGCTATTTTGCCCATTAGTTGATGTAAATTCTTCATTATATTGATGTTCTTTACTTTTTGGTATTTTTTAGAAAGGCTGATACTGTTTGTTCCTTTCTATGTGTAGTGGTTCTTTCAGAAGCTCTTGTAAAGCAGGCCTGGTGGTGATGAATTCTCTGAGTGCTTGCTTGTTCACAAAAAACTTTACTTTTCCTTCACTTATGAAGCTTAGTTTGGCTGGATGTGAAATTCTTGGTTGAAAGTTCTTTTCTTTAAGGATGTTGAATATTGGTCCCCACTCTCTTCTGGCTTGTAGGGTTTCTGCTGAGAGATCTGCTGTAAGTCTGATAGGCTTCCCTTTGTGGGTAACCTGACCTTTCTCTCTGGCTGCCCTTAGTATTTTCTCCTTCATTTCAACCCTGGTGAATCTGACGATTATGTGCCTTGGAGTTGCTCTTCTTGAGGAATATCTTTGTGGTGTTCTCTGTATTACCTGGAGTTGAATATTATCCTGCCTTACTAGGTTGGGAAAATTTTCCTGAATAATATCCTGAAGCATATTTTCCAGCTTGGATTCATTCTCTTCGTCACATTCAGGTACACCTATCAAGCGTAGATTAGGTCTTTTCACATAGTCCCATATTTCTTGGAGACTTTGCTCATTCCTTTTTATCCTTTTTACTCTAATCTTGTCTTCTTGTTTTATTTCATTGAGTTGGTCTTCGACCTCTGATATCCTTTCTTCTGCTTGATCAATTTGGCTGTTAAAACTTGTGCATACTTCACGTAATTCTCGTATTGTGTTTTTCAGTTCCATCAATTCACTTATTTTCCTCTCTAAATTTTGTATTCTTGTTGACATTTCGTCAAACCTTTTTTCAAAGTTCTTAGTTTCTTTAGATTGTGTTAGAACAAGTTCTTTTAATTCACAGAAGTTTCTTATTATCCACATTTTGAAGCCTGCTTCTGTAATTGGAACACACTCGTTCTCCATCAAGCCTTGTTTCGTTGCTGATGAGGAACTGGGATCCCCTGTTGAGGAAGAGGCGTTTTGATCTTGGGTATTCTCAGCCTTTTTTGACTGTTTTCTTCCCTTCGTTGTAGATTTATCCATCTGTGGTCTTTATAATTACCGTCTTTGTAATTGGGTTTCTGAGTGGACGTCCAACTTATTGATTCTCAGCGCCGAAATCTGAGCAACCCACTGTGCCAACCAAATCAGCGGCGTTAAGATTAATGGTGCTTTTCTGACTCTGCACCAAGAACTGACGCTCTGAGGCGCCGGCAAAACCGCCTCGCGGGTCACAAGAGTCGCGCTGGCGACCCGTGGGGCTCCTCCGCTGGGAATCTCCTGGTGCGTGAGCACAAGAATTCATATGAAGGTGTGGCGTCCTCTCGTTCTTTGCGTTTTCAGTGGGAGCTACAATCCCGAGCTGCTAGTGATCAGCCATCTTGGATCTCTCCCCCGCTTGTGTGGGCTCTTAACGTATAAAAGATTCATGGAAAATAAACATCGAGTTTCTTAAAAAAAAAAAAAAAAAGGCCAGGCACGGTAGCTCACGCCTATAATCCCAGCACTTTGGGAGGCCAAGATGGGTGGATCGCGAGTTCAGGAGTTCAAGACCATCCTGACCAACATAGTGAAACCCCATCTCAAAAAAAAAAAGTCACTTCCGCAGTAACTTGCTCTTCACCGCACCCCTCAGCTTTCGGAATGAAGCTATATCAAAAAGAGTTGCCTGGGTGTACACCTGGAAATGGAGGTCGGGTGGACCCCAGTAAAAGCCCAGCGGGAAGGGGCGGGGACGATTCTGGCAATCACATGAGAAAGGGAGCAGCCTCAGCAGGGCAGGTGGACACAGTCGTCAACCACTCGCTGGCCGCCTGGGAGGTGAAGCACCTGCACTGGGCGTGGGCACTCGCGGACACTCGCTGCGCCTCAACAGCCCAACGGCGTCAGCGCTGCGGACCAGGAGAGGGCTTGGTGTCTCAAAGGCAGGGCGGCTATGCAGCCTGGCGCCCACCTCTACCTCTCCCGGAAGCTCTGAGCCAGCACGAAGGAGGATGGTAGCTTGAGGGCATTGGCCGACCAGACGATGGAAGCCCATTTCAGGAGCCCCGAGACCGAGCTCGAGCCGGTTCCCAAGCCCCTGGGCGTCTTTCCCACGCCCTGGTCTCCCAGCCCTGGGAATCGACAGTCACTCCACTCTCCAACAGAACAGCGGAGGAGAACACCAGCTGTTTTCAATAATTGATAATACGCTTTACAGGCAGGTGTCTTCTGCTGGACCCAATTCTGTTGGTACTCATCGTCTCCAAAAAGTCCCCCAAATGCGCTCATCGGCCTGCCTGTCTGGTATCCCAGAGGTAGGAGCCTCAGCGGTGCGGGCGGAAGCGTGTCTGTCGCGGGGCTGGGAGGACCGCTAGTTAGCGCAGGGCCTTGGCGGCGGCCGCAGGCACGGATCGAGAGCTGAGGGGCGGGGACCAATGGGGTCGGAGACTGAGGGCTGAGGGACATCCGGGCGGGCTCACGGCCGCGTGGGCGGGCTGTGGGGCATCCGCTAAGACTCCCACGTGCGTGTGCGGGTGGGGTCGGGGTGGCAGTTGGGGGCAAATCAGTGGGCCTGTGCTTTTGTCTCTCTGCCTTCTGGTATTTGCAGTTTGTGAGAGCATTTCACATCCCATGGGTATTTACAGAGTCCCTCCCGCGGCCCAGGCTTTTCTGGGCACCAAGCCAGGCCTAATATAACTATTTAATATCTAATTATTATAAGTGAACTTATTCGCAGTCGGAAAGTGTAGACTCAAAACACGAAAGGCGGGGTTGGCTTTAGTAAGAAGTCACTGAAGACACTAAAACCGTTGGAGGGGCTAAGAAGATAGGTATGGAAGTTATGAGTGTCAGAGACAGTGGAGTTGATCATTTGAGGCATTTTGCTAAGAGGGACGGTGGTTATGTGCTGAGAGTGGGCAGAGGTCTGGGAGGCTTTCTGGGCAGTTTATCCAGAGAATCATCAAGAAAGGAGCAAATCCGGGCTAGGCACGTGGCTCACGCCTGTATTCCCAGCACTTTGGGAGGCTGAGGTGGGCGGATCACATGAGGTCAGGAGTTTGAGACCAGCCTGGTCAACATGGCAAAACCCTGTGTCTACTAAAAGTACAAAATTATCTGGGCAAGGTGGTGTGTGCCTGTAATCCCAGCTACTTGGGAGGCCGAGGTAGGAGAATCACTTGAACCCGGGAGGTGGAGGTTGCAGTAAGCTGAGATCATGCCACTGCCCTCCAGTCTGGGCGACAGAGAGGGATTCTGTCTAAAAAAAAAAGAAAAAAGCCGGGCGCGGTGGCTGAAGCCTGTAATCCCAGCACTTTGGGAGGCTGAGGCCGGTGAATCACGAGGTCAAGAGATAGAGACCATCCTGGTCAACATGGTGAAACCCCGTCTCTACTAAAAATACAAAAATTAGCTGGGCATGGTGGCGCGTGCCTGTAATCCCAGCTGCTCAGGAGGCTGAGGCAGGAGAATTGCCTGAACCCAGGAGGCGGAGGTTGCGGTGAGCCGAGATCTCGCCATTGCACTCCAGCCTGGGTAACAAGAGTGAAACTCCATCTCAAAAAAAAAAAAAAAAAAAAAAGCAGCTGGGCGCGGTGGCTCACGCCTGTAATCCCACCACTTTGGGAGGCTGAGGTGGGTGGATCACGAGGTCAAAAGATCGAGACCATCCTGGACAACATGGTGAAACCCCATCTCTATGAAAAAATACAAAAAGTAGCTGGGCGTGGTGGCGCGTGCCTGTAGTCCCAGCTACTTTGGAGGCTGAGGAAGGAGCATTGTTTGAACCTGGGAGGCGGAGGTTGCAGTGGACCAGGCTTGCACTCCAGCCTGGTGCCTGGCAACAGAGCAAGACTCTGTCTCAAAAAAAAAAAAAAAAAAAAAAAAAGGAAAGAAAGAAAAAGAAAAAAAAAAGCAGCAAATGCTTCTATGCCTTTGGTCATCTGGGTATGTCGAGCATTCTCCAAGCTGGACATACCCAGTTTGGAGATAGATGGCGGGGCAGAGGCACTTTAGTCAGAGTAGGCACTACAAATCTAGGTTCCATTCCACTGACTCTGAAGTCAGGGGAACCCCAAGAGTGCCCCGAATGTGGGAAGGACCTGGGAGACCTTCATGCCTTCAGGTGGAGATGGGAGATTCCTTGGCATTCGAGTTCACGCTGGTGAGAAACACTACTATGTAGAGTATGGGAAAGTCTTGAGATGGAATTTTCACCTTGGAGTTCATTGGGAAATTCACACTGGAGAGGACCTTTGATGCCAATGTGGAAAAGACCAGCCCAGTTCTTATCAACTTCAGCATCTGATCATGCACAGTGGCCAGGGATATGGGGACTTAACTCACTGTAGGACACTTTCATTCTGACATGAAACTTTGATCTTGCTTCCTCTTCATTTCCGGCAGTAATTTTGCTTTGCTCCTTGAGGACAGGGCTAACTCTTGTAGAAGAGTGTTCACCCCAGGGTTGCCACTCGTTAATAAATGAATGAATAAATAAGTGGCAGTAAATGATTATCTGATTTTTCTATGATGTGGGCAAGTACAATATTAACAGGTGAACCAAAACTTTTCTTTAGTTGAAATTGATCATAGCATTTACTTAAAAACAAGATAGCCACAGATTGCTTTAAACACATCCCTGATCGGCTTGGTGGCTCACACCTATAATCCCAGCACTTTGGGAGGCCGAGGTAGGTGGATCACCTGAGGTCGGGAGTTCGAGATCAGCCTGACCAACATGGAGAAACCCCATCTCTACTAAAAATACAAAGTTAGCCAGGTGTGGTGGTGCATGCCTGTAATCCCAGCTACTCGGGAGGCTGAGGCAGGAGAATCGCTTGAACCTGGGAGGCAGAGGTTGCAGTGGGCTCAGATCACACCACTGCACTCCAGCCTGGGTAGCAAGAGCAAAACTCCGTATCAAAAAAAAAAAAAAATCCCTTTTACTTGCAACTTTCAGCCCTGAAAAACAAAGGAAGAGGAATTCAGATCTTTTGCCTGTATCATCCTCAAAAATCTTTCATACTCCTTTCCAGCCTCCTGTCCAACCTCCTCATGCTTTGGAAATCACAGCCCACGTCATACCACTTATTTCTCAGGACCCTTCTCCCCACGCCCACCCTGCCCCTGGAGTCCATGGCATCCTGGTCCCAGAACCTCCCATCCCAGCACTGGCACTGACACCGTGCACCAGCGACCCTGATCTGCTTGTGCTCACATATACCCAGCACTTTGATGCCTCCTTGCCTTTACAGACTCCACCCTCCTCCCAGGAGGCCACTGGTCCATTTAACATCCATCCCCACCCTTGTTTACCTCCAGCTTCAAGGACCATTGCAATGGGCTTGTCCTCTGAGGCATTCCCTGACTCTCCTCCAATTCCCCTGGGAGTAGCAGTTTCCTGCCACCATACCAGGCTAATTTTTTGTATTTTTAGTACAGACAGGGTTTCACCATGTTGGCCAGGCTGGTCTCAAACTCCTGCCCTCAGGTAATCCACCCACCTTGGCCTCCCAAAGTGCTGGGATTACAGGCATGAGCCACCATGCCAGTCCGATTACATTTAATTTTAAATTTAATTAGTTAAATTTCACATTGGTTCCTGGACAGCAGAGATAGTCTCATTACTGGGACTAAGCACTCATCTGTCTGGGTATTGCTGACTAGGACAGTGAATTTGGTTTTCTCTGCTCCACAATTCAAGTTGGAAATGCAAAAGCCCCACTTTTCTTCCTTGCAGCACTGAGTAAAGAATGCCATGTGCACAGGCTTTGAAATCATATTTAGATTCAGATCTTGGCCCTGCCACTTACCAATTATGTGGCCTTGGACAAATTATTTCATCATTTTAGTCTTCTTCATCTGTAACTTTGCAATATAAAGCCTCCTTCTGAAGTTTAGTAGTATAGTTGAAGCACTGCTTCAGTAATTTTCAGGTGCCCGGAAGAGGAAACTGACTCCCTTAACCCTAAGCCCAAAGCTTCCCCGTATCCATGTGCTCCCTGGCCTACAGCTCTCCTCTATCACCCCTAGGGCTTATGGCCACACTGTGTGTTGGGCAGCCACTCTGCCACCTCTGGCCTTGGGGTCCTCGTGGGTGTGTGCAGAGGTAGGTGCCTAAGAAAGGCCTGTAGAATGGGGTTCCCCGACAGGGCCTAAGGCTCTTGGGAGGAAAATGTGGACCCATCTGCACTGTTTGGCTTGAAGCATAAATTGAGCTGGAGTCTAGAGCAGGCGTCCCCAAACTTTTTACACAGGGGGCCAGTTCACTGTCCCTCAGACCGTTGGAGGGCCACATACTGTGCTTCTCTCACTGACCACCAATGAAAGAGGTGCCCCTTCCTGAAGTGCGGCGGGGGGCCGGATAAATGGCCTCAGGGGGCCGCATGCGGCCCGCGGGCCCATAGTTTGGGGACGCCTGGTCTAGAGGGAGGTTGGGCTGTTTTCTTCCTCACAGTCAGATCGACCCCCAGAAGTCTTGACCTCACCCCCTTCGTATTTTTCAAGTCTGTCTCCTCTTCTGCATCCCCATGGACACTCCCTCAATTTAGGTAGTTGTATCACTTGGAGGTTACAAGTCTCCTAGTGAGTGTTTTCAATTTTCCACACTGTAGATGATCTTTCTGAAGTGCCTGAGTAGCTGATGGTGTCACTCCCTAGTAATGGCTTCCCACTGCTCTTAAATCCAAAATCCCTTATGTGGCTTAAAAGGCCTAGATAGCTGCTAATTTTCATCTCTCCAGCCTCATCTAATGCATTTGTCCCTTGCACTCTATACAACAAGTACATTAAAAAACGTTATTTTTTTTTTGAGGTAAGGTGTTGCTATGTTGCCCTGGCTGGACCACCTCAGCCTCCTATGTAGCTGGGACTACAGGCACCTGCTACTGTGCCTGGCTTGTGTAAATATTTAACAACTAGCTAACAGCTAGTTCAAAACCAAAATAAAAAGTCTCTCATTTACCGTGTATGCTGATTTCCGTAGTGTGAATACTTGCATCATGGCTAATTTCAATGCAGATTTGGGAAGTAATGTGCAAAATTGGCTCTTGCCAGGCTGTACAGACTGGCTCTAGCACAACACTGGAATAGCCACACCCTAATCAATGAGGTCTGAATTTCAGTATTGTTCAGGGGAGTGGGGGCTCTTCTAAGTTTACTTCTTGAGAATTCTCCCTCAGCCCTAGAGGTAGTGGTAGTAGCTGTTCCCTTTTCTGCTATTTCTTTTTTTTTTTTTTTTTTTTTGAGACGGAGTTTCACTCCTTACCCAAGCTGGAGTGCAATGGCGCAATATCGGCTCACCGCAACCTCCGCCTCCTGGGCTCAAGCAATTCTCCTGCCTCAGCCTCCTGAGTAGCTGGGATTACAGGCACGCGCCACCACACCCAGCTAGTTTTTTGTATTTTTAGTAGAGACAGGGTTTCACCATGTTGACCAGGATGGTCTCGATCTCTCGACCTCCTGATCCACCTGCCTCGGCCTCCCAAAGTGCTGGGATTACAGGCTTGAGCCACCGCGCCCAGCTATTTCTCTATCTTTTAACACAGGGTCTCACTCCGTCACCCAGGCTGGGGTGCAGTGATATGATCATGACTTATTGTAGCCTCAACCTCCTGGGCTCAGGTGATTTTCCCACCTCAGCCTCCCAAGTAGCTGGGACTACAGGCACACACCACCACACCTGGCTACTTTTTTGTCATTTTGAAGAGATGGAGTTTCATCATGTTGCTTGCTCAGGGTGGTCTTGAACTCCTGGCCTCAAGTGATCTGTCCACCTCAGCCTCCCAAAGTGCTGGGATTACAGGAGTGAGCCATCATGCTTGTCCTATTCCTATATTCTTTTTGTTGAGATGGAGTCTTGCTCTGTCACCCAGGCTGGAGTGCAGTGGCATGATCTTGGCTCACTGCAATCTCTGCCTCCTGGGTTCAAGCTATTCTTCTATTTCAGCCACCCAAGTCGCTGGGATTAAAGGCACACACCACCATGCTGGCTATTTTTTTTTTAAAACATATTTTTAGTAGAGAGAGGGTTTCACCATGTTGGCCAGACTAGTCTCTTTTTTTTTTTTTTTTTTTTTGAGACGGAGTTTCACTCTCGTTACCCAGGCTGGAGTGCAATGGCGCGATCTCAGCTCACCGCAACCTTCGCCTCCTGGGTTCAGGCAATTCTCCTGCCTCAGCCTCCCTAGTAGCTGGGACTACAGGCGTGCGCCATCATGCCCAGCTAATTTTTGTATTTTTAGTAGAGACGGGGTTTCACCATGTTGACCAGGATGGTCTCGATCTCTCGACCTCGTGATCCACCCGCCTCGGCCTCCCAAAGTGCTGGGGTTACAGGCGTGAGCCACCACGCCAGGCCAGACTAGTCTCAAACTCCTGACCTCAAGTGATTCTCCTGCCTCAGTTGCTCAAAGTGTTGGGATTACAGGCATGAGCCACCACACCCAGCCCCTAAATTCTTTAGAGATTTATTTATTCCCTTTAGCAGATAATCCCTTTTTGCTAGTTAATACTTTTTTAAAGTTTCTTCAAATTTTCTGTCCCCTGACTGGACACTCGCAGATGTGACCCTGTCTGGGCAGGCAGACTAGTATGGGTCTGAGAAAGGGCCAGAACTGGTTAGGCACTGCGGCTCATGCCTGTAATCCCCATACTTTGGAAAGCCAAGTAGGAGGATCGCTTGAGGCTAGGAGTTTGACACCAGCTGGGGCAACATAGTGAGACTCCATCTCTACCAAAAAACAAACAAAAAAACCTGGCCCAAAGACCCATTCACAATATATACAAATAAATACCAACATAACTACCACTTCCCAAGCAGCTGCTCAGTGCCAGGTTAAAAATTCTAATGAAGTAGGCCGGGCACAGTGGCTCACGCCTTTAATCCCAGCATTCTGAGAGACCAAAGTGGGCAGATCACGAGGTCAGGAGTTCGAGACCAGCCTGGCCAATATGGTGAAACCCCCATCTCTACTAAAAATACAAAAATTAGCTGGGCATGGTGGCACACGCCTGTAGCCCCAGCTACATGGGAGGCTGAGGCAGAAGAATCGCTTGAACCCGGGAGGCGGAAGTTGAAGTTGCAGTGAGCCGAGATTATGCTACTGCACTCCAGCCAGGGCAACAGATCAAGACTCCATCTCAAAAAAAAAAACAACAAAAAAACAAAAAAACAAAACAAAACAAAAAACAAATTCTAATGAAGTAGACATTATTGGTGGGCAAACTGGGCAGTTCAGAATCTTGCCAAAGGTCATGCTAGAAAGGAGAAGCAAAACAACTGGGCTACTACTTGCAGCCAATGGCATCCTAATTGATATCGGTATCTTAATCATGTAGACATGAAGGGATGGTCTACAGGTGGAACTAAGTAAACAGTTTTTCCTAAATTAAGAAAGACACAGGAAAAATCTTAAGGAGCTTGTAACTTTTATGGGATCCAGTCCTAAAGTAGATTAGAGTGACACAGAATTCTGTCTGGAGGCGTTCTCCCCTTCAGTTCAATGCAAAGGCTCTTTTCTGGCATGAACTCTCCGATGTCTAATGAGTTCTGAGCACCATCCATAAGCTTTCCCACATTCTTTACATATAAAAGGTTTCTCTCCACTGTGAATTCTCCGATGCTGACTTAGATATGAGCTTTGACTAAAGGCCTTCCCACACTCATTGCACTCATAGGGCTTCTCTCCTGAATGAATCCTTTGATGCTGAACAAGATGAGCACCCCACCTGAAGGCCTTCCCACATTCATGACATTCGAAGGGTTTCTCTCCTGTATGAATCCTCTGATGCTGACCAAGGTTTGAGCTCTGTTTGAAAGTTTTCCCACAGTCACTACACTTATAGGGTTTCTCTCCAGAATGAACTCTCTGGTGGACAACAAGATGTGAGTTATAAATGAAGGTTTTACCACATTCACTACATTCATGGTCTTTCTTCCCTGTGGAAATTTCCTTATGGGTGACAACCATCTGTCTGAAACTTTTCCCCTGGGCAGGGGACCACCTCAGTCTCTCTGCTTTGGGATTTCTCTGCTGTAGTTCTAAGGTACCCTCAGAGGTAGCATCAAATGTAGCGGTGGTAGCAAGTCTTTCTGAGAACACCTGTGATTCCACTTCGGTAATAGGTGGTTGTGGCAATGATCCTTTTTCCTTGGGCTCTGGGCCATCTTCTGTAACAACTGACAGAAAATGTAAATATACCTGTTCTGAATGTATGAAGAAACAACACTTAGATTAAAATTTACAGTTCTGGAATAAAAACAAATGCTTAAAAACTACAGTATATGAGACAAAGATTGGAAGAACATTTACTTAGCTATTATCAACAGTTATCTCTTGGTGATGGGACTACACAGAGGAGAGGGTTTCTTCTTTTTAATTTCTCCCATTTATCTGCTTTTTTCCCCTAATTCTTCCATAGTGAAACACTAAAGAAGTTTTATTGAAAAAATAAAAGCGGCCTGGCATGGTGGCTCATGCCTGTAATCCAAGCACTTTGGAGGCCAAGGTGGGTGGATCACCTGAGGTCAGGAGTTCAAGACCAGCCTGACCAACATGGTGAAACCCTGTCTTTTTTTTTTTTTTTTTTTTTGAGACGGAGTTTTGCTCTTGTTACCCGGGCTGGAGTGCAATGGCGCGATCTCGGCTCACCGCAACCTCCGCCTCCTGGGTTCAGGCAATTCTCCTGCCTCAGCCTCCTGAGTAGCTGGGATTACAGGCACGTGCCACCATGCCCAGCTAGTGTTTTGTATTTTTAGTAGAGACGGGGTTTCACCATGTTGACCAGGATGATCTCGATATCTTTTTTTTTTTTTTTTTTTTTGAGACGGAGTTTAGCTCTTGTTGCCCAGGCTGGAGTGCAATGGCGCGATCTCGGCTCACCGCAACCTCCGCCTCCTGGGTTCAGGCAATTCTCCTGCCTCAGCCTCCTGAGTAGCTGGGATTACAGGCACACGCCACCATGCCCAGCTAATTTTTTTTGTATTTTTAGTAGAGACGGGGTTTCACTATGTTGACCAGGATGGTCTCGATCTATTGACCTTGTGATCCACCCGCCTGGGCCTCCCAAAGTGCTGGGATTACAGGCTTGAGCCACCGCGCCCGGCGGTCTCGAGATATCTTAACCTCGTGATCCACGCGCCTCGGCCTCCCAAAGTGCTGGGATTACAGGCTTGAGCCACCGCGCCCGGCCCGAAACCCTGTCTTTAAAAAAAAAAAAAAAAGGCATGGTGGCTTAAGCCTATAATCCCAGCACTTTGGGAGGCTGAGGTGGGTGGATCACAAGGTCAGGATATCGAGACCATCCTGGTCAACATGGTGAAACCCCGTCTCTACTAAAAATACAAAAAATTAGCTGGGCATGGTGGCGCGTGCCTGTAATCCCAGCTACTCAGGAGGCTGAGGCAGGAGAATTGCCTGAACCCAGGAGGCGGAGGTTGCGGTGAGCCGAGATCGCGCCGAGCTGAGATTGCGCCATTGCACTCCAGCCAGGGTAACAGGAGTGAAACTCCATCTCAAAAAAAAAAAAAAAAAGAAAAAAGAAAAGCAATTACGATGCACGATCGTTTTAGGATTTCCCATATTTTCAAGAAATTAGGGAGTGGTCAACTGATGTTGTGAAGGAAGAATCATTAGGGTTAGGAAAAGGGATGTTTCTCAAGGCAGAAAACTGCCCTTCCTGGCTCTGTAACCTTCACCTCTTCCCTTCCATTTCCCAGCTGCATAAATCTATAGCCTCTTTAGAGGAAGCTCAAATAGCTGCCTCCTTTATCAAAAGGAAGACTTCCAGCTCCCTGCCTCCTATCTGCTTGATGCTCTCTGCCTTTCTCTTCCTTAAAAAAGAAAAAAATGAAGAGTGCATTGCCTTTTTTGTTTTTAAATGTCCATGGCACATTTTATCTTTTATCTGTTGTAATGTTCTCTATTGCCTAAGGAGAACAGAAACCAATTGTTTTAAGATAACTCATTTAAGATGACTCAAGATCATTTGATTTTTTTTTTCTTTTTCTTTTTCTTTTTTTCCAGTAATGGCTATAGGCAATTTTTTTTTTTTTTTTTTTTTTTTTTTTTTTTTTTTTTAAAGACAGAGTCCTGCTCTGTTGCCCAGGCTGGAGTGCAGTGGCATGACCTTGGTTCACCACAACCTCTGCTTCCCTGGTTCAAGTGATTCTCGTGCCTCTGTCTCCCCAGTAGGTGGGATTACAGGCATGTCCACCACACCAGGCTAGTTTTTGTATTTTTAGTAGAGACAGGGTTTCACCATGTTTGCCAGGCTGGTTTTGAACTCCTGACCCCAAGTGATTCACTGGCCTCAGCCTCCCAAAGTGCTGGGATTACAGGTGTGACCCACTGTGCCCAGCCAAGAACATTTGAGTTAAAAAAAAAAATCATGTTTTCAGGTTAAATGCTATGGTTTAAAACAATCTGAAATATGCTTGCCATTAAAAAAAAAAAACAAAAACCACACAATAGCTAGCTTCATTTTGAAAGTAAAGTAATAAAATTGATAAATGAATAGAGGCTTATTAAACAGAAGTAAAGGAGAAAAGAAAAAGTCTGGAAAAAAGGCAAGGAAGAAAGAAGAGCTAAGAAGTAGAAACATACTTTTGGGACAGAGTCTAATTAACTTCCATTTCTATTTTTTTTCCCCACTGTGTAACTAATAAGAATTTGATTTTCAAATTCTTTGGTTTGGTGATAGCGATAGGGAGGTTATGGTATAAAACCAAATATCATAGACTCTTCTTGGTTAGCAACAAATTCACAAAATGGTCATGATGCTGCGGAGGCCAACAAGGACAGTTCACACTCCTGAGGCTGTAAGTCTAGTGATTGCCACTGGGAGAGAGGAGAGGTTGTTTGCGGGTATATAGGCAGGCCAAGAAGGAAGCTTTTGTAGTGAATCTGAAGGGTAGAAGGTAAGGGCACACGTAAGAGTTTCAAATAGGGCTGTTTACCTGAGGAAGAGGTGGTAGATAAAGGTGATGACAGGCTGCATCTCACACAGGAGTGCTTTATGGCTTAAAAAGTATGTTTTGCAAGGCCTCAGGAAGTGAAAGAAAAAAAAAAAAAATCTCAAGGCTGGCCTCCAGCTCAGGGCAGAGTTATTATAGACTAGGAGTTAAGTGCAGTGAAGATGATAAGGCATATGTGAATGAACTATTTCCTGGTCCTGATTTAGGGCTCTCTAAAGTTAAGAGATGCTGGCCAGGCTTTATATCCAAATATGACACCAGTTCAACTTAATCCTCAGAGAGGTATTTTATGAGGTAGGTTATTCTTACTCCTAATTTTATGAGTGATGGGCAAAGTCTCTCGCCTAAGAGATAAGAAGAGTAAGGCTGTGATGATGATACCAAACATTTGAGCACCTACTACTATTTATCCTTTATAGGTACTAGGTACTGTGCCCTTTATACTCCCCTCTTTCTCTTCTCCCTCCCCACAGAAACCTGCTCCTCACCACTCTTTAGGAAAGGCTGGGTCTCCTTAGGCTGGAGCTGGATGCTCACTGCTTCCTGGGCCGCTCCCAGAGATTCCTTCTTCTCCCATGGCTCTTCCTGTCCAAGTCCATGTGCAGGGCCTGGGACCTGGAGGTGATCAGGCACCACTCAGTTTATATGGGACCAAAGCTTCCAAGGAGACTTTACAGAGCCTCCTCAGAGTCAGCACAGGGGAAGGAAGAGGAGCTAGAGTCAGTCTCTTTCTCATTCAGGGCTTGAGGGCAGAACAGACAGACACAGAAACACATACTAACTGCTCTACTTGGCCCAAGAGAGGTTTGAACTTGGCAACTCCCCCTACTGCTGCCCCTTTGTCCAGCCTGAAGGTCATTGATCTGGCTCCCATAACAGACCAAATCCCCCTTCCCACCTGTGGCTCTGGTTCAAGTCCTTTCTCTAAATCCTCCAGTACAGTCACAGCCTCCTCTCCACTCTTAGGGTGATGTCCCCGCACCCAGGATTGGAGCTCCTCAGGCAGGATGGTCAAGAATTGTTCGAGCACCAGTAACTCCAGGATCTGCTCCTTGGTGTGTTTCTCTGGCCTCAGCCACTCACAGCAGAGTACCTGTAGTTGGCTCCAGGCCTCCCGGGGACCAGGAGTCTCCTGGTAGCGGAGTTGCCTGAAGCGTTGGCGGAAGATCTCTTGACTGGCAGAGTGGTTCCCAGGTAGCCTGGTCTCATACTCACACGACTGTTCCTCTTCCTTTGGTTCCATCATCATAATCTTCTCTTGTCCCTGTATACCCTGAAGGGCCAGAGTTTCAGCTGCTGTTAGTGATATAGCCATTCTAGTCCGGACTAGCTCTGCAGAAGGCTCATACCAGCTGGAATCTTGAAAGGGCTCCCTGTAACATAAGAAGAAATCATTCCTTTTCTTTTTTTTCTTTTAGTTTCTTTTCTTTTCTTTTTTTTTTTGAGACAGAGTCTCTCTCTGTCACCCAGGCTGGAATGCAATGGCACAATCTCGGCTCATTGCAACCTCCGCCCCGAGGGTTCTAGTGATTCTCCTACCTCAGCCTCCCAACTAGCTGGGATTACAGGCACCAGCCACCATACCCGGCTAATTTTTTAGTATTTTTAGTAGAGATGGGGTTTTGCCATGTTGGCCAGGCTGGTCTTGAACTCCTGACCTCAGGTGATCCACCCTCCTTAGCCTCCCAAAATGCTGGGACTACAGGCGTGAGCCACCATGCCCAGGCTTCTCTTCTTTTTTTCATTCATTAAACATATACTCAGCACCACAAAGAGGCAAACCCTATATTATACTCTTTACACCTGGTTTCTCTTCCACTTCTCCCCAGAATTCTGCTGCACTAAGTCAATGTTTTTGAGAAACTTGCAGTATGGTAGAGATGGAGATATAAAGTGGTTTTCTCCAATACAGCTAAATGAATGCCATTAACAGGGGAAAAAAAACAACAAGAAAAAAAAAAGTTCTGGGGGCCAATGAGAAGAAATGACCATTGGGAAGAAACTAGTTTAAAGCAAAACCCAATTTTCCAGATGCAGAGCCCAGAGCCAAGCAGCTTTCAGTGCAAGGTGGGATGTGTTGGGGAGGCAGCCTTCTCTGAGATGGCTTCTTCCACTTTAAAAATTTTCTGAAGTGGCCAGTCACAGTGGCTCATGCCTGTATTCCCAGCACTTTGGAAGGCTGACAAGGGGGGGAATCACCTGAGGTTGGGAGTTCAAGACCAGCCTGACCAACATGGAGAAACCCTGTCTCTACTTAAAATACAAAATTAGCCAGGCATGATGATGCATGCCTATAATCCCAGCAACTCGGGAGGCTGAGGCAGGAGAATCACTTGAACCCAGGAGGTGGAGGTTTTGGTGAGCCAAGAAACCAGTCTGGGCAACAAGAGAGAAACTCTACCTCAAAAAAAAAAAAAAAAAAAAAAAAGAAAGAAAGAAAAACTGAAGTAGTAGCTGCAGCAAAAGAAAAATATAAGTCACCTTTAAGGAGCTGGATCTCATTCAAACGCTGAAGATTTGTAGCAGGGCCCAATTAAGGGGCAGCTATGAAGAAGTCTTGGATACAGTGACCTGCGTCAAGGAAATCTGCCAGGTGTAAACCAAGAAAGCATCTGAGATAGGTCTCAACCAATTTAGTGGTTATTTTGCTAAGGTTGAGGACGCACCCAGGAAAAAGACACACAGACCACAGTAGAATCCGTGGCCCGCCCTTTTTCCAAGGAGGGTTTTGAGGGCTTCAATATTTAAAGGGGAGAAAGCTGGCAGGCGGGGAAGAAGGAGAGAAGGGTAGGGAGGGTAGGTAGTGAGATAAGTGGCCACATTCTTGTGAAGATTTGATTAGAGCTCACTGAATTCACATGTTGCACGTGCAAAGAGGAAGTCAATTATGAATTTTTCTCGTGCATAAGACAAAGTAGACGTAGAGGAAGAAGTCAAATATGCTTTGTCTCTGGGTGGGTGGAGGGCGATTTCTAGTCTTGTCTGGTGAAGATGGGCTGTTCATTTCCATTGCCAGGTCATCTGGGGTGTTATGTGGCTTTCTATCTTTCAGTTATAGGTTTAGGAACAAAAGGAAAAGCCGTTGTTGTTGTTTTTTTCCCCGTGACTCCGTTTCCAAGCTTAACTTTTTCCTTGGCATAGTAAGTTTGGGATCCCGAGATTTTATTTTCCTTTCACACGGGGAAGGAGGTGGGAAGAACCAGAGGCCATAAAACGAGCACAAAGGGGGACTGCTGGCAGAAGACAAAGGAGGCGCAAAGAAAAACGCAGAGCCCGTGTCTCCCAGGGTGATGCCCGGAGGCGCTGGCCCCAGCAGCAGAACTTCTCTATCCCAGCCTCGGGCAAGTGCCCTCCCAGGAGCCTGGGGAGGGTGCTGTCGTCGAGGCCAGGTACAACTTCCTCCTCCCACCCTTCACTCCTTTATCCAGGAATCTCGAAAAAAGATAAGAGAGACATCAAGACCCCCCCTCCATGGGACGTGACGCAACGCGGGCAGCGCGGCTCGGGCACCGTGGGCGACCCAAACCCCTCTCCACAAAGACCCGCGGAGCTGCCTGCCAGGCCTGCTCACTGCAGAGCTGCTGCTGCCTGCGGGACAGGCAAAAGCCAGGCCGCGAGGTGGACCTCTGGCAAGCCGCCGCCAACACTCACCTCACAGGACCAGGAGGGTCCATCTGGGCGCTGCCACGAACCGCGCCACTTCCAGCTCTCACCCCAGCTGTGGGTTTGCGCCTGCGCAGGTCTCAGCCTCGGCCTCCATCTCCCAGAAGCCTCCGCGCCGCCAGCTTTCGCTGCCGGACTCGGACCCAGGCGCTTGGGCGCTGCAGAGGGGTTGGGAGGCCGGGAACCGGTTCCTGGACGTGAGCAGAGCAGGAAAGAGCGCGCCGCCTGCACGTCTGGACTGGCGCGGCTGGGTTCCCTGGAGGCTCCTGGGAATTGCAGTCCTTGCGCAGGTGGAGATCGAGCCCTTGTAAGCGAGTGACTCCACCGTTTGACGAGTCTCTTGCGGAATTGTACCTTTAACAGGCGGTGCTGGCGGACAGAGGTCAGAGAAATTCTGGCCTTGTACATGGCCTGTGGTAACACTTCTGTATGTTCTGTTTTCCAGTTACCTCTTCCCAGACCTGATGAGATGGGTCACAACTGAGGAAGACGGTCCCCTTCGTACTCCCTAACCACCGGCCTGTACAATTCCTGGGGCGAAGCAGGAGGAGAGGAGAAAAAAAGAATTCCAAGGTTTCATTTTATTGGGATGGGGGAATAGAGATTAATTATTTTTATTTTAAACTTTTTTTTTTTTTTTTTTTTTTTTTTTTTTTCTGAGAGATGGTGGCCAACCTGGTGAAACCCTGTCTCTACTAAATATACAATAAAGTGAGCTGGGCATGGTGGGGGGGCGCCTGTAGTCCCCAGCTACTCGGGAGGCTAAGGCAAAAGAATCATTTGAACCTGGGAGGCAGACGTTGAAATGAGCTGAGATCGTGCCACTGCACTCCAGCCCGGGTGACAGAGCGAGACTCCGTGTCAAAAAATTTTTTAGGCCGGGCACGGTGGCTCAAGCCTGTAATCCCAGCACTTTGGGAGGCCGAGGCAGGTGGATCACAAGGTCGAGATCGAGACCATCCTGGTCAACATGGTGAAACCCCCGTCTCTACTAAAAATACAAAACATTAGCTGGGCATAGTGGCGCGTGCCTGTAATCCCAGCTACTCAGGAGGCTGAGGCAGGAGAATTGCCTGAACCCAGGAGGCGGAGGTTGCGGTGAGTCAAGATCGCGCCTAGCCGAGATCGCGCCATTGCACTCCAGCCAGGGTAACAAAGAGTGAAACTCCGTCTCAAAAAAAAAAATGTATATATATATATATACATATATATATATAATTATTTTTTCTTTATATATAATTATTATTTTTTTAAAGAGACGGGGTTTCACCATGTTGGCCAGGTTGGTCTTGAACAGCTGACCTCAGGTAATCCACCCGCCTCGCCCTCCCAAAGTGCTGGGATTACAAGCGTGAGCCACCACGCCCGGCCAAAAAAATTTTTAATTAAAAATAAAAATAAATGAATTTCTCTTACTATCAAATGTGCAGGGTATTTATTGATCCAGTCTTTCAGTACTTTTATAAAATAGCTTAATTCTAGTCTCTCCAAGAAAAATTGTTGTTCAACTGTGTAGTATCATAGTAACAGTTCTCAGATTATTAAACTTGTTTCTCCAAGATACAGTATCCTTGAAAATGTGTATAGATCCTTCCCCTTTTTCTTTCAAATCCTTGCAATTTACTTATACTGGGCTAAGTCCCTTCTGACTTCAAGTAGGATCAGGAAGTGCAGAATCTGGTAGTCCTTAGGCCATGGTTGGGAGATAAATTATCTTTTTTTCTACAAAGTGCCATTGATTATCAGGTAATTCACTATTTACCTGTTTCTTGCCACAATGAAAGTTTTCTTTTCTTTTCTTTTTTTTTTTTGAGATGGAATTTCACTCTTGCTGCCCAGGCTGGAGTGCAGCGGCAGGATCTCGGCTCATTGCAGCCTCCACATTCAGGGTTCAAGTGATTCTCCTGCCTCACTTGAACCCTGAGTGAGTAGCTGGGATCACAGGTGCTTGCCACTACTCCCAGCCAATTTTTGTATTTTTAGTAGAGCAGGGTTTCACCATGTTGGTCAGGCTAGTCTTAAACTCCTGACCTCATGATCCGCCCACCTCAGCCTCCCAAAGTACTAGGATTACAGGTTTGAGCCACTGTGGCTGGCAAAAGTACTTTTTCTTATTAATATTGTGTCACTGGTTGTGATGGCTCATGCCTGTAATCCCAACACTTTGGAAGGCCAAGGCAGGAGGACTGCTTGAGCTTAGGAGTTCGAGACCAGCCTGGGCAAAATGGCGAAACCTTGTCTCTACAAAAAAATACAAAAATTAGCTGCATGTGGGGGTGCATGCCTGTAGTCCAAGCTACTTGGGAGGCTGAGGCAGGGAGATTGCTTGAACCAGGGAGGTCGAGGCTGCAGTGAGCTGTGATCATGCCACTGTACTCCAGTCTGGGTGATAGAGCAAGACACTGTCTCAAAACCAAACAAAAACAAAATTAATATTTTGTGTCTCTAAAGCAAAAACATTCTGGATTCTGGGAGTAGTCTAAGATCTCAGCCTCCAGCTGTAATGAATGATAGCTCTTTTATCACATAATTTAGATTGGTACTCAAGTCAGCACCGTTACCAGTTATGTGCAGGCATCGATCACCGTGTTCACTAGACTTCTGACCCTGGAGTTAAAGGGAAGAGGAGGAGACTGAAGATGTAGATTGAAGAGCATGGAAAGCGGGGAAGGTAGACGTAGACAGAGAAAACAGAGTTGGTCCCAGAGAACTGAGAAAAATTAACTAGATCTAGGCTCTTGCTATAGCCAGCTGCCAACCCTTAACTCCTGCATCACAGCCAAGCCTAAGTGCACCAGGCTAGTAGATCCCAGGTTGCAGCTGAGCCATACTGTATGAATGATGCCTTTGCACAGAGCATTTCAGTCCTGTATGCAGAAAGGAGGGAGACAGAGGATTTTTAGGGCACAAACTAATCTGTTTGATACTACAATAGTGGGTACATGTCATTATACATTTGTTCAAATCCATAGAATGTATAACACCAAGCATGAACCCTAATGTAAACTATGGACTTTGGTTGATTATGATGTCCCAATGTAGGTTTGTCCACTGTAATAAATGAACTACTGTTGTGGGGGATGTTATAATGGGGGAGGCTATGCATGTGTGGGGCCAGGAGGTATATGAGAAATCTCTGTGTACCTTCCTCTCAATTTTGCTGTGAACCTAAAACTGCTCTTAAAAAAAATTAAAGTCTTTAAAAACTAAAATAAAATAAGGCTGGCAAGGTAGCTCACACCTGTAATCACAGTACAGCACTTTGGGAGGCTGAGGAAGGTGGATTGCTTGAGTCCAGGAGTTCCAGACCAGCCTAGGCAACACAGTGAAACCCCGTCTCTATTACGAATGCCAAAATTAACCAGGTGTGGTGCCACATGCCTGTAATCTCACCTACTTGGGAAGCTGAGGTGAGAGGATAACTTGACCCCAGGAGTTTGAGGCTTCAGTGAACCAAGATTCGGCCACTGCACTCCAGCCTGGGCAATCAGAGTGAGACCCTGTCTCAAATAAGCAAATAAATAAAAATAAAAATAATAACTAGAATAAAGGGAATGCTATGGACTGAAAAGCATCCCTCCCAAATTTATAGACTGAAGCCCTAACCCCTAACGTGATGATAACTGGAGATGGAGCCTTTGGGAGAGAATTAATTAGATGAGGTCATGACGGCAGGGCCCTCAGAAGACGACGAGATTAGTGCTCAATAAAAAGAGACACCAGAGGGCTTTGGGTTGGGTCTGTCTCTCACTGCCATGTAAGGACCCTGCGAGAAGGCAGCCAGGGAGATCTCACCAGAATCTGACCATGCTAGCACCCTGAGCACAGCCTTGCAGCCCTCAAAACTGTTAGAAAATAAATTTCTGTTGTCTGGCATCCAGTCTATGGTATTCTGTTATGGCAGTCAAGCTAAGACAGAGAAAAACTGGGGGCTGATGCGGGAGCGGGTACTTTAGGTAGAAGGATCCCATGTCAAAAAGCAAAGCTAAAAATTCTGGAATGAGCCAGGAAGGCATCAGGATGTCTTATTTGCTTTGCTAGAGGCATCTTTTGGGGGTTGGGGTGGTGGGTGGGTAGAAGGAGGGAGACATGGCCAGTGAACCTCTGACTTTTAAATGAAGAGTTATTTCAAAACATGGAACAGAGGGTCGGATGTGGTGGCTCACGCCTGTAATCCCAGCTCTTTGGGAGATGAAGGTGGGCCGACCACCTCAGGTCAGGAGTTCAAGACTATTCTGGCCAACACGGTGAAACCCCATCTCTACTAAAAATACAAAATTAGCTGGACGTAGTGGCGCCCCCCAGCTACTCGGGAGGCTGAGGCAGGAAAATCGCTTGAACTCCGGCGGGTGGAAGTTGCAGTGAGCTGAAATGGTGCCACTACACTCCAGCCTGGACAAGAGAGAGACTCAGTCTTAAAAAAAAAAAAAAAGCAAAACCCCAAAACGGAACAGAGACAGTTTTTGTTTTTTGGGTTTTTTTTTTTTTTTTTTTTTTTTTTGAGATGGAGTTTCGTTCTTGCTGCACAGGCTTGAGTACTGTGGTGTGATCTCAGCTCACCGCAGCCTCTGCCTTCTGGGTTGAAGCAATTCTCCTGCCTCAGCCTTCCGAGTAGCTGGCATTACAGGTCCCACCATCACGCCCGGCTAATTTTGTATTTTTGGTAGAGACGGGGTTTCTCCATGTTGGTCGGGCTGGTCTGGAACTCCCAATCTCAGGTGATCTGCCTGCCTTGGCCTCCCAAAGTGCTGAGATTACAGGCACGAACCACCGCTCCCGGCCCAAGAACAGAGACAGTTCCGTATCCCACACGGATTTATTTGTCATGCCTGCTCAAAACTCAAGAAGCCACCACCCTAATACTCATCCAGCCCCGGAGAAATTTCGTTTTTAGAGTGTCAGAAGGTCCCATGAATAACTGCAGTCACTGACGGAGCTCCTTACTCAGCAAGCTCCTTACTCGGGCCTCGCAGACGGCCTCGTGCGCAGACTGGCGGTCCAGCCTACTGGGGACACTGTCCGGGGGCACCCTGCGCCGCCTTTGGCCACTGAGGCCCGGGTCCTCTAGGCGCCGGGCTAGGGAGAGTCTCCCGGCCGTCAAGGCTGGGGCAGCGCCGGGGGGCCTAGAAGCTGCAGGGCTGTACGGCGCTAATGGGCGCCAGGCACGGAGACCCCCGAGGCGGAAGGAACAGCTAGCTGCTCGGCGCCCCTGGCTGGCCCCCGGCGCCCACGCATGCACGGCCGCTGCGGGAGCTTGTCTGCAGGCGGCCATCAGTCTTCGCCTCACTCGGCGCTACCTTGGCGGCCGCGCCCATGCTGCCCCCGCCGCAACTAGTCACGAGGAGCCGCGGGCGGCGCTCTAGATGCTCACCGCGAGGGCTTCCCGCTTGCGTGCTCTCTGCCCGCCGCCACCCACGGCCCGGCTCTGGGCGGCTCGCCTCACCACTCCCAACTTCCTGGGGCTAGGGCGCACCAAGTCGAACGGAAGCCTCCTTCTTTTCCTAGACAAGCCGGGGCTGGGGCAGGGGGCCGCACTTCCGGCCCTCGTGAGCCGGCGTCGTGCGTGGTGCCTGAGGGTCGGGCGTCTACCTGGAGTCACCGGGCCCACCAAAAGGAAAAGGTTAGTCCCTGTCCAGGAAGAGCACGGCCTAGTGGGGCGGGCGGCAGGTTACAGTTGCTACCTTACAATGGCCGGGGCCCAGGGAGGCACTAGACCCTCACTGGGGGTCTGTCAGGAAAGGCAGCGGATTCGCGAGGCCCGTACCGGAGGGAATTGGGAGACCCAAGACTGTACCGACAAAACTGCTTTGGAGTAGGGCAGACCTGGATTTGAATTTGTTTCTTCACTTACTAGTTGTGAGTCTTTGGGCAAATTTGCCTTTTTTTTTTCTTTTTCTTTTTCTTTTTGATACGGAGTCTCGCTCTGTCGCCAGGCTGGAGTGCAGTGGCGCTACCCTGGCTCACTGCAACCTCCGCCTCCCGGTTCAAGCGATTCTCCTGCCTCAGCCTCCTGAGTAGCTGGGATTACAGGCGTCCACCAAAACGCCAGGCCAATTTTTGTATTTTTAGTAGAGACGGGGTTTCACCATGTTGGCCAGGATGGCCTCGATCTCCTGACCTTGTGATCCACCCGCCTCGTCCTCCCAAAGTGTTGGGAATACAGGCGTGAGCCACCGCGCCCGGCTTGCAAATTTGCCTTTCTAGGCCATAGTTTCTTATTTATAAAACAGGGTTAACAGTTGCACTCACTGAGGTAAACACAAGAGAAAATTGATGTTAAGTGCTTATCTTGGCACCCAACACATACCAAGTACTAAAAAATAATGGAGCTAGGTGAAGAGGGAGCAATCTTAACGGAACAGCTCATGGAAAGGCCACAGTTCAAGAGGGCGGTGCCTACATTCTTGGGAAACTGCAGAGAGTTCATGGGTAAATAATGGGTTAGGAAGGAAACTCATTTGCAGAAATGGCAAGTCTGATCTAGTTGGGGAAGTTTTTCCGCAATTTTTTATTTTTAGTAGAGACAGCGTTTCTCCATGTTGGGTCAGGCTGGTCTTGAACTCCTGACCTCAGGTGATCTGCTTGCCTCGGCCTCTCAAAGTGGGGAAACCCCACTATAGTATCATATGGCTCTCTTTTCTGGCATTTACTATGGTTGCAACTTTCTTAATGATTCTAATTAGTTTATCTTCTACTATTATAAGCTCCATCAGGGCAGAGACTGTTGTCCATTTATGCTCATCCTGCTTTGTAGCACCCGATGCTTAACGCATATTAAAAGCTCAATAAGGCCTGGCATGATGGCTCATGCCTGTAATCCTAGCACCTTGGGTGGCTGAGGCTGGTATATCACGAGGTCAGGAGTTCAAGACCAGCCTGACCAATATGGTGAAACCTCACCTCTACTAAAAATACAAAAATTAGCTGGGTGTTGGCATGTGCCTATAATCCCAGCTACTGAGAAGGCTGAGGCAGGAGAATGGCTTGAACCCAGGAAGCAAAGGTTGCAGTGAGCCAAGATTGTGCCATCGCACTCCAGCCTGGGTGACAGAGCTAGACTCCATCTCAAAAAGAAAAAAAAAAAGGCCGGGCGCGGTGGCTCAAGCCTGTAATCCCAGCACTTTGGGAGGCCGAGGCGGGTGGATCACGAGGTCAAGAGATCGAGACCATCCTGGTCAACATGGTGAAACCCCGTCTCTACGAAAAATACAAAAAATTAGCTGGGCATGGTGGCGCGTGCCTGTAATCCCAGCTACTCAGGAAGCTGAGGCAGGAGAATTGCCTGAACCCAGGAGGCAGAGGTTGCGGTGAGCCGAGATCGCGCCATTGCACTCCAGCCTGGGTAACAAGAGCGAAACTCCGTCTCAAAGAAAAAAAAAAAAAAAGAAAGAAAAAAAAAAAGCTTAATAAATATTTATGGCACAAGTGGATACCCCTCTTCCTCAAAGAGATTATCAGACTCTGACTTTTCCTCAGTTTTGATCTTCCTGGAGTTTGGTTGTTTAGCTGTTTAAAATCTTACGAAGACAAATTTTGATAATTTAGGCTCTTTTCTCAAAGTTCCAAAGTAGACTGCGCCCTAACAAGTTTTATTCTGCAGAATTCAGGTTTACACATTGGACACTACTACATTAGCTTCTGCTACCTATAACAACTTTGGGCTTTTATTTAATAAATTATCTGATTATCTAAAGATTAACTCTTTTGCTCTCCTTTAGTCCCCACTGGCCTGTAAATTCCTTGAACAATGACTGTCCCTCTTTGGCCCCATCTAATTATGGCCCCTGGCACATACTAAACAGTGACTAAGTAATTCTTAAATAACTTTTATTTCTACATTCATAGTTGAAAATATTCCATACTGTAACAAAAGTTTCAATCTCCTTTCTGAAGCTCAGTACCCTTAGTTTGATTCAAGCTGCATCAGAGGTGAATTGGTTAGTTTGCAATCTGGAGTTTGCAAGTAATAGTTAATATTTGAAAAAGCCTAACACAGATGATATATTTGCCCACAAAAGGGATAAGAAGACTAATAAAAATGTTAAATTATTTGCTTTTGGCTGTAATTTTAGTACCTAGGTCTGCCTCCATGGTGCCAGTCAGAAGTGTAATTTGTGTTATAGATGCCTTTATGTAATAAAAATAATAAATGCAGTTTCATAAACATAATTTTTTAATCTTTTAAAACACAGGACATAGAGGGAATAAAAAGAGGGCCTTAGTGGTTAAAAAGTTGGAAACTGCCGGGCGCGGTGGCTCACGCCTGTAATCCCAGCACTTTGGGAGGCCGAGGCGGGTGGATCACGAGGTCAAGAGATCGAGACCAGCCTGGTCAACATGGTGAAACCCCGTCTCTACTAAAAATACAAAAAATTAGCTGGGCACGGTGACGTGTGCCTGTAATTCCAGCTACTCAAGAGGCTGAGGCAGGAGAATTGCCTGAACCCAGGAGGTGGAGGTTGCGGTGAGCCGAGATCGCGCCATTGCACTCCAGCCTGGGTAACAAGAGTGAAACTCCGTCTCAAAAAAAAAAAAAAAAGTTGGAAACCACTGCATTAAATTACCTTCAAATCCCATTAAGTATCCTGCTTATCCTTATAAACATTAGCTCTCACTGTACAGCACTGTAAAGACAAGTAAGAGTTTGACTTTTTTTTTTTTTGGAGATGAAGTTTTGCTCTTGTTGCCTCAGGCTGGAGTGCAGTGGTGCAATCTCAGCTCACCACAACCTTTGATTCCCAGGTTCAAGCAATTTTCCTGCCTCATCCTCCCGAGTAGCTGGGACTGCAGGTGCACCCCACCATGCCCTGCCACTTTTTGTATTTTTAGTAGAGACAGGGTTTCACTATGTTGGCCAGGCTGGTCTTGAACTCCTGACCTTGTGATCCGCCCACTTTGGCCTCGCAAAGTCCTGGGATTACAGGTGTGAGCCACCATGCCTGGCCTACACTCCTTACTTTCACAGGTTTTTTTTCTTTCTTTCTTTCTTTCTTTTTTTCCTTTTTTTTCCCCCCCCTCTGAATAAACCAATGCTTTGACCAAAACACAGGGTTTTTTTCCCCCTGTAGATTTTAACTTGTGACTGGACTAGGAAGACAAGATGAAATGGCTCTTTCCATGAAAAATTTAGTTTTGTGGTGGTTGCCAAAGTGATTTACAATGCTTTTAACAATGATAGATATCCCCTAAAACATTCTCAAGTAATTATACCCTTGGGGTGGTGTAGTGGCTCATGCCTGTAATCTCAACACTTTGGGAGGCTGAGGAGGGAGGATTGCTTGAGGCCAGCAGTTTGAGACCAGCCTGGGCAACAGAGTGAGACCTCGTCTCTTTGCATTTAAACAAATAAATAAATAATTTAAAAAGTTACATCCTTGGGACCATATTCTAGTGTCGACTCTGAGACAGAAAAAAAAGGCGATTATGTCCAAGAGTTTTTAGCTTTTCCATTTGATTCTACTTACATGTTTTTCATCCAGTAGGACTTTTCTCTACTTTCCCACCTTCAAATGAATTTTCTAACAATAAAACTCATTTGTAGTGCAATAAGATGTAGTCTCCATCAGGCTTTTCCTAGTTTTGCTACATTCATTAGGTTGCTGCTACCTACTAGAATAGGTCCTGTTTGTAGACTCTTAGCGTCCTCAAATGCCTTTCCATTGTGAAGTTTCTGGTGTTTAAGAAAAGCTGTCCACCCACTGAAGGCCTTACCACAGTTGCTACATTCAAAGGGTTTCTCTCTGGTATGAATTATTTGATGACTAACAAGGTGTGAATTCTGACTGAAGGCCTTCCCACATTCAGGACATTCATAGGGTTTCTTTCCAGTATGAACACGATGGTGTCTAATAAGATCTGAGCTGCCCCCAAAAGATTTCCCACATTTGTTGCATACATAAGGTTTTTCTCCACTGTGAATTCTATGATGTCTTCCAAGGTCTGAGTTCTGATTGAAAGTTTTCCCACATTCTTTACATTCATATGGTTTCTCTCCCATATGAGTTAACTGATGTCTGATGAGTTCTGAGCTGCCCTGGAAATTCTTACCACACTGATTACACTGATGAGCTTTCTCTTCCTGGTGAATTCTCTGCTTTTCCCCAAGCTCCTCATCCTTGCTGAAGGTTTTCTCACATTCTTCAAGTTTCTCTCCAGCATGAAGTCTCTGATGTTTGAGGAAAGCTGTGCGCCACATGAAGAGTTTCTCACATTCCTTACATTCATAGGGCTTCTCACCACTATGAATTCTCTGATGTTGAATAAGGAGGGAACGCTGCCTGAAGGCTTTGTCACATTCAGTGCACTGATAGGGCTTCTCTCCAGTATGGATTTTCTGGTGTGTAACAAGGTGTGACCTCTGGCTAAACACTTTCCCACATTCACTACATTCATGAGGTTTCTCTCCAGTATGAACACGATGGTGTTTAATAAGATCTGAGCTGCTCCTAAAAGATTTCCCACATTTGTTGCATACATAAGGTTTTTCTCCACTATGAATTCTATGATGTCTTACAAGGTCTGAGCTCTGATTGAAAGTTTTCCCACATTCTTTACATTCATATTGTTTCTCTCTTGTATGAGTTACCTGATGTCTGATGAGGTTTGAGCTGTCCTGGAAGGTCCTACCACACTGATTACACCAATAAGCTTTCTCTTCCTGGTGAATTCTCGGCTCTTCCCTAAGCTCCTCATCCTTACTGAAAGTTTTCTCACATTCTTCCAGTTTCTCTCTAGCATGCAGTCTCTGATGTTTGAGGAAACCTGTACGCCACATGAAGAGTTTCTCACATTCCTTACATTCATAGGGCTTCTCACCACTATGAATTCTCTGATGTTGAGTAAGGAGGGAATGCCGCCTGAAGGCATTCCCACATTCATTGCACTGATAAGGCTTCTCTCCAGTATGGATTTTCTTGTGTGTAGCAAGGTGTGACCTCTGGCTGAAGGCTTTCCCACATTCGCTACATTCATAGGGTTTCTCTCCAGTATGAACACGATGGTGTTTAATAAGATCCGAGCTGCCCCTAAAAGATTTCCCGCATTTGTTGCACATATAAGGTTTTTCTCCACTGTGAATTCTATGATGTCTCAGAAGGTCTGAGCTCTGATTGAAAGTTTTCCCACATTCTTTACATTCATATGGTTTCTCTCCTGTATGAGTTACCTGATGTCTGATGAGGTCTGAGCTGCCCTGGAAATTCCTACCACACTGATTACACCAATAAGCTTTCTCTTCCTGGTGAATTCTCTGCTCTTCCCTAAGCTCCTCATCCTGGCTGGAGATTTTCTCACATTCAGGTTTCTCTCCAGCATGCAGTCTCTGATGTTTGAGGAAAGCTGTATACCAAATGAAGAGTTTCCCACATTCCTTACATTCATAGGGTTTCTCACCACTATGAATTCTCTGATGTTGAATAAGGAGGGAATGGCGCCTGAAGGCTTTGTCACATTCAGTGCACTGATAGGGCTTCTTTCCAGTATGGATTTTCTGGTGTGTAACAAGATGTGACCTCTGGCTAAAGGCTTTCCCACATTCACTACATTCATAGGGTTTCTCTCCAGTATGAACGCAATGGTGTCTAATAAGATCTGAGCTGCCCCTAAAAGATTTCCTACATTGGCTACATACACAAGGTTTTTCTCCACTGTGAATTCTATGGTGTCTCATAAGGTCTGAGCTCTGAATGAAAGTTTTCCCACATTCTTTACATTCATATGGTTTCTCTTCTGTATGAGTTACCTGATGTCTGTTGAGGTCTGAGCTGCCCTGGAAATGCCTACCACACTGATTACACCAATAAGCTTTCTCTTCCTGGTGGATTTTCGGCTCTTCCCTAAGCTCCTCATCCTTGCTGAAGGTTTTTTCACATTCTTTAAGTTTCTCTCCAGCATGTAGTCTCTGATGTTTAAGAATGGCTGTGTGCCCACTGAAGGTCTTCCCACATTTGTGACATTCATAGGGTTTCTCTCCACTGTGGAGTCTCTGGTGTTCAGTAAGACAAGAATGCTGCCTAAAGGCCTTTTCACATTCATTACACTTGAAGGGTTTCTCTCCAGTATGAATTCTCTGATGTGTGACAAGGTGTGAACTTTGACGGAACATCTGTCCACAATCATAACATTCATAGGGTTTATCTTCGGTGTGAATTCTGTGATGTATAGTAAGATCTGAGCTTTGACTGAAGGCCCTCCCACATTTATGGCATAAATATGGCTTCCCCCCACTGTGGATTCTCTGGTGTAGGATGAGGTTTGAGCTTCCCTTAAAAGCCTTCCCACACTCTTTACACTCATAGGTATTCTCACCACTGTAAATTTTCTTATGTCTGACCAGATTAGAGCTCTGATTAAGGTCTTTTCCACATTCATGACATATATAAGTTTTCTTTCCTTTATGAATTCTCTGATGTATAATAAGATTTGAACTTTGATTAGAGTCTTTCCCACATTCATTACACATGTCTGGTTTATTTCCTGTATGAATTATCTGATGTATGATCAGGTTTGAGCTCCTGCTTAAGGTTTTTCCACATTCCTTACATTCATACGTCTTATTTATACTACAGATTTTCTGATGTTCAGTTAATCCTGACTTCTGTTTGAAGTTTTGGCCACAGACGTCATATCTATGGGAGCTTTTTCCTGTACGAAGTATTTTTTCTCCTTCATTACATCCATGGCCAATCTCTCCCACAATGGCTTTCTCAGGGATAATATGCATTTCACTAATATCTCTCTCTTGGGAAGGGAGATGTCTCACTGCATCCGTTAAAGGGTTTACCCAGTGCTTTAATAATCTGTCCTCAGAATTACTGGTTTCAACTAATTCACTTTCCTGGATCATCTGTCTTTGGAGTTTTTCAGATGCAGTCCTCGATGACATCTTTTCTTCAGAAATTTCCATCTTTGATTTCCATTCCTTCATCTTATTCATGGTTTCAGAATCTGAAATGATAAGTATATTGTTCTATAATTCCTAAAATACAAATATCGCCTCTTCACTATACTGGTCAGTCTAAGAGGGAGGAACAAAGAACTTAGAGGACCTTTCCCTGCTAGAGCTGAGATGTGGACTTCACTAGAGACACTGCGGCTATCATAGGAACCTGTGCTACCGCATACCCTGTTGGTGAAGAAACCTGCTAGGGTGCAGGCTGGAGCTGGGCTGTGGGAGTGGCCTAAAGGGTGGCGAATTAATTCACTAGGGGAGGAGGGCAATTTGGAGTTGGTCCACAGGAAGTGTCCTGTTGGATGGAGAAGGAACTTGCTGGTTGGTGTGGCTGGGCCTGAACTGGTTCACAGGAAGCAGCCCACTAGGGTAAATGCCACCAGTCCTCCCATAAGTTGATCTGCTAGCAGCCACATCAGTAAACAAATAAATAAATAAAAATAGAACAGCATACCGGTACCAGGAAGCAAAGTTAGTTTCTCTTCCTGTGGGCATGCATTGTCCGTCCAGCATTCTCTGTTGACAAAGTCTAAATCTTTTACCAACTGGCAAAGGAGAAATGTTTACAGGATCCAGCTTTGTAACATAAGTAAACAAAGATGGGTGAATTTAGAGTTGAGAGTCAATAAATTAATAACCAGCTCACAGTCCGTTCCTCTCAATATACCTTGATAGTTAAGCAAATCTGTACTATGCCTCAGAATAAAAACATTTGGCTCTCATTTCAACAGAAATCAATTATCCTTTTTCCAGACCTCACATTTTTCTTTTGATATTCTGGTGGAATTGCTTCCTTTTGTAAGGCAATTTTATTTCTTCTCCTGAAATTACAAGGTAGATAAGCTTATTGCTTTTGGTTGTCTGTATTATCAAATCCCTGACCTTGCCCAGTATATTAGTCCATTTTCATGCTGCTGATAAAGACATACCTAAGACTGGGAAGAAAAAGAGGTTTATTATTTTTTTCTTTTATATTTTTTCCGTTGCTGTAACAGAATAAGAAAAAAAGGTTTAATTGGACTTACAGTTCCACATGGCAGGGGAGGCCTCAGAATCATGGCAGGAGGTGAAAGGCACATCTTACATAGCAGTGGCAAGAGAAAATGAGGAAGATGCAAAAGTGGAAACCCCTGATAAAACCATCAGATCTCATGAGACTTATCCACTGCCATGAAAACAGTATGGGGGAAACTACCCCCATGATTCAAATTATATTCCACTATGTCCCTCTCATAACATGTGGGAATTATGGGAGTACAATTCAAGATGAGATTTGGGTGGGGACACAGAGCCAAACCATATCATTCTGCCCCTGCCCCCTCCAAATCACATGTCCTCACATTTCAAAAACCAATCATGCCTTCCCAACAGTCCCCCTAAGTCTTAACTCATTTTAGCATTAACCCAAAAGTCCACAGTTCAAAGTCTCATCAGAGACAAGGCAAGTCCCTCTGCCTATGAGCCTGTAAAATAAAAAGCCAGCTAGTTACTTCCTAGATACAATGGGGGTACTGGTACTGGGTAAATACTGCCATTCCAAATGAGAGAAATTGGCCAAAACAAAGGGGTTATTCAAGGGCCCATTCAAGTCCAAAATCCAGCGGGTTAGTCGAATTTTTTTTTTTTTTTTTGAGACGGAGTTTCGCTCTTGTTGTCCAGGCTGGAGTGCAATGGCACGATCTCAGCTCACCGCAACCTCTGCCTCCTGGGTTCGGGCAATTCTCCTGCCTCAGCCTCCTGAGTAGCTGGGATTACAGGCACGCACCACTGTGCCCAGCTGATTTTTTTGTATTTTTAGTAGAGACGGGGTTTCACTATGTTGACCAGGATGGTCTCGATCTCTCGACCTCGTCGTCCACCCGCCTCGGCCTCCCAAAGTGCTGGGATTACAGGCTTGAGCCACCGCGCCCGGCCGCAAGTCACCTCTTGGATGCTTTGCTGCTTAGAAATTTCTTCCACCAACCGGGCGCGGTGGCTCAAGCCTGTAATTCCAGCACTTTGGGAGGCCGAGGCGGGTGGATCACGAGGTCGAGAGATCGAGACCATCCTGGTCAACATGGTGAAACCCCGTCTCTACTAAAAATACAAAAAATTAGCTGGGCATGGTGGCACGTGCCTGTAATACCAGCTACTCAGGAGGCTGAGGCAGGAGAATTGCCTGAACCCAGGAGGCAGAGGTTGCGGTGAGCCGAGATCGCGCATTGCACTCCAGCCTGGGTAACAAGAGCGATACTCCGTCTCAAAAAAAAAAAAAAAAAAAAAAATTAGCTCGGCATGGTGGCTCGTGCCTGTAATCCCAGCTACTCAGGAGGCTGAGGCAGGAGAATTGCCTGAACCCAGGAGGCGGAGGTTGCGGTGAGCCGAGATCGCGCCATTGCACTCCAGCCTGGGCAACAAGAGCGAAATTCTGCCTCAAAAAAAAAAAAAAAAAGAAATTTCTTCCACCAGATACCCTAAATCATCTCTCTCAAGTTCAAAGTTCCACAAATCTCTAGGGCAGGGGCAAAATGCCACCAGTCCCTTTGCTAAAACGTAACAAGAGTCACCTTTGCTCCAGTTCCTGACAAGTTCCTCATTTCCATCTGAGACCACCTTTGCCTAGACTTTATTGTCCATATCACTATGAGATTTAAGGTCAAAGCCACTCAGCAAGTCTCTAGAAGTTCCAAACTTTCCTACATGTTCCTGTCTTCTTCTGAGCCCTCCAAACTGTTCCAACGTCTGCCTGTTACCCAGCTTGAAAATTTCTTCCACATTTTCAGGTGTCTTTTGAGCAGCACCCCACCCCTGGAAACAATTTTACTGTGTTAGTCTATTTTCACACTGCTGATAAAGAAGACATACCTGAGATTGGGAAGAAAAAGAGGTTTAATTGGGCTTACAGTTCCACATGGGTGGGGAGGCCTCAGAATTATGGCAGGAGGCAAAAAGCACTTCTTACATGGTGGTGGCAAGAGAAAATGAAGATGCAAAAGTGGAAACCCCTGATAAAACCACCAGATACCGTGAGGCTTATTCACTACCATAAGAATAGCAATAGCATGGTATAAGAATAGCCCCCATGATTCAAGTTATCTCCCACCGGGTCCCTCCCACAACATTTGGGAATTATGGGAAGTACAATTCAAGATGAGAGCTGGGTGGTGACAGAGAGCCAAACCATGTCACCCAGTCACAAAAACACATTACTGAGGTCTGTGGGAGAGTCCTTTCACATTGGTCCTGCTGTAGGGACTCTAGTCATTAATCTTCTTGCAATGAATGAACAGCAACATGACATAGTGATTAAGAGCACGGACTGCAGGGCAAACTGCCTGAGTCTGAATCCTGGCTCCACCATTTAATTATGGTGAGACCTCAGGCAAATCACTGGAGCTCTCAGTGCCATAGTGTCCACATCTATAAAACTGAGATAATAATAGTATTTATTTCATAGAGTTGTTATGCAAATTAAATATATATAAATATATGTAAAACATTTAGAACAGTGCTTTGCATATAGAAAGCACTATGTGTCAGTTGCTGTTATTATTACTATTATTAATATTTACCCTTTAAATATTAAGTAATGTATCCCTAGCACAACCCTCCATAGTCAGGCTGGATTTACTCTTTTTTTTGAGTTGGAGTCTCTCTGGTGTCCAGGCTGGAGTGCACTGGTGTGATCTCCACTCTCTGCAACGTTTGCCTCCCAGGTTCAAGCGATTCTCCTGCCTCAGCCTCCCGAGTAGCTGGGACTGCAGCTATGCACCACCACGCCCAGCTAATTTTTGTATTTTTAGTAGAGACAGGGTTTCACCATGTTGGCCAGAATGCTCTTGATCTCTTGACCTCGTGATCTGTCTGCCTTGGCATCCCAAAGTGTTGGGATTACAGGCGTGAGCCACCACACCTGGCTTTTTTTTTTTTTTTTTTTTTTTTTTTTTTTTTTAAGGGATATGGTCTCACCATGTTGCCCAGGCTGGTCTCACACTCCTGGGCTCAGGCAGTCCTCCTACCTTGGACTCCCAAAGTGCTGGGATTGCAGGTATTAGGCACTGCATCTGGCCTTGGATTTCATTTAAATACCATACCCTCTCCTGCAATTGAAAAACAGTGGGCTTACTGCTTTCAGGTGTCCATATTATCAAATCCCTGACCTTTATTATTGGAAAGAATTGGCTTTGGCATAATTTTCCCTTAAAGTGTTTCTTTCTTTTGGTTTGATGTATATTGTTCAAAATTCAGAAACATTACTATTTAAAAGATGGTAGAATAAAGGCTGTACAATTTTTTTTCTTTTCTTTCTTTTTTTTTTTTTTTTTTTTTACAAAATCTTGTGATCTGAAGGGCTTTTATTGTGTCATACTGAACTCTTGAAAATCAAAAGCTGAAGGAAAGTATGCATCTAGATTAGACGAGGTATTTGTGGCAGCAAATTTGTATGAAGGCTTTGAAGGGCCTGGGCTCAATTTCCTCTGTTTCTTCCCATAGTCCTTTTTAATAAAGAGCCTGCTTCATTCATTATTAAGTAGTAATTGTTAAGATAGATTTGTGGGATGTATACTTAAAATAAATTTTTTTTTTTTTTTTTGCCAGGCGTGGTGGCGCATCCCTGTAGTCCCATAGTCCCAGCTACTCGGGAGGCTGAGATGGGAGGATCGCTTGAGCCCAGGAGTTCTGGGCTGTAGTGTGATATGCCAATTGGGTGTCCGGGCATCAATATGGTGACCTCCTGGGAGTGGGGGACCACCAGGTTGCCTAAAGAGGGGTGAACCGGCCCTGGTCAGAAATGGAGCAGGTCAAAACTCCTGTGCTGATCAATAGTGGGATCGTGCCTGTGAATAGCCACTGCACTCCAGCCTGGGCAACATAGCGAGACTCTGTCTCTAAAAAAAAAAAAAAAAAAAAAAAAAATTCAAGGAAGAATAAAGGAAAGAAAGGAACATGAGTAACAGATTAGAAACATACATCCATGGGGAATACAAATAAATTAATAGGAAACATTCAGCAGAGAGTTCTCCATTATCTCAAAGAAATTATAGACAAAATAACTCTTTAAATAAAAGCCTAAAGAAGAGATATAAGGGTTTAAGACAGATTACATATTTAATATTTTCACATTTTTAACTTTTAAAAAATAATATTGAGCCATGTAGCCAAAAAATAAATGAAAAAGGAAAAAATAGCAATGGGGGAGACTCAGTTTACTGCCCAGGCTGGTCTTGAACTTAAAGTGATCCTCCCACCTTGGCTTCCCAAAGTACTGGGATTATAGGTGTGAGCCACTGTGCCAGAACTTTTATTTTTGGGACAAGGTCTCACTCTGTCACCCAGGCTGGAGTACAGTGGTGTAATCATGACTCACTGCAGCCTTTACCTCCTGGGCTGAGGTGATACACCTCAGGCTCCCAAGTAGCTGGGATTATAGGCATGCTCTACCACACATGGCTAATTTTTTGTAGAAGTGGGGCTTGCTATGTTGTCCAGGGCATTCTGGAACTCCTGGGCTCAAGGGATCTTCCTGCCTTGCCTCCCAAAGTGTTAGGATTACAGGCGTGAGTCACTGTACCCAGCTTTTTTTTTTTTTTTTTTAGATGAATTTTGCTCTTGTTGCCCAGGCTGGAATGCAATGGCATAATCTCAGTTCACCACAACCTCCACCTGGGTTCAAGCGAGTCTCCTGCCTCAGCTTCCTAATTAGCTGGGATTGCAGGCACACACCACCATACCCAGCTAATTTTGTATTTTTAGTAGAGACGAGGTTTCTCCATGTTGACCAGGCTGGTGTTGAACTCCTGACCTCAAGTCATCTACCTGCCTCAGCCTCCCAAAGTGCTGGGATTACAGGTGTGAGCCACTGTGCCCAGCCTGTTTTGTTTTTTAATACATGCTTTCATTGTATGGAGTGCAGTAGTGCGATCATAGCTCACTGCAACCTCAAACTCCTGGGTTCAAGCAATCCTCACACTTCAGCCTGAGACCATAGGCACACACCACCATACCCAGCTAGTTTTAAACAATTTTTTGTGGAGAAAAGGTCTCGCTATGTTGCCCAGGCTGGTCTCAAACTCCTGGCCTTAAGCAATCCTCAGTCTCCCAATGTGCTGAGATTAGAGACATGAGCCACTGTGTCTGGCCAAAAACAAATTAGATTAGGAAACAGCAAAAAGAAGTAAGAGGCCGGGCACGGTGGCTCAAGCCTGTAATCCCAGCACTTTGGGAGGCCGAGGCGGGTGGATCACGAGGTCGAGAGATCGAGACCATCCTGGTCAACATGGTGAAACCCCGTCTCTACTAAAAATACAAAAAATTAGCTGGGCATGGTGGCACGTGCCTGTAATCCCAGCTACTCAGGAGGCTGAGGCAGAAGAATTGCCTGAACCCGGGAGGCGGAGGTTACGGTGAGCCGAGATCGCGCCATTGCACTCCAGCCTGGGTAACAAGAGCGAAACTCTGTCTCAAAAAAAAAAAAAAAAAAAAAAAAAAAAGAAGTGATTTGGTAAAGCTGAGGAAAGAAATGGATGGCAGGGCAAAATGAAAAGCATTATGTAGATGAAATTCACATAAGGAACCACAAAAATAATCACTACAAGGTCAAAATGAGGCCTAGAGAAATAAAAAATGAAATGAATACAAATATGATTATAGAGAAAACCAATGACTAAAGAAAGATAATGAAATACATATAATTAGTGTTCCTAAAAAAGCAAACATAAAAAAATTCAATATGTAGCAGAAGAAAGTGTTGCTGAAATAAAGACTTAAATCTATTGGAAGGGTACACTGTGGCTCATAAAAAGTAGACAGAACAGTCAAAACTGAGACATGTCCTGGTGAAGTAACTAAATTTCAGGAATAACTGAGTAAATGGGCACCTAGGCAGAAAAGGAAGTCATGTGCAAGGCAGAATTTTAGGTTGACTTTGCCCTTCCCCACAGTTACACTCCACACCAGAATTAATAATGCCTGTATAAATCCAAGGAGAAACAAAGTGTGAGCCAGTAATTTTTTTTTTTTTTTTTTTTTTTTTTGAGACGGAGTTTCACTCTTGTTACCCAGGCTGGAGTGCAATGGCGCGACCTCGGCTCACCGCAACCTCCGCCTCCTGGGCTCAGGCAATTCTCCTGTCTCAGCCTCCTGAGTAGCTGGGATTACAGGCACGCGCCACCATGCCCAGCTAGTTTTTTGTATTTTTAGGAGAGACGGGGTTTCACCATGTTGACCAGGATGGTCTCGATCTCTCGACCTCGTGATCCACCCGCCTCAGCCTCCCAAAGTGCTGGGATTACAGGCTTGAGCCACCGCGCCCGGCCTGAGCCAGTAATTTTTTTACCCAGCAAAGTATTCTCTCACATTAAAAGCAATAGGCAAACATTTCCAGTTATGTAAAAACTCAGGGAGTATGACACTTACAAGCCCTTTTTGAAAATAACTATTGCAATGAGATATAGCCAATAAAGTAGAGAATTAAAATAAATAGGAATTAAGAGGGCATTGTAAAAAATGGTCTAATGAAAAAAAAAAAGTTTTCCTTCTATCCTTACACCACAATCAATCAACACAGAAGATTTCTGTAACCAAATGTTTATTTTAATTATTTTTATTTTTAGGGATGGGGTCTTACTGTCACCCAGGCTGGAGTGCAGTGGTGCCGTCATAGCTCATTGCAGCCTTGAATTCCTGACCTCACATCATCCTCCTGCCTCAGCATCCTGAATCGCTGGGATTACAGGCAAGATCTGAAACTGCCTTTGCAAAATTATAATTGAGGAAATTATGACAGTGAAAGAGATCAGATCTAATCAACCTCATCTTCCTTCTAACGTCTAAACTGTCGTTGTTCATTCTTGGTACCGTAGGTCAAACTAGCCCTGGGAAGGAATTTAGTTTTATAGATTAAACTCTGAAACAAAATTGATAATAGCTCTTTCCTAAAAAACCCATTCTTGCTTGGGGACCAATCTGCCTTTGTAAAACTAACGAATTAGCTACCAGATGAGAAATTATGATTTAGGAACCATATGGCCTCTGGCTGGAAGAGTTTGAACCTCCCCAAATTGCTCCTGGGAATAACATCACCATTACAAAACCTAAGATTAGTGCTTGAGATATTTTGCAGACCCTGCATTCCGATGCAGCAAATGACACCACCCAGACAGATAATCTGGCTCAACCAGTTTTGTAATCCCACCCAGGAATGTAAATCAGCAAGTAGAACTCACTTTAGTCCCCTATGAGTTCATCTTTAACCTGACCAATCAGCACTCCCCACTTTCTGAGCCCGTATGAGCCACATTATCCTTAAAAACTCAGAGCCCTGAATGCTTGGGGAGAAATAATAAAACTCCAGTCTCCCACATAGCCAACTCTGTGTGAATTACTTTCTCCTCTGCAATTCCCCTGTCTTGATAAATTCCTGCGTTTTGATAAATCGGCTCTTATCTAGGCAGTGGGCAAGGTGAACCCACTGGGCGGTTACAGAGCCACCATACTCTCTGACCAAATGTTCTGGGGTTTTCCTACAAACACCAAGCAAGCAATCAATTCTGCAGCTAGGTGTTCTGTAATTCAGTTCAATTTGGACACTATCTACCTGGAGATGGGGTCAGATCCCACAGTTTGAGGACTCAATTCACCAGACTGCACCACACCTTCTGATGCCAATCACAAGTCCCAGGTTGTTTTACCTGTGCTTCTGACCAACCAGCTATAAAATCAGGGATCCCAAGCTCCCTTCTTGGGTTAAATTATTTACTAGAGTGGCAAACTCTGCCACTGAACTCAGGGAAACATGTTCTTAACATTTACCAGTTTATTATAAAGGATATTACAAAAGATACAGATGAAGAGATGCACAAGGCAACGCAAGTAGTAGGAGGAGGAGCAGAGAGCTTCCATGCCTTCTCTGGGCACACCATTGTCTAGGAAACTCCATGTGTCAAGCTATCTGGAAGCGCTCCAAATTCCATCCTTTGGGGTTTTAATGGAGGCTTCATTAAGTAGGCATAACTGATTAAACCATCGGCCAATGGTGATCAATGTAATTTTCAGTCCTTCTCTCCTCCCCAAAGGTTGGGGGTGGGGCTTAAAATTGCAACTCTAATTCACAAGCTATCTACTCCCTCCCCACAGCAGTCAACTCATTAGCATATAAAAAGATAATACTTTGGAGACTTTAAATATTTTAAGATTTTAAAGATTTTAAGGACACCAAGAAATGGTGACAAAGACCAACTATTTATTTCACAGTATTACAGATGGTAAGCACTGAATCAATTTAAACATAGAAGATTAACTAGGAATTATGGTTGTAGAAGAGAAAGTAAATGCTTTAAACTATGACAATGTAAAAATAATTATATCACAAAAATTGGGCTGTGAGGAATAGTAAGTATAAATCGTAGTGGAAGAAGTATAAATTGTGCTAATTTACCTGTCTTTCACGATGGAATCAGTGGATACCATCTAAAGTAGGAATGTTAAATTAAACTAGGGACATTTAATAAATATTTGACATAATTTTAAAAATGACTCCAAAATCTTTTTTTTTTTTTTTTTTTTGAGACAGAGTTTCACTCTTGTTACCCAGGCTGGAGTGCAATGGCGTGATCTCGGCTCACCGCAACCTCCGACTCCTGGGTTCAGGCAATTCTCCTGCCTCAGCCTCCTGAGTAGCTGGGATTACAGGCACACGCCACCATGCCCAGCTAATTTTTTTGTATTTTTAGTAGAGATGGGGTTTCACCATGTTGACCAGGATGGTCTCGATCTCTTGACCTTGTGATCCACCCGCCTCGGCCTCCCAAAGTGCTGGGATTACAGGCTTGAGCCACCGTGCCCGGCCGACTCCAAATTCTTAATGTCTTTTGTAATCTTTTTTTCCTTAATTTTAGAGGGGGAATCTTTTAAAATTTCAGAGAAACACTTTTTCCATAACACATTTTATTGATCACAAAAATTCTACATGCTTAGTGTAAGAAAAATTAACAGAGTAAAGCACAGAAAGTAATAATCACCCATCTTCCACCACCCAAAGATAATTACTGCTAATGTTTTGTTTTGTTGTATTGATATATATTCTTCCAGTCTTATTTCTTGGCAAATTTTTTTTCCCTAATACAATATGTTTTTCTAATACACTTCTCAAATTTTTCCTCTCATTCCATAGATGAAAAGGATTTATTTCTTTAAGGAAATCCTCCCCTCAAAAGAAGTCAAGAGCAGAAGGGTACAGCATCTGAAACATAGGCCTGATCAGAGGAGAGTCCTCCTTTATAATAAAACCCAGCTGAACTCAGTTTCTGGGAAAAGGACTGCAGTGTTTCATCTCATTCATTGATTTTTTTTTTTTTTTTTTTTTTTTTAGATAAAGTCTTGCTCTGTTGTCCAGGCTGGAGTGCAGTGGAGTGATTTTGACTCGTTGCAGCCTCTGCCTCCTGGGTTCAGGTGACTCTCCTGCTTTAGTGTCCTGAGTTGGCTGAGACTACAAGTGCGTGCTACCATGCCTAGCTAATTTCTGTAATTTTGTAGAGACAAGGTTTTGCCATGTAGGCCAGGCTGGAACTCCTGACCTCAGCTGATCCACCCACCTCAGCCTCCCAAAGTGCTGGGATTACAGGCGTGAGCGACCACAACTGGCCCTGATTTTTTTTTTTTTGAGACGGAGTTTTGCACTTGTTACCCAGGCTGGAGTGCAATGGCGCGATCTTGGCTCACCGCAACCTCTGCCTCCTGGGTTCAGGCAATTCTCCTGCCTCAGCCTCCTGAGTAGCTGGGATTACAGGCATGCACCACCATGCCCAGCTATTTTTTGTATTTTTAGTAGAGACGGGGTTTCACCACGTTGACCAGGATGGTCTTGATCTCTTGACCTCGTGATCCACCCGCCTCGGCCTCCCAAAGTGCTGGGATTACAGGCTTGAGCCACCGGGCCCAGCGATTTTTTTTTTTTTTTTTTTTTTTGAGACAGAGTCTCACTCTGTTGCCCAGGCTGGAGTAGAGTGGTGCAATCCTGGCTCACTGCATCCTCCACCTCCTGGATTCAAGCAGTTCTCCCTGCCTCAGACTCTCAAGTAGCTAGGATTACAGTTGCCTGCCTAATTTTTTTTTTTTTTTTTTTTTTTTGCATTTTTAGTAGAGACAGGGTTTCACCATGTTGGTCAGCCTGGTCTTGAACTCTTGACATTGTGATCCGCCTTCCTTGGCCTCCCAAAGTGCTGGGATTACAGATGTGAGCCACTGTGCCTGGCTCATTCATTGATTTCTTTCATCTAACAGTCATTAACTGAGCACCTACCTTGTTCCAGACATTGTACTAGATGCTGGGAATACAAAGATGAAAGTAAGATATAGTCCCAGCCCTCCAGAAACTTACAGTTTAATGGAGGGGAGATATATGTGTAAGTGGATAGTAACATACTGTGACTAGTGCTACCAATGAGGTTAGCACTATCTGCTACGGGAGAACCTAGAATTAACAGAATATGGTAACTGCCTGTGAGGGAAAGAGGGGTCAGTTTTCTGATTTAGGCAATGGTGGGATATGGTGCTGTTAATGAAGACAGGGTCAGAGGTAGAAGAATAGGGTTTTTTTTTGTTGTTGTTTGTTTTTTTGAGATGGAGCCTCACTCTGTTGCCCAGGCTGGAGTTTAGTGGCACAGTCTCAGCTCACGGCAACCTCTGCCTTCCAGGTTCAAGCAATTCTCCTGTCTCAGCCTCCCGAGTAGCTGGGATTACAGGTACCGACCACCAGAGCCAGCTAATTTTTGTATTTTTGGTAGAGAGAGTTTTACCATGTTGGCCAGGCTGCTCTGGAATGCCTGACCTCAAGTGATCTACCCGCCTCATCCTCCCAAAGTGCTAGGATTATAGGTGTGGGACACAGCACCCAGCCAGAGGAGTACCATTGAAGGTTTGATGAATTTAGTTAGTTTTGGTCATCTCTTGGTTTCTAATACGACTAGAAAGGCAGAGATAGTGCAAACTCAGGGAGGGTCAAGGAGTTGTCAATTTCCAGTTATACAGATGTTTTACTGAACCGAGCATAGAAAGTCAACACCAAGACAAAAGTATGCCAAATTGCAGGGTCTTTATTGCTGGCGGCCACGAAGGACTCTCATCTCTCCAACCTGTGGCCCCGAAAACCACCTCAGGGGTGAGGGTGAGGAGCGGGGATAGGGATGAAGGGTTTCAGATATTCCGAGGGCTATTGGATTCTGTAAATCACCTCCTGGACGGAGATGAGGGTGAGGGGCTCCGGACATTCCAAGAGCCAGGGGACTTTTGTCACGCTGATTGTTACTTAAGTGGTTTACAGAAGTCAAGATAAATGTTAGTTTACACATTGTCTGGGTAGTGGTGGGAATTATAGACCTTAGTTACTTATTACAAGTCGCAGAAGCCAAGATGGCATGGGTTTGGACTGCTTGCCTCGCACATTAGGGTCACAGAGAGCAGTTTCAATAGAAAGCCGAGGTATGGTTGAGGTGTGCAGTTTTATGGGGCTTTTACCATGTCACACAGATGGGGCTAAATATCTTTCAACAAAGAGCAAAAACATCTTGTCTCCAATAGTCAAAGCAACTGGGAATCTCTAAGTCAACTGAGTTCTTGAAAAACTTCTCTCTCTCTCTCTTTTTTTTTTTTTTTTAATGTTCAGACATCTTTGAGGTATAGAAGAAATAGTTTTTTGTTTTTTCAACCAAAACTCACAGAACTCAGAGTATATGGATTGTAAGTTAGAGTTCAGTGCCCTTACCCAGTGAGGCCAGCTCTGCCTCCTTATCTAGTGTCTCTTCTTTGTAGAGATCCCACTGAGTACAGGCCTGGAGCCCAGCATCCTTTTGTGATTAATTCACAGCCACATCTTGCAGTATCTTGAATTTCTGAAATAGAAATTGCTGCTCAATAACCACCCAATAGAAAGTTAATAACAGATACTCATACCTTCTCTTCTCTTTTTAAATCTCTATGACTTCTTATATAAACTTGGTCTCAGTAGATGGTCTTGCCTCTAACTTTAAAATGTGAGACCACGTGGTGAAAATCACCTCACATTATCCTATCTTTTCAATGATTCTTTTTGTTTACTGTAGTTCCGCTCTTCCATTCTCTAGTATTTACTTCTTCTTTAACTGAGTCCCTACTATGAGTCAGCAATTATACTAGGTGGTTAAAATGCCAAAATGAGGATGATGGTCTCTGTCCTTGAAGAGTCTGTGTTGGCAGTTACAGACATTGCCAATTAAATGGGTTAGGTGCTCAGTAAGGATAAGCACAGGGTGCTGTGGAACCTCACAGGAATGGGGTAAGCATGGAAATTTCCTAAAGGAGGTAGCTTCTAAGCTGAGGCCTAAAAACCAATTGGAAATAACTGGACTAAAAGAAAAAGGACTTTTCAGACTGAGGTTACAGCATATACAAAGGCCAGGAGGTGAGAGAACCTATGGTGAACTTATGAGTGTTCCATGTAACTGAAGTCCAGAGTTCAAGACTGCAAAAGAGAAAGCTGGTGCAGTAATGGTCTAATTATGGACTTCCTTGTCAACCAGGCCATGGGGTTAAGACTTTTTCATGAATGCAAAGGGCCACTGAAGGTGTTAAAGCATAATCTGACATAATCAGAATCATCTTTTTAAAAGATTGTTCTGGTAACACATCTCCTTAGGACCTCCTGAGGCTGTGTTACAGAAAAAACTAAAAAAAAAAAGAGTGTTCTGGTGCTCAATTACTAAAAAAAACCAACTTGAATAAATGAAGAGTAGGTTAGCACTCTTCTCTCTTTCCTTTGACTAAATATCCCTGAAAATCTTTTCTTTTCATGCTTTTTTTTTTAGACAGAATCTCGCTCTGTGGCCCAGGCTGGAGAGCAATTACACCATCTCGACTCACTGCAACTTCTGCCTCCCAGGTTTAAGTGATTCTCCTGCCTCAGCCTACTGAGTAGCTGGGATTACAGGCACCTACCACCACACCTGGCTAATTGTTGTATTTTTAGTAGAGATAGGGTTTCACCATGTTGGCTAAGCTGTCTCAAACTTCTGACCTCAGGTGACCTGCCTGCCTTGGCCTCGCAAAGGATTGGGATTACGGGCGTGAGCCGCCATGCCTGGCCTTCTTATTATCTATTTCTATCCATATGACCAGTTTTCATTTAACAAATAGATATCATTAATTTACTGGTGTAGACTGAATGTTTGTTATCCCCTGAAAATTTATATGTTGAAGTCTAATCTGAGATGCGATGTTATTAGGAGGTGGAGCCTTTGGCAGGTGGGAGAGCCCTCATGAATGGTATTAATGCCCTTATAAAAGAGGTCTAGAGAGCTCCCTGCCCTGTCTGCCATGTGAAGACACAAAAAGATAGCCTTCTATGAACCAAGCCCTCAACCAAACATAAAATCTGCTGGTACCTTGATCTTTAGTTCCTCACCCTGCAGAACTGTGAGAAACAAATTTCTGTTGTTTATAAACCACTCAGTCTATGGTACACTTACAGCAGCCTGAACAAATTAAGATACCTACAATGTCCAGACACTGTTCTGGATACACTGGTGAACAAGATAATCCCTGCCCTTAGGGGGCTTGTAATCTAGATTTTTAAAGACAGACATACAATAGATTAGTGATACCTAAAATGTGATCTAACTAGGCATGGTGGCTCACACCTGTAATTTCAGTAGTGGGAGGCCGAGGTAGGAGCATCACTTGAGCCCAGGTGTTTGAGACCAGCTTGGGCAACATAGTGACACCTCGTCTCTTAAAATTAGCCAGATGTAGTGGCATGTATGGGCTGGGAAGCCTGAGATGGAAGGATCACTTGAGCCTGGGAGGTCAAGGCTGTGGTGAGCCATGATCTCACCTCTGCTCTATAGCCTGGGTGACAGAGCAAGACCCTATCTCAAATAATAATAATAATAAAATTAAATGGAATAAAATAAAACATGTTTCACACACCAGCAACATCAGCATCACCCAGAATCTTGGTAAAAATGTGATTTTCAAGCACTATCCCAGACCTCAGGGTAGGGTCCAGCAATTTGTGTTTAACAAACTCCAGGTGATTTTTATGGATCCTAAAATTTGAGACGCCCTGCTCTAGTCAACATACCTTTTTTGAGGGACACAGTTCAACCCATAATAGCCATGTGTTATGTACTGTTCACCTAAGAACAAATCTATGCTTTGATATCCTCCATTCCCTTCCCATATGCTATGCTGCTTCTCTTCTGTACCTTTGGTCACGACTCTCCTATTTGTAATGCCTTTACTAGTCTCCTTCACCTATGTCTGGATTCAAACTCAAACAGTTTCAAGAGACCAGGCAGTTAAGCATAATGAGTGAAGCAAACTAGATGATAAATGATAACTTATACTTTGCCTCAGTGTCAGGGAGACAATGGAGAGTAGTGGGGACTGGGGACTCCGAGTGTGAAGGAAGGAGCTGCTACTCAATCCCTGCTAATTACATCATGCAAATATGTGGGCCCTGGCTGCCCAGATCTTCTGATTATTTAAGATATTGGAAGTCTAGATTTTGTCTGAGTGTGTGTGAGAAATTTCCTAATTTAAAAATGTTGGCCATGGCCGGGAGCAGTGGCTCGCGCCTGTAATCTCAGCTCTTTGGGAGGCTGAGGCGGGTTGATCACAAGGTCAGGATATGGAAACCAACCTGGCCAACATGGTAAAAAACGAGCTGGCTGTGGTGGTGTAATCCCAGCTACTTGGCAGGCTGAAGCAGGAGAATCGCTTGAAGCTGGGAGACAAAGATTGCAGTGAGCCGAGATCGCGCCACTGCACTCCAGCCTGAGCAACAGAGTGAGACTCTGTCTCAAAAAAAAGAAAAAACAAAAACTGTCCATTAATTGAAATAAAAACAAACAGCATAAGCCAAAAAACAAAAAAAACAAAAAAAAACAAACAAAAAAAAATGTGTACACTCAAAGCTAGCCCAGGGGCCACCATTTTTTAGCTTAAGAAATACTACTATTTCATGCCCAGTTCTTAGTATCTTTTACCTATGTCAGTCTTTTTAAATTCACATTCATGGGCATGCATTAGGTGATGTTAAACAAAAAGCCTATGCCTAGAGTAAGACACACACGAAATAAGGTAGTAAGAGCCTATGAATTAGATGCTAAAAATGATTCGGTGGCAATCTGGGAAGGCTTCTCAAACGAAGTGACTTCTGAAGCTGCTCCTAAAAGGAATGTAGAACCTTACAGAGAGACCAGCCCACCTAAATCCCTCCCTTAGACTGAGTAGTAGAACATATCTGAACCATACAGTTCATTCCTGCGGCTTAGTCTAGGCTCCCCAGCGGGGCTCTGTCACTCCTGGAATGCAGAAACCAGATTGGGTTACATATACAAATGTACCTGGCACAGCGTTGGGCGAGGAATAGGATCAATTTATGTCTGACGGTGAATTCTGGGCGTGGGGGAAATTCCGTTTGCGGTACCCACAGGAGGGAACTGGAACAGGCAAGAGTAAGGGGACGCGTCAGGGGACGGGGCACACCGAGACCGAGGAGCCGGCCCAGGGCAAGGAAGGCCCAGTCATTTGCACCCCGGCGCCTACGTCCTCCTGTGGTCCCCCAGGCTTCTCCCCATCCAGAGGAAGCAGGAGTCTAGGGTCTGCCTCCAGAGCTCTGCTCCATTCCTCGCTTCCTGGAAGACGCAGGCGCCGGGGCCCCCAGCTCTGTGAACCCAGCAGGGTCTCACCTCCACGCCACCCCCAGCCTCCTGCTGGGTCAGGGGCCCCGGAGTCTATCACGTGGTTCCGGGTCCTAGCGCCACCATCTTAGACACCGCGCCGGGGCCTCGCGAGCACTCTCAGCGCGCAGCTCCTGGAGACTGGAGTCTACTCGCCCGTGCCCTGCGCAGCCGATCCCCTCGCTCCTCCAGCCAATCCGCGCGAGCTCCCCTGGCCGCCTCCCACCGGCTCAGTTGTCTCCTCTGCGCAGACTCTGCCAGGACGCCATTACGTAATTTATTCAGTCTACAAATATGTATGGAGTGCTGGCTCTGTGCCAGGCACTGGTGTTACAATGAATGTTGAGCAAAACCCAAGGCATTCTCTGGGAACTTGAAGTCATGTGGAGGATACATTGAAACAATTGCATGAATAAATATAAAATGATAACTTGTGAATGTAACACTGGAGAGTGCATGGCACCCTGATTGCTTAAGAAGAAAGAGTTGACCCACACAGGAAGATCTGTAAAGGCTTTTCGGAATCCAGTTATCCTTGGAGAGAAAGGTGGATGAAGGACAATGAAGTAATAGAAACCCAACTCTAACTTGGGCATCACTTGGCTCAAGTAGCAGGAAAGGCTTCAGAAAAGGCTAGAGTTCAGGGATTGAAACACCATCATCAGGATTCCTTTTGTTCTCTCCATCTTTCAGTTTTGCTTTTCTCTGTGTTGACTTCTTAGAGTTTTCCATCTGGAGATAGGTTTCGGTCTTCAAGATTAAAGGAGACTATAGCAATTACAGAGTAAAAAATGACTCTGATTGGTTCTGCTTAGATAACATGCTCAATCCTACACCAATCACTGTATCCAACTGATGAGGTACTTTGATTGGTCAGCTTGAATTACATATTGGGATAGAAGAAGAGAGCCAAGTTAGTAAAAGTCATCAGGTGAGAGAGATGTCGTTTCTGGAAAGAAAAGATATTTTGTTAGTTTTTGTTTTTACCGGAAAATGAGACAGCTCTTTGGACAGGTATAGGGATAAGAAAAACCAAAGTGGCCGGGCGCAGTGGCTCAAGCCTGTAATCCCAGCACTTTGGGAGGCTGAGGCGGGTGGATCACAAGGTCAAGAGATCGAGACCATCCTGGTCAACATGGTGAAACCCCGTCTCTACAAAAAATACAAAACATTAGCTGGGCATGGTGGCACGTGCCTGTAATCCCAGCTACTCAGGAGGCTGAGGGAGGAGAATTGCCTGAACCCAGGAGGCGGAGGTTGCCATGAGCAGAGATCAGCGCCATTGCACTCCAGCCTGAGTAACAAGAGTGAAACTCCGTCTCAAAAAAAAAAAAAGAAAAAAGAAAAAAGAAAAAAAGAAAAAGAAAAGCCAAAGTGTTTACACTTTGATTTAAAAATCCTGATAAGCCACTTTGGGAGGCTGAGGTAGGCGGATCATGAGGCCAGGCATTTGAGACCTGCTTGGCCAATATGGTGAAACCCTGTCTCTACAAAAAATACAAAAACTAGTTGGGCATGGTGACGTGTGCCTGTAAACCCAGCTACTTGGGAGGCTGAGGCAGGAGAATCGCTTGGATCCAGGAGGCAGAGGTTACAGTGAGCCGAGATTGTGCCACCGCACGCAGAGCGAGACTCCGTCTCAACAAAACAAAACAAAACAAAACACAAAAATTAGCCAGGGTTGGTGGTGGGCGCCTGTAGTCCCAGCTACTCGGGAGGCTAAAGTGGGAGGGTCGCTTGAACCCAGGAAGCAGAGGTTGCAGTGAGCAGAGATTGTGCCACTGTACTCTAACTTGGGTGACAGAATGAGACTCCATCTCAAAACAAAAACAAAAACAAACTCAAAAATCAGTAAAGGGCATTTTGCCCGTAATGTGTGAATGTATGAACAACTTCTTCTTCTCTTCCTCCTCCTCCTCCTTCTTTTTGAGGCATGGTCTCACTCTGTCACCCAGACTGTAGTGCAGTGGCATGATCTTGGCTCACTGAAACCTCCCAGGCTCAGGTGATTCTCCCACCTCAGCCTCACAAGTAGCTGGGACCACAAGCGTGCACCACCACCATGCCTGGCTAATTTTTCTCTTAAAATTAGAGATGGGGTTTCACCATGTTGCCCAGGCTGGTCTCGAACTCCTGAGCTCAAGTGATCCACTGTCCTTGACCTCCCTGACTGCTGGGATTTCAGGTGTGAGCCAATGGTGCCTAATCCCATGTATGAACTTTTTATTTATTTATTTTTATTTTTAGGGTTTTTTTTTTTTTTTTTTTTTTTTTTTTTTGGTAAATTCTTCTTTCTTTCTTTCTTTTGTTTTTTAGCACTAAGTCTTGTTCTTTCACCCAGGCTGTAGTACAGTAGTGTGATCTTGGCTCACTGCAACCTCCACTTCCCGGGTTCAAGCAATTCTCCTGCCTCAGCCTCCCAAATGTCTGGGATTACAGGCGCATGCCACCACACCACATCAATGTTTGTATTGTTATTGAAATTTGGTTTTGCCATGTTGGCCAGGCTGGTCTTGAACTGCTGATCTTAAGCAATCCACCTGCCTGAGACTCCTAAATTGCTGGGATTACAGGTGTGAGCCACCACATCTGGCCCCATGTGTGAACTTTTTTTTTTTTTTTAATTGAAATGGAGTCTTGCGCTGTTGCCCAGGCTGGAGTGCAGTGGCGTGATCTCAGCTCACTGCAGCAACCTCCGCCTCCCGGGTTCACACAATTCTCTTGCCTCAGCCTCCCAGGTAGCTGGGATTCCAGGCACCCACCACCATGCCCGGCTAATTTTTGTATTTTTTTTTTTTTTTTGAGACAGAGTTTCGCTCTTGTTACCCAGGCTGGAGTGCAATGGCGCGATCTCGGCTCACCGCAACCTCTGCCTCCTGGGTTCAGGCGATTCTCCTGCCTCAGCCTCCTGAGTAGCTGGGATTACAGGCACGTGCCACCATGCCCAGCTAATTTTTATTTTTAGTAGAGACGGGGTTTCACCATGTTGACCAGGATGGGCTCAATCTCTTGACCTCGTGATCCACCCGCCTCGGCCTCCCAAAGTGCTGGGATTAAAGGCTTGAGCCACCGCGCCCGGCCCTAATTTTTGTATTTTTAGTAGAGATGGGATTTAGGTATGTTGGCCAGGCTGGTCTGAAACTCCTGACCTCTAGTGATCCGCTCACCTCAGCCTCCCAAAATGCTGGGATGACAGGCCTGAGTCACTGCGCCAGGCCCCCATGTGTGAACTTCTTAGTACGCCACTAGGTGGCAGTGATTTGCAGCCCCTGGTTATATTAAAGACATCTTAAATACGCCTTTAGTTTTAGACAATAGAAAAATGTTTCCTATTATGCAAGAGTACCATGGCCTTCATGCATTCCTATCCTATAACTAAGAGTCTAAATCTGTGAAAAGATGTCCATGAGACAGAGTTAAATTGAAATAGCAGGTTGCAGAACAGTATTTGTACCTCCTTACTTTCTTCTTTTCTGCCTCTCTCAAGTTGACTGAGCACCTAGTGTGTGCTAATATGTGCTAAGTTACTGGAAATACAATGGTGAGCAAAGCAACACCAATGCAGTGCCCATGGATCTTATGGTCCCTTACTGATGATAGATTGGTTCCACCTTCTCATTATAACAAACAATACTACAAAGAACATTTCATACATGCACTTGAGTTCTCTAGGGCAGTGATTCTCAAAGAGTTGTCTGGGCCATGAGACCAAAACTATTTTCATAATAATATTAAGATTGTATTTGCCCTTTTTCATGTTCACTCTTCTCATGAATGTTCAGTGGACCTTTCCATGAGGCTCCATGACATGTGATATTGCAACAGATTGACAGCAGAATCAGATATGAGAATCCAGGTGTTTTCTGTTAAGCCAGACATGAAAGAGATTTGGAAAAAATGTAACATACACAGTGACACTTTTCTCACTAATATTGTTTTGGGGGGCAAATATAGTTATTAATTTATTTTTTTGAGACAGGGTCTCACTCTGTTGCCCAGGCTGGAGTTCAGTGGCATGATCATAGCTCACTGCAGCCTCAAACTCTTGGGCTCAAGTTATCCTCCTGCCTCATCCTCCCAAGTAGCTGGGACTACAGGTGATTCTCCTGTTTCAGCCTCCCGAGTAGCTGGAATTACAGGCATGAACCACCACACCTGGCTAATTTTTATATATTTGGTAGAGACAGGGTTTCATCATGTTGGCCAGGCTGGTCTCCAACTTCTGACCTCAAGCCATCTGGTCTCTCAAAGTGCTGGGATTACAGGCATGAGCCACCTTGCTTGGCCAAAAGCTAATCTAAAACAAAACAAAACAAAACAACAACCACAAAACAAAAAACTCCAACCAACCAACCAAACAAAAACACTGGCTGAGGAGGGCAGATCACTTGAGTCTAGGAATCTGAGACCAGCCTGGGCAACATGGTGAAAACCCGCCTCTACAAAAAATAATTTTAAAAATTAGTTGGAAGCCTTTACTAACTTAGAAAAAAAATTAGCTAGACATGGTGGTACATGCCTATAGTCCCAGTTACTTGGGAAGTTAAGGTGGGAGGATGGCTTCAGCCTGGGAGGCAGAGGTTGCAGTTAGCGAGATTGTGCCACTGCACTCCAGCCTGGGTGACAGAGCAAGATCTGTCTCAAAAAAAAAAAAAAAAAAAAAAAAAAAGAATGAAAAGAAAGTTAAGCTGGGAGCGGTGGCTCATGCCTGTAATCCCAGCACTTTGGGAGGCTGAGGTGGGCAGATCACCTGAGGTCAGGAGTTCCAGACCAGCCTGACCAATATGGTGAAACCCCATCTTAAAAATAAATAAATAAATAAATAAAAAGAAAAAAAGAAAAGAAAGCTATATATCCTTTGTGTTTTTGTTGTTATTGTTTTTACTAAATCTCAAATTGTAAAGAATTGTGAAATTATTTTTATTTTTAATTTTTTGAGACGAAGTCTTGCACTGTTGCCCAGGCTGGAGTGCAGTGGTATGATCTCTGCTCACTACAATCTCTGCCTCCCAGGTTCAGATGATTCTCCAGCTTCAGCCTCCAGATTAGCTGGGATTACAGTTACCTGGTACCACACCCGGCTAATTTTTTGTATTTTTATTAGAGACGGGTTTCACTATGCTGGCCAGGCTGGTCTTGAACTCCTGAGCTCATGATCCTCCCACCTCAGCCTCCCAAAGTACTGGGATTACAGGCATGAGCCACCACACCCAGCCAAGAATTGTGAAATTATTAAAGCAGGCTAGTAAAAGAAAAATAAATAAAATAGTCTAGTGATACAACAGTGAGTTGGTCTATGAAATATTCATTATCTTTTCTAAACAATACTGTGAAAACCAGGGTGATTTTATCTTAAATGTTCTCAGAGGAAGTTTTTCTTGGTCATTGAGAATAGCTTTGTAGTATTAACATTACATGTATCGGAAAATTTATTTTTGCTTGGTGGCTCATGGGGGGTAAAAGTGTATAAGTTATGCAAATAAGCCTTTTTTAACATCAGGGGAATTTCATTGTTCTTAAATACTACCTTCTGCGATTTTTGTTAAAACCATTTTCCACTAACACCTAATTTGTAAAAAAAAAAAATAATAAATCTGGAGGCATCTAATGTTAAAACAACTCAAAGCCTGTTAGTTTGTAGTTCACTTATAAATGAGAGTTTATTTTAATCAATTTAAGGCTGTTTTTTGATTGTTCGTAGAATATTTAAATCGTTCAAGTGTAGCTGATCTAAAACTTTAGTGGCATTACATTTTTTAATTTTTAATTTTTTAATTTTTTTTTAAAGGTGGGGTTTCACCATGATGGCCAGGCTGATCTTGAACTTCTGACCTCAAGTGATCCACCTCGGCCTCCCAAAGTGCTAGGATTACAGGCGTGAGCCACCTCGCCTGCCCCATGGCATTAAATTTTGGCAATGAAATATGTTGATCAGGCCAGGCGCGGTGGCTCACACCTGTAATCTTAGCACTTTGAGAAGCTGAGATGGGTAGATCACCTGAGGTCAGGAGTTGGAGACCAGCCTGGCCAATATGGCGAAACTCCATCTGTACTAAAAATACAAAAATTAGCTGGGCGTGGTAGTGGGTACCTATAATCCCAGCTACTAGGGAGATTGAGGCAGGAGAATCACTTGAACCCAGGCGGGGTGGGGGTGGTTGCAGTGAGCCAAGATTATACCACTTCACTCCAGCCTGAGCAAAAAAGTGAAACTCCATCTCAAAAAAGAAAAAAGAAATATGTTGATCAATATGAGAGGTTGAGTTTTACAGTTAAGGGGCAAGTGCAGTGATATTAATTGACTGTTTCTGACAGTAGTTTGGCACATAGTTAAGTGCACACTCTCCTCTAGTAAAATGAAATTCGACCACAGTCAATAGTTACCTGTCTATGCTGGAGGGTGTTTAGCAACCAACTGTTAATTTAAGTGAGGTTCCATTCTGCCACTTAGCCATGGCAGAGCACACAAATGTGCACTCAGGGAAAGCAGAGGGTATATGTTACACACAGAAGCACACTCCAATTCAGGAGACATGTCCACCAAGAAATAATACTATGATGCAACATACATCACAAAAACAAATGGAAATTGTTTCATTTTTGTTTGTGTGTTTGAGACATAGTCTCACTCTGTCACCAGGCTGGAGTACAGTGGTGCAATCTCGGCTCACAGCAACTTCTGCCTCCCAGGTTCAAGCAATTCTTCTGCTTCAGCCTCCTGAGTAGCTGGGATTACAGACGCACGCCACCACTCCCAACTGATTTTTGTATTTTTAGTAGAGACAGGATTTTGCCATGTTGGCCAGGATGGTCTCAATTTCTTGACCTCATGATCTTCCCAACTCGGCTTCCCAAAGTGCTGGGATTATAGGCGTGAGCCACTGAGCCTGACTGGAAAAAAACTTTTTAATCTGTCTTTAAGGAATTATCTAGCTATTAGTGGGGTTATTTGAAGGAGCTGTATCCTTGGCAGAAAAGATGGTTCACTCTGTCCATTTGTCATAATAACCAGACTCCTGCCAGTTAGTGGGTTCTAAAGTTGTTGATACAGGCATGAATAGGTTTGAATGTGGAGTTCTGTATGGAGGGTCCTTTCAACAGGAAGATAAACCAAAATTGTTGGTCTTAGCCTTTAGGATTATGGCCTTTATCTGAATCTCTTTAAAGAGTCAAAATTGGCTGAGCGTGGTGGCTCACACCTATAATCCCAGCACTTTGGGAGGCCAAGGCAGGTGGATGGCTTGAGGTAAGAAGTTCAAGACCAGCCTGGCCAACATGGTGAAATCCCATCTCTACTAAAATACAAAAATTAGCTGGGTGTGGTGGTGGTGGGCACCTGTAATCCCAGCTACTTGGGAGCCTGAGATAGGAGAATAGCTGGAACCTGGGAGATGGAGGTTGCAGTGGGATCGCGCCACTACACTCCAGCCTGGGAGACAGAGTGAGACTCCGTCTCAAAAAAAAAAAAGAAAGAAAGAAAGAATCAAAACTTAGAAATCATCCAACTCAACTGTTTATTTGATAGAGCTATATGGGAGCTAGGGAGGATCACTTAGTCATTCATGCATTCATTTGACAACTGTCTCCGTGAAGACACTATCCTAATCGTGAAGAAGTAAGATGAATATATAATTTATCATCCAAATCAGGACACTTTTGAGAGTGAAAAAGAATGCTATTAATGATACTGAGACACCAAACAAAAGCCAAAACTGTCTGGAGGCAACCTGAATGCAGAGTTACCCTATGACTAAGACATAATCCTACCCCTGAAGAATCCCAGTATCTAATGGGAAAGAGAAAGGTGTAATCACAAGATAGTGATAATTTTGCATTATGGGCTGGGTACAGTGGCTCATGCCTGTAATCCCAGCACTTTTAGGGGCTGAGGTGGGAGGATCAATTGAGCCCAGGATTTCGAGACCAGCCTGGGCAACATAGTGAGACCCCCATCTCTAAAAAAAAAAAAAACCCACAGAAATTAGCTGGACATGGTGCCATGTGCCTGTAGTCCCCAGCTACTGGGGAGGCTGAAGTGAGGATTGCTTAAGCCCAGGAGGTTGAGGCTGCATGAGCTGTGATCGCACCACTACACTCCAGACTGGGTGAGAGAGCAAAAAAACCCCACAAAAATTAGCCAGGCATGGTGACATATGCCTGTAGTCCCCAGCTACTGGGGAGGCTGAAGTGAGGATTACTTAAGCCCAGGAAGTTGAGGCTGCAGTGACCTGTGATTGCACCACTACACTCTAGACTAGGTGAGAGAGCAAGACCCTGTCTCATAAAAAAAAGAAAAGATAAAAAACCAAAAAACAAAAGGAATAAAGGAGGGAGGCGAGGGGAGGGGAGGGGAGAGAAAGGGAGGGGAGGGGAGAGCAGGGCAGGGGAGGGGAGGGAAGAGAATGATGCTTCACTTGGGTTTTTTTTTTTTTTTTTTTTTTTTGAGGCAGAGTTTTGTTCTTTTTGCCCAGGCTGGAGTGCAACAGCGCAATCTTGGCTTATTGTAATCTCTGCCTCCTGGGTTCAAGGGATTCTCCTGCCTCAGCCTCCCGAGTAGCTGGGATTGCAGGTGTCCACCACCATGCCCAGCTAATTTTTTCTATTTTTAGTAGAGATAGGGTCTCACCCATGTTGGCCAAGCTGGTCTCAAACTCCTGACCTCAGGTGATCCCCCCACCTTGACCTCCCAAAGTGCTGGGATTACAGGTGTGAGCCACTGCACTCGTCTGCTTCACTTGGGTTCTAAGGGGTAAGTTGGAGTTAACTGGGTAGAGGTGGAGGGGAAGGGCATTCCAAGCAGAGAGAGGAGAATGTATAAATCCATAGTTTTTAAGGAACTGCCAGTCATTTCTCGAGGTCAGTGCATAGTGGAAGAGGAGGTCCTTAAATGAGGCTAGCGGGGCCAGATTAGCAGGGCCCTGAATGGTGTGCTAAGGAGTTTGGACTTAACCCTTGTTCATAAAAGGGATTGAAGGATTTTAAATATGATCATACCTTCATCAGATGTGTGTTTTAGAATACTCTGACACACGGGAAATGCATTGAAGGAGAAGAGACCAGTAAAGAGGCTTTTTTTTTTTTTTTTTTTTTTTTAAACAGGGTCTCACTCTGTTACCCAGGCTGGGTACTGTAGTGCAGTCATGGCTCACTGCAGCCTCAAACCCCTGGGCTTGTTATGTTGCCCAGGCTGGCCTTGAACTCTTGGTCTTAAACAATCCTCTCACCTCGGCTTCCCGAAGTACTGAGATGAGAGGTGTGAACTACCACGCCCAGTCCAATAAAGAGGCTTTTCCTGGAGCTCCAGCTCCAAGAGGCTTTTAACATAGTAAGACTCCCATCTCTACAAAAAATAAAAAATTGGCCAGGTATGGTGGTACACACCTACCATCCCAACTACTTAGGGGGCTAAGGTGGGAGGATTGCCTGAACTCAAGAGTTTGAGTCCAGGGGGTTTTAGGCTATAGTAAGCCATGATTACACCACAGCACCCCAGCCTGGTAACAGAGTGAGACCCTGTCTCAAAAAAAAAAAAAAGAAAAAAAAATCTGTCTTTTTTTTGTTGTTGTTTTTTGCCCAAGCTGGAGTGCAGTGGTTTGATCACAGGTCACTGCAGCCTTGGCCTCCTGGGCTCAAGTGATCCTTACACCTCAGCCTCTTGAGTAGCTGGGACTACGGGCATGTGCCACCATGCTTGGCTTATTTTAAAATTTATTATTTATTTATTTTGTATTGTATGTGTCCATAGAAATCAATATTTTAAAATTTTTCTCTAAAAAATTTGAAGAGCGCATGTGTGGGCTAGCTCCTTCCTTTTACCTTGTTGTGCTCTTGAGAGCAAGATGGGTCACCAGCAGCTGTACTGGATCCACCCGTAAAAATTCGACCAGGGTTCTCACTCTTGTCACATCTGTTCAAACCAGCATGGTCTGATCCAGAAATATGGCCTCAATATGTGCCGCCAGTGTTTCTGTCAGTACACTAAAGATACCGGTTTCATTATGTTGGATTAAATGATCTTCCTTTAAAGGATTATCTAAAGCATCTACTGTGAAAACCATGATAATTCTTTGTACATAAAATAAACATTAAAAATTTTTTTCTGTAGAGACAGGGTCTCCCTATGTTGCCCAGGTTGGTCTTGAATTCCTGGGCTCAAGCGATCCTCCCTCCTCAGCCTCCCAAAGTGCTGGGATTACAGATATGAACCACTATGCCTGGTCATCTTTGAGATTCTACCTGAAAAAATAACAAATAATGAATAGTGTATTTGTAATACTGAACTGACTCAGAGAGATGGCAGGTTGCCTATCTAGCAGTTCTTTCCTCCATTTCTCTTGATGGCAAAGCCCACTTCTAGCCAGAAAAACGGGACATGCCCAGCTTTCACTTCCCACCCATCTCCTATAGCTGGGCTCTACAGTCTGAATATTTGTTCCCTCAGAATTCATATGTTGAAATTAACCTTCAAGATGATGGTATTCAGAGATGGAGCCATTGGGAAGTGATTAGGTCACAAGGGTCCTGCCCTCATCAATGGGATTAATGCCCTTATAAAAGAGGTCCCAGAGGCTGCCCTCTCTTTTGCCATGTGAGGACACAGCAAGAAGGCACCATCTTTGAAGCAGAGTGAGTCCTCACCAGTCACCAAATCTGCTGGCTCAGTGATCTTGGACTCCCAGGTTCCAGAACTGTCAGCAATACATTTCTTTCCGTTTTTTTTCTTTTTTTTTTTTTGAGTCAGTTTTACTCTTTTTGCCCAGGCTGGAGTGCCATGGCACAATCTCGGCTCACTGCAACCTCTGCCTCCCTAGTTCAAACAATTCTCCTGCCTTAGCCTCCTGTGTAGCTGGGACTACAGGCATGCGCCACCACACCTGGCTGATTTTTGCATTTTTAGTAGAGATGGAGTTTCACCATTTTGTCCATGCTGGTCTGAGACTCCTCACCTCATGATCTGCCCTCCTTGGCCTCCCAAAGTACTGGGATTGCAGGTATAAGCCACCATGCCTGGCCTTCGCACTTTTGTTCTTTATTAATTACCCAGTTTAAGCCATTCTTTTTCTTTTTTCTTTTTTCTTTTTCTTTTCTTTCTTTCTTTTCTTTTCTTTTCTTTTTTTTTTTTTTTTTTTTTTTGAGATAGAGTTTTGCTCTGTTGCCTAGGCTGCAGTGACGCAATCTTGGCTCACTGCAAACTCTGCCTCCTCGGTTCAAGCAATTCTTGTGCCTCAGCTTCCTGAGTAGCTGGGATTGCACATACACACCACCTGCCCAGCTAATTTTTGTACTTTTAATAGAGAGAGGGTCTCATCATATTGGGCAGACTGGTCTCAAATTCCTGACCTCAAGTGAGACACCTACCTCAGCCTCCCAAAGTGCTGAGATTATAGGTGTGAGCCACCACACCTGGCCTAAGGTATTTTCGTTCTAGCCATCCCAATAAAGACAGAAATCGGTGCTGAGAACTGGGTGCTGTAATAACAAATATCTAAAAATTTGGGGGTGGCTTTGGAACGAAGTAATGGGTAGAAGCTGAATTCTGAAGTGCATGCCAGAAAAAGCCTGTATTGGCCAGGTGCAGTGGCTCATGCCTGTAATCCAAGCACTTTGGGAGGCTGAGGTGGGCAGATCACTTGAGGTCAGGAGCTTGAGACCAGCCTGGCCATCAGGGTGAGACCTGATCTCTACTAAAAATATAAAAATTAGCCAGGTGTGGTGACGTACCCTTGTAATCCCAGCTACTTGGGAAGCTGAGGCATGAGAATCGCTTGAACCTGGGAGGTGGGAGTTGCAGTGAGCCAAGATCCAGCCACTGCACTCCAGCCTGGGTGACGTAATGAGACTCTGTCTCTCACACACAAAAAGGCCTGTATTGTCATAAACAGATTGTGAAGGGTGATTCTAGTAAGGGCTCAAAAGAAGAGGAGAGCTACAGAGAAAGTCTCAATTTTCTTCTGAGATCACCTAAGAGGTTGTAACAGAATGTTAGTAGAAGTATGGATGTTAAAGGCCATTCTGATGAGGTCTCGGATGAAAATGAAGAACATGTTATTGGAAACTGAAGGAAAAATTATCCTATAAAATGGTAAAAAATGTGGCTGAATTGTGTGTCCTAGTATTTTATGGAAGGTAGAAATTCTGAGTGACGAAATAGGATATTTGGTGGAAAAAATATCTGAGTAAAGTGTTGAGAGTGCAGCAAAGCTTCTTTTGAATGCCTGTAGTAAAATGCTAGCAGAGAGAAACCGATTAAAGATGTTATTTATTTATTTTTTGAGACGGAATTTCACTCTTTTAGCCCAGGCTGGAGTGCAATGGTGCAATATCAGCTCACTGCAACCTCTGCTTCCTGGGTTCAAGTGATTCTCCTGCCTCAGTCTCCCCAGTAGCTGGGATTACAGGTGTGCATCATGACATACAGCTAATTTTGTATTTTTAGTAGAGGTAGGGTTTAACCATTGTTGGCCAGGCTGGTCTTGAACTCCTGACCTCAGGTGATACACCTGCCTTGGCCTCCCAAAGGGCTGGGATGAGAGGCATGAGCCACCACAACTGGCCAAAGATGTTATTTATAATAATAATAATAATACAAGCAGAATTTAAAGATTTAGAAATTTACCAACCTGCTCGTGTTGTAAAGAATGAAAAAGCTGTTGAAGAGAAAACACCAAGAATGTGTCCGAGGAAACTTTTGATAAGGAGATTAGTATGGGTAGATGGAAGCCAGATGCTCAGCATCACAGTGGAAGAATGACTCTGAAAGCATTCTGAAGATCTTCAGAGGCTACCTTGCCCATCACAGGCCCAGAAAGCTAGGACCTTGAAGGCAAAGCGATTTCAAGGTCCTGCTCCCTGCATTCTGGCACAGGGTCCCTGAGATACCCTAGCTATAGCTCAAGTGGGCCCAAGTGTGGCTCAGGCTATCCCTCTGGAAGACATAGACAGTAAAGCATGGTGGTGTTAAAGCAGTTCCGTCTTCACAGGTGCACAAAAGTACACGGGCTGTGAGGGCATTGCTACCTCTACCTAGATTTCAAAGGATTCCTGAGGGAAGCTTGAGGCCCAGACAGAGTACAGCCAAAGGGGCAGGACCACTGCAGAGAGCCCCCACCAGGACAATGCCCAGCACAGCCATGGGAACAGGGCTGCCTCCAAGACCTCAGAGTGGTAGGGCCACCAGTGTGCAGCTCCAGTCTGGAAAAGCTGCAGGCCAGAGACTCCAGCTCATGAAAGCTGCAGAGTAGTCTGTGCCCAGCAAAGCCATGGGGGTAGGGCTGCCCCGAACCTTGGGGGCCCAACCCCCATCCCAATATCTGGGGGCTAGGACATCAAGTCAAAAATTATTCTCAAACCTTAAGACTTAATGTTGTTTGCCCTGTTAAGGTTCAGACTTGCTTGGAACCCATTACTCCTTTCTTCTTTCCTGTTTTTCCCTTTTAGAATGGAAATGTCTATCCTGTGTCAGTCCTACCATTGTATTTTGGAAGCACACAAGTAGTTTGATTTCATAGGCTCATAATTGGAGAACAGTTTGCCTCAGGATGAATCATATCTTGATTTTTGCCCATATTTGGAATGAGTCAACATTTAGTTGAGATGTTGACTTAGACTTCAAAGCTGATGTTGGAATGAGTTAAAACTTTTAGGGTTATTGGGATAGAATAAATGTATTTTGCATATGAGGACAAGGATTTTGTGGGGTCGGGCCAAAATGCTATGGTCTATGTTTGCGTCCCCCCAGAATTCGTATGTTACCCCAAGATGATGGTATTAAGAGGTGGGCCCTTTGGGGTGATTAATCATGAGGGCCCTGCCCTCATGAATGGGATTAATGCCCTTATAAAAGAGGCCCTAGGCCAGTGCGGTGGCTATACCTATAATCCCAGCATTTAGGGAGGCTGAGACAAGAGGATCATTTGAATCCAGTAGTTTGAAACCAGCCTGGGCAACATAGTGAGACTCTATCTTTACCAAAAAAAAAAAAAAAAAAAAAAAAAGACAGGGCCAGGCGCGGTGGCTCAAGCCTGTAATCCCAGCACTTGGGGAGGCCGAGGCGGGTGGATCACGAGGTCAACAGATCGAGACCATCCTGGTCAACGTGGTGAAACCCCGTCTCTACTAAAAATACAAAAAATTAGCTGGGCATGGTGGTGCGTGCCTGTAGTCCCAGCTACTCAGGAGGCTGAGGCAGGAGAATTGCCTGAACCTGGGAGGCGGAGGTTGCGGTGAGCCGAGATCGCGCCATTGCACTCCAGCCTGGGTAACAAGAGCGAAACTCCGACTCAAAAATAAATAAATAAATAAATAAAAAGAGACAGAAAAAGAATAGCCGGTTTCAGGAGGCTGAGGTGAGAGGATCACCTGAGCCCAGGAGTTTGAGGCTACAGTGAGCTATGATTGTGCCACTGCACTCCAGCCTGGGTGACAAAGTAAGACTGTCTCAAAAAATAAAATAAAAGAGGCCCCAGAGAGCTGCCTTCCCCTTCTATCAGGTAAGGACATGGTGAAAGATGTGAGGCAGAGAGTGAGCCCTCACCAAACGCCAAATCTGCTGGCGCCTTGATCTTGGACTCCCCAGCCTCCAGAACTGTCAGCATCATTTCTGTTTTTAACAAATTAGCCAGCCTAAGGAATTTTGTTATAGTAGACCAAATGGACTAAGACCCTGGGTATGTGGACCACTCCAGGCCAATGAGACATTAGGGAAAGTTGCTGGGTACTTTTGGGACAGGAGGCCCTGGGGTTTACTGGGGTCTCCTAAGACCCTGGGTATGTGGACCATTCCAGGTCAGCAGCCCACTTCCCTGGCATCACATTGGCTGCAGCACATCACGCTGGGCCTTGGGCCTCCTCCTAGATGCCCAGGGACAGTGTTCTTGAAGGAAGGGGCTTGAGGCTGTTTTCATAGATCTCGAGGAAGTGATGATGAAAATGATAGGCAGGGGATTTTAAGCCCCCTCAACTCTCATCTTGAATATGCCATTGTCACATGCCCTCTTTCTTTCCTGTTCCCCATAATTTTTCCTGTAGCACCCTCAACACATCTATTGCTAAATTATACTTCTAGGTGTAAATCGGAAGGTAACTTTTGTCCTTTGTCCATTGTTACAGTACAACCTGTACTTGCTTGGAAACCAGCATCTTGTGAGCATGGGGAACAAACCTAGGTGAAAATGCGAATCGCTATGGTCAATTTGGCCTACATCATTCATTCATTCATTCATTCATTCATTCATTTATTTATTTATTTATTTATTTATTTGAGATGGAGTTTTGTTCTTGTTGCCCAGGCTGGAGTGCAATGGCACAATCTCAGCTCACCATAACCCCTGCCTCTTGGGTTCAAGTGATTCTCCTGCCTCAGCCTCTTGAGTAGCTGGGATTACAGGCATGCACCACCATGCCCAGCTAATTTTGTATTTTTAATAGGGATGGGGTTTCTCCATGTTGGTCAGGCTGATCATGAACTCCCGACCTCAGGTGATCCACCTGCTTCAGACTCCCAAAGTGCTGGGATTACAGATGTGAGCCCGGCCTTGGCCTACATCATAAAAAGGCACTGGGGTTTGCAGGGTATATAGGTAGGGAGGGTTCACAAGAACAAAAAGTACTCCCTGCCCTTGCAAACTTGCAAGATGTGGTGTGGGGACTTGGGCACAAGAGCACTCAGCTGTAACTCACCCACAGCCTCACAGTGCAGGAGGTGGGTAGAGTGGAAGGGGTAAAGACCGCATGCTTGGTGAGGGCCTTGCTGGGGATGGGAACCTGGGAGGGTCTGTAGAACCGAATGCTGACATTTAAGATCACTCAGAACCATGCAAACCAAGGGAATGAAGAGGGCAAGCGTACCAAGAAATGAGTAGTTTCTCATAGGGAGAGCCATGGAGCCCATGGTCGTCCCCATGGAAACTTCCCTCAACAGCCCAAGGCTGACCCCTCTGAGTCCTCAGAGCTGAGCATCTATATCCTCTGTCTGCAGTCATCTGATTGCAGGGGTGTCTTCATCTAAGGTTTGGGAAGTGCTTTATCTTACAGAGCTTCATAAAAATCACCACTGGCTTTCAAGGCCCAGAGACCTCCTAAAGTTCAACCATTCTTGATTGTTTTAAAATAAATCATGTGAACCCTCTTCAGCTTTGCCAAAAAGAAGAAATGGTTGTTTCAAAATGATGCTTTTCAGTATTTGCAGGGATTTCAACATCGTCATAATCATCTTCAGGTTCAATGTAGCTTGGGATGGAAACTGTCTTCTTATTTTTAACTTTATTTACCAGCGAGTATGTAGCTGGTGGCTGACCTGGGGTTTCCTGTGGGGCTAGAATACACAAAAAGATCCTTAGATGCAGAGCTGTCATGTGTTTTTATATTTTTGACCAAGTGACTCAGTGTGATTTTCATGTTTCAGTGATCTTCCCACTTCTAATGGACCAGATCCCCATTTTATAGAGGAAATTTAGACGTGGACATGACACAGTTCAGTATCACCCAAGTGAGTAAATGGAAAATATCTGTCAGACATCTTGACTCCCATGTCTCTCTGCCTAAGACTGCACTGCCTGGAAACCATGAAGCAAAAGCTTAGAAAAGAAACAGACCAGGTCAGATGCAGGGGCTCACACCTGTAATTCCAGTACTCTGGGAGGCCAAGATGGGAGGATCACTTGAGCCCAGGAGTTCCAGACCAGCTTGGGCAACATAGGGAGGCCCTCATCTCTACAGAAAATTTAAAAAATTAGCTGGGTGTGGTGGTGCGTGCCTATAGTCCCAGCTACTTGAGAGGCTGAGGCAAGAGGATCTTCTGAATCCAGAAGGTTGAGGCTACAGTGAGCCATGATCACGCCACTTTACTTCAGCCTGGGCAACACAGTAAGACCCTGTCTCAAAAAAAAAAAAAAAAAAAAAGAATGTATGAAAAGAAACGGACCAGCCGGGCGCGGTGGCTCAAGCCTGTAATCCCAGCACTTTGGGAGGCCGAGGCGGGCAGATCACAAGGTCAAGAGATTGAGACCATCCTGCTCAACATGGTGAAACCCCGTCTCTACTAAAAATACAAAAAATTAGCTGGGCATGGTGGCGCATGCCTGTAATCCCAGCTACTCAGGAGGCTGAGGCAGGAGAATTGCCTGAACCCAGGGGGCGGAGGTTGCGGTGAGCCGAGATCACGCCATTGCACTCCAGCCTGGGTAACAAGAGCGAAACTCTGTCTCACAAAAAAAAAAAAAAAAAAAAAAAAAAAAGAAACAGACCAGAGCCCAGTAGTCATATGAGTGTTGTTATGTTACAGATCCTAATTTTCACAAGGAAGTGAAACTAATCATATTGCCTTTTTGGCACACCCCTCCCAGTGAATTACACTATTTTCTAGGACTCTCTGTAATTGCTTATGTACAAATCTCTCTGCCAAGAAGAGAAGTTATGGCGTTGTTTTCAAAAAGTTAAATTAGTACAGAACAGATCCATAGAAGGCCAGGCGCGGTTACTCATGCCTGTAATCCCAGCACTTTGGGAGGCCAAAGAGGGCAGATCACCTGAGATCAGGAGTTCGAGACCAGCCTGGCCAACGTGGTAAAACCTTGTCTCTACAAAAATATAAAAATTAGCTGGGCTTGATGGTGGGTGCCTGTAATCCCAGCTACTCGGGAGGCTGAGACGGGAGAATTGCTTGAACCCAGGAGGCAAAAGTTGGGGTGACCCAATATTGCACCATTGCACTCTAGCCCGGGCAACAGAGCAAGACTCTGTCTCAAAAAAGAAGGAAGGTGCATTGGAACCAAATCATTTTCTGAGTACAAAAAAAAATAAAAAATAAAAAAAGAAGGCAGGCAGGGAGGGAGGGAAAGAAAAGAGAGAAAGAAAGAGAGAAAGAGAGGGAAATTAAAGAAAGAAAGAAAGAGAAAGAAAAAGAAAGAAAAAAGGAAAGAAAAGAACAGGTCCATAGGTAATAGAAAGATGATGAAACAGCTCCATCAAAGATGGAGCATCTTTGATGAGGATTGGAACTGCCTCTCCCACAGTCTCATCTTTTCCTTAAAAAACCTGAAATGCGGCCAGGCACATTGACTCACATCTGTAATCTCAGCATTTTGGTAGGCCGCGGTGGGTAGATCACAAGGTCAAGAGATCGAGACCATTCTGGCCAACATGGCGAAACCCCATCTCTACTAAAAATACAAAAATTAGCTGGGTGAGGTGGTGCGCACCTGTAGTCCCAGCTACTCAGGAGGCTGAGGCAGGAGAATCGCTGGAACCCAGAAGGCGAAGGTTGCAGTGAGCCCACTGCGCTCCAGCCTGGTGACAGAGGGAGACTCCATCTCAAAAAAAAAAAAAAAAAAAAAAAAAAGACAAAAACACACAAAACAACAACAGCAACAAAAACCTGAAATGCCACTCCTTGCAGAACTCTACAGTTTGACAGATCTGAGTTTATGTTCAAGTTCCAGCAGTCATTAGCTGTCTCCCCTGCCCTCCCCTCCCCTCCCCTTCCTTTCCCTGCCCTCCTCTCCCCTCCTCCTCTTCTCCTCAGTGTCCTCATCTGTCAAAGGGGAATGAAAATGTACCTGCCTCATAGAGTTATGAGGATTGAATGAGCTGAACCTGTAAAGTGCTTAGTGTGGGACCTGAAACACCGTGCATGCTCAGTAAATGTCAGCTAATAATATTTATCTATCCAATCAAAATATTTTTCTTTTTTTTTGAGGCAGATTTTCAATCTTGTTGCCCAGACTGGAGTGCAATGGCGTGATCTCGGCTCACTACAACTTCCGCCTCCTAGGTTCAAGCAATTCTCCTGCCTCAGCCTCCTGAATAGCTGGGATTACAGGCATGCACCACCATACCCAGCTAATTTTTGTATTTTTAGTAGATACGGGGCTTCTCTATGTTGCTCAGGCTGGTCTTGAACTCCCAACCTTGGGCGATTCACCCTCCTTGGCCTCCCAAAGTGTTGGGATTACAGGCGTGAGTCACCGGGCCCTGTTCAAAATATTTTTCTTAAGTATCGACTAAGCCCCACACCCTGTTCTAGGTAGTGGGTAAATATTAATAGCAGTGGACAAGAAAGGTTCCTGTTTTTCTGAAGTTTATACTTCAGTGGAGGAAATAGTACACAAATGAACAATAAGTAAATAAGACAATTTTGGATAACTGCCAGTTTCATAAAGGAAATTAGCAGGACTACTTTAGGTTGAGTAGTCAGAGAGGGCCTCTTTGAGGTGGTGACTTTTGAGCTGACATCTGAAGGATGAGGAAAAGCCAGCTATGCAAAGAGCTTAAGGAAGAACATTCCAGTCAAAGGAACCAGGCAGAGTTTTTCTGATAGGAAGTGAGAAGCCCAGTGACACCCCATGTTTCTTTCTGTTTATGTTCCAAGCTAGGATTTGAACATTAATTTACACATTTATATCAGGATATTGGGCGCATCGGTACTTATTCTGCCTCCTTTTGGCTTTTTCATCCCTTTTTTTGTTTTGAGACAGGGTCTCACTCTGTTGTCCAAGATGAGACCTCCTAGGCTCAAGCGATCCCCCCACCTCAGCCGTCCAAGGACCTGGGACTGTAGGTGTGCACCACCATGCCCAGCTAATTTTTGTAGAGACAGGGTTTTGCCGTGTTGCCCAGACTGTTCTCAGACTTCTGAGCTCAAGTGATCTGCCCATCCTGGCCTCCCAAAGTGTTGGGCTTACAAGTGTGTGCCACCGTGCCTGGCCTCTGACTGTTTCTTTTAAACAGGATGCTGGCTGGATGTGGTGGCTCATGCCTATAATCCCAGCACTTTTGGAGGTCGAGGTGGGTGGATCACTTGAGGTCAGGAGTTCAAGACCAGCCTGGGCAATATGGTGAAACCCCATCTCGACTCAATATACAAAAAATTTGCTGGGTGTAGTGGTGCATGCCTATAATCCCAGTTACTCAGGAGGCTGAGGCAAGAAAATAGCTTGAACCTAGGAGGTGGAAATTTCAGTGAGGTGAAATCTCGCCACTGTACTCCAGCCTGGGTGAGAGAGCAAGACTCTGCTTCAAAAATAAAATATTCAGGGCCGGGAACAATGGTTCATGCCTGTAATCCCAGCACTTTGGGAGTCTGAGGTAGGTGGATCACCTGAGGTCAGAAGTTCAAGACCAGCCTGGCCAATATGGTGAAACCTATCTCAAAAAAGAAAAAAATAAAAGTAAAGTAAAATGAAATAATCAGGATGCTGCATCTATACATCCTAGTGTTATAGACTGAATGTTTGTGTTCCCCCAAAATTCACGTGTTCAAGGCTTAACCCCCAGTGTGACTATATTTGGCCATAGGGATGAGGCCTTGATACAGCAGGATTAGTGTCTTTGTAAGAAGAAACACCAGAAATCTGGCTCCCTGGCGCTCTTCTCCAGCTTGAATGCACCAAGGAAAGCCCACTTGTGGGGACATAGCAAGAAGGTAGCTGTCTGCAAGCCAGGAGGAGAGCCCTCACCAGAAACCTCACAGAAACTGGCCAGCAACCTAATCTCAGACTTACAGCCTCAGAACAATGAGAAAGTAGATTTCTGTTGTGTAAGCACCCCAGTCTGGTATTTTTGTTACAGCAGCTTGAGCTCTCTAAGACACCTTGATAAACTTGTTATCCTAACTGTAAATGAAACTGCTACCAGTAAAATATACTTACAAGAATCTTCTAGAGAAGGCCAACTCCTCGGTGGCAGAGGTGGTAACTGACCTGGAGAATCATTAAGAACATTCCTAAACAGAGAGAAAGAGAATCAGTGTTTGGTTTGGGCCATGCCTGCTCTCAGCAGATTTAAGATACAATGTCAAGGAAAGTGAATGGATTGAACATTCAAATCTTGGACTCTACAAATTGGAAGCATTCACTTTCCTTTCTAGGTCCTGGATCCCATTTGTAATTGGCACCCTAATGAAACCATTTTCTCTAGCCCAGGAAATGGCTGAAACCAATGAGAGGGAAATAAAAATGCTATAACTCAGAGCACAGAGCACATGGTTCACCTGAGCTGGATTAGGAGCGGTAGGCACCAGATGTATTTCTATTTGCAAAACAGATGGGCTGGGCGTGGTGGCGCATGCCTGTAATCCCAGCGCTTTGGGAGGCCAAGGTGGGCGGATCACCTGAGGTCAGGGGTTTGAGACGAGCCTGGCCAACATGGTGAAACCCCATCTCTACTAAAAAATACAAAAATTAGCTGGGCATGGGCCGGGCGAGGTGGCTCAAGCCTGTAATCCCAGCACTTTGGGAGGCCGAGGCGGGTGGATCACGAGGTCAAGAGATCGAGACCATCCTGGTCAACATAGTGAAACCCCGTCTCTACTAAAAATACAAAAAATTAGCTGGGCATGGTGGCGCGTGCCTGTAATCCCAGCTACTCAGGAGGCTGAGGCAGGAGAATTGCCTGAACCCAGGAGGCGGAGGTTGCGGTGAGCCGAGATCGCGCCATTGCACTCCAGCCTGGGTGCAACAAGAGTGAAACTCCATCTCAAAAAAAAAAAAAAAAAAAATTAGCTGGGCATGATGATGCACACCTGTAATCCCAGCTACTCGGGAGGCTGAGGCAGGAGACTCACTCGAACCAGGGAGGCAGAGGTTGCAGTGAGCTAAGATCACGCCACTGCACTCCAGCCTGGGTGACAGAGCAAGACTCTGTCTCAAAACAAACCAACAAAAAACAAAAAAACAAAAAACAGATGAACTCCTAAAGCTGAATGTACATATACCTTGAGACAGCATTTCCACTGCTGGGTCTATAGCCTATTGAAATGCTTGCATCTGTTCACCAAAACATGCATTAGAATGTTTAGAGCAACACTATTCATAACAGCTCCAAATTGGACACTACCTATGTTAGTCTGGGTTCTCCAGAGAAACAGAGACACATAAAATTTGCCGTCACACTACCAAAATGCCTATCAGCAGTAGAATACATAGATTAATTATGGTATAGAGACTGGGCAAGGTGGTTCACATCTGTAGTCCCAGCACTTTGGGAGGCAAAAGAGGGAAGATGGCCAGGAGTTTGAGGGCAATATAGGGAGACCCTGGGCAACACAGGGAGACCCTGTCTCTACAAAAAATCAAAATAATTAGCTAGGTGTGGCTACCTACACCTGTAGTCCCAGCTACTCAGGAGACTGAAGCAGGAGGATCACTTCAGCCCAGGAATTTGAGGTTACAGTGAGCTATGATTGCACCACTGCACTCCAGCCTGGTTGATAGAGTGAGACCCTGTCTCAAAATAAATAAATAAATGTAGTGTACTCCCACAGTGGAATATTCTATAGCAACAAGAATGAACAATCTACAACTACATACAATGAATCTCATAAAAATGATGTTGAGCAAAAAAGCCAAACACCAAACAATACATACTATATGATTTCATTAATAGAATGCATAAAAACCAAAAAGTTAATTTATGCTATCACAGACAGTGATTACCTTTGGGATGTAACAGTTGAAAGGCTGTATAAAATAAGCCTCTGAAGTGCCAGTAATATCCTGTTTTCTTGATCTGGGTGCCAGCTACCTGGGTCTATTCAGTTTGTGGAAATTCATCAGGGTGTACACTTACTATGTCCATTTTTCTGTATTTATATTTTACTTTGGTAAGAAGTTTTAACTAAAGGATAAACTCTAAGAAAGCATCCTTACTTGGGCCTCCACCCCCCTAGGTACACTGATTTGATTCCTATATGCTATAAAGTCCCCCTGGGAATGAATGAATATTTTTAGGTTATTGGGATGAGTGCAGGTGGAGACATGGGGATAGAGCTCCACTAGTGGCTCTCACCATCCCTCTGTAGCTTTTCCTAAGAGAAGAAAGCAATTCATCTGACTGCTAAATTTGGGGAAAGTCTGGCTCCTCTCACTTTATCCTCTAGTGCTAGCCTGACTGTAGAAATCACAAATCATGCTCCCATCTTTGCCATTCAGAGAAAGGGGTCTGCTCAGTGGGGGAGACCTGAGGTTTTCCAGAGCTGTCTGTGAACTGGGCAGGAAAGTCACCCAGTTCCAAATTAGGAAACTCACTAGCTCGCAGAAAAGAACCACATTCTGCAATCCCAGTTTTATTCTTTTCTATTTGCTTGTGTTTTGTTTTTTTGAGATAGGGTCTTGCTTTGACATCCAGGCTGGAGAGCAGTGGCACCATCACAGCTCATGGCTGCCTCCACCTCATGGGTTCAAGTGATCCTCCCACCTTAGCCTCCCAAGTGGCTGAGACTACAAGCAGATGCCACCATACCCGGCTAATTTTGGTATTTTTTTCAATGGGGCTCCTCTGTGTTGCCCAGGCTGGTCTCAAACTCCTGGCCTCAAGCCATCCTCCCAGTTCAGTCTCCCAAAGTGCTGGGATTATAGGCATGAACCACTGCCCTTAGCCAATCCCAGTTTTATTTTTTTGCTTTATTTATTTATTTATTTATTTATTTATTTTTGAGATGGAGTTTCACTTGTCGCCCAGGCTGGAGTGCAATGGCATGATCTTGGCTCACTGCAACCTCTGCCTCTTGGGTTCAAGCAATTCTTCTGCCTCAGCCTCCGAAATAGCTGGGATTACAGGCACACACCACCATGCCTGGCTAATTTCTGTATTTTTAGTAGAGATGGGGTTTCTAGTAAACCCCTGTTGGCCAGGCTGGTCTCAAACTCCCGACCTCAGGTGATTCGCCTGCTTCAGCCTCCCAAAGTCTGAGATTACAGGTGTGAGCCACTGCACCTGGCCCAATTTTTATTCTTAATAAAGGCAATATTTTAGCCACCTGGCTGCCTGACACATTTACCTTATTCCTGAAGGGGATCAGAACTGATGGAGGCAGGGGGATCTTATTTGCTGGACCACTGAAGCTACAACAAAAGCCATTTTAGAAAGGCATAGATTTGGCCAGGCATGGTGGCTCATGCCTGTAATCCGTGCACTTTGGAGGCCAAGGCGGGCGGATCACCTGAGATCGGGAGTTCAAGACCAGCCTGACCAACATGGTGAAACCCCGTCTTTATTTTTAAAAGAATAAAAAGAAAAAAAGAAAAGCATAGATTTAAAAATGTTTTGTAGACAGGGTCTCACTATGTTGTCCAGGCTGGTCTTGGAACTCCTGACCTCAAGTGATCCTCCCACCTTGGCCTTTCAAAGTGCTGAGATTACAGGCATGAGCCACTGCACCTCACTCCAAGCATAGGTTTTGTTTTAGATAGTGTGTATATTCCAAAGAAAGGACTGGCTCTAGACTGGCTCCTGGGAAATAATCTCTAAACCCTTGGACTATCCTGCCTAATAAAAGTGTCTGCAGGAGAATCACTAGAACTTGGGAGATCGAGGTTGCAGGGAGCCGAGATTGCTTCATTGCACTCAAGCATGGGCAACAACAAGACTCCATCTTGGAAAAAATGAGAGAGACAGAGAGAGAGAGAGAGAGAGAGAGGGGGGGAGTGTATGAGAGAGAGAGACCCGCCGTACATCCACAATGTCGTTCCTGAGTCTCTGCCCATATGTGGAGAGATTTGGCAGGTGTGACGTTTCACCAGCTCTACAGGAAATGTGATGTCATTCTGTTTCAGTAGTGGAGGGGCAAGAGTGGAAGTGAGCAGGCAGGTCTCAAAAGTAAAAAGCGGAAGGATTTCCCCACCACTTACTCATACATCTTTTCTTCATCTCCCTGGTTGTGTTTCAAGGGCTTGGCAATTTCCCATTTCTTGCCTAAGAGGGGGAAAAGCATATTCATTAAGAAGAATTAGCAAAAGTTGTGATTTTTCAAATTTAGCTCAGAGAAGACACACTTAGGGACACAGAGTTAATAAATGATAGAGCTGGACTTTGAATCCAGGCTGCCTGACCACAGAGCCTGTGCACTAACGCAGTGTGGGTGGTGGTTCTTTTCCTCTATGCCTGGCACTTAGGTAGCACCCAGAAATGTTGGTTGAATGAGTAATTAAAAGTGTGGTTGGGAGGAAATCAGATAAAGAATCAGAAAAGCAGTTTGTAAACTGTTATGTGCTGGACATATAAGTTGTTATTAATTATAGCCTGCTTGTTAATAGGAGTGGTTGAGGACAAAAGGAAAGTAAGTAAAGTTTTTGTTCGGGGTCATTCTTTTGTTCCTATTTGAGAATGGAAACTTTTTTTTCTCCTAGATGGAGTCTCGCTCTTGTTGCCCATGCTGGAATACAGTGGCGCAGTCTCAGCTCACTGCATCTTCTATCTCCCAGGTTCAAGCAATTCTCCTGCCTCAGTGTCTCCAGTATCTGGGATTACAGGTGTCTGGCACCATGCCCAGCTTATTTTTGTATTTTTAGTAAAGATGGGGTTTCACCATGTTGGCCAGACTGATCTCAAACTCCCAACCTCAAATGATTCACCCACCTTAGCCTCCCAAAGTGCTGAGACTACAGGTGTGAGCCATTGCACTCAGCAAGAATGAAAACTTTTTAAAAAGGCTGGGCTCAGTGACTCATGCCTGTAATCTCAGCACTTTGGGAGGCCAAGGCAGGTGCATCATTTGAGGTTGGGAGTTTGAGACCAGCCTGGCCAACATGGTGAAATCCCGTCTCTACTAAAAATACAAAAATTAGCTGGCTGTGGTGGCGCATGCCTGTAATCCCACTTGCTCGGGAGGCTGAGGCAGGAGAATCAGCTGAACCTGGGAGGTGGAGGTTGCAGTGAGCTGAGATCACTCCACTGCACTGCAGCCTGGATGACAGAGTAAGACACTGTCTGAAAAAAAAACGACAAAAGGATAGAGGACTGTAGGGTCCCAGAATACAGTTTTTTTGTATTAAAAATTAATTACAATAGAGGAGAAAGAACATTGAACTGGAAGCCCGGCAGACCTGAGTTCTGGTCTCAACCTTGCCACCAATTCCTATGGCATCTCAGTTAAGCTCTCATCTTCCTTTGAACCTTAATTTTCTTTTTTCTTTTTTCTTTTTTTTTTTTTTGAGACAGAGTGTCACTCTTGTTACCCAGGCTGGAGTGCAATGGCACGATCTCGGCTCACCGCAACCTCCGCCTCCTGGGTTCAGGCCATTCTCCTGCCTCAGCCTCCTGAGTAGCTGGGATTACAGGCACGCGCCACCATGCCCAGCTAATTTTTTGTATTTTTAGTAGAGACGGGGTTTCACCACGTTGACCAGGATGGTCTCGATCTCTCGACCTCGTGATCCACCCGCCTCGGCCTCCCAAAGTGCTGGGATTACAGGCTTGAGCCACCGCGCCTGGCGCTGAACCTTAATTTTCTTATCTCTAAAGAGAGATTGAGAAAAATGACAAAAAGATTTCACTTCTTGTGTATCCCTGACCTTTCAGCACTTGGCTGAGCAGGAATTTTGAGGGTGTGTTTAGATACAGTGAGTGGATAGTGGCTTGATCATTGAGTGATGCCTGTGCAGGGAAGGTGGCTGTACCTTTCAGTATGCTTACCATCCCCAGGTGTACTCCCTGCTTAGGTCATTATTTAAAGGGATGAGATGTCAAGATAACACACCATTGAATCAAGGCTTTCATGTTTCTGGAGATGAACAGGAAGGTTGAAACCCCACTTACAGATAATCTAAAGTTAGTGTTAATCCTCAGGCCACTTATTTATATCTGAGGGTACCAAGAGTTTTCTGGTCTAGGTGGGGATAATACCAGATAATTCAGAATATGGTCTCAGAGAAGGCAATCATGGTGGCCAAACACATTGGCTGTGGGTTGAGTCCACATTTTATTCCTCAAGACAGCCATTTATTTATTTATTTATTTATTTATTTATTTATTTATTTATTTGGAGCTGGAGTCTTGCTCTTGTTGCCCAGGCTGGAGTGCAGTGGCATGATCTCATTCCAACCTCTGCCTCTCAGGTTCAGGTGGTTCTTCTGCCTCAGCCTCCTGAGTAGCTGGGATTACAGGTGCCTGTCACCACATCCAGCTAATTTTTGTATTTTTAGTAGAGACAGGGTCTCGCCATTTTGGTCAGGCTGGTCTCGAACTCCTGACCTCAGGTGATCCCCTTCCTGAGCCTCCTAAAATGCTGTCACTGTGCCCAGCCAAAACAGTTCTTAATAGTCCATATACTTGTGTTCTTGCAAGATGCTGTTATCAGTAGCCACATAGGAAAGAGAAAGCACTTGAGTATACGGTGCCTTGAAACAGATTCTGCTTTCACTTAGATGATTAGGGCTGGAGGGCTCTTGGAGATTAGTTGATGTCCCTCCCTTCACTATGCAGATGAGGAAACTGAGGCCCAAAACCGCAATGTAGTGGCAGGGCTAGGACTCAAACCCAGAATGCAAGCAAGATGTTTAATCCCAAATTCAGCCCATTCAGGCCCAGAATTTATTTTCTTGCCCTAAAGGAGCTTTACTGTACTGATAACCACCTGGCTTCCCCCTCCAGTTGCCCAGGTAAGATGGCCATTACCTTGTCTAAGCTGCCACTTACAGACACAGTACAGGATGAGGCCCAAGCCCACAGAGACAACGATGATGGCCATAGCTAAGATGATCCAGAAATTGTTCTTCCACCAACTCATTGCAGTGGAATCCTGAGAAGAATGAAGAGAGAAGAGGAGGCATAAATTAAAGACATCCTGGTGTGGGGTGGAGTGGGGCAGTTATCTACCGTGTGTGTATGTGTGTGTGTGTCTGTGTGTCTGTGTGTCTGTGTGTGTGTGTTTCACCATGTTGGTCAGGCTGGTCTTGAACTCCTGACCTCAGGTGATCTGCCCACCTCGGCCTCCCAGAGTGCTGGGATTACAGGCATGAGCCACCGTGCCCCACATTTTTTTTTTTTTTTTTTGAGACGGAGTTTTGCTCTTGTTACCCAGGCTAGAGTGCAATGGCACGATCTCGGCTCACTGCAACCTCTGCCTCCTGAGTTCAGGCAATTCTCCTGCCTCAGCCTACTGAGTAGCTCGGATTACAGGCATGTGCCACCATACCCAGCTACTTTTTTGTATTTTTAGTAGAAACGGGGTTTCACCATGTTGACCAGGATGGTCTCGATCTCTTGACCTCGTGATCCACCCACCTCAGCCTCCCAAAGTGCTGGGATTACAGGCTTGAGCCACCATGCCCAGCCTTTTTTTTTTTTTTTTTTTTTTGAGTCAGAGTCTCACTCCGTCACCCAGGCTGGAGTGCAATGACGCAATCTCAGCTCACTGCAACCTCCACGTCCTAGGTTCATGTGATTCTCCTACCTCAGCCTCCAGAATAACCAGGACTACAGGTACCCACCACTATCCCCGGCTAATTTTTGTATTTTTAGTAGAGACAGGGTTTCACTATGTTGTCCAGACTGGTCTGAAACTCCTGACCTCAGGTGATCCACTTGCTTCAGCCTCCCAAAGTGCTGGGATTACAGGTGTGAGCCACCGGACCAGGCCAATCTACTATGTTGTGTAGAGATGCAGACATCTGCTTAGGAATCAGGCACTGGTTCACAGCCATACCCTACTAATTACCAGCTGGGGGAACTCAGGCAAGTCATCTGTGAGCCTCATCTGTAATATGGGAATGATACCTCATACTTCACCGAGGTTTGTAAGGACTGGAGATCAAGCATGTACCTTCTGGGCACTCTAGAAATGGTAGATATCACTGCTCTTTCAAACATGTGGCAGGAGGGGGAAGGTGCCATTTAAAGCAATAATTGACTGCAGTTGTTGTAATCACAAAGACAAGACATAGCAGGGGAGAGAGACTTTTGAGAGCTTTTGTTTGAGGTGAGGATTACAAAAATACCTGGACAGTTCTCTTTGAGTGAGATACGGTCAGAAGGGTGAAGCTGAAGGTATAGAGCAAACTGAGTTGGTCTGCATGAGAGAATTAACAGGAATTTGGGGGCTGGAGGCTGACAGACCAGAGAGGGAGAAAGTCTTGGAAAAGGTTAGCAACAGAGGGAGAGGTCAAGAAGAGAGCGGCAAGTTAGAGCCTGGTTGGGAAGTTTCTGTAGTGGCGAATGACCAAGGCGTTTCTAGGACAGTTGTGTCTCATATTCAGCCTTAAATTGCTACCTAGGTTATGCTGTGATGGCGCCTTTTGTTACCATCAAACCTCCAATAAAACTGTATAACATGACTGGGTGCGGTGGCTCATGCCTGTAATCCCAGGACTTTGGGAGGCTGAGGCAGGCAGATCACTTCAGGTGAGGAGTTTAAGACCAGCCTTTCCAACATGGCAAAACCCTGTCTCTATTAATACAAAAATTTGCCGGGCGTGGTGGCTTGCGCCTGTAGTCCCAGCTACTCCAGAAGCTGAGACAGGAGAATCGCTTAAAGCCAGGAGGCAGAGGTTGCAGTGAGCCAAGATCATGCCACTACATTCCAGGCTGGATGACAGAGCAAGACTACATCTCAAAACCAAAACAAAGGCCAGGCATAGTGGCTCACACCTGTAATCCTAGCATTTTAGGAGGCTGAGGTGGGCAGATCACTTGAGGTCAGCAGTTTGAAACCAGCTTGGTCATCATGGTGAAACCCCTTCTCTACTAAAAATACAAAAAATTAGCTGGGCAGGGTGCTGTATGCCTGTAATCCTAGTTACTCGGGAGGCTGAGGCAGAAGAATCGCTTGAATTCAAGAGGTAGAGGTTGCAGTGAGCCGAGATCGTGCCACCACACTCCAGCCTGGGCAACAGAACAAAACTCTGTCTCAAAAAACAAAAACAAAAAGAAAAAAACTGTAACACACAAGCTTGTATGAGTAGAGCCTAGGAGGAATGACATGTGTGCATGATTTTCCAAGCCACAGGCGACCTGTGGGCAATGAGCCAAAACAGCAGCTGATAAGCTCCCAGTGACAGTGGGGTGCAGGCTGCAGGATGGACTAATAGGAGTAGCCTCCAGGAATTCACGGAGATCCTGGGGAGGGGTTGGGTTCCCTTCATCCATGGAATGGGCACTTGGCCATTTCATTTGCATATTATAGTAAGAATGATCCTTGAGAGATCATTGGGAGATATTCAGGAATCCTGGTTAAAGGAGAATCAATTTCCTGTGTTACGGTTTAGTTAGTGGAAACACCATGCATGTTTACACAGTGCCATTTCAGATTCATGCTTCTGAGTACTACTAATGATGTAACAAGGTGCCGAGGCAGGTGGCAGAATTAGGCTGCTATAAAGCCACTCTTACTAAAAAGACCTAATTTTTAAAATGTGTTTGTATTATTGGTATAGTTTTTTTTTTTTTGAGACGGAGTTTCACTCTTGTTACCCAGGCTGGAGTGCAATGGCGCGATCTTGGCTCACCACAGCCTCTGCCTCCTGGGTTCAGGCAATTCTCCTGCCTCAGCCTCCCGAGTAGCTGGGATTACAGGCACGCGCCACCACGCCCAGCTAATTTTTGTAATTTTAGTAGAGACGGGGTTTCACCATGTTGACGAGGATGGTCTCGATCCCTTAACCTCGTGATCCGCCCGCCTCGGCCTCCCAAAGTGTTGGGATTACAGGCGTGAGCCACCACGCCCGGCCTGGAATAGTATCTTCATTAAGTTATAATATTATGGTTTGGATTTAAAGATTTAAAAAAACTTTGTTTTTTTAACTGACATTTTGGCTTGATATAATGTTCTTTGTCTATTGATAACATTGTATGTGGCAAAACCAGTAGTAGATCTAGTGTTCTTGTATACACAGCATTCTGCAGCTTACTTTTTTGCTCCACATGATTCTTTTGTGATTTATCTAAGATGTTTTGGGGATTTTTTTTTTTTTTTTTTCATTTTTTGAGACAGAGTCTCTCTCTGCAGCCCAGGATGGAGTGCAGTGTCTCAGTCTAGGCTTACTGCAGCCTCTGTCTCCTGGGTTCAAGCCATTCTGGCTTAGCCTCCTAAGTAGCTGGGATTACAGGTGCGTGCCACCAGGCCCAGCTAATTTTTGTATTTTTTTGGTAGATAGAGGATTTCACCATGTTGGCCAGGCTGGTCTCCAACTCCTGACCTCAAGTGACCCACCCGTCTCTGCCTCCCAAAGTGCTGTGATTACAGGTGTGAGCCACCTGCCTGCCTGGCCTGGGGATTTATTCTTAAGGGAGCAAAGCATTAGCTACCTGGGATAACTCACCCTCTAGACATGTACACAGGAGAGGTTTTGTTGCAGATCATTTTTACAGGACAAAAGAGAGCAATAGGGGAAGAAGAACAAAGAGGAAAAAAAAAAAGAAATGGAGACTGGAAACTGGTTCTCAGTAGGGGCCTGTGAAATTGGGTTTGCAGAGACCAATGAGGTTGAAAGAACACTGGGCTTAAGAAGAGGCACATATCAGAAGGCAGCCACTTTGTTCGACAAACAGGAATGAGAATCTCACCTTCTTTAGCCTTGGGGAACTAGATGGATAGACAGGCAGATAGGAAGATAGACGATGGGTAGGTGGGTAGATAGAATTTCCTTCTCTCCGCTTTCTCAGTTTTTTCCTTTTATTTAAATGTTTGACTCCTGGTTCTTTGTCTATCTTTCCTCTCATACTTTGTCTTTGTCTCTTTTTTAACTCTTGAAGAATTTCTCCAAAAAGCAACATAAACATACTCTTTTTTCCCTACAATTTAAAAAATTCATGTTTTGTAGAGATGGGAATGGGACCTATGTTACCCAGGCTGGTCTTGAACTTCTGGCCTCAAGCGATCCTCCCCACTTGGCCTCCCAAAGTACTGGGATGATAGGCATTATTCACCATGCCTGGCCAGCATAAACATACTCATGATGTTTTTATATATGTATATATGTTTTCATTCACAGGTCCTGGCTTATTTATAATTCCCATAGCCCTTGTTATAGTCTTGTGTTATCATGTTGGGTGTGTTAGGCCTTAGGAAATGGAATCTCTCTGACCTTCCCTTCCTTGCACCAGCCCCTGGAGGGTAGTGCCCCAGGGAGGGCATGGAAACTCCCTACCTCTTACCCTATTCCTCACCCTATGCATCTCTTCATCTGTGTCCTTTGCAATATCCTTTATAATGAACCAGTAAACGTAAATGCTTCCCTGTATTCTGTGAGTTGTGAGAGCCGCAACTTGAAGCTGATTGGTCTGAAGTTCCAGGGGCCTGGACTTGTGACTGGTGTCTGGGGAGTTGGGAGCAGCAGTCTTGGAAACTGAGCTGTGGGATCTGTTGCTATCTCTGGATCCATAGTGTTGGCAGTGAATTGGAGATCACCCCTCTGGTGTTCACGGCTTGGTGTGTGTGTGAGAAAACCTCACACGTTTGGTCACAGAAGTCTTATTTTGTGTTGATGATTGTTGTGGTGGTATGAGAAAAGAGGAAAAACACTGTTTGCAGAGCTTTTCCGGAAACAATACTCTTTAGAGCAATAGAGATAAATACCAGGACATGCACATTCAAAGCTGTTATATCTGGATTGTGACTGAATAGAAGGATGGGCAGAAGATGAACTGTTGCTTTTCTTTATAAACTCTCTGCATTACTTGATTTTTGCACTATGTATATTTGCTTTGATAACATTGAGAAGAATCAATTGACCATATAGTGTAGCTTCCAAGAAAAACTATTGATTAGGTTTCAAGGTCAAGGAAATTTTATTCTCATCAGTTTCCTAGGAAAGAGGAAGTGGAATGATATTGTCAGAAAGTGAAACCATGGGTCATTTTCAGAAGTACTCAGAGTGATAAATATTTTTTTTCAGGTTTGTTCTTACAAATGAAATGGACTAAAGAAAGACACCTTTTCATATTTTTTTTCCAATGAGATACTGCCACAGTGGGCGCCACAAACCTTTTCTGTATTGCAAATGTGTCCCAGTCCTGGGAGGCTTGGGAAGAGTGAGAACTAGGGGAACAAAGTGATAAGATTCCACCGAAAATGAACACTTTTGCTGTCCTGTCTCAGGCCCGCCAGCCACAGGATGTAGCCACAGGACAGCCACTGAGTGCCCCAGGAGAGGGGTGGCAGAGCAGGGAGGCCAGGACAGGGAGGGGTTGCCCCAGGGCAGAGGCAGGGCTAGAACTCGTCCCCAGCATCCCTGGGCCCCAGCAGGTGCCCTGTGTTAGAAGCGAGAGGGCTTGGGGGTGGACAAGAGGCAGAATGATCTTGCCCCCACCAGCATTGACAGGCACTGGCCTAGTGGCCCCAGGCCCTGGCAGCTGGAAGAGAGACACCTTCTCAATAGAACCAAGGAGAGCTTCCTTTCTGAGAGAGGGAGCCTAAGAGAATAACAACCTAGTTCTAGTAGGATGTCCTCTAGGCCACCAGGCTAGTTTCATGGCCAAGGTGCTTCCAGAGAGGGGAAGCCCTGGGAAAGGATGGTAGAGAGAACAGATAGTGGGAGTACACAGTGGCTGCATGACCAAGTTCAGGCCCTGGGAAAGTATGGAAGCTGGATCCTATCTGTGCTAGCAGGCCTGGAGTTGTGGCCACAGAGGGTCGATAAGATTGTGAGTAGGACTGCTGAGATCTACTGAAGGATTGCAAAGAAGTGTTTGCACTGGCCTAGTGCACTGGCTCACGTTTGTGATCCTAGCACCTTGGGAGGCCAAGGCAGGTGGATTGCTTGAGTCCAGGAGTTCAAGATCAGCTTGGGCAACATAAGCAAGACTCTGTTTCTATACACACACACACACACACACACACACACACACACACACACACACATAATTATCTGGACATGGCAGCACCTGCCTGTAGTCCCAGCTACTCAGGAGGCTAAGGTTGGAGGCTGGCTTGAGCCCAGGAGGTGAAGGTTACACTGAGCTGAGTTTGCACAACTGCATTCCAGACAGAGCAAGACTGTCTCAAAAAAAAAAAAAAAAAAAAAAAAAAAAAAAAAAAAAAAAAAAGGTGCTTGCATGAAAGGATGCTGAGATCCAGTGCAAAGATGCAGCCATGTCTCTCAGGGACCACAAGAGACCTCTCAAGTGTCAAGGGTTGAGTCCTTCATCAATGGGCCAGTTGGAAGCCCCTACCCCACCATACAAACTAGACCAGTAGTAATGGCTCACTGATGGATTCTTCCAATGGAAAATTCTTTGTCCCCCTCTGTCCACCTCAGTCCAGTGCTGAGAAACTTAATGCAAGGAAGTGGGTGTTGAGAGCTGAGCAGCCTCCACCCCTCTTTCTGCTCACCTCAGTGGGGCAAAGGGGAGAGCTTTGAGTCAAATATAAGACTCAAATTTCAAAATGAGCATGACAAAAATTTAAAAACTGAAATGAAGCCAGGCGTGGTGGCGCACACCCCAGCCCTTTGAGAGGCTGAGGCGAGCAGATCACTTGAGCCTAGGAGTTCAAGACCAGCTTGGGCAACATGGTGAAACCTGTCTCTACAAAAATTACAAAAGTTAGCCAGGTGTGGTGGTACACACCTGTGATCCCAGCTACTTGGGTGGCCAAGGAGGGGGGATCGCTTGAGCCCAGGAGTTTGAGGCTGCAGTGAGCCCTGACTCACTACTGCACTCTGGCCTTCGGTGATAGAGGGAGACCCTATATCAAACAAAAAAACAAGCAAACAAACAAACTGAAATAAATCCACTTAATAATCTTTTTTTATTTTTGAGACAGTCTTGCTCTGTCACCCAGGCTGGAGTGCAGTGGTGTGATCTCGGCTCACTGCAACCTCCACCTCCTGGGTTCAAGCAATTCTCCTGCCTTAGCCTCCTGAGTAGCTGGGATCACAGCTGCCCATCACCACTCCCAGCTAATTTTTTTGTATTTTTAGTAGAGACAAGGTTTCACCATATTGGGCAGGCTGGTCTTGAACTCCTAACTTCAAGTGATCTGCCCACCTCGGTCTCTGAAAATGCTGGGATTACAGGTGTGAGCCGCTGTTCTTGCCCAGAATGAACTTTCAAAAGGGAACAAGGATTAGAGAGGGGAGTGACACTGAATAGAACTAGAGAGAAGGGGCTTGGAGGCAGGCAGTTGAGAGCTCACATCTAAGTTTCCATTTACTCTGAAGTGGGAGGCAAAGTCAACAGCCTAGGGGCTGAGGTGAGAGGGAGCCAGCTTACGCAGAGTAGTCCAACAGCACACTACAACTCCTCCACCTTCCAGCTTAGCCCCCATTCCCCATTCCCATGGCACTTCACAATTTCATTTGGTGAAGCCTTCCTCATGAGGCCATCCTTCCTCCTTGGCTACCCGCTCCTAAGGAGAACTCCTCAGCTACATGAAGGGATGTCACTACTCCTGCAATAAGTATTTGTGAAATGTGTTGGGTACAGTGGTTCATGCCAGTAATCCCAGGACTTTGAGGTGGGAGGATGTCTTGAGCCCAAGAGTTCAAGACCAGCCTGGGCAACAAAGTGTGACCCTCATCTCTACAAAACACTTTAAAAAATTTGGGCCGGACATGGTGGCTCACACCTGTAATCCCAGCACTCTGGGAGGCCGAGGCAAGAGGATCGTGAGGACAGGAGTTAGAGACCAGCCTGGCCAACATGGTGAGCAGATCACTTGAGCCCAGGAGTTCGAGACCAGCCTGGGTAAGATGGTGAAACCTGTCTCTACAAAAATTACAAAAGTTAGCTGGGTGAAACCCATCTCTACTAAAATACAAAAATTAGTCAGGCATGGTGGTGTGCACCTGTAATCCCAGCTACTCAGGAGGCTGAGGCAGGAGAATTGCTTGATCCTGGAAGGTAGAATTTGCAATGAGCTGAGATTGCACCACTGCACTCCAGCCTGGGCAACAGAGCTAGACTCCATCTCCAAAAAAAAAAAAAAAAATAGATTGGACATGGTGGCATGCACCCGTGGTCCCAATTACATGGAAGGTTGAGGTGGAATGATTGTTAGAGCCCAGGATGTCAAGGCTGTAGTGAGCTGCGCATGCCACTGCACTGCAGCCTGGGTGACAGAGCAAAATTCTGTCTCCAAAAAAAAAAAAAAAAAAAGAAAAAGAAAAGAAAAGAAAAAAAGAAATGCATCGAGTACAGTGGCTCACACCTGTAATCTCAACACTTTTGGAGGTTGAGGCAGGAGGATCACCTGAGGCCAGGAGTTAGAGACAAGCCTGGGCAACATAGCAAGAGCTTGTTTCTACAAAAAAAATTAAAAATTTGCCAGATGAGGTGGGTGCATGCCCCTAGCTACTCAAGAAGCTTAGGTGAGAGAACTGCTTGAGCCCAGGAGTTCAAGTCTACATTGGGCCATGACTGTGCCACTGCACTCCAGCCTGAGTGACAGAACAAGACCCTGTCTCAAAAAAAAAAAAGTGAAATGCATTTTTCTTCCAACTGAGCCTGTTATAGTGACAGTTGTCTCCTGGTATATTCGTTATCTTGGTTTATTTGTTCCTTGTCTGTCTCCCACACTGATGGGTAAGCACCATAAGAGCATGGGCTTTGCCTCTAATTACCTCTGTGTTTCTAATGCCTAGAACGTCACCTGGGATAGGACATTCCATACATACCTGTGAATATATGAATGAATGGATGATGCCCCAGTCTCTTTCCCCTGTTATAGATGGACTTCCCCTCTGCTAATGCAGGCAGAAGGCACTTTGGGTCCAGTATCTGAAATTCCTGTGCTGTGCAGTCTAATTCCAAAGCCTCATCTGGACACGCGACCCTGAGCAGGCTCCCTGTCCTCCATTGGCCATTGGCTATTGGCATCAAGAGTCTGGCTGGGAAGCAATGGCCGTACAATGCTGAGGAAGTGCAGTTCCAGCATCCCCTTTGTTTCTCCCCATTCCTCTAGTTGTCCACGATGACATTTTTAAGGAACATGAGTGAGACTGTTGCAATTCTGGGTAGTTTCAGCAGAAAGGATTGAGTAAGACATTCCACAGGAAAGAAGGCAGATGGGTGAGAGAGCCGCTGAAGGTAGTCACCACATCAGTTTCACTTTCACTTCTCCAAAGGGCATTTATAGGGAATCAGGGACATAAATCACATTCCTTCCCCAGGAATTTCTGAGACTGTGGGTTTATTTAGCTTTTTTTTTTTTTTAGATAGAGTCTCGCTCTGTCACCCAGGCTGGAGTGTAGTGGTGCAATCTCAGCTCACTGAAACCTCCATTTCCCAGGTTAAAGCAATTCTCCTGTCTCAGCCTCCCTAGTAGCTGAGACTGCAATCCCAGGCCACCACACCTGGCTAATTTTGTATTTTTAGTAGAGATGGGGTTTCACCCTATTGGTCAGGCTGGTCTCCAACTCCTGACCTCAGGTGATCCACCTGCCTCGGCCTTCCAAACTGCTGGGATAACAGGCATGAGCTGCTGCTTCCTGCCTATTTAGCAGTTTTTAAAAAAAATCTTCAGCAAGAAATATAGTTTACATTATGAAAGGTATACACATTTTCACATAAATGAAGCATTGAAGGGCCCCTAGGCTGGCTATCAAGGGAACAAGTTTTTTTTCTTTTCTCTTTTTGTAGAGGCAAAAAAATGTTGGAGAGACAAAAAAATGTTGCTTAGGCTGTTCTCAAACTCCTGGCCCCAAGTGATCCTCCGCCCCAGCTTCCCAAAGTGCTGAGATTACAGGCATGAGCCACTGCACCTGGCCAGGGGTAGTAGGTTTCCTGTTTGTTCCCACTTGGCTGGGCACTAGCTGTTGCACTTGGAACAAGACCCTTAACATCTCATCTACTTCCTTGCAGTCCTCTGAAAAGCTTCCAAGAGATGATGCATACAAAACAGCTCTGTGTGCAAAATATCACCAAGCATGAGGCATTATTAAGGGCAAACCAACAAAGTTCTATTTACAGTTGCCAGTGTCCTCTAAGAAGGGCAGCCACTGACAAGGAGAATCCCCTATTCTCCCTGCAGAGCATCTTCAGATCTGCAAAGCTGGCTAGGCTAGGAATGAGTTTGCTGTTAGGAACTGGGGAATGTTGAATTCCTCTGGGTTATAAAAGGGGAGAATTTGGAGTTCTAGGAGAGAAGGCGATGAGAATAAGGGATGGAAGGACGAGAAGAAGGGATGGAAAGATGAGAAGAAGGGATGGAAGTACGAGAAGAAGGGGAACCAGTAGGGTGTTGCAAAGGTAGGAGTGAACCGGAGGGCTAGATTAGCCCTGCAGAACTTAACCTACCTTACCTGATTTTAGTCACTTGCTTCTAGTTGATCTTAAAATCTATATAGCTGCTGGGGGCAATGGCTCATGCCTGTAATCCTAGCACTTTGGGAAGTCGAGGCTGAAGGATTACTTTAGCCCAGGAGTTGAAGACCAGCATAGGAAACATGGCAAGACCCTGTCTCTACTAAAAATGAAAAAAAAAAAAAAAAAAAAAAAAAAAAAAAAAAAGCCGGGCACAGTGGCTCACGCCTGTAATCCCAGCACTTTGGGAGGCCGAGGCAGGTGGACCACCTGAAGTTAGGAGTTCAAGACCAGCCTGACCAACATGGAGAAACCCTGTCTCTACTAAAAATACAAAATTAGCCGGGCGTGGTGGCACATACCTGTAATCTCAGCTACTCGGGAGGCTGAGACAGGAGAATCGCTTGAACCTGGGGGGCAGAGGTTTCAGTGAGCCAAGATCGTGCCACTACATTCCAGCCTGGGCAACAAGAGCAAAACTCCAACTCAAAAGAGAAAAAGAAAAAAAAAAAAGCTATACGTGGCAGCATGTGCCTGTAGTCCCAGATGCTTAGGAGGCTGAGGTGGGAGGATGGCTTGACTCTAGGAGGTTGAGGCTGCAGTGAGCTGTGATCACCACCAATGCACTCTAGCCTGGGATATAGAGTGAGACCCTGTCTTAAAACAAAACAAAACAAAACAAAACAAAACAAAACAAAACCTGTATAGCTAAAAGTCATGTAGCTAAGCAATATTTAACTGGACTTCCACTGGCTTCTTTACAGATAACATCTCTGATGTATAGGTCATCATAGTAATGGTTAAGTTGTTTTTCAGGGGCCAGGCATGGTGGCTCACACCTGTAATCCCAGCATTTTGGGAGGCCAAGGCAGGCGGATCACCTGAGGTCTGGAGTTTGAGACCAGCCTGGCCAACATGGTGAAGTCCCATCTCTACTAAAAATACAAAATTAGCTGGGTATCATGGCAGGCACCTGTAATCCCAGCTACTCAGGAGGCTGAGGCAGGAGAATTGTTTGAACTTGGGAGGCAGAGGTTGCAGTGAGCTGAGATTGTGCCATTGCACTCCAGCCTGGGTGACAAGAGTGAAACTCTGTCTCCGAAAAAAAAAAAAAAAAAAAAAAAAAAAAGATGTTTTTCAGGAACTTGGGGTTAGCTATTATCCAGTTCAATCCTTCACCTTGGTCTGTGTAGGTAACCAGTAGGTAACCTTTGATGTCAGAGCACCACGAACTCCATCCTCGATCCTGCTAGTGCCACCATTTTGTGAACTTGCATCCTATGAAGAAACCATGAGGCTTGACTAGGCTTGCACTGATTGCTGATTTCCTACTTTTTCTTGCCTCCAATCACCTTCCCCACACTTTAGGCCACCTGCTGCTTTGTCCCATCAATGTCTCTAAATCCCATCTTTGAGGAAGTGGGTTTGAGACCTGTTTTCTCGCCTCCTCACTTGGCTGCCTCATGAATAAACCCATTCTCTGCTGCAAAACTGGTCATCTCAGTGATTGGCTTACTGTGTGGTGAGCAGAATGGGCTTCGTTTGGTATCAGGAGAAGAAACTGATAGAAAGTACTCAGAGATGGGGTGGCAAAGACATTTTATGTTCTGTGTGTAGCCGTTTGCACTGATGTGTTATAAACCCCTCTGGCTGTCCCCTCCTTAGTCTTTAGCAAAGCCTGCTGCATCTGCCAGTGCTTTTGTGAGCACATTTGTTCTGGTGGTCTGGGGAACTGAGAAAGGTGTGTAGTTTCACCCCTGGGTCAGTGCAGTATAAACACTTTTACCCACAGAGGCTGCAGTCTCATGCTGACTGTGGAAAAGAGGTGGCCTCCTAGGGAGTCCACAGAAGTCCTGGGGCCCTTTGGACTTCAGCAGGCCTGGAATGAGGGTTCGAGCTGATCTTAGCCTAGATCTCAAGGGTCTGAGAGGCTGTAGAGAATATTTAGATTGGTTGGCATGAGCAGTTCTTGCCCCAGTTCACCTCTAGTTTCCAGATTGTTGCTATTCATGTTTAGTGAGCCCTTGTTCCCACTCGTCCTTCTTCTTCTTCTCCTTCTTCTTTTTTTTGAGATGGAGTCTCACTCTCACCCAGGCTAGAGTGCAGTGGTGCAATCTCAGCTCACTGCAACCTCTACCTCCCAGTTCAAGCGATTCTCCTGCTTCAGCCTCCTGAGTAGCTAGGATTACAGGCATGTACCACCATACCCAGCTAATTTTTGTGTATTTTTTAGTAGAGATGGGGTTTCACCATGTTGGCCAGGCTGGTCTAGAACTCCTGACCTCAAGTGATCCACCCGCCTTGGCCTCCCAAAGTGCTGGGATTACAGGTGTGAGACACTGTGCCTGGCCCCACTCATCATTCTCACTGATGACAGCACCAGAAATGGCCATGTGGATAGTCACTGGCAACTTAAAACCCAAGTGTGCATGGGGAAGTGCAGGGCAGGGTAATTAAAAGGAGTCCAGCCCCTCTTCTCCCCCTCTCTATCCTTTCGTTTCTGGGAAAGACAGGAAACCTTGCCTCACTCCTCTTTCTCCTATGGCCCCATCCCCACCCCACTTCAGCCAGTTAGCCTCCAAATTTCGTCCAAGTCCTTGTCATGTCTGTACCTGGACCATTCCATTTTTGCTGGTCCCCAGCTGCCATCTGGCTCCCCACTGGCTGCCAAATACCAGTGTGAGCCTGTCCCTTCCCTTCCCTGCTTTAAGCCTCTCAGTAGTTACTTATTATCGAAGCAGAGTGAAGCCTGCGCTCTGCATTGCTTCATGGCCAAGACCTCAAGGACAAGTGGATACCTAGGGCAGTGGGAGTAGATATGGCAAAGCCAAACCCACATCTCTTCTTGAAATAATTTTCCAGAGGGCAAAAGTAGATGGCTCCACCAAGAACTCACGCCAGCCAACACACTTTGATCTCGAGGCCTCTGGAAGGGAAGGTGCCTAATGAACCACTGGAAGCCAGAGATGCAATGACAAAGGTACAAGACTGGTGATGTTCCATGTCTTTCATCTAAGAGACCTAAGACATAGTCTAAATTCACACCACTGTAATCCCAGCACTTTGGGAGGCTGAGGCAGATGGATCACCTGAGGTCAGGAGTTTGAGACCAGTCTGGCAACATGGTGAAACTTCATCTTTACTAAAAATACAGAAATTAGCCAGGTATGGTGGCACATGCCTGTAGTCCCAGCTATTCTAGAGGTTGAGGCAGGAGAATCACTTGAACCCGGGAGGCAGAGGCTGCAGTGAGCCGAGATTCAGCCCTTGCACTCCAGCATAGGTGACAAAGTGAGACTCCATCTCAAATAAATAAATTAATTAAATAATAAAAATAAATTTACACAGTAGTGCTTCACTCCCACCCCTATCTCCAGCATAGCACCATGAGAGCCTTCTCACATCAAGTCCGAAAACACACTCTCAGCATCTAGAGAATGAGAATAACTCATTACAGTTTGCATTGCTCACTCCCAATCATTATCTCATTTCAACCCGAGAGGTAGACTTCTTCATTGCCCCAACATACATGAGAGGAAAAGGCCCAGAGAGGTGAAGTGATGCCTCCGGTCACTCAGCCAGTTACCGGCAGAGCAGATTCTTTAATGCAAGTTTTTCTCCAACCCCACCCAGCGGTCATACCAGGGCTCCAGGCTGCAATCCCCCAGCCCAGTGCCCATGAAGTGGCTCCCATGGACACATGCCCTGATGCCAGCACTGGCAGATGTCTGCCATGAAGAAAGCAGGAAGCTTTCCCTTGGAAAGCCAAGATGCTAACCTGAACTGTGAAGGTTTCCAGATGTGAGCAGCTGCGGAGACAGCAGTGGCCGGAGTGCTGTGGCTCGGGCACAGCTGGTGAGAGGCATTCCTCACTCACAGGACCTCACCCACCACTAGAGACAGTTTGAGCCCCATCCTGACCACTTCCTCTTTCTTGTCAGCCCACAGGAGAGAGACCTGTGCATCATCTTTAGGCAACCATTCCTTTTCCAGGGAAGCTGACGAGGCTGTCCAGAAGCCAGAGTCTTCTCACAGCCCTGTGTCACTCCCACAAGGCCCACTAGAGGACCCTCATGGTGTGGGAGGGGTTCCTGGCAGGGGCCAGGGGCCAGGGTGGAGACTTGGCAGTGTGGGTGGGTGAGGTGTCCCCACAGATGAGTTTGCCCTGAGCATTACTGGATGTAGTAGCCTCGGTGTCAAGAAGAGCAACAGGACGCCGACTCCCATGCAGAGACAGACCCAGGTAAGAAACCAGCTCATGTATGACAAACTCACCATCTCACAATGAGGGCGACTCTTGAAAACTTCTGTGCACCCTGGAACGGCTGACACAGCTACTGCCTAGAGGAGGCAAGGGACAGGCTTCCTTTTTCTAAGGGCACGTGAGTGGTGACATTGAGAAATGTGTCCAGTGAAGCATTTTGACTGAGTTGGGTCCCCTCATGCAAGACTGTGAGACAGAACTCCCAGTGAGGCTCATGGCCTCTGAACATGGGGGCTGGGGTGGGGAAACCAAGTAACCATTTTGTTGAATTGGCAGGTTCTGACTCAAATGAGCAGTCACAGTAGTAAAAATAGGCAAATGGATGTGCATTGTGTCTGCCCAGAGCAAATGAGTTATCACTTTCAGTGATAATGATGATAACCCGATATGTCTGGTAAGTAAGTGTTTAACAAACATCTGGCTCTGGCCAGCATGGTGGCTGACACCTGTAATTCAAGCAGTTTGGGAGGCTGAGGAGGGCCAATCATCTGAGGTCAGTAGTTCGAGACCAGGCTGGTCAACATGGTGAAATCCTGTCTCTACTAAAAATATAAAAATTAGCCAGGCGTGGTGGTGCACGCCTGTAGTCCCAGCTACTCAGGAGGCTGATGCAGGAGAATTGCTTGAACCTAGGAGGTGGAGGTTGCAGTAAGCCGAGATGGCACCACTGCACTCCAGCCTAAGTGACAGAACAAGACTCCATCTCAAACAAAACGAAACAAAACAAAAAATCGGGCTCAGAAGATTCCTAATTTGCAGTGTTTGCTTATTTATTTATTTATTTACTGAGATGTAGTCTCCCTCTCATGGCTTCCATGGGCCTGTCTGGGCCAGTTCCAGCATGCCACTGAATTGATAGATCCCATTGTTGAGCATCTGCTGGGACTAGGGCCTGAAACCAGTGTTTTACATCCCTTATCTCACATCTCACCTCCCCTTCACTGACTGAGAAGATTATCATCTCCATTTTGCAGGTGAGAATATCAAAGCTCAGGGAGGCTGCATCACTGAATCAACTTTGCACAGCCAAGAAGAGGACTTTAAACTGAGGTTGTGGGGTGGGGGAAGGTTGAGACAGGGTCTCTCTGTCACCTAGGCTGGAGTGCAATGCCATGATCACAGCTCACTGCAGCCTGTAACTCCTGGGCTTAGGTAATCATCCTGCCTCAGCCTCCCAAGTAGCTGGACAACCCGTATGTACTACCATGCCTGGCTTTTTTTTTTTTTTTTTTGAGCTGGAGTCTTACCCTGTTGCCCAGGCTAGAGTTCAGTGGCGAAATCTGAGCTCACTGCAACCTCCACTTCCTTGCTTCAAGCAATTGTGTCTCAGCCTCCTGAGCAACTGAGACTATAGGCACTCACCACCACACCCAGCTAATTTTTTGTATTTTTAGTAGAGATGGGGTTTCAGCATGTTGGCCAGGCTGGTCTCGAATTCCTGACCTCAAGTGATCTCTCTGCCTCAGCCTCCCAAAGTGCTGAGATTATAGGCATGAGCCACCATGCCTGGCCCCTGCCTAATTTTTATTTATTTATTTATTTATTTTTGTAGAGATGAAGTCTCCCTGTGTTACCCAGGCTGGTCTCAAACTCTGGGGCTCAAGTGATCCTCCGACATCAGCCTCCCGGAGTACTGGGATTATAGGCATGAGCCACCATGCCTGGCCTGTGCTCCTGTGAGATCCCCACCTCCAAAATTGAGGATCAAATTTCAACATGAGATTTGGAGGAGACAAACATCCAAAGTATATCATATCAGCCTGGGCACAGTGGCTCATGCCTATCATCTCAGCACTTTGGGAGGCCAAGGAGGGAGGATCACTTGAGCTCAGGAGTTCAAGACCAGCATGGGAAACATGGCAAAACCATGTCTTTACAAAAAAAAAAAAAAAAAAATTAGCTGGACATGATGGTGCATGCCTATAGTCCCAACTACTTGGGAGGCTGAGGTGAGAAGATCGCTTGAGCCTGGGAGGCAGAGTTTGCAGTGAGCCAAGACCATGCCACTGCACTCTAGCCTGGGCAACAGAGCCAGACTCTCTCTTTCTCTCTCTCTCTGTCTCTCTCTCTCTCTCACACACACACACACACACACACACACACTCACACATATGCTTGCACAAAACTAGGGCATTTTAAGCTGAAAACAACTTGAATTCAATTGCATACAAAAACTACAATTTTACTCCCCAACTGCCATTTTAAGTTTTTGATGACACAATTCACTTCTTTTTATATTGTGCATCCATTAACAAATTATTTTAGCTATGGTATTTCTGATACACTTGTCTTTTAACCTTTGTACCAAAGTTAAAGGTGATTTGTACTCCACCATTAAACTACTAGGGTATTCTGACTATATACTTACCTTTACTGGTAAATTTTATACTTTCATGTTTTTATGTTACTAATGACCATACTTTCATTTCAGCTTGAAGAACTCCCTTTAGCATTTTTTGTAAGGCAGACATTATGGTGATGAACTCCCACAGCTTTTGTTTGTCTGGGAAATTCTTTATCTCTTCTTCGTGTTTAAAGGACATGTTTTTCTGAGTCAAGTATTCTTGGTTGGCAGTTTATTTCTCTGAGCACTTTGACTATCTCATCCCACTCTCTCCTGGCCTGCAAGGTTTCTGCTGAGAAATCTGCTGATAGTCCAATAGGGGTTCCTGTGTATTTGATTAATTTCTTTGCTTTTGCTTTCAAAATTCTCCCTCTGATGCTTTCTTCCTCCTCGTCTGCTGCTGCTTCCCCTTCCTCTTCCTCCAGTACTTCTCCTTCTCCTTATTCTTCTTTCTCTTCTTTTCTTTTCTTTTTGAGACAGGGTCTCCTTCACCCAGGCTGGAGTGTAGTGGTACAATCAGAGCTCACTGCAGCCTTGACCTTCTGGGCTAAAGTGTTCCTCTTACCTCGGCCTCCCAATTAGTTGGGACTATAGGTAGGTGCCACCATGCCTGGCTAATTTTAAATTTTTTGTATGGGCAGGGTCTCACTGTGTTGCACAGGCTGGTCTCAAACTCCTAGGCTCAATGATTCTCCCACCTTGGCCTCCTAAAGTGCTGGAATTACAGGCATGAGCCACCATTCTCAGCCCCTCTGACTTTGATTTTTGACAATTGGATTATAGTATGTCTCTGTGAAGTCATCTTACATTGAATCTGTTTGGGGACTTTTTAGCCTTATAAACCTAGATGTCCATATCACTCCCAAAATTTGGAATGTTTTTAGTCATTCTTTCTTTCTTTCTTTCCTTCTTTTTTTTTGAGGGGGAGTTTCACTCTTGTTGCCCAGGCTGGAGTGCAATGGTGTGATCTTGGCTCACTACGACCTCTGCCTCCCAGGTTCAAGTGATTCTCCTGCCTCAGTCTCCTGAGTAGCTGGGATTACAGGCCTGCACCATCACACCCGGCTAATTTTGTATTTTTAGTAGAGATGGGGTTTATCCATGTTGATCAGGCTGGTCTTGAACTCCTGACCTCAGGTGATCCACCTGCCTTGGCCTCCCAAAATGATAGGATTACAGACGTGAGCCACCACACCCGGCCACTCAGTCATTATTTCTTTAAATAAACTTTCTTCTCCTTCTACAGCTTACCTAATCTGTATATTATTTCTATTGATAGTGTCCCATAAATCCCTTGTATTTTAGTTTATTTTTATTTTTTTTCCTCTGACTGGATAACTTCTAATAATCTATATTCTAGTTTGCAAATTCTTTTTTTCTGCCTGATCAGGTCTGCTGTTAAGCTCTATATTGCATGTTTCATTTCATTCATTGCATTTTCAGCTCAGAATTAAAAAAAAATAATTTATATCTCTTTGTTATATCATCTTTTTTAAGGAGATGTATTGTTTTGTTTTTTTTTTCTTTTTTTGAGACGGAGTTTCACTCTTGTTACCCAGGCTGGAGTGCAATGGCGTGATCTCGGCTCACCGCAACCTCCGCTTCCTGAGTTCAGGCAATTCTCCTGCCTCAGCCTCCTGAGTAGCTGGGATTACAGGCACGCGCCACCATGCCCAGCTAATTTTTTGTATTGTTAGTAGAGACGGGGTTTCACCATGTTGACAAGGATGGTCTTGATCTCTTGACCTCGTGATCCACCCACCTCGGCCTCTCAAAGTGCTGGGATTACAGGCTTGAGCCACCGCGCCTGGCTAAGGAGATGTATTGTTTTCCTAATTTTTGTTGAGTTGTCTGTGTTCTGCTGTAGCTTGCTGTGTTCCCTTAAAACAATTATTTTGAATTCCTTTTCAGGAAATTTTTAGATCTCCACTTCCTTGGGGTTGGTTGCTGTAAAATCATTGTGTTCCTTTCAGGGTGTCATGCTTCCTTGGTTTGCATATTGCTTGAAGTCTTACATTACTGTCTTTGTATTTATTTGAAGCAGTCACTTCTTCCTGTCTTTAGTAACTGGCTTTGGGAGGAAAACACCTTCACCAGTTAGCCAGGCTAGGGATTTTGAGGCTATCTTGGACTTTTGCTATGGATGCACCTACTCCACTCCTCTCATTCTCTCTTGAGTATTTCTTTTTTCTTTTTCTTTTTTTTTTTTTTTTTTGAGACGGAGTTTCGCTCTTGTTACCCAGGCTGGAGTGCAATGGCGCGATCTCGGCTCACTGCAACCTCCACCTCCTGGGTTCAGGCAATTCTCCTGCCTCAGCCTCCTGAGTAGCTGGTATTACAGGCACGCGCCACCATGCCCAGCTAATTTTTTGTATTTTTAGTAGAGACGGGGTTTCACCATGTTGACCAGGATGGTCTCCATCTCTTGATCCACCCGCCTCGGCCTCCCAAAGTGCTGGGATTACAGGCTTGAGCCACCGCGCCCGGCCCTCTCTTGAGTATTTCTAAGATGATATGCCTTCTATTGATACTGCAAAGCCAGGCCAAGCATGGAGAGTCTCTCATTTGTTTTCCCTAGGAATGCTCAGTTGTGTGCCTTCTCCCAATCATGTAGTGTCAAGCCTGTTAAATGCATGTGCTTACAAACCATCTGTAAAGCCCCACACTTGCTGTCCAGGGTACACCTCTAGGGGTCCAGCCATGGGGTACTGAGAGGGGTGAAGCACATAGAGTATTTGGGGTGTCGATGGGCCAGTTGGGGAATCTGCAGGTAAGACATCCCAAGCAGTTTATGGAGAGACCCCTGAGGGAGTCTGTGAAGCAGCTAGTAAGATATGTGGCCCTTTGTTGAGTTTTACACTCTGATTCCTGTGAGTCTCCTGCCTCCCTTCCTTCCTCCCACATTCTCCCAGCTATTTGTTCATGTGGATCCCTTCAGTATTCTGGGTGGAATGAGAAAGAGGTAGGACTCTTGGGAAGCATCCTTCACAGTTGGGGAAATCAAGTGTTCACTCATTATACTCTTCCATTTCCCTGTGGGAGTTATTATGGGCTGAGGGGGTCTGTCTTGTCACAGAGTGATACTGGGGAGGGGTGATGCAGGTAAAGTGAAACTGTTCTTTTTATTCTCTTCAATCTTCCTATGTTTAGATTTTTTGCTCCAATGGTATTCTAGAACTTCTTCCCTGGACTCCCACAAAGCTATGTTAATCCATGGATGGTTGTCAAAACCAGTGCACTGTGGAGGAGATAAAATAGTAGGAAACTCCTCTTCCACCATCTGGCTGTCTCTGCCTTCTTCATATTTACTGTTATTATCTGATCTCCCAGCTGGAAAACTCCTGGAGGACCGAACACCTTCTCAAGTACCATCAACCATCAGAGTGGACAAAACATAAACGCTTTTCCTCTACTCTCATACCACAATCAACACAGAAGACTTCTATGAAATGTGTGGAAACGTATCCCTACCAACAAACAAGCAATCACTTCTGCATTCAACACCTCATGGGTATTCTCCAAGTCAATTTCAGCACTACCAACTTGGAGATAGCATCAGATCACACAGATTGAGGGCTCAGTACCACAAGACTTCCTGTCACTTCTGACATCAATCACAAGCACCAGGATGTTTTACCCATGCTTCTGACCTACTGGCTATAAATTGGAGTTCCCATGACTTCCTCCTTGGGGTTGATTAATTTTCTAGAGTGGCTCACTGAACTCAGGGAAACATTTATGCTTACCAGTTTATTATAAAGAATATTACAAAGGCTACAGATGAAGGGTTGCCTAGGGAAAGGTATGGAAGAAGAGGCACAGAGCTTCCGTGCCTTCCAAGGATGCACAGCCTTGCAGGAACCTCCACATGGTGGGCTACCCAGAAACTCTCTAAACTCTGTCCTTTGTAGTTGGTATGGAGGCTTCATTATGTAGGCATGATTGACAAGACCATCAACCATTGGTGATCAGGTTTAATTTTCAGCCCCTTTCACCTCCTGGGAGGTGGAGCTAAATGTGCCAATTTCTCTAATCCTGTCTGGGTCTCTTCAGTGATCAGTGCCCATCCTGAAGCCACATATGAGCTGCCAGCCATAAGTCCATTCATTAGCATACAAAAATATATCACTTTGAAGATTCTAAGGATTTTTTTTTTTTTTTTTTTTTTTAGACAGGATTACTCTGTTGTCCAGACTGGAGTTCAGTGGAATGATCTCGGCTCACCACAGCCTCTGCCTCCTGTTCAATCAGTTCTCCTGCCTCACCCTCCCAAGTAGCTGGGATTACAGGCAGGTGCCACCACTCCCGGCTGATTTTTTAAATTTTTAGTAGAGGCGTGATTTCACCATGTTGGCCAGGCTGGTCTCAGATTCCTAGACTCAGGTGATCCATGCACCTTGGCCTCCCAAAGTGCTGGGATTATAGGCGTGAGCCACCGTGCCTGGCCAGATTCTAAGGATTTTAAGAGTTGTATGATAGGAAATGGGGACAAAGACCAACTATGTATTTATGGTGCCTGGATTGGACCAGAGCACGTCCAGGAGAATGAAGCGCACCCTCTAGTGGTCATCTGTGGTGCTTTCTTCTTGTCAGGATTCTGGTCCCCCGACCTCCCAAGAGGGATGGCTGGACACACAAGATGTTCACCTCTTTTTTTTTTTTTTTTTTTTTTTTTGAGACGGATTTTCGCTCTTGTTACCCAGGCTGGAGTGCAATGGTGTGATCTTGGCTCACCGCAACCTCCGCCTCCTGGGTTCAGGCAATTCTTCTGCCTCAGCCTCCTGAGTAGCTGGTATTACAGGCACGCGCCACCATGCCCAGCTAATTTTTTTTGTATTTTTAGTAGAGACGGGGTTTCACCATGTTCACCAGGATGGTCTCGATCTCTTGACCTCGTGATCCACCCGCCTCGGCCTCCCAAGGTGCTGGGATTACAGGCGTGAGCCACCGTGCCTGGCCAAGATGTTCACCTCTTAAAGCGGCAGAGACCATCAGGCTAGAGGACACTCAGAAGGGATTCTAATCCACTCCTCATTCCATGACTCAACTTTTGTCAACATCCAGGTGGCACTCACCTTCTGCTGTTTTGTTTCTTCTCACTCAGTCATCCAAGTCATGTGTAAAATGAGGATGTTATCCTTTGTGCCACTCACAAATGTCAATTAATCCCCATCATGAGAAAAAAAAAACTGAAGAAAGGGAAACCATAAAATAGAACATTAATAGGTTTTATTACGGGGTTTTGTTGTTGTTGTTGTTTGTTTTTTTGCCCGGGCACAGAGGCTCACGCCTATAATCCCAACACTTTAGGAAGCTGAGGCAGGCACATCACCTGAGGTTAAGAGTTTGAGACCAGCCTGACCAACATGGAGAAACCCCATCTCTACTAAAAAATTAGCCAGGCATGGTGGCACATGCCTGTAATCCCACTTTGGGAGGCTGAGGCAGGAGCATCACTTGAACCTGGGAGGTGGAGGTTGCAGTGAGCTGAAACCGTGCCATTGCACTCCATCCTGGACAACAGAATGTGATTCCATCTCAAAAAGTAAATGAATAAAATAAAATAAAGTTTATTTATTTATTTTTTTGAGACAGAATTTCGCTCTTGTTGCCCGAGCTGGAATGCAATGGTATGATCTTGCACAGCTGTCACTCAGCATTAAGTATTACAGAAAACATATGAAAAGTTATTACACATCACCAGTAGTAAAAATATAAGATAAAGAGTTTATTATGGTGAGATTTTAAGCTGACATAGTCCTTCTGAGGGGTAGTTTGGCATTGTGCAATTGTATCCATTTTCTAGGGCTGCTATAACAAACTATCACAATCTGGGTGGCTTAAAACAAACAAAATTATTGTCTTGGCTGGGTGCAGTGGCTGACGCCTGTAATCCCAGCACTTTGGGAGGCCAAGGTGGGTGGATTACTTGAGGTCAGAAGTTCGAGACCAGCCTGACTAATATGGTGAAACCCCGTCTCTACTGAAAATACAAAAATTACCTAGGTGTGGTGGCAGATGCCTGCAATCCCAGCCACTCAGGAGGCTGAGGCAGGAGAATTGCTTGAACCAGGAGGCAGGAGAATCACTAGAACCAGGAGGCAGAGGCTGCAGTGAACCAAGATGGTGCCACTGCACTCCAGCCTGGGTGACAGAGTGAGACTCTGTCTAAAAAAACAAACAAACAAACAAACAAACAAAAGCAAATTATTGTCTCACAGTCCTGGAGGCTTGAAATCTGATTGAAATCTGAAATTGAGGTGTCAGCAGAACCATGTTCTCTCTGAGACTCTGGATAAAATCCTTCCTTGCCTCTTCCCAGCTTCCGGTGATGGCCAGCAACCCTTGGCTTACAGCTGCATTCACCCAATATCTGCCTCTGTCATTGCGTGGCTGTCTTCATGTTGTCTTCCCTCCCTGCATGTCTGTGTCTGTGTTCACACTTCTCCTTTATAAAAGGACACCGGTCATGTTGGATTATTGACCTCATCCTAAATTGATCACCTGCAAAGACTCTGTTTCCAAATCAGGTCACATTTACAATTGCTAGGTATTACAACTTCAAGTTTTTTTGGGGGGGGAGACACAATTTAACCTATAAGAGTATCCAAATGTAGAATGACTGTACTTTTGACTCATCAACCCAAGTTTTAGAAATTTACCCTAAGGAGATACCTAGACAAATAGCAAAGAGGTTTAGGGTAGTCTTGTTTATAAAAGTGAAAAATTAGAAGCAACTTAGTACTGCGTTGTATACTAGTTAAATATGTTATCTGATACAATACAATGGAACCAAAAATTGGAGATGTAATCCTATATTGATTGCCATAGAAAGATATTCACAACATATTATTGAGTGAATGAAGCAGATCATAAAACATCATGCATAATGATTTGTAAATGCGTATACTTAAATCTATGTCAGGAAAGTTGCAGCTGGGTGCAGTGGCTGACACCTGTAATCCCAGCACTTTGAGGGCGAGGCAGGAGGATCACAAGGTCAGGAGATCAAAACCATGCTGACTAACATGGTGAAATCCTGTTTTGACTAAAAATACAAAAAATTAGCTGGGCATGGTGGTGTGCGCCTGTAGTCCCAGCTACTCAGGAGGCTGAGGCAGGAGAACCTGGGAAGTAGAGGTTGCAGTGAGCCAAGATCGCGCCACTGCACTCCAGCTTGGGTGACATCTCCAGACTCCGTCTCAAAAGACAAAGCAAAACAAAAAAAAAGTGAGTTGGTGGGATGTTCAGATATTTAAATTTTCTTCTTTTTAATGTTTCAGGATATCCAGGTATGTTCATAAATTCCAAAAACAAGAACTCAACTTTAAGGAGCTCTGAGAGCTGTATGTGAGGCCAAAGCGTTCAGGTGGAACCGGAAGTCATCACTAAGCAACCTTGGCTGCTTTGTTTGTCCTCTATAATAGCCAAGCAGGTGCTGCAGCTCCTCTGCCTTTCCTCACCTTGGCCTCCATGTCATTCAGGTGGGATCTTTCCAGCTCAGATGGAAAAAGGCAAGTGTGTAAATATTTGGGGGTGTGACGGGGGCAGCTACCTCTTGTGTATGAAGGGAGTCCCTCACCACTTCTCCCCATTTCTGGAGGTAAAGATTCTCATGAAAGGTACTAAGAGCATTGGGCCCCTAATCCCCAGAACCCAAGAATATGTTATTTTATATGGTGAAAGGGACTTTGCAGATATGACTAAGGATTTTGAAGTGGGGAAGTCCTGCTGGATTATCCATGTGGACCTTATGTCATCACAAGGTCCTTCTGAGAGGGATGCAGGAGAGTCAGGGTCAGTGGCAGGGGACATGCTGGCAGAGGCAAGAGACTGGGGAGATCTGAAGAAGGGGTCTCCAGCCAAGAAATGCAGGCAGTGTTAGGAGCTGGTAAAGGCTGGGCATTGTATTTTCTCCCGGGACAGGGATGTAGAGACAGTAGTGATTTCAGCTCTCAGCCTTGAACCTTCTCTCCTCTTCATTGCCAAACATGAGTCCACTAGTCCCATTATTCAAATGACTGGGAGCCATATCAACCATAATTCTTGTGATTTACCAGTTGTAATACTTAATTATTTTCTGTGGCTTGGCTATTTATTTATTTATTCATCTATTTTTGAGATGGTCTTTACCCTGTCACTCAGGCTGGAGAGCAGTGATGCAATCATGGCCCAGTGCAGCCTCAAACTCCTGGGCTCAAGTGATCCTCAGCCTCCTGAGTAGCTGAGACAACAGGCATGCACCACCACATCAGGTGTGTGTGTGTGTGTGTGTGTGTTTTCTGTAGCGATGGGTTTTGCCATGTTTCCTCCTAGGCCGGTCTCAATCAATCCTCCTGCCTAGGCCTCCCAAAGTGCTGGGATTATGGTTGTGAACTACCTCACCTGGCCTATAAATGTATTTATTAAGGAGAATAAATGGGGACAAATCTAAGTCATTTTTTTCAGCTTGAAAGGTTAGTACCTCCTCATTCTTCCACTTGGGTAAGAAACTGGATTTTCTGGGAGTGTTGGTAGCTGCTGGCAGTCGATAGGGAGTTCTCCGTGAGCAGATGGAGCTTGATCCAAGGACTCACAAGCACAGCACCCAGCCTGGGCCCTCCTTGGCATTATGCAGAACAAGTAGCTAGGACTGTAGTCATGCACCACCATGCCTGGCTAATATTTAATTATTTTGTAGAGATGATGTTTCAGTGTGTTTCCCAAGCTGGTTTCAAACTCCTGGACTCAAGAGATTTTCCTGCCTCCACAGAATGTAGGGGAAAGGAAACTGCTTAACTTTTAAGGATGCAAAATTATGCAGCTTCTACTTTGTCCTCTTAAGACTCCCACTCAGTGGGCAGGGGGAAGCCAGCCACCACGTAAGAGGCCCAGCTACTCCGAGACCCTGCCATGCTGGAGAGGCCATGTAGAGCTCTGGGTTGGCAGCCCCAGCTGAGCTACGAGGCCACAGCCGGTGTAAGCAGCCAGCCATGTGAGTAAGCCAGCTTGGACGTCCAGCCCTGTTGGGCCTTCAGATGACATCTGAGCAGCTGCTAGGGAAATGCTGAGTGAGAGTTGCCTGGCTCAGTCCTTCACAAATTCCTGGCCCACAACATCATGAGTAAACCAAGTGGCTATTTTAAGTCAACAAGATTTGGAGTAACTTGTTATACATCCGTACTGGCTAGAACAACTTTTTCACTACCCTCCTGCTCCACTTCCACAGCCCCAGGGGCAAAGCCTAATGCCCATCTTGCTGCAAACAGTGTACCTGGTTGGCCTTTCTATCACAGCTGAGTGCACACCTGCTTTCTCTTCCCAAGCCTTCACTCCTTCTTTGATGAATAGCAATCCTTTCTTTTGAGAAAATGTCCCCCATAGCCCACCTTCTTTATCAATCACCTTTTTTTTTGGTTTTGGTCAGAGCTGCCATATTCCTGTTTTCACTTCCCACTCCCACATAGGAATGCAGGAGGCCTCTAGGAGGTAAAGAAGGCAAGGAAATAACTTCTTCCTTAGAGCCTACAGAAAGAACCTGTATTTCACATTTCAGACTGCTAAACCTTAGCACCTCCAGATCTGTAAGAGAATATCAAACGTGTGATATTTTGCTGCAGCAGAAACAGGAAGTGAATACAGCCTTAACACCTGCAGCAGTCTCCCAGTACTTTTTTTTCGAGACTCTCACTTTGTCACCCAGGCTGGAGTGCAGTGGTGTGATCTCGGCTCACTGTAGCCTCCCCCTCCTGGGTTCAAGCAATTCTCCAGTCTCAGCCTCCTGAGTAGCTGAGACCACAGGCATGTGCCACGACACACGGCTAATTTTTGTAGTTTTTAGCAGACACAGAATTTCACCATGTTGGCAGGCCGGTCTCAAACTCCTGACCTCAGGTGATCCACCCACCTCGGCCTCCCAAAGTGCTGGTATTACAGATGTGAGCCACCGCACCCGGCCTCAGTACTTTCTTGTTTATGTCTAAGCCAATTCAAGGAAGGCTGCCATCATTTGCTACCAAAACAATCCTTATACAACAATAGCAAATATCCTTCCATCTCCTCCATTCTGGTCCTTGAAGCCTTATCCAAGGTGAGGTCACAGTCATTGTTTTTTGTTTGATTGAGAGCTAAGGGGGTAGAGTAGGAGGAAAGAAGGGTTATTTTTTAAAATCATGCACAATAAAAAAGGTCCAGGCTCTGAGAACCTGTGAAATCTTGCCTAATTTTGGCTTTCCCCACAGGAACCCACCAGAAAAGTATTCAGATTCGTATACAGCACCCTTGAAGAAACTAACTCCATCTTAGAAAAACACTCCCTTTTATATTTCATACAGCACTTTGCCAACTAGGATAAGATGTTTTCCTTAACAAACGAACAAAAAACTGCATCCAACCAGATAAAGATACCAACAAGCACACTCTTCCACCATCAGTTCTCATTAGAGGACTCTGTAACTATAAAAGATCAGGCCTCGGCCAGGTGCAATGTCTCATACCTGTAATCACAGCACTTTGGTGGAGGCAGGTAGATCATGAGACCAAGAGTTTGAGTCCAGACTGACCAACAGGGTGAAACCCTGTTTCTACCAAAAATACAAAAAAAGTTAGCTGGGCATGGTGATGGGCGCTTGTAATCCCAGCTACTCAGGAAGCTGAGGCAGGAGAATCACTTGAACCCAGGAGGCAGTGATTGCAGTGAGCCGAGATCACGCCATTGCACATCAGCGTGGGTGACAGAGCAAGACTCCTCCGTCTCAAAAACAAACAAACAAACGAACAAACACCAAGGTTAGAGAGAGATGTTTTGTTACCTATGTCTCTGAGTTGTTTTTTAGAAACCTGGACACCCACCAAATGGATCTGCTGGCCTGTAGACTTTAGATAAGGGCAGCTGAGAACTGAACTCTGACTTCTGGTCTTTGTTCTAAATTTCTTCCTGAGGGGCCTGGAGGAAGTCATGCCCAGGAGCCAGAGCTGACATTCTTTTCTGCTGACCCCCAAATTTTTAGACAAAGCTTTGCTTCCTGAATCAATTGCAAATGAGAAAATATTTGAACGCACTTATGACCTGTGGCCCCTTCCCTTTGAGATGCCCTGCCTTTTTAGGTAAAATCAATATATAGGCTGTATGTATTGATTTACAACTTTGCCTGTAACTTCTGCCTTTAAAAATCCTTGCCTGGTCGGGTGTGGTGGCTCACTCCTATAATCCCCGAACTTTGGGAGGCTGAGGCAGGTGGATCACCTGACGTCAGGAGTCCAAGACCAGCCTGGCCAATGTGATGAAACCCCATCTCTACTAAAAATATAAAAATTAGCCCAGTGTGGTGATACATGCCTATTACCTCAGCTACTCAGGAGGTTGAGGCAGAAGAATTGCTTGAACCTGGGAGGTGGAGGTTGCAGTGAGCCAAGATCGTACCACTGCACTCCAGCCTGAGTCAGAGCAAGACCCTGACTCAAAAATAAATAAATAAACAAAAATTAAAAATAAAGACCATTGTCTGTAAGCCATTGGAGACTTCAGGTTTTAAGCATGAGCTGCCAGATTCTCCTTGCTTGGCTCCCTATAATAAATGCCCCACTTTCTCTGGCTGCAATCGTCATGTCAGTAGTTAGCTTTGTTGCTTCAGGCAGACTGACCCAAGTTCATTTTGGTAATAGGACGAGCAAATGTAAGCAAACCAGGGTGGGGAAGAAAGTCAATGCAACTTCTACAGGACAGGGCAGAATATCCACATCTATAAACAAGAATTATTTTTGCATTGCAATCAGTTATCCATACTTTACAGAGAATTGGGATCAGATAACCCAGAAAGACATCCTCTAGAACAGGGGTCAGGTCTGTGGCCTGTTAGGAACTGGGATGCACAGAGAAGCCTCATCTGTATTTACAGCCACTCCCCATCGTTCTCATGACTGCCTGAGCCCCACCTCCTGTTAGATCAGCAGCGGCATTAGATTCTTATAGCAGTGCAAACCCCATTGTGAACTGCAAGTGTGAGGGATTTAGGTTGCACACTCCTTATGAGAATCTAATGCCTGATGATCTGTCACTGTCTCCCACCACCCCTAGATGCAACTGTCTAGTTGATGGAAAACAAGTTCGGGGCTCCCACTGATTCTACGTTATGGTGAGTTGTATAATTATTTCATTATAATGACAATGTAATAATAATAGAAATAAACGGCACATTAACTGTAATGTGCCTGAATCATCCTGAAACCATACCCTGTTGCCCTGCCCCCTGGTCCAGCAAAAAATTGTCTTCCATGAAATCAGTCCTGGTGCCACAAAACCAGTCCCTAGTGCTGCTCTAGGGTTTATATAATGCACAGCCTTTTGATGAAACCCAAACTTCTCTCTATATGAGAGATGGCTGAGGCTGAGAAATTCAAAAGAAGAATCAGTAGAACTCCTTTTTTTTTTTTTTTTTTTTTGAGATGGAGTCTACCTCTGTCACCAGGCTGGAGTGCAGTGGCATGATCTTGGCTCACTGCAACCTCCGCCTCCCGGGTTCAAATGATTCTCCTGTCTCTCCCAAATGGCCAGGAATACAGGTGCGTGCCACCATGCCCAGCTAATTTTTTTGTATTTTTAGTAGAGACAGGCTTTCACCCTGTTGGCTAGGATGGTCTTGATGTCCTGACCTCGTGATCCACCTGCCTCAGCCTCCCATAGTGCTGGGATTATAGGCGCGAGCCATGCACACCTGGCTTTTTTTTTTTTTTTTTTTTTTTTTGAGACGGTCTCACTCTGTTGCCCAGACTGGAGTGCAGTGGCATGATCACGGCTCACTGCAGCCTCGAACTCCTGGCCTCAAACAAGCCTCCCACCATAGCCTCCCAATAGCTGGGACTACAGCCATGAGGCACTATGCCTGGCCAGGTCAGCAGAACTTCTGAGAGAGAAAGGGCATCAGGAGCAGTTTGTAGACCAAGAACAAGAGCCCTCATGTTTCTGAAAGATACTGGAGCTTCCACTGTGAAATTGTTACCTATAATCTGGGTTTCCTGCTGAATTTTGCAATGAACTTCTTTGATATGAGAGATCTCAGGGCTTGCTTCAGGGACAGCCAGGAAGGGAGAAGTCAGAAAGCAAGGCTGGATCCCAGAGATTGTGGGCAGGACGCCTCTCAGTTTTTGAGATGAAGGCAAAGCTACAAGGGAGAGCCCCCTTGAGCGGGAGCAACCTTTGATATTCTCCAGGCCAGGGAGGCCCTGAGGGCTGGGCCTGCTGGGTGGGCTTTGCATTCCCACAACTGAAGCCAGAAAAGACAGTTACCTCAAAGGAGTCCCAGGGATTCCCTAAAAAAGACTCTGGGGAGTCTGTGAGGGAATTCCTGCTGGGTGGGGGCCTCCTAGAGCCCTTATGAACATAGGTGTGGGAAGCTCTGCCCACAGTCTCTGCCTTGTCACTCCCAAAGCTGAGTGGGGAGAATAACTCACTTCAGAACCCCCTGAACTGAAGAGAGTCTCAAAAAGTTACATCCTGGCTGGTGTTGCCAAACCCTGCCTCTACCCTCATCCAGACTCCTCCTGGGGTGCTCCATAAAAATTATAAATTGTCAAAAGTTTGGAAACATTCTCACTTCTACCACCAGATGGAGACCATCATCTCTTCATGGGCTAATTTTTTTTTTTTTTTTTTTTTTTTTTACTCGGAGTCTTGTTCTGTCACTCAGGCTGGAGTGCTGTGGCACCATCTTGGCTCACTGCAACCTCCACCTCCTGGGTTCAAGCGATTCTTCTGCCTCAGCCTTCCCAGTAGCTGGGATTACAGGTGCCCACCACCACGCCCATACACATTTTTGTATTTTTATTAAAAACAGGGTTTCACCATGTTGGCCAGGATGATCTTGATCTCTTGCCTTGGCTTCCTAAAATGCTGGGATTATAGCCGTGAGCCATTGTGCTCTGCCTGGCTAATTGTTAAACCAGACAAAACAAGAAGTCCTTACACTCATATCTCACATCCATTAGGATGGCTATTTCTCTCTCTCTCTGTGTGTCTCTCCCTCTTTCTCTCTCTCTCTCTCTCTCTCTCTCTCACACACACACACACACAGAGAGAGAGAGAGAGAGAGAATGTGCCTGTGCACTCTTGGTGTGCACGTAAGATGGCACAACTGCTATGGAAAACAGTACAGAAGTTCCTCAAAAAATTAGGGTTCCATATGATCCAGCAGCAATTCCACTTCTGGGTCTATACTCCAAAGAATTGGAAGCAGGATCTCAAAGAGATATTTGTACATCCATGTTCATAGTAGTGTTATTCACAATAGCCAAAATGTGGAAGCAACCCAAGTATCCACCAATGAATGAATGGATACACAAAATGTGGTTATAGAAATACAATGGAGGCTGGGCACAGTGGCCCACGCCTGTATAATTCCAGCACTTTGGGAAGCCGAGTCAGGTGGATCACCTGAGGTCAGGAGTTCGAGACTAACCCTGGCCAACATGGTGAAACCTTGTATCTACTAAAAATACAAAAATTATCTGAGCATGGTGGTGTGCACCTGTAGTCCAGCTACTTGGGAGGCTGAGGCAGGAGAATTCCTTGAACCTGAGAAACGGAGGTTTCGGTGAGCTGAGATCATGCCACTGCACTCCAGCCTGGGCAACAGAGTGAGACTCCATCTCTAAATAAATAGATAAATAAATACAATGGAATATTATTCAGCCTTAATAAGAAAGTAAATTCTGACACATTCTATAACAGGAATGAATCTTGAAGATGTTATGTTAAAGTGAAGCAAGCCAGACATAAAAAATAAACATTGTGGCTGAGCGTGATGGCTCATGTCTGTAATCCCAGCACTTTGGGAAATTAAGGCAGGCAGAGCACTGGAGGTCAGGAGTTTGAGACCAGCCTGGCCCACATGATAAACCCCATTTCTACTAAAAATACAAAAATGAGCCAGGTGTGGTGGTATATGCCTGTAATCCCAGCTACTCGGGAGGCTGAGGCAGGAGAATCACTTGAACTTAGGAGGTGGAGGTTGCGGTGAGTCAAGATCATGCCACAGCACTCCAGCCTGAGTGACAGAGTAAAACTGTATCTCAGGCCGGGCGCGGTGGCTCAAGCCTGTAATTCCAGCACTTTAGGAGGCCAAGGCAGGTGGATCACGAGGTCAAGAGATCGAGACCATCCTGGTCAACATGGTGAAACCCCGTCTCTACTAAAAATACAAAACATTAGCTGGGCATGGTGGTGCGTGCCTGTAATCCCAGCTACTCAGGAGATTGAGGCAGGAGAATTGCCTGAACCCAGGAGGTGGAGGTTGCAGTGAGCCAAGATCACACCATTGCACTCCAGCCTGAGTAACAAGAGTGAAACTCTGTCTCAAAAAAAAATAATAATAAAGTACTAAAAGGGCCTGACAAGGTGGCTCATGCCTGTAATTTCAGCACGTTGGGAGTCCAAGTTAGGGGGATCATTTGAGGTCAGAGTTTGAGACCAGCCTGGCTAACATAGTGAAACCTGTCTCTACTAAAAATACAAAAATTAGCCAGGTGTGGTGGCAGGTGCCTATAATCCCAGCAACTTGGGAAGCTGAGGCAGGAGAATTGCTTGAATCCGGGAGGCAGAGGTTGTAGTGGGCTGAAATTGCAGAGCAAGATTCTGCTCCCCCCCAAAAAAAAACTTAAGGAAAGTCAAAATGAAAGCTATATTATATTCATGGATCAGAAGACTCAGTAAGATTTCAATTCTCCCCAAATTGATCCACAAAATCAACACAGTTCCAATCAAAACCTTGGTGGGTTTTATTTGGTAGAATGAGCTGATTCTAAAATTTGTATAGAAATGCAAAGGAGCTAGCATAGCCAAAATAACTTTGAAGAATAATAAGTTGGAGGACTTACTGCTTGATTCAAGAATTCTTATAAAGCTACAGTAATAAAAACAATGTATTATTGTTGAAGGTAATACATGAATAGATCTGTGAAACAGAACAGAAAGTCCAGCAATCAACCTGCACATATATGGTCAGTTGATTTTCAACAAAGGTGCAAAGTCAATTCACTGGAAAAAGGATAGTTTTCAATTATTTAAATAGGTCATTGAAACAGAATAGTCATATAAAACTAAATTGCAGGTTGGGCACAGTGAAATAGTTATATATATATATATATATATATATATATATATATATATATAGTCAACTGATTTTCAACAAAGGTGTAAAGGCAATTCAGTGAAGAAAGAATAGTCTTTTTAAAAAATAATGCTGAAATCATAGGACATCCATATGCAAGACCCCCCCAAAAAATAAACAAAAATCATAGAACTAAATGCTAAATGTAAAACTTAAAACTATAAAACTTCTAGAAGAAAACACAGGAGAAAATCTTCATGCCCTTAAGTTTAGCAAGGATTCCTTAGATACTATTTCAAAAGTACTATTTATAAAGAGAAAAACACTATTTCAAAAGCACTATTTATAAAGGGAAAAAAATCAATAAATTGAGCTTCATCAAAAGTTGAAACTTCTCTTCAAAAGACACTGTTAAGAGAATAAAAATACAAGCCACAGACTAGAAGAAAATGTTTGAAAATCACATATCTGATAAGGATTTGTGTACAGAATTTATAAAAGACTCAAAATTCAATAAGAAAAACAATCTATATAAAAATGGGGAAAATAAGCCGGGCACGGTGGCTCACATGTGTAATCCCAGCACTTTGAGATGCTGAGGTGGGTGGATCATGAGGTCATCAGTTCAAGAATAGCCTGAGCAGGATTGTGAAACCCCATATCTACTAAAAATACAAAAATCAGCTGGACAAGGTGGTGGGTGCCTATAATCCCAGCTACTTGGGAGGCTGAAGCAGAGAATCACTTGAACCCAGGAGGTGGAAGTTGTAATGAGCTAAGATTGTGCCATTGCACTCCAGCCTGGGCAACAGAGCAAGACTCTGTCTCAAAAAAAAAAAAAGAAAAAAGAAAAAAAAAAGAAAAGAAAGAAAAAGGAAAATGGGGAAAATATTTGAACGGACACTTCATCAAAGACACACGTGGCAAACAAGCACATGTAAACATACTCAACATTGTTAGTCACAGATTGGTAGTCATGAGTTGCAGTACATTCATACAATGAACTACCACTCAGCAAGAAGAAGAAATGAACCACTGATACACAGAACAGCATGAACAAATCTCAGGATAATAATACTGACTGGAAGAAGCCAGAAAAAAATGGAGCACATGTTGTATGATTCCATTTCTATAGAAAACTCCAAAAGCAGGCTGGGTGGAGTGGCTAACACCTATAATCCCAGCACTTTTCTAGGTTGAGGCAGGCAGCTCACCTGAGTTTGGGAGTTCGAGACCAGCCTAGCCAACAAGGTGAAACCCTGACTCTACTGAAAATATAAAAATCAGCCAGGCTTGGTGGCAGGCACTTGTAATCCCAGGTACTCAGGAGGCTGAGGCAGGAGAATTGCTTGAACCCAGGAGACGGAGATTGCAGTGAGTCAAGATCATGCCCTGGCACTCCAGCCTGAGTGACAGAGTGAAACTCTGTCTCAAAAAAAGAAAAAAAAAAACTTCAAAAGCTGCAAACTAATCCCAGTGACAGAAAGCAGATTAGTGGTTGTTGTAGGAGGTTGGAGGTGAGGGTCTGGGGGTAAATGGGAAGACAGGATTACAAAGGCTCAGGAAGAAACTTTTGGGATGAAGGGTATGTTCTTTATTGTGATTGTAGTGATGATTCTATGGGTATATACAGATGTCAAGACTTTTCAAATTGTACACATTAAATGTGTGCAATTTATTTCATGTCAATCATAACTCAATAAAGCTGTCAAAAAATAATAAAGAAAGAAAGATGAATCTGGCATTGGGAAGGGTGAGTGTCAGAACACGAAGGACTCAGAAGCCAGACCAAGGGGTGTAGAACATCCCCCAGTGATGGGCCAGCACCCGAGCATTTCAGACAGGAGTAAGTTGTGGGAAGCCAACACTGTCAGCAGGATCTGGAATGGTTTGGAGGCCAAAGCAAGGAGTGTGGGCAATGGACCCACTAGAGTGGTGGAGGTGGATTCTAGAGATGAAAGAAGGGGGTCATTTGGAAATGAAGGAGAGGTTAGAAACAGAAGAGGGAGAAGCAACTGGATCCGTGACAATTTAGGGCCCATCCCCTAGCTCCCAAAGCAGTCATTTGATGAACCAAATCCAAGGCAAAGAAGGCTCTTGGAAGCTTGAAAAAAAAAAAAAAAAAAATCATGCTATTTCTGCTGCTTTCTGGTTTCTCCCCTGAGGATGGGGTCCTGTGACCATACTCTTTCTGCTGACCACAGCTGGGTGTTCCTGCTTATGGAAAAGAACCACTCAGTCAGCCCCACTCACTCAGCAAAGGGGCCCGTGATTCTGGTCCTGCGCCCGACTGGCCTTCAGGACTGCAAGAGGCCCCAAGGGGCCAGCTCTTCCTGCTGATCTCAGGGGCACCACCTTTACCTTGCCCAAGCCAAGAACTATTTTCTTTCTAAAGTCAAGTTCCTCCTTTGGTCTGCCTTCTTTCTCTGTAGTTATGATACAAGTCATGAACATTCTTCCTGCCCTGTGACTTAATTAAAAGAGCTTAGGCCAGTCGCTGTAATCCCAGCACTTTGGGAGACTGAGGTGGGCAGATCACCTGAGGTCAGGAGTTTGAGACCAGCCTGACTAACATGGTGAAACCGCATTTCTACTAAAAAGACACAAAATTAGTCAGGCGTGGTAGCGTGTACCTGTAATCTCAGCTACACAGGAGGCTGAGGCAGGAGAATCACTTGAACCTGGGAGGCAGAGGTTGTAGTGAGCCGAGATTGTGCCATTGCACTCCAGCTTGGGCAACAAGAGTGAAACTCTGTCTCAAAAAAATAAAAAATAAAAACTGCCTGTAATCCCAGCACTTTGGGAGGTGGAGGAAGGCGGAGGCAGGCGGATCACAAGGTCAACAGATCAAGACCATCCTGGCCAATATAGTGAAACCCAGTCTCTACTAGAAAATAAAAAAAAATAAAAAAAATTAAAGGCTGGACGCGGTGGCTCACGCCTGTAATCCCAGCACTTTGGGAGGCCAAGGTGGGTAGATTACCAGAGGGCAGGAGTTCGAGACCAGTCTGACCAACCCCATCTCAAAAAAAAAAAAAAAAAAAAAAAAAATTAGTTGGGCATGGTGGTGCATGCCTGTAGTCCCAGCTATTTGGGAGTCTGAGGCAGGTGAATCGCTTGAACCCAGGAGGCAGAGGTTGCAGTGAGCTGGGAATGTGCCACTGCACTTCAGCCTAGCAACAGAGCAAGACTCCATCTCAAAAAAAAAAAAAAAAAAAAAAGTCGCCGGGCGCGGTGGCGCAAGCCTGTAATCCCAGCACTTTGGGAGGCCGAGGCGGGTGGATCACGAGGTCGAGAGATCGAGACCAACCTGGTCAACATGGTGAAACCCCGTCTCTACTAAAAATACAAAAAATTAGCTGGGCATGGTGGTGCGTGCCTATAATCCCAGCTACTCAGGAGGCTGAGGCAGGAGAATTGCCTGAACCCAGGAGGCGGAGGTTGCGGTGAGCCGAGATCGTGCCATTGCACTCCAGCCTGGGTAACAAGAGCGAAACTCCGTCTCAAAAAAAAAAAAAAAAAAAAAAGTCTGGAGTCAGTGCCTGACTTCCCGGTCCACTTCCTTTCCACCTGGGTCCTACTTCAGTTTACTCCCAAAATGCTTTTCCTACCACCATGCCCTGATTAACAGATGATCCCATCAGGTGACAGGAATCTAGCTAACTGGTTGACTTCCTATGTATCTTCAAGGCAAGAGACTAGGGATTGGGCCTTCACCAAGTCTGTAGATCCAGATCATTGCTGCCTTAGACAGCCCTCAGGGTACAAGCCTGCAATCTGAAGACAAAGAAGGGAGGAGAGGGGTGTGTGGTAGGAGACAGCTTGGTCCAGAGAAAGATAAGTGCCAAACCCAAGGCCAGAGGCAGTTTGGAGCCTTGAAGAATGACTAACATCCCTAAGTGATGGATTCTTGTAAACTTTATCCTGCCTAATGAGGAATCTGCGAGCCTTTGATTGACATCATAATAGTAAACTGGTGCCTGAATACCCGGCCTAAGCCGAGTGTTTTATTCTTTCATCCACGTATTCATTCATCTAGCAAATATTCACTGAAGCCCTGGTGGCAGGCCTACATCCTGCCTTCAAGGAGTGGACACCAAAAAATAAAACTAAAAATTACGAACACTATGAAAAGGGCTCCAAAGGGATCTTCAGCCCAGAACTGGGAGAGGTTGGGTCAGGGAAGGTTTGTTAGAAGAGATTCCATTCAGACTCAAGAGTCAAAGGGTTAGTAGGAATAAACTGAGAGAGGTGTGCCAAGGTCAGACAGATGGACTAGAAATACCTTGAAGGAGCACTGACTAGTCTGGATATTGGGCACTTAGGGTGAAATGGCATTGGGAGCTGGGATGTGGTGAGGAAAGGCTAGGCAAATTGGCAAGTGTCTGATCTTGAAGGCCTTCATTCACTCACTAACTAACTGAACAAGTATTTATTTATTTGTTTGTTGGTTTATTTTGAGACAGAGTCTCACCCTGTCATCCAGGCTGGAGTGCAATGGCTCGATCTCGGCTCACTGCAACCTCCGCCTCCTGGGTTCAAAGGATTCTCCTGCCTCAGCTTCCCGAGTAGCTGGGATTACAGGCGCCTGCCATCAGGCCCAGCTAATTTTTGTATTTTTATTAGAGACAGAGTTTCACCCTTTTGGCCAGGTTGGTCTCAAACTCCAGACCTCAGGTGATCTGCCAGCCTCAACTCCCAAAGTGCTGGGATTACAGGTGTGAGCCACCGCGCCTTATTTATTTCTTGCTTATGTATTACATCTTCTCCACTAGACATATGCTCCATGAGAACAAGGACATTGTCTCTTTCATCAGGGTATACCCCAATACTTAAAACAGTGTCTGGTAAGTAGTAATCACTCTTTTTGTTTGTTTGTCTTGTTTTTTGGAGACAGTTTCACTCTTATTGCCCAGGCTGGAGTGCAATGGTGCAATCTTGGCTCACCGCAACCTATTTCTCATGGATTCAGGTGATTCTCCTGCCTCAGCCTCCGGAGTAGCTGGGATTACAAGCATGTGCCACCATGCCCAGCTAGTTTAGTAGAGACGGGATTTCTCCATGATGGTCAGACTGGTCTCAAACTCCTGATCTCAGGTGATCAGCCCACCTCAGCCTCCCAAAGTGCTGGGATTACAGGCATGAGCCACCATGCCTGGCCAATGTATACAAATTTTAAACATCATTTAGGTGATCAGGGAATCCCAGGAAGGAATTCAGGCTCCAATAGGAGACTAAGTATATTACAAATGAATGAAACAATCCCACTGAAAAGAGGGTGTGGAAGAAGGTGCTAACCTAAGTAACTCTGGAAATGAGTGGAGTCTGTAAGACAAAAAGCAAAAAGAACTGTAAGACTGAATTCTGGTTGATAAATTTGTTTCTAACACAGATAGATATAGGTTAACAATTATGGCTGGGCACAGCGGCGCATGCCTATAGTCCCAGCTACTCGGGAGGCTGAGGTGGGAGGATCACTTGAGCCCAGGAGTTCTGGGCTGTAGTGTGCTATGCCAATCGGGTGTCCGCACTAAGTTCAGCATCAATATGGTGACCTCCCGGGAGTGGGGGACCACCAGGTTGCCTAAGGAGGGGTGAACCGGCCCAGGTTGAAAATGGAGCAAGTCAAAACTCCCATGCTGATCAGTAGTGGGATTGTGCCTGTGAATAGCCACTGCACTCCAGCCTGGGCAACATAGTGAGACCTCGTCTCTAAAAGAAAAAAAAAAAAAAAAAACAATTATGATACTATGATACATGTATATCAAAACTGAACAATTAAGTAAACAGATGCCTAATGGTGGCAGCCAGTTTTCTCACCCTTGGAGTAGGAATTTACAGAACATCAAAGGGAGGAGTGTAGAACTATTCATGTGGCAATGGATTTGGGTATGGATATCCATATGAATTTATGATTAGCTTAAGATAGATATACATGTGCCGGGCGCGGTGGCTCAAGCCTGTAATCCCAGCACTTTGGGAGGCTGAGGCGGGTGGATCACGAGGTCGAGAGATCGAGACCATCCTGGGCAACATGGTGAAACCCCGTCTCTACTAAAGATACAAAAAAAAAAAAAAATTAGCTGGGCATGGTGGCACGTGCCTGTAATCCCAGCTACTCAGGAGGCTGAGGCAGGAGAATTGCCTGAGCCCAGGAGGCGGAGGTTGCGGTGAGCCGAGATCGTGCCATTGCACTCCAGCCTGGGTAACAAGAGCGAAACTCCGTCTCAAAAAAAAAAAAAAAAAAAAAGATAGATATACATGTTTATAATAGAAATCTTTATGTATATGTGCATATACACAGGTTGGTATACACATATCTTCTTTGTTCTGTCATCCGAGAGAGCCTAAAAGAAATGACACTTCAAAAACAAAAATAATAATAATTAAAAAAAAAGAAATGACACTTCAGGCCAGGTGCGGTGGTTCATGCAGGTAATCCCAGTATTTTGGGAAACCGAGGCGGGTGGATCACAAGGTCAGGAGATCAAGACCATCCTGGCTAACACTGTGAAACCTCATCTCTACTAAAACTACAAAAAATTAGCTGGGCATGGTGGCACACACCTGTAGTCCCAGCTACTCACGAGGCTGAGACAGGAGAATTGGTTGAACCTGGGAGGTGGAGGTTGAGGTGAGCTGAGATTGTGCCACTGCACTCCAGCCTGGATGACAGAGTGAGACTCTGTCTAAAAAAAAAGAAATGACACTTCAGTAGTGATGGGCAGGCACAATTAGAACCTTTATCTTGGTTTCCAAATCCTTTCTCTACTAAAGAAATCAGGGATTCTTGGAGAAATGTCTTATTTAGGACTGGGAAAGGAAATACATGAAATGAAACTGGAGTGTCTTGTACTCCCAGAAAGTAAGGAAGTGCAAAAAACCCCAAAACCCAAAAAAAAACACAAAAAAAAACTACAACAAATAAAACAAAAAAGGAAACAAAACAAAATTCCCACCTTGATGGAGTTACATCAAAAGATCACATTGCCCGGGTGTGGTGGCTCACACCTGTAATCTCAACACTTTGGGAGCCTAAGGTAGGTGGATACCTTGAGGCCAGGAGTTCAGAACCAGGCTGGCCAACATGGCAAAACCCTGTCTCTACTAAAAATGCAAAATTAGCCAAACATGGTGGCTGTAATCCCAGCTTCTCGGGAAGCTGAGGCAGGAGTATCACTTGAACCCAGGAGGTGGAGGTTGCAATGAGCCAAGATCGTGCCACTACACTCCAGCCTGAGCAACAGGCTGTCTAAAAAAAGAAGACTTCACATCAATTTTCACCTATTAGATTCCAAAAAATTTTAAAGACTGGTAATAAACAGTATGGATGAGGGTGTAGGGAAATGGGTACTTTTATACACTATTGGTGGGAATGTAAATTAGCAGTCATTTTGGAGAAAAATTTACAATTTGTAACAAAAAAATACCTTCTAAATGCAATTCCACTTTTAAAATGAGCTTATTTAAAATGATCTAGTTTACTGAAATTCACTGGCCAAAGTTCTCTTTGTAAGATTGCACCGTTACATACCCTAGCCTGGGTGACAGAGGGAGACTATCTCAAAAAAGAGCAATTTACTGATAAATTTAATATAAAGTACATTCCCATTTTTCTGGAAGATATGACTTTAACCTTACATTTTTAGTCATTCATTTTTTACGATATTTGAATCTTTTGCCAAAATAAAACATTTTTTGATATAAAAAGTGATTTTAAAAAGCTTGGTTTTTTTTCAAAGCTCAATTAACAACTTTTTCTTACTAATTTAATTCTGAATTTAATTGAAGGTCTGTCCTCCTTGGCTAAGTGATTTGCATTATGTAAACAGAAAAATTTCTCATGGCTGGGTGTGGTGGCTCCAGCCTATAATCCCAGCACTTTGGTAGGCTAAAGTGGGTGAATAGTCTGTGGTCGGGAGTTCGAGACCAGCCTGACCAGCATGGCGAAACCCCCAACTCTACTAAAAATACAAAAATTAGGCGCGGCAGCAGGCACACGTAATCTAAGCTAACCGGGAAGCTGAGGCAGGAGAATCACCGAACGCAGGAGGCGGAGGTTGCAGTGAGCTGAGATTGCGCCATTACATACCCTAGCCTGGGCAACAGAGCAAGACTCCATCTCAAAAAAAGAAAAAGTGATTACTGCCTTGTAGGAATTTAGATCAGAAGAAAAACCAAATTCACAGAGTGCAGCAATAGCAGAATATTCTGAAAAAGGTTTGGACTTGCTGCCACAAAATTCTGGTTATAGACTTGGCAGTCACTAATTAGCTGCGTCCACTATTTGACTTCTGGAGGTTGGCATTCTTCATTTGCAAAATGGAGATTAGGAAAAAAAAACAAAACACTAATGTATGAGATCTGAAGAACAAAGGTGGGATTGCTGAGGGTGAAAGGAAGAACAATGAGCCAAGGTAAGTAAAATGAGAGGTTAGACTAAGTATACACATCAGATTCCACCTGCTTTACCCTCTCCTATAGTCCAGAACTATAACTATGCTAGAGAATGGGTTTACACTGGTCACTGAAGGAAAAGCTCAACTGCATGATTGAAAGGATAACCACAATAATCTCACCTCTACAATTCAATATGATCTTAAGTTACTATCATATGCAATGAGACAAGAAAAAGAAACAAAAGGTATACTTACTAGAAATGTAGACTCAAAATTATAAGACTCAAAACTTTAATCCAACCCTGCTTTAAAACAACAACAGCAAAGATTGGTCACAGTAATATTGATGAGAAGCCTGGACAGGAAATATATTTTTGCCAAAACTGTTTGAGAATGTTTGAAAATTAGCTGGACAGGCCGGGCACAGTGGCTCACGCCTGTAATCCTAGCACTTTGGGAGGCCGAAATGGGTGGATCACCTGAGGTCAGGAGTTCAAGACCAGTCTGGCCATCATGGTGAAACTCCATCTTAAAAAAAAAAAAAAAAAAAAAAAAAAAAGGCCGGGCGCGGTGGCTCAAGCCTGTAATCCCAGCACTTTGGGAGGCCGAGGCTGGTGGATCACAAGGTCGAGAGATCGAGACCATCCTGGTCAACATGGTGAAACCCCGTCTCTACTAAAAATACCAAAAAAAATTAGCTGGGCATGGTGGTGCATGCCTGTAATCCCAGCTACTCAGGAGGCTGAGGCAGGAGAATTGCCTGAGCCCAGGAGGCGGAGGTTGCGGTGAGCCGAGATCGCGCCATTGCACTCCAGCCTGGGTAACAAGAGCGAAACTCCGTCTCAAAAAAAAAAAAAAAAAAAAAAATTAGCCGGACATTTTGGTGTGCACCTGTTACTCAGTAGGCTACTATAATCCCAGTTACTTGGGAAGCTGAGGCAGGAGAATCACTTGAACCTAGAGATGGAGGTTGCAGTGAGCTGAGATTGTGCTATTACATACTCCAGCCTGGGCAACAGCAAGACTCAAAGAAAGAAAAAGAAAGAAAGAAAGAGAGAGAAAGGAAGGAAGGAAGGAGAAAGGAAAGAAAGAAGAGAAAGATTAATTACTGCCTTGTAGGAATAATACAAGTTTGAAGGATAGTTCATTGAACCTGGCAGACTGCGGTGAGCCATAATTGTGCCACTGTACTCCAGCCTGAGCAACAGAACAAAACCCTGTCTCAAAAAAGAAAGAAAAAGAAAAGGTTAGTACTGTTGGGGATTAGCCAGGTGTCACCAAAGATCTAATTTATGATTAAACTATATTTGCTTGCTTCCTTGTTGCTGTGATGACAGTTCCTCTCAGCGTGTTTACTGGTATTCAGGGAGAAGGAAGTAAAGAGGCTCCAAGAGATATTAATCTGTTGGAGTACAAAAGGATTTTTGTTTTTGTTTAATCTCACAGGAATGCAAGCTTTAACCACAAGTTTGGGAATCATAAAACTTGTAAAATTCATTCATTATGACAAATTGTATTTGCTTATTTAGGCTCCAAAATATGCTTGTAAAAAATTGAACTTGCCCACTCAATTTGTAAATGAATCCAGTGGTTTTATGATAATTCATATATCATTTTATAATGATGTATTTACATTACATAGACATTGATTGGCTCAATGAATTGCTGGGATAGCTGGAAAACCAGGTTTGAGGTCATGTAGCAAAAACCACAACCAAAATTATGGCATAGAACTGGTCCGGTGAGGATACCTCTACTGCTTTCCAGATGGGTAGGAGCTGGAATGATGCTGCTGCTGGCACTGGGAACTGGAGGCCACTGCTGGCACTGTTGCCACTACTGCCACCATCTCTACCACTGCCAGTGGAGGTGTTCCACTGCTCCTGTTTATTCCTTAGCTTCAAGTGCAAAATTTAAGATAGTGCATCTGGGCTGGACATGGTGGCTCACACCTGTAATCCTAGCACTTTGGGAGGCCAAGACAGGCAGATCACGAGGTCATGAGATCAAGACCATCCTGGCCAACATGGTAAAACGCCTGTCTGTACTAAAAATATCAAAATTAGCTGGGTGTGGTGGTGCATGCCTGTAATCCCAGCTACTCAGGAGGCTGAGGCAGGAGAATCCATTGAACCAGGGAGTTGGAGGTTGCAGTGAGCTGAGATGGCACCACTGCACTCCAGCCGACCTGGCAACAGAGGAAGGCTTCGTCTCAAAAAAGAAAAACAAAAAAGATAGTGCCTCTGATTAGATGCACCTAGGTCATCTGCTTAGTCCTAGCTGCAAAGAGGGTTGGGAAAGTAGGTATCTGGCAGTTTCAGCATTGATGTTGGGAGGAGGGTTATGCCATTCACCAGGCCTGTTAGGATGGGGGAAAGGGTTCCAATACCTAAGGAAGGGCTTCTGAGTCTGAGCAGCCAGTAAGAATGATACAAGTCCAATATATCTGGTGAAGCCCAGCTATCCTGTTACTCTGCACCTGGGCCCCAACAAGGGACTGTTGTAAGCAAAATCACTTCACCATGCAGATTAAATCACTTTTAATTTATGGCCTCAAGTCTCAAATGAACTTGCAACAGAGCCAGACTATTCTATTTCTATACACTTTCTAATACATTCATTTTTCTACTTTCGGATACACTATTTCATATTATTCTTCCCACAACTCTCTAACATCTCCTCCTCATTTCAATGGTGTCTTTGTTAGTGATCCCTAGAGAAAACAGATGCAATCAGAGGAGGTCTATTGATCTTCTCTTTCTACAAAGGCAACCTTTCCACTAGTGCTCTGAATCCCATCCCCTCACATCAACTCAGAGTTTGCTCCTGTAATCTTCCCTCTTTATTTTATTTTTATATTTCGGAGATGGAGTCTTGCTCTGTTGCCCAGGCTGGAGTGCAGTGCCACAATCGTGGCTCACTGCAACCTCTGCCTCCCGGGTTCAAGTGATTCCTCCTGTCTCAGCCATCTGAGTAGCTGGGACTACAGGTGAATGCCACTACGCACGGCTTATTTTTGTATTTTTTAGGAGAGACAGGATTTCACCATATTGGTCAGGCTGGTCTCCAACTCTCGACCTTAGGTGATCCACCGACCCTGGCCTCCCAAAGTGCTGGGATTACAGGCATGAACCACCACTCCCAGCATTTTTTTTTTTTTTTTTTTTTTTTGAGACGGGGTCTTGCTTTGTCACCCAGGCTAGATTGCAATGGCATGATCTCAGCTCACCACAACCTCTGCAATAGCCCAGGCTGGGCACAGTGGCTCACGCCTGTAATCTCAGCACTTTGGGAAGCCGGGGCAGGCAGATCACATGAGGCCAGAAGTTCGAGACCAGCCTGACCAACATAGTGAAACCCTGTCTCTGCTAAAAATACAAAATTAGCTGGGTGTGGTGTCAGGTGCCTGTAATGCCAGCTACTTTGGAGGCTGAAGCAGGAGAATTGCTTGAATCTGGGAGGCAGAGGTTGCAGTGAGCCCAGATCGTGCCATTACACTCCAGCCTGGGCAACAAGAGCGAAACTCTGTCTCAAAAACAACAACAACAACAACAAATCAGCTGCAATTGCTTAACATTGCAGCAACTCTAGGTGGTAATGCCAGCTAGGGCTAACAAGAAGATGATCGAAGAATTTAAAAGGAAAAGCTGGGGAAGGAGATGTCCATAGAGGGCTTTGATAATCTCTGACTTTTTCTCTTCTTTTTTGAGATGGAGTGTTGCTCTGTTGCCAGGCTGGAGTGGCACGATCTCAGCTCACTGCAACCTCTGCCTCCCAGGTTCAAGCAATTTTCCTGCCTAGGCCTCCTGAGTAACTGAGACTACAGGCAAGCGCCACCATGCCCAGCTAATTTTTGTTATTTTTTAGTAGAGACAGAGTTTCACCATGTTGGCCAGGCTGGTCTGGATCTCTTGGCCTCGTGATTCACCTGCCTCGGCCTCCCAAAGTTCTGGGATTACAGGCATGAACCACCGTGCCTGGCCAATCTCTGACTTATTCTTAGGACTCTAGAAGGGCACATGTACATGTAGGGCTGCGTATATGCCCAAGAAAGACCTGAGAAGGCCCCAAATCTTATCTCTGGTTGACCTTGAGGCTATTCACAAACAGGAAGTGAGGGATAAGGGAGAGTTATAAACTGCCTCCTAGAGCATTGCAGGTGTCATCCAACATACACACTGAGCCCCTTGGCAAAAGCTGTGACGCTTATTGGTTCAAGGCAATTAAGCAAATTTGGCCGGGTGATGTGGTTTTTGTATGTAATCCCAGCACTTTGGGAGGCCGAGGCAGGGAGATCACCTGAGGTCGAGAGTTCGAGACCAGCCTGACCAACATGGAGAAACCCTATCTCTACTAAAAACACAAAAAGTTAGCCAAGCGTGGTGGTGCATGCCTGTAATCCCAGCTACTTGGGAGGCTGAGGCAGGAGAATCACTTGAACCTGGGAAGTGGAGGTTGTGGTGAGCTGGGATCACGCCATTTCTGTCCAGCCTAGGCCACAAGAGCGAAACTCTGTCTCAAAAAAAAGAAAAAAGAAAATCTGTCCAGTTATTACCTCACCATTAATGTAGTTGAGTAGAAACTTTAGTAGCTGCACAGACAGAAAATACAGACTTTTCAGAATTCGCTCAGGAGAGGCCAGGTGCAGTGGCTCACACCTGTAATCCCAGCATATTGGGAGGCCGGGGTGGGAGAATCCCTTCATTGGAGGAGTTTGAGGCCAGGCTAAGCAACATAGCAAGACCTCATCTCTACTAAAACAAACAAAGTAATTAGTTCAGGAGGGATATTAAGAAACAAACAGGCCGGGCGCAATGGCTCATGCCTGTAATCCCAGCACTTTGGGAGGCCGAGGTGGGCGGATTACCTGAAGTCAGGAGTTCAAGACCAGCCTGACCAACAATGGAGAAACCCCATCTCTACTAAAGGTACAAAATTAGCCAGGTGTGATGGCACATGCCTATAATCCCAGCTACTCCGGAAGCTGAGGCAGGAGAATTGCTTGAACCCAGGAGGCAGAGGTTGCAGTGAGCCGAGATAGTATCATTGCACTCCAGCCTGGGCAATAGGAGCAAAACTCTGTCTCAAAAGAAAAGAAAGAAATAGCAACAGCAGCAACAACAAGCTGAATGAACAAAGGACAAGTCCTGGGGATAGGTGGATCTGATTTCCAGAGTTGCCTTATGATTTAGCATGTTTCATCTTCAAGAAAAAATATGAGATACGCAAAGAAACATGAACGTATGGGCGAGGTGCAGTGGCTCACGCCTGTAATTCCAGCACTTTGGGAGGCCGACGCAGGTGGGTCACGAGGTCAGGAGTTCAACATAGTTACCAACATAGTGAAACCCTGTTTCTACTAAAAAAATACAAAAATTAGCCAGGCGTGATGGCAGGTACCTATAATTCCAGCTACTCTGGAGGCTGAGCCGGAGAACTGCTTGAACCTGGGAGGTGGAGGTCTCAGTGAGCCAAGATCGCGCCACTGCACTCCAGCCTGGGCAACAGAGGAAGACTGTCTCAAAGAGAAAAAAGAAAGATTTTCAGGTAATCTGACAACCTGAAAACCTGTTTTTAGTGATATAGGTATGAAATCCTATATTTAGTGTTGCATGGTGTATGTGCTGCTATATTTAGTGATTTATGTGTGTGATGGTGTCTAATGGTGCTTGTATATTCTCTTGTGTGAAATACTGTTTTTAGTCATATATATAGTATGTGTACTGCTGTGTTTAGTGATCTGGGCATAAGATACTGTATTTATAGGCATGTGATATGTGTGCAATTGCAATATATTTAGTGATAAATGTATGAGACACTGTTTACATGTGTGTGATGCGTGTTCTAATGTATATGGTGACATTTGTATGAGACCCTGTGTTAAGTTGTTCATGGTGTCTATGCTACCACTATGTATTTAGTGAAATATGTGTGAGATATGCTTAATGGCACATCACGCGTGTTCTTTATTAAGTAATATGTGTATGAGATACTATGTTTAGTGGTGCATGGTGGGTGTGCTATTTTGTAAAAAAATAAAAGCTTTCCCTGTAAGATCAAGAACAATACAAAGATGACTACTATCAGAGCTTCTCAACAATATCAGACTGGAAGTTCTAACCAGGACAATTAGGCAAGGAAATAAAATAAAAGGCATCCAGGGGGAAAAAAGAAGTAAAACTATCTTTATTCTCAGATGATGTGATATGGTATACAGAAAATCCTAAGAAATCTATTAAAAAACTGTTATAACTAATAAATCAGTTTAGCAAGGGTGCAGGATACAAGATTAACATACAAAAATCCATTCTATTTTCTAGCCTGGGCAGCCTGGTAAAACCCCATCTCTACAAAAAAATACAAAAATTAGCCTGGTGTGGTGGTGCATGCCTGTAGTCCCAGCTACTTAGGTGGCTGAGGTAGGAGGTTTGCTTGAGCCCAAGAGGTCAAGGCTGCAGTAAGCTGAGGTCACACTGCTGCACTCCAGCCTGGGCAACAGAGAAAGACTTTTTTTTTTTTTTTTTTTTTTTAGACGGAGTTTCGCTCTTGTTACCCAGGCTGGATTGCAGTGGCGCGATCTCGGCTCACCACAACCTCCGCCTCCTGGGCTCAGGCAATTCTCCTGCCTCAGCCTCCTAAGTAGCTGGGATTACAGGCACACGCCACCACGCCCAGCTAATGTTTTGTATTTTTAGTAGAGACGGGGTTTCACCATTTTGACCAGGTTGGTTTCGATCTCTCGACCTTGTGATCCACCCGCCTCGGCCTCCCAAAGTGCTGGGATTATAGGCTTGAGCCACCGCGCCCGGCCAAGACTCTGTCTTTTAAAAAATTGTTTTTTGGCCAAGGGTGGTGGCTCATACCTGTAATCCCAACACTTTGGGAGGCTGAGGTGGCGGATCACCTGAGGTCAGGAGTTCAAGATCAGCCTGGCCAACATGATGAAACTCTTGTCTCTACTAAAAATACAAAAATTAGCTGCGTGTAATCCCAGCTACTTGGGAGGCTGAGGCAAGAGAATTGCTTGAACCCAGAAGGTAGAGGTTGCAGTGAGCCAAGATTGTGCCACTGCACTCTATCCTGGGCAACAGAGCAAGACTTTCCATCTCAAAAAAAAAAAAAAAAAAGAACAAAAGAAAAGAAAAGATATACAAATGGATAATAAGTACATAAAGAAATATTCTACCAGGCACAGTGGCTAATACCTTTAATTCCAGCACTTTAGGAGGCTGAGGTGGGCGGATCACGAGCTCGGGAGCTCCAGGCCAGCCTAGCCAACATAGTGAAACCACATATCTACTAAAAATACAAAGAATTACAGGTGGTAGGCACCTGTAATCCCAGCTACTTGAGAGGCTGAGGCAGGAGAATCGCTTGAACCCCGGAGGCAGAGGTTGCAGCGAACCGAGATCCTACCATTGTACTCCAGTCTGGGTAACAGTGCAAGACTCTGTCTCAAAATAAATAAATAAATTTAAAAAATGTAGACAGTAGGCCAGGCACAGTGGTTCACATCTGTAATCTCAGCACTTTGGGAGGCTGAGGCAGGTAGATCACCTGAGGTCAAGAGTTCGAGGCCAGCCTGGCTAACATGGCAAAATTGCATCTCTACTAAAAACACAAAAATTAGCAGGACCTGGTGACAGGTGCCTGTAATTCCAGCTACTCAGGAGGCTGAGGTGGGAGAATTGATTGAACTCAGGAGGCAGAGGTTGCATTGAACCGAGGTTGTGCCTTTACATACCAGCCTGGGTGACAAGAGCAAAACTCCGTCTCAGAAAAAAAGTAGACAATAAATAACAAGTGTTGGCAAAGACATAGAGAATTTGGAACCCTCAAACATTGCTGATACAATCATCAAATAGTGTAGCTACTTTGAAAAACACTTTAGCCGGGCGCGGTGGCTCAAGCCTGTAATCCCAGCACTTTGGGAGGCCGAGGCGGGTGGATCACGAGGTCGAGAGATCGAGACCATCCTGGTCAACATGGTGAAACCCCGTCTCTACTAAAAATACAAAAAAATTAGCTGGGCATGGTGGCATGTGATCCATGGGTGACAAGTGCAAAACTCAGTCTCAAAAAAAAAAAATTGTATCATGACATTCACTTCATAATAGTACATAGAACTTCTCTTCATTCTCATTTATGCCACATAGTACTCTATTGTGTAGCTCTACCATCTGTAATTCAATGAGTTTCCTATGTATGTGGCATGTGGGCTGTTCCTAACATTTTGTTAAAATGTCACAATGAATAACCTTGTGCACTTGTTCTTTCACTTTTTGCAGATAGATGTATCTTCAAGGTAACTTCCTATAAAAGAGATTATTGTGTCAAAGGATAAACATATATGAATATATGATTGTTAAACATTCCCAGATTTTCTTTCTCTAGTATTTGTTCCAGTTTGTTCCAATAGCAATGTAATAGAGTGCTTATTTTCCTTCCAGCTTTATTAATACAGTAAATTGCCACCTTTTTCCTTTTTCCTTTTTTTGAGATGGAATCTCACTCTGTCACCAGGCTGGAGTGCAGTGGCACAATCTTGGCTCACTGCAACATCCGACTCCTGGGTTCAAGCAATTCTCCTGCCTCAGACTCCCCAGTAGCTGGGACTACAGGTGCCCACCACCACACCCAGCTAATTTTTGTATTTTTAGTAGAGATGGGGTTTCACCATGTTGACCAGGACGGTCTCAATCTCTTGACCTCGTGATCCACCCACCTCAGCCTCCAAAAGTGTTGGGATTAAAGATGTGAGCCACCACACCCAGCCAGTTGCCATCTTTTGAATTTTTGTCAGTTAATGATTAAGAAACAGTATCTAATGTCTGTAATCCTAGCACTTTGGAAGGCTGAGGTGGGTGGATCACCTGAGGTCAGGAGTTCAGGACCAGCCTGGCCATCACCTTGAAACCCTATCTTTAAAAAAAGAGAAAAAAGAAGAAGAAGAAGAAGAAGAAAAGAAAGGGTATCTCAGTGTAGTTTCAGTTTGGATACTCTTTTGAGTGACGTTGAGCATCTTTTGACATGTTTAAAGAACTTTTGATGCCTTTTAAAATGAACTGCCATATCATTTGCCCAATTTTTTCTCAGAGTTTTGGCGTTGTTTCTCTAGGTTTTTTCAAAGCTCTTTATATATTCTAGCTCATTGACTATAAATATCACGTAAACCTTGTTGACTCCCAAATCCATATCCCCACATCTGAGCTCCAGATTTGTATATCCAGCTATCTACTTGACATTTGCATGCAGATACCAAATGGGCATCTCAAATCTATGACAGGAAAAAGAGGGAAGTATGTTTTCTTCTTCAGCAATTCCTCATCTCAATAAATAATCTGCCTAAATCTGACCACTTTCCTGTATCTCCTCTGGTATAACCCTGGACCAAGCCACCATCATTGTTCTCTCTGACTGTGGCAACACTTTCTTTCTTTCTTTCTTTTTTTTTTCTTTTTAAAGATGGGGTTTCACCGTGTGGGTCAGACTGGTCTTGAACTCCCAACCTCAGGTGGTCCACCCATCTTGGCCTCCAAAGTGCTTGGATTATAGGTGTGAGCCACCATGCCCAGCCGGCAGCACCTTCTAACTGACTTCCCCCTTTGTACTTTTACCTCTTTTCTCCATCATAATCTATTCTTCAAGTAGTGACCAGGAAGATCTCTTTTTTTTCTTCTTTCTCTAAACAAGGTTGTGAAAAATTTCAGGGAGATCTCTTTACAAGTATAAGTCAAATCCTAAAGCTCTTCTGTTTAAAACTCTCTGAAGGTTTTACATGGGAGATGGCATGTTATAGACTAGAATTCCAGTCCTCATTGTGGCTTCAATGTCATCTCACTGCAATGTGTGCCTCCCAGGCTCAAAAGATTCTCCTGCTTCAGCTTCCCAAGTAGCTGGGGATTACAGCTAATTTTTTTTTTTTTTTAAGATGAAGTCTTGCTCTTGTTGTCCAGGATGGAGTACAATGACTTGATCTCGACTCACTGCAACCTCTGCCTCCCGAGTTCAAGCGATTCTCCTGACTCAGCCTCCTGAGTAGCTGGGATAACAGATGCGTGCCACCACACCTGGTTAATTTTGAATTTTTAGTAGAGATGAGTTTTCACTATGTTGGCAGGCTAATCTTGAACTCCTGACCTTGGGTGATCTGCCCACCTTGGCCTACCAAAGTGCTGGGATCACAGGCATGAGTCCCACGCCCGACCTTATAATTTTTTTAAAAAAGAAGAAATATAAGGGAGGGTAACTTTTTGAGATACCTATGAAAACTACAAAAATCAATTCAGTTGATAATATTCCAGCATGAGAGTTTAGGGATATCCATGAAATCGCCTTTGCAAAATGATGACTGAGACAGTGAAAGAGATACAACTTAACTGACTCCATCTTGCTTCTAACCTCCAAGCTGTCCTTGGTTATTCCTGGGTGTAGGCTGAAATAACTTTGGGAAAAACTTAGTTTATAGTTTAGAACAATAACAGTCCTTTCCCAAAACAAACCTGCTTCTTGCCTGGGGCCTAGATTGCCCTTGTAGGACTAACAATAGCCACAAGATTAGAAATGCTAGTTTAGGGCTGGGCATGGTGGCTCATGCCTGTAGTCCTAGCACTTTGGGATGCTGAGGCAGGTGGATCACAAAGTCAAGAGATGAGACCATCCTGGCCAACATGGTGAAACCCTGTCTCTACTAAAAATACAAAAATTAGCTGGTGGCGTGTGCCTGTAGTTCGTTACTTGGGAGGCTGAGGCAGGAGAATCACTTCAGCCCGGGAGGCCGAGGTTGCAGTGAGTGGAGATCTCACCGTTGAACTCCAGCCTGGACTTTGTCAAAAAAAAAAAAAAAAAAAAAAAAAAAAAAAAAAAAAAAAAAAAAAAAAAAGAAAAGAAAAGAAAGAGAGAGCAAGAAAGAGAGAGAAAGAAAGAAAGGAGTCATGCAGCTAGAGGCTACAAGATTCTGACCCTCCTTAAACTGCTCCTAAGATCAGTGCTTGAGATAATGTGCAGACCCTGCACTTGATGGATCAGCTGGCACCACCCAGATCAGTAAATTGGCCCATCTGATTCTGTGGCCCCCACCCAGGAACGGCCTCAGTGCAAGAAAACAGCTTCGATCCCCTATGATTTCATCCCTGACCAATCAGCTCTTTTGGCTCACTGACCTGGCTTCCCCCAACCCACCAAGTTATCCTTAAAAACTCTGCTCCCCAAATGCTCAGAGAGACTGATTTGAGTAATAATAAAACTCGTTTCCCACACATCGGGTTCTGCGTGAATTACTCTTTATTGCAATTGCCCTGTCTTGATGAATCGGCCTTGTCTAGAGAGCGAGTAAGGTGAACCCCTTGGGCAGTTACATTGGCTGCTTTGTGATAGATATGGCTAGCCAGCACCAACAGCAAATAAGCATACACTCTGAAGTCAAACAGAGTTGGATTTAAATTCTGGTTCTTCCATTCACTGTGTGACCTGGGCAAGTCATTTAATCTCTCTGAGCTCTGGGATAATAATGGAACCTACTTCAAAGGGCTGTTGAAAGGATTGAGGAGATGAAAAATATTTAGTAAATAGTAGGTGTTCATTAAGTGGTGGACATTACCAACAGTTCATATTATGGTCTGCAGACCAGGCACAGTGGCTCACGCCTGTAATCCCAGCATTTTGGGAGGCCAAGGCGGGTGGATCACTTGAGGTCAGGAGTTCGAGAGTACCCTGGCCAACATGGTGAAACCCTGTCTCTACTAAAAACACACACAAAATAAGCCAGGTGTGGTGGCATGCTCCTGTAGTCCCAGCTATTTGGGAAGCTGAGGCACGAGAATTGCTTAAACCCAGAGGTAGAGGTTGCAGTGAGCTGAGGTTAGCCACTGCACTCCAGCCTAGGTGATGGAGCAAGACTCTGTTTCAAAAAAACAAAAAACCAAACAAAACAAAATTTCTCAGCTTTGGCGGGGCATGATGGCTCAATACCTGTAATCCCAGCACTTTGGGAGGCCAAGGCAGGCAGATCACCAGAGGTCAGGATTTTGAGATCAGCCTTGGCCAAAGTGGCAAAACCCCATCTCTACTAAAACAGAAAAATTAGCTGGGTGGCATGCACCTGTAATGCAAGCTACTTGGGAGGCTGAGGTAGAAGAATAGCTTGAATCTGGGAGGGGGAGGTTGCAGTGAGCTGAGATCGAGCCATTGCACTCCAGCTGGGCGACAGAGCAAGACTCCATCTCAAGAAAAAAAAAAAAAGCCGGGCGCGGTGGCTCAAGCCTGTAATCCCAGCACTTTGGGAGGCCGAGGCGGGTGGATCACGAGGTCAAGAGATCGAGACCATCCTGGTCAACATGGTGAAACCCCGTCTCTACTAAAAATACAAAAAGTTAGCTGGGCATGGTGGTGCATGCCTGTAATCCCAGCTACTCAGGAGGCTGAGACAGGAGAATTGCTTGAACCCAGGAGGCGGAGGTTGCGGTGAGCTGAGATCGCGCCATTGCACTCCAGCCTGGGTAACGAGCAAAACTCCGTCTCAAAAAAAAAAAAAAAAAAAGAAAAAGAAAAAAAAAGAAAGAAATTATCTGGGCGTGGTGGCTCACAATTGTAATCCCAGCACTTTGGGAGGCCGAGGCAGGCAGATCACCTGAGGTCGAGAGTTCAAGACCAACCTGACCAAAAAAAAAAAAAAAAAGAAAGAAAAGAAAAGAAAAAAGAAATAGATGAAATAAACCATTCTGCCTCTATGAATAGACAGCAGGCCCCCCCTAACCTGTATCTTTATCATATCGTTCTTAAAAGGATTACATCAGTCAATACAAGAGTAAAGCACTTTGCCTGCTACATGGCACATGATCTACACTAGTAAACGTCAGCCATTTTTATTTCCAGGCAATTATGCCACTGTGTGGTTGATGTTACAAAAGGAGAATTCTGTGAGAAGAGTGCATCTACCAGCTCTGAAGATACTGTATCTAGCGAACTACATATATCAAGTAATAATGGGCCAGGTGTGGTGGCTCACACCTATAATCCCAGCACTTTGGGAGGCTGAAGTGGGTGAATCACTTGAGGTCAGGAGTTCAAGACCAGCCTGGCCAAAATGGTAGAACCCTCTCTCTACCAAGAAAACAAAAAGCAACAACAAAAAGTTAGCTGGATGTTGGGGTGTGCCTGTAGTTCCAGCTACTTGGGAGGCTGAGGAAGGAGAATCACTTTAACCCGGGAGACAGAGGCTGCAATGAGCTGAGATCACACCACTGCAATCCAGCCTGGACAACACAGCTAGACTCCATCTCAAAAAACAAAACAAAACAAAAAGTAAAAATGGATCCCTCTTTGTATTATTAATCAACAATTAATTCCAATTAGAACTGGAATAAGAACAGGCTGGACAAGATGGCATGTGCCTATAATCCCAGCACTTTGGGGAGGCTGAGGCGGGCAGATCACCTGACATCAGGAGTTCAAGACCAGCCTGGCCAATATGGCGAAACACTGTCTCCACTAAAAAATACAAAAACAAGTAGTCTGGTGTGGTGGCACGTGCCTGTATTTCCAGCAACTCAGGAGGCTGAAGTAGGAGAATTGCTTGAACCCAGGCAGTGCAGGTTGCAATGAGCCAAGATTAGGCCACTGCACTCCAGCCTGGATGACAGAGGGAGACTCTATCTCAATAAAAATAAAATAAAATAAAATAAATAAAATAACTGGAATAAGAACTTTTAATAAGGGCAGGGCATGGTGGCTCACGCCTTTAATCCCAGCACTTTGGGGTCGGATCACCTGAGGTCAGAGGTTCAAGACCAGCCTGGCCAACATGGTGAAAACCCAGTCTCTGCAAAAATACAAAAATTAGCTGGGCTTAACGTCAGATGCTTGTAATCCCAGCTACTTAGGAGGCTGAGGCAGAAGAATCACTTGAACCCGGGAGGCGGAGGTTGCAGTGAGCTGAGATTGCGCCATTGCACTACACTCTGGGTGACCGAGACTCTGTCTCAAAAAAAAAAAAAAAAAAAGAACTTTTAATCAGCATGTGATAAGCAATATGATATAATTTCTGTCCAAAGCAAAGAAACTTGACATTTTAGCCTTGCAGCCTTATCTAGAATAAATGTGATGGTTCCGTTAGGCTTTGGCAAATATTGGTGATTTCTGCTCTGGATCCCTAGGGATACCTTCACAGACTGACTTCTATGGCCTAGGACCCTTCTTCCCAAGATGGAAACTACTTATCTAGTAAAAAAGGAGGGAAAGAAGGAGACAGGTATAGGGCCAAGCTGACATTTATAGACAACTACCACATGTTAGAGGTTAGGTATTTGATCTCTTCAGCCTCCTGATATGCTCTAAGGCTATTCTCATTTTAGAGATAAGGAACTTATATAAACAAGAATTCAGAGAGGTTAAATGAAGTGTTTTGGGTCAACAGATAATCTTTATCAGAATTTCTTTTTTTTCTTTTTTTTTAGACAGAGTTTCACTCTTGTTGCCCAGGCTGGGGTGCAATGGCACGACCTCAGCTCACCACAACCTCCATCTTCCAGGTTCAAGCAATTATCCTGCCTCAGCCTCCCAAGTAGCTGGGACTACAGGCCTGTACGACCACACCTGGCTAATTTTGTATTTTTAGTAGAGATGGGTTTTACTATGTTGGCTAGGCTGGTCTCAAACTCCTGATCTCAGGAGATTCACCCACCTGGGCCTCCCAAAGTGCTGGGATTACAGGCATGAGCCACCGTGTACCAGAATTTATAGGTCTTCTGATTCAAAGCCTGGAGCTGTTCCCTAGATATCAATCTATATCTTGTGACACTGTGATAGAGAAGTCAGGCTTAATTAGCCGGGCATGGTGGCAGGTGCCTGTAGGAGAATTGCTTGAACCCAGGAGGCGGAGGTTGCAGTGAGCTGAGATCACACCACTGCACTCAAGCCTGGGTGACAGAGTGAGATCTGTCTCAAAAAAAAAAAAAAAAAAAAAAAGTTCTTTAGTTGAGGAAATCTAGTTGAAGAGTTGAAGCCTCTCTTAGTGCAATCTCTTGCTGAGCATTTGTGTGCACTGTACTCCAGGGATTTGAGGATAATTTCATGGCCCAAGTCATCTACCCTCCCAACCCTAGTGTAACTTTCTTTGATATTTTTGTGTATTTTGCACAGAAACTTTTGGTTGGATTCTTCATTCCTTGGGTCTCCAGCCACTGCAGGGGGTCAATGTCCCTGCAAATAATGGTGCCCAGAACAAATGCAACCAACATTGCTGATGTGACCCAATCAGGGTAAAGTGCAGGAGATGCAACAGTTCTTATAATTTACACTGTGTGACTCTATTAATGAAGCACAGAGTGAGTGCTTTCTAGCAGTTCCATAGGATTTGCTCATTTTAAGTTTGTAATAGGCAAATACACCCAAATCTTTCTCACCTAAATTACACCAAAGTCTATGCTTCACCTACCTGTTCTTCCCTGGTCTAGGAACTACTGTCGTGATTTCTTTTTTTTTCTTTTTTCTTTTTTTTTTGAGACGGAGTCTTGCTCTGTCACCAGGCTGGAGTGCAGTGACGCAATCTTGGCTCATTACAACCTCATTGCGATTCTTCCACCTCAGCCTCCCGAGTAGCTGGGACCACAGGTGCATGCCACCAAGCCTGGCTAATTTTTTTTTATTTTTAGTAGAGACAGGGTTTCACTATGTTGGCCAGGATGGTCTCGATCTCTTGACCTCGTGATCTGCCCGCCTCAGCCTCCCAAAGTCCTGGGATTACAGGTGTGAGCCACTGCGCCCAGCCTGTCATGATTTCTATGATATTTGTTTTCTTTCTTTCTTTTTTTTTTGATAGTAGTTCTCAAGGAATTTATTATTTATTTATTTTTAATTTTTATTTTTGAAATATTCGTTTTCTTCCTGTCTTTACAGTTTACCAACTGTGTATGCATAATGTTTAGTTTTGTCGGTTTTGGAACTTTATGTAAGGGGAATCAGGTTGTATTTTATCATTTTCTTCTTTCTCTCAAAATTAGGTTTGTGAGATTCATCTATATTGAATATGTGGCTTTAGTTTGTTCTTTTTCATTATTGCTGTAGAGTATTCCATTGTATATTAAAACTTTTTTTTTTTTTTTTTTTGGAGATGAAGTCTCGCTCTATTGCCCAGGCTGGAGTGCAGTGGCACAATCTCGGCTCACTGCAACCTCCGCCTCCCAGGTTCAAGTGATTTTCCCATTTCAGCCTCCTCAGTTGCTGGGACTACAGGCACCCACCACCATGCTCAGCTAATTTTTGTATTTTTAGTAGAGACAGAGTTTCACCATGTTGGCCAGAATGGTCTCAATCTCCTGACCTCATGATCCATCCACCCAAAGTGCTGGGATTACAGACATGAACCACTGCACCTAGCCCTGTATATTGAAACTTTAAAAAAAATCTAGTCCATTGTTGATGAACATGTAGGTCCTTTATGTATTGTATTATGAGCTATGCCACTGTGAATATTTGTGTGTCTCTCGGGGCACATGGGCAATGTAATTGGTAATTAATTATTTCATGTGTTTATGTCATATTCCATATTTTCTTCAGAACATAAGAATCACATCTTTAAGGCCAGGTTTGGTGGCTCAGGCTTGTAATCCCAACACACTGAGAGGCCAAGGTGGGTGGATCATGAGGTCAAGAGATCAATACCATCCTGGCCAACATGGTGAAACCCTGTCTTTACTAAAAATACAAAAATTAGCCAGGCATGGTGGTGCATGCCTATAGTCCCAGCTACTTCAGGCTGAGGCAGGAGAATCACTTGAACCCAGGCGGAGGAGGTTGCAGTGAGTACTACACTCCAGCCTGGCTACAGAGTAAGACTCTGTCTCAAAAAAAAAAAAAAAAAAAAAAAAAAATCACACCTTTTATACTTAATAAAGACTTTGAGCATACATTTGTTTTCTTTTTTTTTTTTTTTTTTTGAGATGGAGTTTCATTCCTGTTTCCCAGGCCAGAGTCCAATGGTGCAATCTCGGCTCACCACAACCTCCACCTCCCAGGTTCAGCGATGCTCCTGTCTCAGCCTCCTGAGTAGCTGGGATTGCAGGCATGCCACCACACCTGGCTAATTCTGTATTTTTTAGTAGAGACAGGTTTTCTCCATGTTGGTCAGGCTGGTCTTGAACTCCTGACCTCTGGTGATCTGTCCACCTCGGCCTCCCAAAGTGCTGGGATTACAGGCATAAGTCACTGCACCGGGCCAGAAGCCTCTTCTATAGAGGACATCAGCATCTGCTATCTTTATGGCTTATGCCTTGTGTTAGTCATCACAACACAGAGGATGCACTGGCTGCCCTATCCTGGCCAAAGGTCTCCCTGCTAAGCATGGATTTGCACACCCAGGAAAATCATTTATGGGGGGTTGGGCAAGGTGTTGGGGGGACCCTGTGTGCTCTCTCAAATGCACACCAGCCATTTGGGAGATATTAACTGCTCAAAAATATAGAGTCTGTATATAGGCTCTCCCCTCATGTTGACAAGTCCTGGGGCAAAAGTACAAACAGATACCTAAATTATTAAAATTACAAACCAGGTTGGGCAAGGTGGCTTACATCTGTAATCTCAGTACTTTGGAGGCAGAAGTGGGCAGACCTCTTGAGGTCAGGAGTTCAAGACCAGCCTGGCCAACATGGTAAAACCCCGTCTCTACTAAAATTACAAAAGTTAGGCCGGGCGCAGTGGCTCAAGCCTGTAATCCCAGCACTTTGGGAGGCCGAGGCGGGTGGATCACGAGGTCAAGAGATCGAGACCATCCTGGTCAACATGGTGAAACCCCGTCTCTACCAAAAATACAAAAAATTAGCTGGGCATGGTGGCACGTGCCTGTAATCCCAGCTACTCAGGAGGCTGAGGCAGGAGAATTGCCTGAACCCAGGAGGCGGAGGTTGCGGTGAGCCGAGATCCCGCCATTGCACTCCAGCCTGGGTAACAAGAGCGAAACTCCGTATCAAAAAAAAAAAAAAAATTACAAAAGTTAGCTGGGTGTGGTGGTGCATGCCTGTAATCCCAGCTACTCAGGAGGCTGAGGCGGGAGAATCACTTGAACCTGGGAGGCAGAGGTTGCAGTGAGCTGAGATGGTACCACTGCCCTCCAGCCTGGGCAACAGAGTGAGACTCTGTCTCCTAAATAAATAAATAATAAAATAAAATTCCAAACCAACTAACTGCTAACCTTAATATAGTCTATTCTTCTACTTTGACAAATACACATTTTTAAGACCCGGAAGACCAGGTTTAAATTTAGAATTCCTGGACTCCTGGAATTATGCACATGAATGAGGTGGCGAAGGCAGCACAGGCCCTGGCCCAACTATTGTCTCATGGCTTACTTGGCTTCCTTTCTCACCTCTGTCTTGAACCATGTGGGATCTGTGGACATAGGAGCTCAAACGCCCAAGTGTCATGTCACCCCCTTAAGCAAAGCTGCCCTGTAGCCCCCTTTTTTTAGATGAGAAATAATCATTTTAATAAAAGTATATCTTATTTAAAACAAATGATTTAATTAAAGCAGAAACTGATTCTAATGAATGGATTTTCTGATTATTATTTTATTATTATTATTATTTGAGACAGAGTCTCACTCTACAGCCCAGGTTGGAGTGCAATGGTGAGATCTCTGGTCACTGCAACCTCCATCTCCTGGGTTCAAGCAATTCTCCTGCTTCAGCCTCCCGAGTAGCTTGGATTACAGCCATGTGCCACTACACCTGGCTAATTTTGTATACATTTTTTTTCACTGAGAAAAAAATGTTTTTCATGACATCTGAGAATTATCAGCTAACTTTGTATTTTTTTAGTAGAGATGGGGTTTCTCCATGTTGGTCAGGCTGGTCTTGAACTCCTGACTTCATGTGATCTGCCCACCTCATTCTTCCAAAGTGCTGGGATTACAGGTGTGAGCCACTGCACTTGGCTTATTACTATTTTTTGTTTTAAGTTCTGGGATACATGTGCTGAATGTGTAGGTTTGTTACATAGGTATACATTTGCCATGGTGGTTTGCTGTACCTATCAACATGTCATCTAGGTTTTATGCCTCGTGTTAGTCACCACAAAAACACAGAAGTTGCATTAGGTATTTGTCCTAATGCTCTCCCTCCCCTTGTCCCCCAACAGGCCCCAGTGTGCGATGTTTCCCTCCCTGTGTCCATGTGTTGTCATTGTTCAGTTCCCACTTATGAGTGAGAATATAGAGTGTTTGGTTTTCTGTTCCTGTGTTAGTTTGCTGAGAATGATGGTTTCCAGCTTCATCCATGTCCCTGCAAAGTACATGTTCATTCTTTTTTATGGCTGCACTTTAGCCCCTTTTAGGGATGCCTAGATTCTGCCCTACAGAGAATGGATCTGGGTGGGAAAGGGGCCACAGCTTCTTTCTGCGCCCATGGATATGTATTCAGAAGTTGATCCTGAAGTGCCAAACCCTGTGGACTCCCTCACCCTGGCATGGGATTGTTGTGCCTTAGGGTTTACCTAAAAATATGAAAATGTACATAATTCCTGATGCTCCTATCTTATTTCAAAATAGATTTTTAGGCCAGGTGCAGTGGCGCACATTTGTAATCCCAGCACTTTGGGAGGCCGAGGTGGATGGGTCACCTGAGGTCTAGTTCCAGACCAATGGCTGGGCACGGTGGCTCACACCTGTAATCCTAGCACTTTGGGAGGCCAAGGTGGGTGGATCATCTGAGGTCAGGAGTTCAAGACCAGCCTGGCCATCATGGTGAAACCCCATCTTTAAAAAAAAAAAAAAAGTATATAAAAAAAAAAAGAGTTCCATATCAGCCTGGCTAACATGGCAAAACTCGGTCTCTACTAAAAATATAAAAATTATCCAGGCATGATGGCATGATGGGGGGTGCCTGTAATCCCAGCTACTCAGGAGGCTGAGGCGGGAGAATCTCTTGAACCCAGGAGGCGGAGGTTGCAGTGAGCCAAGACCGTACCATTGCACTCCAGTCTGGGTGGCAGAGTGAGACTCCGTCTCAAAAAAAAAAAACAACAAAAAACTTTGAACTACCTCCTTGGCATGGGGTGCTTCAGGTGCCAAAACCAGATGGGGAGGGGTGATCAGAGGCGATTTCCTAATGTATGGGCCCCAGAGCGTGTTCTCCTGCCCAGGTAGAAGGGCCAAACTTTCTGTATGATTTCTCCTCTCCTGCCATGAGTGCAGGGTCTGTACCTGGCCGTATCCCCGGCATCTATCGTCACTGAAAAGTCAAACATATTTGCTTAATGGATGGCATACTGGTCTATGCATCAGAAGACCTGGGGTCCAGGACCAGTACTGTTGGAAACAGTTCGTCATATTTTATTACCTCATTTAAACTTCTGTTAGCCATTATATTGATAAAAGTTCCAAGAGGTGAAGTGACTGTCCCAAGGTCACACGGCTGAAGAGGTAGAGGCTGGAACTGGACCGTGCCATCTGTCCTCCTTTCTTCTTAGCTTTTTTCCTCTGTGCCAGGGTGGAGAACCGGGACCGGCCCCTTCGAGAGGCCGGGCCTTTCCTCCTGCCCCTGTACTCCAGCTTCTCTCCGTACTCAGCCTCCCTGGGCCGCGGGGTTAGGCGCCCAGCTCTGCTCGGAGCCTTCCTCCCGCGGCTCTCCCTCCGCCTCCCGAGGCCCCGCCCCTCCCCTCGGGACAGCGTCACGTGCCGCCCCATCCCCCCGCGCCTGCGCACTGCTTATTTCCCGCTGTCAGGATGAGGAGGCGGAGGTCGGCGGTCGGGTCCGTCTCTGCCCGCGGCTGTGGCGGCGCCGGCGGCTCCAGCCTTAGCGGTTCCTCCCTGGGCGGCGGCGGCGGCGGCTCGGTCGACGCCTCCTCCGCCAGCTGAGCCCGCGGGAGCCCGGGACGCCGCTTCCCCGCCCATCCCCGCTCCTCGAGGCCGGCCGCCTGGTCATGGCGCAGCCGGGCCCGGCTTCCCAGCCTGACGGTGAGGCGCCCACCATGGCAGCGCGGCGGGCGCGGCCTGCCCGGCGTCGGCGTCGCGGGAGGACCTCGGGGCGGGCGGCGGGAAGGGCGCGCGCAGGCCCCGGGGGTGACCCCGCCGGGCGGAGGCGGGAGCGCGCGGGCTGCGGCGCGCCAGGGGGACCGTCGCTGGGGAGGGGGCGGGAGGCGCCGGTGCTGCGCTTGCGGGAGGACGGAGGGAAGGGCTTGGGGAGGCTGCTGGGTAGCGTGGGGGAGTGTGGGCCGGGAGCGGTTCTGGGTAGCTGGGGGATCGGCACGTGGGTTCTGCCGGTGGGGGAGGATGGAAATCGGGAACATGTGCTATATTCGTTAAGGAAAAAAAATCTTTGCTTAGGTAGTGTGCCCTCCCGGCTGCCCCAGTCCTTGCTGTAGAGCTCTTTGCATCTTCTTATGTGACCGTTGGGTACAGTAACTGGATTTAGTAGCATTCCCTGAATGACAGTGTGGCTTAATGGTAAGTGTTGGGGCCTGGGAGTCTAAAGGACCTGGTTTCTTAACCAGCAAGCTTAGGGCTCAATTTTTATCTTCGTTAAGCCTCAGTAGTCTCACCCACTAATTAACCAAGAGGTTAATTCATGCCTTTATATTTTATCTATTAAAAATAGCAACACGAATGTGTATATAAAATGATAGTATTATTATGGAGGTGTTAGGAATAATGAGAAGTATTTGAGAATGCTGAGGCCTACTTGCACTACTTGAAGATTGTGGAACTAAAAAAAAAAAAAAAGCGAAGTCGAAGAAATATGTCATTTTATGGTGTTTATATTCTTGGAAGGAAAAAAGGGCCCCATCCTAAATATAGGAAATCTGTGTTCTTCCTATTTTATTCCTGTCAAAGTTGGTTGTCAGAGCCTTTCATGACCTTCTGGGAAGTTGGACTAAACTGTGCTTCACAGATTGACTACATCGTTCCAGGTTTTACCACCTAGAATTGATGTTTGGAAATAATGTGCTTGATCTTTAACAAGATCCTACTGTCTCTGGTTGTGAAAGTTCGTTCTGGTCTATTTTCATAATTAGCGTGTGTGCTTAGCATCTTTAAGTGTGAATGGAGTAGAATGTTGGGAAAAGGTGCTTGGTAAGGAGTAGGTACTTTAAAACTTACCTTTGCTTGTCTTGTCTCAAAATAACCTTTCATGAAACCCTTACTCTTTATTCTCACCTTTGGGGAACTTGAAACCATGTTATCAGATTTTAAGGTTCTGGCGGCTCTCTGGGAAGTGTGCTCCAAAGCCTGTTAGCCTGTAGTTTTGGGTGTTGTTAGTTGCCTAAGGGGAGATGTCCAGTAAGCACTTGTTTTATAAGAACCTGCTTACTCCTTCTGTTCTAGTAGAAGGCAAGGGAAGCATTTTTGGTCCGCTGTCAGAGGAAACTGGGATATTTTCAGGCTGCATTTTAATGATCACCTTTTGCATTTGGTGTCAGGCAAGAAAACTTTGTTCTTCCACAAACCCACTTTGTTACTGCACCCAGGCAGGATACAGAGAGAACTTGTGGTTCTGATCAGGAGCGGTAGGTATGCATAGCTGGCTGCTGCGTTTTCTTGAGTTGCATGGAAACAAACGTCTGGGCAGCTCAGGTGACCTGACAGTCTGGAATCAAAATTCCCTGTAAATAGGCAGAAGTGACTAAGCACTTGAAAGAGGCTAATTAGCTTTAGGAAATCTGTGTTCTTCCTATTTTATTTACGGTTTATTTCCTGTATTTCAAATCTTGTGACTCTAGGATGAGATTTAGTTTGCGTATATTGCAATTTTTATTTTAAATTAATTTTTTTTTTTCAACAGTAGGATAGAGATAATTCGGTACATTTGAGTGCCTGTGTCAGTGTCTTAGAAGTTCATCCTGGGGATTTTTTTTTTTTTTTTTTAAGCAGTATCTCACTCTGTTGCCCGGGCTGGAGTGCAGTGGCACCATCTTGGCTTACTGTAGCCTGGAGCTCCTGGGGTCAAAGAAGTCCACCCACCTCAGCCTTCTGTGTAGCTGTAACTACAAGTGCCCGGCTGATTTTTGTATTTTTGTAGATACGGTGTTTTGCCATGTTGCCCAGGCTGGTCTCAAACTCCCGAACTCAAGGGATCTACCTGCTTAGGCCTCCCACAGTGCTAGGATTATAGATGTGAGCCCCTGAGCCGGGCCTTTGGGGATTTAATTTTTATCTTTAGCTGAACTCGTGTAGACCACTTTAGCTTTGGGCACACTTGAATTTCCTAGTTGTGCTGATTAAAAAAAAAAAAAAAAATCGCCAGAATTCTTTTGTGTCAAACTGATGGTGAAAGATAACTAACTGCTTAGTCTTGACTTTATCTCATTTTACCCTATTGCAGAAGCGATTGTCTTTTATGACTTTTTTTTTTTTAAAGTATCTTGTCTGTTTTTCATAGCCGTATGGTAGATTAAGAAAATAGATTTGTAAAAACAAAAAACAAAAACAAAAAGATAAAAAAGATTTGTGTATAAATTCAAGGAATGAAATGTAGTCATTTTATTACTTCATTTTAATTATTTTGTAAATTAAAAGTTCTGGTTATTTGATACTGCTTCTTAGTTTACTTGGAATACAGGTAATTTTAATAGTCATAGAAAGTTCAATTGATCTGTTTTCCCTTGAGAATTAAAAAATGTTTTGCAGTAGCTTCGAAGGTATCTTGATTAAAAAAAAAGAGAATTCAAAAATGTGAACACTTTTTTTTTTTTTTTTTTTTTTTTAAGACGGAGTTTCACCATGTTGGTCAGGCTGGTCTTGAACTCCTGACCTCAGGTGACCTGCCCGCCCTGGCCTCCAAAGTGCTTGGATTACATGCATGACCAACTACGCCTGGCCAAATGTGAACACTTTCAAATTTTAATATTTATTTTAGGTCGGGCATGGTGGCTCACACCTGTAATCCCAGAACGTTGGGAGGCCCAGGTGGGCAGATTACCTTAGGTTAGGAGTTGGAGAAACCCCATCTCTACTAAAAATACAAAACTTAGCTGGGTGTGATGGCAGGTGCCTGTAATCCCAGCTCCTCAGGCTGAGAGGCAGAAGAATCGCTTGAACTCGAGAGATGGAGGTTGCAGTGAGCCAGTAATGTGTCATTGCACTCTAGTCTGGGCAACAAGGCAAGACTCCATCTCAAAAAACAAAACAAAAAAATTTAATCTAAGTTCAGCTATATCTTTGAAGCATTTGCTCTGATTTTACTTTTTTTTTTTAACCTTTTTTTTTTTTTTTTTTTTTTTTTTAAATTAAGATGGGGTTTCACCATGATGCCCAGGCTGGTCTTGAACTCCTGACCTCAGGTGATCCACCCACCTTGGCCTCCCAAAGTGCTAGGATTACAGGCATGAGCCACTGCGCCCACCTTTTCTTTTCTTTTTCTTTTGTAGAGAGCGTCTCACCTTGTTGCCCAGTCTGGTCTTGAAGTCCTGGGCTCAAGCAATTCTCCCATCTTGGCCTCCCACTGTTGGGATTACAGGCATGAGCAACTTCGCCCAGCCTACTTCATTATTTTTTATTCTTGCCATGTTGACCAGGCTGGATTCCTGACTCTTTCATGTTACAGACATGCTACCTTTTCCCCCTGAAAGATCTGCTTTGCATACATAGGTCTGCAACTTCCCTATCTCACTCAAGAAATATTAGTTATATTATATACTCATACATAGTCTTATGGCCACGTAATGTTCTGTAAACACTATAGGCATTATCTTAGGAAATCTTCATAGCAATGAGGTGGATACTATTGAAATAGTACTTGCTTCTAATTTATTGATGAGGAAACTGAAGCACAGAGAAGTTAAAGCAACATACCTGGTGTTACACAGCTCCTAAGTGGGGAGCAGGATTCAAATCCAGGCCATCTGGCTTAGGTACTAGATCATGGACTACTTTCCAGGTCAGTGTTGAAGGCCTCCTTATTCTTGTTAAAGATGATCTCTTTTTTTTTTTTTTTTAATCCCGTTTTTGTCTCCCCCCCCCAAAAGACGACCTCATCATATGCATGTATCATGCATGATTTATTGTGCATTTCTCTATTGTGGGGCCAAGTAGATTGTTTCCAATTTTTAATTATGTTACAAGCAGTGTTATGATCGATGTCCTTGTGCATATTTTTTTAGGTACTCTTTTATTTCTGTAAGACTAGTGAATGAAAGAGCATGATTTCTCAGTGGTTTAAATTTTAATACCTGTTGCTAGCTTACCCTTGAAGGGATCAGTTTACATAGTTTTCAACAATATATGGCAGGTGGATTTTCCCTGTAATCTTACAAGCTCTGGATGATGTCATTTGTTTTAAATTTGTGTCTTTTGATCAAAAAAAGTGGTATTGTTTGGCCAGGTGTGGTGGCTCATACCTTTAATCCCAGCACTTTGGGAGGCTGAGGTGGGTGGATCATAAGGTCAGGAGTTCAAGACCAGCCTGGCCAACATGGTGAAACTCTGTCTCTACTAAAAATACAAAAATTAGCGGGGCGTGGTGGTATGTGCCTGCAGTCCCAGCTACTCGGGAGGCTGAGGCAGAAGAATCGCTTGAACCCAGGAGGTGGAAGTTGCAGTGAGTCGAGATTGTGCTACTGCACTGCACTCCAGCCTGAGTGACAGAGTGAGACTCCATCTCAAAAAAAAAAAAAAAAAAAAAGTGCTATTGTTCAATTGACAAGTATTTGTGTGCCTATTCTATGCCGAATCCTATGCTAGGATCTAGGAAATGCAATGATGAATAAAAATAGACCTAGTCCTTATGCCTAGGTAGTGAATCATCCAGCCATTAATTAGACAATCCTACAGACAAATACAAAATTATTTATTCAACTAATATGAATGTATACTATTTGTCAGACACAATTCTAGGTATTTGGAATATATCAGTAGGCAACGTGGATAATAACCCTGCCCTAGTATGGGAGAAACAGATATTAAACAACAAATATAAGCAAATGATATGCATTGTTAGATGATAAGTGCAGTGGAAAAAAGAGTAGGATAAAGGGAACAGTGTTGGACTGGTTTTAAATAGGCTGGTCAGGCAGCTTTGTTGAGAAGATGACATTTGTGCAAAGACTTGAAGTAGAGGAGTTGGCCTTGAGGATATCTGGTGGATGGGTGTTCTAGACAGGGATCTGTTTTTGCATATGCCTTCAGGGGGGAAGCATGTCTGGCATGTTTGAGGAATGGCATGGAGGTCAGTGTGGCTGTAATGATTTTACAGGGCCTGGGGGAAGAGTGTAGTAGGATATGAGGTCAGAGAGGTAATGAGGTGGAGGCAGATCTTGGTGGGCCCTAGAAGCATTGCAAAGATTGCCTTTCACTATGGGGAACCATTGAAAAGCTTTAACAGAGGAACGATGTGATCTGACTTAGGTTTTAAAAAAGTCACTCTGGGCTGGGCTTGGTGGCTCACACCTGTAATATCAGCACTTTGGGAGGTAGAGGCAGGCAGATCACCTGAGGTTGGGAGTTCCAAACCAGCCTGACCAACATGGTAAAACCCAGTCTCTACTAAAAATGCAAAAATCAGTCGGCATGGTGGCGCATGCCTGTAATCCCAGCTACTTGGGAGGCTAAGGCAGGAGAATTGCTTGAACCCGGGAGGTGGAGGTTGCAGTGAGCCGAGATTATGCCACTGTGCTCCAGCCTGGGCAACAGAGAGATTGTCTAAAAACAAAAACAAAAACTAAAACCACTCTGGAAGTGTCTCACACCTGTAGTCTCAGCACTTTGGGAGGCTTAGGTGGGTGAATTTGCTTGAGCCCAGGAGTTTGAGACTAGCCTGGACAATATGGCAAAACCCCTTCTCTACAAAAAATACAAAAAATTAGCCGGTTGTGATGGTGTCTGCCTCTAGTCCCAGCTACTCAGGTGGCTGAGGTGGGAGGATCACCTAAGCCTGGGAGGTCAGCACTGCAGTGAGCCATGATCTTGCTATTGCACTCCTGCATAGGTGACAGAGTAAGACCCTGTTTCACTCTGGCTGCTGGATTGGCAGTGAAGTAGTAGGGAGGAATGAATCCAGAAAAAAAGATGTTGAAGTTTGGGCCAGGATGTATCCATGGAAGTTATATTTTGAAAGTATGGCTAACAGGATTTGCTGATGGTTTGAATGTGGGATACAAAATAAAGTAAGTAGTTAAGAATTACTCAAAGGTTTTTGGTCTGAGCAACTAGATGGACACATGCTGTGAGTGACTGTAATTGACTTATTTGACGAATTTACAGAGGTCAGGAAAGGGTTTTGAAGAAATAGTCCTGGAGCTGAGATCTGATGGATGAGCAAGAGTCCCATTTTTGGAGGAGGCAGAATGAGTAAGATAACTGAAGAAAGGTCACTGTGCCTGGGTAGAGTAGGAGGTATGGGCAGGCCTGAGGGGTCTTTTTCCTTAGAGCTGTAGAGGAAGCCATTGAAGGGTTTTAAGCAAGTCAATGATGTGTGGCTCCATGTATATATCTCTCTTTCTCTCTTTCTTTTCTTGTCTTTCTTTCTTTCTTTTTCTTTCTTTTCTTTTCTTTTTTTTTTTTGATGGAGTATTGCTTTGTTGTCCAGGCTGGAATGCAGTGGTAAGGTCTCGGCTCACTGCACCCTTTGCCTCTTGGGTTCAAGCGATTCTCCTGCCTCAGGCTTTTGAGTAGCTGGGCTTACAGGTATGTGCCACCACGCCCGGCTAATTTTTGTATTTTTTTTTTTTATTTTTAAGATCGGGTTTCACTGTGTTGGTCAGGCTGGTCTTGAACTCCCGACCTCAGGTGATCCGCCCGCCTTGGCCTCCAAAGTGCTTGGATTACAGGCATGAGCCATCACGCCTGGCCTAATTTTTGTATTTTTAGTAGAGATGAGGTTTCACCATGTTGGTCAGGCTGGTCTCGAACTCCTGACCTCATGATCCACCCACCTCAGCTTCCCAAAGTGCTGGGATTACAGGCATGAACCCTGTGCCCAGCTTATTTTTTTCCTGTCTTCTCTCCTTTTCTTTCTCATTTTCCTTTACTTTTTCCTTTCCTTCTCTGTCTCTGTCTCTGTCTCTGTCTCTCTGTCTCTCTCTCTCTCTGTCTCTGTCTCTCTCTCTCTCTCTCTCTCTCTCTCTCTCTCTCTCTCTCTCTCTCTTCTCTCTCTCTCTTTCTGATGGAGTCTCTCTCCTGTCATGCAGGCTGGAGTGCAGTGGTGTGATCTTGGCTCAATGCAACCTCCGTCTCCCGGGTTCAGGTGATTCTCCTTCCTCAGCCTCCTGAGTAGCTGGGAATACAGGTGTGAGCCACTGTGCCTGGCTTGCTCGCTCTTTCTTTTCTTCTCTTTCTTTTCTTCTCTTTCTTTTCTTCTCTTTCTTTTCTTCTCTTTCTTTTCTTCTCTTTCTTTTCTTCTCTTTCTTTTCTTCTCTTTCTTTTCTTCTCTTTCTTTTCTTCTCTTTCTTTTCTTCTCTTCTCTCTTTTCTTCTCTTCTCTCTTTTCTTCTCTTCTCTCTTTTCTTTTTTCTTTCTTTTCTTCTTTCTTTTCTCTTTCTTTCTTTCTTCTCTTTCCTTCTTTCTTTCTTTCTCTTTTTTCTTTTTCTCTATTTTTTTCTCTTTTTCTCTTTCTTTCCCTTTCTTCCTTTCCCTTCTCTGTTCCTTCCTTCCTTTTTTCCTTTCTTCTCTTTCTTGATGGAGTTTCGCTCTGTTGCCCAAGCTAGAGTGCATTTGTACCATCTCAGCTCAATGCAGCCTCTACCTCCTGGGTTCCAGCCATTCTCCTGCCTCAACCTCCCAAATAGCTGGGATTACAGGCATGTGCCATCATGATCATCTAATGTTGTATTTTCTTTTTTTTTTTTTTATAATCTTTTTTTTTTTTTTTTTTTTTTTTTTGAGACGGAGTTTTGCTCTTGTTACCCAGGCTGGAGTGCAATGGCGCGATCTTGGCTTACCGCAACCTCCGCCTCCTGGGTTCAGGCAATTCTCCTGCCTCAGCCTCCTGAGTAGCTGGGATTACAGGCACGCGCCACCATGCCCAGCTAAGTTTTTGTATTTTTAGTAGAGACGGGGTTTCACCATGTTGACCAGGTTGGTCTTGATCTCTCGACCTCGTGATCCACTCGCCTCGGCCTCCCAAAGTGCTGGGATTACAGGCTTGAGCCACTGCACCCGGCCTCTTTTTTTTTGTATTTTTAGTAGAGACGGGGTTTCACCATGTTGACCAGGATGGTCTTGATCTCTTGACCTCGTGATCCACTCGCCTCGGCCTCCCAAGGTGCTGGGATTACAGGCTTGAGCCACCGTGCCCGGCCTCTAATGTTGTATTTTCAGTAGAGACAAGGTTTTGCCATGTTGGGCAGGCTGGTCTCGAACTCCTGACCTCAGGTAATCCACCCACCTTGGCCTCCCAAAGTGTTGGGTTTACAGGCATGAGCCACCATGCCCGGCCTATTTCATTTCTTTTATTTATTTTTTTGAGACAGAGTCTTGCTCTGTTGCCCAGGCTGGAGTGCAGTGGCATTATCTCTGCTTACTGTAACCTCTGCTTCCCAGGTGATTCTCATGCCTTAACCCCTAGAGTAGCTGGGATAACAGGTGTGTACCACCATGCCTGGATACTTTTTTGTGTTTTTAGTAGAGACTGGGTTTCACCATGTTTGCCAGGCTGTTCTTGATCTCCTGGCCTCAAGTGATCCACCCACCTTGGCCTCCCACAGTGCTGGGATTACAGGAGTGAGCCACAGTGCCTTGTTGACATTTGGCTTTTAAGTTTTTACTTCCTGGTTAGGAATTATATTAATTATGGGTTTTTTTTTTTGTTTATTGGCTTTCTTTTTTTCTTTCATTGTTTGTTCTTTTTTGGCTTGCTTGCTTTTCCTCCCTCCCCGCTTTCTCCCTCCCCGCTTTCTCCCTCCCCGCTTTCTCCCTCCCCGCTTTCTCCCTCCCCCCTTTCTCCCTCCCCCCTTTCTCCCTCCCCCCTTTCTCCCTCCCCCCTTTCTCCCTCCCCTTCTCCCTCTTCCCTTCTCCCTCCCCCCTTTCTCCTGCGCCCCTTTCTCCCTCCCCCCTCCTTCACCCCACTCCCTCCCCCCTCTTTCCCTCCCCCCTCTCTCCCTCCCCCCTCTCTCCCTCCCCCCCTCTCCCTCCCCCTCTCTCCCTCCCCCTCTCTCCCTCCCCCTCTCTCCCTCCCCCTCTCCCTCCCCCTCTCTCCCTCCCCCTCTTCCTCCCCCACTCTCCCTTCCCCTCTCTCCCTTCCCCCCTCTTTCCCTCCCTCCTGTCTCCCCCTCCCTCCCTCCTTCCCCCTCCCTCCCTCCCTCTCTCTCTCCCTCCCCCTCTCTCTCCTTCCCCTGTTTCTCCCTCCCCCTCTTTTTCCCTCCCCCAGGTCTCCCCCACTGCTTCCCTCCCCACTTCCTTTCTCCTTCCCCTCCCTCCTTCCTTCCCTTTCTCCCTCCTTCCCCTTCTTCCTCCTTCCCCTTCTCCCTCCTCTCTTCCTTCTGTCTCTTCTCGTCCTTTTCATTCTTCTCTTTCTTGTACTTTGAGTTGCTGTTTCACATCTTTGATTTGTGAATATTTATATCCATTTCCCATTTTTCCATTGGGTTGTCTTTTTCTCAGTAATTTGGAGTTTTTTGTAAATTATATTAGCCCTTTGGTATGTATTGCACATTTTGGTCTAACAGTTTGTAATTTACCTCTTTTTAAATTTTTTTTATTATGCAGAAAGCTTTAATTTTTCTTTTTTAAAGATGGGGTTTCATCATATTGGCCAGGCTGGTCTTGAAACTCCTGACTTCAAGTGATTTGCCCACTTCGGCCTCCCAAAGTGCTGGGATTACAGGCCTGAGCCACCACGTCCAGCCGGAAAGCTTTAATTTTTATGTAGACCTGACCTTTTTTAAATTTATGGTTTCTGAGTTTCTTATTTTGCTGACGAAAACCTCCCCAACTCTCATGTTTATATAAAGAAAAAAAAACCTGGCTGGGTGCAGTGGTGCACGCCTGTAATCCCAGCACTTTGGAGTGTGAGGCGGGTGGATCACAAGGTCAGAATTCGGCACCAGCGTGGCCAACATGGTGAAACCCTGTCTCTACTAAAAATACCAAAAATTAACCAGGCATGGTGGTGCATGCCTGTAATCCCAGCTACTGGGGCAAAAGAATTGCTTGAACCTGGGAGACGGAAGTTGCAGTGAGCCTTGATCACGCTATTGCACTCCAGTCTGGGCAATAGAGTGAGACTCTGTCTCAAAAAAAAAAAAAAAAAGGGCTCACGCCTATAATCCCAGCACTTTGGGAGGCCGAGACAGGTGGATGACGAGGTCAAGAGATGGAGACCATCCTGGTCAACATGGTGAAACCCCGTCTCTACTAAAAATACAAAAGTTAGCTGGGCATGGTGGCGCACGCTGCTCGGGAGGCTGAGGCAGGAGAATTGCTTGAACCCAGGAGATGGAGGTTGCGGTGAGCCGAGATAGCGCCATTGCACCCCAGCCTGGGTAACAAGAGCGAAATTCAGTCTCAAAAAAAAACAGCCCCGAAGTTGTTTTTTATGTTTTGTAGTTGAATACATCTAATTTATTTATGTTTAAATTAGGGAAGTTTAAAGAATTTTATTTTTTAATTGCATTTTGGGTTTTGGGGTACAAGAATTTTTTTTTTTTTTTGAGACGAAGTCTTGCACTGTTGCCTGGGCTGGAAGGCAATGCGTGATCTCAACTCACTGCAGCCTCTGCCTCCTAGATTCGTGCAATCCTCCTGCCTCAGCCTCCTGAGTAGCTGGGATTACAGGAGCCCACCACCGCGCCTGGCTTATTTTTTGTATTTTTAGTTGAGAGGGGTTTTCACTGTGTTGGCCAGACAGGTCCCGAACTCCTAACCTCATGATCCATCCCCCTTGGCCTCCCAAAGTGCTGTGATTACAGGGATGAGCTACTGAGCCCGGCCTAATATAAAGAATTATTAACTAAACTGGAGATTACCCACTAAGACAAAGGAAAGCCCTAAATAATACAGGATTAGTAGACAAGGAACAGTTATCGTTTCCAGGGCTGACGCAGAGCACCCTTTATTTCTTTTCTAAGTAGATAGGTAGTTGTCTTAATGTTTATTCAATAACTCATGTGTTTGGTTTGTAAATTATAACTTGGTAAATCTCCCAACCTTTGCACTAGCAGACATACTTAATCTGAAAAAATAAAAGCCCTGCACTTACCCATAGCCTTTGTCATTCTGATATCCCAACGCAGAGCAGCCTGGAATTAGGTAATGGACTTTAATTTTCATGTCTTACCTGGCTTTCTGTGGAGAGAATTGCTCTCCACGATTGCTTTTGAATCCTAAGAACTCTTAATTTCTAAAATACCTCCATTTATCATACACTAGGTTTTGTTTTTGTTTTTGTTTTTGTTTTATTTTGAGATGGAGTTTCGCTCTTATTACCCAGGCTGGAGTGCAATGGCGTGATCTCGGCTCAATGCAACCTCCATCTCCTGGGTTCAAGCAGTTCTCCTGCCTCAGCCTCCCAGGTAGCTGGGACTACAGGTGTACACCACCATGCCCAGCTAGTTTTTGTATTTTTAGTAGAGATGGGGTTTCACCATGTTGATCAGGATGGTCTCGATCTCTTGACCGTGTGATCCACCCGTCTTGGCCTCCCAAAGTGCTGGGATTACAGGCGTGAGCCACCGCGCCTGGCCATACACTAGGTTTTTATCCACTGAAGTTTGATGTGCTCTTCCTATATAGTCATTAATTTGAATATTGTCTTTATAGAGGTGTTTAATAAATGTTGTTTAATTTTGTGTGGTACAATTGTGCCAGGTAATGTGATGGGGAGAAATACAGAAATGAATGATATGTAGTTCCTTTAAGAATTTTATGACCTAGTAGAGGAATGGGCCTGAGCAGAATGAGAAGTGCCCAGTGGGAAAGCAGGTACAGTTGGTGCTATTGGATTGCAGAAGAAGCCTTTAATCTAAGTAAAATTACAGAAAGAGCTATGAAGGAAGTTACATTCGGTCCGTTTTCTTATCAGATAACTGAATCCATTCCATTCCTTCTAGGGAGAAGGAACTTACCACCTCGTAGTTTTGACTAGTTCTAATGTTTTATTTATGTCCTTCCTATATATTCTCTTTATTTCTCTCATCATATGTCTTGAATCTACCTAACTTTCTTGAATAATTTTTTATTTATTAAAAATTTTTTTTTAGACTAGTCAAATGCAGTAGTGAGAAGGGAGGAAAGAGTAGAACAGGGAGTTTGATCTGTAACTGATGGTGAACAATCAATTGAGATAACTCACTACCTTTGGACCAGCCGAATTATATTTAAAGTAGAGATAAGTTCTGTCTACACTGCCTAGGCTGGTCTGGAACTCCTGGGCCCAAGTAATACTTCTGACTCAGCAGTGTGAGCCACCACGCCCAGCTTACTTAACATTCTTTTGATTTTCTTTCAGATTCGGGTTATTAATGACCTTCAGTAGTGCCTGATATTTTCTAGATGTATGTAACCTGTAGAAAGTAGATAAAAAGTCATATAACTGAAAGGAATCCTAGAGAATAGTTATTTCCCTCAATTTAGAAATAAGGAAACTAAGGACTAAAGAGGTAGAAGTGACTTGTACTGTAGCAGAGCCAGCACTAGAATTAAGGAGAAGATTTGGGGCTGTTACCTTTCTTCTGGTGACTGCCTTTTATGTGGAATGAGCTTTCTCTAGAAGCCTCATTATGATGTTGCCTGGTAAGAATCATAGAATCGATGTAGCTTGATTATTGTCAGAACGTGTAAGATTTCCTTGATAATCAGAACTTTTTTAGTATGTTAATGCTTTTTTTTTTTTTTTTTTGAGAGGAAGTTTTGCTCTTGTTGCTCAGGCTGGAGAGCCATGGTGTGATCTCTGCTCACGGCAATAGCTGCCTTCCAGGTTCAAGTGATTGTCCTCCCTCAGTTTCCTGAGTAACTGGGATTACAGGCATGTGCCACCAAGCCCAGCTAATTTTGTACTTTACTTTTTTTTTTTTTTTTTTTTTTTGAGATGGAGTCTCACTCTGCTGCCCAGGCTAGAGTCCAGTGGCTCGATCTCAGCTCACTGCAGCCTCCACCTCCCAGGTTCAAGTGATTCTCCTGCCTCAGCCTCCTGAGTAGCTGGAGGTAGTAGAGACAGTGAAACCCCATCTCTACTAAAAACATAAAAAATTAGCCACATGCCATCTCACCTGGCTAATTTTTTGTATTTTTAGTAGAGATGGGGTTTCATTGTGTTAGCCAGGATGGTCTCGATCTCCTGACCTTGTGAACTGCCTGCCTCGGCTTCCCAAAGTGCTAGGATTACAGGTGTGAGCCACCGCACTCGGCCAATTTTTAATTTTTTAATTTTAATTTTTATTTATTTATTTATTTATTTTGAGACGGAGTTTCGCTCTTGTTACCCAGGCTGAAGTGCAATGGCGCGATCTCGGCTCATCACAACCTCCGTCTCCTGGGTTCAGGCAATCTTCTGCCTCAGCCTCCTGAGTAGCTGGGATTACAGGCACGTGCCACCATGCCTAGCTAATTTTTTGTATTTTTAGTAGAGATGGGGTTTCACCATGTTGACCAGGACGGTCTCGATCTCTTGACCTCGTGATCCACCCGCCTTGGCCTCCCAAAGTGCTGGGATTACAGGCTTGAGCCACCGCGCCTGGCCAATTTTTTATTTTTTAGTAGAGACAGGATTTCTCCATGTTTTTCAGGCTGGTCTCTAACTCCTGACCTCAGGTGATCTGCCTGCCTCTGCCTCCCAAAGTGCTGGGATTACAGGTGTGAGCCACCGCACCGGCTAGTATGTTAATTCTTTAAACACGTATTTATTGTTTATGCTTATTGATGATGGGCATTGTGTTGGGGCTATTGTAGCAAAATAAAAATGTTCCTTTCCCATAACCCAGAAAGGAATTTTGGCAAAAACAGCCCCAGAGACTGTGATAGAGCCTGTAGCATGGCAAAAAAAAAAAAAAAAAAAGAGAAATGTTCCTTTTCTTAATGGGTTTTAAAAGTCTAGTGGTACATACAGGCACATGCCATGAGGAGAGGGTAATTTGTCCGACTGATAATGGTATCCTCAGGATAGTACTTGTCATAGAATAAAAATGTGGATAATAGATTGAAAGATGGACAACAATATGCAGTTGTTAAAATATTATAGTTCTTCCTCATTCACTATATTTTGATAACACATAGGAGAGACATCATATTCAGAAAGTTAATGTAGGCCCTTCCTCCACTTCTCCTCCACTGCACTTCCAGTTATATTGGAGAAAGTAGCGTTTGGTTAAAGCCTTGAGAGTTGTGTAGAAATTTTGACCAACGGAAATGGAAATGGTGCTTTGGAGAAAGCAGTTAGAGGAGGATGATAATCTTTGCAGGGTAGGGCTGGAGAATGTGTAGTGTGAGGTGTGTAAATAATCTGGTGTCCTGAGAGTGTGAGACCTGCTTAGAGACAGGTTTGAAAAAGGGGAGCCCAAAAAAAGAAGAAAAAAAGAATTAAAAAAAGGGGAGCCTGAATGGTGGAAAGCTGAACCGTATGTTTTGATAGAGTGATACTGTGATCCATACTGTGCTGTAGGAAGCTTGCTCTGAAGATTAATCAGAAGATAGATCATGAGGCAGTTGATTGGTTAAGGAGATGGATTGGGCTATTGCTCTGGTCTAAGAGGGAGATGATGGAGTTATAATGTATGTCAATGGGAACAGAGAGAAGGAAATAATAGGTGTGAGAATTAATTGTGGTAAAATAACAACTTGATGAACATTTGATTTGGAATTTGGGCAGGAGAGAAACTGAAGAGGATTCTGAGATGTAAATGCTGTCTGCCCATCTCGGCAACCAATGGAAGGGCACATTTAATAGTAAAAAGTGACAAATATGGTTTTTTTAGATATGTTGATCTGGAATACTGGTGAGGCAGCCATGCAGAAATACCTAGTAGACAACTGGAAATCTAGGCCTGTTGCTCAGGGAAGACATCAGGGATGTAGATGTCAAATGCCTAGAAGTCATGAAGGATGAAGGGTGACTATTGCTCAGGGAGAAAAGTATAGGCTATTTAGAAGGGCACAGATAAAAATAACGGATTCGGAGCAGGAGGGGAAACCAGTGAACCTTATAAAAAAGGAGAGCTGGCCAGGCGCGGTGGCTCATGCCTATAATCCCAGCACTTTGGGAGGCCCAGACGGGTGGATCATGAGGTCAAGAGATCGAGACCATCCTGGTCAACATGATGAAACGCCGTCGCTACTAAAAATACAAAAAGTTAGCTGGGCATGGTGGCACACGCCTGTAGTCCCAGCTACTCAGGAGGCTGAGGCAGGAGAATTGCTTGAACCCAGGAGACGACAGAGGTTGCGGTGAGCCGAGATCGCACCATTGCACTCCAGCCTGGGAAACGAGCGAAACTCTGTCTCAAAAAAAAAAGGAGAGCTAGGATGATTAGTGTTAGAAGTCAGTATTGGAGAAAGTTTGAAGAGGGGGATGGTCAATGGTACTAAGTGCTTTGGAAAAGTCAGAGGAAGGCAGAAGTGGTCACTGAAATCAGCAATTAAGTGGTTATAAGGACCTCTAAGAGAAGAGTTTCAATAAGGAAGGCATAAATACATAGAGGTAGCATGTATAAACTAAATTTTGAAAGTATGGTGATACATGTTAGTGGGACAGTTACTTGAGGGAGTAGTAGGACTGTGGCAAGGAGTGTGTGTTTTAAGAATAGAGATTTAAATAATTGTAGATAATGAAGGACTGCCAGTGGAGGAGAAACTGCCTAAAGATGTAAGATCAAGGAGATAATAGATGGGACTGGGTCTCAGGGTAATTGAAAGCAGTTGAGATAGGACAAGAGCATCTAAGTGTAAAGAGGGGAGACAGGGACTTCATTCTCCAAAATGGAAGGGAAAAAAGGATAAAGGGAAGGAAAAGGTAGAAAAAAATCTGAGGTAGAAGAGAGAAACTGACTGAATATATGAGGCCTCCATTCTTTTATCCATTTATTCAAATATATATGATTTGAACATAACGTTCTATGAACAAGGCAGACAAGGTGCCTGTATTCATGGAGGGTACAGTTTTAAGACTTTTATTTCAGTCAAGTAGATTAGGTTGTTTATACCCTCCTGGGTTATCTTAACCAAATAACACAGAACATAATTTGGCTCTTTTCTCAGTTGTCCCAAAGGTGATATAACAAGTACTATTCTAGATGCAGAGGAGAGCATTTTGGGAGGCTGAGGCGGGCGAATCACCTGAGGTCAGGAGTTCAAGACAAGCCTGGCCAACATGGTGAAACCCCGTCTCTACAAAAATACAGTAATTAGCTGGGTGTGGTGATGTGCTGAGAGGTGGAGGTTGCAGTGAGCTGAAATCGAGCTACTGCACTCCATTGTGGGTGACAGAGTGAGACCCCTTCTCAAAAAAACAAACCAGAGATTCAGGAGAGAGAAGTTACTAAATTATATGCATTGAATGCCTTGGGCATTAGGGCTTACTTAATTTTTTGATAGACCCTGGGTTGAGAAAGGCTGGTAGACTAATAAATACAGGATAAGATTGGGTCCTTATGGTGGGAAATTTAATGGGTTGAGGGGAGCAAACCATGATGTGGATTGTCATTAGTTTGTTAAGGCTATCAGAGTTCAAGACAACAATGTTTTTTAGCCATTCAATCTCCAGTTGATATCTATCTTCTCAACTCCTGCTACATTTATTGTATAAATAAACTGCCGACCCCATCTAGATGTGATCTTCCTATTGTTTTTAGTTACTCAAGAACAGAAGTTTTCTAGCTGGGCATGGTGACGCACACCTGTAGCATCGGCTGCTTGAGAGGCTGAGACAGGAGGATTGCTTGAGCCCAGGAGTTTAAGGCTGTAGTGTGTGGTGGTGATGAATAGCCACTGATCTCTAGCCTGGAGAACACAGTGAGACCCCTGGTTCTTAAGAAAAGCAGAATGTTTCTGAAAATAATTCTATTCTTCATTTCGTGAACGTAGTAGGGCCCTGTAGAGAGTAATGGAAGGATATTGACAACTTAGGTCTGGCTCTGCAAAAAATTGTTTTGAATTTATTCCTAACAGATGGAAGTCTAGTGTCTTCAGAAAACTGCCACTTTTTGTAGCATTTGTAAGCATTAGAAAATTCTTAATTTTGGGGGGTCCAAATTATTTCCCTTTTGGACTTTGGTTCTAATCTCTTGAGCAAATCAGAATTAGGCTATTATCTCTTATACAGGGAAGGTCGTCAAATATTTAAAGAGCTTTCTTCCATGTTGGCAGCTCCTCATATGAGGGTCCTATGCTTTCATTATTTTTGTGTGGCGTCCTCTGGTAGGCTAGCCAAATATTCTAATGCCAAGTAGTTTGATAATGCTCTTTTTAAAGTGGTGAACCTAGAATTGGTGAAAATATTTCATTCACAGGGTCTGTGTGACTTGTGCAGAGAACAGGAAAACGTTCTCTTTTGATCAGTACTCTTAACTGTCTCTTTAATATAGGCTAACATTCCCTCAATTTATGTTTTAATATTAGCAATTCCCAAATGACATGATATTGAACATCTTTTCATATTTTTGCCATCTATATATCTTCTATGGTGTGGTGTCTGTTCGAGTCTTTTGCCCATTTTTTAGTTGGGTTGTTCATTTTCTTTTTTTTTTTTTTTTGAGATGGAGTTTCGCTCTTGTTACCCAGGCTGGAGTGCAATGGCGCGATCTCGGCTCACCGCAACCTCCGCCTCCTGGGTTCAAGCAATTCTCCTGCCTCAGCCTCCTGAGTAGCTGGGATTACAGGCACGTGCCACCATGCCCAGCTAATTTTTTGTATGTTTAGTAGAGACAGGGTTTCACCATGTTGACCAGGATGGTCTCGATCTCTTGACCTCGTGATCCACCCACCTCAGCCTCCCAAAGTGCTGGGATTACAGGCTTGAGCCACTGTGCCCGGCGGGTTGTTCATTTTCTTATTGCTGAGCGTTTTCTTTGGTGGGGTGGGGTGGCTTGGTAAGCAAGCACTTATTGTTGAGTTTTAAGTGTTTTTTTTCTGAATTTTGGATAACAGTTCTTTATCAGCTATTTTATTTGCAATTTTTTTTCCCTAGTCTATGACTTGCCTTATTCCCTTGACAGGTCTTTTGCATAGCAGAAGTTTTGAATTTTAATGAAGTCCAACTTATCAATTATGGTTGACTCTTGAACAGCATGGGTTTGAACTGTGTGGGTCCTCTTATATGCAGATTTTTTTTTTTTGGAGACGGAGTTTCGCTCTTGTTACCCAGGCTGGAGTGCAATGGCGTGATCTCGGCTCACCGCAACCTCCGCCTCCTGGGTTCAGGCAATTCTCCTGCCTCAGCCGCCTGAGTAGCTGGGATTACAGGCACGCGCCACCATGCCCAGCTAACTTTTTGTATTTTTTAGTAGAGACGGGGTTTCACCATGTTGACCAGGATGGTCTCGATCTCTTGACCTTGTGATCCACCCGCCTCGGCCTCCCAAAGTGCTGGGATTACAGGCTTGAGCCACCGCGCCCAGCTTTTTTTTTTTTTTTTTTTTTTTTGAGACGGAATTTCACTCTTGTTACCCAGCCTGGAATGCAATGGTACGATCTCAGCTCACCGCAACCTCCGCCTGCTGGGTTCAGGCAGTTCTCCTGCCTCAGCCTCCTGAGTAGCTGGTATTACAGGCATGCGCCACCATGGCCAGCTAATTTTTTGTATTTTTAGTAGAGACGGGGTTTCACCATGTTGACCACGATGGTCTCTATCTCTTGACCCTCATGATCCACCTGCCTTGGCTTCCCAAAGTGCTGGGATTATAGGCGTGAGCCACCGCGCCTGGCTTACATGCAGATTTTTTCAATAAATATATTGGAAAATATTTTGGAAATTTGCAACAACTTACAGCATAGCCTAGAAATACCAAAAAAAAAAAGTTATGTCATGAATGCATAAAACATATGTAGATACCAGTCTTTTATAATTTACTACCATAAAATATACACATATCTATTATGAAAAGTTAAAATTTATCAAAACTTACACAAATACACTGTACATGAGGCAGATGATTGGTTCATGGTGCTGTTTGTAGTGGAGAGAAATGTAAAGAAACATAAAGATGTGGTATTAAATCATAACTGCATAAAATTAACTGTAGTAGATACTGTAGTAGTGTAGTAATTTTGTAGCCACCTCCTGTTGCTGTGTACTGGAATGTTGCATGTACCTACTTAAAATGCTGATCAGCTAGGCAGGGTGGCTCACACCTGAAATCCCAGTGCTTTGGGAGACGGAGGCAGGTGGATCGCTTTTGCTCAGGAGTTTGAGATCAGCATGGGCAATATGGTGAAACCCCGTCTCTACAAAAAATATAAAAATTAGCCAGGCATGGTCGTGTGCACGCCTATAGTCCGAGATACTCAGGAGCTTGAGGCTGGAGGATTCCTTGAATCTGGGAGGTGGAGGTTGCAGTGAGTCGAGATTGTGCCACTGCACTTCAGCCTGCATGGCAGAGCAAGACCTTGTCTCAAAAAGGAAGAAAAAAAAAAACAAACCCTAATTACCTCTTCAGTAAATTGTATGTCACAGTAAAAAGTGGTCTCTTGTGGTTCTCGAGTGTTTTTCATCATGTCATATTATAAACCTTGAGACCCATACAGAGTACCACTAGTGATACTAGAAGTCCTCCCAAAAAGCAGAGAAAAGTTGTAATACTACAAGAAAAAGTTGAATTGCTTGATGTGTACCATAGATTGAGGTCTGCAGCTGTGGTTGCCCACCATTTCAAGATAAATAAATCTAGCATAAGGACTGTTGACAAAAACAGAAAAAGGAAATTTGTGAAGCTGTTGATGCAGCTAAGCCAGCAGGTATGCCTTGTACTTTCTGCGAAACACCTTTTAATGTCATATTGAAAATGCAAGTCTTAGTTGGTGCAGGATTGCTATGAGACATACCTATAGGCTCTAATAAGAATTGAGAAAAAGTGAAGTCATTATATGACAGCTTAAAGTACAGGAAGGTGAAGGGTCTAAAGCTGGAGAATTTAGTGCCAGCAAAAGACAGTTTGATGACTTTAGAAAGAGGTTTGGCACAAAAGCCGAGTGTGGTCGTGGGCGCCTGTAGTCCCAGCTACTTTGGAGACTGAGGCAGGAGAATCGCTTGAACTGGGGAGGCAGAGGTTGCTGTGAGCCGAGATTGCGCCACTCCTCTCCAGCCTGATGACAGAGGGAGACTCTGTCACACACACACACACACACACACACACACACACACACACACACACACACGGGTTGTCGTAAAATATGTCAAGATAACAGAAGCAGCAGCTTCTGCTGACCAAGAGGCAGCAAACAGATTCCCGTATGCCATTAAGAAAGTCACAGAGGGTTGGGCACTGTGGCTCCCACCTGTAATTCCTGCACTTTGGGAGGCTAAGGCAGGTGGATCACAAGGTCAAGAGATCAAGACCATCTTGGCCAACATGGTGAAACCCTGTCTCCACCAGAAATACAAGAATTAGCTGGACGTGGTGGTGGGCACCTGTAATCCTAGCTACTGGGGAGGCTGAAGTAGGAGAATCGCTTGAATCCAGGTGGTGGAGGTTGCAGTGAGCCGAGATCGCACTCAAGCCTGGCAACAGAGCAAGACTCCTTCTCAAAAAAATAAATACTCGTGATAAAAACAATTTGTGAATGTATAATATAAAAGGAAAGTTGACACGAAGTAGTAAGATCATTCCTCAGAAAGTTAATGTCCTGTGAATATTTTTTCCAGTTTTTAAAAAATGTGTTTTATGGTGATTTAAAAATGGAATCAGGTGAGGTGCCATGGCTCATGCCTGTAATCCTAGGACTTTGGGAGGCTGAGGCGGGCAGATCACCTGAGGTCGGGAGTTTGAGACCAGCCTGACTAACATGGAGAAACCCTGTCTCTACTAAAGATACAAAATTAGCTGGGTGTGGTGACACATGCCTTAATCCCAGCTACTCAGGAGGCTGAGGCAGGAGAATCACTTGAACTGGGAGGTGGAGGTTGCAGTGAGGTGAGATTATGCCATTATATTTCAGCCTGGGCAGCAAGAGTGAAACTCTGTCTCAGAAAAAAAAAAAAAAAGGTGGAATTATGGCTGGACACAGTGGCCCATGCCTGTAATTCTGCACTTTGGGAGGCTGAGGCAGGAGGATCACTTGAGGTCAAGAGTTTAAGACCAGCCTCGGCAACAGAGTAAGACCCCTGTCTCCACAAAAAGTAAAAATAAATTATCGCCGGGTGCGGTGGCTCAAGCCTGTAATCCCAGCACTTTGGGAGGCCGAGGCGGGTGGATCACAAGGTCAAGAGATCGAGACCATCCTGGTCAACATGGTGAAAACCCGTCTCTACTAAAAATACAAAAAAGTAGCTGGGCATGGTGGCATATGCCTGTAATCCCAGCTACTCAGGAGGCTGAGGCAGGAGAATTGCCTGAACCCAGGAGGCGGAGGTTGCGGTGAGCCGAGATCGCGCCATTGCACTCCAGCCTGGGTAACAAGAGCGAAACTCCGTCTCAAAAAAAAAAAAATTATCTAGGTGTTGTGGTGCACATCTGTAGTCCTAGCCTCATGTGAGGTTGAGAACGGGGGAGGATCATTTGAGCCCAAGAAGTTGAGGCTGCAGTGAGCTATAATTGCATCACTCATTTCCGGCTTGGGCAGCAGAGCGAGATCTCATCTCTTAAAGAAAGCCTGGCATGGTGGCTCATGCCTGTAATCTCAGCACTTTGGGAGGCCTGGGCAAGTGGATCACCTGAGGTCAGGAGTTCGAGACCAGCCTGGCCAACATGGTGAAACCCCATCTGTACTAACAATACAAATATTAACTGGGCGTGGTGGTGGATGCCTGTAATTGCAGCTACTTGGGAGGCTGAGGCAGGAGAATCGCTTGAACCTGGGAGGCAGAGGTTGCAGTGAGCTGAGATCGTGCCATTGCACTCTAGCCTGGGCAACAAGCAAAATTCCATCTCATTAAAAAAAAAAAGGTGGAGTGGGGAATCATGCTACAAATGCTGTTCTCAACCTGTATTATTACTTTTGAAGTTATTGTTTTCATGTTTGCAAAATACAGATTCATTATAATTTTTAGTTGTATTTCTCTCATTAATGAATATTCGTGCCATTCCAATAATGCTACAGTGGATGTTTTTGTACGTATCTTTGCACATTGCTGTGTTTTCACAGGATTAATTCCTTGAACTGGAATTACTGAGTCCAAAGAATGTGAGTATTTAAAAATTTAACTTGAAGTGCCAAATTCTCTTTCAAAAAGGTTTGGCAATTTACATGCTCATTAAGGTATATAAGAGGTCTTATACGGCTGGTCACAGTGGCTCACACATGTAATCTCAGCACTTTGGGAGCGGTGAGGTGGGTAGATCTCTTAAGGCTAGAAGTTGAAGACCAGTCTGGCCAATATGGCAAAACCTCCCTCTCTTCTAAAAATACCAAATTAGCCAGACATGTTGGTGTGTGCCTATCGTCACAGCTACTACTGGGGTGGCTGTGGCATGAGGAGTGCTTGAATCTGAGAAGCAGAGGTTGCAGTGAGTTGACATCACACCATTGCACTCTAGCCTGGTTGACACAGTGAGAATCTGTCTGGGGGGAAAAAAAAAGGCTCATAGTCCCTTAATTTAACAAGTTCTTTGCATATACAGAAGTTGACCTTTGCCTTTTTTTACCCAATTTATTTTTTAGCTTTGAGACATTTGACCCATGGAAGTATTTTAATTTTTTTGTGTGATTTGATTATCAGTTTTTTCCTTTATGATATCTAGGTTTATGTTCTACCTCTTCTGGTATCGTCTAGTATTTACTTTCGTTGGATCATTTATTTATTTATTTATTTAATTTATTTATTAAAGACGGGGTTTCACTATGTTGGTCAGGCTGTTCTTGAATTCCCAACCTCAGGTGATCCTCCCACCTTGGCCTCCAAAGTGCTTGGATTACAGGTGTGAGCCACCACGTCCAGCCTGGATCACTTTTTATTTTGAAGTTTATTTTTACTGTCAGGAATGAGATAAGCATTCATCTTTTACTACTTACTTTCTTTTTAAAAAACTATTATTTTTTGAGATGGAGTCTTGCTCTGTCACCCTGGCTGGAGTGCAGTGGCGTGATCTTGGCTCACTGCAGCCTCTGCCTCCTGGGTTCAAATGATTCTCCTGCCTCAGCCTCCTGAGTAGCTGGATCTACAGGCAGGTGCCACCATGCCCAGCTAATTTTTGTATTTTTATTTTTATTTTTATTTTTATTTTTTATTTATTTATTTATTTTTTTTTTCTGAGACGGAGTTTCGCTCTTGTTACCCAGGCTGGAGTGCAATGGCGCGATCTCGGCTCACCGCAACCTCCGCCTCCTGGGTTCAGGCAATTCTTCTGCCTCAGCCTCCTGAGTAGCTGGGATTACAGGCATGCGCCACCACGCCCAGCTAGTTTTTTTTTTTAGTAGAGACGGGGTTTCACCATGTTGACCAGGATGGTCTCGATCTCTCGACCTCGTGATCCACTCGCCTCGGCCTCCCAAAGTGCTGGGATAACAGGCTTGAGCCACCGCGCCCGGCCAATTTTTGTATTTTTAGTAGAGATAGGGGGTTTTGCCATGTTGGCCAGGCTGGTTTCAAATTCCTGACCTCAGGTGATCCACTCAACTTGGCCTTCCAAAGTGCTGGGATTACAGGTGTGAGCCACTGTGCCTGGACTTACTACTATTTTCAGATGTCTAGCCAGTTATTCTTGTACCATGTAGTGACTAATCCATATTTCTTCATTGATTTTGAAATACCACTGTTTATCATATGCTAAACTTTCAGGAATGTTTGAGTTCATTTCTAAACTATATTCTGTTCAATTGATTTATCTATTCTGCTGTCATACCACATGGTTACAATTACTGTTCCATTCTAGTCTTCAGTGTTTTAATATTTTATTTTAGATGGAGTTTTTGCTCTTGTCACCCAGGCTGGAGTGCAGTGGCGTGATCTCAGCTCACTGCCACCTCCACCTCCCAGGTTGAAGCAATTCTTCTGCCTCAACCCGCTGAGTAGCTGGGATTACAGGCACCCGCCACACCATGCCTGGCTAATTTTTTGTATTTATTTATTTATTTTTTAAGTGGAGATGGGGTTTCACCATGTTGGGCAGGCTGGTCTCAAACTCCTGACCTCACGTGATCCACCAACCTCTGCCTCCCAAAGTGCTGGATTACAGGTGTAAGCCATTGTGCGTGGCCTGTTTTAATATTTTAAAGAGCCAGGCACCCTTCATTATTTACTATACTTTTCTTGATTATTCTTAAGCATTCAGATAAAATTTGGAATGAGCACATTAAGTCCACCCACTGTGCTTCCCTCTCTTGTTTTAAAAAAAGGACTTAAAACATATTGCGTTTATAAGCTCAAGAGAGCATACATTGTTAAACATCTTTACAATTAAGATAATGCATTAATTTAAGTGCATTGATTATATTTATTATTATTATTATTTTTTGAGATAGAGTCTTTCTCTGTTACCCAGGCTGAAGTGCAGTGGTGCAATCTTAGCTGACTGCAACCTCGGCCTCCTGTGTTCATCTGATCTCCTCCCAATTAGCCTCTGGAGTAGCTGGGATTACAGGTGCTTATGACCAAGCCTGGCTAATTTTTGTATTTTTAGTAGAGAGTGGGTTTTGTCATGTTGCCGAGGCTGATCTTGAACTCCTGGTGTCAAGTGATCTGTCAACCTTGGCCTCCCAAAGTGCTGGGATTATAGGTGTTAGCCACTACGCTTGGCTGCATTAATTATATTTTTTAAGCTTTCTAATTTTTTAAAGGTAGTATTAACACTATTTCACAATTGAGACCATACAAGTTTAACAACTTGCCTAGAATCCAGGTTGCCATGACTATGTTCATTCTACCTATACCTCAGGTCAATTTTAGTTTAGTAAACTTAGGTCATTTTTAAAAAGGCAAAATTAAAGCTCCAATTTTCTTATAAAGTACAAAGAAAGTAAAGATAACTAGACTTACACATAATTCTGTTCTTTAATTTTTTCTATACTTTAATTTTTATATCTACAAATAAAAATACTTAAAAACAATTGATCACGTTGCACATATGGTTTTGCATTCTGCCATTTTCATTTAATTATGATGTGAATGCTTCTCTGTGTTGTAAATTTTTTTTGAGATGGAATTTCGCTCTTGTTGCCCAGGCTGGAGTGCAATGGCATGATCTCAGCTCATCGTAGCCTCCATCTCCTGGGTTCAAGCATTTCTCTTGCCTCTGTCTCCCAAGTACCTGGGATTACAAGCGTGAGCCACTGCACCTGGTGTTTGTTTTTTTAATAGTGGTTTTGGCCTGGCACGATGCCTGTAATCTTAGCTCTTTGGGAGTCCGAGGCGGGTGGATCACTCGAGGTCAGGAGTTTGAGACCAGCCTGGCCAACATGGCAAAACCTCATTTCAACTAAAAATACAAAAATTAGCCAGGCATGGTGTGTGCCTATAATCACGGCTACTTGGGAGGCTGAGGCAGGAGAGAATCACCTGCACCTGGAAGTTGGGATTTGCAGTGAGCTGAGATTGAGCTACTGCATTCCAGCCTGGGTGAAAGTGATTATAAGCCTAATTTATTATATAAATGTATCATTTTCCTATTACTGCAATTTTGATCATTTATAAATTATCCCTATTAACAATTATATAGGAAACAACATTCTTGTACATTAATCTTTACTTCTTTTTTTTTTTTTTTTTTTTTTAAGGCGGGGTTTCACCATGTTGGTCAGGCTGGTCTTGAACTCTCGACCTCAGGTGATCTACCCACCTTGGCCTCCAAAGTGCTTGGATTACAGGCGTGAGTCACTACACCTGGCCGTCTTTATTTCTTAAGAGTGTTCTGGATCTGAAGTGTGACAATTTGATATATATTGTCAAACTGATTTCTAGAAAGCCAGTTCTAGTTTACATTTCCTATTATTAGTGCTGATGTCTGTCAGTCTCACCTCATCATTGTCAACATGAAGTGTAGAATTAAAATGTTGCCAATAGCTAAGGCATACAAATGGTATCTTAACTGATTTTAGTTGCAGTTTGTTTTTTCTTTACTTTTACACACATCCTCACTGAAAATGTAGTTGCAGTTTTAGTATGATTGGCTTTTGTTCATTATTTTTCTTTTTTGTTTTTTATTGTTTTTAAGATGGAGTTTTACTCTTGTTGCCCAGACTGGAGTGCAGTACCGTGATCTTGGCTCACTGAACCTCTGCCCCACTGCGTTCCGGCAGTTCTGCCTCAGCCTCCCGAGTAGCTTGGATTACAAACCACCATGCCTGGCTACCTTTGTATTTTTAGTAGAGACAGTTTCACTATGATAGTCAGGCTGGTCTTGAACTCCTGACTTCATGTGATCCACCCGCCGTGGCCTCCCAAAGTGCTGGGATCACAGGTGAGAGCCACTGTGCCTGGCCTTTATTTATTTACTTTTGAAACAGGGCCTTGCTCTGTGGCTCAGGCTGGAATGCAGTGGCATGGCATGATCTTGGCTGATCGTAATCTCTGCTTCCTGGGCTCAAGTGATCCTCCTACCTCAGCCTCTGGAGTCACTGGAACTACAGGCATGTACCACCATGCCTCACTAGTGTTTTGTATTTTTAGTAGAGATAAGGTTTTTCCATGTTGCCCAGGCTGGTTTCGAACTCCTGGGCTCAAGCTATCTGCCTGCCTTGGCCTCTCAAAGTGCTGGGATTACAGGCGTGAGCCACCATGCCTTGTCCATTTTCTTATCAATTTATAAATATTGGCCAGGCATGGTGGCTCTTGCCTATAATCCCAGCACTTTGGGAGGCTGAGGCAGGTGGATCCTTTGAGGTCAGAAGTTTGAGACCAGCCTGATCAATGTGATGAAACCCTGTCTCTACTAAACAAAATTAGCCAGATGTGGTGGTGTGTGCCTATAATTCCAGCTACTTGGGAGGCTGAGGCACGAAAATCGCTTGAACTCTGGAGGCAGAGGTTGCAATGAGCCAAGATCGCACCTTTGCACTCCAGCCTGGGCAACAAGAGCAAAACTCTGTCTCAAATAAATAAATAAATGTATAAATATCTTCATAGATATTGGCCTTTGTTTTTTATTTGTCACAGATATTTACAGATATTTTCCAAGTTTGTCTTTTGTCTTATTTTGGCTTTTGGGGTAATTTTTTTTTTTTTTTTTTTGAGACGGAGTTTCGCTCTTGTTACCCAGGCTGGAGTGCAACGGCACGATCTCGGCTCACCGCAACCTCCGCCTCCTGGGTTCAAGCAATTCTCCTGCCTCAGCCTCCTGAGTAGCTGGGATTACAGGCACACACCACAATGCCCAGCTAATTTTTTGTATTTTTAGTAGAGACGGGGTTTCACCGTGTTGACCAGGATGGTCTTGATCTCTTGACCTCGTGATCCACCCGCCTTGGCCTCCCAAAGTGCTGGGATTACATGCTTGAGCCACCGCGCCCGGCCGTTGGGGTAATTTTTTTTTTTTTCTGAGACAGGGTCTCTCTCTGTCACCCATGTTGGAGTGCAGTGTTGTGTGATCATGGCTCACTGTAAGCTTGACCTCTTACCTCAGCCTCCTCAGGCCCCTGTAGTAACATGTGACCATGCGTGGGTAAGTTTTGTATTTTTTGTAGAGATGGAATCTCCCTATATTGCCCCAGCTGGTCTCAAACTCCGGGGCGCAAGGGATCCCCACCTTCTCAGTTTCCTGAAGTTCTGGGATTACAGGCGTGAGCCACTGCACCTGGCCACTGGGATAATTTTTGATATAAAGAAATCTAAAATTTTACTTGGACAAACTTAGTTGGTAATATTTTGACATTTTAAAAGATGTTCTCTGTCTCAAAATCAGTTAGATAGCTGCTCATAATTTATGTTGTTCTGTGTTTAAATTTCTTTTTTAACAGTGGCTATTTTTTTTCTCCATCGTTTCAATTATTAAGTTGTCTGTGAGCTGTTAGTCAAGTTAGATCTTCCACATCTTGCACTTGTCATTAATTTTCATTCTGTATTTTATAATTACAGATAAACTTTATATTGCCCATTGCAGACAATTAAGAAAATGCAAAAAAATTGTAAAGTGAACAATCAGCAAAGACAATTTTTTAACACTTTGGTATACAGTGAGCTCTCTCTGTATCTGTGGGTTCCACATTCACGGATTCAGTCATCTGAGGATTGAAAATAAAACCAATAAAACAATAGAAATAAAAATTAAAAATGCAGTATAACTATTTACATAGCACTTACATTGTATTAGGTATTATAAGTTATTTAGAGGTGATTTAAAGTACATGAGAGAATGTGCATAAGTTATATGTGAATACTATACCATTTTATATAAGGCACTGGAGTATCATCAGATTTTTTGGTATCCAAGAGGTCCGGGAACCAATTGCCCTCAGATACTGAGGGAAAACTTTATTGTCTTTGTAGTTTTCATATGTGTAAAATATGTGAAAAAACAACTTAAAAATTTGGTAGAAAATTACAGTACTTTATTTTTTTGAGACAGAATCTTGCTCTGTTGCCCAGGCTGGAGTGCAGTGGTATGATCTTGGCTCACTGCAACCTCCACCTCTTGGTTTCAAGCGATTCTCCTGCCTCAGCCTCCTGAGTAGCTGGGATTAAGGCATGCGCCACTACGTCCAGCTAACTTTGTATTTTTTTAGTAGAGATGGGGTTTCTCTGTGTTGGTCAAACTGGTCTCGAACTCTCGGCCTCCCAAAATGCTGGGATTACAGACGTGAGCCACTGCGCCCAGCTCTCCCTTTGTTTTTTTTTTTAGTTATATTTATTGGGTTCTCTAGGCACATGGATCATCCTTATATTGGTTAGTGTTTGTTTCTCATAGCTATTTCCTCTCTAATTGGTTTACTTTTCTTTATAATTCACTGACATTATCTCATGTCTTTTTGAATTAACAAAATGGATTGCATTAATGGATTTCTGAATGTTAGTTTTTACACACTTCTGATAAACTGAACTTGGTTGTGATGGATTGTTATTCTAGTATGTAGCTAGATCTGATTTGCTAAGATTCGAGAATGTTTGCAGTTAAATTCATTCATAAATGTGATTGGCTTATAGTTTTTCACTTTAGTACCGCATTGGGTTTTGGTACCTTGATGATACTAGCTTGGTAAAATGGGGAACATTTCGTCTTTCACTATGCTGAGAACAGTTTACATAGTGTAGAAAATACTCTCTGGTCATTTGATAGAATTTATGTGCTCTTTCAAGATTCCTCTTGAGGCCGGGCATGGTGGCTCATGCCTGTAATCCCAGCACTTTGGGCGGCCAGGATGGGCGGATCACCTGAGATCAGGAGTTCAAGACCAGCCTTACCAACATGGAGAAACCCCCGTCTCTACTAAAAATACAAAAAAAAAAAAAAAAGCCATTGCACTACAGCCTGGGCAACAAGGGGGAAACCTTGTCTCAAAAAAGGAAAAGACTCATCTTGAAACTTATATAGCTGTTGCAAAATTTATTTTGTCAATTTTTTTTTTTTTTTTTTTTTTTTTTGAGACGGAGTTTCGCTCTTGTTACCCAGGCTGGAGTGCAATGGCACCATCTCGGCTCACCGCAACCTCCGCCTCCTGGGTTCAGGCAATTCTCCTGCCTCAGCCTCCTGAGCAGCTGGGATTACAGGCACACACCACCATGCCCAGCTGATTTTTTGTATTTTTAGTAGAGACGGGGTTTCACCATGTCGACCAGGATGGTCTCGAACTCTCGACCTCGTGATCCACCCGCCTCGGCCTCCCAAAGTGCTGGGATTACAGGCTTGAGCCACCGTGCCCGGCCTTTTTTTTTTTTTTCTTTTTTTTTGGTTGGGGCAAGGTCTTACGCTGTAGCTCCAGCTAAAGTGCAGTATTGTAATCATGGCTCACCGTAGCCTTGACCCTCCTAGGGTAATTGATCCTCAACCTCCTGAGTGGCTGGGACTATAGGTGTGTACTACCACACCTAGCTAAATTTTGGTAGAGATGAGGTTTCACCATGTTGCTCAGACTGGTCTTGAACTCTGGGCTCAAATGATCTGTCTGCCTCAGCTTCCTTGAGTGGTGGGATTACAGGCATGAGCCGCTGTGCCCGGCTTTTTGTTAGTTTTCTATTTTTAGATATTGACTTTACCCGAATGTTTTGGAATTTTAACTGATACTGCAGTCAGTATTCTTGGAAATGATATTTTTATACATCTCTGTGATTATTTCCTTAGGATAAATTCCTGGTGGTGAAATTGTAAAATCACCCCTAGTTGCTTAGGATACCCCCTTTACCATTCTGACATAAAATTATATACAAGACTTTTTTTAATAAACCCCAAAAACTTAATAACATAATGCCTTTATTGTAAAGGAAAATAATTTTTAATAATATAGATTGCTTACAGATTTCAACATGTAAATGTAACTACATAAAAGAAGAACATTCGTAGGAAGTGGTTTTACACCTGTTTATAATTTCTGCTCATGTGACTCCTGAATCTCCTGTATTAAACACTGTAATTATAAGGAAATCCAGCTAGGCCTTGGAGCCAGGCAGGTCTGTGTTTGAATCCAGCTCTGCTACTTACTAGCTGTGTGTCAGTAGATTAGCTTAATCCCAGAATATTTCTTCATCTATAACTGGTTTATGGTTTGGTTTGAAAATTTAATGAGCCAGCGTACAAAATAACTTGACTGATACTCCATGAAGAGCTTTATGTGAATTATTTAATCCTTACTACAATGCTAGAAGATAGTCCTTTATTAGTCTCCATTTTTACAGGTGGAGGGAAGGAACCAGCTTGGTGGGAGGGCTGGGATTAAAACCCTAGTTTAATTGCAGCGCCTGTGGTCTCAGCTGTTATGGTCTATGGCTTCTCATATAAGAGTTGATAAATAGGCAATAGATACTTGATTGTTAGCTCCTGTTACTACATACTTCGTTTTCTGTAGCTTTAATCAAGACTTCCCTCCCAAGTATTAACCACAGCATTCTTTCCTTAAGACTTCTCTTACCTCTTTGTTCTTGTGTTCCCTTCCTGAGACATACAATTAATCTCCTTCAGCCATATGTAGGCAGATAGCTATTTATCAAAAATTCTGTTCCGTCTCTATTTGTGACCTTGATGTTTCGGAAAAGCTCATAAATAATGCAGCCAACTTTCCTTATAAATAAAATATAACCCTGTGTTTTTATTATTTATTTATAAAGAACTTTTCATCTGATAAGTAACCCCCTACGTTTATAGCTAGTGTAGCCATTTTATAAGAAAAGTGCAGGGAGTTAAGGAATTACATCTACATTTAAAAATTTTCTGCATTACAGTCAAGGGCAGGGTGTATATAGGGAATTCGATTTGTTTTACGGTATAATTAAATATGGTTCTAAGACGTATCTTATGTTGCTTTAGGCTTTTTTCCTGTAAATGATAAAAATCATAAGAATATTCTGAATCAGTTACTATTTATATTAGAGGAATTGGTAATAACCAGAGATAATTATATTCATTATGAATAGTTCTCCATTGTGAATTGTGTATGTGTGTAATGCCTCGTTATATCTTCATATGGAACTTCTTAAACACTTAAAAAGACGGGTATGTAGAGCCACCAACTTCCATGCGTCATGATTATTAATGTATGGCCAGTCTCACCTATAATCCCCACCTCTCCTCCAGGATTTTAAAAGAGCAATCTGATTTCATTTGGAAACGTTACAGTGTATGTGTAAACCTACCACAATACTATTATAACACCTAAAACTAGTTAACAATAGTTAACAGTATCGCCGAGTAGCTGTTCTATATTCACATAATCCCCAGTTGTCATGTACACGTGTGTGTGTGTGGCGGGGGAGGGGTTGTGGGGGGAGGATGTTTTAACCTACCACACTGATATCCAAACTATCCCATTTTTGGCTTTTAAAAACCATTTAAAAGTGTGTGGCCTCTTTAAATTGACTCCTAAATCTTTTTAAATAAAACCCTAACAGACAAAGATGTTCCAGGCTTATCTTGTTCCTGCCCTGGACTTGCAGTTGGTCCTTTTTCCTAAGGGTCCCTAGTTCCTTTTAGTGGGAAATGGCATTTGGAGAACACAGTCTGGGTGCTAGGCATGTAGCATATATTTTTCTTAGCAATTTTTCTTAAATAAATCACTATTGTCATCATTATTATCCTTAAACAGAGAACACTAGGCATCATTTAATCTTTTTTTGATGACTTAGTTTTATGGAAGTTAGTTTTGGTACTGAGCAGTAAGCTGATGAGTCCCTAGAGCCACTGAAGTTTCTTTTCAGTTAGTTTTGTTTGCCTTTATATTAAATGATTCTGAATTCCAGTTCATTTTTAGTCATGGTTTTATTTTTGCCATTCCTCCGTGCTGTCATCTGGGTTTGTTTCTCGTTTACAGAGCTATTCAACCTGCTATCTGCATTCATTTCTAAACTGCTTTCTCTCTGACTGGATTCCAGGCAAAACTGAGGGTTATTAGGAGATAACGATCGGGTCTTACAGAGTGTAATAAGCAGTTTGATGGGAAGGCAAATCAACTCAGCTAAGGATTCAAGGTCATGAGTTTTTCATTTCTGTTAAGCTTGAAGGCTTGTTTTGAGGCGGGGACAGTGTGGTGGTGATGGTGTATGGAGGGATATTTGTTCTTTGCTGGGTGGTCAACATTGCCAGACCTCTGTGGACTGCTTTAATAAAAGTATTCTCAGTTTTAGGAGCTGGGGAATTAAAAAAAAAAGTATTCATTTATTTGTATTTAAAAACCATTTAAAATGTAATCAGCATTTTAAAAAAAAACAAGCTTCATTTTAGAATCGTACGGAAAAGTTGGGAAGACAGTACAGAGTTTTCATATACTGCACTTCCACTGTTAATAGCATCATATAGAGGTATGGTACATTTATCAAAATTAATGAACTCATATTGTTACAGTATTCCTAACTTAAAGTTTGTCATTTATCATATTTCCTTAGTTTTTACCTTAGGTCCTTTTTCTTTTCTGTATCCTGTCCAGCTGTTAGATTACATTTGTTGCCAGTCCTATTTAGGCTCCTCTAGACTATGACAGTTTCTGTGACTTTGGTTTGATGGTCTTGTCAGTTTTAAGAGGTGCTGGTCAGGTATTTTGTAGATTGTCCCTCAATTGGGATCTGTGTGACGTTTTTCTCATTTGACACATCGTCTTGGGAGGAAGAGCACAAGGGTAAAGGATCGTTTTCTTTGTGTCACATCAAGGGTACATACATGGCTTATCAGTGACGTGTAGCCTTGACCACCCCTACTGAGGTAGTATTGGTCAAGTTTCTCTCTCTCGGGGTGCAAGTGGGGATACCTTGCTATACTGTACTCTTTAGAAAGAAGTCAGTATGTGCTCCTCCATCCCCATATAATGTTATGAAACCAACCAGCTTGATTGTAAGCAGATTTTTCAAGTGTTTTCTGTCTTGTAACTCATGTTAATTCCTTGTAGATTTATTGTTTTTTTTTTTTTTTTTTTTTTTTTTTGAGACGGAGTTTCGCTCTTGTTACCCAGGCTGCAGTGCAATGGCGCGATCTTGGCTCACCGCAACCTCCGCCTCCTGGGTTCAGGCAATTCTCCTGCCTCAGCCTCCTGAGTAGCTGGGATTACAGGCACGCGCCACCATGCCCAGCTAATTTTTTGTATTTTTAGTAGAGATGGGGTTTCACCATGTTGACCGGGATGGTCTCAATCTCTTGACCTCGTGATCCGCCTGCCTCATCCTCCCAAAGTGCTGGGATTACAGGCTTGAACCACCGCGCCCAGCTTATTTTTGTTTTTAAATCATTGCTTAGCACCCTATGAGCAGTCTTTAAGAGTATGGTGTTGGGAGTGACAGTATATTATGTTTTACTCAAGCTTCTTGGTTGCAAACAAAAGTTTTTTCTGTCTGGTCTAAACAGAAAAGGTATTTTTGAGAATATATGAGGTTGCTTACAGAATCATTGGGAAGGCAAGGAGAGAGATTCTAGATCATTCTCAAACTTTAGCCTGCATCTGTGTGTGTGACCAAGTTTTGCCCTTGTTGCCAAGGCTGGAGTGCAGTGGCACAATGTCACCTCACCGCAACCTCTGACTCCCAGGTTCAAGCAATTCTCCTACCTCTGCCTCTTGAGTAGCTGGGATTACAGGCGTCTACCACCACGCCTGCCTAATTTTGTATTTTTAGTAGAGAGGGGATTTCTCCATGTTGGTCAGGCTGGTCTCAAGCTTCTGACTTCAGGTGATCCTCTGGCTGGGATTACAGGCATGAGCCATCGTGCCCAGCCCGAAAAGGGCTTGTTAAAGCACGTTGCTTGGGCCCTATCTCCGGAGTTTCTGATTCAAGGAAGTCTGCGATGGGGCCTGAAAACTTCCACTTCTCACAAGTTTCCAGGTGATAGTGATGTTGTAGGCCCAGAGCTACACTTGTAGAATCACACTTCTATACTAAACTTTAAGGAATACCCAAAAGCTGCTATAGAGCTGACCTTACATGAAACTTGGATTTGGTGCTGTTGGCCTATAGAAATTCACTTTAATACTGTTGTCACTGCTGCTTGGACTGATAGCATTTCTTATTCAGGAGCTAGACCTATACCCCTGGGACAGGACTGAAAGTCTTATAGCAATGAAAATGGAACCTTGTTTCTTTACACTGCTCTATTCTGAATTGAAGTTGCTTTTGGGTGTGTTTGATTGGAGGAGCCTAGGTCACATGCCTGGATTCTGGTTTTAAGGGAGGTTGGGGTTTTGTGTTTGACTTAAATTTTGGGAAGCTGAAACTCATAAAATGGAAATTTCTTTAAATATAAGAAGACTATTCAAAAGATGATAGCCGCAGATGTGACGATTGTCAGCTATATCAGTGCTACTGAAAGTAACCTGTTCACAAACAGTTTTTTTTTTTTTTTTTTTTTTTTTTTTTTTTTTGAGACGGAGTTTCGCTCTTGTTACCCAGGCTGGAGTGCAATGGCGAGATCTCGGCTCACCGCAACCTCCGCCTCCTGGGTTCAAGCAATTCTCCTGCCTCAGCCTCCTGAGTAGCTGGGATTACAGGCACGCGCCACCATGCCCAGCTAATTTTTTTGTATTTTTAGTAGAGACGGGGTTTCACCATGTTGACCAGGATGGTCTCGATCTCTTGACCTCGTGATCCACCCGCCTCGGCCTCCCAAAGTGCTGGGATTACAGGCTTGAGCCACCGCGCCCAGCCCACAAACAGTTTTTAATGGTCTTCGAGGAGAGAAGGAACTTAGACCAGAATATAAATCCATGTACTGCTTTCTTCACTGAAAAATGTCAGTAGAACTAAGCAATGTGCTTAGTGTCTTCGTTTATTTTACACTGTGGCACAAACTCCTTGTCTTAATCTTAGATCAGTAAACAGTTTGCACACCAAACTTAGATTAGCTGGAAAGAATAAGGGAGAAGGGAATCTAGGGTGGTATTGAGGTGGCTCACACTGGTGTTTAGATTGTTTGCAAAGTATGGTAATACCTGAAGCAGGATGATGAATTGAGAAAAATAGAGAAGGGAAAGTGAATTAGAGGTTAAAAAAAAAAATGAAAATGCTAAATATCGAGGGTACCCAGTAAGTCCTTGGAGATGTGATATGAGCCAAAGAATATAATTAAAATTTTTTAGTAGCCACATTTACAAAGTTCAAAACAAAACAAAAGAAAACCCTGGTCAAGTGTGGTGGCGCATGCCTGTAATCCCAGCACTTTGGGAGGCTGAGGTGGGAAGATCACTTGAGGCCAGGAGTTAGAGGTCAGCCTGAGCAGCCAAGCAAGATTTTGTGGCTACAAAAAAAAAAAAAAGTAAAAAACCAAAGCAACTCCAAACAGAAAAACAGGTGAAATTAATTTTTATTTCATTTTAAATTTAATTTTTTTGAGACAGGGTCTCAGTCCTTTTCCCAGGTTGGAATGCAGTGGCATGATCTTTGCTCACTGCAACCTCTCCCTCCTGGGTTTAAGCAATTCTTGCTTCTCAGCCTCCCGAGCAGCTGGGATTACAGGCGCATACCACCATGTGTGGCTAATTTTTGCATTTTTAGTAGAGACAGATTTTTGTCATCTTGGCCAGGCTGGTCTTGAACTCCTGACCTCAAATTACCCTCCTGCCTCGGCCTCCTAAAGGGTTGGGGTTACAGGTGTGAGCCACCATACCCCGACCTGTTTTCCAAAGTGATTGCACTATTTGCATTTTACCAGCAGCCTTGCCAACACTTTATTATCAAGCTTTTTAATTGTAGCCTGGCTAGGTAGTATACAGTGGCATCTAATTGTGGATTTGTGTTTTTTTAGTGATGAATAATGGTGAACATTTTTTTTCCTAAAAAATTTAGCTGTTTATTTATTTTTAGAGACTGGGTTTTGCTATGTTGCCCAGGCTGGTCTCGAATTCCTGGGCTCAAGTGATCCATGATCTATCCCCCTCAGCCGATCAAAGTGCTGGGATTACAGGTGTGAGACACTGGGCCTAGCCTCTTTTTAAATTTTAATGTATTCTGGATGCTAGTGTTTTATCAGGTATATGTTTGCATATACTTTCTCCTAATCTGACTTACCTTTTAGTGTTCTTTTTTAAACCTCTATATACTTAAAAATTTTCTTAACAGGTTTTTTGGAAAAGGGAAAGTTCTTAATTTTGATGGTCTAATTTATCAATTTTTTTATGTTTTATGCTACATGTTCTATCTAGGCAATCTTTGCCTATCTCATGTTCACAATTAAAAATATTTTTTTCTTCCTTGAAGTTTTATACTTTTAGTTCTTCCATTTTAGTCTATGGATTCATTTTTTTTTTCCTCTAATACGGATTCATTTAGACCTAATTTTGGTATATGGTGTGAGATTCTTCTATGTTCTTTCTTCCTTTTTTTTTTTTTTGTATTTTGATAGCCATTTCTAGCTACAGTTATTGAAAAGACTACATTCTCCCCATTGAATTACTTTTGCTCATTTATAAAAAAAATTGATTAAACATATTGGTGTGAACCTATTCCTGGATTCCTGTCTTTTCCATGCGCACGCATGCGTGTGTGTGTCTTCTCAGTACTGTTGGCTTTATAGTAAGTTTCAAACTTGGATAACGTAAGTCTTCCAACTTTGTTATTTTTCAGAATGTTTTAGCTATTTGTAATTTGCACTGTAGTATAAATTTTAGAATCAACTTCTACAAAATCAGTTTCTACAAAATCAGTTTCTACAAAAGGTGCATGCTGGAATTTTGATGAGTTGCATTGAATCTATAAATCAATCTGGAGAGAATTGACATCCGTGTGTGTGTGTGTGTGTGTGTGTGTGTGTGTGTGTGTGTGTGGTGTGTGTGTGTGTGGTGGAGTCTCACTCTATCACCCACCCCACAGTGCAGTACAGTGGCACGGTCTTGGCTCATAGCAACCTCCGTCTCCCAGGTTCAAGATGGTGAAACCCTGTCTCTAGTAAATATACAAAAAAATTAGCTGGGCGTGGTGGCGGGTGCCTGTAATCCCTTGTACACAGGAGGCTGAGGCAGAAGAATTGCTTGAACCTGGGAGGCAGAGGTTGCAGTGAGCCAAAATGGCACCATTGCACTCCAGCCTGACAGAGTTGACAGATTGGCTGACAGAGTGAGACTCCATCTCAAAAAAAAAAAAAAAAAAAAAAAAAAATTGATAGTAATAATATAAGAGCTTTACAAATTTTTAGTACTGAAATTCAAGCACAAAAAGGTTTAATGTCATTGTGAGTGAATTTTAAGATTCCCAAGCCAGATTCCAAATTGGCATGATATATTATAGTTCTGTTTAGAATACCAGTAGAGTTATAGGCAGAAAACTAGATTAGTTTTTTTTTTTTTTTTTTTTTTTTTTGAGACAGAGTTTGGCTCTTGTTGTTCAGGCTGGAGTTCAGTGGCACTGTCTCACTGCAACCTCTGCCTCCCAGGTTCAAGCAATTCTCATGCATCAGCTTCCAGAGTAGCTGGGATTACAGGCATATCCCACCATGCCCAGTTAATTTTGTATTTTTAGTAGAGATGGGGTTTTTCTATGTTGGTCAGACTGGTCTCGAATTCATGACCTCAGGTGATCCGCCCCCTTGGCCTCCCAAAGTGCTGGGATTACAGGCATGAGCCATCATGCCTGGCCTGGCAGAAAACTAAATCTTTGCCTGACTACTTATCTAAGGCTGGTGTTTTTGGGAATATATATCTGTCTTGTAAGTGAGGAACTAAAATATTTAAATATCCTAATTGAGACTGTATCTGCTGTTCAGTGATGTTCATGCTTTTTCATCTGGCTTGACATTATTTGGTGTTTGAAATACTTGAGAAGTAGGATAGATAACACCAGACTGTACAGATTAAATGGACAATAGACCATTTTTATTCATACGTAGTTACTTCAGCTGTTGAACACCAGCTTTTTGACAGTTATAATGATTGGACTCAATGTAAATCAGAAATTAAGATGATTTTAAAACTATCCGGTAAAATTCATGTAATAGTGATTGAACTGCAGTGTAAATTGACTAGTGTTAAAAAAAAAAAAAAGCCAGGCGCGGTGGCTCACGCCTGTAATCCTAGCACTTTGGGAGGCCGAGGTGGGTGGATCAGCTGAGGTCAGGAGTTCAAGACCAGCCTGGCCAACATGGTGAAACCCCATCTTAAAAAAAAAAAAAAAAAGTCCAGGCCGGGCACGGTGGCTTACACCTGTAGTCCCAGCACTTTGGGAGGCTGAGGCAGGTGGATCATGAGGTCAAGAGATCGAGACCATCCTGGCCAACATGGTGAAACCCCGTCTCTACTAAAAATACAAAAAATTAGCCGGGCATGGTGGCACGTGCCTATAATCCCAGCTACTTGGGTGGCTGAGGCAGGAGAATTGCTTGAACCCAGGAGGCGGAGGTTGTGGTGAGCCAAGATTGTGCTATTGCACTCTAGCTTGGGCAACAAGAGCAAAAACACTCCGTCTCAAAAAAAAAAAAAAAAAAAAAAAAAAAAATCCATAGCTTATTTCAACTGTGTAATTGAGAAGTTGCTTGATTCTGAGATAATCATTAGTTGGCAAACATTGGAAACTTTTCCATGGTTCACATTGTTATTATTTATCCCATTTGGGAGTACATAGTGGAATATAGTTATATAGCATTATATTAATACAGGAATAGACCCTGGAATGTAGTTTATACTGCATTTTCAATTTATTGAACATTCACTCACATCGAATGATCCCTAAATACTTTACACTTGTTTATAGCCCCTCTTTCTTGCTGTCCCTTTGTCTTTTATTTTATTTATTTATTTATTTTTATAAAAGCTTTTTTTTTTTTTTTTTAATTATAGAAACGGGGTTTCACTGTGGCCAGGATGGTCTCGATCTCTTGACCTTGGCCTCCCAAAGTGCTGGGACTATAGGTGTGAGCCACCGCGCCAGGCCCCCTCTGTCTCTTTTATTAAGAGACAGAGACAGAGGGACAGCAAGAAAGAGGGGCTATAAACTCTGTTGTCCAGGCTAGAGTATAGTGGCACTATTACAGCTCACTGGAACCTCAAGCTCCTGGGCTCAAGTGATACACCCACCTCAGCTTTCCTAGTAGATGGGACTACAGGTGTGCACCTGGAATGCCTCGGTAATTTTTCAGTTTTTTTTTTGTAGTGATGAAGTCTCACTATGTTTCCGAGGCTGGTTTCAGTTTGTCTTTTTTTTTTTTTTTTTTGAGACGGAGTTTCGCCCTTGTTACCCAGGCTGGAGTGCAATGGCGCGATCTCGGCTCACCGCAACCTCCGCCTCCTGGGCTCAGGCAATTCTCCTGCCTCAGCCTCCTGAGTAGCTGGGATTACAGGCACGTGCCACCATGCCCAGCTAATTTTTTGCACTTTTAGTAGAGACGGGGTTTCACCATATTGACCAGGATGGTCTTGATCTCTTGACCTCGTGATCCACCCGCCTCGGCCTCCCAAAGTGCTGGGATTACAGGCTTGAGCCACCACGCCCGGCGTCTTTTTTTTTTTTTAAAGATGGTGATCGTGCAACTACTCCCTTGGAAAGGTTGTAGCTCACCCCGAGGCTGGTTTCAAATCCCTGAACTCAAGATCCTCCCGTCTGAGCCTTCCAAAGCCACTGAGATCCCTCTCCTCTGCCTTTTTTGGAGGCAGCTGACTTTTATTCTCCCATTTCCCTTCTGAATTTTCTGTATACTACTAGAAATTCCCCTACTTTTGTTTACAGTTACTTTTCTTCTGTATTTTTCTTTTTTTTTTTTTTTTTTTTTTTGAGACAGAGTTTCGCTCTTGTTGCCCAGGCTGGAGTGCAATGGCGCGATCTCGGCTCACCGCAACCTCCGCCTCCTGGGTTCAGGCAATTCTCCTGCCTCAGCCTCCTGAGTAGCTGGGATTACAGGCACGCGCCACCATGCCCAGCTAATTTTTAGTATTTTTAGTAGAGACGGGGTTTCACCATGTTGACCAGGATGGTCTCGATCTCTTGACCTCGTGATCCACCCGTCTCGGCCTCCCAAAGTGCTGGGATTACAGGCTTGAGCCACCGCGCCCGGCCTGTATTTTTCTTAAGATTTTGTTTACCTGCTTAATTTGTAGCTTTGTGTGAATATAATTTCTGGAACATTAAAAAAATTATAGAGTAAGTGGCTTATGAACATTTTAGAAAATTAAGTGATATAGTTATCACTACAAAGGTATATCTAGAACAAATTTGACCAAATAAACACTTTAGCTTTTTCCAGCAGAAGTATAAACCTGGAACTATGAAATCCTGAAATTGTTAGTAAGTAGCTATCATTTGAGTATCTGTTTTCTGGAGCTACTTTTATATGACGCTATATCAGATTTTTACAGCATGCAATACTCTGCAAAGCAGGTACCATCTTCATTTTAATAATGATATTTGGGAAAGGTTAAACTCTTTTTTTTTTTTTTTTTTTGAGACGGAGTTTCGCTCTTGTTACCCAGGCTGGAGTGCAATGGCGCGATCTCGGCTCACCGCAACCTCCGCCTCCTGGGTTCAGGCAATTCTGCCTCAGCCTCCTGAGTAGCTGGGATTACAGGCACGCACCACCATGCCCAGCTAATTTTTTGTATTTTTAGTAGAGACGGGGTTTCACCATGTTGACCAGGATGGTCTCGATCTCTTGACCTCGTGATCCACCCGCCTCGGCCTCCCAAAGTGCTGGGATTACAGGCTTGAGCCACCGCGCCCGGCCAGGTTAAACTCTTTGCTCTAATTCATGTAATGAAACCTTGGGTTTGGGGTGAAACACAAGTTTCTCTGACTTCAAAATTGTTGCTAGCTTACCTTTGGATTTTAGTAAGGCGTTTGCTTACACTGTTCATGAAATCATGGATAAGGTGAAGAAATGTGATTTGTTACTGAGGATGGTTGGAGTGAATTGGTAACTAATAGAACAGTCTTTCTAATAAGTCAATATCAACCTCCACCAAGATTTCAGGTGATGTACCAAAGATCTGTTAGTCCTGACCAATAACTTTGTGTAAAATAAAAAATAAATCAACCACCGGCGTTTTGGTGAAAACTGCACTAGCTTTAGGTTGTATGAGGAACCTTGGTTTAATAGCAGTTCAAGTGGAAAGGGTTTAAGGACAGCGTTGGATTATGTTAATCTATGGGATAACAATAACAATGTGGGATTGTGGCCAAAAAAAGTTAGAGTAGATTTACTGGACCTTGTTAAGGGCATGGTTCCCTGAAGAAAGGAGACAATTTCTTTTAGACTCTATGCTGATGTTATGTTTAGACCAGACTGTCATATTGTATGTGGAATTTTGGCTAAGTTTAGTTTGCAACTTGCGTAACGAAGCATTTAGAAATCATGATTAGGAGAATTTTCATCTGGAGAAGAAAACAGGGTGGGTGTGAAATGTCAGATACTAGAAAATCTATTTTCTAATTCTGGAGAGCAGAACCAAAATCTCTCAGGGAGCTGATTTAGGGGAATGGTACTAAAAACAGTTTTTTCGTTTTTTGTTTTTTTGAGATGAAGTCTCTCACTCTGTTGCCCAGGCTGGAGGGCAGTTGCGCAATCTTGGCTCACTGTAGCCTCCTCCTCCCCAGTTAAAGTGATTCTCAAGCCTCAGCCTCCCAAGTAGGTGGGACTACAGGCGCCTGCCACCGTGCCCATCTAATTTTTGTTTTGTTTTGTTTTGTTTTTAAGTAAAGACGGGGTTTCACCATATTAGGCTGGTCTTGGACTCCTGACCTCAGGCGATCTGCCCACCTCATCCTCCCAAAATGCTGGGATTACAGGTGTGAGCCACTGTGCCCAGCCAGTTTACCTTAGTTTATAAAGTTACTTTATAAACTTAAAAATTTTTTAGACTTTTTTCAGAGTGCAGTGGTCCCAACTTGGCTTACTGCATCCTTGACCTCCCAGGTGCAGGTGCATGCAACCATGCCTGGCTAATTTTTGTATTTTTAGTAGAGATGGTCTCAATCTGTTTCCCAGACTGGTCTCAGATTCCTGGCCTCAAGCAGTCCTCCCACCTTGGCCTCCCAAAGTGCTTGGATTGTAGGTTTGAGCCCCTGGGCCTGGCTGGGAAATTCTTCTTTTTTTTTTTTTGAGATGGATTTTCGCTCTTGTTACCCAGGCTGGAGTGCAATGGTGCGATCTCGGCTCACTGCAACCTCCGCCTCCTGGGTTCAGGCAATTCTTCTGCCTCAGCCTCCCGAGTAGCTGGGATTACAGGCACGTGCCACCATGCCCAGCTAATTTTTTGTATTTTTAGTAGAGACGGTGTTTCACCATGTTGGCCAGGATGGTCTCGATCTCCTGACCTCGTGATCCACCCGCCTCGGCCTCCCAAAGTGCTGGGATTACAGGCGTGAGCCACTGCGCCCGGTGGGAAATTCTTATGTACAGTTTAAAAAAATGATTAGTTGGGAGTGAGGAGGGGAAGATTAGTTTGTATACTGTGAGTTTCTGTGAGCAAAATAAAAAAAAAAATGATTTTTTTATGTTAAAACATTTTAAATATTTTATGTTAAAATATTTTTTATGTTAAAATATTTTAAAATATTTTTTATGTTAAAATATTTTAAGACTATTAAATTATGTATACATTTTATTGAGCAAAGAGAATGAGACAGAGCAATAAAATAACAATTATTATAAAAGATAAAGCGTCTCATTACCTTTTGATTTAAATCTCATCAACATAATTTATTTTATTCTGAATGCCATTTGAGGTATTTATTCCAGTCTTTTTTTCTTTTTTTTTTTTTTTTTTTGAGACAGAGTTTTGCTCTTGTTACCCAGGCTGGAGTGCAATGGCGCGATCTCGGCTCATCGCAACCTCCGCCTCCTGGGTTCAGGCAATTCTCCTGCCTCAGCTTCCTGAGTAGCTGGGATTACAGGCACGTGCCACCATGCCCAGCTAATTTTTTGTATTTTTAGTAGAGACGGGGTTTCACTATGTTGACCGGGATGGTCTCGATCTCTTGACCTCGTGATCCACCCGCCTCGGCCTCCCAAAGTGCTGGGATTACAGGCTTGAGCCACCGCGCCCGGCTCCAGTCTTTTTTTCTATATAACTTTTGGATATCTGAAACTGTGCTGTATGTAAGTTTGTGAATTCTTTTTATTTAATATAAATTTTTCTGGCTTGGAATTTGTTTTACTGAATGGTTGTACCTATCATACTTAATAGTTTCATTTTATTTTACTTTATTCTTTTAGAGACAGGGTCTCATTCTGTCACCCAGACGGGAATGCAGTGGTGTGATCTTAGCTCACTGCAACCTCCACCTCCCAGGTTCGAGCAATGCTCGTTCCTCAGCCTCCTGAGTAGCTGAGATTACAGATGCGCACCCCCATGCCTGGCTAATTTTTGTAGTTTTGGTAGAGACAGTGTTTTGCCACATTGGCCAGGTTGGTCTTGAACTCCTGTTCTCAAGACATCTACCTGCTGGCCGGGTGCAGTGGCTTACGCCTGTAATCCCTGTACTTTGGGAGGCCGAGGAAGATGGATCCACGGGGTCAGAAGTTTGAGACCAACCTGACCAATGTGGTGGAAACTCCGTCTGTACTAAAAATAGAAAAATTAGCTAGGTGTGGTAGGATGTACCTGTAATCCCATGTACTCAGGAGGCTGAGGTAGGAGAGTCGCTTGAACCCGGGAGGTAGATGTTGTAGTCTCGCCACTACACTCCAGGCTGGTCGACACAACAGGACTCCATCTTTTAAAAAAAAAAAAAAAAAAAAAAAAATTCACCTGCCTTGGCCACCCAAAGTGGCATGAGCCACTGCACCTGGCCAGTAGTTCTATTTCAAAATCTGGTGATATACAAGTTAAGACATTTGAGTTTCAGGAACTTTTCAGATTCTTTGATCCCACTGGAGTTGTTGTTATTTTTTTTTTGAAAATTGCTTGAAATAGGTGTTTTCTTGGATTTTGAACATCATTAAACAAAAAGATTTTGGTTGTAAATTTCACACTGCTTATGTTTTTATCAAATTTAGTATAATGAGGCCAGATGTGGTGGCTCACGCCTGTAATCCCAGCACTTTGGGAGGCCAAGGTGGGTGGATCACTTGAGGTCAGGAATTTCAGACCTGTCGGCCAACATGGTGAAACCTTTTCTGTACTAAAAATACAAAAATTAGCTGGGAGTGGTGGCGGGCACCTGTAATCTCAGCTTCTTGAACCCAGGAGGCAGAGGTTGCAGTGAGTCAAGATCGTGCTATTGCACTCCAGCCTGGGTGACAAAGTGAGACTCTGTCTAAAAAAAAAAAAAGATACATGGTAATGGGAAGGGTATGAGCTAGAAGTCTTAGCATGGAACTGAATCAGAATCATGAGGTTAGAAGTGACTTCTGGTCTTTTCTAGCTACAAAGTCATTTGATCACTGCTTTTTATCCTTATTTATTAAATAAATACCACCAGTTCGATAATGGCAGCTAACATTTGTCAAGTTTATTCTGTATGTCACACTAAGTACTTTTTATATGAAGTATTAGCTAATGATTATGACCCATTAGTCGCCATGTTATAAAAAATAATACAGCATTTTGTTTGGTGCGAGCTGTTTTCTGCTTGATTTGTGATTGGTTGCTAATGTATTAGGATATGCTTATTTGTAATCTTTCTCATATTCAGGATGAATCGATTTTTTGAGATGTCATAGTAAAGTCATTCTTGTAAAAAGCAGTGTTTTTAAACAGTCAGTAGAGTGAATCGGCAACCAACAGAATGGGAAAAAATTTTTGCAGTCTACCCATCTGACAAGGGGCTGATATCCAGAATTTACAAAGAACTAAAGCAGATCTACAAGAAAAAAACAAACAAGCCCATTCAAAAATGGGCAAAGGATATGAACAGATACTTTACAAAAGAAGACATACAGGAGGCCAACAAACATATGAAAAAATGCTCATCATCACTGGTCATCAGAGAAATGCAAATCAAAACCACATTGAGATACCATCTCACACCAGTTAGAATGGCGATCATTAAAAAATCGGGAAACAACAGATGCTGGAGAGGATGTGGAGAAATAGGAACACTTTTACACTGTTGGTGGGAATGTAAATTAATTCAACCATTGTGGAAGACAGTGTGGCGATTCCTCAAGGACTTAAAAATAGAAATCCCATTTGACCCAGCAATCCCATTACTGGGTATATATCCAAAGGATTATAAATCATTCTACTACAAGGACACGTGCACACGAATGTTCATTGCAGCACTGTTTACAATAGCAAAGACCTGGAACCAACCCAAATGCCCAACGATGATAGACTGGATAGGGAAAATGTGGTACATATACACCATGGAATATTATGCAGCCATCAAAAACGATGAGTTCACGTCCTTTATAGGGACATGGATGAACCTGGAAACCATCATTCTCAGCAAACTGACACAAGAGCAGAAAATCAAACACCGTATATTCTCGCTCATAGGCGGGTGTTGAACAATTAGAACACATGGACACAGGGAGGGGAGCACTACACACTGGGGTCTGTTGGGGGGAAATGGGGGAGGGGCGGGGGGGTGGGGAGGTGGGAAGAGATAGCATGGGGAGAAATGACAGATACAGGTGAGGGGACGGAAGGCAGCAAAGCACACTGCCATGTGTGTACCTATGCAACAATCTTGCATGTTCATCACATGTACCCCAAAACCTAAAATGCAATAAAAAAAAAAAGAAAAAAAAAAAGAAAAAAAAAAAAAATAAAAAATAAAAAATAAAAATAGACTAAAAAAAAAAAAAAAAGCAGTGTTTTTGGTCTTTCTGTATTGTAGAATTCTAGTATGTTAGCAGTACTTGAAGTGGATGATCACTTCTTAAAAAAATAAGACAATTACTTGGTATACTCTCAAAGGAATCATGATTTCTAGAACTGAACACTGTCCTGAAACCTGGAGAGAGCCAGGCTTTGTGGATATAGAGTGGATTTAAACTGTGGGTCCCAGCTATGAGGGGGTTGGGAGTAATGGAAACATACTTAATCTTGGCTGCATCTTTAATGGCTGTGTTTTTGTTTTGTTGATTCATTAGCCTTAATTCCTAAATATAAATACATGAATGTTGAGAGGTATGAGTTTTGGTTATGTCTACATTTTGGTAGAAGGTAGGGATAGGAGGGGATACATTTTACTAGGGAAAAATAAGAACAAAGGGATTTTGGTTTTTCTCTTTTCTTGATTCCCTAGAGCTCTTTGTTACCTGTGTACTAATCAGTAGCTACCAGTAATAACAAAGTGTTAAGTGGAAAAGTTGTTTAACTTATTAAACATTGTGGATTTAACAATGTTTAATAAGTTAAACATACCAGCAGATAAGTAAAAATACCAGCAGAATTAGCACAGAGAACAAATATCTTTTCATGATTTCAAATGGTAAGGTGAGAGAATTGCACATTATTTCCTTCCAGTGGATTCCTCATCTGTCTTTTTCTCAAAGTTATCAAACCTTCAGTCGACCAGAAGTCATTGCTTTGACTTAGAGACCCTACATGTTCCTTCCTCAAGATAATTACCTTTAATGACATGGAATTCACAGCAATAGTCATCCTCTTCCTGCAATGGATTGCATTTAGCACTATTAAATCTATAGTGAGGCCAGTTTGAAGGAATCATGGGAATGAATAGAGAGGCTTTTCGACTTGCCATGGGCTATATCCCATTATAAATTGGAAATATCTTAAGTCAAAATGGGTTTAATACCCCTAACTTAGGGATCATCATAGCTTAGCCTAGCTACCTTAAATGTGCTCAGAACTCTTAGATTAGCGTACAGTTGGGCAAGATCATCTAACAGAAAGCCTATTGTTGACAAAGTCTGGCGTACTTATATTCTCAGCCTTCTAAGTTTCAGAAGGTTTAATATTGTTGAAGGCTGGCATTACAGCAGTTAGTTTGTTCATGTTGCTATGAAGATACATGGCAAGCCAGGCGTGGTGCCTCACGCCCGTAATCCCAGCGCTTTGGGAGGCTGGGGCAGGTGGATAACGAGGACGAGAGACCATCCTGGCCAACATGGTGAAACCCTGTCTCTACTAAAAATACAAAAATTAGCTGGGCATGGTGGCACATGCCTGTAGTCCCTTCTACTCGGGAGGCTGAGGCAGGAGAATCACTTGAATCTGGGAGATGGAGGTTACAGTGAACTGAGATCGGGCCACTGCACTCCAGCTTGGCAACAGAGCAAGACCCTGTCTCAAAAAAAAAAAAAAAAAAAAAAAAGATACTTGGTAATAGGGAAGGGTATAAGCCAGAAGTCTAAGCATGGAACTGAGTCAGAATCATGAGCTTGGAAGTAAGTGGCTTCTGGTTTTTTCTGGCTACATACAGGGTCATTTGATTACTACTATTTATTCATTAAATATACTATCAATTTAATAATGACAGCTAACATCAAGTTACAGTAAAATATTGTATATCTCATGTAATTTATTGAATTCTGTAGTGAAAGTTGAAAGTCAAAAAGAAAATGGTTGTATGAGTACCATAATAAAGTGGAAAAATTGTAAGTGAAACCATCATTAAGTCTGAACTATTTGTATTGGTTTTAGTTCATTGTCAAAGGAGTACATACCTTCATGGAAGAGAACTTTGAAAATCATATGGAAGGCCAGGGGCGGTGGCTTACACTTGTAATCCCGGCACTTTGGGAGGCCGAGGCAGGCAGATCTTTTGAGGTCAGCAGTTCAAGTCCAGCCTGACCAACATGTGATACCCAGTCTTTACTAAAAATATAGAAATTAGCCAGGCTTGGTGGTGCATGGCTGTAGTCTCAGCTACTTGGGAGGCTGAGGCAGGAAAATCACTTGAATCTGGGAGGTGGAAGTTGCAGTGAACTGAGATGGCACCACTGCATTCCAGCCTGGGCAACAGAGTGAGACTCTGTCAAAAAAAAAAAAATTCATATGGAAGAAATTAATGAGACATAATTCTGTAACTCATAAATCATTGGTACATTTTTTCTGTCTTTTTTTCTATGCATTTGAAAATCAGCTTTTAGTTAAATTGAGTGGTTGGGAGAGGGATAGCCTTCAAAGATAATCTCAGATCTAGGTTAAAATTATAGGCAAATCATCATCATTTGGAGTGGCTTGTAGTATGGGACTTGGATCTCTGCTGGCCTAGGTAGTTAGTGGTTGATTAGTACTAATTGATATCCCTTAAAGGGGTTATGGTCATAGTTTTAAGGCAGGATCCTGCTGGCAAAAGAGTAGATCAGGTGTTTGGACAGCTGGACTGCCTGTCTTAAGCTTCAATCAAAAGAACCCCTGGGTTCATCAGGGAAGGCAGTTATTTAACTAGCTGTGTCCAAATTATAGCGCCCATAAAGTGAAAAACAGTCTGCTAATCCCTGCATACTATGATCAATATTAAAAACATGGAAGAAAACCAGATTATCTCCCAGTAAATGAGAGTTTATATAGAATGTACAGTTCTGTATCCTCTCTCTCTGAATGGGTTTATTATAATCTCAGTATAACGGTAATGGATCATTTTGAAGTTGGAAGGACAGTTCAGTCTGGTATGGCTACACTAATTAGGGAACCTATTAGATTTTGCTTGTGACACTTGAGAGAAACAGGAAATACCAAGATTGTCAGTGGATACATTTGTGGGATAAATAGCTCAAATAATCTAACATTTAACTGTTCTAAAATTGAATTGCTATTCATTTTTCACAAAGGAACTTTAGAAGCTCTTTTTTTTGTGGGGAAACTGGTCTTATGTGATTCTCTGTATATACAATTTGCGGTTTCGCTTTACATAACTCATTTGTAATTGTATATTAAGTCTAATAGGAGTGTCTTAACATTAGAATTTCCTAGCAGATGGTGGATTTTTGGAAGAATACTACCTGTTTTGTATATAGCAGTGTGCAGGTGGAATACTAATTTAGCGTTTTAACTTAATTTATAAATAATAAAAGTTATTACTTATTAACTAGTATTTTTTTTCCCCCAGTTTCTCTTCAGCAACGGGTAGCAGAACTGGAAAAAATTAACGCAGAATTTTCACGTGCACAACAGCAGCTTGAGCAAGAATTTAATCAAAAGAGAGCAAAATTTAAGGAGTTATATTTGGCTAAAGAGGGTAAGTTCATAAGTTTCCCACCAACTTCAATGCAAAAACTGCCTTAAAGTGTTGCGTTTCTTGGTAGTGGTGTTAATTTTATCGTGCAGTAAACCTTGATTTTATTTGTACTTGCATAATAAAAGAATACTGTTTAAAGGCTAGAGTTAAGATTGGGATTGAAAAACAAGTTGAAAAATGCCTTATTCAGATTTTTCCTTGTTTTTTGTTCTTACTGTTGATATTTAGGTTACATAGCCCTGAGATAAGAGACTATTAGTACTCTTAACACTTGAGATACAGTCATGGGCAAACTAGGATTGTTGGCATTCTAATAACAGCTTTCACTGTGTTATCTTTAATTCTACGAAATGCCAGTTTTATACAACAAATGTTCAGTTATTTACCAATAAATACTTGTTTAATACCTACTATGAGGCAGACATTGTACCTATGTGTTAGGTATACAGAAGGAGCAAAATTCGTGTTGTTCTTTAACTTAGTTGAACTCGTTGAGGAAAACAGATGTTGAGTAATTGTGTGATGAGTTGTTAAAATGGAAACTGTCGGCCCATAGCATTGGCTCACACATGCAATCCCAGCACTTTGAAAGGCCCAGGTAGGGCCAGGCGCAGTGGCTTACACCTGTAATCCCAGCACTTTGGAGGCTCAGGTGGACAGATCACAAGATCAGGAGTTCGAGACCAACCTGGCCAACATGCTGAAATCCCACCTCTACTAAAAATTCTGGTAGATAATACATGGTAGATAATACATTTTGCACAGTATCAAAAATTAGCTGGGTGTGGTGGCATACACCTGTAGTCCCAGCTTATTCTGGAGGCTGAGGCAGAACCTGGGAGGCAGAGGTTGCAGTGAGCCAAGATCGTGCCAGTGCACTCCAGCCTGGTGACAGAGTGATACTTATCTCAAAGAAAAGAAAAGAAAAGAAAAAATCAAAGAAAAGAAAAGAAAATATAGAAATTACTGGAAATGCAGCTCTTTTGAGATATATTGGTCTCATTAAATCATTAATCTCTGGATGAATATTACTGCTAGAAAAAGATAGCTTTTCAGCATCAATTGTATTGCAATAATTTTTTTTAAAGATCTAAATGCCAGGAACTTTTGTTCTCAAGTAGGAAGATAGAAATAGAGTTTTATTAAAGCAATTATTATTCAGTTCTCTTAGCTCTTTCTGAATTATGTTACATTATTCTTTAACAGCAAAATGTTTTTATTCTACTGGCTAACAACTGAACTAGGTCTTCCTTCAATTTTGTTGAAAGAAGTATTAGAGGTTGGGCGAAGTGGCTCATGCCTGTAATCCTAGCACTTTGGGAGGCCAGGGTGGACGGATCATGAGGTCTGGAGATTGAGACCATCCTAGCCAACATGGTGAAACCCCATCTCTACTAAAAATACAATAAAATTAGCTGGGCATGGTGGTGCACGCCTGTAGTCTCAGTTACTTGGGAGGCTGAGACAGAGATTGCTGTGAGCCGAGATTGTGCCACTGCACTACAGCCTGGGTGACCATGCGAGACTCCATCTCAAAAAAAAAAAGGAGAGATATTGGATCCACCTGACTTGCCAGAAGATTTGTTACATAGTGACTAGTCATTCACTCTTTAATTATTGACACTAATTTTAATTATCCCTCTGTTATAATACCTAGATTTGTTTTCTTTTTTGAGCCAGAGTCTGGCTTTTTCACTCAGGCTGGAGTGCAGTGGCACAATCTTTGCTCACCGCAACCTCTGCCTCCCGGGTTCAAGCGATTCTTCTGCCTCAGCCTCTTGAGTAACTGGGATTATAGGTGTGTGCCACCACACCTGGCTAATTTTGTGTGTGTGTGTGTGTGTGTGTGTGTGTGTGTGTATTTTTAGTAGAGATGGGGTTTCACCATGCTGGCCAGGTTGGTCTTGAAGTCCTAACCTCCACCCGTCTCGGCCTTTCACAGTGCTAGGATTACAGGTATGAGCCACCGTGCCTGGCCTTGTAGAGGATTTTTTAATACAACAGGGCAATGAACCATAGTAAAATACTGTAGAGTGGAAGGTTCTTAGGCCTTGCAGAATTTAGCCCTGGCTTGGAAAGTATTACTGACTGGTATGGAATGAGGTTCCATTTTCTCATGGCTTTCAGGAGGGCTGCTTTTTATTTTCTTCCTTTATAGGCTGGTAAGGGGATGGGAAAGGTTGATGTTCGTGTTTAGGCATAGTGGCACTCTGCAAGAAACTGTGGAGATTGGGGTAAATTAGATATATGGCTTCTATTCCTAAGAAAGTATGTCTACTGTGGTAGACAGTACATTTTGCACAGTATCATTTCAACATGTGTTAAGTGTCATAAGAAATAAGTCTTGTCTGGGCTGGGCACAGTGACTCACACTGTAATCCTAGCACTTTGGGAGGGATGAGGTGGGCGGATCACCTGAGGTCAGGAGTTAGAGACCCAGCCTGGCCAACATGGTGAAACCCTATCTCTACTAAAAATACAAAAAAATTAGCTCGGCATGGTGGTGCATGCCTATAGTCCCAGCTACTTGGGAGGCTGAGGCAGGAGAATTGCTTGAACCCAGGAGGCAGAGGTTGCAGTGAGCTGAGATTGCCCCACTGCACTTCAGCCTTGGCGACAGAGCGAGACTGTCTCAAATAAGTTCTCTCTGGTTATTTAGTATGCTCACAGGAATTTATCTTCTCCCTTTAAAAATTTGTTTATGCTTTTGAATATCAAGCTCCACCGTCCACTTTGCAATGGTATATTGTCAAGATGACCTGTAATACATTTGATGTATATATAAAAGATTGTGGTAGTGTTTTCTCTGATGATTAGTTGAAACCCAGTATGATGCTGGCTAATGATACCCGTTTTCTCCTTTACCTCTTATACCAAAACCTCTGTAGCTTGTTTATCCTGTCTGCAGTTAATTGAGATCAATTGTTTCTAAACCCTGTTTGTTTTGCCTTTTTTCTTTCTTCTCAAATACAGCTGTTAGAGTTTGTTTTCTTAATTTTCTTTGAAATTATAAAATTGACTTTCCCTGCAAATTCTGAAGAAATGAAAATGACCAAGAACTTCCCATTTCTGAAATGCATTATCAACTGCAGTTTTAGATCTGTGAATTAAAAAACTTGTAACATGAGTTGGTTCAAAAAAACGTGCTCGGTTAAGATTGCACTGATGACATCTAGACCCAATAAATAATCTTGTTGTATACTATTGTACCTTGACTGTCGAAAGTGTTCAATTAACTTAGCTCGCCATAGTGAACGGTTAGGGTAAATTTTTACAAAAGTTCAAAATAAATACTGTGATCTCTTTTGAGAGTTTTTGGTGGCATTCCTAAAGAAAATACATAGTATAATAAAAGTTCAATGCTGATTACTTAGTTTTTGTCTTGGCTGTTAGCCTATATCATAACAACAATTAAATGTGGCCGGGCGCGGTGGCTCAAGCCTGTAATCCCAGCACTTTGGGAGGCCGAGGCGGGTGGATCACGAGGTCAAGAGATCGAGACCATCCTGGTCAACAAGGTGAAACCCCATCTCTACTAAAAATACAAAAATTAGCTGGGCATGGTGGCACGTGCCTGTAGTCCCAGCTACTCAGGAGGCTGAGGCAGGAGAATTGCCTGAACCCAGGAGGCGGAGGTTGCAGTGAGCCGAGATCGTGCCATTGCACTCCAGCCTGGGTAACAAGAGCGAAACTCCGTCTCAAAAAAAAAAAAAAAAAAAAAAACACACAAAAAAATCAAAACAACAAACAATTAAATGTGAAGATTTCCCCTGAGACAGAGGCTTATATTGTAGCTACTGTGAAGTCTAAATCTAGTCTTTAATGATTGCCACAGGTGTTGACAGTATAAACCAGGATTTTGATGTGCACAGCAGTCTTTGTTTTATCTTTTAGAAAACCCAGATCAAGGTAACCCTGAAAGTCTAAACATTGTTTTTTCAAAACCCCAATAGGTTCAGCTTTTGCTTTAGTGTTGTAATAGTTGTGTTTGCACTTGTTTCGAGAATAGCTGGAATATAAATGCAAACAGTAATGAGAAATGCTAATAAAAGAGATTATTACCTACCTTTTTCACTTCGTTTATTGCCTGTTCTTTTCTTAGTATTCATTCTTTTTTTTTTTTTTTTGAGAAGGAGTCTTGCTTTGTCGCCCAGGCTGGAATGCAGTGGCACCATCTCGACTCACTGCAACTCTGCTTCCCAGGTTTAAGCAATTCTCCTGCCTCAGCCTCTTGAGAGCTGGGACTACAGGCATGTGCCACCACACCCAGCTAATTTTTATAGTTGAGATGGGGTTTCACCAGGTTGGCTAGGCTGGTGTTAGGACCCATTCTTTTCCAAGATGACTTAAACTGGGAATGTTATAAATATTTCTGAAAGTTTTGTTGCATTTCTTTTGAACTTGAAATATTTTTTGATTAAGCTTTCCTAAACTTCAGAACTTGGCACTACAGCAGTGTTTGTTTTGTGCTTTGGAAATCCGAATAAAAGGCCATATAGTTAGTTCTCAATTGGATGAAAAATAGTAGAAATAGAGCTCATAGCTAATCACCAGAAGACATTGAAATTTTCTAGTGGTATTCAAAAGGTCTTTATATATAGTTATAATTTATATAAAGCTGTTATGCTAACTGGTCAGAACTTCAATAGTGAAAAGCTAGATTTAGAAAGCTATCTGTAGTTCCAGTGCCATAAACTTGCCCTTAGATATGGAAATGAAAAGAGTAAATAAAATTAACAATTAAAACCCATTAGTAATATTGTAAACAAAAGATTAGAAATTAAAGTAGTGTTTGTTAATTATTTGTTTGACCAGCAGAGAAGACACAGAGGTTTTAGTAAATTAGAAAACAGTACTGAGTTCTCCCTCCTAGTGAGACAAAGAGGGAAATATGAAAGAACATAACAAAGACATAGAGGATGAATTGAGAGCCTTCAGCATACATCTGAAAAGAGTTGCAGGGGAAGAGAATGGAAGGAATAGTAAAGAATATTTGAAGAGATAACTTAGATTTTTACTAGTAAAAAATGTGAGTTCTTAACACAAATACTGAGTACCAAACAGGTTAAATAGTCAATTCATTCTTTGACACATCTTTTATATGGTAGAACATAAAGAATGAAAAGAAAATGTGGGCCGGGCGTGTTTGGGAGGCTGGGATGGGTATATCACCTGAGGTGGGGAGTTTGAGACCAGCCTGACCAACACGGAGAAACTCCATCTCTACAAAAAACACAAAATTAGCTAGGTGTGGTGGCAATGCCTATAATCTCAGCTACTTGGGAGGTTGAGGCAGGAGCATTGCTTGAACCCAGGAGGTGGAGGTTGTGGCTAGTTGAGATCGCACCATTGCGCTCCAGACTGCGCGACAAGAGTGAAACTCTGTCTCAGGGGGAAAAAAAAAGAAAGAAAAATGTGAAAATCTACCAGAGAAAAACAATTACAATGACAAGAAATACTTTGTAAACACCACAGATTCCAGAAGGCAATGAAATAAGATCTCCAAAGTGTAGATAAAAAATAATTGTTGACATAAAACTTTATATGCTGCTAAAATATTTAATAGTGAGGGCAGAATAGATACTTTAGACATATAAAAACTGAGAGCTCTTAGCCTACATAATCACTAAAAGAACTGCTAGTAGGCCTGGCGTGGTGGCTCATGCCTGTAATCCCAGCACTTTGGGAGGCCTAGGTGGGCGGATCACCTGAGGTTGGGAGTTCAAGACCAGCCTGACCAACATAGAGAAGCCCATCTCTACTGAAAATACAAAATTAGTCGAACGTGGTGGCTTGAGCCTATAATCCCAGCTACTCAGGAGGCTGAGGTAGGAGAGTGGCTTGAACCTAGGAGGTGGCAGCCTGGGCAACAAGTGTGAAACTCCATCTCAAAAAAAAAAAGAAAAAACCCAAAAAACTAGTAGAGATAGACATTTGCAAAAAGAAAACATAGAAAAAATGTAGTATAGGATATAAGAAACAGTATAGGCTGGGTGCAGTGGCTAATGTTTATAATCCCAGCACTTTGGGAGCCCTAGGTGGGTGGATTGCCTAAGGTCAGGAGTTCGAGACCAGGCTGGCCAATGTGGGGAAACCCTGTCTCTACTAAAAATACAAAAATTAGCTGGGTGTGGTGACGGGCACCTGTAAGCCCAGCTACTTGGGAGGCTGAGGTAGGAGAATTGTTTGAACCCAAGAGACGAAGGTTGCAGTGAGCTGAGATCATGCCACTGCACTCCAGGAAGTTGAATCTGTGTTTAGATTCATCGAGTTAGAAACACCTTTCTTCTAAAAGCTGTGTTTGGACATTCCAGAGTGAATGGGAGTACAGGGTGTAATGAAAAATATCTGGCTCTAAAACAAAAACGAGGCTATGTAGCAGAATGGTTGTCAATGTGTGCATTCAACTTACAGAGGTAAACTGATGTGTGTATGCAGCAGTTCAGAAACCCTTTCTCTGGAGAATGTAGAAACAGATATTTCAAGCCGCATACAGGCATATAAGAATGAGCAGTAAGACTGCGTCTAAAACACAGAAGAAACGTTTCTTTCAAACTGCTCTGCTGTGTGTTAGTTCACCTTAGGAAGTTGCATCTATATTTAGATGTAATATTCTCTGATGGCATCCTTTTTCACATATAGACTCCAAGGGGATTCTCTAGAAACTATTTAGAAGTAATAAGTTCAGCAAAATTCAGGATACATGATCAATATAAAAATATCAGCTGTATATCTGAAAATGGCATTAAAGAAAATGGCATTTACAACAGCATCAAATTGAATAATATATTTAGGAAACATTTAACAAACTCAAAACTTGTACTCTGAAATCTTAACTATTAAAAGAAATTAAAGGAGATCTAGGCTGGGCGTGGTGGTTCATGCCTGTAATCTCAGCGCCTCGGGAGGTTGAGGCGAGTGGATCACTTGAGGCCACTTGAGGTTCAAGACCAGCCTGGCCAACATGATGAAACCAAGTCTCTACCAAAAATACAAAAATTAGCAGGTGTGGTAGCATGTGCCTGTACTCCCAGCTACTTGGGAGGTTGAGGTGGGAGAATTGCTTGAACCTGGGAGGTGGAGGTTGCAGTGAACTGAGATCATGCCAGTGCACCCCAGCTTGGGAGGCAGAGTGAGACGCTGTCTCAAAAAAAAGATCTAAATAAAGAGACATCTTATGTTCATAGATTAGAAGTCTTAATATTGCTATGGTGGTACCACTTCTCAGATTATCTACAGATTAAATGCAATGCCTTTTAACATCCCAGTTTGACTTCTTTGTAGGAATTGACAACCTGATCCTAAAATAATATGGAAATTCTAGGTATCTAGAATTGCCACAGCAATTCTCAAAAAGAAAAAAGTTGATAGACTCACACATCTTGATTCCAAAATTTATTGGAATGCAATAGTCATCCAGACAAGATGCCACTTTCATAAGGACAGACAAACACAGATCAATTGAATAGAACTATATTCTCAGTTGTTTTTCTACAAGGTACCAGAACAGTTCACTGAGGGAAAAATAATCTCTTCAACAAATTGCGCTGAGACATTTGGATGACTACATTCAAAAGAATGAAGTTGGACCTCCTACCATCTGCCAAAGTAAACTTAAAATGTATAAGGACCTAGATATAAAAGGTAAACTATAACTCTTACAGGAAAACATAGGGGTAAGTTTTTGTGACCTTGGATTAGGCAGTGCTTTCTTAGATAATGACACTAAAAGTTGAAGCAGCCAAAGAAAAATGAGATAAATTGAACTTCATCAAAATTAAAAATACTTGTGTTTTCAAGGATACCATAAAAGTGAAAAGTCCACCTACAGAATGGGGCAGAATCTTGCAATTATTATATTGGATAAGGGTCAAGAATTATATCTCAGTAAAAGTGTTAACCAAAAAGTACAGTAAGCCAATCTAAGTAAAAAAAGATTACTAATAAAAGAGAAATTGCTAATATCAGAAATGAAAGAGGAGACTGCACTCTAGGTCCCACATACAGTAAAAGGTTAATATAAGAAAATTATGGAACAACTCCATGATAACCTTCCAAAAAAGAAAGCAGTATGCCCAGTTGTGTTCACTGGTGAGTTCTGCCTACCATTTAAGGAAGAAACTATACCATGAGTTAGGCCAATTTCTCCTAGTCTCTCTTCTCTATAATCTTCCAGAAGATAGAAACAGAGGGATTTCTTCCTAATTCATTCTATGAGGTCCACATAATCCTAATATCAAAACCATACAAAGACATTAAAAGAAAATTACAGACTTACATCTCTTTTTTTTTTTTTTTTTTTTGAGACAGAGTTTTGCTCTTGTTACCCAGGCTGGAGTGCAATGGCGCGATCTCGGCTCATCGCAACCTCCGCCTCCTGGGTTCAGGCAATTCTCCTGCCTCAGCCTCCTGAGTAGCTGGGATTACAGGCACGTGCCACCATGCCCAGCTAATTTTTTGTATTTTTAGTAGAGACGGGGTTTCACTGTGTTGACCGGGATGGTCTCGATCTCTTGACCTCGTGATCCACCCGCCTCGGCCTCCCAAAGTGCTGGGATTACAGGCTTGAGCCACCGCGCCCGGCCAGACTTACATCTCTTATGCACATAGATGCAAAATTCCTTGACAGTATCTTACAAATCTGATCCAACAATGTATAAAAAGTATACACTGCAGCAAAGTGGCATTTGTGTAGGTATGCAAGACTGGTTTAACATTCAAAAAATTAATGTAACTTACCATATTTGAGGTTATGGATATGCTAATTGCACTGATTTGATCATTTCACAGTGTATACATGTGTCAGAATACCACTTTGTACTGAATACATGTAACTACTGTACATATACAGTTGTTATTTTTCAATTAAGGTGTGTCACGCCTGTGATCTCAGCACTTTGGGAGGCCAAGGTGAGTGGATCATGAGGTCAAGAGATTGAGACCATCCTGGCCAACATGGTGAAACCCTGTCTCTACTAAAAATACAAAAATTAGCTGGGCATGGTGGTATGTACCTGTAGTCCCAGCTACTTGGGAGTCTGAGGCAGGAGAATTGCTTGAACCCAGAAGGCGGAGGTTACAGTGAGCTGAGATTGCACCAGTGCACTCCAACCTGGCAACACAGCGAGACTCGGTCTCAAAAAAAAAAAAAAAAAAAAAAAAAAAAAATTTATATGGAGAGTTAAAAGACCCAGAGTGCCCAACTCAGTATTGAAAGAAAAGGAAAAAGTCTGAGGATTGACACTACCTGACCTTTAAGACTTAATATAAAGCTGCAATAATCAAGATAGTGTAGTGTCTTGTAGTGATCTATTTGTTAATAATAGACAAATGACAAATAGATCAATGGAATGGAAAGGATAGCCCAGAAATAGACCCACATAAATACAGTCATATAATCTTTAACTGAGGTAATAAAAGTGGAATAAAGATAGTCTTTTCAATAAATTATATGGGCACAATGGAACATCCGCATGTAAAACAATCTAGATAGAGACCTTATACCCTTTACAATCAACTCAAAATGAATCATAGACCTATATGTAAACAGCAGAAGTGTAAATCTAGAAGATAACATAGAAGAAAATCTGGATAACCTTGGGTATGGCAAGGAATTTTAGGTGCAAAACCAAAGACACAATCCATGAAAGAAACAGTTGATAAACTGGACTTGATTAAAATGAAATTTTTTTTCTTCTGAAAAAAGAAAATGAGATGATATGGATGTGAGGGCAATCTGCCTGTGACATCTGTCACCCTGTTGATTGCCAGGGTTGATTTGGCTGATATGGCTGGCTAGGCGGGTGTCCCCTTCCACCCTCACCGCTCCATGTGTGTCCCTCCCGAAGCCGTGTGCTTGGTTGAAGAGGACGACCATCCCTGATAGAGGAGGACTGGTTTCGGTCAAGGGTATATGAGTAGCTGCGTTCCCCTGCTAGAACCTCCAAACAAGCTCTCGAGAAAATGAGATGATGAGCCACAGGATGGGAGAAAATATTTGGACCAAAAAACAAACAAACAAACAAAACACATGGTAAAGGACTGTTAACCAAAATATACAAAGAAATCTTAAAATGCAACAGTGAAGAATTCTAGGGGAGTTCCAGTTCTAAAATGGCATAGAAGCAGGCTGACTTCACTTCCCTCAACAATAAACCAACAATAAATACTACAATGCTGGCATTATCACCAGAAATATTCCAGAACTCAAATAGGAAGATGAGACTATTCTTGGGGCCACAGATAAGTGAAAAAACTCTGAGCAGACTTGAACAGAACTGGACTTTAACATCTATGATGCTCCTTACCCTACTCTACCCTGTACCAGGCATGTGGAAAAATGTCCCCCCCCAGTGTTCCTACACAGGAAAAAGATCAAGTTGAGGACATCCAGCTTCCCTGACATCTTGGTTTCTCTGGAAGTTTTGTCCCTGCCTTAACCCATGGGAAGTAGTGTGTGTTACTGAAGGGAGAAATATCTGTGGGGAGGCAGGACTACCATCCCCAGCCCTGGAAACTCATCCAGATGAGATGCCAAGTCAGAGTTCAACAGTACTACACAATAGGAGATTAATCATTCAGGTCTCCTGGGCATGAACTCCTAGCCAGCCTTCCTATACTGCTGGGACCTCCCCTTTGGGACTTCCTGATTTGGGATGAGCTGTGCTTTGACCATTTATTTCAGCTAAAGTGAAGCTGGGGTTAAGGTGCCACTTGGAGCTGAAAAGGAGATGGTAACCTAGAGGTAAAGAACCTCTAAGCAAATACATCTAATAAAAACCAAGCCAATCAGAAGAGGCTAGAATAACTGATTTATCCTTGAATGAAAAGACATAGACATACATCCATAAGAAACATCAGCAAATGGAGACCCATGATCTTTCAAGTGGACAAAGCAAGGAATGACTACAAAGAAATAGCAAAATGTGAGCTCTGATCAGGAATTCAAAATAGTAGCCATACACAAGTCCTCATGACCATAATACCAGCTCCTTAGAAATCTGAGGCAGGAGGATTTTTTGAGGCTAAGAGTTTAAGACCAGCCTTGGTAACATAGCAATACTCCATCTCTGAAAACATTAGTTGGGTGTGAGTGTGCATCTGTAGCCTACTGTCCCCCTCCCGAAGAAAAGAATTAAAAATAATAATTGTAAGGAACACAGTGATTTCAAAGCTAACACAGAAAAGCAATTCAGAAATTTACATTTTTTTGAGATGGAGTCTCTATTGCTGAAGCTGGAGTGCAGTGGCTCAGTCTTGGCTCGCTGAAACCTCTGCCTCCCAGGTTCAAGTGATTCTCCTGCTTCAGCCTCCCCAGTAGCTGGAATTACAGGCACCCACCACCACACCTGGCTAATTTTTCTATTTTTAGTAGAGATGGGGTTTCACCATGTTGGCCAGGCTGTTCTCAAACTCTTGACCTCAGTCTGCCCACCTTGGCCTCCCAAAATGTCGAGGTTACAGACCTGAGCCACTGTGCCCAGACTACCAGAGAAATTTAATGAGGACATTGAAATATTAAAAAATTAAACAGAAGCCTTAGAACTGGTAAATACATTTTCTCAACTGAAAAATTCATTAAAGGCTCTCAATAGCTTCTTTCCTCAAGCAGAAGAAAGAAGCAGTGACCTTGAAGACAGGCTATTTGAAAATATAAAGAGGTGAAGAAAGTAAAACAATGAAGGTGACCTATGGAATGAAGAAAATTATTTCAAAAGACCAAATCTAAGAATTACTGGTCTTCAAGAGGGAGTTGAGCAAGAGCAAGAGTAGAAAGCTTATTCAAAGAAATAGCAGAAAACTCTCCAAAACTTGAGAAGGATATAAAAATATCCATGTGCTGGAAGGCCATAGAACACCAAAGAGATTTGACCCAAATAAAACTGCCCCCAAGGTATATAACAACCAAATCTAAATGGTTGAGGACAAAGAGAGGATCCTAAAAGTAGGAAGAGAAAAGAAGCAAACAAATCTTAATGGAGCTTCAGTTAGTCTGTCAACAGACTTCTCAGTATAAACCATAAAGGTAAGGAAGGAGTGAAACGACATCTTCAATATGCTGAAAGAAAAAGTAACATCTAAGACTAGTATATCCAACAAAGTTATCCTTCAAATATGAAGGAGAGATACATTCTTTCCCAGATAAAAGTTGAGAGAATTCACTGCTACCAGACTCACCCCACAAGAAATGCTAAAGGGAGTTCTTCAATTTGAAATTTGAAAAAAACGCTAACACACCGAAAAAAAAAAAAAAGTATAAAACCCACTGGTAAAATTAAGTACATGAACAGACTTACACTCTAATACTACAGTTGATAACTCTAGTATAGAGCCCCAAAGACAAATCTATCAAGAACAATAATAGCTGTAGCAGCCTGTTCAGAGGTAATAGAGAAATTTGTAAGTTGAGACAACTAAAATTCAAAATGGGAAAGTGGAGCTAAGGTGTAGATGTTTTTTTCCCTATTTTTCCTTTCTATTCTTTAAGGTAATTTGTCTTCTCTTTAAAGTAACTTGTTATCTACAAGATGTTTTTTGTGTAAGTCTTGTGATAAAAATCCGTAATAGATTCACTAAAAATAAAAAGCAATGAATTAAGATACACTACCAGAAAAAATTATCCTCAAAGGAAGACAGTGATAAAGGAAGAGAGGAAGAGAGTAGTTACAAAAATAACCAGAAAACAAGCAATAAAATGGCAGTAAGTCCTTATTTGTAGATAGTAATACTGAATGTATATGGACTCAGTTCTTCAATCTAAAGCCAGAGTGGCTGAATGGTTTAAGAAACAAGCCTCAACTATATGCTGCCTACGAGAAACCCACTTTGACTGGGTGCAGTGGCTCATACCTCTAATTCCAACATTTTGGGAGGTTGAGGTGGGAGGATCACTCTAGGAATTTGAGATTAGCCTGGGCAGCAAAGTGAGACCCTGGCTCTACAAAAAATAAAACTGGCCAAGTGTAGTGGCTCACATCTGTAATCCTAGCTCTTTGGAGGGCAAGGTGGGAGGATTGCTTGAGCTCAGCCTGGGCAACATAGTGAGACCCCAACTCTACTAAAAAATATAAAAAATAGCCAGATGTGGTGGCATGCGACTGTAGTCCTAGCTACTTGGGAGCCTGAGGTGAGAGGATCACTTAAGCCAGGAAGTCAAGGCCGGTGAGACTGATTGACCAGCCTGGGTGCATCTCAAAGCAAAAATTAGCTGCGCGTGCTGGTATGTGCCTGTGGTTCCAGCTCCACAGGAGGCTGAGGCAGGAGGATCGCTTGAGCCTGAGAGGTTGAGACCGCAGTGAGCCATATTTGTGCCACTGCACTCCAGCCTGGGTAGCGGAGTATGACCCTGTCTCAAAAAAATAAGAATGAAACCCACTTTACCTGTAAAGATAAATATAACATGAAAGTGAAGAGCCAGAAAAAGATTTTATGCAACTGGAAACAAACAAAATTGGAGTAACTATACCTATGTCAGACAAGATAGACTACAAATCCAAGACTTAAGAAGACCTAGGTGCAGTGACTCATACCTCTAATCTCATTGCTTTGGGAGGCCTTGGTGGGAAGATCACCTGAAGCCACGTGTTTGTGATTAGCATGGGCAATCCTGTCTCTCAAACAAAATTAAAAATTTAAAAATTAGCCAGGAGGCCCTGTGTAATGGCTCACACCTATAATACCAACACTTTGGGAGACCGAGGTGGGTGGATCACCTGAGGTCAAGAGTTAAAGTGCAGCCTGGCCATAGTGAAACCCCCTCTCTACTAGAAATAAAAAATTAGCCAGGAATGGTGGCAGATGCCTGTAATCCCAGCTACTTGGGAGGCTCAGGCAGGAGAATCGTTTGAACCCAGGAGGCAGAGGTTGCACCATTGCACTCCAACCTGGGCAACAAAAGTGAAACTCTGTCTAAAGGAAAAAGCCAGGCCTGGTGGTACATGCTTGTAGTCCCAGGTATGTGGGACGTTGGGGTGGGAGAATTCCTTGAGCCCAGGAGTTTGAGGTTGCAGTGAGCTGTAATTGTGCCACTCTGCATGCCAAGGACAGTGAGACTGTCTCCAAAAAAAAAAAAAAAAAAAAAGACTGAAAAGAGGCATAAAAAAGGTCATATAGTAATAAAGAGGTCAGTTCAGCAAGAGGACAATTATAAATATGCACCTAACACTGGTACTTTGAAGTACATATAAAATAATCAGTCTAAAGGGTGAGAGAGACTGCAATGCAATAGAAGACTATCACTCCCCTCTTAGTAATGGACAGATTATCCAGGCAGCAAATCAAAGAGACATCAGAATTAAACTACACACTAGATCAGGCGTCCCCAAACTACGGCCCACAGGCCGCATGTGGCCTCCGGAGGCCATTTATCCGGCCCCCTGCTGCACTTCAGGAAGGGGCACCTCTTTCGTTGGTGGTCAGTGAGAGGAGCACAGTATGTGGTGGCCCTCCAACGGTCTGAGGGACAGTGAGACAGTGAACTGGCCCCCTGTGTAAAAAGTTTGGGGACGCCTGCACTAGATACTGAAATCCTTGAAAAAATATTAGCAAACTGAATTCAACAACATATTAAAAAGAACAGTCACCATGATCAAGTGGATTCCTCCTGAGGATGCAAGGATGCTTCAATAATAAATAAATGGGATATATCACATTAACATAACCAAGAACAAAAGCCGTATGGTTGGCCAGGTGTGGTGGCTCATGCCTTTAATCCCAGGACTTCGGGAGGCTGATGTGGGCGGATGACTTGAGGCCAGGAGTTCACAACTAGCCTGGCCAACATCATGAAACCCCATCTTTACGAAAAATGCAAAAAATTAGCTGGGCATGGTGGTGCACACCTGTAATCTCAGCTACTTGGGAGGCTGAGGCATGAGAATTGCTTGAACCTGGAAGGTGGAGGTTGCAATGAGCTGAGATCATGCCACTGCACTCCAGCCTGGGCGGCAGAGCGAGACTGTCTCAAACAACAACTGTTTGGTTATTTAAATGGATGCTGCAGAAGCATTGGGTAAAATTTTGACATCTTGTCTGAGTGCAGTGGCTCATGCCTTTAATCCCAGCACTTTGGGAGGCCAAAGTGGGTAGATCACCTGAGGTTGGGAGTTCGAGACTAGCCTGACCAACATGGAAGAAACCCTGTCTCTACTAAAAAAACAAAATTAGTTGGGTGTGGTGGCCCATGCCTATAATCCCAGCTACTCTGGAGGCTGAGGCAGGAGAACTGCTTGAACCCGGGTGGCAGAGGTTGCAGTGAGCTGAGATCATGCCATTGCGCTCCGGCCTGGGCAACAAGAGCAAAACTCTCTTTCTTTCTTTCTTTCTCTTTCTTGCTCTCTCTTTCTTTTCTGTTTGTTTTTCTTTTTTTTTGTTCTCTTTTTTATTTTTAAACTCCATTTCAAAAAACCCAACATCTCTTTGTGATATAAACTCTAATCAAATTGTGTGTACAAGGAACATAACTCAAAAACGGCCATACATGACAAACCCACAACTAACATCATATTGGATGGGGAGAGAAGAGTTGAAAGCCTTTCCTTTGAGATCTGGAACAAGACAAGGATGCCCACTTTAGCCAGTATTATTTAATGTAATACTGGAAATTGTGGCCAGAGCAATTAGGCAAGAGAAATAAAGGGCATCCAAATCAGAGAGCATGAAGTTGAATTTACCTTGTTTACAGATGACACAGTCTTATACTTAGAAAAACTTAAAGACACCAAACCAAAAAAAAAAAAAAAAAAAACCACAAAAAAAACAACAACTGTTAAAACTGGTAAATTCAGTAAAGTCCCAGGGCAGAAAATCAATACACAAAAATCATTACCATTAATATACAACAACAGTGAACAAACTGAAAAAGAAAAGTAATCTCATTTACAATGGCCACCACACACACACACACACACACACACACACACACACACACGTGCATCAATTTAACCAAAGAAGTGAAAGATCTTTATAGAAAGCCATGTAGAAAGATCTGTAAAACACTGATGAAAGAAATTGAAGAGGACACACAAATGGAAAGATATTCCATGGTCATGGATTTAGGAGAATTAATATTGCTGAAATGATCGTACTATCCAAATGATCGTACTATTACAGATTGAATACAATCCCTATCAAAATACTAATGGTATTCTTCACAGAAACAAAAAAAGAAATTTTACAATTTATATGGAGCCATGAAAGACCCTGAAGAGCCATAGCAATACTTAGCAAAAATAACAAAGCTGGAGGCATCACACTATATAGCAATCAAAATTTACTACAAAGCTATAGTAACCCAGTCAGCATGGCACTGGCATAAAAACTACACATAGACTAATGGAACAGAATAGAGCACCCAGAAGAAAATCCATGCATTTGCAGTCAACTCATCTGCAACAAAGGCACCAAGAACATTCAGTGAGGAAAGGACAGTCTCTTCAATAAATGGTGGTAGGAAGATTGGGTAACCATTTTCAGAAGAATGAAATTAGGCCACATCTCTGTCCATACCCAACAATCAAAATAAAGACTTAAATCTAAGACCTGAAACTGAAACCACTAGAGGAAAACTTTGGAGAAATAGATACTGGTCTGGACAAAGATCTGTGTTTGTGTAAGACCTCAAAAGCACAGACAAATGGGATTACATCAAGCTAAGAAGCCTCTGCACAATATAGGAAACGATCAACAAAGTGAAGAGCCACAGAATGGGAGGAAATATTTGCAAACTGCCTGTCTCTTAGGGGATTAATAATTACAATATATGAAGAAGTCAGTAGCAAAAAAACCCAAATCTTATTTAAACACAAGCAAAAGATTTGAATAGGCATTTTTCAAAACAAATGGCCAAGAGGGATGTGAAAAGATGCTGAAGATCACTAATCATCAGAGAAATGTGAAGCTAAACTACAGTGGGTTGTCATGTCACTGCAGTCAAAATGGCTTTTATCAAAAAGGCATTCATTCACTGCTGGTGGGAATGTAAATTAGTATAACCACTGTGGAGAATAGTATGGAGGTTCCTCAAAAAACTAAAAGTAGAGTTGCTGTGTGATCCAGCAATTCCACTATTGGGTATATATCCAAAAGAAAGAAAATTGTCAGGTGCAGCGGCTCACTCTTGTAATCCTAGCACTTTGGGAGGCCGAGGCAGGTGGATTGCCTGAGCTCAGGAGTTGAGTCCAGCCTGGGCAACATGGCAAAACCCTGTCTCTACTAAAAACAAGTTAGCCAGCCATAGTGGTACGGCCTATAAGCTTAGCTACTCGGGAGTCTGAGGCAGGAGAATCACTTGACCTTGGGAGTCGAAAGTTGGAAGTTGAGCTGAGATCACGCCACTGCACTCCAGCCTGGGTGACAGAGTGAGACTGTCTCAAAAGAAAAAGGAAATCAATATATCAAAAAGACATCTGCACTTCTGTGTTTATTGCTGCATTATTGATGATAGCCAAACTATAGAGTCAATCTGTGTTCCCATTAATGGATGAATGGATAAAGAAAATGTATACATACAGAACAGAATATGATTCAGCCTTAAGAAAGAATGAAATCCTGTCATTTGCAGCAACATGAATGGAACTGGAAATCATTATGTTAAATGGAACAAGCCAAATACAGAAAGACAGGTATCACATGTTCTCACTTGTAGAAGCTAAAAAAGTGGATCTCTGCCAGGCGTGGTGGCTCATGCCTGTAATTCCAACACTGTGGGAGGCCAAGGTGGGTAGATCACAAAGTCAGGAGATCAAGACCATCCTGGCCAACATGGTGAAAGCTCGTCTCTTAAAAAAAAAAAAAAAAAAAAAGTTGAGCATGGTGGCGTATGCCTGTAATCGCAGCTACTCAGGAAGCTGAGGCAGGAAAATCACTTGAACCCAGGAGGCAGAGGTTGCAGTAAGCCAAGATCATGCCACTGCACTTCAGCCTGGCAACAGAGCAAGACTCTGTCTCAAAAAAAAAAAAAAAAAAAAAAATGAGAAGATCATGAAAAGCTGGGGTTGGGGGAGATGAAGAGAAGTTGATTAATGGGTATGAATATATGCTTTGGCAGAAGAAATAAGATCTAGTGTTAAACAGACTAATAGGACAACTCTTGTTTTCAGTAATCTATTGTAGATTTCAAAATAGCTAGAAGAATTCGAATGGTTCTAGCATAAATAGAAGACAACCCCTGGTGTCCATGGTGATGAAAGAAAAAATATTTAGGGTGATCCCCCACTATACTGATTTGATCTTTTTTTTTTTTTTTTTTTGGTTGAGGCAGAGTGTCGCTTTTGTTACCCAGGCTGGAGTGCAATGGCACGATCTCGGCTCACCGCAACCTCCGCCTCCTGGGTTCAAGCAATTCTCCTGCCTCAGCCTCCTGAGTAGCTGGGACTACAGGCACGCGCCACCATGCCCAGCTAATTTTTTTTTGTATTTTTAGTAGAGACGGGGTTTCACCACGTTGACCAGGATGGTCTCGATCTCTCGACCTCGTGATCCACCCGCCTCGGCCTCCCAAAGTGCTGGGATTACAGGCTTGAGCCACCGCGCCCGGCTGATTTGATCTTTACAAGTTACATTAATAAATTATCACCTGTACTTTGAACTATGTACATCTATTATGCATGAATAAAAATAAAATGCAACAGTAACAAAATGAACAGCCCCATAAGCAAATGAGCAAAAGACCTAAACACCTCCCTAAAGAATATATACAGATGGCAAGTAACTATATGAAAAGATTATTAGACTATTAGAATGGTCCAAATCCAAAATACTGCCAATAACAAAACATGCTGGTGAGGATGTGGAGCAACAACAACATGCATTGCCGGTGGGAATGCAGAATGATGTAGCCACTTTGGGATATAGTTTGGTGCTTTCTTAGAAAACTAAGCATACTCTTACCTTTTGATTCAGCAGCCATGTTCCTTGGTATGTAATTAAATGACTTGAAAAGCTTTGTTCCAAAATTTGCATAAATATATTTATAACAGTTTTATTCATAATTTTCACAAGTTGGAAGCATGCGAGATGTCCTTCAGTAGGTTAATGGATGAATACAATGGAGTATTATTCCATGCTAAAAAGAAATGAGCTGTTAAGTCATGAACAGACATGGAGGAATGTTAATGTATACTACTAAGTGAAAGAAGGCAATTTGAAAAGGCCATACAGTTTGATTCCAAGCATACAACATTCTGGAAGAGGCAAACTACGGAGACCAAAAAAAAAAAAAAAAAAAAAATGTCAGTGGTTGCCAGGGGTAGGAGGAAGAGGGGGTAAAAGAAATTTTAGATCAGTGGAACTATTTTATATGATACTACGGTGGTGGAAACCTGTCATTATACATTTGTTAAAACCCACAGAATGCACCACGAAGTCTGAGCCCTAATGTAAACTAAGTGGGTGATGATAATGTACCAGTGTAGATTCATCAGTTGTATCAAATGTGCCACTGTAGTGAGGGTGCCTCTAGTAGAGGAGTGTGGCTGTAGAGGGGTGTGGGGTATATGAGAAACCTCTGTATTTTCTGCTCAGTTTTGCTGAGAGCCTAAAACTGCTAAATAATAATAATAATGTTTATTTAAAAAATAAGAAAATACAGTTATCACTGGGCACGGTGGTGTATGCCTGTAATCCCAGCACTTTGGGAAGCTGAGGCAGGTAGATCACAAGGGTCACAAGTTTAAGATCAGCCTGGCCAATGTGGTGAAACCCTGTCACTACTAAAAATAGAAAAATGAGCTGGGTGTGGTGGCATGTGCCGGTAGTCCCAGCTACTTGGGAGGCTGAGGCAGAAGGATTGCTTGAATCCAGGAGGCAGAGGTTGCAGTGAGTGGAGATTGCACCACTGCACTTCAGCCTGGGTGATGGAGCAAGACTCCATCTCAAAAAAAAAAAAAAAAAAAAAAAAAGAAAATACAGTACAGTGATGACGATACACTCTCACAAGTGCTTATTTGGTGATTTTATCCTGGTGTGAACATCATGGACTGTATTGACAAAAACCTAGATGGTATAGCCTACATCAGGCATCCCCAAACTTTTTACACAGGGGACCAGTTCACTGTCCCTCAGACTGTTGGAGGGCTGCCACATACTGTGCTCCTCTCACTGACAACCAATGAAAGAGGTGCCCCTTCCTGAAGTGCGGTGTGGGGCCGGATAAATGGCCTCAGGGAGCCGCAGTTTGGGGACGCCTGGCCTACATGGTATAGCTTGTTGCTACTAAACTGAAAACCTGTACAGCACATTACTGAATACTGTAAGCAGTTATAACAGTGGTATTTTTGTATTAAACATAGCTAAACAGGCTGGGCGCGGTGGCTCACGGCTGTAATCCCAGCACTTTGGGAGGCTGAGGTAGTTGGATCACCTGAGGTCAAGAGCTCAAGACCAGCCTGGCCAACATGGCGAAACCCTATCTTTACCAAAAGTACAAAAATTAGTCCGATGTGGTGGCATCCATCTTTAATCCCAGCTACTTGGGAGGTTGAGGCAGGAGAATTGCTTGAACTTGGGAGTTGGAGGTTGCAGTGAGCCAAGATCGTGCTACTGCACTCCAGCCTGGTGACAGAGCGAGACTGTCTTTCAAAAAACAAAACCAACATAGCTAAACGTAGGCAAGATGTATGGCACTGTGACGTTACCATGGCTAGATATCACTAGGCAATAGGAATGTTTCAGCCCCTCTACTTTCATGTGACCATCGTCAGATAGGTTTTTTGTTGACTAAAACGTCATTATTTTGCATGTGACTGTATGTCTGAGATTTGTCTCAAAAATGTATTTGGAGTACATACAGATGCATTAGGGATTATTTGTATGGTTACTGTTGCTGGCTGGTGCATAAATGAAATTTATAATAATTTCTGATATCTGATAGGGCAGATTTCCCCACTTATTCAAGATGATCATGGCCTTTTTGTTAAACTTTTTTTTATATAAACATTTAAAAATAGACTAAGCAAAACAGTATAAAGCTGTGTTAGCTTAGACAGTATATAAAGTATTGGCATGAAAACAGACCGTTTTTATAGAACAGTTTCCGAAATCAGACCCTCAAAAATGTGCAAATTTGAAATATGACAAAGATGGCATTATCAAAATGGGAAAAGACTGGGACAGTGGGTGTGGAACAGTGAGAGTGCCTATGTAGATAAAGCAGGTTTCTGTTTCACACCTGAATACCTGTCAGCACAATATGTGATATGAGTCTGTGATATTCTAATTAATGAGTGACGTAGTTATCAACAGTGTTGAGGGCTAAGAGGTAACTGCAAAAGAACATTAAGGTTTTAAAACCTGCAACATAAGTAAAGGTGTAACATATATGCACTGTAATGCTAAACTCAAATTCCTGACAGTTGTTACCTCAGAGGAATGTAGTGTATTTGTGGTGTTTTGTTTCCTGAAGTTACAAAGAACTGGAGGGAGTTAGAGCAAAATATTAAAAATTGATGGATCTAGGTGATGGGAAACAGGTGTACATGATAGAATTTTTTTTCTTTGCCCCCCAGAATTTTTTATATTGTTTCTATGCTTGAAATAGTTTATAATGCTTTATAACATTAGTATATAGGCTAGGCATAGTGGCTCATGCCTATAATCCCAGCACTTTGGGAGGCTGAGGCAGGCAGACCACTTGAGCCTAGGAGTTGGAGACCAGCCTGGGCAACATGACAAAAACCCTCTCTATAGAAAATACAAAAATTAGCTGGGCGTATTGGCGCATGCCTGTAGTCCCAGCTACTTTGGAGGCTGAGGTGAGAGGATCACTTTAGCCTGGGAGGCAGAGATTGCAGTGAGCCAAGATCGTGCTACTGCACTCCGGTCTGGGCAGCAGAGTGAGACGCTGTCTTAAAAAAACAAACACTGGTATAACCAAATGAAGTACTTGAATCTCGTTTTGTTCTTAATTTAAATAGAAAGATTTTTTTTTTTGGGGGGTCACTTGCAGAAGTTTGACCAGAGATTAAATAGGTATTAGATATCAGGAAGTTGTTAATTTTGTTTTGTGTGACCGTGGCAGTTGTTTATACAAGAAAATATATTTTTGGGGCCGGGCACGGTGGCTCACGCCTGTAATCCCAGCACTTTGGGAGGCTGAGGCAGGTGGATCACGAGGTCAAGAGATCGAGACCATCCTGGTCAACATGGTGAAACCCCGTCTCTACTAAAAATACAAAAAATTAACTGGGCATGGTGGCGTGTGCCTGTAATCCCAGCTACTCAGGAGGCTGAGGGAGGAGAATTGCCTGAACCCAGGAGTTGGAGGTTGCGGTGAGCTGAGATCGTGTCATTGCACTCCAGCCTGGGTAACGAGCGAAACTCCATCTCAAAAAAATATATATATTTTTAGAGATGCATGTGTACAGTAGATTAGGTAATGTAATATTTCTGGGGCTTACTTTAAAATACTACCGGAAAGAATAAGGATAGTTTAAATAAGCATGACAGGCTGGATGTGGCAGCTCATGCCTGTAATCCTAGCACTTTGGGAGACTGAGGCAGGTGTATCGCCTAAGGTTGGGAATTTAAGACAAGCCTGGCCGACAAGGTGAAACCCCATCTCTACTAAAAATACAAAAATTATCTGGGTGTGGTGGCACACACCTGTAATCCCAGCTATTCGGAAGGCTGAGGCAGGAGAATTGCTTGAACACAGGAGGTGAAGGTTGCAATGAGCTGAGATCTCGCCCCTACACTCCAGCCAGGGCAACGGAGCGAGACACTGTCTCAATAAATAAGTAAATAAATAAACATGGCAAAATCTTGATACCTGTTGAACCTTGGTGAAAGCTATGTGAAGGATTGTTGTAGTATACCCTCAACTTTTGAGTATGTTTGAAAATTTTTATCATTACATATACAGCAGTCAAAGCAATAAACGAATGTTAGAACTCCTACTATTGGCAAACATAATGTTCTACAAAAAAATTAAGATTTTCTAACTTTATTTTAAACTTGTTTGTCTCCTTTTTTTATTTATATATAAATATAACATTCATATATAATATATATTCCTATATATATAAATAAAGTGAGTGTTGACCAAGTCTTTCTCCAGGCTATTTCACTTTTAAGTGCCAAAAATTTGATATTTGGGTTTGGTATTTACAGTTTTTCTGTTCATAATTATAGCATGATAGTTAATAGCTCCAGGTAATCCCCAACAAATCAGAAGTACTGAGGTAATTAGCATGAGGACGTGTTACATATATAAACTTGTATCTTGTTAAAATTGTACCCAGGTTGGGTGTGGTGGCTCATGCCTGTAATACCAGCACTTTGGGAGGCTGAGGTGGGCAGATCACAGGTTCAGGAGTTTGAGACCAGCCTTAGCTTACATGGGGAAACCCCCTCTCTAATAAAAAAAAATACAAAAATTGGCTGGGCATGGTGGTGTGCTTCAGTAATCTCATCACCTCAGGGGGTTGAGGCAGGAGAATCACTTGAACCCAAAAGGCGGAGGTTGCAGCGAACCAGGATAGCGCCACTGCACTCTAGCCTGGGCAACAGAGCAAGACTCCATCTCAAAAATAAAAATAAAAAAATTGTAGTACCCAAAAATGAATAAAATATCCCAGAAGTATTGCTTTTTCTTTTTTTTTGCACATTTTATGAAACAGTTTAACACTCAGAATATATAGTTGACACACATACACTTTTCCTTTGTGGTTTCATGTGTTTATATCTTTCTGGTTCAGTCCTAGTTGCATGCCTACCGTGACTTCCTAGGTATCTGTCTTTAAGAGACTTTAGACAATTACTTTTTGTAATTAATGTTCTTAAAACTGGCTTTGGCTAGAGATTGAAAATATTTTAATGGTGATGGGAAACTGATGTTGAGAGAGTAAAGATTTCAAACAACTTAGCATGACTAGGTATTTCCCTCTGTGACTTAGACTACCAAATCATTAACTCCTGTGATTGTTTGATTACAGTGAATGTTTCATGACTTTTAAAAGTTCTTTTATTTTAATACTGGATTTTTATAAATAGTTAGAAATTTATGCAGGAACATATTGCCAGTATTCTCATGAGGAAACTGAGGCTTGAGAGTCTTGTGATAGAGCTGGTGAGTGGTGAAGTTAGATCTTAAATTGGTTTATTTTCATAGTCAGTTTGGCTTAGTTATTGTCTTTTGGAAAGTAAATTGATGATTTTACAGAGATCAGTGATTTTTCTTCGTAAGTATGTTACAACTTTAGATGCTAAAAGCGCTTTGGGAGGCTGAGGTGGGAGGATCATTTCAACCCAGGAGGCCAAGACCAGCCTGGGTAGCATAGTAAAACTTGTCTCTACAAGAAATTTCAGTGGCTGGGCACACTTTGGGAGGCCGAGGTGGGCAAATCACCTGAGGTAGGGAGTTTGAGACCAGCCTGACCAACATGAAGAAACTCTGTCTCTATTAAAAATACAGTTAGCTCGGCATGGTGGTACATGCCTGTAATCCCAGCTTTTTGGGAGGCTGAGGTAGGATGATTACTTGAACCTGGATGGTGGAGGTTGTGGTGAGCTCTGATTGTGCCATTGTACTCCATCCTGGGCAACAAGTGTGAAACTCGGTCTTTAAAAAAGAAAAAAGAAAAAAATTTCAAAAATTAGTTGGGTGTGATGGCGTGTGCCTGCAGTCCTAGTTACTCAGGAGGCTGAGGTGGGAGATTGGTTGAGCCCAGGAATTAGAAGCTATAATGATCTGTGATTGCATCACTGCACTCCAGCCTGGGTGACAGTTGAGACCCTATCTCTTAGAAAAAAGAAGCACAGCAACAGACTGGGAAAAGTTTTGTAAGAGAAAACAGATTTAATATCCAGTCTATTTAAAATGCTGTTACAGATCAGAAGGAAAATCATTTGTTAGAAGCAAATGTAAAGAATATCACCAGAGGAAATGAGTCACTAATAAGTGAAAAGATGCTCAAACTCCTTGTTAACAGGGAAAATGTAGATTAAGATGACCATTTTCTACCCATGATATTTATAAGAATTTTTAAAAGATGGAAAATAGTGACTGTGGTTAAGGGTATGGGAAAACAGGCACACATTTCTATATACCAGGCGTCCCCAAACTTTTTACAGAGGGGGCCAGTTCACTGTCCCTCAGACCGTTGGAGGGCCACCACATACTGTGCTCCTCTCACTGGCCACCAATAAAAGAGGTGTCCCTTCCTTAAGTGCGGTGGGGGGTGGATAAATGGCCTCAGGGGGCCGCATGTGGCCTGTGGGCCGCAGTTTGGGGACGCCCGCTATATACTGTAAATAGGTTCATCTTTTTTTTTTTTTTTGAAGTCAGTTTGGCCAAACCTACGTTCTACCTAGGCTTCAACCATGTAGTAGGCACATTACATCAACTTAGTTTTTAAGAGATGGTAAGAGGGAGCTGAGAAATTAATGCTAACTTTAAAAAACATAGGTCTAGTAACTGCCGTGTGCTCTGGCTTTCTTTTCTCTTTTATTAAATATTTCTTGAATATTTGTGGAAGCTACTGTATTAATTAGCATTTCCAGTAAATTTTCATTACAACCACCTTGTGAGGTGGCTGTTTTTAACTTCATTTTGCAGATGTGGAAACTTAGGCCAGAAAGATTAAATAACATGACCAAGTTCATTTAGTCAGCAGATGGAAATGCATAAATTGAGCTCTAAAACCGTGACCTTAACCACTGGATCATTAGATAGATAGTAATAATTGACTTGTGATACCCAGCATACCTTAAATCTCACCTCTATTAAAAGGGGTTGTTTTGTTTATATTTTAAAATTTAATACCTTATTTCTTTATTAGTATGCCAGTCTGATCAAAGTGAACCCCTCATTAATGGTATGTGTTTTACTTTTCTCCCCAGAGGATCTGAAGAGGCAAAATGCAGTATTACAAGCTGCACAAGATGATTTGGGACACCTTCGAACCCAGCTGTGGGAAGCTCAAGCAGAGATGGAGAACATTAAGGCGATTGCCACAGTCTCTGAGAACACCAAGCAAGAAGCTATAGATGAAGTGAAAAGACAATGGAGAGAAGAAGTTGCTTCACTTCAGGCTGTCATGAAAGGTAAAGACAAAAAAGATATAGTTTATGATTTTCTAAGCTAAACTGATTCAGCGAATCTTAAAATATATCCAGAGTTTCATTTGTGGTTGTATGTACTGTCATCATCAAGATTTACTTTCAGATGAAAGGGAAGTCACTGATATTATAAATGGATATAAGAGACAGGCTAGTAAAGTCAATGAATAAAGCTGTATGGGCACAGGAAATGTGCTGGACTAGAGAGCTGCCATGCAAAGGGTAAAGTAACTGTTTACATTGATGAGCTTCAGCTAGTTATTGCCCTTCCAATGTAGTCTGGCCATGTGGTTTAGATTTTTTTTGGAGATGGAGTCTTGCTTGTTGCCCAGGCTGGAGTGCAGTGGCATGATCTTGGCTCACTGCAACCTCTGCCTCCCAAGTTCAAGTGATTCTCCTGCTTCAGCCTCCTGAGTAGCTGGGATTATAAGCATGCACAAAATTAGCCTGGCTAATTTTGTGTTTTTAGTAGAGATGGGGTTTCGCCATGTTGGTCAGGCTGGAGTTGAACTCCTGACCTCAGGTGATCCACCCATCTTAGCCTCCCAAAGTGCTGAGATTACAGGCATGAGCCACTGTGCCTGGCCTGATTTAGGTTTTTTGAAAAACTTTGTGTGTGAAATCTTTACTGCACTCTGTGGGGTAGAATGGCTGATGGGCTGGGGTAGGCTTTATGAGCTGCCATCTTACAACCTTTGCTCTAAAAGAAGAGATGCAGTTTAGTCTCTGACTCCTTTTGGCACTAGTGCTTAATTACTTACCAGATTTCTGAGAAGATGATGATGAAATGAAGTAAGTTGTCACTGAATCTTTGGGTTACTGGAATTAGTTAATATTCTAAATGTGAAATATTGATGACTTTTTCCACTGTGTTTGCAATTGTGTGTCATTTTTTGCCTTAATGCTCCTTATAAAAACGCAGATGAAGCTAGCCCTATTTCTGAGTGTGTAGCTATGGCTTAGCCGTTACTCTAGGCTTCATGTAACAAACCTGACTACAGTGGCTTACCAAAATAAGAGTTCATTTTTTTCCCAGAACATGAAGTCCGGAGGTAGATAATCTAGGCCTGGTTGCATTGGTCCCATGATGTCACCAGTGCCTCAAACTCCTTCATCCCTTCTGTTCTTTCATCCCTAGCATATGGCTTTCAGTTTCATCTTTGCCTCAGCTGAAAAATAGCTGCTTCTCCTTGAGTCTGCATCAGAAAAGCAAAAATTTTCTAGAACTGTCTAGCATATCCCCCTCACTTTGTTGACCAAATGTGTGGTCACTCATAACTACAAGGGAAACTAGACAATGTAGTTTTAAAATTGTGCAGTTTGACTTCATAAAAAAAATTGGAGTCTTACTAGTAAGGAAGAAGGAGTAGAAATTAATGGGTAATCAGCAGGATCTGTCAATCAGCAGGATCTGTCAATTTTTTTTTTTTTTTTAATACCTAGGCTTGAGTGCAATTGTACGATCTCAGCTCAATGCAACCTCTGCCCCCTGGGTTCACACCACAGACATGTGCCACCACACCCAGCTAATTTTTCTTTTCTTTCTTTCTTTTTTTTTTTTTTTGTTTTGAGACAAAGTCTTACTCTGTTACTCAGGCTGGTGTGCAGTGATACGATCTAGGCTTACTGCAACCTCTACCCATGTTCAAGCTGTCCTCGTGCATCAGCCTCCCCAGTAGCTGGGATTACAGGCACCTGTCACCATACCTGCTAATCTTTTTAATTTTAGTAGAGATGGGATTTTACCATGTTGACCAAAATGGTCTCAAGCTCCTGACCTTAAGCTATCTGCCTGCCTCTGCTTCCCAAAGTGCTGGGATTAATTTTTCTATCTTTGGTAGAGATGGGGTTTTGCTATGTTAGCCAGGCTGGTCTCGAAATCTTGGCCTCAAGTTATCCACCCGTCTCGGCCTCCCACAGTGCTGGAATTACAGGTGTATGTGAGCCACTGTGCCTGGCCTTATTGTAAGATTATATTAAAGATAAATCCATTTAAAAAAAAATTTTTTTTTTAATAAGACGGGGTTTCACCATGTTGGTTAGGCTGGTCTTGAACTCCTGACTTCAGGTGATCCGTCCACCTTGGCCTCCAGAATGCTTGGATTACAGGCGTGAGCCGCTATTCCCGGCCGATAAAGCCATTTTTTAAAGAACTTATAGAATTTGCCTCAGCTTACAATCTTGGGTTCTAGTAAATTATTCCAGAAATATATCCCTTTTCTCACACTTTGAGGTAGTGGGATTGGGGTGACGTGTATGTTTGCCTTGGGGGCCACAGTATAGTGTCTAAGAACATAGATTTTGGAGTTGGCCTTAAGCTTGAATTCTAGTTTTGCTTTATTCTGGGTGTGAAACATTGGCCAGACTATTTAATCTTTCCTAAGGTTTCCTCATTCATAAAATAATATGTGACACAGGTTTATTGTGAGATTAGAAGTGATGATTTAAAGCCTTTATTTCTGTATATAGTAAGAACTAGAACTAGTTTTGTTTTTTTAGTGAATTAAACATTTTCCAGAAATTAGGCGTAAGCTTTTTATATAACTTTAAAAATTTTAGTGTGTCAGGATTTTTTTTTCATAATGCTTAGATGTGAAATATGTGGTGATGTTTTGTAGAAACAGTTCGTGACTATGAGCACCAGTTTCACCTTAGGCTGGAGCAGGAGCGAACACAGTGGGCACAGTATAGAGAATCCGCAGAGAGGGAAATAGCTGATTTAAGAAGAAGGCTGTCTGAAGGTCAAGAGGAGGAAAATTTAGAAAATGAAATGAAAAAGGTATGAAGGAATGTGTTCATCTGTAGAAATATTTGAATTCAAATGCAAATTGCTTTACTGTTATTGTTGTGTAATAGAAAGTAATAGAAGTACTTTGATATTTTCTGTGAGAGTAATTATTTGGACACCAACCTAAACATAGTACTAAATAATGTGATACCCTTCCCCAGTTATATCTATGGCTAACTCTCATATTCTTCAAATTTTTGATCAAATGTCACTACTTCATGGGGTCTATCCTGACCACCGACCATTTAACATTGCAGCCTGCCAACTTCCCTCTGCCACTGTCACTACTCTCATCTCCCTTATCCTTCTCTAGTGTTTTCTTTCCATCACACATATTTCCTTATAATACTACACAGAGTTCACCTACTGTGTGTTATTGTTTACTGTCTTTCTTTTCTTGCTAAAATATAAGCTCTGTGAAGGCAGGAATTTCTCTTTGTCTCTCTCTTTTTTTAATTGATTCAGGGTACATGTGCTTGTTTTTTATTTGTATATTCTAAAAGCCTAGCATACTGTCCAGGAGATAGGTGCTCAAACTCCTAAATATTAGTTGAATGGGTGTCGTTGCTTGATGATTGTGTCAAAGGAAAGTTTTAGAATAGATGTTAGTTTTCCTTCTTTCTCAGTGTCCTTTGGTTTCTGTATACCACATATTATGTACTACATATGCATGAATATAATACCATATAATACTTGAACATAGGGCAACTAAATGTAAAAGTGAGACATTTTATCATTGAGAAAATATTAAAAGCTTTTTAGGCAGTTAAATGAACTTTTACATTATTTTATATGCATATACATATTTATAATCACATTATATAAAGTAATTAGTAATTGATTTTTTTTTCAGTTGAATTTGTTATGGCTTTTTGGTTCCTCATCCTTAGTTCATTCTTCAAATATATGTGTATTTTCATTTTTTAGAACTGTTTACTTGAAAAATTGCAAAGATAGTACATGGTTCCCATGTACTCCATACCTAGTCTCCCGTGTTAATGTTTTACATCAATATGGCACATTTGTCACAGTTAATAAGCCTGTATCAGTTTATTTTTATTAACTCAAGTCCATTTTTGTATTCAGATTGCATTCATTTTTACCTCATGTCCTTTTTTTCTGTTCTAGGATCCCATCCAGGATACCACATTGCATTTAGTCCTGTCTCCTTAGGTTCCTCTTGGCTGTGACAGTTTCTCAAATTTTTCTTGTTTTTAATGACCTTTCTGTCATTTTTAAAGTGCTCTTTAAAGATTTTCGTTTATGACAACATTCAGTACTTGGAATTGTGAAGTCATACTTATATTAATAAATAGCTTGATTTGTGATTAATTCTTTGCTTCCTCTCTTTTTTTTCCTGTTGTTTTTTATCAGATGACCTTTATAAGCAGCCTAAACTAGCCTTGACTGAGATATTTTAATCTAATTTGCCTTTTCCAAATAGTATTCAAAATAATGTAAATGTTGGCTTTGTAAGGACCTGAAAACAAAGTGAATCTGAACCCCTGTTTTTTGAGAGAGATGATTTTTGGGGAAAATCCCCCTCACGTTTGGGCATTTATGATATTTTTCCCTATCATGAACAACTTAGTCCTAAGTTTGCGCTCATTTAAATTTAGTGAATTAGGTTAATTTTCAGTTTCTCTAGAAGGAAAAAAGCTAACTTTTTGTCTGCTTTTCTCTCTCTCTCTCTCTCTCTCTCTCTCTCTCTCTCTCTGTGTGTGTGTGTGTGTGTGTGTGTGAGAGAGAGAGAGAGAGAGAGAAAGTTTCCAGTTTACTAGTTTATGTAAGTTTGTTCCTTTTAATCCATGTTTCTGAGAATGGACTTTGGAAAACAATGATAGTTTTAAGGGTCATTATCTGAGTTTGTTTCATTTAGATGGTAAAAGTAAAATAATATTTAAAGTATCTGCTTAATTGGATTGAAGCCTTTTTATAGCAACATAATTTTCTAACATTTTAGAAAACATATTCTATTTTGTGTGTTTAAAATCAGCCCTTTAAACAGTCGTAAGAAATTATTGTCTTATGAACTTAGTAACCCAGGAATTTCAAAAATAACCAGGAGTTTAAAAAATTATTTATTAAAAAAAATTATTATGTGTATTTTCCTTTATATATGGGGTATTTTCTTAATTGATTAAGAAGTCAAATTTGTTACAGTGAATTCATTTTCCCATTTATTCCCAAATTCTAAACGGAATATTTGGGAAAACTTTGATTATGACTTCACATTCAAAGTAATGCACTACTTGAAAGTTAGACATGAATTCAGTTTTGTGAATGTTAATATAGTGCCTGGTTGAGTTACTTGTTATACTAATTTTTAGCAAATGGAAGGGTCAGAGTTTCCTAGAAAAGTAGTAAATGAATAAGTCGTAGCATTCAATTCTTTTTAACCATAGGCCCAAGAGGATGCTGAGAAACTTCGATCTGTTGTGATGCCGATGGAAAAGGAGATTGCAACTTTGAAGGATAAACTGACAGAGGCTGAAGACAAAATTAAAGAGCTGGAGGCCTCAAAGGTTGTGAAACAATGTAATCCATTTGCTTGAAATCCAAGATTCTGCCCTAATGCCATGAACAAAATTAGAATCAGTAATACGGGAAAGAAGACTGTAATTTAGACCATGCATCTTAAGAATCTTTCTTTAAAATGCAAAAAACTGCTTTGGGATAGTTTTGCTCTTATGGTCACTTAAAATAATCGCAATAAGCGTGTTTTATCACAAGCGCTGCTTTGTTGCAAAGTTAGTGTTCATTTTCTTAAGAAAATGAGACCCTGTCTCATTCCTTTTCCTGTTAAGGAAAATAAACTGCTCAAAGTTGACCTTATTTTCTGAAGCTCCAGGATTGATCTTTTAGAGATAATGTGGCTATAGTATTGGTGAATTTGTTGGCCATAAAGACACAGCAAAGGGATTAAAGTAGGAACAGGCTAGGTGTGTTGGCTCACGCCTGTAATCCCAATACTTTAGGAAGCCAAGGCAGAATTGCTTGCACCCAGGAATTTAAGACCAGCCTGGGCAACATAATGTGTTCCTGTCTCTACAGAAATGTTTTTTAAAATTAGCCAGACATGGTGGTGCATGCCTGTTGTCCTACCTACTTGAGAGACTGAGATGGGAGGATTGCTTGAGCCAGGAGTTTGAGACTGTAGTGAACTAGTAGCACTCCAGATTGGGTGACAGAGTGAGACCCTGTCTCAAAACAAAACAAAACAAAACAAAAGAAGCAATGAAAAAAATAAAAGCAGTATAAAAATAAATGGGAATTTGTCAGTAATCTTGGTCAATGTAAACTGATGCCTATGTTTAAAAGAGATTATCACATTGGATTGTAAAAATCTAACTTTATATTACTTATAAGAGCTATGCCTGAAATCAAACAACAAGGTAAGATTGAAAATATTAGCTGGGCATAGTGGTGTGTGCTTGTGGTCTCAGCTACTTGAGAGGCTGAGATGGGAGAATTACTTAAACCCAAAAGGTTGAGGTTGCAGTGAAATGTGATCATGCTGCTGCACTCCAGCCTAGGTGATACAGTGAGACTCTGTCTTAAGGGGAAAAAAAAAAAAGAAAAAAAAAGAAGGCTGGGCACAGTGGCACACACAAATAATCCCAGCACTTTGGGAGGCCTAGGTGGATGGATCATCTGAGGTCAGGAGTTTGAGACCAGCCTGGCCAACATGGCGAAGCCCCGTCTCTACTAAAAATACAGAAATTAGCCCGGCGTGGTGGCATGTGTCTGTAGTCCCAGCTGCTCAGGAGGCTGAGACAGGAGAATCGCTTGAGCCCGGGAGGCGGAGGTTGCAGTGAGCTGAGATCGCGCCACTGCACTCCAGCTTGAGTGACGGAGCGAGATTCCATCTAACATAATAATAAAAGAAAAAAGATTGAAAATAAAGGGATAAAAATAGACAGTGTCAATTCTAACGAAAAGAGAGCTGATATAGCAAGTATAGTATCACAAAGATAGGATAAGGGAAAAAAATCACTAATAAAGAAGGATCCTATCTAATAAACAGTTCGTCAGTAAGATATAATAGGCATGAACTTGAATGCACCTTCCATAGTCATGAAATGCATGAACCAGGAATGACAATTATAAGGAGAAACTGACTTTCACAAATCTAGTAGTAGATTGAAATTGACCTTTAGGGAATGCAATCAGAAAAAATTATTAGAGCTATAGGCATTTTGAACTGTCAGGTTAATAATTTAAATGTAGTGGACACACAGAGAACTCTGTACTCAAGAAGGAGGTGGTACCTTATACAGTACTAGAACATAATCGTTAAGAAGCTCAGCATTTAGTAGCCTGTGTTACCTTGGGCAAATTACTTAATCATACTGTGCTTTGATTTTCTCAACTGTAAAATGGGGATAATAAGCCCACCTACCTTATACAGCTATTATGAGGAACATATAAATTAATACCTATAAACATTTAGGATAGTACATGTGACAAGCTATAGTTATTTTTAGATCCATTATCTTAGAATCGAGGTTATACAGACCCAGTTCTGTAACTATGGGTTAGTCAGTTATTTACATTCAAATGATAGTTAAAATGCCTGGACATCAAAAAAATACTCATGAAAAAAGTAATTACAAAATATGTATAATGATGTGAATGTCTAATGCCAGATCTTTAAAAAACAAGTACAAATTGAAAATAAATGGAAAGAAATAATATAAATAATAGCAGAAATTTGTGAAATAGAAAAGCAAAAGAACAATAGAGACTATCAACATAATGAATTAATAGAACAACTAATGCTACAGACAAATCTCTAGTAAGACTGTTCAGGAAAAATGAAAACAACAAAAAAAAGGCAAGTCAGAAGTGAGGCCAAGTGTGGAGACTCATACCTGTAATCCTATCACTTTGGGAGGCTGAGGCAAGAGCCCAGAAGGCCAGGAGGTTGAGGCTGTGGTGAGCCATGGTGGCACTAGTGCACACCAGCCTGGGCAAGGGAGCCTGTTTCAAAAAGGAAAAAAAAAAAAAAAAAAGCAGAAAACAGACACATAACTACAAATCAGTAGAAATTTAAAATAACAAATGTTATGAACAGTCATACAAATAAATTTGAAAATAGATTAAATGAAAAAGAATTCTAATAAAAGATAGTCAAAATTGTTCCAAAACAGGAAAGCTAAGATATTAAAGAAAGTGGATCTACAGTAAAAAATCTTACTGTCTCTTGTCTCCTCTCACCAAAAGACATTAAACTATTGGTTTTACAGGTAAGTTTTTCCAGACTTTCTGGAAAGAAAGAATTTTCTTATATTTTATAAACTGTCAGGGAATAGAAAAAGAGAAAGCTTTCCAGCTCATTTTAGGACACTAGCAGATCTTCACTACAAATGAACAAACACTTAGGTAGTAGGGGAAAAAATTATAGATCTTTCTCAGGAATACAGAAGCTAAAATTTTCAACATTGTAGCTAAAATAAAGGGGGGAGAAATACATCATGACCAAGTAGGATGTATTCCCAGGAATTTATCAGAAAAATCTATTATTGCAATGTACACATAAAATGATTGTAGAGGAAATGTATTCATCTTGGATTCAGAAAAGTATTTGAGAAATTTAACCACAAAATAACTTAGTTAAAGGGCAATTTATCAAACCTTTAGCAAACATAGTTAAGGATGAATGTTTAGCAGCCTTACCATTAATGATGGGAACATTATAGGGCAGACCCATGCTCAGTAATTCAGAAATGAGGCATAAGAACTGGAAAGAAAGCAATGAGACTGATTTTATTGTGTAAAGAAACCAGAGAATGTACAACAGATTGTTAGACCTATTGAGAGTTTAACAGTTTGAAAGTTATTCCAGCAAAATTAACGTACAAAAATATTGTTTTTCTATGCCCTAGTAATACCCAGTTGAAGAATGTAGTGGGAGAAAAGATTGATTCTATTCACAGAGTTAAAAAAAATAAAAATAGTTACCTACCAATACAGCTAAACAAAGATGGGCAGAGTCTTTATAGACTACATTATAAATGAAGACCTGAATCTATGTATTTTCCTGAATGAAAAGATAAGAGCATTGGGCCAGGCACAGTGGCTTATACCTTTAATCCCAGCACTTCGGGAGGCCAAGGCGGGCGGATCATCTGAGATTAGGAGTTCGAGACCAGCCTGACCAGCATGGCGAAACCCCATCTCTACTAAAAGTAAAAAATTAGCCGGGTGTGGTGGTGGAAGCCTGTAATCCCAGCTACTCAGGAGGCTGAGGCAGGAGAATCACTTTAACCTGGGAGGTGGAGGTTGCAGTGAGCCGAAGTCATGCCATTGCACTTCAGTCTGGGCGATAGAGTGAGACTCCATCTCAAAAAAAAATAAAAAAGAGCATTATAAAGTAGACATTGTATCTCCAAATTAATCTTTAAATTTCACTCAGAATTCAACAGTGTTTAGTAAGGAACTTGATAATTCAGTTCTAGAAGTCGACTTCATATAGAGAAGTAAACGAACAGAAATATACTTAGCAAAATTTTGAAGACAAGATGTGGAGACTTGGCCTACCTATCAGATGGTAGGACTGCAGTAAAGTTACTATAATTAAGATAGTTTGTTACTGGTTTAGGGATAAACAAATGGGCCAATAAAACAGAATAGAAAGCCCAGAAATAGACCCATATATATGTGTAAATTTGATATATGACAGGTGGCATTACTAATCAGTGGGGGAAGAATGGATTGTTAAAAAATACCCTTTTTGGCTGGGTGTGGTGGCTCATGCCTGTAATCCCAGCATTTTGGGAGGCCAAGGCAGGTGGATCACCTGAGGTCAGGAATTCGAGACCAGCCTGGCCAACATGGTGAAACCCTATCTCTACTAAAAATACAAAAATTAGATGGGTGTGGTGGTGGGTGCCTATAATCCCACGTACTTGGGAGGCGGAGGCAGGAGAATCACTTGAACCAGGGAGGCAGAGGTTGCAGTGAGCCAAGATTGCACTCCATTGCACTCCAGCCTGGACAACTAGAGCAAAACTGTGTCTCAAAAAAAAAAATTTTTTTTTTTTTCTGGCCAGGTGTGGCTGTAATTCTAGCACTTTGGGAGGCTGAGATGGGCAGATTGCTTGAGCTTAGGGGTTCAAGACCAGCTTGCACAACATAGTGAAACCCTTTCTCTGCAAAAAATATAAAAGTTAGCCAGATGTGGTGGTATATGCCTGTAGTCCAAGCTACTCAGGTGACTGAAGCACAAGAATCACTTGAACCCAGGATGTGGAAGTTGAAATGAGCCAAGATTACACCACTGCACTCCAGCCTGGGTGACAGGTTTATTCCTAAACCAGTAACAAGCTGTTTTAATATAGTAGCTTTATTGTAAGTCTTATTATCTGATAGGTAGGCCAAGTCTCTCCACCTTGTCATCCTCAAAAATATTTCTTTTTTTTTTTTTGAGACGGAGTCTTGCTCTGTCAGCAAGGCTGGAGTGCAGCAGTGTGATCTTGGCTCACTGCAACCTCCTCCTCCCAGGTTCAAGTGACTCTCTTGCCTCAGCCTCCTGAGTAGCTGGGATTATAGACACCCACCACCATGCCCAGCTAATTTTTGTATTTTTAGTAGAGACAGGGTTTCGCCATATTGGCCAGGCTGGTCTCAAACTTCTGACCTCAGTTGATCTACCCACCTCAGCCTCCCATTGCTTGATTACAGGTGTGAGCCAATGTGCCTGGCCCAAGATGTCTTAAATAAGACAAAATATTGACTGTGAAAGGAAAACTGGCAAATTTAGCTACATTATAATATAAATGGCTTTGTTAAAAGATGCTATTAATACAAAAAGTTGAAAAGAGAAGCTACAGACTATGAGAAGGTATCTGTACCTCATACCTGACAAAGTGTTAATATCCAAAATAATGAAAAATTGCTAAATTGGCTGGATGTGGTGGCTCACACCTGTAATTCCAGCACTTTGGGAGGCCAAGGCAGGCAGATTGCCTGAGACCAGGAGTTTCAGACCAGCCAGGGTAACATGGAGAAACCCTGTCTCTACTAAAAATACAAAAATTAGCTGGATGTGGTGGTTCATGCCTTATAATCCCACGTAGTTGGGAGGCTGAGGCACAAGAATTGCTTTAACCCAGGAGATGGAGGCTGCAGTGAGCTAAAACTCAGTGGCAAAAACAATTGCCAAGTCAACAAGTGACAAATAATTCTAAAGATAAACAGGGAAAGTATATCCAGGTGTCATGGCGCATGCCTGTAATCCCAGCTATTTGAGAGGCTGAGGCACAAGAATTGCTTGAACCCAAGAGGCAGAGGTTGAGGTTGCAGTAAGCCAAAATTGTGCCACTGCACTCCAGCCTGGGTGACAGGGCGAGACTGTCTCAACAAAAAAAAAAAAAAAGGAAAAACTGATAAAGTGTATGAACAATCAGTTCACAGAAGAGGAAATCAGAATAGTCAAGGAATGAGAAAAGATATTCAACCATACTAGAAATTGGGGAACTGTAAATCTAAGTGGGACATCATTTTACCCTAACCAGGTTGTAAGTATTACAGACGAATTTGTCACATTCACCCTCTATTGGTGTATGTGAAACTCTTCTGCTTAAGCCCCTATTGTCAAATTGTGCCCCCAGTTGAGTGTTTTTGGTTTCTCATGACCTTCGTTGCTTCTGTACTTTCTCCTGCATAGATCCTGATACCATGTATATTTTTCTGAATAGGTAGCTTTCAGTGATTTGTTTGTACCCTCTCCTGTTACCTGGCTTTTTGTAGATGTCTATTTGTTTTTGGTTTGGGTCATTACAGGGTATGGAACTCAAGGTAATTCAAATACTATGTCATTACTGCCATCGTCTTCCCAGGTGATGTAATCTCTGCTCACTGCAACCTCCACTTCTCAGATTCAAGTGACTCTCCTGCCTCAGCCTCCCGAGTAGTTGGGATTACAGGCACCAATCATCATGCCTAGCTAATTTTTGTATTTTTAGTAGAGACGTGATTTCGCCATGTTGGCCAGGCTGGTCTTGAACTCCTGATGTCAGGTGATCCACCCGGCTCGGCCTCCCAAAGTGCTGGGATCACAGGCGTGAGCCACTGTCTCTGGCCCAAGATTTCTTAAATAAGACAAAAATATTGACTGTGAAAGGAAAACTTGCAAATTTAGCTACATTTAGTTCAGTGGTGCAGTCTCGACTCACTGCAGCTTTTGTCTCCCAGGTTCAAGCAATTCTTGTGCCTCAGCTTTCCAAGTAGCCGAGATTACAGGCATGCACCACCATGCCTGCGTAGTTTTTGTATTTTTAGTAGAGAGAAGATTTTTCCATGTTGCCCAGGCTGGTCTCAAACTCCTGGTCTCAAGCAATCTATTTAGTAGTTTTCAAATATTAGAAATTCATTATAAATTAAACCAAATGTTTATTTCCAAAAGTAATAACTGGTAGAATTAGTGGGTTATATACCACCATTTTAAATCTGCCATACGGACTCTTTTGACTATCAGCTGAATTACTCCTGTCTTCAGATGTTAGAGAAAGTATTTCACAATAGTTGGCACTTTACCGTTCTTTGTTCATATAATGTGCTAGGCTGACAACCTTCAGTGAAGCATCAAATGATTGCTTAAGTAGTCACTTAAATCTTTGACTATTATTGCATGATGGCCTGGGAGTAAAGATAACTGAAAACAGATAAACTATTTTAAATTTGAAGTAGAAATACAAACAGCATGAAAAGGACCTCGAATGTGATACTATATATAACCCTTTAAAAAAGTTGAAAATTAACTAGTGTTAGAATTTAGAATGAACAATTTATATGACAGTCTAAAGTGACACAGTCTTTGATTTTCTAGCGAAGAATTGCATTATTATTATTTTTTTGAGACAGAGTCTCCCTCTGTCTCCCAGGCTGGAGTGCGGTGGTGCCATCTCAGCTCACTGCAACCCCCGACTCCCGGGTTCAAGTGATTCTCTTGCCTCAGACTCTTGAGTAGCTGGGATTACTGGCGGGTGCCACCATGCCCGGCTAATTTTTTAAATTTTTTTATTTTTAGTAGAGATGGGGTTTCACCATGTTAGCTAGGATGATCTCAATCTCCTGACCTTGTGATCCACCTGCCTTAGCCTTCAAAGTGCTGGGATTACAGGCATGAACTACCATACTTGGTCTGCAATTTTTTTTTTTTTGGTTATAACTTTCCTGTATTAGACAGTATTGTTAATATTTTGAGTATTATACTTAATTGATCAAAAGAAATAAAGAATTTTTTAAAAGATACGGTTTTATTTTATTTTTTGGAAACAGTATCTTGCTCTGTCTCCCAGGCTGGAGTGCAGCAGTGCAGTCATGGCTCACTGCAGCCTCAACCTCCTGTGCTCAAGTCATCCTCCCACATCAGCCTCTGGAGTAGCTGGGATTGTAGGTGTACGCCATGATGTCTAGCTAATTTTTAAATTTTTTGTAGAGACAGGATTTCTCCATGTTTCCCAGGGTGATCTCAAACTCCTGATCTCAAGCGTTCTGACCACCTTTTCCTCCCAAAGTGTTGGGATTACAGGCATGAGCCACCACGCCTGGGCAAGATATGATTTTAAAATGTATTCTGCGCTTACCTTTAAGTCATTACCGTGTGAAACTAGTTACTTGTTCCATCATAACTTTCTCTTTTTTACTTCCATGAATATACGTATCTGTGAAAATGTCTTCTTTTTTTGCATTTAATGCATTTGGAATTCCCTCACCAGAAATCAAAGGAAAGCAAACTTAGAAGTGTATGGTATCATTTTTGTCCTTAGAAATTAACTACTGATTTAAAAAAACAAAACATACCTTGTGTTACTGTTATAGGTAAAAGAGATACATGCATATGGGAATACAAATTAGAACTGCCTTTTTGAAAAGCAAGGGACAAAACTGTCATGTGTAATTTCAATTGCATATTTTATTCAGGTGGTATAATTATGGATAACATCTATTAATTATGCTATTTTCCCAGTTTTCTATAATAAGTACATATTTGTTTTTATAATTAAAAATTATAAATATTAACTTACGTAGATGTAACATGTAGACGTAAAAGTAAGTGTAAATTTTTTTAAGGCATGGCCAGAACTTACCATCATTTTGTACCTAAGATATAAACTTGTAAATTTCAGTTTAATAGAATTGCATCTTCTTTCAGGTTAAAGAACTGAATCATTATCTGGAAGCTGAGAAATCTTGTAGGACTGATCTAGAGATGTATGTAGCTGTTTTGAATACTCAGAAATCTGTTCTACAGGAAGATGCTGAGAAACTGCGGAAAGAACTGCATGAAGGTAAATATATATTCTGTATATTTTTATCTTAATCTCTAAGAACCATATAAGTTAAATTGATGTTGATTAATAACAATGACAGATCTTAAAATAACAGTGCAGTGCATTAGTGATTCAGTTTAAGCTTTGTAGTTGGTTTAAATGTACTCACGAAAAGCTGAAATTATGGTTTCTTTTTGCTTCATGACCTCAGTAATAACCTCATAAGGCACCTGGGTGCAGTGGCTCTCACTCCTATAATCCCAGCACTTTGGGAGTTCTAGGCAGGAGGATCACCTGAGGTCAGGAGTTCGAGACCAACCTGGCCAACATGGCGAAACCTTGTCTCTACTGAAAAAACAAAAATTATCCAAGCATGGTGTCACGTACCTGTTATCCCAGCTGCTTGGGAGTTTGAGGCATGAGAATTGCTTGAACCCAGGAGGCGGAGGTTGCAACACTGAGGTGAGATCACACCACTGCACTCCAGCCTGGGGAATATAAGGAAGGTTTGTCTCAAAAATAACAAAAACAAAAAACCCACCAACTTCACAAGGCGTGAGCTCTAAAAGAAAGATAATAAAGCAAGGAATTTCTGCTTAAACTGCTTTACCCTCCCCACCCCCAACTCATTTTGATGGAGCTGTATTAGCAAAAGTGAGAATGGAAGAGGACAGAGAGTGTATTCTGGAGGCCCTAAGTTACAGACGGTTTTTCTATTTTTCTTTTTAATCGCTACCTCAAGTATTTTACTTGGTAAGTTACATACTGTTTTTAAGGGACAATTTTGATTTCACTAGTCTGGTAGCAGAATGATACATAAATTGACTCTATTTTCCAGCGGTGCATTCTTTCCCCACTAAAACATACTTTTGGCTGGGTGCAGTGGCTTATGCCTGTAATTCAAGCACTATGGGAAGCCGAGGTAAGCAGATCATTTGAGGCCAGGAGTTTGAGACCACCCTGGCCAACACTGCGAAACGCCATCTCTACTAAAAATACAAAAATTCTCCAGGCATGGTGGTACACACCTGTAGTCCCAGCTACTCAGGAAGCTGAGGCAGAAGAATCACTTGAACCAGGGAGGTAAAGGTTGCAGTGAGCTGAGATCACAGCACTGCACTCCAGCCTGGGCAACAGAGTGAGAGACTGTCTTATAAAACAAAACTATGTAGATACACACACACAGACACCCACACACACAGATACACACTTTTATCTTCAGTTCTTCTAGTGATTTCTATATACCTGGAGCTCTTAACCTTTTTATGTCATGAGTTCCTTTGGCAATCTTGTGAAACCCTTTCACAGTAATGTTTTTAATACATAAAATATATAAGATTACAAAAAAACCCAATTATATTATAAAATTTACCAAGATGTAAAAAACATCAAACTTAAAGTAATAAATGTGCTAGTTCATTAAATACATTAAATAAGTTCTAGCAGCAGGTTCAATAACTACTGCCATTTTAAAGTGGCGATAAGCATAAATAACACTAAGATATCTGTAACTGAAATGAAATATGAAAATATCTGATTTCCATTAGTGACCAAGTCATAGGTATTGTTAAGCTGCTGTGGCTTTTTTGCCTGCATTTTATAATTAAAGCAAATGATAAATTTCAGTTAGAAGATTGTAAAAATAAAGATGTAGCTTTTTTTTTCATCCAAATGTATGGACTCCTTGAATTCTTACTGTTGCTACAGGTTGTAGTAGTAAAACATATTTTAGTATCAGGATTAGGACTGTGGTGATCGAGTCCTACTATGAATACTTTTAAGTATATCAAATAGTGTGGGAAATATAGCTATAAATAATTCAAATTTGCATATGAGTTATTTTCCAAATAGTGGAAAGCTGAAATGATACAAGTCTATGGAATTACTTCATAAAATACTATGAAAATAACCCAAACCACCTGCAGTTTTGGCCTTCAGGAAACAGTTTCCAAATGTGCTATTGCAGAAAAAAGACTCATATTCTTTTTTTTTTTTGAGACAGAGTTTCACTTTCGTTGCCCAGCCTGGAATGCAATGGCATGATCTCAGCTCACTGCAACTTCTGCCTCCTGGGTTCAAGTGATTCTTCTGCCTCAGCCTCCCAAGTAGCTGGGATTACAGGCATGTGCCACCATGCCCAACTAATATTTTGTATTTTTAGTAGAGATGGGGTTTCTCCATGTTGGTCAGGCTGATCTTGAACTCCCGACCTCAGGTGATCCTGATCTGCTCACTTTGTCCTCCCACAGTTCTGGGATTACAGGCGTGAGCCACCGTGCCCGACCAACACTCACATTCTTAAAGGTGTCCAAAATAACTAGTTCAGTTTAAATTATGTCCCTCCAACACTTAGTTATTGAGACTACCAAACCTTCTTAATAAACCTTGAAAAGTATCTGAGAAGATTAATTAAAATGAGGAAGAAGACTGGGTAATTTCCATACTGAAACACTCACACCAGACAATAGTCTTGAAATGAAAAGAAAACATAAAAACCCAGCAGTGGCTGGGCATAGTGGCTCATGCCACCGTGCGAGGCTGAGGTGGGCAGATCACCTGAGGTCCGGAGTTTAAGACTAGCCTGACCAACATGGAGAAACCCTGTCTCTACTAAAAATAGAAAATTAGCTGGGTGTGGTGGCGCATGCCTGTAAACTCAGCTACTCAGGAGGCTGAGGCAGGAAAATTGCTTGAACCCGGGAGGTGGATGTTCCGGTGAGCCAAGATTGCACCATTGCACTCCAGCCTGGCAATAAGAGTGAAACTGCATCTAAAAAATAAATAAATACCAGCAGCAGTGTAACTTATAGCCTAAATTAGGAATTAGTCATACAACCAAATTAATACAATTGCATATTATTTGTGCTGTGCTTGGAAGTGTGTTAGGATTCAGCAGTGCCACCAATGGAGTGGTCAGTTCTTTTTGTCCCAGGAACAGGTAGGCTTCTTAAAAGAAGTTGTTCTTAAGTGGAGTTTTCGAAGGTGGGTAGGGGCTTGTCAGGTAGTCAGAGAGAAGCGTGACATTAAAAGCCATTTGCATGTGTTCTAGCTAGGTAAGAAAATCTAAGAAAAGCAGTTCAGCACGATTAGAATACAGGAGACAATGGGCAAAATGTGAGGTTGGAGCAGTAGACACAGGCTAGGACATGGAGGTCTTAATGCTAAGAATGTCAGACTTTATCATATGGGCAGTTTGGAGCCTCTGTAGGTTATTTTCTCTTAAATAACAGTTTTATTGAGATAAAATTTGTGTTCCATAAAGTTCACTCGTTAAAGTATACAATTCAGTAGTGTTTTTTTCTTTTTGAGACAGAGTTTCCCCCTTGTTGCCCAGGCTGTAGTGCAGTGGCACAATCTTGGCTTGCTGCAACCTCCAGGTTCAAGTGATTCTCCTGCCTCGGCCTCCTGAGTAACTGCGACTACAAGCATGCACCACTACGCCTGGTTAATTTTTGTATTTTTAGTAGAGACAGGGTTTCACCATGTTAGCCAGGCTGGTCTTGAACTCCTGACCTCAGGTGATCTGCCCGTCTCAGCTTCCTAAAGTGCTGGGATTACAGGTGTGAGCCACCACACCCAGCCTAGTAGTTTTTTAATATATTTACAAAATTGTGCTTCATCATCACTGTCTAATTACAAAACATTTTCATTACCTCAAAAAGAAATCTGGTACCCATTTACAGTCACCTCCTGTGTCTCTGCCTCCAACCCTTGGCAACCACTAATCTACTTTCTTTTTCTTTTTTTTTTTTCTTTTGAAATGGAGTCTCACTCTGTCGCCCAGGCTGGAATGCAGTGGTGTGATCTCAGCTCACTGCAACCTCTGTCTCCCGGGTTCAAGCAATTCTCTGCTTCAGCCTCTTGATTAGCTGGTATTACAGGCACCTGCCACCATGCCTGGCAAGTTTTATATTTTTAGTAGAGACGGGATTTCACCGTCTTGTCCAGGCTGGTCTTAAACTCCTGACCTCAGGTGATCCACCCACCTGGGCCTCCCAAAATACTGGGATTACAGGTCTGAGCCACCACGCCTGACCTCTACTTTTTATCTCTGTGGACTTGCCTATTCTGGACTTTGATATGAATGGGATTTTATAGTATGTGCCTTTTTGCGTTCTGGCTTCAGTGAAGGGTTTTAGACTGGAGAGTGGTAATATCAGTTTTGCATTTTAGAAAGTTCAATCTGATAGCACTGTGGTGAATAGAATAGGGAGGGCAAGACTGAGGGCAAAAGAATAATAAAGGGACCTCTGTTGTGTTAAGTCATACGTGCTAATCAAAGGCAGAAGCCAGAAGATAGATGTATCATATTGCAGAGGAGGCAGAATTAGCAGATCTCTGTCGTAGTTAAATATGTTGGGGTAAGGAAAAGTCAGAAGTATGAGTTGTCTCAGGTTTCTGGCTTGGGTGGCTTGGTAGATGGGTGGATAGAACATCTCTTTTCAGTAGTAGATGGCTGAGCTGATGAGTATCAACAATGCATGCATTTTACAAAGACTCCTTGACTTGTCGTAAGAAGTCTATATTAACCGGAACCAACGAGGATTTCTGGATAATAAATTTATCAGAATGTATTAAACATGATTAGGAGTGGTTATTCCCCCTTTGGCCTTTGGAGCAGTGTTTCCCAAAGTATGTTCCCTTGAATACTTGTTATTTGAGTTGTACTGTGGAATTTTTTTTCTTTTGTCAAATAAATTTGGGAAAGCTGTATTATATATCAACTTCCAAGAAAACATAGACATGATTAAGACTCTGAGTTCAAAGTCCTGCAGTAAAGAAACCTTTAAACATTTATTTAATTATGGAGGAGCCTTTGCAAAATAATAATAAATTTCTCCCTTTAACTTGAAGTTTCTGAGACTTACTAAGCACAAAAGTCTTTCTTTGCTGTGTTCCTAGGAGTACACTTTGGGAGACTCTGCTTTAAAGAGATGGTGTGGGGATAGGTTGCCCCTTGGTCCAGCCAAGGACAGAATCCTAGACATGTGGGCCGTTGGCCAGACCTAAACAATTTCTGTGCTAAAGAAATTGCCTACCATTAAAATACAGTGTTTTTGATTTGTGGTGGGGGGTTCCTAAACAGTTTGCCATCTCTTGGAGCAAGAGCGACAACAACACAACCAGTTAAAACATACGTGGCAGAAGGCCAATGACCAGTTTCTGGAATCTCAGCGTTTACTGATGAGAGACATGCAGCGAATGGAGATTGTGCTAACTTCAGAACAGCTCCGACAAGTTGAAGAACTGAAGAAGAAAGATCAGGTGAATAGAAGTTTTATGGGACTGATTTGCTTTGTTAGTAATGTCTCCCACCACATGTTAGTAAGGTCCCCACCACAATGCACCACTGCATTACCTTATGAATATTAAGATTGACTTAAGCTGAAACAAGGGTGATGTATGCCACTTTAAAAAACATAATAGCTATATTTGGGGGGTTTTGTTTTTCATCTTTAGAAATGGCCTTCTCTGGGAGGAAAAACTGATTTAGAAATGATCTTCAGTGAGTACAGGATGCAGCAGTGCATATTTCTGAGAAAATCTTTCTCTACCGTGCTGACCAGTTCTCCTAGTACTCCTGAGTGTTGTCAGTCCAGGCCAAGTCTTTGGTGACATTGCTCTAAAACAGGCTTGTCCAGCCTGCAGCCCTTGTCTCTGAATGCAACCGAACACAAATTTGTAAACTTTCTTAAAACATTTGCAATCCTTTTTTTTTTTAACCTTATCAACTATCACTAAGTGTTAGTATATTTTGTGTGCAGTCTTCAATGTGGCCTAGGGAAGCCAACAGATTGGACACCCTGCCCTAAAAGCTCTACTAGGTGGCATGATACGGATGAGAGGCTGAGTAACAGGAAATGGCAGGTGTTCAGAGTGCTGCATATTCAAGTTCCTGTTTCCTCTTTATCTTTTAGTTATTTAAATTGCATAAGTAATACACACATACACATACACACACACACACATGCACATTCTCACAATATTTTTATTTTAAATACAAAGTGAAAAAAATATATAAAATGATCAAGTGTAAAATCGTCCTTAATATCTCCACACCTCCCTGTCTCAGAAGATTGCCTTTACTGTTTGGCAGAGAGTCTTCTAAACCAGTTCTGTGTGTTCATGAGTGTTTATTTAGGGTGTCATTTTTCCTCTTTTTATTTTATATATATATATAATAATTATTATTTTTTTTAAGACGGGGTTTCACCATGTTGGTCAGGCTGGTCTTGAACTCCCGACCTCAGGTGATCCACCCGCCTTGGCCTCCAAAGTGCTTGGATTATAAGCATAAGCCATCATGCCCGACCATCCTCTTACACAACTGTAGTTATAAGTATTTATTCTAGGCAGGACGTGGTGGCTCACATCTGTAATCCCAGTACTTCGGGAGGCTGAGGCAGGAGGATTGCTTGAGCCCAGGAGGTCAAGACCAGCCTGGGTTATGTAGTGAGACTCCGTTTCTACAAAAAATTTTTAAAAATTAGCTGGGCATGGTGGTAGGTGCCTATAGTTCCAGCTGCTTGGGAGGCTGAGGTGGGAGGATCACTTAATCTGGGAGGCAGAGGCTGCAGTGAGCTGTTAGCACATCACTGCACTTTAGCTGTGGGTGACAGAGCAGGACCCTATCTCAAAAAAAAAAGCATATACATTTTCCATTAGCATTATCCTGGACATATTTTCATGTCAAAGTTGTATTTTGTGCTTGACTTTAGCATGGTTGTACCATATTGATTTGCCCTTTCTCCTTGTAGTGAGCATGTAGGTATTCCCCCCCCCCCCTTTTTTATTATCTCAAATAATGTTACAGCTAAATCTTGGACCATGTTGTGTATGTGTACAGATATTTCCCTAGGATAGCTATGTAAAAGTATTCACTGCCTTTCTAAGTAATCTTGCAAAACATTTCAAATTGCTTTATGTGACTTAGGTTAGATTTTGTTTTGCAAAGTTTCTTCTTTTTAAAATTCCTTTTTGTCACTTAATTTGGACTCATTTATTGTGTGTGTGTGTGTGTGTGTGTTTTCTTTTTTGAGACAGGGTTTTACTCCAGTCACCCAGGCTTGAGTGCAGTGGCACAATCTTGGCTCACTGCAACCTCTGCCCCCAGGCTCAAGCGATTCTCCTATCTCAGCCTCCTGAGTAGCTGGGACCATAGGCGTGTGCCACTGTGCCTGGCTAATTTTTGTATTTTTAGTTGAGCATGTTTTGTATGTTTAGTTGACAGGATTTCACCATGTTGGCCAGGATGGTCTCAGACTCCTGACCTCAAGTGATTCGCCTGTCTTGGTCTCCCAAAGTGCTGGGATTACAGATGTGAGCCACCATGCCCCACTGCCATAAAATTTTAGATTCTAAAGTACAGATCTTATCCTACCTACTCTGATGCCCATTAAAAGAGTCTAAACTTGATGTGGCCTGGTGGCTCACACCTGTAATCTCAGCACCTTGGGAGGCCGAGGCAGGTGGATCACCTGAGGTCAGGAGTTTGAGACCAGCCTGGCCAACATAGCAAAACCTTGTCTCTACTAAAAATACAAAAATTAGCTGGGCGTGGGGGCACACGCCTGTAGTCCCAGCTACTTGGGAGGCTGAGGCAGGAGACTTGCCTGAGGTGGAGGTTACAGTGAGCCGAGATCGCACCACTGCTCTCCAGCCTGGGTGACCAAGTGAGACTGTCTCAAAAAAAAAAAAAAAAAAAAAAAGAGTCTAAACTTAAGATGATCATTTAAAACCTTTGAGCTCTTACTATGTGCTAGCATTGTGCTAAGGCTTTATGTGTAAACTTTTATCTCAGTTGGTTATCAAAAAAACAACTTTCCATAAACAGTAAGGACTACAATTATACAGTTCCTGTGTTCTAGATGAGTAAACAGGCTGAGAGGTCGGGCAGGGCCCATATGAGGCTTGAACAATCTCTGATTCCAGAGTCTAGGTGCTTACTCACCACCTCTTTCTCCATGTCCTTTACTTCTCATGTACCTGCCCATTTTTCATTTATATCAAATTATACAGAATTCCTCCACAGGGCTGCTTTTCCATGTTTCTGTCTTTTGTATGTGCTTCCTTTCTCCCTAGAACCCTTAATTGTCTCTTCTCATTCAACTGGCAAACTGATCTTACTGATCTTTCACAATTCAGCTGAAGTGTTACCTCCTTTGGGTCGCCTTTGCTGGCTCCTTCAGTGTTTTTCTCCTTCTTTAGAACCTTGTGCATACTTGTAATTGTTTGTCTCTCCTCACTCGGTTGTTTTAGAGTACATTGAAGGTATAAGGTATTTTACTCATCTTTGTTGAGTGAATTATTATGTCAACTTCATTCCTTTTGTACTCATACATTTGTTAATGTTTCTAATGTATGTGTAACATTATAAAAACTTTTTCAGCCGGGCGTGGTGGCTCAAGCCTGTAATCCCAGCACTTTGGGAGGCTGAGGCGGGTGGATCACGAGGTCGAGAGATCGAGACCATCCTGGTCAACATGGTGAAACCCTGTCTCTACTAAAAATACAAAAAACTAGCTGGGCGTGGTGGTGCGTGCCTGTAATCCCAGCTACTTAGGAGGCTGAGGCAGGAGAATTGCCTGAGCCCAGGAGGCGGAGGTTGCAGTGAGCCGAGATCGCGCCATTGCACTCCAGCCTGGGTAACAAGAGCGAAACTCCGTCTCAAAAAAAAAAAAAAAAAAAAAAAACTTTTTCAGGCGGGCTGTGGTGTCTCATGCCTATAATCCCAGCACTTTGGGAGGCCAAGGTGGGAGGAACGCTTGAGCCTGGGAGTTTGAAACCAGCCGGGACAACAGTGTGAGACCTCATCTGTGCAAAAAAAACTTAAAAATTAGCCAGGCATGGTGGTGCACGCTTGTGATCCCAGCTACACGAGAGGCTGAGGCGGGAGGATTGCTTGAGCCCAGGAGTTCAAGACCAGCCTGGGCAACAAAGTAAAACCCTGTCACTACAAAAAATAAAAAGATTAGGCTATGATCCCAGCTACGTGAAAGGATGAGGTAGAAGAATTGCTTGCGCCATGGAGGCTGCAGTGAGCCATGTTTGCGTCACTTCATTCCAACCTGAGTGTCAGAGCAAGACCTTGTCTCAAAAACAAACAAAAAAAACTTTTTCATATTTGTTTTCTACAGTAATCACAAGGAATGGTCTATGTAAATTTTTTCATGGATCATGTAAAGTGGTTTTGCTTTCTTTTGTTTTGCCTTACTTTATTTAGTATACTTTTCTTGGAAACTGCTTCCTGACTTGTTCTTTATACTGGGGTTCTTAGTTTGTGCTTATAGGATTAAAATATTTTGTCATGGCCTGTGCTTATAGGATTAAAATATTTTGTCATGGCCAGAGGCCCTTAGATGGGATTACAAAACAAAGAAGCATAAGTGGCCGGTTTTCTCTTATCATAATGCTCTATTCTTTCTTATTTGTTTTGAATGGTTAAAGAACTATGTCACTTATTAAATAGGTTACTTGGGTAATATGCATTTTTTTTCTTTCTAAATTTTAGGAGGATGATGAACAACAAAGACTCAATAAGAGAAAGGTTCACAAAAAAACAGATGTTGAAGAAGAAATAAAAATACCAGTAGTGTGTGCTTTAACTCAAGAAGAATCTTCAGCCCAGTTGTCAAATGAAGAGGTATAGTGAATCTATAATTAAAGTCATTATATATACACAATGTCAATAATTTTAGCTTACTCATACATTAGTTAATTACACTGGTCATATGAGACTTAAGAAGTGCATAGCTACTAGGTGAAAATTAGATGAAAATGACAGTATTTATTTTCAGTTGTTTTTAATGGCATAGGTGGCACTATTCGAAACATATTGCAGCTTCATTTGCTGTCTGTAATAATTAGATGTTCTTTTTTCCAGTATTTTCAAAATTTAATACATTAGAATAAATCTTTAAATAATGTCTGCAAAGTCTTTTTTGATGTGAATAGTACATGTTGCTAATACTTGTCCTTTTGTTTAAAAGAGGTTATCTAAAGCTCTGAAATGCTAAACTCCCTACAGCATATATATGAGTATGGACCAGTATTAGGTTTTAATCCCTGATGACAGTGGGTGAGGTTTGGCACCCAGGGTAAAACGACACAACAGGATAAAAGTTTCAGTTACTAGGAATGGGTAGAGTAGAGACACCTGAAAGTGTTAGGTGTTCTGTGGCCTTGTCACCTCTCACCCACAGTGTGGCAAGGGCCTTCTCATTGAGTTTCCTGTCTCATTTTGCCCCATTCCACCGTATTACTGTCGAATTCATTTTCTTAAGTGCAGCTGCAGTCAGGCCACTCCCCCACTCAAAAATTACTTTTGAGTCCCATTACCTATATAATTAAACACAAATTCCTCACTCAGACAAATAAGGCCCTTCATCATCTGGATTGCATTTTAGCTACAGCGGTCATAATCTTGGACTGTACTTATACCTAGTCTGTTGGTTTCTTCATTTGGAGTACTTTCCTCCATTGCCATTCTGAGTATTGAAATCCTTCTCATTTTTCAAAGCTCGTGCGGGTTACCTAGTTTTCAAGGAAATGCTTCTATTATTGCCTTTAGATCCCCCAAGATCCCTAGCTTGGCATACAAAAGCATTCACAGTTGAATGGTCCTGCTGGCCTCACTCACTGCTCTCCACTTTTCTGTAGCCAGACCTGTGCACTTACTGTTCATGTGTATGTGCCCTGTCCCTGCTGTTTAGGATCATGCGCACTTCCTTCCCCCCACCTTCTTTTCTGGCCTGAAAATGAATTTCACTTAAATTGGATAAGGGTCTTGTCTTTACTTTCAGGGGTATCATGCTTCTGTTTACTTTGCAGATTTACTTTGAGCCATGTATAATCTACTTCCTGGTGGTTTATATGCCCATGTTTACAGATTGTTTGATGTTTAAGAAAAACTTTTTTTTTTTTTTTTGGTTTTTTTTTTTTTTTGAGACGGAGTTTCGCTCTTGTTACCCAGGCTGGAGTGCAATGGCGCGATCTCGGCTCACCGCAACCTCCGCCTCCTGGGTTCAGGCAATTCTCCTGCCTCAGCCTCCTGAGTAGCTGGGATTACAGGCACGCACCACCATGCCCAGCTACTTTTTTGTATTTTTAGTAGAGACGGGGTTTCACCATGTTGACCAGGATGGTCTCGATCTCTCGACCTCGTGATCCACCCGCCTCGGCCTCCCAAAGTGCTGGGATTACAGGCTTGAGCCACCGCGCCCGGCCAAGAAAAACTTTTAAAAAAATTTAGTAGACACTAAAAAGTGATGTATATTGTAGTTATTTTGTTCATTCTTTGTTTTGGGACATAGACTAAGAACCGCTTGTTCTAATTCTGCTGTGCCTTTTAAAAAATAGTTAGACTCCCAAGAGAATGTCTCAATTTTTTGGTACAGCCAATGATTACATAGTGTTTTCATCATGCAGTAATCTATCCAGGAAAGTTTAAAAGCAGGAAAACAGGAAAGGGACATTTGTTGTGATTTACAGAGAAGTATTTTTATTTTCGATTCTCTCTTAACAGATCTGTAGACTTACAGAGCTGGTGTTTTGCAACTTGAATGTTGAATGTAATTGTTTTGTATCAAGAATCATGACACAACTCTTGGTTTAGAGTTAGTCTGAAGCCTGGCTAACATAGTGAAACCCCATCTCTACTAAAAATACACAAATTGACAGGACAAGGTGGCATATGCCTATAATCCCAGCTACTCAGGTGACTGAGGCACAAGAATCGTTTGAACCCAGGAGGTGGAGGTTGCAGTGAGCCGACACTTCACCACTGCACTCCAGCCTGGGTGACAGAGTGAGACCCTGACTCACACACAAAAAAAGTTAATCTGAGATGCTTTGGAGAGTTAGATTTATGGCTAAAGATATTTGAAATTTGCAGATCTCACATTTTCTTTAACTTGATGCTTAGAATATGCTTTTTTGTCTACAAAAATGTTCATTATGGAAAATTGGGGAAGTATAGAAAAGGCCATAATACAAAATAAAAATAACTGGTAGATCATCCTACTCAGAGATAACAACTAATATTTTGGTATATATCTCTTTTTTCCTTTTGTTTTCTTTTCCAGAGATAATATATATGTTAACATATGTGTTTCTCTTTTTTCTTTTTAATTTTTTTTTTTTTAAAGATGGGGTTTCACCATGATGGCCAGGCTGGTCTTGAACTCCTGGACCTCAGGTGATCCACCCACCTCAGCCTCCCAAAGTGCTAGGATTACAGGCGTGAGCCACCGTGCCTGGCTTTTTTTTCTTTTAAATTTGAGACAGGATCCCACTCTCACTCAGGCTGGAGTGCAGTGGTGTAATCTTGGCTCACTGCAGCCTCGACCTCCCAGGCTCAAGTGATCTTCCTGCCTCATCCTCCTGAGTAGCTGGGACTACAGGTGCCCCCCATCATGCCCAGCTGATTTTTTGTAGAGTCTGTGTATCAACGTGTTACCGAGGCTGGAACACATGTTTGTATTTGGCCTTAAAAAAAAAAAAATTTTAGACAGGGTCTCACTCTCACTCGGGCTGGAGTGTAGTGACGTGATCTCAGCTCACTGTAACCTCCGCCTCTCATGTTCAAGTGATTCTCCTCCCTCAGCCTCCTGAATAGCTGGGATTACAGGCATGCACCACCATGCAAGGCTAATTTTTATATTTTTAGTAGAGACGGAGTTTCACCATGTTGGCCAGGCTGATCTTGAGCTGATCTTGTTATTCGCCCACCTCGGCCTCCCAAAGTGCTGGGATTACAAGCTTGAGCTACCATGCTCAGCTCTATTTGCACTTTTAAAACATAGATTTTAACTACATAATGTTTTGTGTAATTTTTTTCTCTTACTTAAATCTACTTTAAGGTTTTGGCACATCATTAAATGTTTTTCCCCAAAACGATATTTAATGGCTGGCATAATTTTAGCATGTAAATGTACTATAATTCTTTTAACCAATTCCCTACTAATCACTTTGTTAATTTTTGCCTTTTTTTGTTTTTTTGAGACAATCTTATTCTGTCACCCAGGCTGGAGTGCTATGGTATGATCTTGGCTCACTGTATCCTCCACGGTTCGAGTGATTTTTGATGTCTCAGTCTCCCGAGTAGCTGGGACTACAGGCGCACACCACTACGCCCAGCAAATTTTTGTCTTTTTAGTAGAGACAGGGCTTCACCATGTTGGCCAGGGTGTTGGTAAACTCCTGGCCTCAAGTGATCTGCCCACCTCGGCCTCCCAAAGTGCTGGGATGACAGGTGTGAGACTGCATCCAGCTTTTGCCTGGTTTTTAATTCATAATTTTGACTGAGTGATGACATAGGGAGGTCAGTGCCATTGAAAAAAGTTTTGTGTTACTCACAGTTCTCCTAGAAGCAGAGGCAAAGCTCATCATGCAGCCGGGAAGCACCAGAGCTGGTCAGGAGGCAGGAGCAGGAGCAGGAGCGAGTAAAAAAGCATGGGCTATGGCTGTTACTGTGTTTTCTCTGGGAAAAGCAAAGTGGAGCAGAGCAGAGAGTTTAGGACTGGCTAGTAATTAATTCTGGCAGCCTTTGGGGTATAGGGTCTGCTCTTAGTTGTTTGGAACTGGCCCTGGGTTAATTTAGGGCAGGGGAGATACTGGTTTGGTGTGTGACTTAGGTAAAGGAGGTGGTTGGAGATACGGGTTTGAGATTCAATGGTTTGTATATGAAAGGTGTGTTTACAGTCATGTGAGTTGTTTATTATCTCTAGAATAATTAGCTAGTCCTGTGAAGCAGTTTCTTCCCTGCCAGCAAGGCCTCCACTAAGTCAAAACAGTATGAAATATAGAAAATGAAAAGCATGATTAACACACTGATAGTCAAGTTGGTTCCATTTTTTACTACTATACAATTTTTTGTTATTATAAGTAATGTCATAATGTTATATATAATTTTTCCTTGTACAAAAATCATGAATGCATCTGATTTTTTTCTTTTTCTTTTTTTTGTGTGAGTTCTTAGGAAAAGAATGCCTGACAGGGCATGGTGGCTCATGACTGTAATCAAAGCACTTTTGGAGGCTGAGGCAGGTGGATCACTCAAGGCCAGGAGTATCAACCAGCCTGGCCAGCATGGCGAAACCATGTCTCTACTAAAAATACAGAAGTTAGCCAGGCGTGGTGTCTGATGCCTGTGGTCCCAGCTATTCAGATGGCTGAGGCATGAGAATCCCTTGAGCCCAGGAGATGGAGGTTGCAGTGGGATGGTATCGTGCCACTGCACTCTAGTCTGGGTGACAGAGCAAGACTCTGTCTCCAGGAGAAAAAAAAAAAAAAAAGAACAACTGAATTCAAGGATGTAAACATTTTAAAGATAACTATTGCCAATGCAGAGTCTGATGTGGGTTTTTTGTTTTGTGTTTTTTTGAGACAGGCTCTCGTTCTTGCCACCCAGACTGGCCAGATTACAGTCGTGCCATCAAAGCTCACTACAGCCTCAATCTCCTGGGCTCAAGCAATCCTCCCGTCTCAGCCTCCTGAGTAGCTGAGACTGCGAGCGTGTGCTGCCATATCTGGCTGATTTTTAAATTTTTTTCATAGAAATGAAGTCTCCCTATGTTGCCCAGGCTGGTCTTGTATTCCTGGGCTCAACCTCAGGAGTTGAGGTCTTGTACTCCTGTCCTCCTACCTCAGCCTCCCAAAGTGCTGGATTTATAGGCCTGAGCCACTGCACCAGGCCTGTAGTCAGATGTTAAATGGTTCTCATAACTATTCTATCCCTAGCCCCTTCCCTCTTCAGTATCACAGCAGCACTGTATATGATACATAGCAGTGGGTGTTAGGTTTATTTGTAAACTAACAGGATGGCTTAGCCCAATTTTTATTAGGATACTTACTTGGGATCTTTGCCATAGTAAGCTTAATATGTACAAGATTTGTGTTCTTAGCCATTGGAGTTGAGATGAGTAAAAATCTTTAAAAGGAAATAAATAGTGGAATTAACTCAAAATTTGTCACCTTTTTATTACACCAAGTATATTTTTAAAACATTTTAAAAAATTGGTGATGTGAGCTTGCCAGTAACAACTGTATTCCACAGTCTATTCTGGTTCATTTAAAAAAGAGCATTTAACAACAAAAATTAGAAAGGATATTATCTTAAAATATTGTCGTTTAGATGGAATAAATTTAGTTGGAAGGGGCTGGGTATGACGGCTTACGCCTGTAATCCCAGCACTTTGGGAAGCTGAGGTGGGTGAATCACGAGGTCAGGCAAGATCAGCCTGGCCAACATGGTGAAACCCCGTCTCTACTAAAAATAAAAAATTAGCTGGGTGTGGTGGTGGGCGCCTGTAATCCCATCTCCTTGGGAGGCTGAGGCAGAAGAATTGATTGAACCCGGGAGGCAGAGGTTACAGTGAGCCGAGATCATGCCATTGCACTCCAGCCTGGGTGACAGAACGAGACTCCATTTCAAAAAAAAAAATTGGAAAACTTACTATATTTTCCTTCAACCTAAGTCATTTCTCTTATGTCACCACTAACTATGCAACTGCTTCATGTAATGGCATTGTTTGCTTTTTGCCTTCGGGAATGTGCTGTACCATGTTGTTTGAAAATTGAGGTCAAATTCAGCCGGGTATGGTGGCTCATGCCTGTAATCCCAGCACTTTGGGAGGCCTTAGCAGGCAGATTGCCTGAGCTCAGGAGTTCCAGACCAGCCTGGGCAACACGGTGAAACCCTGTCTTTACTAAAATACAAAAAATTAGATGGGCATGGCAATGTGCACCTGTAGTCCCAGCTATTTGGGAGGCTGAGGCAGGAGAATTGCAAGAACCTGGGAGGCGGAGGTTGCAGTGAGCAGAGATTGTGCCATTGCACACCAGCCTGGGCAACAAAGCAAGACTCTATCTCAAAAAAAAAAAGAGTTGAAATTCATATAACGTAAAATGAACCATTTAAAGTGTACAGTTCAGTGGCATGGCATATATACATTAATGTTTCTAGTTTGAAAACATTTTTATCATTCCCAAAGGAGACCCCATACCCATTAGAGTCACTCCCCATTTTCCCTTCTCCCTGGCCTCTAGCAACCACTAATCTGCTTTATGTCTCTATGGATTTACTTGTTCTGGACATTTTAAATAGATGGAATTATACAACATGTGAGTTTTTGCATCTTCTTTCACATAGTGTACAACATTGAACATGTTGATTACACTTTGGTTGAAAATACCACGTTCTCATCATTTCCTTTCTACTACTATGGCTACTTCTTTGCCCATCCTCAAAATGTTAGTCTTTCTCAGGACTCTGCCCTTGGCCCTCTTTTCTTACATGCTCATCCTAGGTGTTCTGATTTGCTCCTGTGACTTTGATTATCATTATGCAATAGTTACTCCCAAGTCTCTATCTAAAGACTTCTGTGTCCCTCTATTAAGTGGGCATCTCTACTTGGATATATGACAGGCACCTTGCACTCGACATACCCAACACTGAATTGCAGGTGACTTTCCTCAGCTCTTTGTATCTGGGAGCTCTTTGAGCACATTAATGATTATCATGTGTAATGAGTGGTAGAATACATGATAGTTTTTGTCTTTGAAAATGAAGAGAATTGTCTAATTTGGCAATATTTATTTTCATATTTCAGGAGCATTTAGATAGCACCCATGGTTCAGTCCATTCCTTAGATGCAGACTTATTGTTGCCATCTGGAGATCCTTTCAGTAAATCAGACAATGACATGTTTAAAGATGGACTCAGAAGAGCACAGTCTACAGACAGCTTGGGAACCTCGGGCTCATTGCAATCCAAAGCTTTAGGCTATAACTACAAAGCAAAATCTGCTGGAAACCTGGACGAGTCAGATTTTGGACCACTGGTAGGAGCAGATTCAGTGTCTGAGAACTTTGATACTGCATCCCTTGGGTCACTCCAGATGCCAAGTGGGTTTATGTTAACCAAAGATCAGGAAAGAGCAATCAAGGCGATGACACCAGAACAAGAAGAGACGGCGTCCCTCCTCTCTAGTGTTACCCAGGGCATGGAGAGTGCCTATGTGTCCCCCAGTGGTTATCGTTTAGTTAGTGAGACAGAATGGAATCTCTTGCAGAAAGAGGTGAGTTACCATTCTCATGTTTTTCCTTCTTGCTCACTCTGAGGCATACTGGGAAGTTAGGGGATTTATCGTTCGTGTAGCAGATGGTTCCTGGAGTCTGCAGGTACACGTTGCCAGTAAGTGGGTGTTAACCTGTGCCGCCTGACCCTTGTCATAGTCTGCTTTGGCTATTCCAGGTAATTGTGACAGAGAAAGGAGCTAGCTAGCTTATCACAGTGAATGTGAACTTCCCCACCTGAACTCCCAACTCTCAAGGTGGAGCAATCTCTCTGACTAGCATTACTGAATTGAAGTTAGTGTAACCTGAATTTGGTTTGCTTTGCAGTTTTCTATAATCTCAATGTGTTCTAGGATTCAGGCTTTTATGTTTCCTTTAAGCCAAAGCACAATTGCCTGTCTGCTGTTGATGCTGAGAGTGGGTTTAAAGAGGGATTAGGAACATGGGAGAGAAAAGGCAATCTTTAATGAGGTTAATTTTCCTCCTTAGAGAATTTGTAAATTCACAGGTAAGATTAGGAGATAAACAGTTATTTGCATAATGCTTTATGGATTACAAAACTCTTTAACATACCCGATCACTTTAAGCTTTATGATTATATGAGACAATTGGGGCATGGGTATTCCCCATTTACTGGTGAGAAAAGTGTCTAGGAAAGATGAAGTGAGTTGCTGAAGTATCCCTTTGACCTAGTAGCAAAACCAACTTCTGGTGCTTTCCTTGACTCAGGCTGCTTCCCTTTAAAGAAGCCATTGGTCGATAAGAGGAACAGATACTAAGCCTTAAGGAAACTATTCTCAATGGTCTTATGCAAAACATAAGTGAGAAGGTGCTGCTTACTAGTTTCATACCTATTTTATAATTGGAGCTGGTGAAACGATGATTTAGCACTGTTTTTGTTTGTTTTTCCTTCCCATTGATTGGTTAGTATTAACTGTGAGTACCACGGTCTAGTACCTTTTGGTTGCTTTGTGTTTTCCTCAGATGTGATGTTTTGTGCCTCTTTGGTGATAAATTGTGTCCGTTGTCTATCATACTTGTACTGGAGAGTTTGACTTTTTAGTATGTGACCCTATATTGTAACTGTTTGCTGTAAGGCCCTGAAGAAAAGTGTTTACTTCATGTTCTACTTTGAGTACCACGGGTAAGACTATGCACGTGTACCTCAAGTATGTGATGTGGAATTACTTTGTTTTGCCTAAGAGGTAATTTTGGTGCCCTTCAGGTGCATAATGCTGGAAATAAACTTGGTAGACGTTGTGATATGTGTTCCAATTATGAAAAACAGTTACAAGGAATTCAGATTCAAGAGGCAGAAACAAGAGACCAGGTGAGTGTCTTCTGGATATGCCAGATTGTTACCTATTGTAGTTTTCATTGGAGGTGCAGAGTTAATTGCCTCCCCTCTGGCCCCCAGTCCTGTTTGCATCATGAAGCATATCCATCTTGTCAAGTTATGAAATAACGTGGTACATGCAGTGGCAGTTACATTTTTAGTGAGAGCTCACTAGGACTCTGCTTTTGTGTATCGGCACAGGTCAGCCCAGCTCTTAAAGGGACACTGCCTCATCTCTTCTATTCTGCCCCTTCTGCCTAAGGCCTAAAAGCGATTTTATATACATGGAAATTACTGTATGATATGGAGATCTAAGGGAGATAAAAGGTTGATTATTGCCTCTTAGAGAATAAAAGCTTAATTGAATGTTGTATTAATCAAAATTTGTATCCTTCATTGCTTATTGCTCACTTCTTGTCATAAATTTGTTAAGTTTAGTAAGTTCCCAGAAATTAAGCTTTGGGAGATTTGGTATTCGAGATTGGCAAATCTTCGGTACCTTTTCAAAAGCAGTGTTTGATAATGGGTACCTTGATGACATTTAGGAAATAATGTAGAAATTCATGAGAAAATTCATATACTTGTAAAAGTATATGGAAGAAAGATACTTTTTTCCTTATATTTCCAAATTGTTCTTTGGCTGTTACGAAGATGATTCCCTTGGTCTTCAAAATAACTTTAAGCAGATGAGAATGATGGTTTCATATTTTCAAACATCATTGCTATTGAGTTCCTTCATAAACTGTGTGCTTTACTCATAGATGTTTCAAAGATAAATTTCTAAAGCTATTTGCAAAACTAATGTAGTTGGCCCCTGACGGTGTGGTGTGGGTATGAATTCCATACACATTTCAGTAGACTGTTTTATTTATTATTATTATTATGATGATGATGACCAGGCTGGTCTTGAACTCCTGACCTCAGGTGATCCACCCACCTCAGCCTCCCAAAGTCCTAGGATTACAGGCGTGAGCCACAGCGCCCGGCCTCAGTAGGCTGTTTTAAAGTCTGGCTAAAAATTAGTCATAAAAAGAAGTGAGAAAAGGATGTCCAAGCAGAGAAAAGATTATACAAAGAACAAGAATTAGGGAAGAAAATGATGTATTCTAGGAAGTATGAGTAGTTAGGTGGCTGGGCACAGCAGGTGATTGTTACAAAATAATGGGAGAGTAAGCTACAAAAGAAGGCTGTGATGACATCACTTAGGAGGGGTGATGATTGAAGGGGTTTAAATTTTACCCTGAAGCTGGGTGCAGTGGCTCTTGCCTATAATCCTAGCACTTCAGGAGGCCAAGAGAGGCAGATCACCTGTGGTTTGGTCGGGAGTTTGAGACCAGCCTGACCAACATGGTGAAACTACACCTTTACTAAAAATACAAAAATTAGCTGGGGATGGTGGTGTAAGCCTTAATCCCAGCTACTTGGGAGGCTGAGGCAGGAGAATCTCTTGAACCTGGGAGGTAGAGGTTGCAGTGAGCCAAAATCGTGCCATTCCACTCCAGCCTGGGCAACAAGAACAAAACTAGGTCTCAAAACAAAAACAAAACAAAACATTAAGGCATTTAGGGTTTTCAGTAGGGAGATTATATGATTTCACTTTTACAAAATTTATGGTGTTAGTGTGGATTGTAGATTGGAGACAGAGGATAGACTTCTAGTCAGGGAAAACAGTGTCATAGCCTAGAGAAGGCGTCCCCAAACTTTTTACACAGGGGGCCAGTTCACTGTCCCTCAGACCGTTGGAGGGCCGCCACATACTGTGCTCCTCTCACTGACCACCAATGAAAGAGGTGCCCCTTCCTGAAGTGCGGCGGGGGGCCGGATAAATGGCCTCAGGGGGCCACATGTGGCCGCGGGGCTGTAGTTTGGGGACACCTGGACTAGAGGATCCAGGGAAGAAGCAGATGTTTTCAGATGGGAAGTGTGTAAGAAATGATTTGTTAACTGTAAAGGACAGTACAGTTGTCTCTTGAGGTCATATATCTCATTTCTGTCTGAATTGAAAAATCTATGGTGTTTCCTAGAAAAAGAGAAGATATTCTTAAAAATTCTGTAGTTAGATTTTTTAAAAAATTTATGAAAGGATTCTGGTTTTTCTTTCTGATTGACTTTTAAAATGATATAGGTGAAAAAACTACAGCTGATGCTAAGACAAGCTAATGACCAGTTAGAGAAGACAATGAAAGATAAGCAGGAGCTAGAAGACTTCATAAAGCAAAGCACTGAAGATTCCAGTCACCAGGTAAGTGAGGGATGACTGGGCTATTCAAATAAAACATTTAAAAAATACAGTCATGTTTCTTTTGCCTTGAAGATTTGGCAGTTTGACTTTTTTCCCCAGGTAAAAAGATTTCTTACTGATCATTCTGATATCTGTTTTACAAATTTTTAGAAAATAACTTTTAATATAATTGGTCAGTAAATGGCAGGAGGTTCTGATTCTCCTTGCTTTTTTTTTTTTCTTTTATTAATTAGGTTTTCCTCCTGCAGTAGAAACTTGCTGACAAAGATACTAATTATTTAAAGCTTTTAAAAAGTATAGCAAGGCCGGGCGCGGTGGCTCAAGCCTGTAATCCCAGCACTTTGGGAGGCCGAGGCGGGTGGATCACGAGGTCGAGAGATCGAGACCATCCTGGTCAACATGGTGAAACCCCATCTCTACTAAAAATACAAAACATTAGCTGGGCATGGTGGCACGTGCCTGTAATCCCAGCTACTCAGGAGGCTGAGGCAGGAGAATTGCTTGAACCCAGGAGGCGGAGGTTGCGGTGAGCCGAGATCGCGCCATTGTACTCCAGCCTGGGTAACAAGAGCGAAACTCCGTCTCAAAAAAAAAAAAAAAGGTATAGCAACACGAAAAACCAAAACATATGCTGATACACCAAACATAGCAGAACTAACATCTGTGTAACCACCATTGAGATCAAGCAGTAGAATATTAGGCAGTATTAGCCAGTACCCCAGAAGCCCTCACTTTCCCCTGCACGTACAACCCCTCCCGACAGGCAGCCACTGTCCTACCTTCTAACATCATTAGGTTAGGCTGTGCTTTAACTTTAGAAAATGAAGTCATACTTCATTTTGTGTTCTTTTGTGTCTGTCTTCCTCTGTTCAACAGTGTTGTATTCCTACTGATGATGGCTGGAGTAAGTTTGTTCATTTTCATTGTTGAATAGTCATACCGTTGTACGGATATACCACAATTCATCCATACTAATGCTGATTGATATTTTAGTTGTTTCCAGTTCTGGGATATTATGAATAATGTTCCTTTGAAATTTTTGAATAGGACATGGTGGACATGTTTCTGCAGGATATATAACTAGAAGTGGAATGCTTGGGTACAAATAATGCCAGATAGTTTTCAAAGTGGTTATACCAATTTATACCTCTACCAGCAATGTATGACAGTTCCTGTGGTTCCAAGATCTTGAAAAATGTCATTTTGTTATTTTAATTATAGCCATTTTGGTGGGTATGTAATAGTATTTTATTGTGGCTTAGTTTGCATTTCTCTAATGACCATTCAAGTTATTTAGCATTTTTCATGTTTCTTGGCTAATGGGCTATTGTGTATGTGAGAGATTCCTGCTCAGGTCTTATACTCATCTTTCTATTGGGTCTATTTTACTTTTTTTGGTCTTTAAAAACTGATTTGTTAGGTGTCCTTTATGTAATCTTATTAGAATCTTTTGGTGATAAGTTTTGTAGATGACTTTTACTCAGTAGCTTATATTTTTATCGCACCCAGGCCAGAGTGCAGTGGTGCAATCTCTGCTGACTGCAACCTCTGCCTCCCGGGTTCAAGTGGTTTTCCTGCTTCAGCCCCCTGAGTAGCTAGGACTACAGGCAGTCACCACCACACCTGGCTAATTTTTGTATTCTCCTTCCTCAGCACCCTGAGTAGCTGGGAATACAGGTGCCTGCCACTATGCCCAGCTAATTTTTTAAATTTTTAGTAGAGATGCAGTTTCACCAGGCTGGGCTCGAACTCCTGACTTCAGTTAACCTGCCTGCCTTGGCCTCCCAGTGCTGGGATTATAGTCATGAGGCACTGCGCTCGGCTCAGAGTTACCTTTTCTTTTTGAGATGGAGTCTCACTTGTCACTCTGTGGCCCAGGTGCAGTGGCACAACCTCAGCTCACTACAACCACTGCCCTCTCCAGTTCAAGTGATTCTCCTGCCTCAGCCTCCTGAGTAGCTGTGTTTGGAGATGCCCGCCACCATACCCAGCTAATTTTTTTTTGCAGATGAAGTCTTGCTCTGTGCCCCAGGCTGGAGTGCAGTGGCGAAATCTTGGCTTATTGTAACCTCTACATCCCAGGTTCAAGCGATTTTCCTGCAATAGCCTCCTGAGTAGCTGGAATTGTAGGCACCTGCCCCCACACCCTGCTAAATTTTGTATTTTTAGTAGAGACAAGGTTTCACCACCAGCTTGGCTAACAGCGAAACCCTGTCTGTAATAAAAAATATAAAAATTAGCCAGGTTTGGTGGCAGGCACCTGTAATCCAAGCTACTCAGGAAGCTGAGGCAGGAGAATTGATTGAACCCGGGAGGCAGAGGTTGCAGTGAGCCGAGACTGTGCTACCGCACTCCAACCTGGGTGACAAGAGTGAGACTCTGTCTCAAAAATAAATAAAGTAAAAAAAATAAAGACTTAAAAAAAAAATGATAGACATGGTGTCTTGCTGTGTTTCCCAGTCTGGTCTTGAACTTCTGGGCTCAAGTGATCCTCTCACTTTAGCCTCCTGAAGTTCTGGGATTATAGATGTGAGCCACTCTGCCCAACCTAAAGATTTTGTGTGGGTGTGTATCTTTTGTTTTTAGCAATTTCACTCTGCTATTACTAGGTGTATTTTTCTTCATACTTTTCCTGTTTAGGCTTCATAGGGACGCTCGAATCTTTGAATTGATGTCTTATATCATAATTGGAAAATTCTTAGCCATTATGTGTCTGAAAAACTTGAGCTTGGTACAGTGGCTTATGCCTTTAATCCCAGTACTTTGGGAGGCTGAGGTGTGAGAACTGCTTGAGGACAGAAGTTTGGGGCCAGCCCAGGCAACATAGTGAGACTCATCTCTACTAAAAAATTCAAATAAAATTAGCCAGGCATGGTGGCTCGTGTGTGTAGTCCTAACTTGAGGCAAGAGGATCACTTGAGCCCAGGAGATAGAGGTTGCAATGAGCTGTGATCACTCCATTTTACTCCAGCCTGGGCAATAGAGCAAGACCCTGTCTCTAAACAAAAGAGAAATAAAACAAACAAAAACTTGTATTTCTTACAGTAAAGTGCACAAAGTTCATGTATACAATTTGATAAATTTTAACATATGAAAAATGTTACCAGGGTAGTCTTCATCCAGATCAAGATACAGAACATTTCTAATATACCCATGCCTTTTCCTAGTCAATAAATACTCTACCTACCTGTGCATAGAGATAGCTACTATGCTGACTTTAACACTGTATTTTAGCATTTTAGTTCTTAAATGTCATATAAATGGAATCATACAGTGTGTAGCCTTTCATGTCTAGTCTACTTGGCCATCATTAGGTTGGTGAGATTCATCCATAGTGTTTGGCGTATCAGTAGGTATTTTTTCTTTTTTTTTTTTTTTTTTTTTTTTTTTTGAGACGGAGTTTCGCTCTTGTTACCCAGGCTGGAGTGCAATGGCGCGATCTCGGCTCCCGGCAACCTCCGCCTCCTGGGTTCAGGCAATTCTCCTGCCTCAGCCTCCTGAGTAGCTGGGATTACAGGCACATGCCACCATGCCCAGCTAATTTTTTTGTATTTTTAGTAGAGACGGGGTTTCACCATGTTGACCAGGATGGTCTCGATCTCTTGACCTTGTGATCCACCCGCCTCGGCCTCCCAAAGTTCTGGGATTACAGGCTTGAGCCACCGCGCCCGGCTTGAATATTCTTTTACTAGGATATATAATTGTTTATTCATACTACAGTTGAGGGACATTTAGGTTGTTTCTAGTTTATGGCTGTTGTATGTTTTCTTTAAATATTCTTGTACACGTCTTTTGATGGACATTGGAGACTAATTTCCTTTGAGAAGGTGTGAGATTAGGAGGCTTACTTTTCAGTTCTATTAGATATTTCCATTGGCCATTCTTTAGATGGTTTATATGTTACACCTTTTTATTTTTTTTGAGTCAGAGTCTCACTCTGTTGCTAGGCTGGAGTGCAGTGGCGAGATTTTGGCTCTCTGTAATCTCCGCCTCTCGGGTTCAAGCGATTGTCCTGCCTCAGCCTGCCGAGTAGCTGGGATTACTGGTACCTGCCACCATGCCCAGCTAATTTTGTATTTTTAGTAGAGATGAGGTTTCACCATGTTGGCCAGAATGCTGTCTCTAGACCTTGTGATCCACCCACCTTGGCCTTCCAGTGTGCAGGGATTACAGTCTTGAGCCACCACACCCGGCCCGTGTTACACTTTCTTACTGCATCTGCATGCCTCTTAGCCTCTCTTCTATACTTTCCATCTTTTTGTCTTTGTTTACTTTTTTCAAATCTTTCACTTCAACTGATTTTTTTTTTCTTCACATGGATCTTATCTGTTAATCTGTCCATTGAATTTTTTTTTTTTTTTTTTTTCGAGACGGAGTTTCGCTCTTGTTACCCAGGCTGGAGTGCAATGGCGCGGTCTTGGCTCACCGCAACCTCTGCCTCCTGGGTTCAGGCAATTCTCCTGCCTCAGCCTCCTGAGTAACTGGGATTATAGACGCGTGGCACCATGCCCAGCTAATTTTTTTGTATTTTTAGTAGAGACTGGGTTTCACCATGTTGACCAGGATGGTCTTGATCTCTTGACCTTGTGATCCACCTGCCTCGGCCTCCCAAAGTGCTGGGATTACAGGCATGAGCCACTGCGCCCGGCCAGTCCATTGAATTTTTAATTTTGGTAATTGATTTTTTTCAGTTCATTGTTTTCATTTGGTTATTTGTCATCATTTCTAGTTCTCTGTCAACTTTAAATTTTGGAACACGCCACGTATCTAATAACTCACATATCTGGATTCATGGTAGACCTGTTTCTATTGTCCTTCTGTCTTACTTTATATTTCCTTGCACATTTTAAGTGCTGGGCATTGTATGTAAAAAATAGTTGAAATAATATAAATTCTAGTATGATGCCATTTTCCTTGAGAGGCAGGCAAATAAATATTGGTACTAACAATCTTGAATCACTTTAATCCAGTTATAGGAATTGAGATGATGTAAGTTATAAAGATTGGATTTTTTTTTTTTTTAAAACAGAGTCCTGCTTTGTTGCCCAGGCTGGAGTGCAATGGCTCGATCTAAGCTCACTGCAACCTCCAGTTCCTGGGTTCAAGTGATTCTTGTGCTTCAGCCTCCTGAGTAGCTGGGACTACAGGCATGTACCACCATGCCTGGCTAATTTTTTTTTTTTTTTTTTAGTTGAGACGAGGTTTCACCATGTTGGCCAGGCTGGTCTCGAACTCCTGACCTCAGGTGATCCGCCCACCTCGGCCTCCCAGAGTGCTGGGATTACAGGCATAAACCACTGTGCCCCAACAAAGATTGGATTATTTAAAATTCTTCCCTTCCCCTAGGGTGTGGCCCTTTTGAGAGATCCAAGCCAAAGGGCAGGATGTTTACCAGGGATCCCTTTGCTAGGTAGGACCTGAACTCTTCACCTATGCCACCTCATCCTGGGGCTCTCCAGCACTCTCCTGGGCTTCTCAGTGTCACATCTGTCACACCTGTTACTTAGAAGTATGGCACATTCTTCTAGAGGACTGTTCCACTCTTCATGTGTCCTTGTCCTGGTCCTTTTCTCTGTGATTCTTTTTTGCTTTGTTAGTTCTCCAGTGCCTTCATCCTCAATAGGAAGGTTGATTAATATTACCTAATCCACCACTATTAGAAGCAAAATTCTTTAATTTTTTTTTTATTTTTGGAAGCAGAATTTTGACAATAATTATTTTAAAAATGTCTAAATAAAATCTTTTCCAGTTATAATTTTTATGTATGATTCATCAATTTTCAAATAAACCCCTCCTTAGGAACATTGAAACTAATTCAAGGGAGTTTATAATTCATTGATATTACTCATGTATAAATTGCTTGAATTGTAGCAAGTTAAAGATTGCAGCTAGTTCAGAAAAGATTTCATTTATCCTTTAAATGTGTGATGTTTTGTGGGCCTGATTTCACATTTTTATTAATTTTTTTTTTTTTTTTTTTTTGAGACGGAGTTTCGCTCTTGTTACCCAGGCTGGAGTGCAATGGCGCGATCTCGGCTCACTGCAACCTCCGCCTCCCGGGTTCAGGCAATTCTCCTGCCTCAGCCTCCTGAGTAGCTGGGATTACAGGCACGTGCCACCATGCCCAGCTAATTTTTTTGTATTTTTAGTAGAGACGGGGTTTCACCATGTTGACCAGGATGGTCTCGATCTCTCGACCTTGTGATCCACCCGCCTCGGCCTCCCAAAGTGCTGGGATTACAGGCTTGAGCCACCGCGCGCGGCTAATTTTTTTTTTTTTTTTTTTTGAGATGCAGTTTAACTCTTGTCACCTAGGCTGGAGTGCAGTGGCACAATCTTGGCTCACTGCAACCTCCACTTCTCGGGTTCAAGCAATTCTTCTGCCTCAGCCTCCGAGTAGCTGGTATTATAGGCACCTGCCACCACGCCCAGCTAATTTTTGTACTTTTAATAGATGTGGGATTTCACTATGTTGGCTAGGCTGGTCTTGAACTTATGACCTCAGGTGATTCACCTGCCTCAGTCTCCCAAAGTGTTGGGATTATAGGTGTGAGCCAATGCGCCCAGCCTGATTTTTTTTTTTTAAAGAACATCTTTAAAAATAGCCACAACTGGGTCACGTGCATTAATAGCTTTCTTGACACTGGTAGAATGCCCTTTGTTAATGTATGGCTACATGTGACTTGGGCTTTGGCATTGCCTTGTGTTATCTGAAAGGACAAGGCTTTGCACACAGCAGACGTGCACATAGCTATTGAATGGTGGTGAGTGGTTACTATGAAGTAATATATTATCAGCTCGGACACTAAATAATGAGAAGATGGAAGAGTTAGTTTCAGAATAACCAATTTCCTAACTATATTTCTATGTGTGTGTGTGTTTTTTTTAAAAGATCTCTGCACTTGTCCTAAGAGCCCAAGCATCTGAGATCTTACTTGAAGAGTTACAACAGGGGTTTTCCCAGGCAAAGAGGGATGTTCAGGAACAGATGGTAAGTTAACATTTTAAGTAAATGATAACTATGTTACAAATATTCCTTTTTTGTTCTATTTTCACATCATCTTTCATATGACTTTGTCATCCTGTCCAAAGTAGTTACTATTGTGTTCTCCAGGGACTACAGAACATTAGTAATGGATGAAATATTCTAAAGACAGTATTCCTTTTTAAACCTACTTTCTGATCAAACAAAATTTTTTTCTCATTGTTTAACTTATTTTTCTGATTTGGGAAACCTAAACAGAATAAACTATGGACATATGTTTAATTTCGAATTCCAAATAAAAGCTAAAAAATTGAAATATTTGAGAGCCATAGCTGGTGCAGCTTTTGACCAGTCATTTTGTGATTTTCCTGGATGGCTAATTTATTTAGAATAAACTTATTAGGGCCAGGTGTGGTGGCTCACACCTTTAATCTCAGCCCTTCGGGAGGCTGAGGTGGGCGGATCACGAAGTCAGGAGATTGAGACCATCTTGGCTAACAGGGTGAAATCCCGTCTCTACTAAAAATACAAAAAATTGCAGTTGGGCGCTGTGGCTCATGCCTATAATCCCAGCACTTTGGGAGTCTGAGGTGGGTGGATCACCTGAGGTTGGGAGTTTGAGATCAGCATGACTAACGTGGAGAAACCACGCCTCTGCTAAACATGCAAAAAATTAGCCAGGCGTGGTGGCACGCACCTGTATTCCCAGCTACTCAGGAGGCTGAGACAGGAGAATTGCTTGAACCTGGGAGGTGGAGGTTGCAGTGAGCCGAGATGGTGCCACTGCACTCCAGCCTGGGTGACAAAAAGAAAAAGAACTTTATTTTTTCGGTGATTTTTTTTTTTTTTTTTTTGAAAGCTCCTAAGCTATCATTAGTGTTAGTGTTAGTGTGTGTGTGTATGTGTGTGTGTGTGTGTGTGTGTGTGTGTGTGTATTTTTAGAGATGATGGGATTTCTCCATTTGGTCAGGCCGATCTCTAACCTCTGACCTCAGGTGATCCGCCCGCCTCAGCCTCCCAAAGTGCTGGGATTACAGGCATGAGCCATCGTGCCTGGCCAAGAATAACCATATTAGTTTCACAGGGGTTATGAAAAAAACATGTAACTGTTGTGATGCTGGGGAACTTCCAGAAGGCCATCCTGCGAGGGATGGGGACAGAGTCTTATTAGCAAGGGCCGGCTGGAACCTTTCCAGATAGTTTCCCAGACTTGGGCCTCCCTCCTCACCAGTCTGGCTGCATTTGCTTTATTTTTCTCAAAGTTGGAGCCTACATCTGATGGCTTCAACTAAACTGTAGTAGAGATGGCCCTGCTGGGATGATTCTACAAAGCTGCTTACCCGGGGATGATGGGTTAAAAAAAAAAGCCTTGGGTGGAATGGTAATTGTACGTTTTTAATTGTTACTAGGTCAGTATCTGAATGGCCTTTTAGCTGATCCCTAAATCCTAGACCTGTTCTGTTGGAGAGAATCTCATCCTAATCAGTGACCCATAGTTTCTTATGTTTTCTCTTTTTTTTTTCTTTTGAGACAGAGTCTTGCTCTGTCGCCAGGCTGGAGTGCGATGGCGCGATGTCGATTCAGTGCAACCTCCACCTCTCGGGTTCAGGCAGTTCTCCTGTCTCAGCCTCCCAAGTAGCTGGAATAACAGGCATGAGCCACCACGCTCAGCTAATTTTTGTATTTTTAATATAGATAGGGTTTCACCATGTTGGCCAGGCTGGTCTCGAACTCCTGACCTCGTGATCCACCCACCTCAGCCTCCCAAAATGCTGGGATTACAGGTGTGACTGCACCCTGCCTTATATGTTTTCTCTAATTAGACAATACAAAATAACACTGGCATAACAACCACTGTTAAATACTGACAACTTCATAGTGGTGAGCCGCCTACACTCCTTTGTCCTCTTGCATCTTTTTCCTTCTTGTCTTTTAAGGCCCATCTGCCTTTTCAGACACTTTTCAAGCTGGTTTCACTTAAAATGAGTATGTGTGACACTGGAGAATTGTTGAAATTAAGGTTGAGGTCCTGTGAACTCGAATACACGACCATTTTGTTGAAATTAACACGAGTAAGAGAAACTCACTGCATTGGTGCATGCTTGACCTTTTTCTCAGTTTCTCTGTGTATGTTTGTAGGTATATGATGTATATGTATGTATGCTTTGGTTTGTTATTGCTGGACTATTTGGAGTTAAGTTGTAGACATGACAGTCATAAATATTTTAGTATGTATTTCCTAAAACAAAGAGATGTTCTGCATCGCTACAATACTATTATTACATCCTTAAAATTTAACCAGTCATCCCAGTAAGTCCTTGATTACTTTTTAGTGGTGGTTTTCCTTTTTATATTTTCTATATTTTGATCCAGGAACCAATCAGTGATCACATATTGCATCTTGTTGTCATGTCACTTTAGTCACTTTTAATCTGGAATAGTCTCCCACTCTTTTTTTTTTTTTTTTTTTTAAAGAATCCAGGCCAGTTGATTTGTTTTAGGCCAGCTCTCTTGTAGAATTCATTTGTCTGATTATCTCCTTGTGATTTGATTCAGGTTAGACATTTTGGCAAGAATACTGCATAAATGAAATGACTCAGTGGGAGGTTCATAACATCATGAGGCACATTAATGATGGGTGGTTCCATACTGGGATGTTAAATTTGATCGCTTGGTTAAGGTTGGGACAAAATAGTTTCAGAGTGACTACATCAATATTGCCACCAACACCAAATCTACTAAGTGAAGGTCCGCATTTCTCTGTAGTTCCTTCTGCCCTTTGACGGTATCTCAGCTAAGGGTTTACAGTTTTAAGTACTATGTTCAAAAGTTATTTTTTTTTCTCTGTGGTTGTATTATGAATTTGATATGTAGTTAGCTGCATTTGTTCCTCTTTGTATTTTCAGATTTGATTTTTCTTTTTTGATTTATATTTTACATACACAACATGGTTCATAAATCAAAAGTATAAAAGTAAATACTCAGCTCCATTTCCATTCCCTATCCTTTTCACCCCATTTCCACCCACTTTCATAAGTAATCATTGAAATTTATTTTTGGCTTAACCTTCTGTTTTTCTCTTTACAAAAATAACCAAATATATACATTTTCTTCTTTCCCTTTTTTCATATCCAAAAGGTGTTGTGATGCTAAGACTTTGTTGTAAATGGGTTGAAAGTGATAATAAAACACAGCTAATTCTAGACTGAAGAAATAAGAGCCAGTGGGGTTTAGCCAGAGCATTTGCATGACCTTGACTGCCTGTCTCTAGGCTCTGTGTCCTTCTGGATGCAGCTAAGTCATCGCCTCCTTTGGGAAGTGTTCTCTAACCCTCTCCCCAATTTCCTGCCCCCAGTTAGGTACCCTTTTGTCCTTTTATCACTGCAGTACCCAGTCTCTGTCGTAACACTTTCTGGCACTGTAGAGTAGTTTTCGGTTTACTTGTCTTTCTCCTCTGTTGGACCTTGAGCTTTTCCTGGGCAAAGTCTTTGTCTTTTCTCTCTATATTTCCTGTGGGCAGCAAATTAGCATATAGAAGCTGCAAAACAAATGTTGTATGAAAGCGTAATTTACATTTATGAGTACCCTTAAGGTGACTTAGTATTACACATTAGCAGGAGTCATATGCTTTTGTAGAACTTCTACTCAGATTTGCTGGAATAACTTTTATATTGATACAGATAATATGAAATACCTAAAAATTGTTTTACACATCAACAAGCGGAAGTGGGATCATGTCCCATTTTAAGAATAAGCTTCTCAAGTGCCCTATGATTCCTGAGCCTAGATCCTCTTGATGACTTCCAGTATTTGGGGCTGCAGGGCCATTGACAGTGATCTGAGCTTGAACAGATGTATAGGTAATGGGAAATGAAGACACTGATTTTTGTTTCTCCCTGCTTTCTGTTGAATGCATGCCATGAGGAAATAGGAGTTGTCTTAGAGTACATGCTCTGAGCTGCTTTTTCTAACTCTAGCAGAACTTTCTCATATACCCCTCCATCCTTAGCACTCCTTTAGTTTGGTCTTGTTTTTCTTTGGTGTAGCTATCATCAGACTGGATTTACCTTTCTGGCTGTGATTAGTATCTACTTCTGTTTTAGGCAGTGCTGATGCAGTCACGGGAACAGGTTTCAGAAGAGCTGGTGAGGTTACAGAAAGATAATGACAGTCTCCAGGGAAAGCATAGCTTGCATGTATCATTACAGCAAGCAGAAGACTTCATCCTCCCAGACACTATAGAGGTAACTTAATTTCCACATGATAAAAAATGTAAACAAATATATTTTCTGAAATGACCATGTTTTTTATGTAAACAGCTTTATTCAGATATCAGATATCAATCGTTCACATGGCAATTCACCCATTTAAAGTGTGCCATTCCGTGGTTTTTGCTGTACTCACAGATATGTGCAAACATTGTCACAATCAGTTTTAGACATTGTTTTATTTTTTTTTTTTTGAGACGGAGTCTTGCTCTGTCACCCAGGCTGGAGTGCAGAGGTGTGATCTTGGCTCACTGCAAACTCCGCCTCCTGGGTTCAAGAGATTCTCCTGCCTCCGCCTCCTGATTAGCTGGGATTATAGGTGTGTACCACCACACCTGGCTTAATTTTTTGTATTTTTAGTAGAGACAGGGTTTCACCATGTTAGCCAGGATGGTCTCCATTTCCTGCCCTTGTGATCTGCCCGCCTTAGTCTCTTAAACTGCTGCGATTACAGGCGTGAGCCACCATGCCTGGCCTAGAACATTTTAGTCACCTCAAAAAGTAACTCCTTGTTACTATCACACACACACACACACACACACACACACACTCACACATAAACACACACACACAAACACACACGAAAAGTAACAGTTTACCCTTCAGCTACCATCCTTATTCCCCCTCCTCCCTTAACGTTCAGCAGCTACTAATTTACTTCTGCCTCTATAGCTGTCCCTATGCCAGACTTTTCCTGCGAATAGAATCATATAATATGTGGTCTTTTGTGTCCATCTTCTTTGACGTAGCCTAATGTTTTAAAGATCTGTAAGTTATTTTTGTGGGACCAGATTGAGAGTGTGTCAGAAATTAAATGTTTGAAGGGGTTACCATGCTGGCTGCTTATGATGTTTGTTTTTGTGTCTAGTACTTGAAAGGTTACCTACCATCATTCTGTCCATAAAGATGAGACTTTTGTTTTGACAGATAATATTTTATCTGTCTGAAATGTATTATCTGTCACCCAGGCTGGAGTGCAATGGTGGGGTTCTCCATCTCTGCTCACTGCAACCTCCGTCTCCCGGATTCAAACAGTTCTCCTGCCTCAGCCTCCCAAGTAGCTGGGATTACAAGCACCCGCCACCATGCCTACCTAATGTTTTGTATTTATAGTATAGACGAGGTTTCACCATGTTGGCCAGGCTGGTCTCGAACTCCTGACCTCAAGTGAACCACCTTGCCTGACCAAAGATGACACTTTGGGTTACTTACATTTTTTTCTAGTTGGGTAAACCTGGCCTACAAAACTGGTTTCCCAGAGACATTCATAATTGTCTCCTTAACTTTATCCAAGCTTTATTTTTAATTTTTAGTTTTTGAGACACAGTTTCACTCTGTCGCCCAGGCTGGAGTGCAGTGGAGCACAGTGTTGGCTCGCTGCAATCTCTGCCTCCTGAGTTCAAGTGAGTCTCCTGCCTCAGCCTCTTCAGTAGCTGGGATTATAGGCATGTGCCAGCATGCTGGGCTAATTTTTTTATGTATTTTTAGTAGAGACGGGTTTTGCCGTGTTGGCCAGGCTGATGTCAAAACCCTGATCTCAAGTGATCAGCCCGCCTCAGTCTCCCAAAGTGCTGGGATTGCAGGTGTGAGCCACCAGGCCTGTCCTATTCAACCTTTGTATCTGTTTATTTTTATTTATTTTTTTCCTTTTTAACGAAATCTTATTAGAAGTTTTCCCTAATTATACCCTACAGATCCAACCTCTACAATTTGGACCTCATTCTTTTTTCCTTTATATATGTATTAACACGACTGTTTTTTATTTCATCATTTACAGAAAACCAGTTGTCTACCTTGCCATTAGCTCCTTGCTGTCCCCCACCTTTCCCAAACTTCTTGTCATCTCAGCTGATGTTACAGGCACTCTTGGGAGAGCTGCCTTTTCTTTCTGAATTGGTGACTGCTCTCATCAAAAGAAAGTATGGTGACTCAGGCCTGCAATCCCAGCACTTTGGGAGGCCAAAGCAGGTGGATTGCTTGAGCTCAGGAGTTCAACACCAGCCTGGGCAACATGGCAAAACCCTGACATTAGTGAAACAAAAAATAGAAATTAGCCAGGCATGTTGGCACAGACTTGTAGTAGTCCCAGCGATAGCTATTTGGGAGGCTGAGATGGGAGCGATCACCTGAGCCCAGGAGGTCAAAGCTGCAGTGAGCTGAGATCGTGTCACTGCCCTCTAGCCTGGGTGACAGAGTGAGACCCTGTCCAAATTAAAAAAAAAAAAAAAAAGCTATCAGGCACCTGTCTACTTTTGCTATCAGCTTAAAATCACTGTTTTACCATCTTCTACCTCTGTTAGATTTTTCTCTTTTGTCAGGAAAAAATACTGTCTTCTGTGTTCTTTAGAGACTTTTTATTCCTAGATTTTATTTATTTATTTTGAGACAGAGTCTTGCTCTGTCAACCATGCTGGACTGCAGTGGTGCAATCTCAGCTTATTGCAACCTCTGCCTTCCAGGTTCAAGTGGTTCTCCTGCCTCAGCCTCCTGAGTAGCTGGGACTACAGGTGTGTGCCACCATATCCAGCTAATTTTCATATTTTTAGTAGAGACAGGGTTTCACCATTTTAGCCAGGCTGGTCTTGAATTCCTGACCTCAAGTGATCTTCCTGCGTTGGCCTCCCAAAGTGCTGGGATTACAGCCGTGAGCCACTGTGCTTGGCTAGTCCTAGATTTTAAAATGTTCAAGAATCCAGGTGGGGCATAGTGGTGCTTGTCTGTAATCTCAGCGCATTGGGTGGTTGAAGTGGGAGGGTTGCTTGAGCCCAGGAGATTGAGACTAACCTGGGCAACACAGTGAGACTGTGTCTCTACAAAAAAATAAGAAAACTACCTGGGCATGGTGGCATGTACCTATAATCCTATCTACTTGGGAGGCTGAGGCAGGAGGATGGCTTGAGCCTAGAAGTTTGAGTCTGTGGTGAGATATGATTATGCCATTGCACTCCATACTCCAGTCTGGGTGACAGAGGAAGATCCCGTCTCAAGAAAAAGAAAAAAACAGTTCTAAGAATCCTTTAAGAATGTAGTCAGTCTTGTAAGCCTTGATTCTTGGACCTGTCTCAGTAATAAATCTTACGGAATTTAAAAAACTTTAATTTATATGCATTGTTACCTGAGAATCCTGTTTTTATGTTAGAGTTGCTTTAGGCTATAATTGGAAGGATTTCTAAAAGACAGAACTAAAATTTAGGAAGAAAAATAAAATAAATTTTATACAGCTTACCACCTTAGGAAGCCATCTTTCCATTATTTACCTCTGGGCTAAGGTCATACTTTGCTTGTGGTAGATGTTCAGTAAATGTTTGAATGAACGAATAAGTGAATAAGTAAATAAATGTTACTCTCTTAGTTGACACTTGCTACTGAGTTTGTCTTTTTTGTCTTCATTTCCTAACTCCTCCCAAAGTTCTGCAAGTAATAGTAGAGGATTCTAAGGTGTTATTTCTATCAAATGGCTTATTGTGAGTCACTTAACCTTTTTTTTTCTTCTTATGAAACAGTTTTGAGGGAAAAATATGTGGCTCACAAGATACCATTGGGCCCAAAATGTCTCCTTTCTATAACCTACTGAATGTTAACGTGACATGCCGCCTGCCCTGAAGCTCTAAGTGGCTTAATGGTCAAAGTCTTAATTTTTGAACATTGAAATAACATCTGAAATTCTGGTTATAGAAAATCTTTGTTTATTTTCTTTCACTCTTACAAATCCAATAATCATTTATTTGTTGAATCCAGGCACTGCGGGAATTGGTATTAAAATACCGTGAGGACATCATTAATGTGCGGACAGCAGCAGACCACATGGAAGAAAAGCTGAAGGCTGAGATACTTTTCCTAAAAGAGCAGATCCAAGCAGAACAGTGTTTAAAAGAAAATCTTGAAGAAACTCTGCAGCTAGAAATAGAAAACTGCAAGGAGGAAATAGGTGAAGATAATAGTGATGTAGTTTGGAATAAGAGTCACTAAGTAAAACTGTATTAAAGAAGTAATATGTGACCATGGAGTCTGGAACACATAAAAGCACAGGAAAGAATGTAGTAAGGACTCAGTCCATTTTTTGTAATTTTTAATACAAAAATTAGCCACCACGCCTGGCTAATTTTGTATTTTTAGTAGAGATGGGGTTTCTCCATGTTGGTCAGGCTGGTCTCGAACTCCCGACCCCAGGTGATCCATCCACCTCCAAAAGTGCTGGAATTACAGGCATGAGCTACTGCACCCAGCCAAAAACTTGTCTGTTTATGAGTTCTGTGGCCTTTTTGGCAATTATTCATAGATAGGAGACTCAGTACTTGAACCCAGACCCAGGGAACATGATTTGATGGGTGGCAGTTCCCTGCAGAGATGTGATATATGATCTAGAAGTAGTTTATGACACAGTAGCCATTTGTATGGACCTGAGCCTAAATATGCTGACTGCTTGGTGATAATTTTGAGAAGGCAGCCCCACAACCCATGTTCAGTATCTGTTTGCATCCTTTGGAGGTGTCTAAAATTTTAAAACAATTTTCATGAATAATAATAGATGAATGCTAATACATCTCAATTTTTTTTCTTGTAGCTTCCATTTCTAGCTTAAAAGCTGAATTAGAAAGAATAAAGGTAGAAAAAGGACAGGTAAGTCGTGAGTTTCAAATTAATTATTTCAGCAACCAGTGGTTATTTATTGACTTCTATGTTAGACACAACAAACAAAAAATAATTAAGGCATGGGCCCTGTTTTAAGGAACTTCTGTCTTGGCTAAAGACAATGGGGTAAGGGTGTGATGTGACTGAGAATGCCTCATGCGTCAGGC